>NC_066624.1:71470644-72937810 GCF_025201925.1 Gopherus flavomarginatus | reverse complement strand
TTGTATTACCATATTTCATAATATCAGTATTTTTACAGCAACACATTCTAATGTCACAAATAACAAAGATGTGAGCCCTCAATTCATCAATATAGAGTCTTTGGCTGGAAAACTAATTTAGTTCCGGCATCAGTCAAATACTAATGGAAGAAAATAGTTCACATGTGCGAATGAGCCTTTTATTTTCTTGTACATAAGAAATTAGAGTAATATTTCTAATTCTAACTGACTATTATGGTGTATTCCTCTGTTTCGGTTCTGAATAAATATCTTGCCAGTGCATTCCCTCCATTTTTCTCCCCTTCCCCAGTGACTCTATCTGATCAAAATATATTGTAACTACCATAGCTAATCTAGTTAATGCACCAGATACACTCATTGTTTGTTAAGATCTGTTCCATGTACTTCCACAAATTTTATTTAAGCCAATTTAAGACAATTGTTTTCTTTTCAACAGATAGGATCGAAGGGGACCAGAATTCTGCATTATGGAAAATGATAGCCATTCCATAGCATATGACCCAATGACCCTCATGTCACAGTGAAGCAACAGAAATGTTTGAATTATTTAGTCTGTGTGGGTCCCTTTCTGCCCCCATGTGCCTTCGTTGACCAATAATGTTTGTTAAAGGCTTCCTGGAGACTGACACCTTCCACCCATCGCTCCTGTCTCTTGCTAGGAGATTTTGGGCAACTTAACTGTTCGTTCCCATACTTTACAATGTTTAGATTTCCTGTAAATTGAACCTGAAGTCTGAATTTCTGGGTTTCCATTTTATTCTCCTTTTAACTTTTGCAGTGTTCTTGAAAGGAAATAAACACTCAAACCACTGATGTATACTAGCAACCTTAACTTCACCCCAGCAAAGCTTTTTATGTGAGAGTATTTTATATAGATCCCAACCCTGAACTCCATTTGCTAATTTCAAGCATAAAAACTAGAGCCTAGGGGACAGATCTTCAGTTAGTGACAACAACAGAGCTGCACTCCTATATTAAGCTCCATATCTGATTACTGTGTTTTGTGGTTCAGAAGCCTATAATTATGTTACAAGCAGGTGTTACACAAAGAAGGAACAGAATATAGTGTTGGAGAGAGAGAAACAAAGGCCACTGTAATGCGGTATAAAGATGCCTACAATCACATCAGGTAAATTATTTTAAAAACTAAAGTCACAGGGTCTGCATGGGGAGGCACAGCATGAGGTAAACAATACTAGACCATATCACTTGGGGAATACTACGGCAGCTCTTTCATTTGAGGCACTCTTTCCACCTAAGTAAACGTGACTGAGTTTGTTAATCCGGTTCAGCTGGGGCCAGGCTTTGGCAGGTAGAGCAGTGCTCTTCTGTTTCTACTTGATCTTGTTAAGTGGCACTTTAACATAGACAGAACAATAGGATTAATGGTTATTTTTCTCTTGTATGTCCCAGGGCAATACACACAAAATACACAAAATACACAGGGCAATACACACAACAGAATTATTTTCCAATAACAGCAAAAGCTGTATCATATGTTGGAGCAAGACCAGAGTTTGAGACACAGAGCGATAAAGGTGATCATAACATTTACATCGATCTAGGGTGTAAATAATTCCCATATTTTATTCCTCAGTAGTTATTTTGAGTAAATCAGCCTCAGTAAGCAGATGTTGGTTCACAGCATTATGAAGCCCTAAAGAATTTACACTTAAAACTCTGAATGAACATTCTGGCACTCATGATTTTCCCCATTTGTCAATTTTATATTCCCATAAGCAACATTTTATATTAAATAAATCTTAAAATGGAAAGTGAAGACCAAAGATTCAGAAAGAAAGTTTTCATTTGGGAAGCATGGTTCATATCATACAGATCTTAACCTTGTCTTGGAATCCTGGGCTTGCTCTGTATCCAGGTCGCACAGGAAATTACAGTAATCTGTCTTCCTTTCTAAATGGTAAATCACTGTAAGAACCAATTTTATAGTTTTAATTGTCTGTAGTGACTAATTTACCATAGCTTTCTATTGCAGTAATGTATAAGCGTACCTATCAAGCAAGACTATAACTGCTGGTGGAAATTTTTCATAGCTAAAATACAGTCTCCCAGGGATAACAAAATAAAATCAAAGCTTGATATGGGGCCAAAGGGAGAACGTATCATGGTTACTTTATCAGTCACTCTTTGTAGAAATGTTAAGCAAGTCAAATGTAATATATTGCTGAAGCAAGATTTATTCACAAAAGCAATTCAGAAATGTATTATCCATTAAAGATGAAATGTGATTTTGCATTTTGTTGCTTAAAATCCATTCCCTTTCCTTCATCGTGTAATTTCCTCAAGCTTCCTTTCCTTTGTCAGCTAGTCAGTATCTGTGTCTGGTGGTACCTAATAGTATTCATGATCTCTGATACCCACAGACGGTTGTTTTTTGTTTTATTTTCTTTCCCCAGCAAGCATTCTGAAATGCATATGACTCAGCTTGCTGGCTCAGTAAAATGGGGGAGTTTAAATACTGTGATTTCCAATTTTTCCATTTTCCCCAAAATGCCTCCCCAAACCCACCTGCTGCTGTTTTTACTGGAGTTCAGAAAATGTCCTGCTCATTACCACAGCTGCTAGAACTAATTTGTGTGGTAGCCACAGTCTTAGTAGCATTTCTATTAATTCTATACCTTGATCCCTTGGTATTTTGATAGATAAGCACTAAAAATCACTGCTCTCTTGCCCTACTTTAAAAAGAGCAGAATTAACGTCATGATAAATAACTGGCATTTTCTAATGAAGCTATGCACTAGTTAATATGCCATCATCCAACATTGCCAACCACATTTTGTCAATTATTCTTCTCTGTTTAAAACTATATTTTTCTTGTCTCATGGGGCCCAAATAAATTTTAATCAGCTACAGCTGAAGAGTTTTTCCAGTTACATTTTTCAGCAATTCCATTAGGGTGAAAAATCACATCTCTTGTACGTAGCCTGAGTAATGAGCTTTGTGCAAGAGACCTCTGGAATTCTCTCCCACCCCCCATCTCAGCTGAGGGCTAGCAATACTGGGCATGAGCACAATTACTTCAATGGCAGTTGATGGCACTCAGAATCTCCTTTAATAAGTCACCTACTAGAAGCTGCAACACATGCCATGAATTCAGAATATTTTGCCTTTTGAGAGCCTGTTCAGGGGAACTACCAACCCTATACACACAAAACAGTACCAATAATGATTTCATTTGTGTTTTCTCCACAGTCAGCCTGACTGAGATAACTTAACAATAGCCATTAATATAGGAGTACAAGGAAGTCACCTTGTTTCAGGTTATTTCTGTACATAGTTTAGAAATAGCTAATCTAGTCATGCCACCTTGAAGCAGCATTTTGAAACCTAACTTTATGCACTTAGGGTTGATAACTTTGTAATATTTAAAAACCAGACACTCCAGCAGAAGTGTCGGAACCTTCCCTTCCCCATTCTTCCCCTGAGGCACCACTCCTGCCCTGCCTCTTCCCCCTGAGGCCCCGCCCCCCCATTCACTTCTCTTTCCCCCTCCATCCATCGCTTACTGCTTCTCCTCTCTCCCATCATCCCTGAGTTGGTCAGGAGGGACTGTGGAGCCAGAACAGGGAGCTGCAGCCTCCCCATGCAGGTAAGAAGTGGCCCTGGCTGAGTAGGGGCTTACACGGGTGATAACTTGGCACTTCTCCCACCTTCAGTAACTAGACTTTGGGTGTCCGGTCATTAGGTCTCACATCCCATTTTCAACCAGACTTTCCAGTCGAAAACTGGACAACCCTATAATGTACTCTCCCTCAATATACGCTAAACTCCTAACATTGCTACTAAGCCATTAAAAATAAAAAAAAGACAAAATAGATATATTTTTAAAAGCCCAATTTTCTTTGGAACATACTTTTAAAGAAGTTACAGGATTTCCCGATGAAATACACTAGACGGCAATGGCATGCAAAGATATCCTTTACCTTGTTCTTCTAAATTTACATCTTTGTCTCCAGGAAATTTTGAAATGTTGTGTGACGAATGGTCCCTGACTAAATGATATTTTAGCATACCACAGGGCTTGAAGCTGAAGAGTCTAAGTTTTGCTGAGCCAACCCATTGCTTCATTAAACATTTAGTAATTTGGAGGTGTAAATCAAAGTTTAGAGTCATCTTTTACTTTTAATTTGACTACAGCTGCTTGAGCTCTGGAGTGAAATACAGAAGCTAAGGAATTTTATTTTAAAAGTTTGATTTGTGTATCAGTTGTTTACATTTAAAAATGCAAGACAAGATTGCTTCAGAATGTTAAAGGAGATGTACTGAGACAATGCTGAATGGTCTGCATTTTAGGAGAGTTTGAAAATCAGCATGTTTTCCATGGGAGCTACAATCCCTTAATCTTTCGAAGGAAGTGTATTTTGCATTGTTTCAAGACTGTTCATTTATTTTCTGTTTGAGCAAACTGCAAAATATGGAGACAGCTAACAAGGAAGAGCACTCACTGCACTGTAATGATACTGTGATCAGAACGCTAGACACTATTATCCTGGTACAGCAAGAGGTTGTTTTTTTCTTGCTATCTACACATTATGCAGTTTGTTGAAACAGAAAATAAATGAATGGTGTGGGAGCAATGCACACTATACTTACTGCAAGTGATTAAAGAACTAAAACTCCATGCAGAGCTGGCAATATCCCATTTTGGCTGGGTTTTAGATACTCAAGGTGAGTGTATAGACTCAGCCAGTATCCCAAGGTCTGTGACAGGCATTCCATCACTGGAGTCTAAAAGCAAGAGCCTGATTGGTGAGGGCTTCCCATTTTCTTCTGTGCTCTCAATGGATCATTACCAGCAGCAGCAGCAGCAGCCTTTGCCTAGTTCCACAGCGTGAGGGATGAGATACAGAGAGAGGGCTGTGCAGTGATCCCCTGGAAAGGAAAGCTGGGTCTATGGGGAGGGCACTAGTCTAGGACTTTGGAGACACACTATGGCTACACTACAGCTTAAGTCAACATAAGTTATGTCACTCAGGGGTGTGAATTATCTGCCCCTTGAGCCATATAACTTAGGCCGACTTAAAAGCCGGTATGGACAGCACAGTGTAGGTGGGAGAGCTTCTCCTGCCAACATAGCTACCGCCACTTGCCAGGGCTGGAGTAATTAAGCCAATGGAAGAGCTCTCTCCCATCAGCTTAGACTGGCTACACAGAGAGCTTACAGCAGTGCAGCTGCACCAATGCAGCTGTGTCTCTGCAAGCTCTCTAGTATAGCCATAGCCTAAGGTGCAATTCCCTGCTCCGCTACAGAATTGATGGGTGACCTTGGGCAAGTCATTTAGCTTCTCTATGCCTCAGTTCCCATCTGTAAAACAGGAATAATAGCACTTCTTTATCTCCCAGGGTGCTGTGAGCATACATACATTAAAGATTGTGAGGTTCTCAGATACTATGGCAATAAGGTCATAAAAGTACCTTAGATAGACATATACCACCTTTTCCCATCTCCTTAATGACCTGGTGATATGTGCCACCAGGAATTCTATTAAATTCAGTTTGAGAAAATGTGTGTATGCAAGAGTTGCCCATGTAAATTTGGTAGGTTCCATTAATTAACTAGTTTTCAAAATCTGGCCTTTTGTATAGGAAAAAAAATCAAATGTGAGAGACAGATTGATATGGAAAAAAATAAAAGGCAGAGTCTGTAAAGCTACAAATGTAAATTGATAGGAAGAGGTGTTTGGAGAACATTTAAATATGGTCTCTCTTTAAAGATATGTAAATACACAAGATTTAACTAGCACCAACCAGTGCTCACAACAGATGAAAAAGGGTATTTGAAAAGGTACTTTAATTCTGGGCCCAACCTTGTAGTCTAAAATAAACCCTAGTGAAAAGAATGTATTGTAGCCAGCTAAAAAGAATGAGCACTTTCCGTACTGCAATAATACTACAATAGTAGCATCAAGCTCTATTATCACTGTGCAGTGAGTGCTCAGTCTTGCTACACCTGCCTACCTATTTTGTACCTTGTTCAAGAAGAAAATAAATGAATGGTGTGGAAGCAATGGTATTATACGTAAGAAAGATCAGCTTGGATTTGGTCCACTGCTTATGTTGAAGATAAGCCTATTATATTGGGTTATATTTTTTTAACTTTCTCACTGAAAATGAAGTTCCTCTTTCCCTACCCTTAAACCAACTCATCCTTCAAAATTATCTATTCATAATTCTATGGTAACTGTTTGTAAGTTTCCAGGAATTGAATGCACAGTACAGCTATCATGGAGTCAGTGGGACTACTCATACAAGACAAACCAGATTTGACACCATGACACCTTATGAACACATTATATTCTCACACTAGTGAGACCACAGTTCTGTCAGAATTTTCTGTGTAACAGAGTCTGTACCTCAGTGTTTCACCGTTTTCAGAATCCTTTTTTGTAAATGTGCCATGAGGAATTTAACTTGCCCCTAATTAATCTGTGCAGAAGTGGTTTGTCCATGACAAGATACAGAAATTGTTTTTAAATGTATCTCTGTTTAACATACGCCCAACATTCCATACATATTAACTTTCAGAAAAGGACTATACCATGAAAGTTAAGCCTCTACTGTCAAAAGGTCTGGATAAATGAGATTTATTTAAAAAATATGCATCCATTTTTGATTAAGGAATGGTACTAACAAATATATCAAAACAGAAAGTAAAATAAAGAATACATGACTTCAAATATTTATCTATAAACCTAAATGTACTTATCCAATAAAAACAAATGGGAATAGGATCTACATATTGAAACTAACAATTAACATCACAGACAATATGCTCTGAGTTTAAAAACAGTTTAGTAATATTAAACATAATATAATACAAGCTATTTCAGCAAGCATACATGAAACTCTTCAAGTTGAAGTCAGTTACATAAAAAATGTACCTTAAGTGCAACAGTTAAGTAAGATCACTTACGCATTTAGGAACTGGTTCAAACCCCATTTAAGTCAATGGAAAGACTACAATTGACTTCTAATGGCTTTGGATTATGCCTACAATATGTGAGTCCAAAACATAAAAGAACATTGGCAAACCATCATAAAAGTATTGCTAGATATTTGTAAATGCTGAACTACTCTTTACATGTGCAATAAATATTCTGAATTTACTTACTGACAAGCATGATATAAACTATTTTGCAACATCATCATTATCACAGGCAAGCTAATGGGGGAGGGATAGCTCAGTGGTTTGAGCATTGACCTATTAAACCCAGAGTTATAAGCTCAATCCTTGAGGGGACCACTTAGAGATCTGGAGCAAAAATCACTACTTGGTCTTGCTAGTGAAGGCATGGGGCTAGACTTGATGACCTTTCAGGGTTCCTTCCAGTTCTATGAGATAGGCATATCTCCATATAAGATGAAGAATCACAGTGAAGCATAAGAGGGAAATCTGCTTTGAAATTCAAAACTACAGATGAAAGACTTAATGCAGGCAACAATGATGGAATAAGCAATACATCAAAAAATGGACTTAGATGCATAAATGTTACATATCTGGTCACATCAAACTATCCAGAAGTGAAGCTTTAGCAGGAATTTTGTAGATTTATTCAAATTAAACCATGACAGATATTAGAAAAAACAGTATAACTTGGAAACCAAATCTCCACTGTTACAGTTTTATGCCCCATTCAGTAATATACTTAAGCACTTAAATAGCTGCACTGACTTCAATGGGAGTATTTATGTGCTTCAGGTTAGGTGTGTGCTTAAGTGGCACATGCTTGCTGAATTGAGGCATTGTGTGTTGTAGTTTAACACTTTTTGTATTTTCACTTTCATTTCTAATGAAGAATATGTAGTGGTACAATCTGAACTTAATGCTTTCATACCCATGTTAAACTAGACCCATATTAAAGAGACTTGAGCATTAGTAAGCGCAGATTATTTTAATAAATGCACTCATGCAAAGCCTGGGCACATTCTGTTTAGCAGTGGTCCACCTCCACCACCACCACCAAGAAGACATATATACCCAGCCCTACCAAACTAG
This sequence comes from Gopherus flavomarginatus, assembly GCF_025201925.1. Taxonomy (NCBI): domain Eukaryota; kingdom Metazoa; phylum Chordata; order Testudines; family Testudinidae; genus Gopherus; species Gopherus flavomarginatus. The sequence continues at coordinate 72,929,772 of NC_066624.1, read as the reverse complement.
GATTCTCCTACTACCCACTATAACCCGCTCATGCTACTTTCCCAGCAAAAGCCACAGAAAAGGTGAGCTCTGTAGCATGATCTGAAATTCAACAAAGTTGGGTTCCAGTAGACCAAGTGAGTTGCAGAATTGCAAACCATTCCTGAAAACACCCAGCCTCCTTACAGTTTAAGTAGAAGGCTGCTCTCGTGAGCACCTCTGCTGATCTCAAGTATTGCAGTATTACATGAAGGGGAGAAAAAGCTGTCTCTGAAGCACCAAGGAACTAAACCATTCAAGCTTAAGGTCACTGGTTCAAATTCAAGACCAGTTAGCACTAATTACACTTTGCTTCTTGTCAATTGTTTGATGACTCAGGTGAAGCCACTTAGTGATTTCATTCCAGTCCACTTCACAAAAAAGACCTTCACAACTGCACCAATTGCCAACATATTGGCAGTCTCAGAAGAGAGGCCCAGGACTGAATGAGCCTTGAGAACTAACCAACCTCACATCCTTATTATTATTATTTGTATTGTATAGCAGCTAGAAGTCCAGTTATGGACTAAGACCCCACCGTTCTAGGACCCATACAAAAACAAAACAAAACAAAAATAGTCCCTAGATGTGGACCCTACAAAACAAGTCAGATTTGTGGAGCAGTCTCTGGAACCCTGCAGTGATGCTGTACCTGCTCTGTGGGTAAATAAAGGGCTTTGTTTTGCAATACTGTCAATGTGGGGCCTTTCTTTTATCACTAAGTTCACTTTATTTAAGAAGCATGCCCCTTCTGAGGCAGATAGGAGATAAACGAGTCAAGATTTTTTTTTGTTCCCCCCACTACAGAAGGAATGTGGACAAATTGGAGAGAGTCCAGCAGAGGGCAATGAAAATAATTAGGGGGCTGGGGCACATGACTTACAAGGCTGAGGGAACTTGGGTTATTTAGTCTGCAGAAGAGAAGAGTGAGGGGGGATTTGATAGCGGCCTTCAACTACCTGAAGGGGGTAGTTCCAAAGAGGATGGAGCAAGGCTGTTCTCAGTGGTTGTAGATGACAGAACAAGAAGCAATGGTCTCAAGTTGCAGTGGGGAGGTCGAGGTTCAATATTAGGAAACACTATTTCACTAGGAGGGTGGTGAAGCACTGGAATGGGTTACCTAGGGAGGTGGTAGAATCTCTATCCTTAAAAAGTCTAAGGCCTGGCTTGACAAAGTCTTGGCTGGGATGATTTAGTTGGTGTTGGCCCTACTTTGAGCAGGGAATTGGACTAGATGACCTCCTGAGGTTTCTTCCAATCCTAATATTCTATGATTCTATAATTAAAATACAAAGGATGGCACCAAAGTTTCAGTTGCTTCTACATAATTCTAATGTTGCTTTCAAGTTCCTTCCATATAATATATGACAGGCCAATAAAAGACCATTCCCTATTCAAGCTTATCTGACAAATAAATATAAGTTAGGATGTCCTAACTAACTGAGATTGCTTAACACTACTACATCAGATGGAGCAGACTCATCATCTGCTCATGTCCTCCTTCACTTATTATTTAGCATCATATTTGAAAAGAGAGACTTGCTCTTTAAAAAAATCATTAGTTTCAAATGATAAAATTATTCCTAGTTAATAGTCAACACTGCTAAATATAAAAAGCACTACGGTTGGTTCATTTACAATTTCTTTTTAGCTGAAAAAGACTTTTACAAAGTAGAGCATTAAGCCTACCTTCAAATCTGATAATTTTTGTTATTGCTTAAACAACAAAATCATCTTCTCAGCGTATGCACAACATGCCTCAGGTGGCATGAGACCACAATTCATCATGGAATTTGGTCCACTGGTTGGATCATTAGCTTCCCTGGGACAGGTACGGGCGGCGACATCAATGCTCATCAACACAATGAACACTAAACCACGGTTTGGAATGTGCTTTAAGTAAACTCATTTCATTCGCACTGCCCTTTACAATACAGATTTAGTGCCTCAAATAAATGCAGTGCTGCTAAAGTAAATCCATAGTCAATTTTTCAAAAGGTGCATCTTCATCTTCTAGGCTAATAATGTTCAGAGAGTCAAAAATAATGGTCATAAAACACAATAACTTTAGTGGCCAAATCCTGCCTTCAGGCTTTGTAGTCATGGAACTCTCAGAATCTCTCAAGAGGGGAAACCCCCATTCATGTCTGACTGAATGTACCCCTGCATTCACACTCTACAAACTACTGTTGTAAGCTTTGTACAAAGTATGACTTGTGAGGTATCATCTGAAAAATAAAAATTCACTGGCCAATAATCCAATGATGAAATGTGTGCAGCAACATTATATGTGAAGTTATGAACATAAACTGAAATTATGACTGAAATGGGGCCACCAAATAGGGTTACCCCCTAGGATTGTCTTGGAGTCTCCAGGAATTTAAGAGTAATCTTTAATAAAATATTGTCATATGATGAAGCCTCCAGGAATACATCCAAACAAAATTGGCAACTCTACCATCAGATGAGTTTGGGGAGTGGGATAACCTGTTCCTCCAAGACAAAAGACAAGCTGATGGCTTATCAAAGCTGATGGGCAATCACCTGTCAAGTGGCCATTCTCTGGTAAAGACAGGGTAGGCGGCAGAAACAGATCAATCGACATTTTAGGAAACATCAGCATGAATCCTCTTTCACCACAAGACTCCATGACTCCAACCTCACAGCAGGAATGCTCTTTATTTAGGAGTAACCCTCAAGAAAATGCATTTCAATGAGTGACAACTAAGTGAGGGGCAAAACCACTCCAAGGTATCTCTCCCTGTTTCTCTCTCTTTTTCTTTCGCCAAAGATGACAAAAGAAGCAGCCATCCGAGTTTGGAAGAAATCCTAACCTTAAATTTGGTCTGCCCTGTTGCTGAGAGCATGTAGTAAGAATTTCACCTTGAGCTAAGTCTAGTTTCTTAAGTTTTAGTTACTAGAAAGCATTTTATCATTATTTCTCTTGTAACCACTTCTGACTTTAACATCCCATATTTGTACTCACTTAAAATCTATTTCTTTGTAGTTAAATTAATTTGGTTTATTCTTCAATTACAACTAATCCAGTACTGCATTCAAACTGAATTGTTTGGGTAACTCCATTTAAAATAGCAAAAACTGTTAAATATTGTGCCCTTATAGGGCAACAGATCTAAAATATCCGAACTCTCCCGGAAAGGACAGTGCAGAACACACATTTTGGGGGAAAATTCGGGACTGGGAGTGTGTTGGGAATCACCCTGCAAGTGGCAACTATGGCTAGTGGAAGCCAGAGTGTTGACTGCAATGTTGCTTGCAGCAGGCTGCAGCTCTAACTCAGACACCCAGGGAAAACCCAATAGCCAGACACCTGGGAAAGAATTCTCTTTAGTATTGACTTCAGCTGTTGCTGGATCATGGCCTAAATTTGGAGTTTCTGGAGTTTTGCAAATATGAGCTAGAAACAAGCTAGGAATATTTTTTTAAAGTGAACAGGAAATTTTTCAACAAATCATAACTATAAAACTCCTCCTCTGATTGTTGCAGCTCTTCTCAGAAAACCTTTAACCTGAAATAAGATGCATTATGGAGTTTCTGTGAAATTGACTGCTTTGGGGGCAGTTGTGTGTGGGGAAGAAGGGTCATTAAAAATTGAGTTCATAAGCATAATTTGCTTGAACCTTAACTATGGAACACATATGAGATTTCATCCTGGCATTAAAACTGAAACAAAATGGCAAACCTGGGCATCCCTTTGATGTCAAACCTCTTGTGATATGTTGTTCAACATTGCAGAAGATTCATAAATTGATTTCTGATTTATTTAATGGCTACCAAGTCAGAAGACAAGTCACAGAAGTTAAAAGTACACCATTCCTGCATCTGCTGCTTTGCATGTTTATAATGTTTACCTTTTGATAAGGCATTTGAAAGAAACAATCTAAATGGAGATACACAAAACGTAGCGATTACTGTATACCAAATAAGACAATAACATAAAAGGCAGGATAGTCTTGTGCTTATGTCATTGGGCTGGGACTCACGAGATCTAGATTCAGGCACAAGCTCTGCCACAAGTGATTTGTGTGACGCTAGCCATCTAATCTTTCTGTGCCTCAGTCTCCCTTCTGTAAAATGGATGCACTGCTTTGGACTGTTATTGAGTAGAACCCATCATCAGCATGGACACATGCCCTCTGGAATGGTGGTTGAAGCATGAAGAGACATACGAATTATATGTTCGGGTGTTTTTGAAAATCCCATTATGCACCCGCCTGAATCTTTAGGGGTCTAAATACCTTTCAAAATAGGACATTAAAAACAATGTGTGGGTTTATCCAACTGTAGTTGTACAAAAGTCAAGTAATATCCCCATGATGACACATGCACTGGTATAGGGACAAGGGCAAAGTAGCTTGAGCCTTCTCTTCTATGCAGGGGAAGGTACACTCAGCGCCACCTTAATTAGCAACCTTACTTTGATGGTCCCTATTGGCCCCTGCAAAGCTGCAGAATTGTTGCAGCACAAATCAGTACCACCTACACAGGGCCTGTGCAAGGATATTTTGCGCCCTAGGCGAAACTTCCATCTTGCCCCTCCCCCCCCAAATCACATACATTATACACAATACACGGTCACAGAGTAACATGTTATAATTTAGAATTTATGTTTCCGCACTTTAAGTTTAGCAAATTTAGAAACAAGTTCCTCCAAGTCAATGCTGTGAGCAATGTCATGTTTTATTGACAAGGTAGATAGCCCAACAAGTCTTTGTTGCAACATTGATGTTCGCATACATGTTTTTATCAACTTGAGCTTTGAGAAGCTTCGCTCACCACTGGCCACAGAAACTGGGAGAGTCAAGAGGATGCGAAGAGCAATAACTGTGTTAGGGACACTATCTGTCAGCTTATTCTCCCATATGAAGTTCAATACATCTTGCGGTGATGAACTCCTTTGGACTCGTCTTGCAATAGCTTGCAATTCACTGCACAAGTCAAAGGCATCAATATCTTTGGATTCACCATGTTGCAAAGCTTTCTCCAGATTCAAGCAATATTCCATAATTTGCTTTGGTGTTTTATTTTGCAAACTGTAAACATCATATATGAAGCCAAATACTGAACTAATTTGCTGCATCAATGTGAATCTTTCTTCAACCGAATGTATTGCTGTGTCAATGACTGCAAAGTAAAAGTTCACTTTGAATTTTTCTTTCGGATCATAAATAGGTTCGTCATCTGCTTCATATGTGAACTGCTTCCTCTTCTTTCTAATATGGATTGGATCTGGTTCAAAAAGTGCCGGTACATCCAACTCCTCTGCAAGTTCACCTGCATCTACCAATGTTTTCTCAAAGGCTGCATTACTTCTGCGGCCCACAAGAAACTTCTTGGTTTCTCCAAGTTGATTAATGGCATCACATATATCAAATTCTTTTGCCTAAAGTTGTTTGCTAGTTATGTTGATCTCAAACAATATGTCATACCACAAAACAAGAGAAACAAGAAACTTGAAACTAGAAATGGCTTTTGTAAGAGCCTTTGCATCAACTCGTGATGTATTGCCAGATGATCCTGTCAGAGTATTGTCTTCATAGATGTCTACCAGAGCATCACAGATGTCACCAATGAAAGCAGGATGGAAAAGCTCCCCCCCCAAGAAGACCTAAGACATGATGGCTGGATACATAAACAGACACCTGTCCCTCTCAGGCACTACCTCATAACATGCCAATGTTGCTCAGGACAGAACATCATAGAGGAATACTATGCATTCAGTGGTCTCTACACTGGCCAAGCAACAGCATGACAACTAACCTAACCAGTCCATCCAACTTTTTTGACTGCTTCTTGGGCACTGGTGACGGGTAGCGGTGCCAGACTGAGCCCGGTGATGGGTGCACTACAAATCTACAAACTGAGGCAAGGTGCTGGGCTTAGAGTCCTGCTGAGACTGCTGTCCTGCACCAAGTGGAGCACAGCCTCCATGAGGAGAGAACTCAAACAAATATCACGCTCCTTCTGCATGATTCCCCCAAGCACTTCTTCAGGCAGCTGCTATGGGGGTCACTCACAGGCTTAGAGCCTGCCTGTTGCAGGCAAAACACAGCAGCAGGGCTTAAAACTCAGACAGGGCCGCCCAGAGGACTCAGGGGGCCTTGGGCAAAGCAAAATCGGGGGCCCCTTCCATAAAACATTTGCAATACTATAGTAACATGTATTAGGAAATGTAAAAAATAACTAGTGAAATACATTCAAAAATTAATTTGTAATAATTTGAAAATAAACTAAATACATTATTTAAAAACATTAAAAGCTGTAATGGTATGTATACATTTGCAATTACATAATGGGCAGTTGCTGGGTGATTGTGATAGTTGGTACCAATGGGCTGTCGTTGCCTGGGGTGGTGCTGTTGTTGCCCACGGCTGGGTGGGGAGCTGGGCTCTGGGTTCAGGGGTGCCCACCTCACAGGGGCTGGGCTCAGGGATGTGGGGAGATAGGGTCAGGGGGGCGTCCAGCTCAGAGGGGCTGGGCTCGGAGCTGGAGGTCAGGGCTGTGGGGGGGATGGGGTCGAGGGGGTTTCCAGCTCAGAGGGACTGGGCTCGGAGCTGGGAGTCAGGGCTGTGGGGGGGATGGGGTCGAGGGGGGTGCCTGGGGGCACTGGGGCAGCTCAGCTCTGCAGGCTGCTGTTCTCTCCAGCCAAGGACCAAGGGGGCAGGAGCACAGGCACCTGAGGCCGACCTGTGGGGAGGCACTTGCTTACCTTGCCCAATGCATGAGCATCGGGGTCCTCTTTCTTCCTCCGCTCCACCAGACCACTGCTGAGGCTCTTTTCTTCTCCGTGCCCTCGCTGGGGCTGACGTGGAGGCTGAGCCAGGGGGTAGCCGCGGCTTTCCTCCAGAAGCGAAGCCCTGGTGTTGCGCTGCTGTCACAGGGCCCCTGCCACGTGCCCTAAGCAGAGCTGCACAGCTCTGCCCAGCCACCGGCGCCCCCGCCAGCTACGAGAAAAATGGCATAGGCTGGAGCCCCTGCTCTGGGAGGGAGAGGGATTCTGAGCCTCTGCCTGCAGCTCAGGGATTCCCCTGGGTCAGCGCAGCCGCCGTCAGCCCGAACCTCTGGGCTGCCGCGGCGGCACACTGACCCCGGGGGCGCCCTGGGCTGCCGGGCTGTCGCGACGGCTCCCTGACCCCGGGGGTGCCCTGGGCTGCCGGGCTGCCGTGGCGGCGCGCTGACCCAGGGGGCACCCTGGGCTGCAGGCTGCAAGCAGCTGCTGCCGTGGGCAGCTCAGACTACCTCTCCAGCAGCAGCGGCTGCAACCATTTAAAAAAATTTGGGGGGGCACCGCTTTTTGGCGCCCTCAAATCTTGGCGGCCTAGGCAACCGCCTAGTTCGCCTAAATGGTTGCACCGGCCCTGCACCTACACCTTCTCCACTCCCACTCCACTTGCTTCCACCTATATCCATAGCAGCTGGGGCTGCTGCAGAAATGAGACAAAGCTGGCAAAGCCAGTTCTCCTCCTGTGGCATCGGAGGAATCATGCCTGAGCTGTAGCACAGCTAATTCGTCCCCAAGTCTCAGTGAACTTAATAAAGCCATAAAAGTGAGAGCATGTGTGAGATAGTAGCAGAGATATTAGAGGAATGGATACCGCTACCACTGAAATTGATTAAGTCCTGGTCCAGAGTATAACCAGAGGGCAATGGGATATTAGACTAAGAACATTTGTGAGTGTGGCTTGGCAAGAGGGCTTGAAATCTAACAATAACAAATGCAGAATAGCAACTCTTGTGCAAACAGTTTCAGAAAATACATTGTGTGAAAAAGGCAGTTGACCAGGTAATATTGCAATAGATTTTATCCTGAAAATGCTAGCACCTCAAAACAAACAGGAATTATAGAGATCCCCAAACATTGTAATAAACTTTTTTAAAAATCCCTGACATCAGGTCCACCATAATTCTGCCACTTAAGAAAGTTACTGCAAAAAGTCTGATAAATTGTGGGAAGTGAGACACACTAAAACAATACAGAAGTCAAGGAACTCTTTTTTGTATTATTTTGATCCTAACATGCTGGTTAAGCAGAATGCCTCACAAAGCGGATTGGGTGCTGTTTTATTACAGGATGGTGCTCCAATTAGCTTTGCTTCCTGAGATATCACTCACAATGGAAAGTACTAAGCCCAAAACAGAAAAAGAGGTACTTGCTGCAGTCTTTGGATATGACAATGTTCACCAACATGTATCCAGGAAACAGAGTACCTTTAGAAGCCATTGTTAAACAGTATTTTGTTAAAACACACAGAGAATACAAGACGACACATTCTGTCATCTTTACTGACACTGGGGCTAATTATGAAGTAAGATACCAGTCAACATGACTGAAGGTGGCACAATCGGGCCCAGAGATTGTTGAAGATATTACAAAGGCACCAGCATAGCCTCAGGCATCTGACAGGTGAGATCTTAACTGTAGCAAATGCAGTATCTAGGGCACATTTGCCTGAAGCCGAGTAGCATGGAACTGAATTACACAGACATAGAAGCACATAAGCACATGCTTGCTGAGAACCTGACCAATGCAGTTTCCATTGGCAAACTACAGGATTTGAGCAAGTTATAAATCTGAAAGGCCTCCATAATAGCTTTGGATACCTCCCTTGGGACAATGGTCAAATTCATAGCTGTGCTATGGCCCCTTTGTCCCATGATTCCTCTAGTGCCACAGGGGTCCCAAAATCTGTAAAGATTTAAACTGGTTTTGTTTTGTTTTGAGAAGTAGTTTAACTACTGACCTTCATTTGATGGATTCTAGGTGTCAATGGAAAAAACTCTGATTCTTTTGTTTTTTAAACTTCATCATGAACTTTTGATAATTCTTGTCTGCATGCTTTCCTCATCTGGAAATAAACATATTTTATGTCTATTGCCAGTGTCATAAACAGATAGCTAAGGGTTAATGTCTCTTTCACCTGAAGCACCTGACCAGAGGACCAATCAGGAAACCGGATTTTTTCAACTTTGGGTGGAGGGAATTGTGTGTCTGAGTCTTTGTTTTTCTGGCTGCCTGATTTCTCTGAGCTTTGGAGAAGTAGTTCTGTTTTCTAATCTTCTGTTTCTAAGTGTAAGGACAAAGAGATCAGATAGTAAGTTATATGGTTTCTTTTCTTTGGTATTTGCATGAATATAAGTGCTGGAGTGCTTTGATTTGTATTCTTTTTGAATAAGGCTGTTTATTCAATATTCTTTTAAGCAATCGACCCTGTATTGTATCATCTAAATACAGAGAGAACATTTGTATGTATTTTTCTTTCTTTTTATATAAAGCTTTCTTTTAAGACCTGTTGGAGTTTTTCTTTACTTCAGGGAAATTGAGTCTGTACTCACCAGGGAATTGGTGGGAGGAAGGAATCAGGGAGATCTGTGTGTTGGATTGCTAGCCTAATTTTGCATTCCCTCTGGGGGAATAGGAAAGTACTTTTTGTTTCCAGGATTGGGAACAGAGAGGGAGATTCACTCTGTTTGGATTCACAGAGCTTGTGTCTGTGTATCTCTCCAGGAGCACCTGGAGGGGGGAAGGGAAAAAGGATTATTTCCCTTTGTTGTGAGACTCAAGGGATTTGGGTCTTGGGGTCCCCAGGAAAGGTTTTTCAGGGGGACCAGAGTGCCCCAAAACACTCTAATTTTTTGGGTGGTGGCAGCAGGTACCAGGTCCAAGCAGGTAACTAAGCTTGGAGGATTTCATGCTAACCCCCATATTTTGGACGCTAAGGTCCAAATCTGGGACTAAGGTTATGACATGGTGTAGCAGTGGTGGGATATAGACAGAATCCAGAAGCCAGTAGAAATATTATATTTTTCTTTTCTCTGCTAAGGGCTTTTTAGCAGAGAGAAACAGTTGGTTTTAAAAGGGAACCAGAGAGAATTTTTTTTTCTGCTCTCTCTGGCAGTTTGTGGCTTGCATGTTAAGCGAGAAGCCATTAAGAGACTGTTGAGGGTCTTTTGTCATGCAATAGCCCTCCCATTAGGAGGCAAGTACCAGCACTTATAGGCATGCAAATAAAGTGATTTTTCTGGTTTCCCTTCATTGAACATTAGCTAGAGAGAGAAAAGGAAAAAGCACTGTTGCTAGGCAGACTTCAGGAGGCAACAGAACCTGCAGTTCAGAAGATAAACACCGGAGGGCACCCCAACACAAGAAAACAGGAACCATGACTTCTAAGGCAAAAATCGACGCCGAAGAACAAATCAAAGAAGCTGAACACAGGCGACAACTGGAAATAAAACAAAAAGAGATGGAGATGAAAGAAAAGGCAGAAAGCATGAAACTGGCAGCCTTCCAAAGAGAACAGGCAGCCCAAGAGGCAGCACACAAAAGAAAACTAGAAGAAGAAGAGGTGGCCTACCGAAGGAAACAAGCAGAAGAAGAGTTGGCCCACAGAAGGAAGCAAGAAGAAGAAGAGGCGGCCCACCGCCGAGACATGGAAAAACACCAAAAAGAAATGGAAAAACAACAAAAAGAAATGGAAAAACAACAAAAAGAAATGGAAAAACAGAGAAAACATGAACTGGACTTGGCAAAAGCTGGGCTGCATGTGCCAGCCAACCCTAACAACCCGGCGCCAAATATTGCTCCACAGCACAGGAAATTTCCCACCTACAAGGCAGGTGATGACACCGAGGCCTTCTTGGAAAATTTTGAAAGAGCCTGTCTTGGGTACAGCATTCCCGAAGACCAGTACATGGTAGAGTTAAGGTCACAGCTCAGTGGACCTTTAGCAGAGGTGGCAGCTGAAATGCCTAAGCAGCAAATGAATGACTATAAACTTTTTCAAACCAAGGCCAGATACAGAATGGGGATAACCCCAGATCATGCCCGTCGGCGCTTCAGAACCCAAAAGTGGAAACCAGAGGTGTCATTTCCCAAACACGCCTACTACATTGCAAAAAACTATGAGGCCTGGATAACAGGAAACAACATTCAAACCTTGGAAGAACTAAACCTCCTCATACAAATGGAGCAGTTCTTGGATGGTGTTCCTGAAGACATCACACGGTACATACAAGATGGAAATCCCAAAGATATCGCTGAGGCGGGGGAGATTGGAGCCAAATGGATGGAACTGGCAGAAAGCAAGAAAGCTACTGTCAAGGGGAACGATTACCCCAGGGGGCACACAGACCATAAACCCTACAACCGAGGACAGCCAAAGACCCCACATACCACCCAAGTAAAGCCACAGATACCCTACCCTTCAACCTCACCAGTCTCCAGTAACTCACCTCGGCCCAGTGACCCATCAGATGGAAGATGCTTTAAGTGTAATGAACTGGGACATATCAAGGCCAAGTGTCCCAAGAACACCATGCGAGTGCAATTCATTACACCACCATCACCCCAAAGATCCCCAGGCCCGGATGCCTCTCAAATACCCTTGGAGCGAAGGGAAAATTTGAGAGTGGGCGGAAAGAAGGTTACTGCGTGGAGAGACACGGGGGCACAAGTGTCAGCTATCCACCAATCCTTCGTTGACCCCAAATTCATCAACCCAAAGGCCAAAGTTACAATTTACCCCTTCATGTCACAAGCTGTAGATTTGCCTACAGCTCAACTGCCTGTCCAGTACAAAGGCTGGTCAGGAATGTGGACTTTTGCAGTCTATGACAATTATCCTATCCCCATGCTACTGGGGGAAGACTTGGCCAACCAGGTGAGGCGGGCCAAGAGAGTGGGAATGGTTACACGTAGCCAAACCAGGCAAGCTTCCAGACCCATTCCTGTTCCTGAACCGTCCACAGAGGCCCCGTCTGTGTTACCAGAGACCCAGACAGAGGTAGTGGACCCGGATTCCATGCCAACCACTGAAACAGCCACAGCACCTCCAGTCTCAGGCCCGGAACTGGAACAGCAACCAGCACCAGCAAGTGCAACCACATCTTCAAACTCAACGCCAGAGGGCGCCAGCGAGCCAGAACTGGCAGAAGCAAAAGACAGCCATACCCAAAAGGCTCAGCCAGAGCCTGAAATACCCTCAGGTGCACCAGCGGAGAGCGGTTCACCAGCAACGGAAACAACCCCATCACCTACATCGCTTCCAGGGGGACCAAGCCCAAGTCCACAGTCTGAGGAAGAACTGGTGACCCCAGCCTCAAGGGAACAGTTCCAGACTGAGCAGGAAGCAGATGACAGCCTTCAGAAAGTGTGGGCGGCGGCACGGAGCACCCCACCGCCTCTCAGCTCTTCTAATCGATCCCGGTTTGTTATAAACCAAGGACTTTTATACAAGGAAATTCTTTCTGGTGGACACCGGGAAGAATGGCAGCCGCAAAAACAGTTGGTGGTTCCAACTAAGTACCGGGGGAAGCTCTTAAGCTTAGCCCATGATCATCCCAGTGGCCATGCTGGGGTGAACAGAACCAAGGACCGGTTGGGGAAGTCCTTCCACTGGGAGGGGATGGGCAAGGACGTTGCCAAGTATGTCCGGTCTTGTGAGGTATGCCAAAGAGTGGGTAAGCCTCAAGACCAGGTCAAGGCCCCTCTCCAGCCACTCCCCATAATTGAGGTCCCATTTCAGCGAGTAGCTGTGGATATTCTGGGCCCTTTCCCAAAAAAGACGCCCAGAGGAAAGCAGTACGTACTGACTTTAGTGGACTTTGCTACCCGATGGCCAGAAGCAGTAGCTCTAGGCAACACCAGGGCTAACACTGTGTGCCTGGCCCTAACAGACATCTTTGCCAGGGTAGGTTGGCCCTCTGACATCCTTACAGATTCAGGGTCTAATTTCCTGGCAGGGACCATGGAAAAACTGTGGGAAACTCATGGGGTGAATCACTTGGTTGCCACCCCGTACCACCATCAAACCAATGGCCTGGTTGAAAGGTTCAATGGAACTTTGGGGGCCATGATACGAAAATTCATCAACGAATTCTCCAATAATTGGGACCTAGTGTTGCAGCAGTTGCTGTTTGCCTACAGGGCTGTACCACATCCCAGTTTAGGGTTTTCACCATTTGAACTTGTGTATGGTCACGAGGTTAAGGGGCCATTACAGTTGGTGAAGCAGCAATGGGAGGGGTTTACGCCTTCTCCAGGAACTAACATTCTGGACTTTGTAAGCAACCTACAAAGCACCCTCCGACACTCTTTAGCCCTTGCTAGAGAGAACCTAAAGGATGCTCAAGAAGAGCAAAAGGCCTGGTATGACAGACATGCCAGAGAACGTTCCTTCAAGGTAGGAGACCAGGTTATGGTCTTGAAGGCGCAACAGGCCCATAAGATGGAAGCATCATGGGAAGGGCCATTCACGGTCCAAGAGCGCCTGGGAGCTGTAAACTACCTCATAGCATTTCCCAATTCCTCACTAAAGCCTAAAGTGTACCATGTTAATTCTCTCAAGCCTTTCTATTCCAGAGACTTACAGGTTTGTCAGTTTACAGTCCAGGGAGATGATGCTGAGTGGCCTGACGGTGTCTACTACAACGGGAAAAAAGACGGTGGCGTGGAAGAGGTCAACCTCTCAACCACCCTGGAACGTCTGCAGCGGCAACAAATCAAGGAGCTGTGCACTAGCTTCGCCCCATTGTTCTCAGCCACCCCAGGACAAACTGAACGGGCATACCACTCCATTGATACAGGTAATGCTCACCCAATCAGAACCCCACCCTACCGAGTGTCTCCTCATGCCCAAGCTGCTACAGAACGGGAGATCCAGAACATGCTACAGATGGGTATAATCCGCTCATCTACCAGTGCATGGGCATCTCCAGTGGTTCTGGTACCCAAACCAGATGGGGAAATACGCTTTTGCGTGGACTACCGTAAGCTAAATGCTGTAACTCGTCCGCACAACTATCCAATGCCACGTACCGATGAGCTATTGGAGAAGTTGGAACGTGCCCAGTTCATCTCTACAATAGACTTAACCAAGGGGTACTGGCAAGTACCGCTAGATGAACCTGCCAAGGAGAGGTCAGCATTCGTCACCCATGCGGGGGTGTATGAATTCAATGTCCTTCCTTTCGGCCTTCGAAATGCACCCGCCACCTTCCAGAGGCTGGTAGATGGTCTACTAGCTGGACTGGGAGAATTTGCAGTTGCCTACCTCGATGATGTGGCCATTTTTTCAGACTCCTGGCCCGAACACCTACTACACCTGGAAAAGGTCTTTGAGCGCATCAGGCAGGCAGGACTAACTGTTAAGGCCAAAAAGTGTCAAATAGGCCAAAACAAAGTGACTTACCTGGGGCACCAGGTGGGTCGAGGAACCATAAACCCCCTACAGGCCAAGGTGGATGCTATCCAAAAGTGGCCTGTCCCAAAGTCAAAGAAGCAGGTCCAATCCTTCTTAGGCTTGGCTGGATACTACAGGCGATTTGTACCACACTACAGCCAAATCGCTGCCCCATTGACTGACCTGACCAAAAAGACCCAGCCAAATGCCGTTAAGTGGACTGATGAGTGTCAAAAGGCCTTTACCCAGCTTAAGGCGATGCTCATGTCTGACCCTGTGCTCAGGGCCCCGGACTTTGACAAGCCATTCCTAGTAACCACAGATGCATCTGAGCGTGGTATAGGAGCAGTGCTCATGCAGGAAGCAACAAATCACAACTTCCATCCTGTCGTGTTTCTCAGCAAGAAACTGTCTGAGAGGGAAAGTCACTGGTCAGTCAGTGAAAAGGAATGCTATGCCATTGTGTACGCCCTGGAAAAGCTACGCCCATATGTTTGGGGACGGCGGTTCCAACTACAAACTGACCATGCTGCACTAAAGTGGCTTCATACTGCCAAGGGGAACAACAAGAAACTTCTTCGTTGGAGTTTAGCTCTCCAAGATTTTGATTTTGAAATTCAACACATCACAGGAGCTTCTAACAAAGTAGCTGATGCACTCTCCCGTGAGAGTTTCCCAGAATTCAGTAGTTAAAAAGTGTTCTTAAAATGTAGAAGTCTGTTAGTTATATACTTAGTAGTATATGTAAAGGTGCATGTGTTGTAGTAATCTGTTTATTTTAAAGTTCTAGAAGGAAATCGCCGCCAGTGAGCTTCCCCACTGTCTGCAATTTGGGGGGCGTCATAAACAGATAGCTAAGGGTTAATGTCTCTTTCACCTGAAGCACCTGACCAGAGGACCAATCAGGAAACCGGATTTTTTCAACTTTGGGTGGAGGGAATTGTGTGTCTGAGTCTTTGTTTTTCTGGCTGCCTGATTTCTCTGAGCTTTGGAGAAGTAGTTCTGTTTTCTAATCTTCTGTTTCTAAGTGTAAGGACAAAGAGATCAGATAGTAAGTTATATGGTTTCTTTTCTTTGGTATTTGCATGAATATAAGTGCTGGAGTGCTTTGATTTGTATTCTTTTTGAATAAGGCTGTTTATTCAATATTCTTTTAAGCAATCGACCCTGTATTGTATCATCTAAATACAGAGAGAACATTTGTATGTATTTTTCTTTCTTTTTATATAAAGATTTCTTTTAAGACCTGTTGGAGTTTTTCTTTACTTCAGGGAAATTGAGTCTGTACTCACCAGGGAATTGGTGGGAGGAAGGAATCGGGGAGATCTGTGTGTTGGATTGCTAGCCTAATTTTGCATTCCCTCTGGGGGAATAGGAAAGTACTTTTTGTTTCCAGGATTGGGAACAGAGAGGGAGATTCACTCTGTTTGGATTCACAGAGCTTGTGTCTGTGTATCTCTCCAGGAGCACCTGGAGGGGGGAAGGGAAAAAGGATTATTTCCCTTTGTTGTGAGACTCAAGGGATTTGGGTCTTGGGGTCCCCAGGAAAGGTTTTTCAGGGGGACCAGAGTGCCCCAAAACACTCTAATTTTTTGGGTGGTGGCAGCAGGTACCAGGTCCAAGCAGGTAACTAAGCTTGGAGAATTTCATGCTAACCCCCATATTTTGGACGCTAAGGTCCAAATCTGGGACTAAGGTTATGAGAGCCAGAAATTACTATTGAGATATAGCTGAACTGTTTTTCTCCATTACTAGTAGTAGGATTATTACTGGGTCTGTATGTTACCTTCCCTTCTATCTCATGAAAGACAAGTATAAGGAAATGACTGGGGATCTTAGAGCCTTACAAAACTGTCGGTGTTGAAAAGCTATGCTATTAACCTAAGATAATCTATTAAAATGCTTGCTTGATTTTAACAAGGTGCAAAATACATGTCCATCGATACACTTTGGGGCATTTGCAGTCATTTCAAAGCATATAACTAAATAATAAAAGTTGCAAAATGTTGACCTCTAAAGTAGACCTCCCCCACCATACAAGAGAAATTCACTCCCCTCACTATTTAGTCAGGAAATGCCGAAGTAAATATCTTGCTGCTTGTGCTGATACTCAGTAATATCTAACTTTGCAGCATCATGGAGAAGGTGATTTCAGAGCCAAGGCCTACCTCTTACTCACATTCAGACACACTACCTCCCACTCACACCCTTTAAATTTTAAGTCTGGGGAACGACAATGAATATCCCAGCTGATCTCAAATGCTAGGATGCACAGAGGAACAGGAAGTCTTTATAGTAACCAGGATCCAAAACATATAGGGGTTTATATATTAAAGCAACTAATTGAATTGCACCTGACAAAAACAGGTGGCTAGTGTAATGTATGGAACACGGGTGTTAAAAGTGGTCTTTATATGGAATATGTAAGTAAGTGTGTCAGCACATTCTCCACTAGATGAAATTTCAGAGTAGCGTTCAAGGATAGCTTCAACTATTGTCCACCACTGTAGCCCAGTCTGGATGATAGGAGGACATAGTTAAATGTGGTATAGTCTGCATTCGAAAGGACAGGTCATATAATCTCATAGTCAAATGCAGATGAAAAAATAAGCCTTCCTGGTTACTACTAGTGAATATAGGAGCAGCAGATGATCCAAAAGAACCCCAGACTGTGAATTTGTTTAGAGCGATTCTAACCCAAGTGATGGTTGAAATACCCATCCACTGCTGGAAGCACTGTTATGTGTGGACAAAAGGTGTGTTCCAGATTTGCCACATAGTGGTAGCTCACCAAATTTCTCTAGAACACACAGAGTTATAAAGGCAAGAGGCTTTTTTTTATGAAGTCTTAAATTCTGAAGCACAATTATGGGGGAATTTAAAAATAATCCATATTTATTCTGCAATTTACACAGCCACAAAAGGACAGTATGTATATGGCCAAGCCAAGTTTTCAGCCCTCAGAAACAAGGTCCCCAACACAAAAACATCACAGTTCCTCTCTTGTACAACCCATTTGCAACAAATCCAGAAGGACCAAGTACATCATACCACCTACCGTGTGTGCTTCTCTAGAAAGTAGGTAAACTCTTTAAAATTCCGGCTGCTCACAACACAAGGTAGCTGAAGGAACAATGTGTGTGTTGAGGATTCTTGGTTTATCACTGGGATACAGATTATGAATTGTAGTCCTCATCCTGGAGGCATGATTTGATACTTTTAAGTGGTGATGGCCCATTCTCCTCTTGCTACATGGACAGTTTACATGGACAATATGACAACTGATAGGTATTTAAAAATCAATTAGATTTCCACATCAAAAGAAAAAACAAAGTCCCCAAAATTTCCATGTATTTTTGCAGCTTCTGCTGTAGCTGAAAGACTGAACTTTCAGCATCAAGGCATGTAAATTAGGCAGTAGTTTTATTTACCAGTTCTTTACCAGGACATGTTTTGCATTTTCAATACTCTAATAACCTTTGTCAAATCCACTGAATAAATTAGTGGAAGATATTGGTTACTAGTCTAATAATCTCATTAATAGCTCTGGCCAGAAAGAGGATTTTTGTTCATTGCTTGTACTAAGAAAACTGTATTATATGTTTCTTTCATAAGTTACACAGTAGTTTTAGTTTATAAAAAGAGGCCTTTATTTTTTCCTCAGCTGTTTTAATGAGGCTTCCATTAGCTCTGATTCAATCTCAGAATTTTTCAGTAGAGGGTTAAGAATTTGACTTCATATTCTTAATGTCACAATTGTTTTTTAAAGCCACGCAAATTCTTGTTAATCACGTAAATCTAAGATATTTTTGTAAGTCTTTTCTATTAGTTTAAAAATATTTCTTCAGTGTCACCTGCATTATGCCAAGGCTGTGTAATTAACTTTCTGCCAACAAGTAAAGACTGGGATAAAAACATAGGCCCATTAGACATAAATACATGGCTCTTCCTCACTCTTGTATCTGTTTCACCAACAGAAATACTCATGATTTTCCATGTTACCATTTACAGATTTCGGTTGTTGTTTGTATTCTCAAATCCAGATCTCACACCTCAGTCACTAGCTAGAACTGAGCTAACTCTGACTATTGTCAATGTTGTAATGGCTTGTTTTGGTTGCAACTAACTTTCTAGACATAAGCCTACTGCAGCTGAAAGCAGGATGGAAAGGAAATGCTTTGAGTTGCAATGCAGCTTCTGTCCCCTTTCTCACAGAAAATTTAAATGGTGCCTTCTCAACTTAAATGGCAGTGCGACACAGTGAGCACATGTGGCATTATCTCAAAGGGTGGGGCCCAACCTGTGCTACCCTAGCGTAGCATGAGAAATTTCTTTCACAGTGCAGCCCCTCTGCACCTTCTCCACCCCATTTCCAAAGCAGGCCATACTTTAAAGCCACATTATAGCCCACATTCTGGGCAGGATCCTCACCGCGTGTTCCCGCTCCTTTACGTTTCCTGAATAGTGCAAAGGAGATGGACTTCAGACAACTGCCAAGATGAGAATTCCCACAGTGCAGGAAGCATGCTGGGATGGGAAGAGCGGGGCACAGCTCCACACTGCTTTGGAACATCACAGCTACTGCATAGTCCCTTAGAGAATATAATTAAGGCTTCGTTTAGTAAAATTCATGGACAGGTCACAGGCAGTAAATAAAAATTCACGGCCTGTCCTGTCCATGACTTTTACTATATACCCCTAACTAAAACTTAGGCGGGGGGCTGCGGATGCTCTGGGGGGTGGCTCCGGGGTGCTGTAGGTACTGGGGAGGTGGCCCCGGGACCCTGCTGGTGCTGGGGAGGGGGAGGGCAGCAGCGTATTGCCAGGGCCCCCTGCGGTGCTGGGCGTGGGGGGGAGGTTGACGGGGTTGGCAGGCTCCCTACCCAGCTCCAGGTATCCCTGCAGCTCCGAGGCAGCAGAGGGGTCAGGGGGCTCCATGTGCTGCTCCTGCCACAAGTGCCACTGCACAGCTCCCATTGACTGCACTGCAGAGGCAGGGCCTGCGGGAATGGGCAGCATGCGGAGCCCCTTTTACCCCTCCTCCTAGGAGCTTCAGGGCCATGCCAGTGGGAGCCAGTGAGCCCGCCACCCCAATGTAAGCACCCCACACACACCCTCTGTCCCTTTCCTGAGCCCCCCCGCCCTCCACACACACAAACTGCTGCTGCTGGCCTAGGGGCTGCCCTGAGCCAGCACGAGCTGCTCCAGAAGTCACAGAAAGTCACGGAATCCATGACTTTGTGACCTCCATGACAAACTCGCAGCCTTAAACATAATCAATGATCAACATTACAGCAATCTTGGTGCTGAGAGTGCAGCCTTGTTCTCTAGCTGCCCTGAAGTCAGAACCAGTACCCTGATTTCCTTCTCTTCCCATTTCTCCTGTGCTGAGCAGTATATAAACTTTAAAATGGGGCTTGGCACAGCAGTGGGTTCCTACCACTTTCCCTATTCCATTTTCCCTATTACTTTTTTCAGTCCTGAATCAAAGTCTGTTTAATATATCTGAACAGTAGCATACAAACTTACCCATTTCTACCATTTAATTCAATTCGGCAGTTTAAGCAGATGACACTCTCTTGCTCCCTTGTGTATGTGGCAGTGCAAAAACTGTCTGTTGAGTTTTGTTTACATCAAGGGGCATAAACTCAAGGCTGGCTATCCTGACTGACTTCCAACATTTAGTCAGTAACACTGAGGGATATTACTCAATGTGAGAGAAGGGCTTTCATTTTCAAAATACACTTACTTTGTCCTTTTTGAAACATTTAGGCTGAATAAAATTGGCTTCATCTACCTGCCCTAACTCCCTTCACACACTCGGCTACAGTTGAAATTTCAAAGCGCTGCCGCGGCAGCGCTTTGAAGTGTGAGTGTAGTCGGAGCGCCAGCGCTCGGAGAGAGCTCTCCCAGCGCTGCACGTAAACCACATCCCTTATGGGTGTAGCGTGCAGCGCTGGGAGCCGTGCTCCCAGCGCTGCAGCACTGATTACACTGAGGCTTTACAGCGCTGTATCTTGCAGCGCTCGGGGGGGGGCGTTTCTTCACACCCCTGAGCACGAAAGTTGCAGCGCTGTAAAGTGCCAGTATAGCCATGGCCTCAGGTTATCTTTCCTTTGAGACTCATATACTAATGCTAATCTCAAGAGTCAGGCCACAATACACTTTGTTGCTTTAGCTATGGTTAGGACAGAGTGACGACTTTCAGGCAATTCTTACCTGAGGTTTTATATATTATTTAGACAAAATGGGCACATTGTTGTCAAAAATAAATGACAATGGTTCAGATAAACAACCAGATTATATCTTAATTTGTAGCTTTGAAGTCAAGAGGCTTATTCAGGCTGGGAAGGCTTGGCATCTGCTTATTTAAATGAGGTACTCCTCTCCATGTCCTTATGCTAGTTTAATGGATACTGTCCTTAGAATATGAAGAACATTCTTTGCCATTTACAAGCCTGCTGTTCGATTTGTCTGTTGGTCAGAGGATTCCAGTGTTACTGATGGTACTGTGGGCAGTGCTCAATATTTATCAGCTGTTGGTCAATCCAACTGAGGTTCAGAGTTAGCTGCAAGGATTTGTTTGTAGACTTTTTCTTCATTACTACTTGGCAGGCACTTCTTTCTCTCATTGCTTTCTCATATTCATAATATGAAACTATGTATTGTCATCTCAAACACTAATAATGACCCATGCATAAGTGTCACTGAATTAAAAAGCTAGTTTCTAGAATATTTCTAAGGCTAGTAATGCAATTACAAATTAAAACCTTCTAGCAGGCAAACTAGATGCTACCTTGTATGTCCAAAAGTTTACAAATGGAGAAGCCTTATATTAGAAATTCATGTACATTTATTGCTACCCACTATGCAGCATGAATTATGGGCAAGCAATCTACTTGCTACTGGTGCACAACCTTCACTGCGAAACTGATCTGGCCAGCAAATTTCAACTGAAAATATAGAAAACTATTTTAATCACTTGTGAGATACTTTGACAATTAAGAATATCTGATGTGAAAACATTTCATTTTAGTATGTTGCAAAAGCTTGATATTCACCATTTTTGCCACATACTAATCAGCTGGTGATTGGACTATTTAAAGCCATTGATTTTGGTTCTTCCAAATAGCCAAAAACACCAAAAATGACTTAAACCTTAGCTGTCCTTTAGCAAACAACTCCATAACAATAATTTTGATTAAAATGATACAGATATCTCCCACATTCTTCACCCTAGCAAGCTCCATTTGCAATCCTCCTCCCAAAAAGCACCAATCTGGAGTTTCAGTGAGACAAAAATCTGAGCTCCTAGCAAACTAATGAACATCCTGGGCTCAAGCAAATGGCAGTATTAATATGAGGGAATTTCTCCAACCTAGGGAAAGCAGGAAAGGACTGAACCCTGCAGAGATTTCCTCATCATGTATTTTGCTTATTGTCACTTGTGATATTCATCAGGTCTTCACTGCAGAGCCAGCAGGTTCATAGGTGTGGGGTTACTCCTTGTTGCTCAGAGCCAAGTTGGGTGCTCCATAGGCCCTGCCGTTATCCACTTCCATGCTAGACATAGTTTCATGCTCTGCAGGGATGTGACTGGTTTCTGACCTCCAGCAATAATGGCAGTGTTCTGTGAAAGGCCATCTTTAAGCCTGTCACTCAGTATCCCTAAAGGGACCTCACAGTTTAGCAGTGACCTTCAACAAAGGAGCCCAGTCCTCTGCCATTTTTGGGTAGCACACCTTACCTTCACTAGAGAATTCAGAAAGCACCATTAACCCCATGGGAAATGACCTGTGTATAGACTGCTGTTAAAGAGGGGAGGGGAGGAGAGAAACAAGCTATACAGTAGGGAAAATAGGTCTGCCAACTACAATCCAAAGTTAGTAGCCTGGATACTCTTGCTGCAAGCAGGGCTGCTGTGAAGGGCTCCTCACTGTGGCACAGAAGCAGCAAATTGGGTCTTAGTCACATTTCCCAGTGCCTGGAAGGCACCAAGTCTTCTAGACCATAGCTCCTTCTATGCAGGCCCTCTCAGAGGTCCAGAGAGGCCTGGGCCACTTCCAGCTTTTGAGGCCCCTAGCCATAATAAAAATTAAAAATGACAACACATGAAAACAAAATAAGGCATCAAAAAAAGTGACACATAATTTGAATTTTTTTTAATTTAACAAATGCTTTTCTAGACTTTTTCTGTACAAATGCACTAATTATTGAGGAAAAATCTAGCTTTCGTGCAAAGTCACAGTTGATAGTAAGCATGGCAAGCCCATTCAAATTAACAAGAGTTTAATTGGCCATGCTTCTGTGTCATTGCTGAGTGTGGTGAACCCAGCTGCTAGGTTCCAGGTTCTGTGTGTGTGAGAATATATTATGTGACACTTTGCCACAAAAAGGAGATATGTGGGGATGCCAGACCTTTAAACTTGGGATTTCCACTGGAAAATATGGACACATTTTATATTAAGATAAAATTAATAAGTGGTTAATAAATGATTAATAGATATTATAAACATTTTACAGATCTGAATAGTACATATTGTAGGTGGTTATATGTACATCAGTGGATAGTGTAAAGGATCTATTTGGCCTGTTGTATTCTATAACAATAGATTAATTATTCAATTAAACATCTGCTAAGCTATTTGCAAGTTGAACCTTAATATGAAATAGGTTACCAAACTATGATAGTAACACAGTTAGGCATAATCGTTTAGGTTATCAGATGTTACCACAGTTCCTTCCCTACTATCCTCTTGCTCTAGCGTTGGGTTGCGAGAGTAAAGGGAAAAGTAACTGCAGCCCTTACAAGTGCAATTTACTTCTCCCATCATGCTGGCTCAGCTCTACTAACCGGCATTTAAGAGGAGGCAGGAGGAGTATAGTTAAAGCTCTGTTATGATAAATGGGCCTACAGATTTACTGTAATGTGAGCAAAGTATGTGAAAGTGGATAAAAATTTATAAAGTGTCACAATAACCTATAACAATAAATGTTTATGTGAAAAGGTGCAAAAGCAAGCAAGATAAACTGAATTAGTTGAAACAAAAAGGCTTACTGATGTACCTCCAAGACTGTGTTAAGATCATACTTGATAAACAAGAAAATGTGGGACCAGAAATAAATGAACCAAAATTGATGTATCAGATATTAGGCCTAGTTGGTGGAAAAAATAATGAAGGGATAGGCTATTCCACTTATCTCTCTCTTTTGGGGTTCTTAAAGAAAGAGACTTTGGGAGAAAAATTGACCACTGGAGCAAGCTTCACCATCATGGCTTCCACCTACTTCTCCTGGGACCCTGGTCCTCCTTTGTCCTAATCCTGAAAGACGTCCTGAACAGACTGGGCCTCAGTGGGACCCAGATGACATCACCACCTCCAGCTAAATCCTAAACAGCACCTGGGACGTAAGACTTCATCTCCTTCCCTCTCTGTCCCAACGTGTCCTTTTCTCTCATCACCTTATTTCTTTCCTTTCCTCTCTCTTCTTTTGCCATCTGTTTACTAAGAGTCAGGCTTGGCCAGCCAAGTCTGCATGTTTTGCAACAGTGTTGTAAGCCTGGGACTAGAGGGGGGCATATACAAGCAATGTCCTAAACAACCTTATTCAACCTATTGGGTGTGTTTGTCTTTTTTGGTCTTCTTAGGAAACAGGATCAGACTTTAACAATAGCAACAATGACAGCTCCAGCCCATCTCTACTAACTTATTTTCTTTTCTCCAAAAAGACAGTTATTACCATCTTTGATACCACCCAAGAGACTGTCAGAGAAGGGGGTTTTCCTTCTAAAGCCTCTCTCCAGCTGAAGGGACAGGAAACAAGGGATGTTGTTAAAACTAAAGTCTTATTTAATACCTTACATTTCAGATGCTTTGTTTTTTCTCTTCTTTTCTGTATCTTTAATAAAAGATTTTTTAAAAAATGTAATGGTGTTTGCCAGGATATTAAACAAACCGAGGATGTTTGTGTGTATGTCTACACAGGATTAAACCCCCAGCTGGCCCAGGTCTGCTGATTTGAGCTTATGGCACTCAGGGTGCAGGGCTGTAAAATTGCAGTATAGTCATTTGGGCTTCGGTTGGAGCCTGGGCTCTGGGACCTTCCTCCCGTGTGGGGTCCCAGACTTCAGGCTCCAGCCTGATCCTGAACTACCCTTTAGTTACTTCAAGTGCCAAGGACTCTACTAAAAGAAATAGGGGAATCTTCTGACCAAAGCATTTTTTATTTTTAGTAGATGGTTTCCCTGCACACTCTATTTCTGACTGTAAGCTCTTTGGGGCACTGATTATAATTTGTTTGTACTATGCTTAGCACAATAGGACCTAATCTGACTGAGGTGTTTATGTACAATGGTAATATAAATGATAGATGATGATGGATTGGCCATAGTGAGTGTTAATATTCTGCCTAACATTTAAATCCATCTTCCCTCCAGAAAAGCTTTCAGACCAAAGTAAGGGTGTCAGAAATCAATCTATGCTCAAGTTCTTAGGGCCAGATGTACAAGGATACAGACAGATGCCTAATGTGATTTTCAAGAGTCTTAAGTGAATTAAGTGCCTATTGCCCATTTATTTCAGTGGGAGTTAGGCACCTACCTGCATAGGCAGGTTTGAAAATCCCATTAAATACCATCTGCATCTTTAGGTGCCTAAACACCTTTGCACATCTGGCAAATCAAAGAGACTTCCATTGACTTCACCAGGCTTTGAATCACACCCCACATTTTGACTTCCCTCCAGCAACTGATTAGAAAGGTAACCATATAAGCAGGCTCTGGCACAAAGGAAATACTGGAAAACCAATTTTTTCTTAAGCTACTACAGAAGTACTTGTTATTAATATGACAGATGCTTTCACTTTTTATGCTTATGTGACACAGAGGCCCATTGGTGGCAGATGGCACAGGGTTCACTACTCTGCATCAGCAACTCCTACAGGCCTGACAAATGCATTACCCCTAGCACTCTAATGCCATAGTATTTCTCTATAAAGAATGTTGTATGAGGTCTTAAATGAAAGCCAGGATCATGCTGGTCATTAATATTGCTATGAAACATGCACACTGATGTCTATATATTGAAAATATTTTTGTGTAGTTTGTATCAACATGTTACTCCCCAGCAGAGGTGAAAAAACAGCTTCCTGCCAGAGCAGAGATGTTTACCTGTTGAAATGTAAAATGAGTATTGTCTCATTTGCAATCACCAGTCTGAGCTAAATGTTGATGGAGAACTGTAAGATTTAACAGGCAGAGAAGAACAGGAGTGGGGAAAAGAGCCTTGTTTGAGGATGCACTGCAAAGGTTTATTGGACCATAACTAGGAAACAGAGATGGTACCCTGGTGTCCATCACTAAGGGGTAAAATAGGACAGCATTTTTTGCATCTGTGAACAGTGGATCCCAGCCATGTTGGTTCCTGACATTGGAAGCAAGCTGTAGGGGGGACACTATTTTAGACAAGGATTTTCGCCTGTTAAAGTTAAGTTTAAATTCTAAGAAGCATGTTATACCTTCTGTTTTATTTGTATTCATTTCTGCTTCCATCATGCTTACTCAGCATCTCTTAAATCTTATTTTTTTATAATAAATTTATGATTCTTTCACTATAACTATATCTCCATGCTGTGGTGTTATGAAGGACTTGATCCTGAGTTGCACCAATCAAGCTGTGTGCATACTGTTCCCTTGATGATAGTAAATCTGGTAGTTACTGTGAGTCCAGTGACAGGGGCTAGATACTACAGGGAGACACTTCAGAGGAGCTCAGAGATGGGGGTACAACATGTGTTAATCTGCAAGGCAAAGGAAGGGCTGAGGATATTATTTGGCATGGGTGTCAGGGAGCTGACACTCAGTTAAGCACGACTCTCTCTGACTGAGGTGGGGAGGGAACATGGTGACTCACAGTCCTGTAAACCCCCAAGAAAGTTCACAGCTTATATGATATGAAAAATTATCTGCCAATATGTCAGGATGCAAGGAAAACAACGTTGCTGTCAGATCACTGATTATGATACTATAGACTATTATGCATTTGTCTAATATGTTAATGCAACATATGAAGATGAGTATTGCCATATCACTGCAGGAAAGTCAGTGTGAAGATTTTTATACTTCTGTGCCAACCATTTGTATGCAGTGTAGTTGTGGCTCAAAAGCTTGTATCTCTCACCAGGATAGGTTGGTCCAATAAAAGCTATTACCTCACCCACCTTGTCTTTCTAAGCACTTGTATAGCTTTGCTCTTCTGAGGTGGACAGATTTGAATCCATAATGTGTGTGTTTTGAGCACTCTCTTTTTTCATCTGAAAGGATGAAAAAAGTTAGAATTTCCAATTCCAGGTGACTGATCAATCTTTGCCAAACAAGCATTCAAACGACAGCATTAATCTAGTCAATTATTTTTTATATTTATCTAACCAATTGAAAATGTTCTCCCAGTACCATAGCTGTGCTTCTCACTTGTACAGAAAGGTATTTCAGTTTTATAAATCCAGGGAACAGCAGTATTTACTGCAATCATAACAGAGAGTGCTCTCAGTTTTCAAGTGTGTTTGTTTAATTATAATAAGAAATTCATATGAACATGGACGCCATGAGAGTTGAATAAGCTAAAAGCTTGTCATTTTTAAGGATGATAGCACATTTTTATAACTAACTTTATAGTCTCATTACTCTTGCAAGCATATATGTTATTGAAGAACCAATACAACCTTATGGGAAGCATTGACTAATAGGGAAAATATAAACTTTCTGTTATAAATATCTGCTAGCTGTTGCATGCTTTATGAAGGACATGTATTATTTCTGTTCAGTATTTTTCAGATACTCTGTAATTCTTTAATCAATATTAGTATATTCAAGTTAAAACTCTTAAGGCTATGAAGATCCAGAACCTGAATTAGCCTCTTTCTCGCTGGTAGAATTAACTCCAAATCTCTAACTCCATTCAAAACCAGTGACATCTCTATCCTAAGCTTTAGAATGCAATTGTGACAGAGTGTTAGCTGTAGCACCTTGGTCACTGAGGTTGCTGCAGCACAGAGGAAGTTGCAGGCTTAAAAGGAGCCCAATAACTTGTTTCTAGTGGAGATTGCTAACTCTTTGTGGTAAATGTTGTGCTAATGAGATAATTGTCTCAGTAACTGGGAGGATACATACTTGAGAGGAACTTCTTGCTATATACCTCTGACCTGTCCTGTCCTGTTTAGAAACAGAGGATTAAAGGTGCAGATGGTGGAAAAGAAACAGTGTGTGTTTATGGACTGAGAAACCACAAAAACTGGCTAGTCAATACTGCTCATCAGGTAGCTGAAGAAGTGTCCTGTGACATGTGGGGGCTTTTCTGGGATCTTAACCCTCTTGGTTGAGAGAAGGTGGCTAGACAAATGACCTGTACGAGGCCAGCATATCCAAACACAATGGATGAGATGCTGCGGAGGCCTATCAAGCAACAGAAAAACATGCAGAAGATGCAGCAAGTGGAAAGATAAGTACTTTTGAGTAGGCAGGAGAAGTAACAGTGGACATTGCAGGAGTTTATTAAGGAATAGTTTTAGGTACAGCAACAATCCTACAGAGGCTGGTGAGTTCCAGCGTGGGAACTGAAATCGGGCAGTGTGTCTGGGTCTTTGTAAGATGACTCCAAAAGATGACCTAGATGCCTTTTTGCAGATTTTTGAGTGGACAGTTACCAGTGCCAGATAAGACAAGGTTGCTGGGTGCTACAACTAGCCCTTTACCTGACAGGCACAGCCTAGGTGGTTCATATGGTCTTGAGTGAGCCCCAAGCCAAAGACTACGATACCCTGAAGGCTGCTATCCTGGAGCCTGTCAACAGAGAAATATCATCAAAAATTTAGAACAGACAGATGAAATGGTGGGATACGTCCCAAGGCATTTGCACAGAAACTGTCGGATTGTGCCACTCAAGTCTCAAGACCAGATAGACAGGAGAGAGAGGCTATTATGGACTCAGTTATTCTACAGCAGTTTTCACTGAGGCTGTGAAAGTCTGGGTCCAGAGGCATCAGCCAGAATCACTAGAGGCCATCTGTCTACAATGAGGGCAGAGGGAATGAAGATTAAGAAACAGCTTTTATCAAAGCCCTGGAAGGGGATACAAGAGGCACACAAGGGTGTTCAGTGGTTTGTTACCAGTGCTGTAGCAAAGGACATATAAAAAAAGACAGCCCATGCATAGACTATGGGCTCACAGAGTTCTATGGGTGTCAGGCATAAAAGGTGGGAATGCAATAAAGACCATTCCTGTCCAAGCAGGCTGGAGAACCACAAGGGGCACGATAGATTCAGTAGCTGTGTATTTCCTTGCATAGAGCACTTTGGTTAAACCGCAGTGGCAACAGAAAGGGGTGATGATAACTACTGACTGTGTACATGAGGGGAAAAAAACACTTACCATGTGGCTGTTGTCCAGTCGGAAGCGGGAGGAAAGTTTAAGTGGTAGAGAGTGGGTGTGATGAAGTCATTGTCCCATGTAGTGATGACAGGAGCTGACTAGACTCCATTTCCCTTACATAAAAAGTGAAGAAGACAGAGAGGGAGACCACAACAGTGGGGTCAGCGTAAAGAAATCTCAGAGGTAGGCTCTCAAGGTAGCCCTCTGGGTGCAGAGTTTAATAACTCTAGACATGCCCTAACAAGCTTGGAAAGAACTGACATGCTTGAGGACTTGGGAGGGAAAGTAAAATTCGTGAAGGGGGCAATGGATCTAGGAGTGATAGATCAGAGACACCTATCAAAGAAGAGGGGCAGAGGCTCTATCAACCCCCAGGAAGAGCAAATCCTGGACAAAGCCCAAAAGACATACCGAGGAGAGAGAGAGAATGGTCCTGATAATGAGGCCAGGGCAGGGGAAGTTACCCAGATAGTCCTAAGCCCAGGGCAAGATAAGTCAGTGGAAGAAAGGGATCCTGATATTGGGGGTCTGGAGGGACAACTTACTTGAGTAGATACAAGCCAGGGACAAAAGAGAAAAAGTCCAGGGGATAAGATTGGTGTGATGATGTATTGGCCAGGATGGAACTGTAGGAAAACCTCCATACTCTAAGTGTACTTTCTGTCATTGGAAGGCAGGAGACCCTCATGCCAGGCCAGTCTGAAAGGGCCCAGGAAACCCCAACCCCATAAAGAAGGCAGGGCTCCGACGGGGAAAAAGGCTTCCCCAGGAGACCAGAGAAGACCTTAGTTGAAATAAGGGGGTGAGGACAGAAGTATGTGACAAAGTGTTAGCTGTAGCACCCTGGTCACTGAGGTTGCTGCAGTCCAAAGAAGGCTGCAGACTTAACTGAAGCCAGTTAACCTCTTTGTTGCGGGGATTGCGGACACTTGATGGTAATTGTTGGGCTAATGAGGTCATTGGCTCAGTAACTGGGAAGATCCATATTTTAAAGGAACAGGAAGCAGGGGAAAGCTTAGAAGACAGGCTGAGTGTAGGAGAGGTGCTGTGTGCCTGCACTATGTCCTGTCCTGTTTGAAAAATTTGTTTGTGACTGACCCCAAAACCAGGCTAGCCTGTGCTGCTCACTGGAGAGCTGAAGAAGCCACCCGGGTCAGTGACATGATGAACAAGTTTAGCTACCTGACAACGGTGGGCCAGACCATCAGTTGAGTGTAAACTGCTATATTTACACTGATATAAACCAGCTGAGGATCTGGCCCATATTATGGAGGAGGAACAGCAACTTCCTTGATTCAGGCTCAGCAGAACTTACTGTTTAGGAGCTGATTTTTCACAGTACTCCAAAATGCACATGCATAGGTCTATTTGTCTTGAAATTCTCTATGCAACATCAGAGGCAGGGGTTGAATTAGTGGTGGGGATTTGGAACTTGTGCTGAACAGACTCATAAAAAGAAAAAAGATTAACCAAAAATGTCTTTCTTGAAGAATGGATAAATTAGTATAGGATACTCTAAAGGTATGTCTACACTACCTGCCAATCCAGCAGGTAGCAATCGCTCTATCGGAGATCGATTTATCGCACCTAGCGTATAGTACATTTTACACTGTGCAAAATGTACTGCTGGACTAAAATACCAAGTTACAATCTCTTCACCAAAATGCATATTAGACAGTTTTTATTTTCAGTTAAGTAGAAGGAACAATGGTTGGGAATCTCTTCTAAGGGAAAATTTGCACATGCTTTCAGCTTCAACACTTTCCTTAGTGGAGGTATTCATTGATTTATCTGGTATGAATGTTCATACCTTATTTTCTGAAACCTCTGCCATGATCCCAGTCCCCTGCTGGCTCCGGGAACAAGATTTAAAAAAAAAAAAACACAACATAAAAGTATGCAGTAACGAGCACATGCATACACTTCAGCATAAGAAATGATTGCATAATCTGACAAATCTTGATTGCAGTTACCCAGGCATCTCTACAAATGGTTATAGAATAGGAGCCTAATCCTGCAAGCTCTCTGTATTGTGGCTCACATATAAATCAATAGGAGGTCTGCACACTGAGGACTTGCAGGATCACAGTCTTGTTATAACTCTAGGTGAATGCTATTGTGGACATAAACAGTTCCTAGACTTTTTCGATTACACGGTATCATCTCAAGTGGAGTGGCAGTGTACAAAAGAGTAAGATAATTTTTTGTTTTGCACCATATTAAAATGTATTCATTGTTTCTAAATCTTGCAAATTCTTTCTGCTTAACATCTCTAAGATATAGTTCCCTTTCCTACCTATCCACGCAGCTAAAACTCTCATCCAGGCTCTCATCTTTGTACATCTCAATTAATACTGCAACATCCTTTTCTATGGCCTTGATAAATGCAATCTTTCCCTGCTCATATACATTCACAGTGCTGCTGCAAAGATCATTTTGCTAGATCATATCTGGATCTCAGTTTTGGTTTTGGTTTATCCCCAATTTTTAAAGTCAAGTCATATTTTTATACCATTTCCTGGCCACTTTCCCTCCCTCTCCCCCCGCCTTTTTTTTTAAATGAAATCAGCACTTTCAACCAAGTTTTAAATCTTCATGGTTGATGTATAGCTGGAGTTCTCACGTTTTGCACTAATGACCCTGCAGTTATATAGGAGGAATCATTGCAATAGTCAAACTGCTGCAAAACTACTTTCAAATAATGATCCAGCTGAATAATAGCTCTCAGTCAAGAGGCTGACATCCCTCTAAAGTGCCATTTTAGGAACCAGGGAAATGTTAGCTTGAATGGCAGAGAACGTGAGAGAGAATAAATAAAGGCAATTGCTTGAAAAACATTTTTTTTTAAGTAACTGACAGAATCATGAAAAGGGGTAATTTCTTATCTGAAATTTTGTTTCTAGAAATATTTTCTACAACAACCCACCTAACCTTGGAACATTTTTCCAGTCTTCTTACTGCAAGCAGTGATGTCATTGTCAGAAACATCAGCCCATGATATACACTTTACAGTGCTGTTTCCTCTATTATAAATTCATCTGAGGATTTTTACTACTCATAGACTCAGACTTTAAGGCCAGAAGAGACCATCATGATTATCCAGTCTGACCTCCTGCAAATTGCTGGCCACTCCTGAAATAGACCTCTAACCTCTGGCTGAGTTACTGAAGTCCTCAAATCTTGATTTAAAATGACATCGAGAAAATCTACCATTTACTCTAGTTCAAACCAGCAAGTGACCAATACCCCACACTGCAGAGGAACACAAAAAAAACCCCCAAAGTCTCTGCCAATCTGACTTGGGAGAAAATTTCTTCCCGATCCAAATATGGTGATTAGTTAAACTCTGAGCATGTGGGCAAGACCCACCAGACAGACACCTGGGAAAGAATTCCCTGTATAAGGTAGATCCTTCCCTCTCTAGGGTCCCATCTCCACCCACGTAGATTTGCTAAAAGGAGTCACAGATGGTCCACATGCTATTGTAGGCAATCTCATCATACCATCCCCTCCATAAACATACTGAACACAGTCTTAAAACAAGTTAGGTTTTTTGCCTCCCACTACTTATCTTGGAAAGCTGGTCCAGAACGTCACTCCTCTGATGGTTAGAAACTTTTGCCTAATTTCAAGTCTAAATTTATTAATGGTCAGTTTATATTCAATGATGGTGGTGGGGACATTGGATCATCAGATTTATAGCAGGTATTTTCAGCAGCCAAATTTCAGACAGGAAACTATATCCTTTTTACAAGATTTCTGTGTTTGTATTCCTGGTTTCACATAAGCTGTTTGCTTGGAAGCAATATCCTAAAAATACAAATACACTGAGACAGTACAATATATAGAGAATAAATATAAGAATTACATCAACAGATCACAGATAATACCTTTTCATCCCAAAAGGACCCTAAGGTGCTTTATAAACAATATACATATACACCACTACTGAAATACAGTTATCTCTGGAGGACAACAACCAATTATACATGGTACATAGCACAATATTTGGGAGCAAGAAGTAATTTTGGGTAAGGTCATCTGGGCAACTCCCACTCTTACATAAGCATCATAGAATCCTTAGTTTCCCACAGAGCAGACAAGAGCTCTGGGTTTTTTTAAGTTCTGTTTGAAATTTACCAAAGTGCCCCAGTGACCTAGGAACCTAAGTTCTATTTTCAAGATGACTAAGGTGCCTAAATCCCAGTGAGACTTAGGGCATGTCTAATGCATTCTACAGAAGTGTGGTTTCTAAAGTGCACTAACATGTTGCATATCAGTTAGTCTGTGTCGACCGGGCTGTACACTTTAGGTGCACATATCACTGTCTGAAACAATATTTTGTAAAGCGCACTAAGGAAATTTTACTTTTTTTTCAACCTCAGACAAATGAGCTCAGGAGGATAATTAATTATCTGTGATAAAGAAAAAACCCCACAAATGTGATTAATTCCACAAATCCTCCAAATCCATTAGTCAGCTGATGAGATGGTGAGGGATAACTGACTCCAGTTCAGAGAGAGAGAGGTGCCATAGATTCTCCCAAATAAGAATTTTAGGTAAAGTGTTAAAAATATCTTCTTCTGACACTAGTAGGCATTTAGAGGGTTTAGAAATAGTTCCTGAAAAAGATACTGAAGTGATATAAGTGTGCTCCCAGTACACTCTACGGTAGTTCCCTTCCTTCAATCCCTCCGAGACTAAACTAAAATTCTCATATGTCTCCAAACATGTCCAACTTCCAAAAGGTAAGACTCCTCTCTGGTGAAATCTTCCCAAAATAAATTTATCAGACACCTCTGGGCCTCGCATATACAGCCTGCCCCATAAGGCTAATAATGCCACATTTAAGGACATCACAGACCAGTGGTGGGCAACCTGTGGCCCACATGCGGCCAGTCAGGGTAATCCGCTGATGAGCTGCCCGACAGTTTGTTTACATTGGCACAGCCACCTGCAGCTCCCCATGGCCTCAGTTCACTGTTCCCGGTCAATGGGAGCTGCAGGAAGCAGTGTGGGCTGCAAATAAGTTCCAAATAAGTCGGGGGTTGGAATCACAATTTAAGTCCATAAATGGCTTTTAGCCAGGATGAGTAAGGAATGGTGTCCCTTGCCTCTGTTTGTCAGAGGATGGAGACGGATGGCAGGAGAGAGATTACTTGATTATTGCCTGTTAGGTTCACTCCCTCTGGGGCACCTGGCATTGGCCACTGTCGGTAGACAGATACTGGACTAGATGGACCTTTGGTCTGACCCTGTACGGCCATTTTTATGTTCTTATGTAAAAGGCCTTTTAAACTGTGTAAACATTTTAAATGGTTTAGGAATGCATTATTCTTAGTTTTTTTCTAATTTTTAATAGCTATGCATTATCACAGCACAGATTTTTTTTTAGTTTATAATTATTTCTATAGTATGATGCTACTTTAATTTTACTTGTTAAGCTGTAAAGAATAAATGAAAAGTAAAATGGAGGGTACTTTGAAAGGAGTTTCACATTTTGCTGAAAATATTGGAGTAGCACATTTTTTCCAAGATGCTTTATGCATACATTGACATAAGTGACATACAAAGTAGCTATTATATTGACACCAAATGTCTGAACTCCAAGAATTCCTAGATATGACTGGAATCTCAAAATTTCTTCTCACAGGTTCGATTGCTGTATTTCCCAGACACTCAGAATTCCCATTATAGACAATGGATACTCTGAGGACACAAAGAAGGCAAGATTGGACAAATGATGGGCCTTTAATAGGGAAGTATTTTGATGAGTAATTGTATTTATTACACATAATGATTGAAACTTATGATTCAGTGATTAAAATAAAAATGATCTAAACTTTAGTGCAGGGCCCAGCTAAGGCCCCGGTCCTGCACACACATCTCAAAGTGTCTTCTACTTCATGCATGCAAGTATTCCCACTGACTTCAATCAGACTTTTTTCATCACTATAAAACTAAGCATGTGCAGAAGTGTCTGCAGAATCAGGGCCCTAAGTGCCATGAATGTGTGTGGTGCAGTGGAGGCATTGACATGGTTCCCACATTATAGAGGTCCACGTAGACCAGCACAGAGGGTGGCAATGGAGGCAATCAATGCCTTAGCCACTGAAACCATGGGACCAGCAGACCCTCCGCAGGCATGCCTGCGGGAGGTCCACTGGAGCCGCGGGACCAGCGACCAGCAGAGCGCCCCTTGTGGCATGCTGCCCTGCTTGGGGCGGCAAAATGTCTAGAGCTGCCCCTGTCTGTATTAACAGAGCTGCCAGTCCCACAGTGGCGTAGTGGGTCTGGCCAATGAGCAATAGGGATAGAGGCAAGGCTCCACCCATTCCCCATTCCTTCTTGTTCACTCACTCCCAGGGAGGGTATAACCAGACAAGTAGTTCAACTTATTCCTGCAGGTCTAAACCCAAGATCTGAGTATCCACATAAGGCTGCAAAGGAGAATTCTTATTCCCCTTGCTTCTTTGCATGGGCATGTAGTCCAAGTTACAATGTAGCTCATACTGAATATTGCAGTATTGAGGTAACCAAAAGGTTGGAATTCCCTGTTCCAAACAGAATTCTGAAGAAAGCAACTGCTCCACCTGTTAGTACTTCTAGTGTGCATGAACAAAATGATCAAATTTTCCCATAATTAAGGGGCATGTGTGTCCCACAGAAGGTGAAGTAATCTGAAGAAAAGCTAATTATTGTGACTTGGAAAATGATGCTGAATAATAATTACAGCACAGCACCTTTAACATGATCGCTCGCTCTCTCTCTCTCTCTCTCTCTCTCTCTCACACACACACACACACACACACAGGAAAGAAAATGAGGTTGTATTTTATTCAGAGAGGGAAAAGAAAACAGGATAATGTAAAATAAGTAGAATAGCATGTAGACAGTACTTTGATAAGGATTCTGCCAGGATCATAGTTCATATACATTTCAAACCTATACTGCACTTCTGCACATTCAATTTTTAAAATAGTTCCACAAGGCTTCTTTTATTAGCACTATTAGAATAGTCAATTCAGCTCCAAATTAAAGAGACCTGCATAGAACAAAATCATTCTAATTCTATTCCAGAAAAAAAATAGAACATAAACAACAGTTAAAAACAATCTGTCAAGAAATAATTACCTATAATTTTCTTCTATCACTGCTAAATAATTAGCCTTTCATGTGCAATAAAGTTATCATTAATGAAGGACTTTCAGAACTTCTTTGCAGCAACTGTTCTGTCAAGCTAGCTTTATCTGCTGTCCTTGATTTCTGCATCTGATTTCTTCCCATTTTTCTGTCAGGGCCAGATGGTTAGAGGGACCGATCTGTTATGATACAATGACATTCTCAATAACCACAGCCCATTCCAATCACTGTCTGTACTGTTAACAGCAGTACGTTTCTTGGACTGGAACTGTCATACATTGACACCAAGGGTCTTATCAAACTTCTGTTTAAATTAAGAGATCCAAATTCCTGCTGATTAATTGCCTTTTTCTGTGAATAAACAGGAGGATCAGGAGTTAATTAAGGTACATGTTCAATTACTCTAACTGGTGTCAGGCGTACTATTTCATATCAGATACAAAGAGAACTGCTTGGCTGCTTTCGGACACACACAGTGCTACCTACTACACATATTAACAGACTACAGTTTTGTCAACCCGTTAATAACCTTTGGGAAAACACTATGAGGTTTACTTTCTTGCAAATCACAAAGCTAAGTGGTGGACAAACTGAACCACATTCTTCCCGGTGTAACTCCAAAGATTTCCCCAAGGATGAATTTGGCCTGGAATCCTAGCACTCTAGTCAGTGTCATATATTTTATGTACAAAATGTTGGCCAGAAATAAAATATTATGTAGCTTCCTGGTCAAAATTTTCAAGGAATTTTTACATATAAGACTTGAAAACTGAATATAGTGACCTTGATCTATTGACCTCGAAGGATGAAAACTTTCCACCACCATCCATGGACATGCACGATCTGAATCACTAGACACTGAAGGTTCCATGAAGGATTTTCTGTTATCCTCTATATTTCATGAAGCTGAGCAAGTGGCAAGAATCCTCCTACAATGTACATCCACTAGCTCCAAATGAAGCTTCCAGGATTCAAACATCTGCTGCCTGCTACTCTGACTGGGTTTGAGCTCTGTCACCTTGGTCTAAATTTCCACCCCTACCAATACCATACAGGTGATGTAAATTTCACCCCAAGTTATTCTTTATCATTCTCCATCTATTTTTTTATATATATATATATATATACACATACACATACACACACACACACACACACACACACACACACACAGAAAATGACAGATTTGCTGTTTGCTCAAGTTTATCCTTCTGAACAAAAATTAAATTAAGGATGAAAATTTAAGAAGTTTGTTTCTTAAATGCCTTTTTATTTGATTGTTATCAAATATACAATGAAGCTTTGAGAAAGTTGCATTTGCCATCTGATGATTTGATCAAGAATTGCATTTCCAGAATATTTATTGGATACATCAGAAATGTAATATGGAACCCCAGTGGGTTATGTCAGTGTCCTCTGAGTGAAATAGCATCAACTTGTAAAACAGGTCTATGTTTTTTGTACAAGACTTAAACTCGATGGTGGAAGTTGATACATTTGTTCACAGCTAAGAGAGTCATGAATGTCAGAGCCAGGAAGTCAGTCTGCTATATGAAGTTTAGAGTTATGAGTGCTCATGTGATAGTTTATGAAACTAGTATGAAAGTTTAATAAAAGTTCACTTTACATCATCTCTGTGTCAGACTGATTCTGGACTTGCAAGTCATCACAAGCGTAAGCCTGATGCTGCTGTGAAACACAGGATGTCACTGCTCTGCCTGTACCATCAATGGAACTAGCAGCAAATACTGAAGGATAACAAAAGGAAAGTGTGATGGATCTACATGAAAAAACAGCACATAAAAATCAAAATGATTGAACCCCAAAGTAACTACATTTCTTTTAATGTCACATTTGCGTCAGTGACAGATTCCATCTAGTTTGCGTCAAAGCATGTTAATAAATATTTTACATCCCATCGTATCGTGTATTGTATTTAGCCAGGTATTATAAAATATTTTTCTCTAAAAATAATGCCTGTGCAGAATACTCACTCTTTGGGTCTTAACACTTTTGCACACCTCTAGCTCTTTAGGTTTCCAGACTAGGGGAAGCACATGAGTCAGGTGTCTCGTTTGCCACTGGATAATACTCCCTGCCAAACATAAATGCTGCTGTCTGAACATTCCAGTCAGTTTCTTCTTGCCTGTAGATCACACTTTCATTGACTATTGCTGCAGACCTGGAGTTTTCCCTGGATCCCATCAGTGCCTTGCTGGGTGTCTGCTTCTACACCTTGTCTTCCAGTCAGTTATCTTAAATAATTGAGACCTTTGCCTCAGTCACTTTGGCACACTGTTGCAGTGTTTTTGCACCTGTTTCTTCTTGTTTTTTTTTTTGACATATTCCTCAGTGCTCAGGCACCACTAGTCTTTGGCTTAATTTTGGCACTCCAACCCCTATTTCTCTTCAGCATTCTTACAACATGTGTGTACTGGTGTGCTTAGGACAATCTAGATGGTCTGGCACCAACATCTGTTAGGTAGCTACATGCCTTTTATCTCAGAATCTTTGATCTTGACACCTCACTGTTCCTACTTGGCATTAAGTTTGTTGATTCTCATTGCAACCTGATGATAGTTTTATTTTGGGGACTCCCTTGAAAGTCTGACTCTCAGAGAGTGAGAATGCTGCACAAGTGATATTTTTAGGAAAGGAGAGGAATTACTTGCCTGCAATTCTTCATTACTGATGATACCATTTTGCACAACTGCCACTCACTCATCTCTCAGAGTCTGCAGGCTACCTTTTCTTAGCTGTCTCTCCTGCTTGAGTTTTTCATTTTTTTTTCCACAGAGGCACATTTTTTTTAAAGTCATATATTGATCATCTAGAATTGGCTTTTACTTCTGGGAGATTTGCATCTGACACAGTTACTGATTGGGATGCTGAGACTGCAGGAGGTGGCACTGGACAACAGTAGAAGATCCATCTGAAGAGGTGCACACAGGAAGTCATCTGCAGTGCGCAACAACACATTTTATTGATTTGACAAAACCAAAGAATAATGCTAGATGTTCTTGAGTGCCATCTACCAGCACCTCAACAATTTACATACATACAGACAAGGAGCCCTCCTGCTAGTCAGCAGGCAGCCTTACTCACCCACAAACCCATTGCCACTATCAAAAATCAAAATACCTTATTACACAGTT
Source organism: Gopherus flavomarginatus (assembly GCF_025201925.1). Classification (NCBI taxonomy): domain Eukaryota; kingdom Metazoa; phylum Chordata; order Testudines; family Testudinidae; genus Gopherus; species Gopherus flavomarginatus. The sequence goes on along the minus strand of NC_066624.1, from coordinate 72,890,832 downwards.
TTAAGCTAAACAGCTTGAGGCAAGAGTGAGAATACTGAGAGATATCTTCAGACAAGCTGAATAAAAGATAAGCACATGTTCTCCTCTTTATAGATATCATTTTCCTTACTGAAATTTAGAACTCTAGAAAATAAATGTTTTGAAGGTTTGGGTTTTATTGGGGGGGGGCATTATTCTGCTGAAGTTTGACTTTCCACTCATGAAACTAGTTATGAAACTCATGAAACTAGTTGCTGCTCATCAAATAATGGCTTGTTGGAAAAACACCATGTTTCTGGGCCTTACAGATGTCTTTTAGCTGCTTTTCTGTATCTTTTGTTCACATTATGATAAATGTATGAAGTTGTGTTTACTCATGTTGTCATTTTCTCCCCAGCAACCAAGAGATGACATAATCATCTGCTACATGCTGAGGTAGAGTGAGTTTTGCACTGTGTTCATGAAAACCATAAAGTATTTTTCTGATCTTAGAAGAACATTAAACAAAACTACTTTATTGAATTTAATTAGCTGAGAAGCATTTGTGGTTTCTATATTTATATACAACTATTTTAAAATATAGATATATTTTAACATAACCTTTAAAAATTGATACTTTAATACCATCTTGTTACCTTCATGCTTTCTTTATCTCACAGAGATATTCGTGTATCGTCATTCTCACTTTTATATTACTGAACTGCAGGGTGGATTTGATTTAAATCACTAGTCAGGAAAACCTGATTTAATCATGGATTTCTACATAAAAGTGCATTCTTGTTGGTTGTTATAACCTTAATACATATTCTTCACAACTCAGAGATAGATGTAGGTTTCATTTTTAGAAGGTATACACTATACATTTTTAAGTGATTATTTTAAAAACTTTTCAGATTAGTTTTACAGCTATATCAGAAAATGAATGTTTGGTTATTTCATTTTTTTCCCCATTTTTCCCCCATTATTTCATTTATCAAAGGTAAATGAAGCAGATCTTTATGAAGTCATTGGGAGGTGAACTATCTCCAATTCAACAGGTTAATCATTAATATTTGGAGAATTTTCTTGCCTGCTGTATTAGGAGGAGATAGCCACCAGACAGACATTTAAATTGTTTTATTTAATTAAAAAAAAAACATCATTATATAGTCTGGATTTTTTTTTCCTTCAACAGCAAACATAATATTTTAACAAAACAAGCATATGGATTTTTGAATTTAGTTAAACATTTGAGTTTTTTTTAATTAGGTTTGTTTTTGTTGAAAACATTTTTAACTAAAATAGTTTAAAAATATATTTAAAAAAAAACAAAAATTAAATTGACTATGTCAGCCAGGTCAATATGAAAAACTTAAAATATTGGCTTCTGCAGCTGACTCAGTCATCTTCACGTTCATTTTCCTGTTTGTTCATAATCTGAAAAAGAAAAAACAAGCTTTCCTGCTTTTTCAAGTCCCAAAAGATTTCTCATTTTGGAATGAATTAGTCCAAAGGAAGAAAATATTCTTTCTACAGCGGCAGAAGAATATACTGATGTTAAAAGTGAGATAATTACTTCAACTGTGTCTGAATCCAAGTTCTTAAATGACTTCCACCAATTCACTGGTGTGACTTTCTTTAAAACAGCAGCAGCAAACATAATTTCTTGAATGGTTCTGTTAGGCCTGAATAAAGATATAGCAGACAAAAGCAAGTATGCCAACCTGACCAAAGTCAGGCTAATAGAGGTTTTGGGGTAATCCCTGAGTGGAAAAACACTGAGAAGCAGCATGTCTCACAAGCACTGGGAAAAAGTGAGATAAGGGAGAGGCTGCATTCCTGGCATAGTACCAGATGTGCTGTGTTAGGAGTAGATCCTTCGAAGAACTGATAAGAACCCTAGCTTCCCAGCCTCCTTGTTTTCACTCCCTGGTTTTGTTTTTTGTTGGTTTTTAACTCCTCTACATTTCTAACTTTAGGCATGCATGTATACTAAAGGTGTCTAGTTTCTAGTTGTTAGAAGAAGGGGTGGGTTGCTCAAATGAATAATTTATGATGCGACGGAACTGTCTATATAGGCTTATACTAAGATGTAAAGAGCTGGCTGGTTCTCTCTGGAGACGAGCTGCTCTCTATTGATGCGTGCACTTGTCAATAAAGAGCTTTTGATCGGACCTTGCTGGTGTTGCCTGTCTCTCTCGCAGTCAGACAACGAAATTTGCCGTCTGGGTTAGAGTCCCCGACAGTTCTTATTCCCAAAATTGGTCTTTTTTACGGCCTGCTGCCATTATAGGTTTTCCCTTCTAATGAGAGAATGGTATGGTAGAGCTCATATCAATGACAGCTAGACGTAATACCTCAAGACATCTGGAATATGCTGCTCAAATGGTTTCACTTTTGTTTCTACTGCCTGTCCTTCCCTTCTCACATTTATCTCCAGACTTCTTCTCCTTGTCAGACCTATTCCGCCCCTAACAATCTTCTATTCACTGAACTTTTTGAAACATTGCAGTTTTAGAGAGAGGTAAGGGATTGACTCTGTATACACAAATGTGCAGAGCGACAATAGAGTTGAGGTCTGTTATTCCTCACCTCTATATATTATTTATTTTGGCTGTTAACAAGCATGTTATCTCTGGAGACACAAATCCACAGTCTGAGAACTGCAAAACTCAGCATCTCTGATGATATCTTCTAGACTGAGTACTGAGTCTCATTGGGTAGATAGAAAGATTAACCTGAATAATCTATTCAGAAGCTTCCGGAACCCCCTAAGATTGGGTCCTTAATCCACGATCTATTGGAACTCATTTACAAAACTTTTCTTAAATATTATATGAATATATTGCCTCATACTAAATGTATCGTAATTAAAACTATCTTTAGATAGGTTTTTCCCCCTCAAAAAGCATTTTATCAAAAAAATCCAATTTAAATAAAAAAATCACTTTTTTTATTTAAAAAAATCATTGATTTTTATCCACCCTGCTAGACTGATTATCAAGGCTGCTGAGCATGTGTAACTCCCACAGACCTCAGTGGGATTTGTGAGGGCATAAGAACTTCTTAAAAGTCAGGCGCTTTATAGGGCTCTAGTTCCAATGTACGTGCAGACATTTATATAATATTTGTAAATAATTACAAAATATGTTAAAATATGATATGGCCATATATTATCCACAACACTAGAGCCTTCTAAGTAACGTGTTCAGAGTTACTTTAGGGTGCAAACCAGAAAGGCTCTGAGCACCTTTAACCCACTGAAGTCAATAGGACTCTAACGTGTTCAGTACGTCTCAGTGTTCAAGCCCCTTCATCATGGCCCAGGTTCAGCACAGCCTTCCTTCTTCCTCCGAAGTCAGACACTTGTTTCTATCTTTGCCATTAATACCACTGACTTCCTTCCACCTTTCTCTGTTCAAGTCATGGACAGACTTTCCAACATCTTCCACTGATGTTTTCCCTTGTTTTCCTCCCCTCATATACTTTAAGGCTAGAAGGGACCATTGTGGTCATCTAGTCAGACCTCTTGCATGTTGCAGGCCACAGAACCTCACACACCCACTCCTGTAATAGATCCTAACTTTTGACTGTGTTACTGAAGTCCTCAAATTATGATTTAAAAACCTCAAGTTACAGAGAATCCACCTTGTACACTAGCTTAAACTTGCAAGTGACCCATGCCCCATGCTGCAGACAAAGGTGAAACCCCCCCAGGATCTGTCAGTCTGACGAGCAAAATTCCTTCCCAACCTCAAATATTGCGATCAGTTAGACCCTGAGCATGTGGGCAAGAGATAGCAGTCAGACACCTGGGAAAGAATTCTCTGTAGTCACTCAGAGCTCTCCACAGCTAGTGTCCCATCTCCAATCGCTGGAGATATTTGCTACTAGCAGTCAGAGATCAGCTACATGCCATTGTGGGCAGTCTCATCATATCATCCTCTCCATAAACTTATCAAGCTCAATCTTGAAGCCAGGTCAGGTTTTTTGCACCTGCTACTCCTCTTGGAAAGCTGTTTTAGAACTTCACTCCTTTGATAGTTAGAAACCTTCCTCTAATTTCAAACCTAAATTAATTGATTGCCAGTTTATATTCATTTGCTCTTGTTTCACCACTGGTGTTTAAAATTAAATAACTCCTTCCCTTCCTTCTGATGTATGTATTAGAGCAATCATATCTGCCCTCAGCCATCTTTTGGTTAGGCTAAACAAGCCAAGCTGTTTTGAGTCTCCTCTTCTTCTCCCTGCTCTCTAACCTTTCCTTTCACACTCCCATCCTTCCCATTATTTCCTAAGGCTGACTTCCCTCCTCCTTCCTCTCAACACATCCCAACAGGATGGTTCTGTGTCCCTAAATGAGGGGAATGCCCATTTTCAGGCCATGTGTCTGGCTACTGTTTTGCCTTGGCTTTTGCAAACTGAAGGAGCCACCACCTACCTGAGATAGTAAAACTGAGGGCAGGATGGATGAATGCATATTTATTTCAAGGACCACTTCCCACCATCAGGTCTGTCACCTGTTACCACCCTGCCTTCTATGGCACCTAGAATCAGAGCAGTCTTGCCCCATACAAAGCATTGCTTCAAGTGATGTGCTATAGAGAGTCTGCTACAGTACCACAATATGCAAGCAGCTACTGACCTGACCTAGCATGTTCCTTTCTGTGCTCAAACTCTTCTGTACCACAGGCAAGCACAGGATTCTGGCAAGGCATGGGATTGGGGTAAACAAAAGGGAGCAAAATTTAGAAGCCATGCTGCTGAGTGTAGAATATAAATTCAGGCTAGAAACTGACAGCAGATATGATGGAGAAAGAATGAATATATGAGGAGCTGAGTGAAAGGGACGAGCGGAGGAGGAATCCTTTTTGCTGTTCTCCAACAACTGCCAAAACCCTCCCATACACACTTCCTTGCCCATCATCCTGCATGAACCCCCCCCCCGTGTGTTTTTCTTTCCCACACTGAAAATCTGGACACCTTCACCCCCACACACACTACTTCCTTTCTTCTCCCTTTATCTAAGTCACAGACATGCTTCTCTCTTCTGTGCCCTACCCAAGTAGGATCTGGTTTCCTTGACCTCTCAGAAACTTTTATGGGAGAATTTGGAGAAGGTTGCACAACCCCTGTCCATGCTGCACCTGGAGAAATAGAAGAGTCTGTCTGTAAAGTAGTCAGCCAGCCACCTTTTTCAAGGCCTAAATACACTAACAAAATAAAACAACAAATCAGTATGTTATATTACTCTTTCCAATTTTTGGTTTGTTTGTTCTGCGTATGAAGAAATATGATGTATCTTGAGTGTGTTGCCTGCAATTTGTAAACTATTGCTTGGTTTTTCAAGCAGTAGTAAAGATTATAAATACTATTATTTTACTACATTTCAGCATATCATGAACTGAGGCAAACACAGAAATATATACATATTCCCCATACAGCTATCAGAGCCATTTTTATTAGTAGTAAATGCTCAAACCTGTAATGCAACTCCTCAAAACTGGGCTTCTCAATAAATCCATATTTCATACTAAAAATGTGGGTTGCCTGTGCATTTAAGGCCTGACTCTCATCAGGCTGCAATACTGAGTTGTAAAATCTCCATCTGGATGAAGATTGAATGTTGCGGTCACTGGGGCACAAAAATAAAAAAAAAAGTGAACAGTGTTATCTTTAAAGAGTATTATTGCTTTCTTAATCCTAGTTTGGGCTAATAAATCCTTTTCTCATTTCAAATGTGGGCTGGATAAATAGTTTAGGAAATACAGTAATATCTGCAACTGTTAGAATGTTTTTTTCTTATTTGTAAAGCACAATTAAAAATATCTGCTTATATCCTTGAAAATCTTATTGCCATTTACTCCAACAGAGGAAAAGGTACCCAACATCATATGTTTCCATCATCCATGTAGTATAAATGGTCTTTTCAGTGTACTTTGAGTATAATAATTAAATATACAGCAAAGGGGGGAAAAAAGCCACAAGGACTGGATTAGAGATACAACAAGGCACATACTAATTCAGACAAAATTACTCTGGAGGTAAGTAGGGCTACACATCAACAGCAGGTCAATAGAAGATACAGGTGGTGAGCACCTCCAGAAATCCAGACACTTATCCAGATGCCTATATGCTGTGTTAGGCTTGGTCTACACTACGCGTTTAAACTGATTTTAGCAGCGTTAAACCGATTTAACGCTGTACCCGTCCACACTACGAGGCCCTTTATATCGATATAAAGGGCTCTTTAAATTGGTTTCTGTACTTCTCCCCGACGAGAGGAGTAGCGCTAAAATCGGTATTACCATATCAGATTAGGGTTAGTGTGGCCGCAAATCGACGGTATTGGCCTCCGGGCGGTATCCCACAGTGCACCACTGTGACCGCTCTGGATAGCAATCTCAACTCAGATGCAGTGGCTAGGTAAACAGGAAAAGCCCCGTGAAATTTTGATTTTCATTTCCTGTTTGCCCAGCGTGGAGCTCTGATCAGCACGGATGGCGATGCAGTCCCAAATCCAAAAAGAGCTCCAGCATGGACCGTACAGGAGATACTGGATCTGATCGCTGCATGGGGAAACAAATCTGTTCTATCAAAACTCCGTTACAGAAGACAAAATGCCAAAGCGTTTGAAAAAAAAATCTACAGGCTACACAGTGCTGCGTGACAAGCGTAACAGGAAGTCAGAGACTCAAATGGATGCTCATGGAGGGAGGGAGGGGGTACTGAGGACTCCAGCTATCCCACAGTCCACAGCAGTCTCCGAAAACTATTTGCATTCTTGGCTGAGCTCCCAATACCTGTAGGTTCAAACACATTGTCCGGCGTGGTTCAGGGAATAAATCGTCAATTTACTTCCCCTCTCGCACGTAAAAGAAAAGGGAAAGAAATCATTTCTTGACTTCTTTCAATGTCACCCTACGTCTACTGAATGCTGCTGGTAGATGCGATGCTGCAGCAGTGAAGAGCAGTATCCACTCCTCTCCCCTGCCCGGTGGCAGACGGTGCAGTAGGACTGGTAGCCGTCCTTATTATCAACCCCTGAGTGCTCCTGGCTGGCTTCAGGTGAGGCTGGCCGGGGACACCTGGGTGAAAATAGGAATGATCCTCGGTCATTCCCAGTAGATGGTACAGAACGGCTGATAACCGTCCTTATCATAGCAACTGGGGGCTGAGCTCCATCAGCCCTCTCCCTTTCCTGTGTAAAGAAAAGATTCTGTCCTGCTTGGACTATCATAGCAGCAGCACGCTGGGCTCCTCTCCCCCGCACCGCTTAATGTCCTGCCTGGACTGTCATAGCACCAGGAGGCTGCCTCCCCCTCATTTTATCTCACTAACAAGTCATTGTTTCTTATTCCTGCATTCTTTATAACCTCATGACACAAATGGGGGGGGACACTGCCATGGTAGCCCAGGAAAGTTGGGGGAGGAGGGAAGCAACGGGTGCAGTTGTTGCAGAGGCACCCCCCATGAATGGCATATAGCTCATCATTTCTGCGGGATCTGACACGGAGCAGCTGTGCTCTCTGATACACTGGTTCTCTAGTACACTTGCCCCATATTCTAGGCAGGACTGACTCTATTTTTAGAAACCATAAAGGAAGGATTGACTCGGGAAGTCATTCCCAGTTTTGCCTTTGCACCCCCAGCCGACCTCAGCCAGGGGCACCCATGACAGCAGCAGACAGCACAGAAGGACAGATAACCGTCATCTCATTGCCAATTTACACCAGCAGCAGATGGTACAGAATGACCGATAACCATCTCTGCTATCATGCAAAAGCAAATGAATGCTGCTGCGTAGTGCTGGAGTATTGCCTCTGTCCACGGTATCCAGTACACATACGGTGACTGTAAAAAAAAAAACTGAACAGGCTCTATGGTTGCCGTGCTATGGCGTACGCCAGGGCAATCCAGGGGAAAAGGGCGCGAAATGATTGTCTGCCGTTGCTTTCCCGGAGGAAGGAATGAGTGACAACATTTACCCAGAACCACCCACGACAATGATTTTTGCCCCATCAGCCACTGGGCTCTCAACTCAGAATTCTAAGGGGCGGGGGAGACTGTGGGAACTATGAGATAGCTACGGAATAGCTACCTCACAGTGCAACGCTCCGGAAATCGACGCTAGCCTCGGACCATGGACGCACACCGCCGAATTAATGTGCTTAGTGTGGCCGCGTGCACTCGACTTTATACAATCTGTTTTATAAAACCGGTTTATGTAAAATTGGAATAATCCCGTAGTGTAGACGTACCCTTAGTCATATTACCATAGCACCTGGTCACAGACTCCATTGTGCTAGGCGCCATTCAAACACAGAACAAAAAAAAAAAAAGAGATTGTAGCAATCTAAATTGCTTTAGGTATATGGTTTAGGTGCCTGGATTTGAAAATTTGGGCCTGGTCTCATAAGTCTTAATAGAAATACAGAGGTAGACAAGCTATGTCATATACTGTAATGGTGTCTCAGTCAATGGACCTTTTCCATTACTAATAATGGTTTATTTCTTGCTTCTGTTTCTAATAATCAGAAGGAATTTCTGCTTTAGCACCGTGTTCATTGACTCTTCTAACAATTTATTACTTAGGGGCGATCACCAGGGATCCTAGAAATCCATTTGCCACAGAAAATGCGGAATTTGCACTTTTTACAGAGCATTTTTAATTTTTATATTTTGTGAAAAAAATAAAGCATATACTATTATATATATAAATAAACGGTCAGTTCTCAGACTGGAGAGAGGTAAATGGTGTCCCTCAAGGGGTCTGTTCTGGGACTAGTTCTATTCAACATATTCATAAATGATCTAGAAAAAGGGGTAAACAGTGAGGTGGCCAAAATTTCAGATTATACAAAATTACTAGAGATAGTTAAGACCCAGGCAGACTGCAAAGAGCTACAAAAGGATCTCTCAAAACTGAGTGACTGGGCAACAAAATAGCAGATGAAATTTCATGTTGATAAATGCAAAGTAATGCACATTGGAAAGCATAATCCAAACTATACATATAAAAATGATGAGGTCTAAATTAGCTGTTACCACTCAAGAAAGAGATTTTGGAGTCATTGTGGATAGTTCTCTGAAAACATCCACTCAATTTGTAGCAGCAGTCAAAAAAGCTAACAGAATACTGGGAATAATTAAGCAAGGGGTCGATAATAGGACAGAAAATAACATGTTGCCTCTATATAAATCCCTGGTACACCCACATCTTGAATACTGTGTGCAGATGTGGTCACCCCATCTCAAAAAAGATATATTGGAATTGGAAAAGATTCAGAAAAGGGCAACAAAAATGATGACGGGTATGGAATGGCTTCCATATGATGAGAGATTAATAAAACTGGGACTTTTCAGCTTGGAAAAGATAGCTAAGGGGAGATATGATTGAGGTCTATAAAAATCATGACTGGTGTAGAGAAAGTAGATAAGGAAGTGTTTACTATTTCTCACAACACAAGAACTAGGGGTCATCAAATGAAATTGGCAGCAAGTTTAAAACAAATAAAAGTATTTCTTCACACAATGCACAGTCAACCTATGGAACTCCTTGCCAGAGGATGTTGCGAAGGCCAAGACCATAATAGGGTTCAAAAAAGAACTAGATAAATTCATGGAAGATAGCCATTGATGGACCTATTAGCCAGGATGGACAGGAATGGTGTCCCTAGCCTCTGTTTGCCAGTAGCTGGGAATGTGCAACAGGGGATGTTCATTCCGTCTGGGGCACCTGGCACTGCCTATTGTCGGAAGACAGGATACTGGGCTATATGGACCTTTGGTCTGACCTAGTAGGGCCATTCTTATTTTCTTATGGTAGACCAATCAGCCACACAGGGTTGACAGTGGTTGGGGCTTGGGCAGACAGTGTTTCAGTTAATACGGAGAGCCATATAATGGAGGCTCAGATAAATGGGGTTCTACTGTATATCAATAAAACATTATGTTAACTGATACCTATATGTATTGTGGCTAGGGGATCTAAATTGCATTTCATTTTAAATTGCAGAAAAACTGCAGATTTTTATCTGACAATTTTGGTTTATTTATCATGGAAAGATAGGATCCCGGGTGATCACTTATTTCCTAATAAAAACTCTTTCCATAATTGTTAATGATATTAGGAAACATTTCACTGCGGATGAAAAAGCATAGTTACAGTAAATGAGAAAAACCAAGTAGGCATAACTTTTTTGGATAGAATTGGGGCATAGGCACACTTTTAGTGAGAATGTTTCTTGTTACTGAGCACACATCAAGCTTCTATTAACTTTGAATGAGGCAGTCTCTTGCCAGTCTTTCAGGGGCCTAGTAGAACCAGCTAACAATCTTGTTCTGGAAGAGTTGGAGTTATTTTTTTATGTTCATCCAAATAGCTTCCTAATTCTCTTTGGGTAGAATGATTTTTTAGTTCTTTCCCCATACCCCTTAATTAGCTTTAATACCTATGTTGGGTGAGAACTAGAAAGAGTGGAACAACCTGTATAAGTTGTCTGAGGTGGTTTTCTGAACTATCTTTTAGCAGAGAAATACAGGCCATTGTGTGAATGTAAGAGGTTGCAGTTATACTGTGTGGAGAGAGAGAGAGTTCTGAAGGAGAAACTAAATACTTATAGACTAGATGAAGGAAGTGCACAGCCTGATTATAAAGCAAACAAATCTTTAAAACACATTTCTACTCTGAACAGTTACTGTTTACATTGCACCTTCCTACTCCCTGTGCATATTTAAAGTCATATCTGATATGCTATAGTGACAAAGATAGTTTACATACTATTTTTCACTTCTTTTATCAGTTTTGTAGTATCAACGTTGCTCTGGGACTTAGAACAATGCTTCCTTAGCTCTCGGCCCCTAACATCCCTACTCTACTTGCGCTACATTGGCGACATCATCATCTGGACTCATGGCAAATAAGCCCTTGAGGAAGTCCACCATGATTTCAACAATTTCCATCCCACCATCAACCTCAGCCTGGACCAATCCACACAAGCGGTCCCTTTCCTGGACACTACTGTGCTAATAAGTGATCGCCACATAAACACCACCCTATACCAGAAACCTACTGACCACTATACTTACCTGCATACCTCCAGCTTTCATCCAGGACACACCAAACGATCCATTGTCTACAACCAACCTCTAAGATACAACCGCATTTGCTCCAATCCCTCAGACAGAGACAAAAACCCATAAGATCTCTATCAAGCGCTCTTAAAACTACAATACCGACCTGCTGAAGTGAAGAAACAGATTGACAGAGCCAGAAGAGTACCCAGAAGTCACTTACTACAGGACATGCCCAACAAAGAAAACAGAACACCACTAGCCGTCACCTTCAACCCCCAACTAAAACCTCTCCAGCACATCAGAGATCTACAAACTATCCTGAAAGACGATCCCTCACTCTCACAGATCTTGGGAGACAGACCAGTCCTCGCTTACAGACAGCCCCCCAACCTAAAACAAATGCTCACCAGCAACCACACACCACACAACAAAAACACTAACCCAGGAATCTACCCTTACAACAAAGACCGATGCCAAATCTGTTCACATATTTATTCAAGTGACACCACCACAGGACCTAATCATGTCAGCCACACCATCAGGGGCTTATTCATCTGCAAATCTACCAATGTGATATATGCCCCTCTGCCATGTACATTGGCGAAACTGGACAGTCTCTATGCAAAAGAATAAATGGACACAAATCTGACAGGAATCATAACATTCAAAAACCAGTAGGAGAACACTTCAACCTCTCTGGTCACTCAGTAACAGACTTAAAGGTAGCAATTTTGCAACAGAAAAGCTTCAAAAACAGACTCCAACAAGAAACTGCTGAACTGGAATTAATTTGCAAACTAGATACCATTAACTTGGGCTTGAACAGAGACTGGGAGTGGCTGGGTCATTAAACACACTGAATCTGTTTCCCCATGTTAAGAATCCTCACAGCTTCTTGTCAACTGTCTGAAATGGGCCATCTTAATTATCACTACAAAAGGTTTTTTTTTCCCTCCTGCTGATAATAGCTCATCTTAATTAATTCATGTACCTCTCTGAAAAATGTTCATGGATTTTCTGTGCATCTGGGATGTACAGGCTCAAAATATAAAAGAAAAACTTGGTTAGGAGGGCATTTGCTAGAGACAGCAACTTTCTCTCTCATATCTGAGTTGGCAGCTGCAATATCTACTTCCACCAGAACCCCTATCTTGCTGTCTAAATTTAAGAGTCATCTGGAGGTGTCGGACTCATAGATTTTAAGGTCAGAAGGAACCATTATGATCATCTAGTCTGACTTCCTGCACAATGCAGGCCACAGAATCTCACCCATCCACTTCTATAACAAACCCCTAACGACCTGTACAGAAGATGGCCAACTAACTTCTGATTTCCACAATGCCCATACACTAATCCTCATCAATTAAAGGTGCCCATATAATTAAACTGTAACTTTTCTGTGGATCCTGCTGGGAAAAATAGAAATGCCAAATGACCTAAGCTCAACTCTCCAAAGAAAAGCGAGGCTGAGGAAACCCAGATGTCTCTCACACAGGACTTTGTAGCTATGAAGGGTTTTCTAACTGAAGGAGGTTAAAATGGAGAATGCTTCCTTAAATAAAAGCGATTACCTCACCCACCTTGTGACTCTAATATCCTGAGACCGGCACTCCGTAAGGCAAAGACTAAAGTAGTCTTGAGGAGAAACAAAAAGATCTTCAGAACAGATCACACAGGAATAATTTGTAGTAATTTGTAGGGTCCCTGAATTACTGGAAGAAAAGAACCATGATTAGCCTACTCCAGAACACACTCTCTGGGGTCCTGAGATTGGGTCTGGTTTGCCTCCCTGGAAACTGAAAGGGCTCATCAAGTAGCAGGAGCCAAAATCATTTATGTCACTTCATGTTTACCGTTCTTCATTAGTCTGAGAGTATGGATATGTATATTCAGTATTACTATTTATATACTACTATATATTTATGCACTTATAACTATGAAGCAATAGATTTAATTCACTTATATACTTTGGCACATGTAGGTATTTTGGTAAATATAGGTATATTTCTGGCAAATTCCTAATTAATTCATATTGTGCGGGGGCGGGGGGTGGGAGGATGAAGATGAAGGCACACACCAGCTGGGATTGGAACATGCCCGAACTGGAAGTTTGGGAAATGAAGGGTAAGGTGGGTGTTGCATGGGAGCAGTGGGAGGTTGTTTCTTTGTTTGACGGGCAGGAAATCATTTTATTTTCTATGGAGCAGTGGTGCAAGAACGGTGGTACAGTACACCATACCAGTAAGCTATGTATAGCTGGCCCAGCATACCGGAAAAACAGAGGAGCCCGCCCTCATCCCCATCCCCATTCCATGGAGCTGTCTCTCCTCCGTCTGTACAGCAGCGCCGCCGGATAGGATGACCCGATGTCCCAATTTTGGGGTCTTTTTCTTATATAGGTTCCTATTACTCCCCACCCTCTGGCCCAGTTTTTCACATTTGCTGTCTGGACACCCTACCGCTGGATAACAGGACATGGGGGTATCATACCTTTAGTCCCAGATTTGGACCTTAGCGTCCAAAATATGGGGGTTAGCATGAAAACCTCCAAGCTTAGTTACCAGCTTGGACCTGGTACTTGCTGCCACCACCCAAAAAATTAGAGTGTTTTGGGGCACTCTGGTCCCCCTGAAAAACCTTCCCTGGGGACCCCAAGACCCAAATCCCTTGAGTCTCACAACAAAGGGAAATAATCCTTTTTCCCTTCCCCCCTCCAGGTGCTCCTGGAGAGATACACAGACACAAGCTCTGTGAATCCAAACAGGGTGACTCCCCCTCTCCGTTCCCAGTCCTGGAAACAAAAGCACTTTCCTCTTCACCCAGAGGGAATGCAAAATCAGGCTAGCAAATCCAACACACACAGATCTCCCCCTGATTTCTTCCTCCCACCAATTCCCTGGTGAGTACAGACTCAATTTCCCTGAAATTTCCCAGTAAAGAAAACTTTAACAGGTTTTAAAAAGAAAGCTTTATATAAAAAAGAAAGAAAAATACATACAAATGGTCTCTCTGTATTAAGGTGACAAATACAGGGTTAATTGCTTAAAAGAAATATGAATAAACAGCCTTATTCAAAAAGAATACAAATCAAAGCACTCCAGCACTTATATTCATGCAAATACCAAAGAAAAGAAACCACATAACTTACTATCTGATCTCTTTGTCCTTGCACTTAGAAACAGAAGGTTAGAAAGCAGAAACTACTTCTCCAAAGCTCAGAGAAAGCAGGCAGGCAGACAAAGACCTCAGACACAAAATTCCCTCCACCCAAAGTTGAAAAAATCCGGTTTCCTGATTGGTCCTCTGGTCAGGTGCTTCAGGTGAAAGAGACATTAACCCTTAGCTATCTGTTTATGACACGCCCCCCAAATTGCAGACAGTGGGGAAGCTCACTGGCGGCGATTTCCTTCTAGAACTTTAAAATAAACAGATTACTACAACACATGCACCTTTACATATACCACTAAGTATATAACTAACAGACTTCTACATTTTAAGAACACTTTTTAACTACTGAATTCTGGGAAACTCTCACGAGAGAGTGCATCAGCTACTTTGTTAGAAGCCCCTGTGATGTGCTGAATTTCAAAATCAAAATCTTGGAGAGCTAAACTCCAACGAAGAAGTTTCTTGTTGTTCCCTTTGGCAGTATGAAGCCACTTTAGTGCAGCATGGTCAGTTTGTAGTTGGAACCGCCGTCCCCAAACATATGGGCGTAGCTTTTCCAGGGCGTACACAATGGCATAGCATTCCTTTTCACTGACTGACCAGTGACTTTCCCTCTCAGACAGTTTCTTGCTGAGAAACATGACAGGATGGAAGTTGTGATCTGTTGCTTTCTGCATGAGCACTGCTCCTATACCACGCTTGGATGCATCCGTGGTTACTAGGAATGGCTTGTCAAAGTCCGGGGCCCTGAGTACAGGGTCAGACATGAGCGTTGCCTTAAGTTGGGTAAAGGCCTTTTGACACTCATCAGTCCACTTAACTGCATTTGGCTGGGTCTTTTTGGTCAGGTCGGTCAGTGGGGCAGCGATTTGGCTGTAGTGTGGAACAAATCGCCTGTAGTATCCGGCCAAGCCTAAGAAGGATTGGACCTGTTTCTTTGACCTTGGGACAGGCCACTTTTGGATAGCATCCACCTTGGCCTGTAGGGGGTTTATGGTTCCTCGACCCACCTGGTGCCCCAGGTAAGTCACTCTGTTTTGGCCTATTTGACACTTTTTGGCCTTAACAGTTAGTCCGGCCTGCCTGATGCGCTCAAAGACCTTTTCCAGGTGTAGTAGGTATTTGGGCCAGGAGTCTGAAAAAATGGCCACATCATCGAGGTAGGCAACTGCAAATTCTCCCAGTCCAGCTAGTAGACCATCTACCAGCCTCTGGAAGGTGGCGGGTGCATTTCAAAGGCCGAAAGGAAGGACATTGAATTCATACACCCCCGCATGGGTGACGAATGCTGACCTCTCTTTGGCAGGTTCATCTAGCGGTACTTGCCAGTACCCCTTGGTTAAGTCTATTGTAGAGATGAACTGGGCACGTCTCAACTTCTCCAATAGCTCATCGGTGCGTGGCATTGGATAGTTGTCCGGACGAGTTACCGCATTTAGCTTACGGTAGTCCACGCAAAAGCGTATTTCCCCATCTGGTTTGGGTACCAGAACCACTGGAGATGCCCATGCACTGGTAGATGGGCGGATTATACCCATCTGTAGCATGTTCTGGATCTCCCGTTCTATAGCAGCTTGGGCATGAGGAGACACCCGGTAGGGTGGGATTCTGATTGGGTGAGCATTACCTGTGTCAATGGAGTGGTATGCCCGTTCAGTCCGTCCTGGGGTGGCTGAGAACAATGGGGTGAAGCTAGTGCACAGCTCCTTGATTTGTCACTGCTGCAGACGTTCCAGGGTGGTTGAGAGGTTCACCTCTTCCACGCCACCGTCTTTTTTCCCGTCGTAGTAGACACCGTCAGGCCACTCAGCATCATCTCCCTGGACTGTAAACTGACAAACCTGTAAGTCTCTGGAATAGAAAGACTTGAGAGAATTAACATGGTACACTTTAGGCTTTAGTGAGGAATTGGGAAATGCTATGAGGTAGTTTACAGTTCCCAGGCACTCTTGGACCGTGAATGGCCCTTCCCATGATGCTTCCATCTTATGGGCCTGTTGCGCCTTCAAGACCATAACCTGGTCTCCTACCTTGAAAGAACGTTCTCTGGCATGTCTGTCATACCAGGCCTTTTGCTCTTCCTGAGCATTCTTTAGGTTCTCTCTAGCAAGGGCTAAAGAGTGTCGGAGGGTGCTTTGTAGGTTGCTTACAAAGTCCAGAATGTTAGTTCCTGGAGAAGGCGTAAACCCCTCCCATTGCTGCTTCACCAACTGTAATGGTCCCTTAACCTCGTGACCATACACAAGTTCAAATGGTGAAAACCCTAAACTGGGATGTGGTACAGCCCTGTAGGCAAACAGCAACTGCTGCAACACTAGGTCCCAATTATTGGAGAATTCGTTGATGAATTTTCGTATCATGGCTCCCAAAGTTCCATTGAACCTTTCCACCAGGCCATTGGTTTGATGGTGGTACGGGGTGGCAACCAAGTGATTCACTCCATGAGTTTCCCCACAGTTTTTCCATGGTCCTTGCCAGGAAATTAGACCCTGAATCTGTAAGGATGTCGGAGGGCCAACCTACCCTGGCAAAGATGTCTGTTAGGGCCAGGCACACAGTGTTAGCCCTGGTGTTGCCTAGAGCTACTGCTTCCGGCCATCGGGTAGCAAAGTCCACTAAAGTCAGTACGTACTGCTTTCTTCTGGGTGTTTTGTTTGGGAAAGGACCTAGAATATCCACAGCTACTCGCTGAAATGGGACCTCAATTATGGGGAGTGGCTGGAGAGGGGCCTTGACCTGGTCTTGAGGCTTTCCCACTTTTTGGCATACCTCACAAGACCGAACATATTTGGCAACGTCCTTGCCCATCCCCTCCCAGTGGAAGGACTTCCCCAACCAGTCCTTGGTTCTGTTCACCCCAGCATGGTCACTGGGATGATCATGGGCTAAGCTTAAAAGCTTCCCCCGGTACTTAGTTGGAACCACCAACTGTTTTTGCGGCTGCCATTCTTCCTGGTGTCCACCAGAAAGAATTTCCTTGTATAAAAGTCCTTGGTCTATAATAAACCGGGATCGATTAGAAGAGCTGAGAGGCGGTGGGGTGCTCCGTGCCGCCGCCCAAGCTTTCTGAAGGCTGTCATCTGCTTCCTGCTCAGTCTGGAACTGTTCCCTTGAGGCTGGGGTCACCAGTTCTTCCTCAGACTGTGGACTTGGGCTTGGTCCCTCTGGAAGCAATGTAGGTGATGGGGTTGGTTCCGTTGCTGGTGCACCTGAGGTTATTTCAGGCTCTGGCTGAGCCTTTTGGGTATGGCTGTCTGTTGCTTCTGCCAGTTTTGGCTCGCTGGCGCCCTCTGGCTTTGAGTTTGAAGATGTGGTTGCACTTGCTGGTGCTGGTTGCTGTTCCAGTTCCGGGCCTGGGACTGGAGGTGTTGTGGCTGTTTCAGTGGTTGGCATGGAATCCGGGTCCACTACCTCTGTCTGGGTCTCTGGTAACACAGACGGGGCCTCTGTGGACGGTTCAGGAACAGGAATGGGTCTGGAAGCTTGCCTGGTTTGGCTACGTGTAAACTTTCCCACTCGCTTGGCCCGCTTCACCTGGTTGGCCAAGTCTTCTCCCAGTAGCATGGGGATAGGATAATTGTCATAGACTGCAAAAGTCCACATTCCTGACCAGCCTTTGTACTGGACAGGCAGTTGAGCTGTAGGCAAGTCTACAGCTTGTGACATGAAGGGGTAAATTGTAACTTTGGCCTTTGGGTTGATGAATTTGGGGTCAACAAAGGATTGGTGGATAGCTGACACTTGTACCCCCGTGTCTCTCCATGCAGTAACCTTCTTTCCGCCCACTCTCAAATTTTCCCTTTGCTCCAAGGGTATTTGAGAGTCATCTGGGCCTGGGGATCTTTGGTGTGATGGTGGTGTAATGAATTGCACTCACATGGTGTTCTTTGGACAGTTGGCCTTGATATGTCCCAGTTCATTACACTTAAAGCATCTTCCATCTGATGGGTCACTGGGCCGAGGTGAGTTACTGGAGACTGGTGAGGTGGAAGAGTAGGGTGTCTGTGGCTTTACTTGGGTGGTATGTGGGGTCTTTGGCTGTCCTCGGTTGTAGGGTTTATGATCGGTGTGCCCCCTGGGGTATTCGTTCCCCTTGACAGTAGCTTTCTTGCTTTCTGCCACTTCCATCCATCTGGCTCCAATCTTCCCCGCCTCAGCGAGATTTTTGGGTTTTCCATCTTGTATGTACCGTGTGATGTCTTCAGGAACACCATCCAAGAACTGCTCCATTTGTATGAGGAGGTGCAGTTCTTCCAAGGTTTTAACATTGTGTCCTGATATCCAGGCCTCATAATTTTTTGCAACGTAGTAGGCGTGTTTGGGAAATGACACATCTGGTTACCACTTTTGGGTTCTGAAGCGCCGACGGGCATGATCTGGGGTTATCCCCATTCTGTATCTGGCCTTGGTTTGAAAAAGTTTATAGTCATTCATTTGCTGCTTAGGCATTTCAGCTGCCACCTCTGCTAAAGGTCCACTGAGCTGTGACCTCAATTCTACCATGTACTGGTCTTCAGGGATGCTGTACCCAAGACAGGCTCTTTCAAAATTTTCCAAGAAGGCCTCGGTGTCATCACCTGCCTTGTAGGTGGGAAATTTCCTGTGCTGTGGAGCAATAATTGGCGCCGGGTTGTTAGGGTTGGTTGGCACATGCAGCCCAGCTTGCGCCAAGTCCAGTTCATGTTTTCTCTGTTTTTCCTTCTCTTCATTCTCTTTTTGTTGTTTTTCCATGTCTCGGCGGTGGGCCGCCTCTTCTTCTTCTAGTTTTCTTCTGTGGGCCACCTCTTTGGCTGCCTGTTCTCTTTGGTAGGCTGCCTCTCTGATCTGTTCTTCTCTTTCTCTCAGTTCCATCTCTTTTTGTTTTATTTCCAGTTGTCGCCTGTGTTCAGCTTCTCTGAATTGTTCTTCGGCCTCAATTTTTGCATTAGAAGTCATGGTTCCTGTTTTCTTGTGTTGGGGTGCCCTCCGGTGTTTATCTTCTGAACTGCAGGCTCTGTTGCCTCCTGGGGTCTGCCTAGCAACAATGCTTTTTTTTCCCTTTCTCTCTCTAGCTAATGTTCAATGAAAGGAAACCAGAAAAACCACTTTATTTGCATGTATATAGTGCTGGTACTTGCCTCCTAATGGGAGGGCTATTGTGTGACAAAAGACCCTTAACAGTCTGGTAATGGCTTCTTGCTTAACATGCAAGCCACAAACTGCCAGAGAGAGCAGAAAAAAAAAATTCTCTTTTAAACCCAAACTGTTTCTCTCTGCTAAAAAGCCCTTAGCAGAGAAGAGAAAAAAATAATATTCCTACTGGCTTCTCGATTTTGTCTATCCCATAACCACTGCCACTCATATCATACCTTTAGTCCCAGATTTGGACCTTAGCGTCCAAAATATGGGGGTTAGCATGAAAACCTCCAAGCTTAGTTACCAGCTTGGACCTGGTACTTGCTGCCACCACCCAAAAAATTAGAGTGTTTTGGGGCACTCTGGTCCCCCTGAAAAACCTTCCCTGGGGACCCCAAGACCCAAATCCCTTGAGTCTCACAACAAAGGGAAATAATCCTTTTTCCCTTCCCCCCTCCAGGTGCTCCTGGAGAGATACACAGACACAAGCTCTGTGAATCCAAACAGGGTGACTCCCCCTCTCCGTTCCCAGTCCTGGAAACAAAAGCACTTTCCTCTTCACCCAGAGGGAATGCAAAATCAGGCTAGCAAATCCAACACACACAGATCTCCCCCTGATTTCTTCCTCCCACCAATTCCCTGGTGAGTACAGACTCAATTTCCCTGAAATTTCCCAGTAAAGAAAACTTTAACAGGTTTTAAAAAGAAAGCTTTATATAAAAAAGAAAGAAAAATACATACAAATGGTCTCTCTGTATTAAGGTGACAAATACAGGGTTAATTGCTTAAAAGAAATATGAATAAACAGCCTTATTCAAAAAGAATACAAATCAAAGCACTCCAGCACTTATATTCATGCAAATACCAAAGAAAAGAAACCATATAACTTACTATCTGATCTCTTTGTCCTTGCACTTAGAAACAGAAGATTAGAAAGCAGAAACTACTTCTCCAAAGCTCAGAGAAAGCAGGCAGGCAGACAAAGACCTCAGACACAAAATTCCCTCCACCCAAAGTTGAAAAAATCCGGTTTCCTGATTGGTCCTCTGGTCAGGTGCTTCAGGTGAAAGAGACATTAACCCTTAGCCATCTGTTTATGACAGGGGGCAGGGCTGGGGGTGATGCAGCTGGGAAAGGAGCAGAACGCTGGCAGCTCCTCCGGCACGGCTTCTGTACTGCCCCAAGCCCTGTCCTCTTGTGGGGCTCCTGTACAGATTCCAGGCAGGAGGACTAAGGAGACAGGGCTGTGTGGAAGGCCTGGGGGTGGCCCTGATTTCCTGGGAACTGCACCAGTGAAAGGAGCAGAACATGAGGCTGCCCGGCGGCCCCACACTAGCATCTCCTCTGGCACTGCTGTACCGCCCCCCACCAGTGGTGTATTATCGCCCAGGCGTGGGGCAGCAAATTTATCATAGCAGCTGAGTGGGGAGAGCAGCGGCTGGTGGCCAAGCACTCAGTTCTGAAGACAGTGCCCCGCCAGCAGCAGCGCAGAAGTAAGGATGGCAATACCATACCATGTCACCTTTACTTCTGTGTTGCTGCCTTCAGAGCTGGGTGGTTCAAGAGTGGTGACTGCTGACTGAGGGCCTAGCTATGCAGGCAGCAGCACAAAAGTAAAGGCAGCAATACCGCATCATGCCATCCTTACTTCTGCACTGGTGCTGGCAGCAACTCTGCCTTCAGATCTGGGATGCTGCTCTCCAGCTGACCTGCTCTGAAGGCAGAACCATCACCAGCAGCAGCGCAGAAACAAGGGTAGCAATACCACATCCCCCCATACAATAACCTTGTGAGTCCCCCCTACCCCCCAACTCCTTTTTGGGTCAGGATCCCTTAATTACAAAATTGTGAAATTGCAGATTTAAATAGCTGAAATCATGACATTTAGGATTTTTAATTTCAGTCATATGATTTTGACCAAAATGGATCGTGAATTTGATAGGGCTCTACTAAGCCATCAAGCACAAACAACTGATGTTCCACCCGTTATCCTATCATTACAAGCTAAAAAGGCCTTCAAATTGAGTGGAATGGCTTCAAGCAATCCTGGGAAAATTAGGATTTGGATCTAAATTTCTGACTTCAGTTTACAAATCACTTCTTGCTTCTGTTCTGACCAATGGTATTTTCTCCCCTACTTTTCAGTATCCCCTCTACTATTTGATATAGACATGGAACTGCTAGCAGCATACATCGGACAGACATCCTCCACTGAAGGAATTATTATCTGGAATAATGAGCACAAGATTAGTTTATATGCAGAGGATATTCTGTTCATTCTAAAAAAAATCCCTTATTTTTTAATACACCACCACTATCTGCAATAAACTACTTATATAAAAACATAAGAATGGCCATACTGGGTCACACCAAAAGTACATCTAGCCCAGTATCCAGTCTTCTGACAGTGGCCAATGCCAGATGCTTCAGAGGGAATGAACAGAACAGATTATCAACAAGTGATCCATCCCCTGTCGCCCATTCCCAGCTTTGATGAGATAAGAGGATTTTGGATAAATTGGAACTAGTCTCTGTGACACACTAGCATACAGTCTAGACTAATGAGCAGCTATGTCTGCCCTGCCCTGCAATCTTGGGTATCATACAATGCTTTGATGAAGGAGTTCTCACCTAGACCACTCACAAAGAGCCTTCCAGCATGCAAGTCACCCTGAGTGTTTGTGTATAACTGCAACCTGCCAACCATACTTGGGCTATATTCTGGCTCTCACCAGACTTGGTTATATTGCAGGGTGACCCCAAAACACCCCCAGTCCAAGATTCTCCCCCAGAAATGTATGTGCTGTACTGCCCATCCCCTTCCCGGACAATACAAGCTATATTAGGTCAGTTTCTTTAAAAGTAACAGTATGCATACAACTTGCCACCACAAATAGAGTTTCCCAGACATGTCAATTTAAACACACTGTTTTAGGTAAACAATAAAATAAATTTATTAACTACAAAGAGATATATTTCAAGTGAGTACAAGTAATGAGGCATAATTCAGAAATGGTTACAAGAAAAATAAATGATAAAATGTTACTGGTGCCTAACTGATTTAACAAAGTATGTTAAATTCAAAGCAAAGCAGTCTGACTGACTAAACTTCCGAGGTCAGGACCTCTCCTCTAGTCCAATGGCTGCTTCCTTCAGATGCAGTGAACTGATAGACAGCGAGAGAGAGAGAGAGAAAAGGCTGCCTTGAGGTGTTTGTCCCTCCTTTTTATAGTCTCAGTCCCCATCCTGAAAAACATTTCCAGCTGAGTACCAGGAGACAAAAAGTCTATGCGAAAGGATGTTTCCTGCTGCTTTTTCCTTACCTGTTTGAGCTTCCTTTGTTTCCCTTCCTGCTTGACGCCTTAAGCAGAGCACACATTCCTTTGTTTAAGACCTGTTTAAGACTTTGTTTAAGACCTGTTTGCCAACCTCAGTTTGGAGTATGTGTTAACACTACCATGAAGTGGACTCTTCACATACAATGTCTCCACACATTTTATCAGGATGACACTGATCAGCAAATTAGGACTTTTAAAATGATACCCTTACATGGCAGAATTTGAACAAAGATTTATTACAATAATGTGTAGGGTGTGAATACAGGGGTATGTTCTGTCAAAGTCTCAAGTGATGGTTGTTTCTTACAGACCAAATCCATCATAAATATAATCATTCAATCAAAAAGATAATCTGTTTAGACATCTGTTTAGACATATGCTCTGATTTATTAAAGATAGTGTGCCGTTGCACCCCATAATGCTTTATGGGAATATGCTTATGAACATATATATGACATAACTGGAATATGTTTTATGCTACATATGCCATATAATATTTATGTAAAGGTTATGATCTATTAAATATATCCATCTAATTTGTATTCATGTATCATTGTTTTACTCGAACTTATGAATATTGGCTGTATACTTGTTTGATTTTAAGTAACTTTAGCAAGGCATTTGGTCAGCTTCTTAGAAAGGAATGTACGGGGCTGGAGCACTCACAGAGAAAAATTGGCGGGTGCTCTGTACCCACCGGCAGCTCCCTGCCCCCCAACTCAGCTCACCTCCACTCAGCCTCCTCCCCTGAGCACGCCACGTACGGCTTCTCCCCCCCTCCCTCCCAGTGCTTGCCACCATGAAATGGGAGAGGAGCGGGAACACAGCATGCTCAGGGGACGAGACGGGGATTTGGGGAAGGGGTTCAATAGAGGCAAGGGGGGTTGGAGATGGGGCGGGGACTTTGGGGGAGGGGTTGGAATGAGGGTGGAGCAGCAGTGGAGTCAGGGTGGGGCAAGGGGCTGGGTGCTCAAGCACCCATCAGCGCTGGGAAAAGTTGGCACCTACGGATCTTAGAAGGCTCCAATCCACATAAGCAGTCTTCCTGGAGACATTCAATATAGCATGTGGGCAATGGCTGCTGCCTGTAAAAACTGAATCATGCATGAACATGTATGGACTTTGGAGCTGGACTTTGCATAGGAGAGATGAGGGGGTCTCTACTCACAAGAGAAAGTCTATTTAAGCCATGGGAGACCCCTCCATTTGGTCTTCAGCTGGCTCAAGAGATAGCCATTCCATCCCCAAAGGATACCTGAAGGAAACTGGAACAAAGGACAGTAACCACAGGGGACGGGGGGTGAGTGAGTGCTGGACTCAGACTAGGAGCCTAGTCTGTAAAAGGAAGCTTACTGGACCACCTCTGAGGGTGAGGTTTTATCTGTATTTAGTTTTCTTTCTGTATTATACAGACTTGCATGTTTTATTTTGTTTTGCTTGGTAATTCACTTTGTTCTGTTGTTACTACTTGGAACTACTTAAATCAGACATGGAAAAACTATGGCCCATGGGCCACATCCGGCCCGTGGGACCATCCTGCCCAGCCCTTTAGTTCCCGGCTGGGGAGGCTAGCCCCAGCCCCTCCCCTGCTGTCTCCCCCTTCCCTGCAGCCATGCCGCCGTGTGGCAGCGTGTCTGTCTCCAGCCGGGCGGTGTGGCTGCCAGACATGTCGCTCTGAGTGGCATGGTAAGGGGGCAGGGAACGGGGGGGTTGGATAAGAGGCAGAGAGTCCCAGGGGGCAGTCAGGGGATGGGGAACAGAGGGAGGTTTGATAAGGGGCAAGGGTCAGGGGGCGGGGTGTGGATAGGTGTTGGGGCAGTAAGGGAGCAGGGGCAGGTTGATGGGGTGGGGTTCTGAGGGGGTTGGATAAGGGGCAACGGTCCCAGGAGGGGGCGGTCAGGGACAAGGAGAAAGGGGGGTTGGATGGGTCAGAGGTTCTGAGGGGGGCCGTCAGGGGGCAGGGGCCAGGCTGCTTGGAACACTTCTTAAACTGCTTTCAGTTAAGCCTGCAGTTTGTGGGACATGGTTCAGACCTGGGTCTGTGTGTGTGGACGGCAAGAATGTCTGGAACAACTAGGCAGGGCTCTGGAGTCCCAAGCGGGCAGGGAAAGCAGGGGCAGAAGTAATCTTGGCACATCAGTTAGCAGCCCCAAGAGGGTTTCTGTGATTCAACCTGTAACATAAAAGTATCTGCAAACATGGAGGTCATACTCAGAGAAATGACAAAAGACATGGAGAAAGGCAGTCCCTACCAACATCTTATTTTGGAAAGGTAAAAGGTATTAATGAATGTTGGACCAAGATTACTGTATATGTTTAGCTTTATTTCACTTAAATTTCCTCCTTCAACTTTCAGAAGAATAAACAGAGTTCTTCAAGATCTACCCTGTTCGAGTAATGCCAAGAAATGGATGCCAGAAGAGTCATTTTATGAAAATGGAAATCTGCTATTCCCCCCCCCACCCCGCCCAATCTTCCTTGCCTGGTTAACTGAATTAACCAACATTAATATCAGTTTTTCCATGAAGGCAATCTATCCACAAGTTCCTATTGAAGACGTAGTTTGCAATGCCCTCATGAAAGACCAACTCCAGGTAGACTGGGCTTCTGACGCTTCGCTCTCTTTATTTTTTCTTTTTTTTTTTTAAAGCAGGGGAGAGTAGATTGTTAGGGAATTATTTATCTTAAAGCACATAGGACTATTTAACCATGAATATATCATACAATGTTATTGTTAAACCGTATTCCTGCTCTGTTTTCTGTTATTTCATGTGAATATGGCTAGATGGATGGATATGTTAAAACTTTTGAAATTTAAAACTAAAAAAAAAAAAAAAAAAAAAAAAAAAAAAAAAAGAGCTATAGCTTGGACCTATTTCCAAAAGGAAATAAATAAAAATGGCATTCCGAGAGCTCACAGGGATTCGTGTCACCTCCTTGAAGCAGATAAGACGGCAGCCACACACCTAAAGCCAGAGAAAGAGAATAGGTTTCTTTCTTCCTGATCCAAAATGGATACAAAAGAGCTCTAAGGGACTCAGGACAGATCTCCATTCCAGGCTGCTAACTATACCAAAGGGACATGGTTAACCTATATGAGAAGGTGAGCACCACTGGAACTGGAGTAGGCCAGAATGCAGATGAGGTATGGAATCTGCAGGCAAGAATTAAGTTTGAAAAAACAGAAGCAATGCAGGATCTTTAAAGTTAATATGGAGAACTGTGAAAACAGGAATAAAGGTGAGAATAACATGACACTGAGAACTTGGAGAAAGATAATTTGACTATTAGCACAGAATATCATTAAGGTGATTTTAAATCTGAAGATAGCAGATGAGGTACTTGTAGACAGGAACGTCAGAGCCCTTACACACACATACCCCTCCCTCCCTTTCCCCCACCCCCAAGAAAATCACTTTAGGTATATAACTAAAATTACACTATTATTACCAACATCAGCACCTGATAAAAAAAGCTAGAGAGCAAAAGAACTGCTACCAGGGTTTATAAGCTACAGCCCTGAAGTTGTGCAGAAAAGTGGGAGACGTAACCTAAGAAAAAGCAAAATGATACAGATTTGGCTTCCTATTTAAATGTATATACTGCTACCTCAATAAAACTTTTGTTACTAAGAGTCTGAAATAAAGGAAAAAAGTTCTTAAAATCTCTGGGGCTGTTTCTGGAAAGACAAATTGAGTGTCAGTGGGACAATACAGAGGAGAAGCAAAAGAAAAAATAAATAAATGGAAGGCTTCCAAGAAAAGGAAGCACAAAGAACTTTAGTGTCACTTCAGAACACTGAAAGGAATGGAGGATTTGGAAGGGTTGACTGTAATCACTGGGCATATGAATCACATGAACTTTAATTGTTCAAATCAAGGGACAATTAAAATATTAATATAAAGGTAAGAGATTATCTATTGTAAACAACCATGAATCAAGTAAATGTTAGACAGTAAAGCGGGAGTGGGGGAAGAGAGAATAGGAAAGCATATAGGAGAGCACCCTCCTAAAATGGGGGGAGGCAAGGTGCAGTTAACCGGTTTAGTTGGATAGGGTACCTCTGGGGAACAGTAAAATCCCTCACTTCTGGTCCACAAAAAGATAACAGACCTGCCTTTAATAGCTGTGGGTTCAGTGTCCCTAGTAGTGGTTAATGCTTTCCATGACCTGTGGCACTCAGACAGATGGATGAGTATATCCTCTCATAAAAATGCTGTCTGGGAAGCTGGAAGATGAAGGGGTGTTTCTTTTTTCATATTGTTGTATTGGGTCAGGATGAATCAGAATTTAAAACAAGCTTGGTATTGAGCAATACACCAGAATTGAAAACAGCAAGTAATATAAAAACTAGTTTTGTCAAGAAAACAAATCATAGTCTGTAAGATTTCTTATGTCCAGCATTCACTAACAAAATAAGACAGTGTCTCCCATTCATGGATGTTATATGGCAAATGTCTTGATTGTTTAAACAAAATAGTAGCAATATAAAAACTGAATAGTTAATTCAATTATAGTTAATAATGTAAAATGCCAAAAGGCCTTACATGCAATTAAGAAAATGCAATGATGTATTATCCTCTTGTAAAAAACGTTAGAAAAGAAAAGAGCTGTTGGTACACTTTCCTCCCCACACACACACATAGGAGTTTAAATAGAAGAGCAATAAAAAGACAAGAAAGGCCCCTGAATGCTTTTAAAAAGAACCTTAGTGGCAAAAATGTTTGCCGTATTATCCATACATGGTCGGAACCCAGTGTAGAAAAAAATTCTCCTACAGCTTCTTCTCGATTTGATGAACTTGTTATACTTCTACACTGAAACAAAAAAATGTCATACGTTTGA
Organism: Gopherus flavomarginatus; assembly: GCF_025201925.1. Taxonomy (NCBI): domain Eukaryota; kingdom Metazoa; phylum Chordata; order Testudines; family Testudinidae; genus Gopherus; species Gopherus flavomarginatus. The sequence continues at coordinate 72,863,329 of NC_066624.1, read as the reverse complement.
AAACAACATTTCTGAGGGCAAAGGAATAAGTGCTATTTCAGTCAAACATCTTAAATCAACAGATTTAGAAAGATGGTTAGCGTCCTAATGATAAAAAAATACACTTTTCTCCTGCCTGGAAATAAATAAAATGTGCAATGGCATGTTGTCATCACATATTCTCTCTTACAGTTAGTTGAGAGTTAGCACCTCTGGAAACAACAAATTGTCAGATCTCATACCATTCCCATCTTACCTAACAAACTAGCTTCAACCACCCAACATTTATTCATGTCAATCACACTTTACCCTTTTGCAGAATCTCTTAAGAGAAGATGTTAGTCAATAGAGAGACAACCTTAAATACTTTAAATGTAACAATCAAGCTAACATTAGATGAGGCCTTCAGTGGAATGCAGTCAAGACTGTAATAAAAGATCAGTTAAAAATTAGCAGAGCTTCCCAATTTAAAAAGAAAAAACAGACTACCTTTTAAGGAAACAAATAGGCTAAAACAGATATATAAATTTAGAATCAAAGAATATTTTTCAACAATTGCAAAATGCAAGAGGAAAATTATATAGCTTAAAAAAGATCAAACTGGAAAACTAGATATAGGGAGCAGAAATATTATGAGAAAGAAAATAAACAGGACAAACAACTGGCCCAGAAATTAAAAATTTCCTGAAGGGGGCGGGGGCGGGGAAGGGGCAAAAACACACTCTTCCCACATAGCAAATGACCAGCATTAGATATCATGCACCCAAAGGAAGCAAGTACTACATATTTGTAGTACTATCACAATGTGTACAAGTCTGACCATCTATATAAGTAAGGCTGTGAGTTTGTCATGGAGTTCACAGAAGTAACAGTTTCCATGACTTTTTGAGACCTCTGTGACTTCTGCAATGGCTGACATGGCTGGACCTGAGCAGCTCAGGCAGCCCCTGGGCCAGCCACACCAGCCGCTGCTGAGGCAGTCTTGGGCCACCGCTCAGCAGCAACAGATGTTTGAGTGTGGGAGGAGGCTCAGGGTGGGGGTTGGGGCGCAGGAGAGGGTGAGGGCTCTGAGTGGCACTTACCTTGGTGGGCTCCCTGGAAACAGTGTCATGTCCCTCCCACAGCAGGTGGCTCCATGCACTGCCTTCGCCCGCAGCCACTGCCCCCACAGCTCCTATTGGCTGCGGTTCCTGCCTAATGGGAGCTGCGAAGCTGGCACTCGTGGCAGAGGCAGCGCATGGAGCCGCCCGGCCGCACCTCCACATAGGGGGGAGCCACAAAGAGCTAGGTAGGGACCTGCCAGCCCCTCTCCCCCAGAGCACCCATGGCACCCCTGGGCTGCTCCCCATCTCCTCCCCCCCCAAGATTTAGTCAGGGTATTTAGTACAAGTCGTGGACTGGTCATGGAGCTGTGAATTTTTGTTTACTGCCTGTGACCTGTCCATGACTTTTACTAAAAATATCCATTATTAAACATAGCCTTATCCAAAAGTAGCCAAAAGGTGGAATTTTCAAAAGTGTTAGTATTGACTGGACTTTGGCATCAATGGCAATTGGCTGCAATAGGATCACAGTTTGATGACCACTGAACACTTCTGAAAATCCCACCAAAAAAAAAATCTATAACTATACAGGTTATTCATCTTTCAGTATAGACTCAGATTAGAAAACCTTAGAAGAAGCCATCATGGAAGAAAAGGTAGAGGCCGCTATTGCAGATTTAAATAGTCAGGTGAAGGCCTCAGTTTAGATAAGAATCCTGCAAAGTTTCATGAAACATCTTAAGGATGTGCCCATTGAGAGAGATTTTTCATGTTAGACTGATGAGGCTTTCTAAATCAGATTAAGAGAAGGTTTTCTAATAGGCTTCTCCTACCAACCCATTTTGCCTATTAAAACACAATGTACAAATGTTGGCAAAGGTTTTGGCTAACAGATTAAAAAAAAATACTGCCCTCTTAAGATGTGACAGGTTTATTTTGTGACAGACAGTGAAAACACGAGTGTTGGGGGATTATCCATTCTGCCTGATCAGAGGAGGACCCATGCACGTTATCACCATTAGATACCATTAGATACAGAGAAAATCTTTGATCAAGTAGAGAAGAATTATTTCATGGAAGTCTCAGAACAATACAGAAGAGGGGTGCAAAAGTCTTAGATGGATAAAAGCACGTTCACAACAGGAAGCGAGGCTTAATGGATACATTCTGTTTTCACTCTCTCTAGAGGAATATGACAGATGCCCCCTGTCCCTGAAGTTTTTGTATTGGACATGGAACCAGGGCCGGCGCTACCATTTAGGCAGCCTAGGCAATCGCCTAGGGTGCCAGGATTATTCGGGGGGCGGCATTTTGCCAGGGGGTGGCAGGCAGCTCCGGTTGACCTGCCACAGGCATGCCTGCGGAGGGTCCGTTGTCACTTCGGTGGAGCTGCCGCAGTCATGCCTGCGGACGGTTGGCTGCTCGTGCAGCTCCGATGGACTGCCCGCAGGCATGCCTGCGGCAGCTCCACCAGAGCCACGGACCAATGGACCCTCCGCAGGAATGACTGCGGCAGCTCCACCGGACCCACGGGATCAGCGCGGGGGGTGGCGAAATGGCCGTGTGCTTAGGGCTCGAGAAACTCTAGCGCCGGTCCTGCATGGAACCATTCACCCAGAGAATCCATTGCAATAAAAGTGTTAAAGGACTAGGCACAGCAGATAGCCAAGTGAAACCAGAGTCTATGCTCTATTATTTTGATCTTAGCTAACTCCCAAAATTCCTGTAAGGAAGTAACTAGAAGTTTTGGAATTGCATTAGGGTACAAAGTTAATCCAACTGGGTGTGAAATATTGGGTATAAATTTTTCAGTGACAGAAAAACAATGGGTACACACTGAATGTGGGTTCAATATGGTCAAAAATTCTATTAGATTCCATGGGGGACAGATATAAAGTAACATATCTATCTATAGGATCTTTATTTTATCTTGTTATGGAAATTCATTTAAAACAATATGAGGAGTCGGCCTACACCAGAGTCACAGGATGTGACTGTAGAAGATGCAGGCATACCTAAGTTAGTGTCAATCTAGTTAGTGGTGAAACCATGGCTCCTCAGAAATGCCTGGTAAAAGTACAAGACCTTACTTAGTGTGCGAATTCTCACTAATTTAAAGGAGGGATTTATAAAAAAAATGGTACTCTGCTATGCAAGACTTTGAGTCTAACCAGTGACTAAACCCAGAGGCAACACATTTGCCGGTGGAGTGAGCCAAATGCTCCTGTAAAGAAGAACATATTTCATAAGTTGGCAAATAGGCATCAGCTTCTTCTTGGGCCCCACATGTGAGATCAGCAGGGGGGGGAGGGGTCAGCAGAGCCTCTGGGAAAGAGTGCAGCTGCCTTGTTCAGCTGGCAGTATCCTCAGGAGGAATGACACAAAGGACCAGAGGAAAAAAGTAGACAGAGCTAAATGCAACTTTTTTCCCTATTGTCTAGTCATTTCCATTTCACAAGAAATGGTCCTTTTGTGTCTGGTTTTTAGTTTAGATCAGTTTGTTTTGTTTTTCTTAAGAGTTACAGTGGAGGAGAAAAATATAGTACATCAGCTCCCTTGCCTCACTTAGGCCAGAACATTCACAATAATATACATTTCCTCTGGTTCCCAAGAGAAGTGTTAGAGTTAAGATCCCCAGAATTAAGGAAGTGCCAGTTTTGTAGTCTGTCTTTAATATAAATAAAGTTAATTAAGCAGAAAAAAGACTGACTTAGCACACATTCAATAAAGGGCTTTTACTGGTACATTGTCTCTGGAAATCCAGATTAACATCTCTCATTCTGTGTGACAATCTTCTTCTCATGTGTATAGTCGGAACACTTTAATGGAAAACTCTGCAAATATGGTAAAGATGGAGATAACTTTACAGGGACAAATCAAAAGCAGCCACAATTAAATTATTTCGGCTAAAGCCAGCTCAGTGATTGAACTTCCTAGGGGATTAGAATATACTACCTATTGCTTTCAAAGATGGCAATTCAGTTTCTAGTACTGATTGTCACCTAAGGAAATCTCAAAATGAAGTTTCTAAGCAAGTTTCCTCTATTCTGGAGGTACTGGATAGGGAGAATAGGGGCTTTGTCCTGTGCCCTGAGGAAAGATAAATTCTAATCTTTGAGATTCAATTACAATAGCACTGCATCAATCTTGTTTAAATTTGTTTTAATGGGAGAGGTTAGGGAGTTTAAGATTTTTGTGTTCCATTCATTTTTTAGTTTCTTTTTAACGTACTTGTGTAAATTAAGGCTTGTCTACACTGACCTGGTGTGCTGGGGTGTAAATCTACCTTGATACCACATATTAAAAATTCCAGTGTGCTTTGATGTACTGCTGTTTCAAACAACAGCTCATCAAAACACACTACCAAGCACTACCAACAACAGGGTCCACAATGCATTATGATCAGTGGACCTGGAGTCAGGGGAGATATTGTTGTTAATGGTTTACAACAGTTGAACAAGGAATGTGGAATTATTTCCAGCCTAACACAGCCATATGGACAGAGCAATCTACAGGGTTTAACAAAAGTTTCACTTGTTCAAGTTAAATTGCATTCAGCTTCACACTTTGTGGATGAAACATACATGACCAGTTAGTACATGGCAGGGTACTGAGCTATAGATTTACACCTCAGCTTGCTGTGCAAGAAGACTCAGTGTGTCTCTGTGTAGACAAGCCCTTTGACTGGCATACTGAAATTGGAACTGGGCCTAAACTAGCTCCTCAAGTTCAGATGCCTTTCAGATGTTAAGCATTTATGTCTAATGCCTCCTCACCACTGAGTCTGACCTAGGCCCTACAGTTTTGGGTCTGAATCATATTCAAAACTGGAAAAGGCCTATTTGCCAGTTACAAAACAGTTCAATTCTTATGAAAACAGGCATTGTCATGAAATATTGGCCCTAGAAGGTGAAAATCTTGTGAGAAGAACTGCTATCATAAGATTTCTACCATTTGAGACATTTCTATAACACTGAAACTGAGAACTAGTCTAGAGAGTGGGCTAGATTCATCTCTAATTGAAGCAAACATACAAATTCGCTTGTAAGTTACGCAGACTCTTGAGGGCACAGCTTCATAATTCAAAACAGGGTGAGGTAGGAAGCAGTTTGTTTTATTCTTGTTTAAAGAGTTAAAATCCAATCTTGGTTTTCTTCCATTCTCCTTTTGCCCCCCCCCCCCAGCCACCCCAAAAAAATGGTACTTGGTCACTGTGTAGATCACGAAAGGAACGGTAGACAGATATTCAAGCAGACCAATCCCAGAACTTCCCCACATTGGGGTATAATAATCAATTATGTATGTTTATGTAGTGCTGTGATTGGCAATTTGGAGTTATAAAAATGCTAAAAAGGGCAACTATTCATATGTTTCAGATGATACAGCAACAATTTAAATATTCTACCACAAATCCCCCTTCCACTTGAATAATTCCTCACCCTATCCTACATTTGGAAATGACTTGGGGAGGAAGGGGTGGCAGGAAGCCTGAAGGTCATCGGATTTGCGCCATGGGGCCCTTACTCACAAAGAGTACCCAGCTGGCAGCCCCTCTCTTGTTTGTACCAAGAAGACTCCAGTTGGACTTGGAGTTAGAGTGCCACTGCTGATCTCACCTTTGGCAGTATGGCACAGTGAGAGAAGCAACCCCTTCAGGTAGTTGAGCCTCCTGAGCCATTTTGTGCTTTAAAAAAAGATATAAAAACTCATTACTAGTACAGAAATCTCTCACCTCTCTAATGCTATGTTCTGCCCTATAGGTCATTATAACCGTTCCGTATTAACAATAGTCTCAAACAGTTTTTGAGAAGTGAAAAATAAACTTCACTACTTAAGCCTAGAGGGAGATTTTCCAGGTAGGCAGAATTCAATAAACCTCATTTGAATTTGTCTATAACAATCAGATTAACTCCTCCACTCTTGTTAAAGAGGCTGTGAATTCTGTAATGAGATACTAATTTTTGGTCTCATATAAAGGACAGCATTTTCCACAGCACTGTACAGACTCAGACACTAGAGTATGAATCACCTACTTCCGCTGGCATCTTGTGTTTTCCTTAAACAGTCTTCAATCCAAATCCAAATCAGGACAGACTATACATATTCCAGAATGGTATGACTTTCAAGACATGATGTTCTTCACATGTATTTAGTTTAATGCCATAAAGTAATGAAATTGTAGAAAATTAAAGCCCCCACTGTAGAAGAAAGGGAACCTGTTTGCCACAGATAACTGCCCATTATAAACTGTGCATGAGTGCAATGTGTATTGTTCATGAGTGCATTCTGCTCAGTAACTGAATTTGTCCATAAAACAGGCAGAACTTTTGAAGGCAATTGTAATAATGTCTACTGCACAGATGCATATTTACAGTATATACACACACTAACAAAGTCAACCGAGTGAGAGGAAAGATGTTAAAAGAAAGCAAACACTATTCACATGACAAAACAAAGAACTTATATAAAGGAGAATCATGAAAATCAGCAACAGCCATGCAAACACACAGACCCCTAACCCTATCTAAAAATCTCACAGAGGAAGTGAACTCACTCCCTTCATTTCTTCAATGCTTACAAAACACAGTGTGCCTCAATGAAGCATGGTTCTTAGAGCCCTGATCATTCACTCAGGCCTTCCCTTCCAATATTTGTTTTAAAGAGAATTTTTCAATTCTGCTATCTCTGGGTCTTCATTGTGTTTTTAGAACTTTGCCCTTTCTAAGAGGCTCTCTCTGGAACACATTAATTCCTGCACTAACCTCAATACCAGCTCAAGGGTGTGGGAGGATGACAAGTTTGTATTCCTCACCCTCAATCATGCGGCAGATTAGAACAAATCAGAATGCTACCTTAACTTGACCATGGCCCCCGGGGGCCTTGCAACACCAGGATCATAGAGATGCTGTGGCCAAATCTCCTGTCAGCCCTGCATGCCCCCAACACGCTCAAGGCCCACACACTATTTACCCCTACACCAGGGACTCTTCTATGAAGTGAGGGCAAAGAGCTAGCAAAGCCAGTTCTGCAGCTCCCACAGAAGGCTTCCTATTTTGGGGACATTCTATGAAGGGCCCTATGTAGCTGCTGTTTAGCCTATATGTACCAACAGGTCAGACATAAGTGAGACCCACTGAGTTTCAGGTCCCAAAAGGCAATTTCTCTTTGATCTCTTGAACTATAAATTAGCCAAATATTTCCCAGACTGACTCCAAACGATTCAAACAATATCCTGATGTTGCAGATTTTTGGAATAACACATAGGTTAGAAAATTCTATGGCTGCACATAAATTCCATCACAGGCTCACTACAAACCTCCTCCTTTAAGCATTCCTGACTTTTTCTATTAATCATTTCATGGATCCCGTTCACTGACAACAAGAAACAGCTTTTTAATAGCAGGGTTTTTAATTAAGGTTAGCAGCCAGCACTATTTTTAACCTTTAGTAACTTAAAAATCTAAACATTTTAAACTTTAATGTTTAGAACTAGCCAATTATTCTACATAATTAACCAGACCCAGAAAAAAAATGGAACAATCTGAAAGCAGTCTAGTTCATTACAATCAAGGGGACTACCAAAATAGTCTAAACATTTTACAGCACAAATAATCTGCATATTTCTGTCCATTGAATTATCCATAGAGGAGCTATTTTTGTATTTGAAAAAAATCTTGAGGTAGTTAATTACAGAAGTAGGTATCATTTGGCTATTCCGGAATAGTGCTGAAATAAAGGCTAGCAGAATTACATAGCTTCTTGCTGTGCTGCAAAAGACTCAAAACTGTACTTCAGAGAAGATCCGGGACATATTTATGAAGCTAATTAAAATTGATTTGGCAAATGCAAGAACACAGTTTGGAAGAATGAACTCTTTTTGTTCCTTTTATTTAGTCTCTATAACCACTCTAACTATTTAATTCTAATTAGATAGAGCCAGAGAATTGAACTGGCAGGAACAGTCATTGACATTTCATTAATGTCTGGTGTTCCATTAGCAGAAGAAGAAAGCCAAAGTAATAGGAACCCAGGCTATATATTCCTTTAGCATTTAAAACTATTAAAAAAGTTTAAAAGACTTTTCAAAAGAGGGCAAATCTATGGATAAAATAAATAAAACAATGTGAATCTGCTCTATTCACAAGTGTTTCATTTAGAAAATTGCATTTATTAAATCGGTGCAGTTTTCCACATGGCAGAATTGATGCGTTTGCTGCTTTATAATTAATTAATGAACTCATCTCAAGTATATAGCAACATATTGCATATGGAATCGTTTAATTTACTTTTGTAGAGATTTGAAAGATCCTGTGTCCACAATTGTTCCCTCATCTTCTGAGTTTTTTTTCAACAACCGAACACATCTCAAACAAAGATTGGAAAGGGCTGAGATAGCACATCAGTACAGAAATACCATCCATCAGCAGGCAGGGCCTGATCCAACTCCTACTGAAGTCAATGGAAAGATTCCCATTGATTTCTATAGCAATAGGATTGACTCATTGGCCACGAGACCTGAATAGTCTATTCATTCAGCACTTACTCCCCATGGTTTTGAAGGCAGCCTTAGAAGTTGTTGTCCTCCTAACCACTGATGTTGGTATCGCAGCACATACTCTGATTATTTAGGGCCCGATTCTGATACTCTTGCTCACAATGTGAAGTGCCTTTACTCCTCAAGTTACCCCAATAATTTTAGTGAGGCTACTCACTATGCAAGATGCTATTCCATGTGGGTAAGGCTATCAGAAACTGGCAAAGTAATAAAGGATATACTCTAGGTCTGCACACAAAAACCAGTTTTAACATTTGAAAAAAATGGAGACGATAGTCGTGAATATGTGACCAAAGTGATTTGTGGAGCACAGGAGTCATGCTGGGAAATGTCAATGTGGAATTTGAGTTTGGAACATATTGTCACACTCTTAACACCCTACCATGAGTCCCCTGTACCACAATGTACCACCATTTCTCTGCCCTATGGGTTTTTTTCTTCAGAGATTAGTTCCTGCAGCCCCTCAGTGGGGAAAAGAGATGAGCTATCCTCCTCTCGGCCTCTGTAGGACCTGACCATAGGGCAATTGAACACCCATAGAGAGCCTTGTAGCACAGAGGCCACCATACTCAGGATTGGGCAGGTTGGTGTGAAGCTTCTTTTACCAGGACATAGTAGAGAGGCTTCTCAGGCATCTGGATTTGGTGCTAAGATTTTTATTGTTGTACTATGACCTGTTCTTCACCCTACTTTCTAGTTTCCATATTTCTTCTGCCTTCCAACCATTTTCCTCATGACTGGAAAGAATCCCAAGCTGGCAAGAGTTTTATGGGAAGGCTGATGAATTATCTGAATGCAGGAAAAACGACCTTTTGCAGGACACACAAAGCATGTAGTAAGTCCTTCACAAATAGGGCTCTCAGTGTCCATTAGCTAATGCATGTTTAATGGTGAATTACGATGGAAGTGCTATGCTTCTTCACAGCACACTCACAGGAATATTGAATGATTATATTTAATACCCACTTTCAAAACAAATTTCAGAAAGATTCCTAGTGAGTGGACACTCAACATTAACTAAACTCCTTAGGCATGGGTAACATTATGAAAAGACAATTTTCCATCACATGATTGCTAATAAAACATTTTTGCAGAGAATATTAATCTTTTTGCCTCTGTTAAGTCTTTGATTATGTAAAAGTCCTAGAAGTTAAAAACCTTGAAGTACTGAAGCAAAATGCATAGAATGATTTTTTTAAAAAAAATCATTTAGATAGGTAAGTAGAACTGAATAATGAAGCATCAAAAACATCAGTTAAATTTAAAAGATCATCTTTTCTTTAATTTTAGGCTTAACTGAGGCTCTATAGTCACACTCTTATAACAATGTTAAATATCACTCATCTGACATTTTAAAAAGAGGCAATTTGCTATTGGGAATTCCCACACTGGGATATAAGTTTTCTTGTAGCACATTCCCAGGGGGAGCATTTGCTGCCAAGGTTTCTGTGGCAACTACAGTGAAACCCCTAGGAAAGAGGGGTAGTACAAAAACTTCCTGGCCAACCCCCGCCCCCAGCTGTGCCTCATTATATGCTGGTGGTGCAAGGGAATGTAGTTTGCTCTGCCTGTTGCAAAGGAGGCGAAGAGAGTGCATTCTGAGTTTGCCTACACCAGGAAAAGAGTTTGAATTGGCCATATACATTGGCCAAACCGGATAATCTCTAGGCAAAAGAATAACTGGACACAAATCTGACACCAGGAATCATAACATTCAAAAACCAGTGGGAGAACACTTCAACCTCTCTAACCACTCAGTGACAGACTTGAAGGTGGCAATTTTGCAACAAAAAAATTTCAAAAATAGACTCCAAAGAGAGACCACTGAACATGAATATGCAAATTAGATACAATTAACTTAGGTTTGAACAGAGACTGGTAATGGTTGGGTCATTACACTAATTGAATCTATTTCCCCATGTTAAGTTCTCCTCACACCTTCTATGGGTCATCTTATCACCTCAAAAGGTTTTTTTTCTCCTGCTGATAGCTCATCTCAGTTGATTGCCCTCTTACAGTTGGCATGGCTACTTCCACCTTTTCATGTTCTCTGTATGTATAAATATCTTCTTTCTGTGTCTTCCATTCTATGCATCCAAAAATGTGGGCTGTAGCCCATGAAAGCTTATGCTCAAATAAATTTGTTAGGCCTTGGCTACACTCACACTTTACAGCGCTGCAACTGGGGTGTGAAAAAACACCCCCCGAGCGCTGCAAGATACAGCGCTGTAAAGCGTCAGTGTAATCAGGGCAGCAGCGCTGGGAGCGCGGCTCCCAGCGCTGCACGCTACACCCGTAAGGGATGTGGTTTACATGCAGCGCTGGGAGAGCTCTCTCCCAGCGCTGCTGCTCTGACTACACTCACACTTCAAAGCGCTGCCGGGGCAGCGCTTTGAAATTCCAAATGTAGCCATACCCTCAGGGCTTGTCTACATCAGAAAGTTGCAGCGCTGGTGAGGGAGTTACAGCGCTGCAACTTTGAAGGTGTACACATCTGCAGGGCACCACCAGCGCTGCAACTCCCTGTTTGCAGCGCTGGCCGTACTCCCGTTTTGTCTCGGGTGTAGAGGATCCAGCGCTGGTGATCCAGCGCTGGTAATCCAATGTAGACACTTACCAGCGCTTTTCTTGACCTCCGTGGAAGGAGGAAGCCTCTGGTAATCAAGCTGGTCTCCTTTCCCGGTTTGCTCTCTCGTTCCCGGAGCCCAGAGCAAGCAGGACTCCTTCCCTGCGGTTTGCTGGGTGGCTCCGGGAACGCGAGAGCAAACCGGGAAAGGAGACCCGCTTCGCCGCGGTTTGCTCTCTCGTTCCCGGAGCCACCCAGCAAACCGCAGGGAAGGAGTCCTGCTTGCTCTGGGCTCCGGGAACGAGAGAGCAAACCGGGAAAGGAGACCCGCTTCGCCGCGGTTTGCTCTCTCGTTCCCGGAGCCACCCAGCAAACCGCAGGGAAGGAGACCTGCTTGCTCGGGGCTCCGGGAACGAGAGAGCAAACCGCGGCGAAGCGGGTCTCCTTTCCCGGTTTGCTCTCTCGTTCCCAGAGCCCAGAGCAAGCAGGTCTCCTTCCCTGCGGTTTGCTGGGTGGCTCCGGGAACGCGAGAGCAAACCGGGAAAGGAGACCCGCTTCGCCGCGGTTTGCTCTCTCGTTCCCGGAGCCACCCAGCAAACCGCAGGGAAGGAGTCCTGCTTGCTCTGGGCTCCGGGAACGCGAGAGCAAACCGGGAAAGGAGACCCGCTTCGCCGCGGTTTGCTCTCTCGTTCCCGGAGCCACCCAGCAAACCGCAGGGAAGGAGTCCTGCTTGCTCTGGGCTCCGGGAACGAGAGAGCAAACCGGGAAAGGAGACCCGCTTCGCCGCGGTTTGCTCTCTCGTTCCCGGAGCCACCCAGCAAACCGCAGGGAAGGAGTCCTGCTTGCTCTGGGCTCCGGGAACGAGAGAGCAAACCGCGGCGAAGCGGGTCTCCTTTCCCGGTTTGCTCTCTCGTTCCCAGAGCCCAGAGCAAGCAGGTCTCCTTCCCTGCGGTTTGCTGGGTGGCTCCGGGAACGAGAGAGCAAACCGCGGCGAAGCTGGTCTCCTTTCCCGGTTTGCTCTCGCGTTCCCGGAACCCCCCTTGAAGCCGCCCAACAGCGCTGCAGTGTGGCCACATCTAACACCACTTGCAGCGCTGGTTGCTGTAAGTGTGGCCACTCTGCAGCGCTGGCCCTATACAGCTGTACTAATACAGCTGTAACAACCAGCGCTGCAAAACTTTAGATGTAGACATGGCCTCAGTCTCTAAGGTGACACAAGTACTCCTATTCTTTCTGCAGATACAGACTAAAACAGCTGCTACTCTGAAACCTGTCAGTTTGAATTAGCTAACTCTAACCATATCACAATCATTTCCCTAATGTAGATGCAGGTGAACACTTTGTACTTCAGTTTAGCTATTCAAGCTTGACCCTAGTCTCCCATTAGGTTCTACCTCAATTAGCTAAATTGAAGCAAAAGGTATTAACCTGTCTAAATTAGTTAAATAGATAATGGGTAGGGCAGGGTTAGTCAACTCTTTCCCTAATCTAGACAAACCCTCTGTGGAGTCTTGAGGGTGTTACTATGGGCCTAATTTTCAAAAGTATCGAGCACCCAGAGGTGCCACTGACTTCAGTTGGGCATTGTCTACTGTAGGATTTAAAGGTGTAATGTCATCACATGCTGGCTAAGACATTGTAATAGTCTAGTATAGACAAGGCCCACTGCTTTTAACATGTGCTGAACTAGTCAGGTTAAAGTCCAGGTATGAATTTAACCAGCTAATATTACAGCTTTAAATTCTACTCAGGATAAGGCCCTAGAGATCTGGGTGCTGAATACTTGTAAAAACAAGGCCCTAATTGAATTCCTTGTGTCTCAGTTTCACCTGCTGTAAAAAGTTAATAGCAATATTTATTTCCACAGATACCGCAAAGCATAGTTCACCGATATTTGAAAAGAGCTTTAAGAGTCTCAGATGCAAAAAGTGTTATAGGACTGCAAAACATTATAAACTAAAGCAACATTTTTCTTGAGGCGGAGTCTGCTGTAAATCTGAAATCCCAGTTGCAGAACTAATACAAATACAAAAAATGTGCTTAAAAAAAACCCAAAACCATTTTTCCTCCTTTTGAAGTAACTACTTTCTTTTGTTGTACCAGTAGTTCCTTGCAGTATGCACTGTATTGATCAGGCAACCGTGTCAAGAGTATTCCCTTCATATACCCAATATTCTGTATCCTTCCCCCAAAGCACTATTAACATATGAAAGCAGCCAAGAGTCCTGTGGCACCCTATAGACGAACAGACATATTGGAGTATGAGTTTTTGTGGGTGAATACCCACTTCATCGGAGCCACTACATGCATCCGGTGAAGTGGGTATTCACCTATGAAAGCTCATGCTCCAAAATGTCTGTTCGTCTATAGGGTGCCACAGGACTCTTGCCTGCTTTTACATATCCTGACTAACATGGCTACCCCCGATATTAACATGTGGTATCCTGAGAGCCATGTGCAATCCTTGATCCACATACACATCTTCTAAGGAGATCAATAAGAGCTGCAGACACAGTGAGATGAAGACAGAGAGGGAAATATATGCCCCTTAATTATGTAGGCAAACTGTTACTTCCTATACGATCTAATGGATCATCAGGCATGAGGTGTTCCTCGATTCCAAGGCCAGAAGGGACTACTGTGATTAGCTGGGCTGACCTCCAGTACAACAGAGGCCATAGAACTTCCCTCAGAAAACTCCTAGAGCAGATTTTTTTTTTGGGCGGGGGGGGGCGGGGAGAACCATCCAATTTCAATTTAAAAATTCCCAGTGATGGAGAATCTACCGCATCCCTGGTAACTTGTTCCAATGCTTAAATTACCCTCACTTAAAAATTTCTGCCTTATTTCCAGTCTGAATTGTCTAGCTTCAGCTTCCAGCCACTGGATTACATTATACCTTTCTCTGCTAGACTGAAGAGCTCATTAACAAATATTTCCCCATGTAGGCACTTTAGACTGTTATCAAGTCACCCCTCAATCATAGGTGCTGGAACTAGGAGTGCTGGGGGTGCTGCTGCACCCCCTGGCTTGTAGTGGCTTCCATCAGGGTTTACAGTTTGGTTCAATGACTCTCAGCACCCAAGCTCTCAGCACACAAACTGTTCTAGCAGCCCTGCCCTTAACTTCTCTTTGTAAAAGTACAGAGATTGAGCTTCTTGAGTCTATCGTATAAGGCATGTTTTCTAATCCTTTACTGAGACAGGAGGAATCCTAACCCCTTTCTTTTGTATGCCATGTGGTGTAACCAACTTCATGTTTCTTAGACAGCACTGCAATATGTACCACAACCCTACTAGACTTCTTGAATTAGAAATATAAACATTAGACACTAGCACAGACAAAAATCAAGGTGAACTCTCATAACAACTTGGTAATTGTACATACAAAAGTATTACTGAAGTGCTTTTAGGAGAAAGGCTCAAGAGGCAGGTAATAGGATAAAAGACTTTCACCTCTAGGTAACTGGTTCAAGTCTGACACAGCTCAGTAGTGGCAGAAAGTCATTATCAGCTGATGGCTGGCTGTTCAGCATCTTCTGTGAAATGAGTTAATAATCTTGCCAGTGACAGGTCGTCATTTATTCCTTTGTTACCCAGTTAGCAGTTTTGGCAGAGAGGCTAAGAACTGAATCAGCATCTGCAGATGGACTCTCCTGAAAAAGCATGAAACACAGTGACAGGGAAATGAGAGCGTCTGCACTGCTGCCACTGCATTTTTTTATATGGCTAAACAGAGTTCAACATCTAGCGCTGTTAATCTACCACCTTTCCTGAGAATTAAATTCACCTTGAAAAAAATTGCTTTTGGTTTTATTTCTCTTTAGGTTACTGCTGCAGACAACGAACTGGAGATGTTCTTTCACTGACTTCACTTTGAGGGGCAACATATCCTTGTCTTGTGTCAGAGGGGTAGCCGTGTTAGTCTGGATCTGTAAAAGCAGCAGAGAGTCCTGTGGCACCTTATAGACTAACAGACGTTTTGGAGCATGAGCTTTCGTGGGTGAATACCCACTTCGTCAGATGCATGTAGTGGAAATTTCCAGGGGCAGGTATATATATGCAGGCAAGCTAGAGATAATGAGGTAGTTCAGTCAGGGAGGATGAGGCCCTGTTCCAGCAGTTGAGGTGTGAAAACCAAGGGAGGAGAAACTGGTTCTGTAATTGGCAAGCCATTCACAGTCTTTGTTTAATCCTGAGCTGATGGTGTCAAATTTGCAGATGAACTGAAGCTCAGCAGTTTCTCTTTGAAGTCTGGGCCTGAAGTTTTTTTGCTGCAGGATGGTGTGGCTGATCTGGTTAGGTCCTGTGATGGTGTCGCTGGTGTAGATATGTGGGCAGAGTTGGCATCGAGGTTTGTTGCATGGATTGGTTCCTGAGCTAGAGTTACTATGGTTGCACCGTGCACATTACCACCACCTTATACCAAAAACCTACCAACCGCTATGCCTACCTTCATGCCTCCAGCTTCCATCCCGGGCACATCACACGATCCATTGTCTACAGCCAAGCACTGAGGTACAACTGCATCTTCTCTAACCCCTCAGACAGAGACCAACACCTACAAAATCTCCACCAAGCGTTCTCAAAACTACAATACCCACATGAGGAAATAAGGAAACAGATCAACAGAGCCAGATGTGTACCCAGAAGCCTCCTACTGCTACACAAACCCAAGAAAGAAACCAACAGGACTCCACTGGCCTTCACATACAATCCTCAGCTAAAACCTCTCCAACGCATCATCAGGGACCTACAACCCATCCTGGACAATGATCCCACACTTTCACAGGCCTTGGGTGGCAGGCCAGTCCTCGCCCACAGGCAACCTGCCAACCTGAAACGTATTCTCACCAGTAACTGCACACCACACCATAGTAATTCTAGCTCAGGAACCAATCCATGCAACAAACCTCGATGCCAACTCTGCCCACATATCTACACCAGCGACACCATCACAGGACCTAAGCAGATCAGCCACACCATCACCGGTTCATTCACCTGCACGTCCACCAATGTAATATATGCCATCATATGCCAGCAATGCCCCTCTGCTATGTACATCGGCCAAACTGGACAGTCGCTACGGAAAAGGATAAACGGACACAAATCAGATATTAGGAATGGCAATATACAAAAACCTGTAGGAGAACGCTTCAACCTCCCTGGCCACATTATAGAAGACCTTAAGGTGGCCATCCTGCAGCAAAAAATCTTCAGGCCCAGACTTCAAAGAGAAACTGCTGAGCTTCAGTTCATCTGCAAATTTGACACCATCAGCTCAGGATTAAACAAAGACTGTGAATGGCTTGCCAATTACAGAACCAGTTTCTCCTCCCTTGGTTTTCACACCTCAACTGCTAGAACCGGGCCTCATCCTCCCTGATTGAACTACCTCATTATCTCTAGCTTGCCTGCATATATATATCTGCCCCTGGAAATTTCCACTACATGCATCTGACGAAGTGGGTATTCACCCACGAAAGCTCATGCTCCAAAACGTCTGTTAGTCTATAAGGTGCCACAGGACTCTCTGCTGCTTTTACATATCCTTGTGTTGACATTTTTGAAAGAAAAGAAATTATTAATGGTTTAAAAGTAACAGTTTTAAAGTTTCCATTCCATGGAAACAGTTTTCAATTTTAAAAAGCCGAAATGTTCAAATGTCCTGTAAAATTATATGCCCCCTTGAGTGAATACAAGGATGAGTTCCCTGGCTAGGCTGTGCTGCTGTATATGAAATGCAAGAATACAGAAAAAACACTAAAATGAATTACCAATTCGCACTCATTTAGGATATCTATTGTCCTATATATAATGAGTTGGGAATTCAGTTGTTATTTTTGGCATTACCACTGCCACTGATTATATTGAGTAGGTAATAATTTAATGGTTCATAAGGAGGGTTTTTTGGTTGTTTTTTTTTTAATTAAAGGAATTAAGTAAGTGATCACTAACCATAAGACACTAAGTAGGTGCACTTAGTTCATGGTATCAAAGAAACTAATTGGGGTCTTGCTTGTGGGTCATCATAAGGTGAAAGGGACATGCGTAAACTCTATAACACTATACTGCAGCTAATTATGTCCTGATAATTAGCTACAGTATAATGGTGAATACTGCAATTAGGACCTCTGTCCATTGGGCCCCAGTACAGTGTTTTTTTATGCTGACAAAGTAGCTTTCATGACCAATTCAGCAGTCATCCATGAATTTGCCCTCATATCCATTACATCACAAAACAGAAAGAGTCATACACTTCTTCTGCCCCAAACCATCAAGCCCAACATGAAAGCTATGGCATACCTTGGCTGTCTGTCCAAATGACAACTATTTCAAGCCAAAACTTAAAAAATTCAGGAGATCAAGCTCATTATTTGTTCTCTATGTAAGAGATAAAAAGCCTAAAAATCCTTTGATATTTAGATTGATCAGAGGGTTATATATACGAGACATGCAATATAAGGTAAAGAGTTGGGCTTCTCCTGTACTCAGTCCATTCTAGCAGGTATTTTCATAGTTTAAGTTAGCAATGTTGTCATAAACAGATAGTTAAGGGTTAATGCCTCTTTTACCTGTAAAGGGTTAAGAAGTTCACCTAGCCTAGCTGACACCTGACCAGAGGAATCATGGGGGGACAGGATGTTTCAAAAGGAAGGAGGGAAGTTCCCTTTGTCTTGGTCAGTTTCATTTTCAGCTGGAGTGGAAAAGATCAAGGAACCATCCTCTTATCAGAATAGAAAGTTTTAGAAAAAAATAAATAGTTTTATGTTTTTCTTTTGTGACTTTGTCTTTGTGCAATTAGAGGAATAATCAAATTGGGAATTCTTTTGTGTACTAAGTTTTGCCCAGGGGAACATCCTCTGTGTTTTGAATCTGTTGTCTGTGAGAGGAGCTGGTTTGCTAATCTCTCCCAGAGGTTTTTTTTTCTCCTTTTACTTCTTTTCTTTAATAAAAAGTCTTATTTTTAAGAACGTGATGGATTCTAACACAAGGAAAAATCAAAGGGGATTGGATCTGGACTCACCAAGAATCGGTGGGGGAAAAGAAGGGGGATGATTAAATTCTCCTTGTGTTAAGATCCAAGGGGTTGGATCAGTGTTCACCAGGAAATGGGTGAAGAAGTCTCTCAAGACTACCCAGAGGAGTTAGTACTTGGGAGTGGTGGCAGCAAAACCAGATCTAAGCTGGTAATTCAGTTTAGGGGGTTCACATGCAGGTCCTCATATCTGTACTCTGAAGTCCGGAGTGGGAGTGAAACCTATGACAAATGTAATCACAAGATTTTATTCATTTAGAGAGATACAGTGTTCATAATAGCCCTGGAAGTCATTTCAATTGGCAGGCTCTGCAACAGAAGGGGCATATTCTGGCTAACGACTGACAGTTTTGCTACCAAGGCTGTGAACAGACTGAAGACACAATGTAGGATTCTTACTATGCTGAGGAATATTGAGCTTGCTTAATTAAGCAACGGTATTCACTAACTACTTCTTTAAAAATAAGCACGTCTGTGCAACATTTCAGAATGGATTATCTAGGTTACAAAGCTCTTTAAGCCTTGTCCAAAGGAAATTTGAACTTTACCTTTTTCATAGAGTGATCAGAGTTATCTACATTCCACTGTTTTTATATGTTCTCCCTGCCCTTCCTCTCTGGGGATCACAGAACTAGTTGTATCATTTCCATCTGAAGTGAGGTTTATGCTGCTCAGCTAGTGAAACCATAGTTCTAACAAGTCTCTTCAGATAGTTTTAGAGGTCAGAAACCTTGCCTCTCCTGCTGAGGGCATCCTGTTTATTTTGTGCATTTAAATATGGGTCAGTATACTTCATTTCTTCTTCGAGAGAAAACAGGAAAGAGTTAACTTCACAACTAACAGAAATACCACACATGGTAAAGTTAGCAAAATAGGGTACAGTATATCATATTTAACATTCCTTTGCAGCAAGACAAGCAGCTTTGTCATTCAACCTTAATATCCAGAAATCACCAACCCCTTTTTACTGCTAAGCGTGACAAAGAAAAGCAAAGAAAATATCAATTTTTCTATCACTACACTCATTTCTCATGACAAATCACTCCAGGCTGGTGCCATTGCGTTTTCAAACAGACAGATATTATACTTGCTTACAAAAAAGGAAACATCTCTGTCATATGCAAAGTATTTTAATGCTTTTTTTTTTTAAGTTGAAGATGCACATTTTACCTTTGGCAACAGAAAATAGAATGAATCACCAAAGTGTTTATAACAGCATTAAAAACCAAGCAATAAGACATTGATATCCTTTGTAAGCGTGCACAGCACTCTTCTTAAATTTGTTTAAATTACATAGGTAAATAGGAGAGACTCTTCATATACTTTTGTAGCAGACATTTAAAGACATGAGAAGCAAGTATTTTAAATTATCAAAATGTAACATATTGTATGGTACATAGTAGGCTAAAGTATAAAGAACACCTGTATTATTATTATTTGTATTACGGAATCACCTAGGAGCATTAATCATGGACCAGGAGCCCATTGTGCTAACTACCATTCAAACACAGAACAAAAAGACAGTCCCTATCCTGAGAATTTACAGGTACAAACAAGAGAGAGAACAGATGCATACAGACCAATAAGGAGATAATGAGACAATATTGGTCAGTATGACAGGCCGTGGTACTGAAGGGCAGCTCATTTAGACACACAAGCTGCTCTCCTTTTATACACATTAGAAAGAGGCAACATTACTGGTATAGCTGATTTCCTTTTAGCTCTACTGGACTTTTTAGACAGCCCAGGTGAGACTTTGGACATCAGCACTATAACCACTGATTTCTCTCTCATCAGCTGGTATGCCCACCCCAAGCCTCTTATTATCTTATCAGGCTATTATTGTGCTGTTGCCCCCTGTAGAAGGGTCTGCCTTAAAAGGCTTAAAACAGCCCGGGGAGAGAGCTGTGGCAGGGAAGGAAAAGCAGGACTGGTTGGGGAAAGCAGCCTCAACTGGGGGCCATGCCCGAATCAGGCAGAGGCTGGCTTAATGAGGGCCCAGCTGGCCCTTATAAGAGGGCTGGGGCAAGAAGCCAGAGACAGACTCTAGCTGCAGGGAACTGAGAGAAGGCACCAGGAGTGGAGCAGGGCTGGGGGAGGGCCAAGGAAGCTGGGGAGCTCTGGCCTGGAACCCCCCCCAGGCTGTGGCCTAATGGAAGGCCAGTTAGGTACTGGGGTTGCAGGGGGCAGCCCACGGGTAGACAGAGAGGCAGCAGGTCCAAAACCCCTCTTGCCTATGATGAGTGGCTTTTACACTGCAGTCTGCCCAGTGAGTTGGGGGCTAGATGGTTACTGGAAGTAGCCCATGACTGAGGCAAAGTGGGGATTGGGGGGGGGGTTCTCCTGGGTGGGGAGACCCTGAGACTGCCGGGGGATTGCTAGAGGATAACACCCAAAAGATAAGGGGCACTGGGAGGAACACAGGAGGGCCAGCAGCAGCAGGACACCAGCCTACAAAGGGTGCTCCAGAGGCTGGAAATACTAATTCCCTGAGACAACCAGCAGGAGGTGCCACAGGGTGAGTCCTGCACTGTCACCCCCCAGCACTGCTCTTGCCTAATTCACTTCCCTGAGTCATTATGACCTCCACACTCAACACAAGGCCATTTGCCAGCCTCATGGCCACAAAGCCCATTTTAAGTACACAGCAAAGTTGAATTAAGTGTACATCAGCACACTGAAAGAAAACAAATAGCTTCATAATGGTGCATAAGACAATAGGCTTGCACTGGACACAAGTGAAAGGACTGTGCAATTTTAAGTTTACTCCCATGGAGAATCATACCACAACAAAACCAGAAATCAGTAACACAAACAGGTTATTCTCTAGAAAGATCCATGGCTAAAAAACAGCAGTCTTGCAAGACAGGAGAGGGATGTGCTAGCAGAGCTCACTAAAGTATTAACTATTCCTGCTTTTACACTCTCACTTCATAAAAAATAAAATTCAAAGCACTCACAGAGATATTAGTTGAGAAGCAGTGTAATCTAGAATTCTGAAGAAACTGCTTTTCTCTCCCTCCCGTGACCACTTTTGACTTTCCATGGAAAGGCATGATCCAACTGCTTATATATACAAACTACATTCAAAAGCAATGGGCTATTATTTTAATGGGAATATAAAACTGAATGAGTGGATAACTATCAAAAGAGGGCCCTAATCATAAGCCTATAAAGTTCCTCACCTTAAGTCCCTCTTCACTGTCCATTTCATTACACAGAAATATTCTATTGACAATGCTAAAACAATAATCAGGAATTATCTAATATCTAAAATAACACTCTACTTGCTTTATTCATTGTCTCTGTGCAATGAAGTGCAATGCTATGTTAAAGTTATTGGACAAATTGAACAAATGTTTTGCACCAGCTGGGGGGGACATAAAAAAGGGCCAAGATAAGGATATACACTTGGCTCCCACGTTCAAAGCTAGTTTTTGATTTTGTATGTGAAATTCTTTGAGCTGTGCATCATCTCCATATGGCTTTGTATATGCTCTTCTATCAACAGCATCTAAAATTTATTTCTCCACATTTAAATGAACAGAACTTACAGTTTTTGGGGAGAGGGGTGGAAGGATTGGAAACAATTCCAAGATTTTATATATTTGCTGTAAACAGTGTAAAAATATTTAAGGGCAGGCTCCATAATGTAAAATGAAATGATTAGTTCCACCCATAAAAGAGAACATATTATAAGCTTGAAGGACTAATGGGTGAATCATAAATTATGCTGATTGGTTATGTTAAACTTATTACAGGTTTCTTTAATTATAATACAATGAGCTTCAGGTTTGTCAGACTCACAGGTCTGTGAGTGATGGGATAGTCTAAACTAAGTTACTACAAACCATGTCATGTATGATTGCAATTTACACCCAAAAAGAAAACTCAGAAGGAGAAGAGGAAAATTTTACTATATGATTTACAGGTCCAAAGCTGAAATACATGGCTAGTTCAAGTTAGCTAACAAAGGCTGTAGAGAACACCATGATGAAACACTACAGCAGGGGTTCTCAAACTAGGGGTCGAGACCCCTCAGGAGGTCACGAGTTTATTACATGGGGGAGTTGTGAGCTGTCAGCCTTTACCCCAAACCCCGCTTTTCATGCAGCATTTATAATGGTGTTAAATAGATAAAAACATTTTCTTAATTTATGGGGGGGGTTGCACTCAGAGGCTTGCTGTGTGAAAGGGGACACCAATACAAAAGTTTGAGAACCATTACACTACAGTATAAAACAAGGCAAACATGCATTCCACAAACTGTATAAGCATATTCCATAAGCAAACCAAGGAACTACCCTAGCATCAGCTGAACGAACAATAATCACCACAATCTTTTGGAAGAGAGAACTAACGGTTTGGTTTAAGGGCTTGGAATATCAGTGGATCCATCACTCAGCTGTTATTCTTATGTTTTAAGTTCAAGCTAAATCACTTTACAAGGTTTAAAATGACCTGGATTTCTTGATGTTGGCTGGGCTCCAATCTATTACAAACTACCAAAATTTGACACACTTGATAGACCATACGTTTAAGAATCTTTAAAATGAATGAGCACAGGAAATAAATGATACCTGTTATTCACAAAGTGGTCTCCCCAGTTCTGAGTTCAAGGGAATAGATACTAAATGCTAGTTCTGAAAATATAGACTTGAGTCTGGTATATATACACAGGCCCTGATTCTACAATCAGATCAGCACAGACAGGACCTTATGCCCTTTTCAGAACTCCACTGAACTGTGTGTGGCTCCACACAGGTGCAGGGGTCTGCCATGAGAAGCAGATTGCAGCGTCGGGGCTGGACAATGTAGACTCCAGTTTTGTACACAACATTCTAAAAAAATAAATTAAAAAAAAGCATGATTTAAATTAACATTCTAACTCTCTTTCCTGGGACAGATACATAATAGACTGCGTTGAGGAGAAAAAGACTGCCAATAACAACACCGACTTGACCATGTAGCATAAATTCTAGCAGAATACATTAGATTTAATAGAGGAAAGTCAGTAACTGATTTTACAAATAAATTTGGAAGCAAAAGATTATTATTGCACTTTTATCCTACTATAGCTATTATCACTGCAAAAACCTTGTTTCTAGCTCTTAAAAATAAGTTACTTCCACTGATGAATTCGTTAAAAAGCTTTTTCTGTCCAATTTCAATTTACTTAATATTACACACACTATAAAACAGCAATACTTTATATTAGCTTCTGCAGGGAAAAGACATTTGATTGGAGGCATCTATCTGATACTTCTGCTGTGTCCATCTATGTACAATTGTGTGACCCCATAACAGGCAGGATAAATAAGACCGAGTTGTGTTTGAGGAGATTCAACTTCACAACTTTGATTGACACATTGTATTTATAACATTATACAGTAGCTTGTCCCAGTACATCCATTATATAGCATATATTCCGATGCCTTTTCTTTCCAGAGGTAAGCTGTTCCAGATTGAAACGGCATTAGGCTTTTGTGTCAGTACTGATTAAAGATATTGAGTAGCAGTTTCAAAAACACCCAAGTGTCTTAGGACCCTAAGTCTCAATGAAAGTCAATAGATTTAGGTTCCTAAATTACAAAGATCTACATTCTTAGATGAGAGAATGAAAGCATTTAGTAGGTTCAGATGGATTTCCCCCCCCCCCCACTTCTTAGCAAAAATTAAAATAGAGATCTTCTACAAAACATCCCCCAAATTTGCCAGTAAGTTTGTCTGTGTTTTGGCCTGCTTTTGATATTTTAAAGTGATTGACTGAGCAATTGACATTTAGGGCCAAATTATGGCAGCACAGCTATGCTGGGAAAGGAAAGCGCACAGAGTAGTTTGTCCCATCCCTCCTTCAGAGCACCCACTTAAGGACTTAATAAAACTGCAGGACTACATAGAATTTGGGGAAGGAGGCAGCTAGCACTACTACCAGAGCTAGTAGTTCTGCACTGGTTCTGTTCAAGCAGTTACTCGAGTTCAATGCACATATAGATGCATGCACACACCAGAGACCTAATGAAAATTTGACCATAACAGATCTCCACTTTGAAACCTTGTTTTATTATATTTTGCTGAAGATGTTTTTCCACCGTCTTTCCTTGCTTTTCTGAGTTATCATGGTGTTAAAGTGAACTTATTGTACATGATTATCTAAAATCTTTGTGTCAGTCTAAACTTGGCAATCCTTCCAACCATGGTAGGAAAAATATTTTTCTTTGTGTGTGTCTTAAAAAGTAATTGAAGTTTTGCTTCTTTACTAGCAATACAGCTATGCTGCGGGATTTTTCATTTCTTGTGTTGTGTTCTTCCACTTCCTTTGATCATGTCATGAAAAGTCATTCTGTGATCAATACATGATCCCAGAGGTCAAAAGAACTCAAAGCACACAGTTATTTAGGGATATCAGATTGTATTAATAACCCTTTGGGAGCAATAAGAGAAGCCTGCTGTGCTACTGGCACAGCAGAGATAATATTGCATTATCCAGTTCAAAATTAAAATCTTTCAATTCATCCTTAATATAATTAATTGTTCCTTTATGCTGCCTACCAATTATTTTTCTCCTACTACAGATGAGCACTGACAATCTATACTATTTCACATGATTAGAAATACTATTTATTTTTATTAGCATTTCATTCAGCAGTGATAAAATGTAAAAAGTCTTTCATTGTCACCCCATGATCTTGTTTGAGGGAGGAATGCTAATAGCCACACTTGCAAATGACTGTATTACAGGGCGGGTGTGGAGGGGGGAGGAGGAAGTGAGTGAGCTCCATCAGCTCAGTGAAAAGAAGAGGAGAAAAATGAATTAGAATGAGAAATCCTGAAGAATCCAAACTGGAGTCTTAACATTTACTTGCTTTTGTTATGTCTATAATCAATGCAATTTAAGACTGCAGTTGTTATCCAAGTTTTTAAAAATGTCAGTGAAGCACCATGATATTAAACAAGGCTTTTGACTGTTAAAAAAATTGCAGGTGTAAAACAGCATCCCATAATACAGCCCCAGAAGCTTAATTCGGTCATTACTTTCAAGAGCTATAAAAAAAAATTACATTTACATTTTTCCCCACTAACAAAATGAATTTCTCCAGGCTCTCTATTTCAACATAGGAATTAATCATTTGTGCATCAAAAAGTTTATTGTTGGAAAAAAACAACAGGACAAGCACTACATTACCTGATGCAGGACTGGCTAGTTTGAATGAGCAAACTTGACCTGAAACAAATCTCAATAAAAAAAACAAAATCATCATCTGTTAGGTTTTAGTTCCTGTTAGTACTCCTTGCTGTTTACGAGAGACAGTGTCATTTATTTCTCTGGCTTTATTTACATTTACATTTCAGTGAATGCATTACATTTCAGTCATGCATTCGACGAAGTGGCATGAATGCTCATGCTCCAATACGTCTTTTAGTCTATAAGGTGCCACAGGACACTTTGCTGCTATTTCAGTGGAGAAGATTCTGATCATACGTTTCAGATCACCTGTGCACCACAGATCAAACCATGCCAACATTGTAAAATTTTGATTTATACACTCCCAAGAGGAACTTTGACTTCAATGGAAGCAAAATTGGGTCTTTAACAACACTGCTCTACAGCCAAAATGCTTCTGAAATAAATGTAGTCCAAATTTACTAATTCTGGGTCACTGAGAATGAAAATGATGCTTAAAATTGTTGATTGGCTCTAGTTTTCAAGATATGCTATTGGGTCAGTATATGCTATTGGGTCAGTATATACGACCCTTGACTTGGGAATGGTGGAGGATAAGTGAGTTATAAAGGGAAGGGTTCTCAATTTAAACCAGAAATGACTAAAATACATCTTTCACTGGATCTATGAATAAATCTATGACTGGGTTTGGACAGTACTTGCTTTTTAGGCAAAACAATGAATGATGCAATCTGAAGCTGGTATTGCGTCATACATGATATGAATTGCATCATGTTATTCCTAGAAGTCATGGATGATGAAATCATAACGAAGCTTACATCACTCTGCTGAACAAATTGCCCTATATCAGCTCTAGAAATCATACAGTGTCGTACTCTCTTATTTGTCAGTGTTTGATTTTGCAAAGGGACACATTTCTGTTTAGCCAAAGTGAGCAGAGATGCCTCATACTTGTGTGAAGAGTGCAGATAACTTCTGCTATGTTTGTGGTGAAGTGACTTTTGCATCACAAAAGTGCAGTATAACCACTATGGTTAAGAAAGCCTATCACCTTTATTTTGGCTGCAAAATTGGAGATCAGGACAAGAGGTGGGCCCTACACATATGCTGCAACACTTGTGCAACAAATCTTCGCCAGTGGTTGAACAGGAAAAGGAAATCTATGCCTTTTGCAGTGCCAATGATCTAGAGAGAGCCAACAGATCATACCAGCAATTGTTACTTCTGCATGGTGCCTCCAGTTGGGAAAGGTGTGTCAAAGAAGAAAAAGTGGACTGTGCATTATCCAAACATTCCATCAGCTATAGGCCCAGTACCCCACGGAGAAGGACTGCCGGTTCCTGATGCACCCGAATCATTCTGACTTGAGTCAGACGAGGAAGAGGAAGAGGATGAAACTTCTGGTCCTGAACCATCAATGTCACAGGACCCACATTTCCTCCCATCCTCCTCCTCTGAACCACACCTCATAACACAAGGTGAACTGAATGACCTTGTCAGGGATTTGGAACTACCCAAGAGTAAGGCAGAGCTGTTGGGCTCCAGACTACAGCAGTGGAATCTCCTGGCAGGCTATCAGGGCAAATGGAACCCATCAATGCTTGCAGACTATTGCTGGACAGTGACAAGAGATGCTCCATTTAATGAATACAAGAGACAAGCCAAGAAGCGCCAAGTAGACACTGAATAGGACTAAACTATGTACATAATAGTTTTTTGCCTTTTGTTTCATAATCAATTTTATTTATATAACCCTTTTGCTGATTTTTAAAGTGTTACATAAACAGGACAGGTGAAATATTATCATGTAAAGCAATCATAAACACATGAAAAGACCTAGGTTTACAATTTATGATTAAAACTCTACTAGCTACACAATATACATAGACATAAAATGTAAAAACTTAAATATCTTAGAAACAGTAGCCAGTTGTTTTAATTGTCATATTTGAATTCAGCACATCAAAATACATAATAAATATCACATTTTATCTCTGAAGCAGACGACTTCTCAAAAATTGTAGACCAGTGTAATTCAACCAGCAATAACAATTCTTTCTTAACAATTTTGCTGTTTTCTATTTAAGAACATTTCTCCACCATCACAACCATGTTTCTAGTGAGCTGAAATTACCATGATCTCTGGCTGTTCACTTCTACCAGCACCATCACTGGCGTTGACCATGTTTTGGAATATTGATTGCCGGATAGATGCAGAGCCAGAAGCATGAGCTCAAAATATTCTTTTAATGTAACTTCCACACACAAATGTCTTCTGGATAGTGGGATGGGGAGCAAGGGCTCAATCATACAAGGTGCTATGCACTTTGGACCAATCAAGCATGTGTTTCACATTAAGCAGATGTAGTCCAATTACAGTCAATGGTGCTCCTTAAAGTTAAGCACATGCTTAATTAGTTTGCAGGATTGAGCTAAAGTGCTCCATGCCTTTCAAGAATGAATTCTAAGAATGCTTTGAACAAGTGAGAGGATTTGAAGAAAAGCTATTTAGAATCCAAAGGATATTTCCCACCAGATTCCATCATTTTGAAGAGATGATACATTCTGAAGCTAAACTACTTTGACAGTATCTTCACATAAATAATCAGACAGATGCCACAGTGACAAGCACAGTACAACTACACAGAGCTTTCACTATAAGTCCTCTGAAAACTTTTCTGCATATTTCCAGTCCTTTGCTCTTCTAGCCTTATAGAGCAACAGCAGACACGTTAACCACATGAACAAAGATAAACCACATAGCCTGGGGGATGTGATATTCAGGGTGGATAAAAATCAATGTGTTTTTTTAAAAAAAAAATATTAAAAACAGATTTTTTTTTACAAAATGCTTTTTGAGGAAAAAACCTACGTAAAGAAATTATAATTAGGATACATTATAGCTCAGATATCTCATCATGAAACAGAGATTATAAATTCTAATTCTATAGTATGAGATAATATATTAATATAATGTTTAAGAAAGGTTTTGTAAATGAGTTCCAATAGTTCACAGATTAGGGACTCAATCGTAGAGGGTTCCGGGGCTTCTGTATAGATTATTTAGGTTAATCTTTATATCTACACAATGAGACTCAGTGCTCAGTCTAGAAGATATCATCAGAGATGCTTAGTTTTGTAGTTCTCAAACTGCGGATTTATGTCTCCAGAGATAACATCTTGTTAACAGCAACAATGTTTTTAAAGAAATAAATTATAGAGGTGAGAAATAACAGACCTCAACCCTATTGTCCCTCGGCAAATTTGTGTACGCAGAGTCAATCCCTTACCCCTCTCTCTAAAAGTGCAACATTTCAAAAAGTTCAATGAATAGAAGATTGTTGGGGGCAGAATAGATCTGACAAGGAGAAGAAATCTGGAGATAAATGTGAGAAGGGAGGGACAGGCAGTAGAAACAAAAATGAAACTGTTTGAGCAGCATATTCAAGAAGTCTGGAGGTCTTTCTGGGGTGTAGCCTTCATTGATTTGAGATCTACCATACCATCCTCTCACTAGAAGGGAAAACCTATAATGGCATCAGGCTGTAAAAGAGACCCAGTCTGGGAATAAGAACCATTCAAAAAATATATGTTTGCTGCTGCTGTTTTAAAGAAAGTCACACCAGTGAACTGGTGGAAGTCACTTAAGCACTTGGATTCAGAGACTGTTGAAGTGATCATCTCACTTTTAAGAGCAGTAGCTTCTTCTGCCGGCGTAGAAAGAATATTTTCTTCCTTTGGACTAATTCATTCCAAACTGAGAAATCGTTTGGGACCTGAAAAAGCAGGAAAGCTTGTTTTTCTTTTCCAGATTATGAACAAACAGGAAAATGAAGGTGAAGATGACTGAGTTAACTGCAGAAGCCAGTAGTTTAAGCCCACGTCCACACTACAGGGTAAAATCGATGTTAATAAAATCAATTTTATAAAGCAGGCTTTATAAAATCGATTTTGCGCGTCCACACTAGGGCTACTTACATCGATGTTGAGCGTCCATGTTCCCTGGCGTCCATCTTTTCCCTGAGCGTTGCACTCTGGGTACCTATCCCACAGTTCCTGCACGGGTCCCTGCCCTTTGGAATTATGGGTTACTAGCCCAGTGCATGATGGGATCAAAGTCCCCGTCCTGGGTGGTTCTGGGTACAGCCCCCCCCCCCCCTTCCTGTAAACGGCACACAGTCAGTTCGCGCTGTTTTTACTGGCTGCAGTGAGGGAAACGCCATTTTGCAGCAAGCATGGATCCAGGTCTGCTCTTGTCCTTGATCGCGAATGCTGTAAATAATTCACGCATTCTCGTTCTATCACTGCTGACCCATGATGCAGAAATGCAAGAGAGAATGCTTGAATGCGGGGACGACAGCGATGACGAACTGGAGAACGAGTTTTCTGACTCCCCGGGCCCCTGCACGTTGGAGCTCCTGACGGTTATGGGTGAGGTTCTACCCGTTCCGCGCCGCTTTTGGGCACGGGAAACAAGCACTGACTGGTGGGACCGCATAGTCCTGCAGGTGTGGGACGATTCGCAGTGGCTGCGGAACTTTCGCATGCGTAAGAGCACTTTCTTTGAACTTTGTGACTCGCTTTCTCCTGTCCTGAAGCGGCATAATACCAGGATGAGAGCAGCCCTCACAGTGGAAAAGCGAGTGGCAATAGCCATATGGAAGCTTGCAACGCCAGACAGCTACCGGTCAGTCGGTAATCAATTTGGAGTGGGCAAATCTACTGTGGGGGCTGCTGTGCTGGAAGTATCCAAAGCAATCATTAAGCTGCTGCTTCGAAAGGTTGTGACTCTGGGAAACGTGCAGGCCATTGTGGATGGCTTTGCTGCAATGGGATTCCCTAACTGTGGGGGGGCCATAGATGGAACCCACATCCCTATTTTGGCACCGGAACACCAGGGTGCCCAGTACATTAACCGCAAGGGGTACTTTTCGATGGTTCTGCAAGCCCTGGTGGATCACAAGGGACGTTTCACCAACATCCACGTGGGATGGCCAGGAAGGGTTCACGACGCACGTGTCTTCAGGAGCACTGTTTAAACGGCTGCAGCAAGGGACCTACTTCCCTGATCAGAGAATAACAGTTGGAGATGTCCAAATGCCTATTGTTATCCTTGGGGACCCAGCCTACCCCTTGATGCCCTGGCTAATGAAGCCATACACAGGCAGCCTTGACAGTGCTCAGGAGTTGTTTAATTACAGGCTGAGCAAGTGCAGAATGGTGGTAGAATGTGCATTTGGCAGGCTTAAGGCGAGATGGCGAACGCTTCTTACTCGCTCAGATCTTAGCCAAACCAATATCCCCTTTGTCATTGCTGCTTGCTGTGTGCTCCACAATCTCTGTGAGAGCAAAGGGGAGGCCTTTATAGCGGGGTGGGAGACTGAGGTAAACCACCTGGCCGCTGATTATGCGCAGCCGGACACCAGGGCAATTAGAAGATCTCACCAGGATGCTGTGCGCATCAGAGAAGCACTGAAAAGTAGCTTCCTCATGGGCCAGGGTACAGTTTGAATGCTGATTTTCCTTTCAATTGATTGCTGCCCTCCCCGTCTATGCGGTGTTGCTGCTGCAAGATACTTTGCCTGCAGCATTCCTCAATTGCTTGCTTAGGTTACTTGCAAGAGCTGTCCATTGGAAAACATATACTTCTGTATTTCCCAATTATTACCTACCTCCACCATTAGCTGCTTCCGTCTGCTGCTAGGCACAGTACCTGCAACCTTCCTTAACTGCTTTTTTATTGAAAATAAAGTTACTACTATTTGTTACAAGAATTGTGTTCTTTATTTAAAATCAGACCCTTTCATCAATCAAGCATAATGCTTGTTGTTACAATACTGTGCATGAAATTTCATAACTCATTGTTCTATGGGGGACGGAGCGAGGGAGGTTTGGAGGAAGGGGGAGGGAGGTTTGAAAGAAGAAAGTGCATCAGAGAAGACAGAACAAGAATTCTCATGGACCAGGTTACGGTATGGCTGCTTTCTTTGTTTTCCCTGTATTGCCCATATCCCCAATTGTCAAATCCTGATGCTGATAACTAGCTTCCGTGCAGCTTTCCAAAGCTGCTTGCTTTAGTTCATTACCAATCTACAGTCACACTGCCTTAATAGCATGACCTGAGAGTAAAAAATAGGCAAAGGTGCCATGGTAGAAGTTTGGATCATTAGAGGAGGGAAAAAACAGGACACAAAGGGCTTTTCAATCTAATGAAAGCCTTCTGGTTGGAGTGTCCGCAGCGGTGGAGGGGGCTGGTGCAGAGAGCCTTCCCCCACGCGTTCTTACACGCCTGGTTCTGGAAGGTGTGGGACAGGGTGAGTACTGAGGGAGGTTATACACGGGCTGTAGGGGCATTCTGAAACCACGGAGCTCTTGCAGCATATCGCGAAGGATGTCAGTCTGATCACGAAGAAGATCCAGAGTTGCTGCTCGCCAGCGCTGATCTTCCTGCCACCTGACATCATTTTTGGCGTCCCTCCTGTCTTCGCGTTGGTCCCTCCTGTCTTCGCGTTGACTGGCAGCCTCCCTGTACTTTGCGACCAATTGCTTCCAGTCTCCCTGCTGAGCTCTCTCTGTACGGGTTACTGCCATAATTTCGGTGAACATGTCCTCACGCGTCCTCCTTTTCCTCAGTCTTCTTATGATACCCCCCCCACGTAGATGAGAAGCGAGAGGGAGGCTGGAGAAATGTGCAGCTGTGTGTGGGGGGGTGGGGTTTGGAAAGAGTGATAAAAGAATCATAAGAGACACATTTCACACAACCATGCATACAGTCTCTCCCCTCACTGACCTGTGCCTGTTACCGAACCTTGAACATTTTACTTTACCACAAGGTCACCTTAGGATTCCTTTAATACTTATTGCTTGTGGCTGAGGACAGAGAGTTCTGCTCAGACGCAGGTCAGGGGAGCACACAGACCATGTCCGGAGAAAATGGTAAGTTAATAATGGCTAGTAATCCCTGTAGTAGATTGTACTGGTAATCAAGCTACTCTCCTTCCCTGGTTTGCTCTCGCGTTCCCCGAACAAGCAGGTCTCCTTGCCTGCGGTTTGCTGGGTGGTTCGGGGAACGCGAGAGCAAAGCAGGGCAGAAGAGTAGCTTCCCGCGGTTTGCTCTCGCGTTCCCCGAACCACCCAGCAAACCGCAGGCAAGGAGCCCTGCTTGTTCGGGGAACGCGAGAGCAAAGCAGGGCAGAAGAGTAGCTTCCCGCGGTTTGCTCTCGCGTTCCCCGAACCACCCAGCAAACCGCAGGCAAGGAGCCCTGCTTGTTCGGGGAACGCGAGAGCAAAGCAGGGCAGAAGAGTAGCTTCCCGCGGTTTGCTCTCGCGTTCCCCAAACCACCCAGCAAACCGCAGGCAAGGAGCCCTGCTTGTTCGGGGAACGCGAGAGCAAAGCAGGGCAGAAGAGTAGCTTCCCGCGGTTTGCTCTCGCGTTCCCCGAACCACCCAGCAAACCGCAGGCAAGGAGCCCTGCTTGTTCGGGGAACGCGAGAGCAAAGCAGGGCAGAAGAGTAGCTTCCCGCGGTTTGCTCTCGCGTTCCCCGAACAAGCAGGATGAATCCGCCCTGTAACAATGGAGACTTTTCTAAAAACCACCTCATGGGTCACTGTTTTAGGAAAGGTTTTTAATCTACTTGGTCAGTGACTCTAAGTACAGGTAGTGATTTGAAGCACCCAGTAAAAAAGGCTTACATTAAACCGAAGCTTTTAGTAAAAAAAATTACACTCACCAGAGGATGGTCCCTCAGCTTCATTTTCTGGAGTACTGCCTTGAGATGGCTGGCAGGGAACCTCAGTAAGGGTGAGGAAAAGATCCTGGCTGTTTGGGGGGATAAAATGCTCTGTGCTCTCTGCTGGAGCCTCCTCCTCTTGGTCCTCATCATACTGATCATCGCCATCAAATAAATCTTCCGTAGTTGCAGGAATCACAACGCCCACCTCTGAATCAACAGACAAGGGGGGGTTCGTCGTTGCGCTGTTCCCCAATATTGCGTTAAGCTCGTCGTAGAACCGGCATGTTTTGGGGGCAGAGCCTGACCTGCCCTTTGCTGCTTTGGTCTTCTGATACGCCTGTCTGAGCTCTTTCACTTTCACTCGGCACTGTAACGAGTCCCTGGTATGTCCCCTCTCCCGCATGGCATTAGAAATTTTTTCAAAGGTTTTCTCATTTCGTCTGCTCGAGCGCAGTTCTGAAAGCACTGACTCTTCTCCCCATACAGCTATCAGATCGAGTAACTCCTGTGTGCTCCATGCTGGAGCTCTTTTCCTATTTTCAGGAGACTGCATTCTTCTCTCTGCTGCTGAGAGCTCCACGCTGTGCAAGCAGGAAATGGAATTTCAAACTTCCCGGGGCTTTTCCTGTTTACCTGGCCAGCAGAAGAGTACCTTTACCTGTGTAGAGCGGCCACTAGAGCACTGTGGGATACGTCCCGGAGGCCATTAACTTCGATGGCCGTCCACACTATCATAAAATCGATTTTAAAAAATCGATTTTGGGGTTACTCCTCTCGTTTTGATGGAGTTCCAAAATCGATTTTAGGGACCCTTAAAATCGATTTTATGCACTCTGTAGTGTGGACGGTTACAGCTTTAAATCGATTTAGAGCTCTTAAAATCGATTTAAAGCTCTAGTCTGGACCTGGCCTCAGTTTCTCTTGTTGCCCTGGCTGATATAGTAGATTTGTTTTTTTAAACAATTTTTTACAAAAATAAACCTGAGTTTAAAGAACTTGAATTTTTGCCTAAATTCAAAAATCCATATGCTCGTTTTTAAAATGTTTGCTGTTGAAGAAAAAATTCCAGAATACATAACGTTGTTTTAGTTAAATAATACAATTGAAATGTCTGTCTGGTGATGTTCTCCTCCTAATACAGCACAGCAAGAAAATCCTCCAAATATTAATGATTAACCTGTTGAACTGGAGATATTTATTAAGTCACTTGGAGGTGAACTATCTGCTTCAATTACCTTTGGTAAATTAAATAACCAATCGTTCATTTTCTGATATAGCTGTAAAATGAATCTGAAAAGTTTTCAAAATAACTCACTTTAAAAATGTATAGTGTGTACCTTCTAAAAATGAAATCTATATCTCTAAGTTGTGAAGAATATGTATTAAGATTATAACAACCAACTGGAATGCACTTTTATGTAGAAATCCATGATTAAATTGAGTCTTCCTGACTAGTGATTTAAATTGATTTAAATCAAATTGATTTAAATCAAATCCATCCTGGTGATATTTGTTCTTTCCTTGGAAATCTGCACAAAATTTAATAAGTATTTCTCAATCCTATATTGCTAGATTTTACAAGTTGCATTTTGCCTTCCTGTCAGCAAAAGCCCCAGGAGCAGGGCAGAAAACTGCTCAACTGGAAACATTTTGGGGGGACAGGGGCACAATAGAAGCATACATTGTAGCCTCCAAATCCCACAGATACCCATGGTATATGCAGAAAGGAAGATCTAACTCAGCAATATGTCAGCCCTCTCTCCTGGCAGAATAACATGGCCTTAGAAAGGTTTCAGAGTCCATTCTATGCATCCGAAGAAGTGAGCTGTAGCTCACGAAAGCTCATGCTGAAATAAATGTGTTAGTCTCTAAGGTGCCACAAATACTCCTGTTCTTTTTATGGCCCTAGAAAGTGTGCTGTCATTGGCACCTCTGCCCTCAGAATACCTCCTTCCCAAACATCCCCAAGGAGTGGGCAGGCACAGAATAAACATTAACAGCACTAAAGACTGCATTAATTTTGCCAGTTTTACAGAAGTATGTAGCAGAAAGCAACTTCTCATCATGCCCCGAAGACACTACAGTGACAACGATGCAGAGTGTTCCTGGGAAGCAAGGAGCACGCTATGTTAATTCTAATACCCCTTTCTGCTGTTCTGGAGTCTTTCCAGTAACAGTTAAGGACACACTTCTTTGAAGTGAGGCCTGGAGGGGTGGAGTTTTTGAATGTCAGGCATTGTCTTGATGGACATTTTTCTAACCGATATAAACTGGGAGCTTCCTGTTGTTTGGAAGGGCCTCAGCCTGAAGTCTTCATTCAGACTAAACTCTCACTCAAGGCAAGGGAAGTTTTGCCTGAAAACAACTGAAAGCAACCTCCTATATCAAACAACATATTCCAACACATATAATACCTCCTTGATTGTTGCAATGCAGAACTCAAAGAATAATTTTTTTCACTTTGATGTAGAACAAACAACAACAGCTGGGCATGTACATTATCATCAGATGAACAGAGATGCTAAAGTTTAATACTATTAACACTGATCTTAATATTTACTCTTCAACTGTAAAATTAAGCAAAAGAAGTTAGAGTGCCTTGTGGGAGCTGTACAACTAAATCTCTGTGCACTGCACTGAATATTTACCCCTAAATGTTCTATTTCAGGAAACTGAACTGCATATCTATTTTGTTTTCTCAAAGATGTTCTCTGCAACAGGAATAATGGGTATGTTGTCTGCATTCCGTTAATCAATATTGAAAAGGTATCTGAAGCATTATACAGGGATTTTGATGATGAGCAGCAGGATTTTTTTGTATTATTAAAAAAAAAAGGAATGTAAAAGTTTTAACATGGACTGAGCATGTTTTTAAGAGATAACACCTGTGGCAAATTGCCAGCATTATTATGATGGGTCTCGTGCTCTCTCTTCTTTGGGGGGGGAGTTTCAGGGCACCATTTCTTGCCCCCTAAAATGGAATATTAATTGCCCCACTAGTGTCCTAGAGGAGGGGAGTGGAGAGGGAGGGACATGGGCCCGCCCTCTACTCCAGGTCTCAGCACAGGCACCCTGAAGATAGTGGTGAACCACTTGAACTGATGGTTCCTTTCCTTGGGCTACTTCCCTCTCCTGCCCTTCAGCTTGTAGGAGGGCTTCCTGCCCTCCCTCTGCACAAGCCAGGTGCCCCTTACCTAGGGTCTAAGACTTCTTAGCCCACCACAGCACTTCTCCAAACTGCCCTCTGCTTCCCTTCAACCTGTTCTCTGCTCCAACTCCCACACTGTCTGACTGAAGCAGGGTTTTTTATCATGTGACTGACTGCAGGTGCTCTAATTGACTTCAGGTGCTCTAGTTAATCTATAGCAAACCTTCTTCCCCTTACAGGGAATAAGGCTCCCTTCTAGCCCTCTCCTGCTGCCCTCTCGGCATGCTGTATCACACACCCTACAGCATTTCATTCATATAATCAAATCCTACACAGTACAGAGATATATGTATATCCCAGTATATGATCTTTTGCACAGTTACGGTTAGCATACATACTTAATATATTGCACAGAAAACTAAGCACTTAAAATAAGAGCTTTTCTACACTTGAAAGGCTGCAGCTGCTCAGCTGTAGCTCTTCAGTGTAGATACTGCCTATATCTATGGCCGGGATTATCCCACTGGCGCAGATAACCCACCTCCCAGAGAGGCAGCAGCTAGGTCAATGGAACAATTCTTAGGGGTTAGGTTAGTATAATTTACATCACTCAAGGGTGTGGATTATTCACAATCCTGAATGACATAAGTAAGTTGCAGTGTAGACAAGGTTAGAGAATGAATCAATTCCAGTCAAATACTCAATCTGAAGATCTTCACTGACTGAATGTTCTAATTTTCACTCACATGCAACTAATACTGTAAGCCAGCCAATGTTAAAACCTTCTTTAAACATCAGAATTAAACATATTTATTCAAAAAGTCCTATCTGGCAGGACTTCTGATGAGAAGAGAGGGCTATGGGCAGGTTATTATAATTAGAGATGCTATTTTCCTATTTTTATTTCTTTTCAGTGTTTAAATTTGATTATTTTACTGCAGAGGTCCCCAAATTGTGGAGTGCACTCCTTTGGGGAGCATAAAGGACTGTTCAAGGGAGGTGCAATTGCTGGCCTCAGCCCCCAGCCCTCCACTTCCAGCCCTGCCCCTGCCCTCAGCTGTGGGCTCAGCCTTTGCCCCTTTACTCCTGTCCCACACCTCCAGAGCCATAGTCCCAGTCGGGGGGGGGGGGCGCAGGCGGCATGGACGGGGGTAAGAGAGGCATGACCCTAAAAAACTTCAGGGACCACTGCTTCAGTGTTTTGTCATTTCCTAGAAAAAATGTTTTATTAGACGCCATAGCTACGCCACTGTAATGCCATAGCGTAGATGCTTCCTGCAGCTCTAGAAGGGTTTTCTTCCATCACTGTAATTAATCCACCTCCTCACCGTAGCTTCTTCCATCAGCTCAGCCGTGTCTGCATCAGGGGTCAGGTCTGCATAGCTACGTGAATTTTTCACATCCCTGAGCACCATAGTTATGTTGTTTTAAACCTTTAAGGCCTGGTCTACACTAAGCATTTATACCGAATTTAGCAGCGTTAAATCAAATTAACCCTGCACCCGTCCACATAATGAAGCCCTTAATATCGATATAAAGGGCTCTTAATATCGAAATCTGTAATCCTCCCCGATAAGGGGAGTAGCGCTGAAATCAGTATTGCCATGTCGGATTAGGGTTACTGTGGCTGCAATTCGATAGTACTGGCCTCCAGGTGCTATCCCACAGTGCACCGTTGTGACCGCTCTGGCCAGCAATCTGAACTTGGAAGCCCTGTGAACTTCTGAATTTAATTTCCTGTTTACCCAGCGTGGAGAGCTGATCAGCACAGATGACCACGCAGAGCTCATGAGCAGAGGTAAGCATGCAGTCTGAGAAGCGAAAAAGAGCTCCAGCATGGACCATACGGGAGGTACTGGATCTGATCACTATATGGGGAGATGATTGCGTGCTAACAGAACTCCGTTCCAAAAGACAAGAGGAAAAACTTTTGAAAAAAATCTCCAAGGCCATGATGGAGAGAGGCCACACCAGGGACTCAGTACAGTGCCATGTGAGAGTTAAGGAGCTCAGACAAGTTTACCAGAAAACCAAAGAAGCAAACGGAAGGTCCAGGGCAGGGCCACAAACATGCCGCTTCTACACTGAGCTGCAGACAATTTTAGGGGGGTCCGCCCCCACTACCCCACCCGACTGTGGATTCTGAGGCGGGGGGTAATCTCAGCCATGCCTGAGGATTCTGCGGACGAGGAAGATTGAGGAGGACGAGCTTGCAGAGAGCACACCGTTCTCTCCAACAGCCAGGACCTTTTTCTCAGCCCGATGGAATTACCCTCCCAGCCCTCCTAAGCCACTATCCCAGACAATGAAGCCATGGAAGGGATCTCTGGTGAGTGTACCTTTGTAAATATAAAACATGGTTTAAAAGCAAGCATTTTTTAATGATTAATTTGCCCTGAGGACTTGGGATGCATTCGCGGCCAGTACAGTTATTGGAAAAGTCTGTTAACATGTCTGGGGCTGGAGCGGAAATCTTCCAGGGACATCTCCATGAAGCTCTCCTGAAGGTACTCCAAAAGCCTTTGCAGAAGGTTTCTGGGCAGCGCAGCCTTATTTCGTCCTCCATGGTAGGACACTTGACCATGCCATGCATGTAGCAAGTAATCTGATATCATGGCATGACAAAGCCCGGCAGCATATGGTCCCGGTGTTTGCTGGCATTCAAGCAACATCCATTCTTTATCTCACTGTGTTATCCTCAGGAGAGCGATATCGTTCATGGTAACCTGGTTGAAATACAGGAATTTAATTAAGGGGACAGAGGTGGCCATTCCTACTGGGCTGTTTGCCTGTGGCTGAAAAAAAATCCTTCCCTGCAGTTAGCCAAGCAGGTCGGGGGGGGGGGGAAGGATGCAGCTGGGGGCGTGAATGGCACCAAGCGTTTTTGCATTTGGCTAGCAGGGATCTTCCCTGATACCAGCCACAGGGTGGGGGTGGGGGTGGCTAGCAGAGATCTTCCATGATACCAGCCACCGCGTGGTTCCGGGGCGGGGGGGGGGGGGTGTAAAGCGATCATCCCAAAGAATTGGAGCAGGGGGAGTATGGTTTCTGCTGCTGCACGTTAACAGGAAAGACGCAGCACTCAACGGGCTTTGCTTGGTATTTGGGAAAGAAGGGTGCTGGATATATGAAGCCTGCAGAAACCAAAAGACAATGGCTTACCATGGCTGCATGCAAGCTGAATTCTGTTGCCCAAACTTGCGTCTGATCTCTAAACACCAAAACCGCAGGCACTCAATATTAAGATGCAAAATGCAACCTTGCAGTGAGACCACATGTGCTATGTAAGGTGAATAGTGTTGTTCACCATGAAAGCGTGTAACCATAGTTCTGTAAAATGTATCTTTTTAAATACTTTTCTCCCTTTTTTCCCTCCCTCCTGCAGCAGCAAATTTTTCAAGCCTCCCTACTCCGTCCCAAAAGTTATCTCAGATAAGGCAACGGAAAAAAAAGATGCGAGACGAAATGTTCTCGGATATCATGGAAGTGACCCGCAATGAAAAGTTCACTGAATGAGTGGAAGGACGTGGTATCAAAGTACAGGAAAGATGCTAGTGACCGTGAGGACAGGAGAAACGAACAGGAGGACAGGAGGCGTCAAGAAGATCAGCTGTGGCGGGATGCGATGCTTGAGCTGCTGCGTGATCAAACTGACATGCTCTGGCATCTGGTGGAGCTTCAGGAATAGCAGCAGGATCACAGAGTGCGCTGTAGCCCCTGTATAACCACCCTCCCCCCTCACCCACCAGACATGTAAGAACGCCTGCGGGGAGGCTCTGTGCACCCACCCACTCCACCCCAGTGGACAGCCCAACCAAGAGGCTGTCATTATTTTGAAATTTTTTTAGTGGCTTTTTCCTTCCCTCTTATCCTCCTCCCAAACCCCACCCAGGCTACCTTGTCAGTTCTCTACCTCTTTTTATAAAGAATACATGATTTTTAAATGATAGTGACTTTATTTCTTTAGAAAGCAAGAATTGATCGAAGGAGGAGGGTGGGTTGCTTACAGAGAATGAGTCAATTAAGGGGGCAGGTTTTCATCAATGAGAAACACACACAACAGTCACACCGTACCCTGGCCAGTGATTAAACTGGTCTTCAAAGCTTCTCTGATGCACACTGCTTTGTGGTGTGCTCTTCTAATCACCCTGGTGTCTGGCTGTGCGTAATCAGCAGCCAAGTGATTTGCCTCAGCCTCCCACCCCACCAAAAAGGTCTCCCCCCTTACTCTCAGAGATTGTGGAACACATAGCAAGCAGCAATAACAATGGGGATATTGGTTTCGCTGAGGTCTGAGAGAGTCAGTAATGTGCACCAGCGTCCCTTTAAACGGCGAAATACACATTCTACCACCATACCAGCACTTGCTCAGCCTGTAGTTGAACAGCTCCTGACAACTGTCCAGCCTGCCTGCGTATGGCTTCATGAGCCATGACATTAAGGGGTAGGTTGGGTCCCCCAGGATAACTATAGGCATTTCAACATCCCCAACTGTTATTTTCTGGTCTGGGAAGTAATTCCCTTGCTGGAGCCGTTTAAACAGAGTAGTGCTCCTGAAGATGCGAGCTTCATGAAACCTTCCCGGCCATCCCACGTTGATGTTGGTGAAATGTCCCTTACGATCCACCAGTGCTTGCAGCACCATTGAAAAGTACCCCTTGCGGTTTATGTACTGGGTGCCCTGGTGCTCCGATGCCAAGATAGGGGTATGGGTTCCACCTATGCCTCACCACAGTTAGGGAATCCCATTGCAGCAAAGCCATCCACTATGACCTACACATTTCCCAGAGTCACTACCTTTCGTAGCAGCAGCTTAATGATTGCTTTGGCTACTTGCATCACAGTAGCTCCCACAGTAGATTTTCCCACTCCAAATTGATTCTCGACTGACCACTAGCTGTCTGGCTTTGCAAGCTTTCAGAGGGCTATCGCCACTCGCTTCTCAACTGTGAGGGCTGCTCTTATCTTGGTATTCTAGCACTTCAGGGCAGGGGAAAGCAAGTCACAAAGTTCCATGAAAGTGCCCTTACGCATGCGAAAGTTTCACAGCCACTGGGAATCGTCCCACACCTGCAACACTATGCGGTCCCACCAGTCTGTGCTTGTTTCCCGGGCCCAAAATCGTTGTTCAATGGCTAGAACCTGCCCCATTACCAGCATGACCTCCAACACGCTGGGGCCCCACGGTTTGAGAGAATTCTATGTCCATGTCCTCATCACTCTCGTCGCCGCTCTGCCGTAGCCGCCGCCTCCTCACCTGGTTTTGCAGGTCCTGGTTCAGCATAGACTGGACGAGAATTCACAAGGTGTTTACAACATCCATGATTGCTGTCTGAGCTGAGCAGGCTCCATGCTTGCCGTGGTATGCCATCTGCACAGTTCACTCAGGAAAAAAGGCGCAAAACAGTTGTCTGCTGCTGCTTTCACGGAGGGAGGGGTGAAGCTGTATCCAGAAGCACCAGCAACAATGTTTTTCGCCTCATCAGGCACTGGGATCTCAACCCAGAATTCCAATGGGCGGGGGAGACTGCGGGAACTAGAGATAGCTATGGGATAGCTACCCACAGTGCAACGCTCTGGAAATCGACGCTAGCCTCGGTATATGGATGCACACCGTCAAATTAATGTGCTTAGTGTGGCTGCATGCACGACTTTATACAATCTGTTTTTAAAAACGATTTCTGTAAAATCTGAATAATCCCGTAGTGTAGACATACCCTAACTGTAGGCCAGGCCACAGTAATACAGGTATGGTTATACCAGTATTACCCTCACAATGTGAGCACTTTTATTCCATTATAAAAGTGGCTCTGAGTTGCTTCAACCTCTTCCCAACACAAATAAATTAAACCAAAAAAAAAAAAAAACCACCACTCTTCTGCTGGAATAAGAGTGTCCTCATCTGGAAAGAGTGGAGAGGTTAGTACCCATATAATTGTATCAGTTGAAATTCACACCTTTGGAGATGCCTCAGGAGGTGGAGGGGGGAAGAGAAAAAACACTTTCCCAAGTAGACAAGGCTTAAGTCTTTGCAGAATAAGGACGTTATTTATTGATTGCATTCTATATTTCCATGCTGTGCATAACTTACCGCTCTGCTTCTGTACACACCTAAGAAATGAACTGTGAAGAGAACAAAAAGGGAATACTATTATTAATCATGTTCATTACAATAGTTCCTAGGAACCAACAAGAATGGGCCTCATTGTGCTAACACCTATACAAAGCAAGTAACAGAGTCCCTTGCCCTGAAGAGTTTACTGTCTAGATAGACCCAGGGTGAGGGGAAGGGATAAAAGACACAGGTAGAGCATACAATATGATGCCAGCA
Organism: Gopherus flavomarginatus; assembly: GCF_025201925.1. Taxonomy (NCBI): domain Eukaryota; kingdom Metazoa; phylum Chordata; order Testudines; family Testudinidae; genus Gopherus; species Gopherus flavomarginatus. The sequence goes on along the minus strand of NC_066624.1, from coordinate 72,820,750 downwards.
AACATCATGGTTAGTTCCAAACCTGGGAGAAACAGGGACAGAGGGAAGGTAAATAGGAAAAAAAGAGAAAAGAAAAACAGAAAAGATATTTAATGGAAGGAGGGTCGAGGAGGACAGGGCTCACAAGAAGAGGGTAAGAGACAGATAACGGGTTATAATTTAAGACAAACATCCTGTTAATGTTAAATTACAGTGGAAGTCCTTTTAAAATGGAATCTTTCAGGGGGAAAAAACCCTCATCATTTTGTGGCACTGAAAAGATAAGAACATAAGAACAGCCACACAGTGTCAGACCAATGGTTCATCTAGTCCAGGATCCTTTCGTCTTCTGACAGTGGCCAATGCCAGATGCTTCAGAGGAAATGAATAAAACAAGTGTTCCACCCCCTGTCCTCCAGTCCCAGCTTCTGGCAGTCAGAGGTTTAGGGACACCCAGACTGTTGGCTTACAATCTGACCATCTTGGCTAATATCCATTGATGGATCTATCCTCCATGAACTTATCTAATTCTCTTTTGAGACAAGTTATACTTTTGACCTTCATAATGTCTCCTGGCAACAAGTGCCACAGGTTGACTGTGTGTTGTGTGAAGAAACACTTTTGTTTGTTTTAAAACTGCTCTCTATTTCATTGGTTGATCCCTGGTAGGGATAGATAATACCACATTAAAAAAATATTCTCTCTCAAGTAGAAATGTATGTGTTACATAAGGCATATTTTCAAATAAAAAAATCAGGATAAAAATGCATTACATTATTAAAATTGACTAAGATTGACAATTTTGCACCTATTAAGATTTTAAAAAATAAAATAAAAAGCTTTTTCCTATGCTGCATGGCAGCTCTTATAATTAAGGAACTCTATCCTTTGCCTCATGGCTATATTGCTCCCACTCTCTTTTTATGAATTTTTTTAATTGAAATCAATTTTTAGAACAGTTCACATACCAGCTATAAGCTCCTTTCTCTCTCGCTGGGATATTACCTATGCTTCCTTTCACAAAAGGGACATAATCAGAGATAAAAAGGATAGGGAAATCATTTTGGCACTTAGATTAATGTATCAATAAAGCCAATTAAATTATATTTAAGTGTTTCCCCCACCAACGTACCCCTGAGAAAGCAGTGTGGTTGTTTCATATTAGCCATAGCTTCTGCTTGCTTATTGCTTTTTCCACATCCTAATTTTATTATGTTTAAACATCAAAAACAAGAACAAAGTCAGCAGTATTTTTTTTTGTGTTTAAAAAAAAGTCATTTCTAGCCTTATTCTCTATTCCTGGTGTAAATTAACAAATAACTTGTATGTTTGATTTTGTTAAGTTACCCATGAGACCAGGGGAATCTCAAGAGAACAGCTGAGAAGAGAGAGAAATATCCATTCCATTAGTGAGAAAAAAAAAAAAAAAAAAAAAAAGGTAAAAAACAGATTTTTTTTAATAAAAAAAATCTGAGTATTAATTCAGTCTTAATCCAAAATGAAAGGAATAGACCAAAACAACCAACCATTAAAAAATATAAACTCTCTTAATGTCATTTCTTACATTCCATTTGCAATCAGGCCCAAACTCTACATGAATTACTTTATATGCTCCCTATGCATGAACACATGAAATATACATAAATACCATGTGGTGCGGTTTTGTTTTTAAATCTTTATGACAAAGCCCATGGCTATTAGGCATAATATACTCTATCTACATTAATCAGAAAAGCTAAGCAAACAGAAAAAGAGGGAACAAGAGCCAATCAGTCTATAGTGATTTTTCCCCCCCAATTTCCTGTTCCCTTTTCCTCCCTTTCTGTTTTTGTTTTTACCCATTTGCTTCTGTTGTAAGAGTGGCTGCCTTTGGGCCTTTTGTATGGCACCTGTATAGTGGGATGAGTGCTATGGGGAAAAATCCCTGAATGGCTTCCATAATCACACAGCACCTAAACTACAAAGTGATGTGCTGTACTTCTGCCATATGGAAGAGCTGCACAACAAAAAAATCTACGCAGGGGAAATAATTTATTATTATTGAACATTTTTACTGCAGTATCACCTAAAGGACCTAAGTTGAGGCCCCCTGTGCAAGGCACTGTACAAACATGTGATGCCTCAAGAGCTTATGATCTAAAACTGTCCCCTCTACATTGAGCATTTCAAGAGGAAGGAAGAAGAAATGTGAGGTGGCAATCTCTAGCTAGCAAATATCTGCAGGACACAGACCCAGTGGGAGAAGGGGAACAGTAAGCCGCATCCATCCACTGCACATCCTTTACCCAGATGCATCTCAGCCACACACTGGAAATGGTAGGACAACTGACCAAAAAAAAAAAAAAAAAAAAAGCCAAAACCCCACTACAGCTAAATTTTTTGCAAAGCTCCCCACCTCATTTTCCAACTGCAGGGTGATGACTGCATGGTGTAACTGAATATTTCATCCCTCAGCTCCACATGGGTATAAAGCCTGTTTACTCAGGCTATGTGCTCTCTCAGTCTGGCCCTATGTGAATAAAAGTGTTTATTAAAAGACTGGATTGCCAGTGCTTGAATTGGGTAGGTAGGGAAGAGTGTTGCTATGGCCTGGGCCATGTTCGCCCCCAAAATTCTCCCCACTTCCAATCAGCGTAAAATTCCCCCTTGCCTTGGCTCCTGTTGCTTTTCATTTCCAAGCAAGAGAAGTCATGACTGGCAACCTTTCCAAATTCAGTAAAATGACACCCGGTCTGCCACTTTGTTACAGGTGAACACCATCTCACAGGGCCTAGGGAAGAGCCTGCATGCAAACACCTCTCAGAGCAGCCTTCATTGCTATATAATAATGCTAGTATATGAGACAGGAAGGGAAAGTGACAAGTAACCAGCTAATGTATACACAAATAGTTATTGAGTATACACAATCTGGAAGAACAGAGAAAAAAATTCCTCATTCATTTCTTTCAGCTATTGTAACTTTAGGCACTACTTGTAAAAATACGCAGTGCAAAAGTGTCAGACAAACGTGATTTTCCAGTTGACAGTGTCCCTTTAAGAAAATGCCCCTGAAAAAGCTGAAATTCTTCAGAAAAAGTTAATGTAACCATAAAGCTTTCAGCCCTAAGAAATGTGTTCCATTAAGCATAACATACAATACATACTAAGCTTATTTTGTTCCACTGAAAAACTAAGACCAATGACGCAATTAGTTAGGACTGGTCTAAAGACTGGTTTCCTCCCTCTCTCCTCAGAGGTCACTGCTGAAGAGAGAAAAGTCCAGGGTTTTTTTAGTTGAAGTCAAGGATACTAACAAGAATCATATTTGCAGTTTTATATCATTATTTGAATTACAGTAGTGCCTAAAATCCCCAATCACTGATTAGGACCCAGTTGTGCTAGACTCTATAGCCTATTGTACTGTACCAAATTGTAAAGACATACTGTAAAACAGAAATGAAAGAGTGTCTATATATATGAACAAGAACAAGACACAAGTACTTACGGTAATTTGTATCATAGAGTTTGTTTTTAAATGACACTTGCAATGTGCACTAATAATGCAATTTAGTCAAATATTGCATCAGAACTCAGAGAATAAAATGAACACATTTCTTTGATTATATTGTAATGTGTGTGTCGATGTGCGGACTCACCCCCACAGCACCTCCTGCTGGTGACTTCAGGGAATTAGCTCAAACTCCAGCCCGGAGCGCTCTCTGCAGGCCGGTGATCCACCTGTCCGCTGCTGGCCCCCATGTCCCTCCCTGGACCCCGGTGCCACTTTAACTCGGTCTCCCCCCTCCCAGAGGAACCCTCACCCCACTATCCCCTCTTTGCCTCAGTCACGGCTACTGCCAGTCTCAATTTAGCCCCTGTGCCCTGGGGCAGACTGCAGTGTATCAGCCAATCATCACAGGCAACAAGGGGTTTGGACTGGCTGCCTTTACCCACCCTCTGGCTGCCCTTCTGCAAGCCCAGTACCTAGGAGGCCTAGAACCAGCTCTGCAGCCTGGGGAGTTACTGGCCTAGGGCTTCCCAGCTCCTAAGGCCTTTCCCCAGCCCTGCCTTCCTCTAGGTCCCTTCAGGTGAGTTCCCAAGCAGCCAGGCCTGTCTTCCTCCCCAGTCAGAGAGAGACTGCTTGCCCTTGGCTTCCCTGGCCTTCTTATTAGGCCCTGTGGCTCAGTTTGGGGCATGGCCCCAGATGCAGCCACTTCCCCAATCAGCCCAGCCTAAAAGCTGCTTTCTCCAGCTCCAGCCCCTTCCCAGGGCTGTTTTTAACCCCTTCAGGGCAGGAGCAGCGGTCCACCCTGCTACAGTGTGTAATATGAATCAAACAAAGAAAACTTCCAGAATAATGCAATTTGGACACAGAGAAAAAATGAAAGTTGGGGGGGGGGGAAATCTTGGGTTGATTACACTATGGGGAACTTCATATACAAGTTAGGGAAAGAAACAAAAGTAGCAGTCTGATTACCACTCCTCCTGCACCCACTTCCTCAACTCACATCACAGGGCCATAATTTGTAAAGAGTTGCCTCCGTGGATTGTTATGATGCCATATAAGCAAGTCCACACAGCTCTCTTTTGCTGAACATGGAGCTAGACTGTCCCTTTAGGGTACAGCTGTCATGGTATAATTCCCCACTCTGAACCTTAGCGTCCAAAAGATGGGGTACCAGCATTAATTCCTCTAAGCTCAATTACCAGCTTAGTACTTGTAATGCTGCCACCAACCAGGAATTCTAGTGCCTGGTACACTCTGGTCCCCCCAAAACCTTGCCCGGGGACCCCCAAGACCCAGACCCTCTGGATCTTAACACAAGGAAAGTAAACCCTTTCCCTCACCGTTGCCTCTCCCAGGCTTCCCCTCCCTGGGTTACCCTGGAAGATCACTGTGATTCAAACTCCTTGAATCTCAAAACAGAGAGGAAAATTCACCTTCCTCCCTCCTTATCTCTCCCCCTCCCAGACTCTCCCTGAGAGAGAAAGTAATCCTAACACAGAGAGAAAATTAACCTCTCTCCCCCCTTCCCTCCTTTCTACCCACCAATTCCCTGGTGGATCCAGACCCAGTCCCCTGGGGTCTCACCAGAATAAAAAAACAATCAGGTTCTTAAACAAGAAAAGCTTTTAATTAAAGAAGGAAAAAACAGTAAACATTATCTTTGTAAATTTAAGATGGAATATGTTACAGGGTCTTTCAGCTATAGATACTGGGAATACCCTCCCAGCCTAAGTATGCAAGTACAAATTAAAATCCTTTCAGCAAAATACAAATTTGAACTCCTTCCAGCCAAATATACATTTGCAAATAAAGAAAACAAACATAAGCCTAACTCGCTTTATCTACCTAGTACTTATTATTCTGGATATATAAGAGACTATATCAGAGAGATTGGAGAGAAACTTGGTTGAATGTCTGGTCACTCTCAGAACCCAGAGAGAACAACAACCAAACACTAACAGCACACACAAAAACTTCCCTCCCTCAAGATTTGAAAGTATCCTGTCCCCTGGTTGGTCCTCTGGTCAGGTGACAGCCAGGCTCACTGATCTTGTTAACCCTTTACAGGCAAAAGAGACATGAAGTACTCCTTTTCTATTAACCCTTAACTATCTGTTTATGACAACAGCCCTGGAGCAGGCACAGAAATGTACAACCCCACAAGTCACATCCTGAGACAGACACAATTCCTCAGGGGCACTGAAATAGCACAAGCCAGTGTAACTCCTGTTAAACCCTTTTAAAGGTGCAGCATGTGCACCTCCACACTGAAATGAGCCAGTTTTGCTAGATGCTGCAGAGGAGGGGACAAAATGAAGACCCTTTTTGACAGGCTAGAACTACCACTAATGGCCTCAAGCACATCTTGATTGCAAGGACTAGAATGGTGTCTGCCCCCTGTTTAGGGACACAAGTGCTGGGAGAAGGCTATTTATGCACTCTTCTCCTCCTGCAGAAATCATACAGAGTTTGGCCGTAATCTATACCCAGGGTATGAACCTACATGCCAGTCAGAAAGTATTTTTTTGTCAAACAGGTTCATCCACCCTTATATTTCTCAAGTAGGGTGGAAAGAAAGCATTTGTGTTTCTATCAGATTTCCAGAAAATGAGCATTTCCAGGATATCCAACAGTTGCAGTTAAGCATCCAATTTCAATGAAAAATGTGGTGGAGGGAGAAAAAAAAAAAAAAAAGAAAAACTTCTGTAGGAGTCCACAGGCTGCAGGAAAACTACAGTAAAACCGCAGTGCCAGTCAGATATCACATTACAGAATCCACATCAGTGTTCAGAAAATGCTAATTGATTTCATTTGTGTGACAGTGAAACTCTCCAAGGTCTGACTTTAAGGAAAAATCCTCTAGATAATGAGAGCATGAAGAGAAAAATAAAAACAAAACAGAGTAGTATCTACCAGCTGGAGTCCCTGAAAACCATAACTAAACCCTTTGGGACAAGCAGTTAGGTTGGGGAAGCTACTTCCCTTACAGGATATAGTGCAAGATAAACAAATGTGCCTCACACTAGTCCAGGGGTAGGCAACCTATGGCACATGTGCCAAAGGCAGCACGCAAGCTGATTTTCAGTGGCATTCACACTGCCCGGGTCCTGGCCACCAGTCCAGGGGGCTCTGCATTTTAGTTTAATTTTAAATGAAGCTTCTTAAGGTTTTTAAAAACCTTATTTACTTTACATATATCGATAGTTTAGTTATATATTATAGACTTGTAGAAAGAGACCTTCTAAAAACGTTCAAATGTATTTACTGGCATGTGAAACCTTAAATGAAAGTGAATAAATGAAGACTCGGCACAGCACTTCTGAAAGGTTGCCAAACCGTGCACTAGTCTACACATCAAGGCACTTCCATCATGTTTGCTTTCATAAAGCACCAGGATCAAGAACAAATTAATATAAATGTATTCACTTGAATATTGCCAGTCACATGGTGGTGCAGGAGAATTTAAACATTACTCTGGCTATTCACAAGGGCTAAGGGAGTTAGATTAATCACATGCTCTGGTTTGATATCAGCAAGTGTGTTTTACCTGGTTGGTTTTCAAACAGGATGCACAAAGTAAAATCATCCATAGAAATGGTCTGGTAGCATAAAACATCTCACAGGTAAATATTCAGAGAATGTGTTTTCCCTCTTTATGAAGTGAAAGGATTTCTGAGCAGAGAAAAAAATAGTGACATATATCTTTTAGAAAGAGGGCCTGGGAGCAAACTAAACTACAGAAGAGTTTGATTGGTTTTCCTGCTACCGTGGAACATCCCAGAACTAGTGAGAGGAAGAGAAAATGTGAGCAATGGGTGGAGAAAAGGGATGAGAACTACTGAGTGCAGGCCAGCTAGTAATGGAAGCAGAAAATAAATGCCACCAACTATACAGAGAAATTTAGGTCACTGCAACATAATTACCCAAGTTTGAGTCTGGCCAGAATCAATACTGGTCTTGTCTCCTGCTCCTCTCTTTTATTTATGGCACTTTGCAGGAGTTACTGCATGTTGAGAAGGGTAAGAATGAAGAGAAGGAAGTGCCGAGACCCACTTGGATCGAGGGGTGATGGGTAATCTTTCTCCGTCATGAACATTTCCTCAGCTTTCACTCATGGAGAGATAAAGCTGCTTTGGGTCCCTTTCTTCACCAGACCTGACCTGCTGAGGATCAGTTGACCTTAGTGCAGTTAGTTTACATGGTAGCATGGGGCTTATATAGGCCTTATTTCCACCTAGACAGGATTCATCCCCAAACTGAAACATTCTCTCTTGTAGAAACTTAGACCTGCATCTTGTACAATACACACACAGTGTTGTTGCTTAACACATCTAGAGCTAGATTTTGATACCTTTACTCTGCTTTACTCTGCACTGTACTGCACAAAAGATCCCACTGGTTTCAATGAGACCAGTTACAGAGAAAGGTACTAGTCAACATGACTAAGGTGATCAGAATCTGGCACATATTAAATTACAAAGCCCAGCTGATTAAACAAGAACTTTAATAAAATAGATGCATATTATGTCTGTCTGAAGAGCCTACTTTTTGACTAAATTGTCAGAGTTTCATGTCTGACATTTGGAACGTACGCTATTTTAAATGTATGCATATTCACACACATTTTGCTTATAAGATTTTCACACTCAAAATTGTTACAGCCTGTGAAAGTCCACACATCTCTGTTTAACAAGTGAGGTCTGGGAGATGTGCCAGTCAGGCATATCAGTCTGGTGCTATAAAACTGCACCAAGTCTGCCTGTTTGAAACATTGCTTACTGTGTGTTCGGGGTAACCAATTTCAAATTTAGTATCTTGCATTTTTTCCGAAATACACAAAGTAAATAATACACACATACTATGAAATGATGGCCTGCAATACTGTCATCGAAAAATAAAACTCTTTTTCAGTTATCCAAAACAAACACTCCTTTAAGTTAGCTCAAACATCAGAATATTTCTACACATACTATTTCCCAAAGTTGTTTTTAAAACATTAATTGTGAAAACCTTTCCCCCCATAAATATCTGAATGCACAAGTTTGAGCCCAATCCTGCAAACATGCATGCACATAAGTAAACCCAGAACTGGCGCCATCACTAGAAATTTCCTACAACACACAGGTATATGCTGTGTGTCCAGAAGAGATGCTTGGAAATGTTATCATGACTTCTGTCACAAAAATAGTTGGATACACATGTACTGTGTTTAGCCCTGTCCAAATATATCATCTGCACTCAGATTTGTTGCTGATAAAAGGAGACTATTCATATTTTTTTTAAAACCACATTTTTCTTCAGGGCTCTCAACAGGGCGATCTATTTCTTGGCAGTGTACGTCTTTTTTACAGCTCAAAGCACTTTCTTATTTATTAGAAGTAGACTAAAAAGGCAAAAAAAAAAAAAAACCCATGAAAGAATCACACTTTCCAAAACAAAAACAAAGCACTCAGTTTTAAGGAGAAAATTACTATAGGCCACATTCTGATGCCCTTCTTCATATTCAACAGTCCTTATCCCCCAAGTAGTAACTCTGAAATCAACAAGACTACTTGTTCAATAAGGTTCTACATACTGGAGTAAAGGTGTCAGAATGTGGCCCTAAGAAATAAAAAAGCATCACTTAGCCACATTATATTTTAGATTTCAAAATTTTGGGGATTTCTGACCATAACAGGAAATAGTATTGACTTATAAATGGTACATGAGAGTCTACTGGACTCAATCCATCAAGAATTTTAATTTTCAAACATCCTGGTTTCATCACTAATGGTAACAAAAGTTAGAAAAAAAGACTAGTAGGTTCTCTCTATCTCCTGCCCTGTTAGTACAAGATTGCTTCTTACACTAGAGATTCTATTGCTTTGTGCAGCCTAGTTTTAAATGTCCCAAGTAATACCTACTTTGAATTGGAATTCAAAGAGTGCACAGTTTTAATTATGTAGCTTATTAGAAGTGATTTAGTATTGTTCTGGACACATTTTAATTATTTTTCATGAGTAATGCTTGTATCCATTTTTTTCATATTTAACATACATTAGAGAGCCTACCTTAACTTCAATATGCTACATACTGTAAGAAAATGAGCAATAAGGCAGAAGCTAGAGTACATGGTGCAAAGAGCAAGACCTTTACAAAGTAGTGTGGCATATTTAGTGAACTTGAAGAATACAAGAATGTATAAAAAAAAGCAGTGTTCCCTCCTCCCCCCGTGTACCCCCCCAAAAAGGCTGGAAAAATGGCTTTTTAAAAATGTTTTTAGTCTCTACCTCCCTCCACACATTCCTTCCATGAAAGCCTTTCCCAAACACAGCCATTCCTTTAACATAGGCTTTTTTCACCATCAAAGCAATACTATTTGACAAACTTGCTTTAGAATGGCTTAAAGACAGCTGTGGCTCACACATGATATCACATGATTTGGTCAGCCTAAATGGACAGAACCAAATCACGTTGTAAACATGTTTAAAAACATGCTTTAGCTCAGAGCAATGTTAAACATGGTAACTGTGATAGCTGACATGGGACCTCACAGAGTCTAAAATAATACCAAACTGGTTGGTACCCCTAAGGGCTGAGAGTTTAATTTTATGCTACCATTGATGCCTATCTGCTGTCCCTGGCAGTTCTTAGGACAAGGATCATGAACTTCCTCCTGCCCCAACACAACACCTTGGGAACTCCATTTTTATGTCTCTTGCTGTAGTGGTGCTTTTTTCACCTTTGGACCTTTTTTCTCCTTTGCTCTTCCTCTCTTGAGAGTAAAGATTTCCCAAGATGTGTAAACACCACTTCTTCCCTACAGGTAAGAATCAACTGCAAATTTTGGCTGCATTTTAATATTTGAACAAAATACTGTTATTGATTTTTAAAAAGAAAGCAGACTAGCAAGGCTATGTTCAGAAGAAACTTTGTTGCTGTTTGTCCTTCGAGTTCTAAGATGACCGTGACATCACTGATTGGTTTGGTTTCTGTGAAAAATTGAGGACTGATCAAGTCAATTTGAGCTTTGAACTGTCTGTGGCACACTGAACGAGAGATGCTGCTATGGGTTACTTGATAAACAGCGAACCCTCTGCTGTTGTGAGATTTATGCCTCTGGTAGAACGATTATGAGTGAGATCTTCCCAAAACTCTGGGTCAATGTTGAAATACCTCAAGGATAACTTGAGGGAGTCTTTGAAATGTTTCTTCTGGCCTCCCTGAGAGCACTTTCCCTCTTTTAGCTCAACTTAAAAGATCTTATTTGGCAGTTGCTCATCTGACATTCTCCTGGCATGGCCTGCCCAGCCCAACTCATCTCATCTGTGATTTCATCAACAGAGTATGGATGCGTGGAATACCTGCCCATAGGAAAACCTCAGTATCTGGAACCCTGTCTTGCCACCTTATCCTCATCTGTTTCTTCAGACAGCCCATGTGAAAGTGATTCAGCTTCATGACATGGCATCTGTACACTGCCAAGGTTTCACATGCATACACTGAAGTTGGCAACACGATGGCTTAGTAGACCTTCAGTTTTGTTTGCTGACTAATGCCCCCGAGGGGGGGGGACATGACTCAGGTTCCCACACCTTTGGTTATAGTCTGCCAAAGACCACACTTGCTTTTCAGAAGAACTAGGACAATTAGAAAGAGTATAGGCTGGAATGAGAAGTCCTCATCTTTCCAATAAGTCCACGGTTGTTCCTTTAGATCCTGGGCTGCTTCTCTTGACATCTTAGCAAAGTGCTCTGTCCTTTGATCTTCTAAGGAACACATTTTTCTCACTAGCTAGTTTCCAAGTCCAATTTCAATAACTGCAATGGGAGGATTGCCTAGGCACCACACAAAGCATATTTGGGCTTTTTTGTGCTCTTTAACCTTTGGGAGTCTATACAGAATAGTTGAGGTTTCTCCTTAAAAAGTCACCTTATAAGCAAATATCATTCATCACAAATATCACAGTATGTCCAACCCCAACAACAACAACAAAAACAAACAAAAACACATCAAGCCTGAAAATTCATGAGATTGCGTTAAAATTATTTAAAAAATAAATGGTAGCTTCCTTTTATATGCCTTCTGGCTTCTGAGCCTTTATGGTTCATCTGAGTTGCATTTTCAACCATGGAGGCTAAAAACACATTTTTTTAAAAAATAGAACAGATTCTCAAATACTCCCATGACTCTAAGAATTTAGGACTTTAAAAAAAATGCATTAACATCAGAAGACTCACAAACAAATCTGAAGTTGGCAACACACAAAATGATAACTCATATATCCAGACATAGATAACCATCAGAGTAACATTTCTAGAATTCTCCTGCCTTAGGGAAAGATTTGGAAGCCACTTGATGGCTTTCCATTACTATCACGAACACACACACACACACACACACTCTCTCTCTTTCATAAAACCCTTAGGAAATACTTGCTAAAAAGTATACTGAAATGTGCCACTTGTTCTGTTCAGGAAGTAAACAACAAAAAGCAACTGCAATTTTGTGTTAAGAATCAGTATTGCCAACCCATAGCTTTCAAAAATCATGAGACAGATCCCCAAATAGTCTCATTATTTTTAAGCCTATTTCATGATTTTTAAAAATAAAGTGTTAGATTCTTTTTATTTGCCTTCAGATTTATTAACCTTTAGGGTTCATATTTTCATAATTTCATCTGAAACTATGAGACTAGAAAATTCCTTCTCTTCCTTTCCTCCTGCCTGCCCCAAATAATGAAAGCTGAAATTCTCACAAAATAAAATGATTCCATAAGCAGGAGCTTTAAAGAAAAAAAAAACACACACACCACACACACACAAAATATCACAACACGTGCAATAAAATCACAAGTGTTGACAACAAATCTACCTATAAATTAACTTTTCCTCAGTTTCCTAGATCAAATTCATTCTTTATCTATATCAGGGGTGGCCAAACTTACTGAGACTCTAAGCCACATGACAATCCTGAGAAGCTTAAGAGCCAGGGCGTGCCTGACGGGGCTCAGGGCTTTGGCCCCACTCCTGATGAAGCCCCATCAGGCACACCCTGCATTTCTGAAGCCCTGAGACCCCCCTCCCCACTGGGCAGAAGCCAGAGGCGATGCATAGAAGGATGGGGGGAGGGTCACATGCCCCCCGCCCCTCCCCCAAGGATTTTGCCAGGGTTTGCTGGCCCTGCTCAGTCACATGGTTCTGTTGGGCCCCCTCTATACATGGCAGCTGCTGGAGCCAGGAAGCTGGGAGCTGCAAACGTGGGGGGAAGGAGCTCTTTGCCACAGTCTGAGCTGCAGGGAGAGCCACTACTTTTGCTGCAGCCTCTCCACATGGTGCTAACACCTGGAAGCTGCAGGGAGGGGCCACTGAGGGTAGGAGGGAGGGCATACTGGGGGGGGGGCATGACTCAAGCTGTTGGATGGGGACAAACCTTCAAATTGTGCCACCCTCTCTGATAAGGCACCAGTTGTGTCTGGCAGAAGCCCTGGGCTACTCCCCCTCCCTAGCCTGGTAGATGGAGAACAGGAGGGGGTGTGAGGGGGCTCCACGAGCTTCACTTTAATTGTAAAAGATTGATAAAATTGTTAAATTGTGAGCTGCTGTTTGGCCACCCCCGGTCTATATTAATACTCATGTACTTTCACATTACCAGATGAAAACAGATAGATATTATATGTGCATATATTACCTCATAAAAGCAGAGCGTACATATCTTAAATACATTTGGTTTCATACTACTGCATGTTATTCATAATACACAGTCTATTTGCACAAATTTGTAATATTTCATGAAGCTCCATCTGCACATTGTTGAATATATACATTGTGTGCGCGCGCACAACATACTGCATACAAATAGTAGCTAGGAAATATTTGTTTGGGCTTTTTTTGTGTGCCAAAAACTTACCTTGAACATCAGGCAAACCTCAAGCATTTCAAGCATTGCTGGTAATGGCCTATGGAGCTCTGCAAAATGTCATGATGTGTTCATTTAACACAATAAATGAAGAATCAAGGATGATTCTAGACTGATGGGGGGTAGGGGAGGATGACAGGGTGCTGTGCAGTTCTCCACATCATTCCTTTTGCCTTGGGGTGACAATTCTAATCCTCACAGCCCTCCACCCCGTATCTTAGTTTTCTTACTTTCAGAAAAGAAAATATGACCCTCAGCCTGGATACAAGCTACAAATTAGATTGTTTCACTGGGCTCATAGTATGCAGGCCCTTACTACTAGGAGTAGTGCTCAATACTGGGCATAGCATCTCATATCAATGACCCTCTCAGCCTTTATGAGTTCCACAGGACTAAGATGTTGGTTTGTCTATATCAACCTGCAGTTTCAGTATTTAAATCCAATTTAAATTCTTCTTTTTATATTTACCAAACCAAATTTTATTCTGTAATGTTGAGGGGCCTCGGAAATGTACTCAAATGATCTTCCTCTCTGCCTACCTGAATTACAAAGAGCATTTGAACAAAAGCCCTCTGGGTTTCCTAGTTCACCTGTCCTGAGTGTCCAGGTAAGCAAGTACAGCTTGCAGGGTTTTGCTAAAAGCACACAAGGGCTTGTTATTTTAAAACCTCAAAACAAGGTCTAATTTTGCAATTTGGCAGGGAAAGGAAATATTAACCAGGGAAAATCAATTATATATATTTTAAAAAAAATTAGCATTCCTATCTTTTCAGTGAATATTATCACTCATGAATAACAATGAATATTGTGCTCAAGTTATATGTTATGCAAATAAAACATTTCTTCAGCAATTTTATCCCATCCAAACACAATTTAATATTCTTCAGAGGTTTAAAAAACACATCAGTTTGTCATTACCAAAGAAAGGGCAGGTATGGGGAACATAAATACATTAAATACAATATACCTCCCTCTATTATCCAACCTTGTGACTTAGTTCACAAAACGCAGGCATGTTTGCTAGCTCTTTAAAAATGCAAATCTTGGGACCAGGGTTATCTCATGGATATGCTAATTTGCTACAGAACCTTTAATTTATAGGTTACTGGTATTAATCTGTTTTAGAATCACAGCAAACATAAGTCTGTTTGGTTACATGAAATGAGTTGGTTGTCTCTGTACAGTTCCAAGGAGAAAGGTGTCAACATTTTAAATTCCCAAATAAAACTGACATTTATTGAAGACCAATCTGAATGCAGAAGTCAAAGGCAGAATGGACAGTTCCCCTCTACTCCTGCCAAAATCTATGGTAAGATAATTTGGGAAACTTGGCCCTATAGCCATTTTAAACTTGTTCTATGCATAGAGAAAAATTCATTTTCAGTGCTGTCAGCCTGTACCTTCCATAAGCAGTCTGGGTAGGAGTCGCAGCAGGACTCAGCATTGGTTTAAATCCCACCCTAAATATGCACATGTATGTGTAAAAGAGCCAAGTTGGGTCTTTGAATATATGCCTGCAATTCCCAGTGACTTGTGAAGGCATTACTTAGTTATATATAGATCTACTAAATACAATACATCTGGCAGTTTATAGACAACACTGACAACATAATCTCAGTAACAGCTTAATTTTAGCTTCATGTATAAATACATCTTCATTTTAAACTAATGTAATGACAACACAATTTTGTTGTTGTTGCTGCCGGACTGAAGTTAATGGGGTTAAATTAATTCATGTCCAGTGGCAAAAGAGAAGTGACAGTACAAGTCATCTGTTTTAATGGTTGCATAAATGTTTTAACTTTAGTACATACAAAACTAGAAGTATAATGTTGCAAGTATAGTATCATTGGTCCAAACGCTCTGAGCCCGCAGCTCCTGACTGAGGGAGTGACAGCTTCAGTGTGGAATCTCATTTTTCCCCAGATGAGGTTGCAAGAGCAGGGTGTACAGAGGCACCAGGAAACCAGAATAGCTGGGAAGCAGTAAAGAGCCCTTCCCTGTTAGAACCCAGAAGACCCTGAGACACATTCCCCATTCTCCTGTTGTCCTCGCACCCCTCAGTCAAAGACTACAAAGAAACTCTGCAAGTTCTCAGTCTTCTATGGAAATTGCTTGTATAGGGGGAAATTTGGTCCACACTTTGCCTAATTGAGTATTATAGAGGCTCCCTGATTAGTACCTGATCAGGTTAAGGTTGTAAAAGGTGTCCATTAATGCACTCATGTTGAACATATGCAGCTTTCCCCATTTCTGTTTTTTTCTGGTTGAATGCATAGTGAAACATATTACTGCTTTGTGTTGTAAAAACACAGACAATTTTTTAAGGCTAACAGAGCAAAGTTAATTTCACTGTTGTCAATGAAAGGCTGAATTTCCATTAATTGTGAAGCTTTGAGATTCATAGATTTTTGTAATTACGGCCTGATCTAGCTCTATTGAAGTCAATGGAAAGTTGACTTCAGTGGGAGTTGGATCAGGCTCAATGAACCACTCATACAATATTTTACCATTCTAGCAAAAAATAAATAAATAAAAATCACAAGACTATTTTTCCATTAATGTTTCAAATAAATACTGCCTTGAAATTTCCTTGAAGGGAACATGTCTTATGTTAAATATCAAACAACAGAGCAGCAAATCTTCAGGGTCACTATTTTCATAGAAATCATTTGGATATGTAGGCTGACGTTGACATGTCTGCTCCCTTTCTGTAACTCAGCAATCATGTTCACTCTATAACAAAACACATTTTTAAGAGAAATAATAGTTTGAATGTCTTATCTATGGAATTATGCCAACTCATTTTACAAGGAATGTGTGGTAATTCTTCCAACTGAATCAGAGAGTCAACAATATGATGCTGTTGCAAAAATGCCAAATATCATTGTGGGGTGTATCAACAGGAGTGTTGTAAGTAAGGCACAGGAGATAATTGGCCTGCTCTACTCAGCACTAGCAAGGCCTCAGCTGGAGTACTATGTCCAGTTCTGGGCACTACACATTAGGAAACGGATAAAATGGAGAGTCCAGAGGAGAGCAACAATAAAAAAAATATAAAAAAACTCCAAAGGTTTAGAAAACTTGACCTATGAGGAAAGCTTAAAAACTGGGTAGGTTTAGTCTGGAGACAAGACAACTGATGATTGTCTTTGGACTAGAAGCAGAGAAGGCAGGAGAGCCAACAATTTATCTTGTAAGCTGGAGACTGCTGGAAATATTTGCACAGCCTAGAGATCTACAGACCCAGATGAAGTTCTCGGATTTCTTTATGTTTCTCCTGAGCTGCATCCTAGCTATGGCAACATGGCTAGTATAGGTAGTGCCTTGCTGCCATTGGTTAGGCCTCCACTTACTGAATTCTCATATTCCCTCTATTGTGGGTAAATTCTCTGAGAAGTAAGTATTGCTCATCAGATCAGCACACAACAACATATGGTGCATAGTGTACTGTAAATTACACTGCCCTGAGAGGGCAACCAAACTTAGTAGCTGTTTTCTTCACTCATCCCCCTTCCACATGGCCACATCCTCCTGTTACATGAGTAGCTATCCATGAATAAAGGCAGCTACATATTAGGAGGAAGCGAATATACCACACTCTTCTTCATCTAGCTCCTAACCTACTTTCTGTGAATCCCCCTAGATTTGGTTTCCATTGATACCACGCAACATTAGAGCTGCAGTCTCCTCCTTTGCTTAGCATAAACATTTTATTCTTTAAACATATGAAAATAGAAAAAGTCAAAAAATATATTCTGTGATGGCTAGCATTTGCAGCCAGGCTAATTTTTGTATGGGAGCATGAGTGAAAATTGATTAATCTGGAGGGAGGCTATGGGAATCAGATTAAACAAGATCTTGAAAAGAAAGTCTCAGAAACTTCTGAAAAGGAACAAATACAATGAGTCTCAAAAGCCATTCACAATGATGCTACAGTCAGTACCCCACAGAGAGTACCTTAGAACAGAAATATGACTGACAAATTGACTTTAAACATATAGGCTGAAATTCACCCTGCGGTTTTGTAGAAGAACAAGCAAAACTGGCAGTGGGAGACAAATCCATTTTACATTTGCTGAAAACTAGAGATGAGCAACAACTTCAAAGTTGGGAACCAAAGCAAGGGCTGCTCAGATGCCAATTTTTTTGCATTCACTCCATCTTAAAGTGGCTACATTGAAAGCTCTGACTCAGATTTAAAAGTTTTCTAAAATTTGGACATGTTTACAACTAGGCAGAGTGGATAAAAATCAATTATTTAAAAATTTATTTTTATTTAAATCAGATTTTTTAATAAAACGCTTTTTGAGGAAAAAAACCTATCTAAAGATAATTTTAATTAAGATACTTTATAGCTCAAAGACATCTCATCATGCAATAGAGATTATAAATTATAATTCCATAGTATGAAACAATATATTCAGATAATGTTTAAGAAAAGTTTTGTAAATGAGTTCCAATAGTTCATGGATTAGGGACCCAATCTTATCGGGTTTCAGGGGCTTCTGTATAGATCAGTGGTCCCCAACGTGGTGCTTGCCGGCGCCATGGCGCCCACCAGTGCATTTATGTGTGCCTGCCTAGTGCCCAGCAGGGGAGAGAAGCCGCGGCCCCGCACCTGACAAGGACAGAACTCATGCTGCAAGGACGGTGTTCTCTGTTCCCAGCAGGTGTGGGGCCCGCCTAGTGCTCAGCAGGGGACAGAAGCCGCGGTCCCGTGCCTGCCGGGGACAGAGAACTCCGGGGCTGCAGGCGCCGGTGTTCTCTGTCCTCGTGGCTTCTCTCCAGCTTCTCTCTCGACTCATATATTATGTTATATTAAATATGATGGTTTTTGTATTATTTAATGAACAAATACAAAATAAGCCTTGAAAAACTGTTGGCACCTGCCACACTCTTCTGAAAACATTAATGTGCTACTGGCCACAAAGAGGTTGGGGACCACTGATATAAGTTATTTAGGTTAATCATTCTATCTACCCAATGGAACTCAGTGCTCAGTCTAGAAGATACCATCAGAGATGCTTAATTTTGCAGTTCTCAAACTGTGGATTTGTGTCTCCAGAGATAACATACCTGTTAACAGCAACAATGTTTTTAAAGAAATAATATAAATAAATAAACAGAATAGAATATATCGAAGTGAGAAATAACAGACCTCAACCCTATTGTCCCTCGGCAAATTTGTGTACACAGTCAGTCCCTTACCTCTCTTTAAAAGTGCAACATTTCAGAAAGTTCAGTGAATAGAAGATTGTTGGGGGCAGAATATATCTGACAAGGAGAAGAAACCTGGAGATAAATGTAAGAAGGGAGGGACAGGCAGTAGAAACAAAAGTGAAACAGTTTAAGCAGCATATTCAAGAAGGCTGGAGGCCTTTCTGGAGTGTAGCCTTCATTGATTTGAGATCTACCATACCATTCTCTCACTAGAAGGGAAAACCTGTAATGGCATCAGGCTCTAAAAGAGAATAAGAACCATTCAAAAAATATATGTTTGCTGCTGCTGTTTTAAAGAAAGTCACACCAGTGAACTGGTGGAAGTCACTTAAGCACTTGGATTCAGAGACTGTTGAAGTGATCATCTCACTTTTAAGAGCAATAGCTTCTTCTGCCAGTGTAGAAAGAATATTTTCTTCCTTTGGACTAATTCATTCCAAACTGAGAAATCGTTTAGGACCTGAAAAAGCAGGAAAGCTTGTTTTTCTTTTCCAGATTAGGAAAGCTTGTTTTTCTTTTCCAGATTATGAACAAACAGGAAAATGAGGACAACTAAGTTAGCTGCAGAAGCCAATATTTTAAGTTTCTCATGTTGACCTGGCTGACACTGTCAATTTAATTTTTGTTTGTTTTTTTAATATTTCATTTAAACTATTTTAGTTTAAAACAATTAACAAAAACAAACCTGATTTTAAAGAACTTGAATGTTTAACTAAATTCAAAAATCCATATGCTTGTTTTGTTAAATTATTATGTTTATTGCTGAAGAAAAAACCCTCCAGAATACATAACGTTAAATTGTTTCATTTAACTAAAACAATTTAAACGTCTGTCTGGTGATGTTCTCCTCCTAATACAGCATAGGAAAAAAAGGGGACATGCGCCACTAGTTTAGCTCACAATTGTACATTTTAAGGTGAGCTGTTGTATCTTTTGAATCAGGGTCAGTCTTCTAAAGAAAGGAATAAAGATGGATATTATAATTAGGTCTCCACCTCTTTAGGCTTATCACACAAACAAACAAACATACATACATCCATGGAGTTATCTAAGGAGCAGTTCTATGAAGTTGTTACATTTCTGCTGAAAAGAGTGAAAGCAGGAGTAACCATTCTTGGAAGTTTCTGACAAGAGTGATTTATCTTTCTGATCAGCAGTGCCCTGAATACAAGGCCAGAGCTTAATAATAATATAAGTATAATATATAGTATAGTATAATATATAGTATAGTATAGTATAATATATAGTATAGTATAATAAACTGGCATAGCTCCATTTAAGTCCATGGGACAAAGCAAATTTATGCCAACTGATGATCTAACCCATTGTTTAAAATGCACATTTTTGTATCTGATTATTGATAAAACATTAACTTCTTGATTTAAATAAACCTCAGAAAACAGAACTGAAAAGTTTCAGAGTAGTAGCCATGTTAGTTTGTATCCGCAAAAAGAATAGGAGTACTTGTGGCACCTTAGAGACTAACACATTTATTGTAGCATAAGCTTTCGTGGGCTACAGCTCACTTCATCAGATGAATGTAGTGGAAAATACAGAAGGAAGATATATATATTATACATACATACACAGGGAACATGAAACAATGGGTGTTACCATACACATTATAAGGAGAGTGATCAGTTAAGGTGAGCTGTTGTCAGCGGGAGAGAAAAAGAACTGCCTGTAGTGGTAATGAAAATGGCCCATTTCCAGCACTTGACAAGGAGATATAAGGAACTGGGGGTGGGGGGGGAGATAAGCACAGGGAAATAGGCCCATCCACTGCCAGTCTTTATTCAAACCTAATTTAATGGTGTCCAATTTGCAAATTAATTCCAATTCAGCAGTCTCTCGTTGGAGTCTGAAAAGAAGCATTTACAAACCTGTGTAAAAAGGGTAACACCAAATCTTGGAATTCCAAACTAGTACATTGGTTTAACTGTATTAGTATTCACTGAGTGTCCTGTTACACACCCTAAGAACTCCTTACATCCAAAGCTAAAATTTATTCTTAAATTTTGACACGATAGAACTGCTCTGCACCAGGATATAACTTCTTTTAATATCTGAAGCAGTAAATATTCAATTGGTAAGAAGTCAGCATTATCTGAAATCTTCAGCAGAAACAAACAAACAAACAGTCTCACCCCAAAAGGTGTTCGCCTGTTAAACTAGAGGAGAACTTTTCAGGACTGTGATGTTGTCCAGAATAAGCCTTGAACTGTTACCCCTCAGACTATTTACAGTCCCAGAAACAATTTGTCTGCCTACAACTGCCCATGCCTTTAAAAGCAGTAAAACAATGTAACAGTTATACTGTGACCTTTACATTTTTATATACACAGCTGTTCTGTTTAAATTGGTTTAAAGAAGAAAACAACTGAAAAAGCCTAACTACGTTACCATGTGCTCTTTTCTATTTCTGACACCAAATATACAATGTGAGGGTCGCCTATCTTAGCTAGAATTTATGCTCCACTTGGATAATGCAGACTTCCTAAAACAGCTCAGCATAAGTCAGGCTAGTTTTAGAGTCTCTGTACTTTAGTTCACAATAAAAGAGATCTAGCTCGTATTAACCACGATCTTAAAAGTTTATTTCTTCTTCCTGAGACTACTGTTTGCCAATGAGTATGTTGCTATTCAACTTCAGTTGTTGGGATATTTTAACTCTATCCTTTAAAAAACTATTCTAAATAAGATTGTCATGCAGCTTCCTCATAAATATCACTGCCTGTGGTTCTGGTGCATTCTGTCCCACATTTAACTCTGGCAGTACCCTGGAAAAAATAAAGCTCAACAGAAGATGGTAGACAGCATCTTTTTCTGCTAACCACCTTGCAATCCTTTTTCAGTTTATTATGGCCCTTGCATAGGCATATGCAACATTCAAGAATTTGGTCACTGGAAAGTATATTTGCCACATATGGGTCAGTTCTAAAGCTCACTGAATTCAGTGGAAAGAGTCTCATTGACTGCATCAAGCCCACATTGAGGAGAACTTAATTTTGTAAATTAAGGTATTGTTGGGGCGGTGGAATGCTGGCAAAAGACTGAGGCTCTTTCATTCTTGATAGAGGTGTCCCACTTTTATTTAATTATCCTAAACCACACTGTATACAAAGATAACTCTACAATACCAACATTTACACATATGAAATGTCATTCATACTGATTATTTAAAACTCAAAATCCACTAGCAGTGTGAGCTCAGGTCAGTAGTCTATTTAAAAAAATAAAAAGGTCAGTTGGACAATATACATCTTACAAATGAGATATCGTTAAATGACATTGTTGCTTTTTTTATAACCATTCTTAGAACATTCAGTTAGCAACAGAAAGGAACTGGGGGGAATAACAGCTGCAAAACTAGTGCCAGCAGGAAGGCTGTGTTAACTTGTAAACATGCTTCTAATGACAACTACACTTGACCTAGGTAGCCCAACTACAGAATAAACACTTCATTTAATGTTCTCAAATCAGATTAAAACTACTTTTGGAAGAAAAAAAGTAAAACAAGAACTTCTCCCATTGGCTTAATGAAAGCAGTTTCATCAGTTAGAGCAGAGGTGGGCAAACTACAGCCTGCGGGCCACATCCAGCCCGTGGGACTCTCCTGCCCAACCCTTGAGCTCCTGGCCGGGGAGGCTAGCCCCCTGCCCCTCCCCTGCTATCCCACCACCCCTACAGCCTCAGCCCGCCGTGCCGCCAGCACTCTGGGCCGTGGGGCTGCAAGTTTCTGCTAGGCAGTGCAGCGTTGTGGTTGGCTCCAGCCAGGCGGGAGTGGATAGAGGGTGAGGTCCCGGAGGGGGAAGTCAGGGGGTGGATAGGATGTAGGGGCCAAGCTGTTTGGGGAGGCACAGCCTTCCTTACCCGGCCCTCCATACAGTTTTGGAACCCCAGTGTGGTCCTCTGGTGAAAAGTTTGCCCACCCCTGAGCTAGAGGCATAGGGAAGTCAGTTGCAAAGGGCAGGTTCTCTACTGTTGACATTACTGAAACTACTTGGATAGCATGGAAAGCTTTGTAGTGAAGAAAGAACTGTTCATGTTTGCACAGAGAAGCATAAACTACACATCTGGGGTGAAATTCTGGCCACACTGAAGTCTGGCAAAAACGCCCATTAATTTCAATGGGGCCAGGATTTTGTACATGAATGCCAAACATCAACAACTGATATAAAACAATAGAATTAACTCCTGCCATTCTGTCTGGCCATCCTTGGCAGTCATTATAGTCATTAAAATGAGTTGAAATTCAAAACATGCTTTATTACACCCAACTCATTAAAATGCTTTAGAGTTTACTCCCCAGAATTACAGGCTGGATGCTGATCCACAGCTCAAAAGATACTGGGGATGTACTAGCCCAGCTGGCCATGTATGCCACTTGCTCATCAGTCTATATGACGCTGAGAATGTTCAGGCCCAAAACATAAGGAGGACAGAGGGAATCTGAACTCATTCTTCAGGCAAGTTAGATGTAGGTGCTTAGGAAGAGAACCAGTGCAAATATTCTCCCCACTCCATGCAATTACAGTCCTCCACTGATCCCAAGCTTCTGTTTCCCTGCACTGAGACCAAAGGCGGAAGGGGGGGAGTAGCCAGACTGCTCCTGTGTCTGTCAGCAAATCATTCAAACTCTGGCTGTCATTCAACTGGAAAGGAGGAGTTTGACTCTGGTCCCAAGTATGGAATGAGAAAAGTGGTATCTCTTCAGCAACACCCCTCAGGATCCTTAATGGCATATATGGCAGTCAGGGGCAGATTCAGAACATCTGCAAACAGGGGAGTTAATCATCCTCCCTTAGGATTCATAATTGCTTCCATGGCTACAGAACTTGGGCATGTTACCCAGCCCTGCAGGGTTCTGCTCTCCAACAGATACAGGGTTTGAGATCCGGTCATACAAAAGGGGTGAACTAAAAGAAATATTAAATATACAAATAGAAACACACAAAGACTAAAGACAGACTTTATCATATCTCAGTCACACAGGGTGGGATTTTCAAGGAAGCGGATGTTAGTGAGGATCCAATTTCCCATTAAAGATCCATGAGATTTGGGACCCAACTCCCTTTGGCTCTTTTGAAAATGTCAGCTATTGAGAATTACAGGAGATTAACAGTTATTTATGAGGGGAAGGGGGGTTAGTTTGTTTTGTTTTTTACATTTTATTGATGTCTTATTGATTTTAACATCACTATGAAATTGTCCATAGTTTTGATTCTATTCTATCAACATTTTAACAGTTTATTCATTTTCTCCAATTTTCCCCCAAACCAACTACTGTAGTCAACATGTAACCACACGTGGCACACTTGTGATGCAACATGTACATCAAAAACCAGAAATAAACCACTTAAAGCAAATTCCCCCTGAACTAAGTATAAGGAATTCATTTTTACATACATCTTTTAAATATTTAAATCAAGTAGCTATCTTCTGCTCCCTTTTTATTCCTTAATCCAACTTCTATCTAGCAAATGCACAATTCTAAAAAGGAAAAGGAAAAAAAGTAAATTATTTCAAGTGTTAGACCTCTACACAATATTTGATGCCAAGCAATGAACTGTGGTACTATCTGTCCACCATAACTATTAGTATATTTAAAGAAAATCCACAACATAAAACTGAATATAAAGCACGTGTCCTCAGACTGCAGTTTCACAGTGATTCAGAGGAAACTGGATTACCTAACTAGAATTTACCAAGCAATACTGAAAAGAAGGCATAGAGTGTCATACCTTCAGTAGGAGAGACTATTCTGAAGAAATATCAGCTATCTAAACAATAAGTCCCCTGATACATTCCCAATCAAATATTCTTTGCACAGCCAAGACTAGCACTTAAATCAATGACATGTTTGAATGCACCGTAGATATTGAACTCTTCTTTTGGATTTGGGCCATTTCCTATACACCTATACATTATTTGTGTGTGTGTACACTACATGTATACATATAATGTAGTATTGTGGTGCAAGAAGGTGCAAGAAGCACAGAGATGCATATGTGGTTACAGAAGTAAGTGTTTTATTTGTAACAACATCCTAGAAGTGACAGCTATGTCACTCTACCCTGACGTGGGACTGCCTATACAAATGAACTCTTTAAACAGCTTGATTTTCATTTACTTCAATGGATTTTGGATCAGGCATTAAAATGTCTTCCAATACATCTCCCCTCTATTAACTTTAGAGACGCCCCTCTCCCAAATCACAACCACTTATATATATTTTATTTTTAAAGAATCACAGCTAACATATTGAAATAGAAAAGCCCAGTGAGGTCCAACTATGAACTTCAACTGAAAAACATTTCCTTTTCCTTTTGGTGGCAGGAACAGCTGTTTCCTATTTCATGTTAGTCTTGGTCTTTTTCTCTCTAGGTCTGTGGGTTTGGTTGGGGAGGGGGAGTTTCCACCCTTTTGTGTTTATTAGTTTGTCTTATTTGACTTGCACTTTCCACACCCTCTGGCTCAGATTTCTCCTGAAGTGATGACACATAATTCACAGATTCTTAATCAAAGTAACTAGACAGATTGTCTTCTCCAAGATCACATTCATCATAAGATTGTCAATGGATCTGTGTAGTACTTATTACAGTCTTGCCAATATACCATACAAGCTTTGGGTGTGTGGAAAGGAAGCATTCTGTAAGCTTTCAAATGATCTGGACTTCTTTAAATTCAGAGTGGAATTAAAATCTTTGCTACGGACCCTCCAATTTGCATTCAGCAAATCAGCTGCCTTTGCTCTGAGGGCCTGGCTATACTGGAGACTTGCAGCACTGGTGGTGGGTTTACAGCGCTGCAACTTAGTAACTGTCCACACCTGCAAGGCACATCCAGCGCTGCAACTCCCTGGCTGCAGCGCTGGCTGTACACCTGGTCTGCTTGGGGTGTAACGATTGCAGCACTGCTCATCAAGTGTGGCCACCAAAAGCGCTGTTATTGGCCTCCAGGGTATTAGGAGGTATCCCAGAATGCCTGCTCACAACAAACCGGAAGAATGGCTGAACTCCGAGCTCCCCCGAGCTGCTTATCTAAAAAACAAACACAGCTCCTGTTTGCTGGAGCAAGCGAGCGGAGGCGGGCAGGGGAATTGCTTTGGAAGGTTCACAGCTGTTTGCTTGAAGAGAGAAGTCACACGGCAGAGGGAGAGGGGGGGAGCCCGTGTTGAGCAGCTGCTTATGTGCTCTGAAGGCTATTTAGGAGTGCATAATCTGCATTTAGTGAATAAAAGAGGGGTGGGGGAAGGACTCGAAACTTTTAAATTGATTGCAGGTTGGTGATGTGTATGTTCCAGTCCTTAGAACTTGTAAGGCAGGGAGCTGACAGATCCAAAAATCCACACTCTCTCTCTCCCCCACGTTCCCCCTCACCCCCCTCTTTTGAAAAGGACGTTGCAGCCACTTGAACGCTGGGATAGCTGCCCACAATGCACCACTCCCAACAGAGCTGCAAATGTGGCCACACTGCAGCATTGGTAGCTGTCAGTGTGGCCACACTGCAGCGCTTTTCCTACACAGCGGTACGAAGACAGCTGTAACTCCCAGCGCTGTACAACTGTAAGTGTAGCCATACCCATAGACTACATCTCCCACACTACAAGGGGCTTTCCAATTAACTGAACAAGGCTGCATCACCAATCTGTTCAATTTGTTGTTGTACCCACTACTAGGCAATGTTTACAGTCTTCAGTAAACTGCTTCAGTATATGGAAGAAGAGAAGATGATACTTCAGTCCCAACACTGCCACAGTCACATACTGGTAGTCTGCAACCATAGTTATTATTGACACCTCTCCTAAGCCATGTGCACTATCTAGATCCCTTTCTACAGCTGTCAGATTTTTAGTCTGAGCAGGAATGCTGGGAAACTTTATCACATCTTCCACATGCAGCTTCTAACTTATTGTTACCTGCCCCCAAAGTATTCTGTTGGAGATGCTGTTTTGTGTTTGAGTTTGTTTTATCTCAAAACAAAAAACAAAACCCTTAAACATCATTGTATCAAAAGGGATAACTCAGTTAAGTGACTGAAATGTCACTTCTGAGCATATTCAGTAGCATCCACTGCCATTTTTAGCAATGCCGAATAAAGCTCATCCCCATTTGTCACATCACAATTCATAGTCTCTCTTTGGCCTGACCCAAGGGCTGCTCTGCCCAGGCTGCTATTGGACAAATTTGCATGAAGGAAATTGTAAAAATCTCATTTAAAAAAACTACACATAATTCACAATCCTCCAGAGACAGACAACAGCGGTGAATTTGATTCAAGCCAAATCTCACTGTAATTGAGACTTTAGAATTAGTCTATTTTAAATTGTAATTGTGCATCTTTAAAATTGCATTAAAAATAATTTTGGAGGTTAGTAGTCAATTATTAGCTATACTTGTCAGGGAGGGAGGGAGAAGAGGGAGAAATAGTTTAATATAAAAACAACACATTTTAGTCTCAAATTTTTCTATTTTTGTACCACAGTGGGGAAGCTTTTTCCATTTAATGAAGTGTTAGCCATTCCACAGAGCCACTCTGCATGTGCTGGGCAAGCTATACTTTGCCATTTTCTCAGCATAATGCTCTTGGATATAGTTAAAGCAATAAAGAACTACTCTGAGGCAAATAAGGTGAGATGGAGGTTAGAATTCAGGAAACAAAGAATACACAGCATAATGAAAGGGGCAAGGGAAAGGCTTTTGAAAGCTAGAACCAGGCTTTAAGCATCATTCCAAAAATGTCTTCACCACGTGATACAGAAAAAGTCTACAAGATAAATTTGTCAGCTGCATTAAGGATAGACTTCTCTAATATTTCTTATCAGATATTTTCTCTGGTGTTCAGTAACCAATTATGAATCTTATTTTTTTGCAGAAACTATGAAGCAGGCAATTAGATGTAGTCCTAACATAGGGCAAAGTGTTTTTACTCTTTTCCAGCTATACATGCTTAGAGCTAGTTTCCCCACTCTGCTTTGATTCCAGTGTCTAATGGCTGTGAGGGAGGATTAACCACTGAGAATTTTTTTCCAGCCAAGCGTTTCTCTGACAGTAAACAACCAAAACAAGGTGACATTGTCTCTGACAATTGCTATGCAACTTCCATGCTTTTCTGCAGAGGGGCAAGTAGCTGATCTTTAAAAAGTGATGAAAGCAAGACTGAAACCAGTCTACCAAGGTTCAAGCATGTAATTTAGAGATAGGCGACAAGGAGCTGTTCTCCAGGCAATAAATATTTTCCTTGTACTCCCATGAGGAACATCATTACAAGAAAGGCAAGGCTGTGATCCCACGCTGCATTCAACACCAACCAACAATGGCTGGTGACAGGAAGGAGAGCATACTTGACCAGGTACAGCAATACTTCATTCTTAGTATGTTTGTAAAGTGCTTTGAAAGGCTTGAACAAAAGCATGAAGCACTGGCTCCTGGCTGTGATTATCTTCCAATGTATGTAATAGGAATGATATAGGTATGAAACGGGTATCATGTAAACTGAATCAGGATAAGCAGCATCAAATCTAGCCAGGCTCAGAGAAATTAACTCCTTCTATATCATACGAAATTAAATGCTGTTATAAGAGCCATTTATATTGAAATATCTAAACAACGGAAGTAGCATCAAATACTCTGATTTGTTTTCTGAGAATTCTCAATCATTTCAATATCCTAACATACACGGTATCTTAATTATATACATCTTTTAATCTTTGACAGATAAATTTGCTTTTATAGCCACCATTTCCTCCAGAGATCTCAATCTGCTTTATAAAATATTCTTATCCCAGTTTTACTGATGGGGAAACTGAGGCAAGGAGCATTTATATGACTTGCCCTAGGCAAATCAATGGCAGCATCAGGAATAGAATCAAGCTTGGTTGACTCCCAGGCTGCTGAGTTATTCGTTGTACCAATGCTGCTTCAAATGTACTTTGGATGGAAAAAAATAAAGGATGTTTCTGTTTTGCATATGCATTTGTACTTTGAACTTGTACGGTAAGAGAAAGTTTCACCATTACCTAGTACAACAACATCTAGAGTTGCGTAAAATCCACAGTTTCTAAATAATCATGTCAACATATTCATAGCACTGTACAAATATTGACTAATTCAGAAATTAGGATAAGAACACAAGAACAACCATACTGGGACAGACCAATGGTCCATCTAGCCCAGTATCCTGTCTACCAGCAGTGGACAGTGCTAGATGCTTCAAAGGTAATGTCCAGAACATGAAAATTATCAAGTGATCCAACCCCTGTTGTCCAGTCTCAGTTTCTGGCAGTCAGAAGTTATGGGACACCCAGAGCATGAAGTTGTGTCCCTGACTGCTGCTGCACATTGAGCAAATGTTTTCAGGGAACTATCCACTATGACTCCAAGATTCTTTCTTGAGTGGAAACAGTTACTTTAGACACCAATACTTAATATGTATAATTAGGATCATATTTTGCCATGTGCATTACTTTGCACTTATCAACATGTAATTTCATCTACCATTCTGTTGCCCATTCACCAAATTTTGTGAGATACCTTTGTAACTCTTCAGAGTCTGCTTTGGACTTAACTATCTTGAGTATTTTTGTATCATCTGCAAACTTCACCACCTCACTATCATTCCCCTTTTCCAGATCATTTATGAATATATCGAACCTGACCAGTCCCAGTACAAACCTCTGGAGGACACTCCTGTTTACCTCTCTCCACTAGGAAAACCTACAATTTATTCCTATCCTTTGTTTCCTATCATTTAACCAGTTACTGATCCATGAGAGGACCTTCCTTCCAATCCTATGACAGCTTACTTTGCTTAAGAGCCTTTGGAGTGGGACCTTGTCAAAGGCTTTCAAAAAGTCCCAGCACCCTATATCCACTGGCTCATTTTTGTCCACATGCTTGCTGATCCACCTCAAAAGAATCTAGTAGATTGGTGAGGCATAATTTCCCTTTCCCATGTGGACTCTTCCCCAGCATATCATGTTTGTGTATGAGGTCAGATAATTCTGCTCTTTATTGTCATTTCAACCAATTTGTCTGGTACTGAATTTAGGCTTACCAGCCTGTAATTGCCAAGATTGCTTCCGAAGTCTTTTTTAAAAATCAGCATCTTCCAGTCATCTGCTACAGAGGCTGATTTAAGCAAAAGGTTACACATCACAGTTACTAGTTCTGCAATTTCATATTTGAGTTCCTTCAGAATACCATCTGGTCCTGGTGACTTATTACTGCTTAAATTTATTAATTTGTTCCAAAACCTCCTCCACTGACACCTCAACCTGGGACAGTTCCTCATATTTATCACCTAAAAAGAAAGGCTCAGGTGTAGGAAACTCCCTCACATCCTCTGCAGTGAAAACTGATGCAAAGAATTTATTTAGCTTCTCTGAAACAGCCTTGTCTTCCTCGGGTGCTCCATTAGCACCTTGATCATCCGGTGGTTTCAATGATTGTTTGGCAGGCTTCCTGCTTCTAATGGATTTAAAATTATTTTTGCTGTTAGTTTCTAGTTACTCTTCAAATTCTATTTAGGTTTGCCTTTACACTTTACTTGCCAGAGTTTATGTGCTTTTCTATTTTCCTCAATAGGATTGGACTTCCAATTTTTAAAGGGTGTCATTTTGCCTCTAACCATTTCTTCTACTCTGTTGTTTAGCCATAGTGGTGGTTTTGGTCCTCTTACTGTTTTGTTTTTGAATTGAGATATATATTTAGTGTGAGCCGCTATTACCATGATTTTAGAGTTTCCATACAGCCTGCAGATACTTTACTCTTGTGACTGTTCCTTTTAAATTTCCATATAACTAGCTTCCTCATTTTTGTGCAGTCCTTCTTTTTGAAGTTAATGCTACTGTGGTTGGTTTCTTTGGTATTTTCCTCCCTATAAGGACATTAAATTTAATTATGTTACAGTCACTACTACTGAGCAGTTCAACTATATTCATCTCTTGAACCAGATCCTGTGCTCCACTTGGGTTAAATCAAGAATTACCTCTCCCCTCATGAGTTCCAGCACTAGCCGATCCAAGATGAAGTCATTTATGATGTGTAAATATTTTATTTCTGCATCCCATCCTGAGGTGACACATTCCCAGTTAACATGGGGATAGTTGAAATTCCCATTATTGGGTTGTCTGGTTTTGTAACCTTGCTAATATCCCTGAGCATTACACAATCGCCATATTGATCAGGTGGTCGGTAGTATATTCCTACTCCTATATTCTTAATATTCAATCATGGAATGTCTACCTATAGAAATTCTAGAGTACAGTCTGATTCATTTAAGATCTGTATGATATTTGATTCTATGCTTTTTTTCACCTATAATGCTACGCCCTCCCCCTGCCCCCAGCATGAGCGTACTCTGGCATTTCTATATATTGTATACCATGTCCCAATTACCCTCATCATTCCACCAAGTTTCTGTGGTGCCTATTATATAAATATCCTCATTTAATACCAGGAACTCAAGTTCATTCATTTTAGTATTTAGATATCTATCTTCCTGTGAAATTCTCAAACAAAACATTTTTGCTGGGGGAGGTGAGGGGAAGAGTTCAGGCTTATGCCTTTGTTGGAAGCAAAATATGAAGTATCTGTCTGTTTGGTTTTGCCGTTTTCATGTTGCTGGCAGTCATATCCGATGTAGCCACACAATGCATTTGCAAAGTGGGAGTCAATGTTCCATTGATTTGGAAGTGTCCTGTATGACTAAGGCAACACGTTTTGCACATATAACTAATTACATTTTGTATCAAATGTTCCTCTAGTTATTTAGATCACTGAGATGCTTGCTGCTGTACTTAAAATAGGATTAAAGTGGTGTTTATGTTGCTCACAGATTCCAAACAAGAGTTGAATTCCAACAGTGCAACTGGTGAGATCCCACAAGATATTCTGGACCTTTTATTAAGCTTGACTGAGCATTTAAACAACCAAATATTAAAATGAGATAAATAATTTTAATGATCTGCCTTATGCACAGATTTGGGGGAGGCAGAGGGAGGAAGTAAAACAGCATTAGATTTTCATTTGTTCCGACTTGTGGCCATGTGTGCCTATGTGTTAAAATGTACTGAAAAACCCTTCTTAGGTGCTAAATGCTAACATTTGAAGGCTTCAGATTAACGAACAGATCTTGCACCTTCCAGATTCTCTGGAGAATTTAGCAACAACTCAACTGTATGCATGCAGCTCCAAATAACCCAAAAAGTAGCATCCATTAGTCTTACTGAATGACCAGGAGAAGGACTGCTGATTTCAATGATCTCCTCTCTCACCCCAAAACCTTCTGTGTTTTAATCTAAAAATGTGGGCACTGTGCCACTAGAACAGTTGAGCTATGGAGAAACTGAATAATTGTCATGGATTGTCTGTGCTACCCTCTACAGCAAGATGCACAATCACAAAAGCCATACAAGCTGTGTACAAAGTACATGACATCTTACTAGTGCCTCAAACAAGAAAGCATTTAGCTTCAAGCTACCAAATAGCTTTAAGTTTTAAGCACTAACAAGCCTTTCAGCTATGTGCACATAACTGCCTTTTGACTCCAAATCTTCCTCATGTATAGAAATATATTAAGAAATTCATGGTGCTTTCTTCTTTCTCATCCACCTAACCTTTATCTTTCCCCTCTTTATTGATGGAAATGAAAACTAGAGTCTAAAGAGAGAAGTATAACAGATACTAGATGCATTACTTGTGACTATATGACTATATGACACTTTACTGTCTGGTATTTTACCCACAGATTATATCAGATTTTAAATACAAGTATGGATGCAAAGTAGTAGAGGACAATGCAGGCCATGACAAAAAAGTGTCATTAGTTTTTTAATCAAGTATTAAACATCTATTTTTTAAAAAATTATTGCAGTCCAAAAGTGCTCTTTGCAGCCCTCCAGTGGTTAAATGAAAAATAGAACTCGACAGAAATATAGAATTCAGATGCGCCAGTCTGTTGAACTGGCTACAACATTGTAAAAGACGCCTAAGAAGAAACAAAAGCTGGCATATTTGCCAGAAGAAAAGATCTACAACAAGAGGTGGTTATCTTAAAGTTTAGGCTAAGTAGGTAAAGAGAAGACAGGAGATATATCCTTGCATTAAAATACATCCCCTTACTGATTATCAAATGTCACAGTACATTTGTCCTGAAAATATTGCATATTCTAGTGATCAAAATATATATCTATTTAATATGAAATAGAAGTAGCAAGTCCCTTTATATGTACTAAGTTCCCTCAGGTGCCTCTATTTCTGTACATTGAGAGAATCATTTACATTTTTTTTCCAAGCAATCTGAATCTTTCTCCAGAAAGAATACAATGTTCCTTGAAATTTACATGAGTCAGCTGGCGAAATTACAACTGAAGAGCTCCCCCAAAAATAATATAAGTGACAGGATTTCTTACACAAATACAGTAATTAGATCACATTTAAACAATCTGAAAGTAAACTAAAGCTAAAGACCTCAAAACTTCTTTTCTGAATCTCTTTGTAAGAGTGAAAAGAAGCAGAACTGCAAGAGAACCATGACAGGAAGGAAAATCAGATTTTTAATGGGCCAAAACAATCCATAAGTGTCAAAATAAGCAGCAGCAAACGGTTGCTAGACCTACATAAAAGCTGAGGTTACTGAAGGACAAAAGTCTAAATAAGCCTCTAACAATCTATATTTAATTACAACAGGATAAAAAGAGGGAGAAGACCGAGTTTATTTGGGATGGTCCCAGCAAGCTAATGCTACACAGCTTCCCCGAAGAAGTAATTGTTACTACCTTCCCCACACACCCCAAAATACACACTTTTCTTTCAGTGTCTCAGTCAGCCCTGACAATTTGTTTACTTTGAACCTGGAGACATCCCAACGTATTTGAGATCCCTAAATACGACTTTGCTTTTTAGCTAATAGATGGCTAAATGGTGATCTCCAAACCGGAACGGTAATCGGAAGGTCGCGGTAAATCTCAGCAGAAATCAGGCTGACATCCTTTCATTTGTCACTTCCTGTCTCTCACACCCCTACCCCCTACCCCCATGGATGTTTATCTTGTTAAAAAAAAAAAGTTGGCATCAACAAGTTATTCAAACATCGTCCCAGCTCTCCTGAGCACCCAGCAACCTGTCCTCCCCGCAGTGCCGTGTAACGCCAGCCCCACTCACTCGGGCAGTGGGTATCTCAGTCACGTGAAAAAGCCTTTTGCTCCCGTCTGGCTCCCGGGCTAGTGGCTTGGTGTCCGAGCTCTCTCCTTGGAGCAAACGACCCGAGGCCAACAGACTCTTCCTGGAGAGCCAGAGCCCCTCAACCGCACATGCTGGGGAGCCGGTGAACATCCCCCCACCCCCAAGGGTGAGCCAAGCCCAGCGCTCCAGCGGCTCCTTTTGTCTCCAACTTTCCGCGGCGTCCCCTCGGCGGCGGGTCGCTCCCCACGCCCGCACTGACTTCACACCAGGCACAAGCAACGTGAGGATTTTTGGGGTGAGGGGGAGACGTGCGCGGCATGATTTGCCCAGCTGGCCCCCTCCGAGCCACCCTAGCGCCCTGAGCTCCTTCTAGTAGGAGGGCGACTCGCCCAGCTCTCCCCCACGCCCGGCTGCCGCCGCGAGCCCCCAAACTTGGGTTCGCTCTTTGCCGGAGCCTGGGCGCTCCCCACGCCGCAGGCACGGAGGTCAGGGCAGCCAAATGTCACCTTCCCCCAGCCCCGGCAGGGTGCCGGGAAACTTCGCCGCGCTACCCACCTTTAGCGGCCAGGAGGCTCCCGACCCCCAGCAGGAGCAGCGCCGACTCCCAGCGCAGCCTCAGCATCTCCGGGCTGCTCCAGGCAGGTGGGGACTCTCGGCTCCTGCCAAGACGTGAGCGCCACCAAACGCTGGGCTGCTGGGGGCTCCCCTCGGCTCCCTCCGCCCGCCTCTCCCGTGAGCCGCCTCCAGGTGCGAGCAGTGCTGGGGGCGATGGGCTGCTGCTGAGGCGACGGCTGCTTCCTGGCTTGCTGCTCAGTCATTCACAGCCTCACTGGCAGGACCAGAGCAGCGCCAGCTTTCACCCCGGGACTGCTGCAACGTCACAGGGAGGAGATTCATGAATATTCATGAGCAGAGAGCGAGCGAGAGCAGCACAGGGTGAGAGGGCCACGTTCTAGCCCGGAGCTCTGCACACACAGAGGAGGGGAGAGTCGGAGCTGAAGCGGAGAGACAGCCGCGTCCACCCTTCCGCGCGCTCACCCACTCCGGGAGCTGGAGCAGAGAGAGCAGCAGGGTTCCAGACTTTCCCTGCAACTTCCACCATCAGCCATCAGGTGAACCAGTCCGGGCCTGAATTAGAGAGAGCAGCAGGGTTCCAGACTTCCCCTGCCACTTCCACCATCAGCCAGCAGGAGAACCAGTCTGGGGCTGAATTAGAGAGAGCAGCAGGGTTCCAGACTTCCCCTGCCACTTCCACCACCAGCCACCAGATTAAGAGGCTTGGGGCTGGAGCAGAGAGAACCGTGGAGTTCCAAAGGCAGACACACCTGGGGAATGGAATATAGTGCAGCAGAGATGGAACCCTTCGCACCTGTGCCCTTTCCACACACACACACACAGGAGAAGCATAGTAGGGGGTAAAACGGATAGATGAGGGCTCCAGTCCAAGCCCCTCTCTACACCCAGACACCTGTACAAGGATGGGACAGAGGATAGACTAGAGAGTGGCAGGAGTCCAAACTTGTCCCCGTCTCCTCCCTTGCCTTATTCTCCCCTCATCCCCTAGGACTAGAACAAAGGCTATAGAAGCCTTCCCAGCCCTTCCCTTCCTACCCCTGCTCCCCTCAGGGGAGGGAGAGACATGGTGACCTTGTGGAAAGGCAGCTACAGAAGCAAGAAGAAGAGGAGTGGGGACAAGGAGATCTGAGAGGTGGAGCAAAGAGGGAAGAGTGGGGACCCAGAGCACATCTGGTAGGGATCGAGAAACAGAAGTGGGCTTTCATGTCACAGAACAAGGAGGACCATCATAGATGAAGAGACTTTGGGGCTAGCGCAATATAAGAGAGGCAGAGAACAACAGGGGATCCTGGAGGAGTAAATAAATAGTGAAGGATAGCTGGGCATGGAAATAAAATGTGAGATTTGTGGGTGGGATAACTGGGCTGCTTCCAGGGAATGAGACCTGCTCTAGAATAGCCAACTTACACTGCTGGAATGGGGGAGAATAGCTGGGAAGCTACTTGAACCTAAGACTCCAACAGCTCCGCCACAAACACTGGGCTGTAGAATCAGCCTCTAGCCTGCTTTCAAGGAAGAGAGGGAGAATGGAGTTACAGAGGAGGAAAGAATGAGAAGAAATGGGAATGGACCCAGGCAGAAAGAGGAGTGTTTGAGGGAAAAGAGGATGACAAGGAGAGAGGATAGCTAGAAAGTAGGGGGAGAGGCAACGTAAGATGGAAGAAACTGGGGCTTGGGAGAAGAAAGTGATTTATGAGAAGAGGATGGGGAAAATATGAGGACTAGGAATATAGCATAGAGGGTTCTCATGCTATATGGGGAGGTTCTTTGTCCCTTCTTTCATCTCTTCCTCCCCCCATAAAAAAAACCCCAACCCTCTATGACAACTTGATTCCTTCAGTAGATAGAATACAGGATTCCAAATCCTTTTCCCCTTTCTGTCCCTCCTCCTATTCCTGCACACCTTCCACTACAGAACCTACTGCTTATCAGGGGAAAATAGAACCACACACTTCACCATTTCATCCCAAACAAACCTTTCCTAAACTATTTATACAGATCTGGGGTGAACTGTTATTCTACTGCTGCCTTTGGCTATTATATCTAGTGAAAGTTAGGGCAACTGTTCCCTTCTAATCTTCATTGAGGGGGTAAAAAAAGGAGAGAGGTGATTTAAGAAAAAAAAGTAGTAAAGTAATTTGACAGGAAAGACCTGGGTCTAGGGAAAATTCATTTTTACCAATATTATTTGTCTCTCATCTTCTATTGAAAAAAAGAACTATGACAGGGAATTAGGCTGTGGTAAGCCACTCTACTACTATTAGGTTGGCGTAAACCCCTTAGTCCCTGAAGTGTTGACTGTTTCAAAATAGACTATTCTGTATGCATAGTAGGGTTTTCCTACAAACATGTCATAAGGGCTTTTAGTACATAGTAATAATTGGAGGTATACCAATCTCCTAGAACTGGAAGGGACCTTGAAAGGTCATTGAGTCCAACCCTGTGCCTTCACTAGCAGGACCAAGTACTGATTTGGCCCCAGATCCCTAAGTGGCCCCTGCAAGGATTGAACTCACAGGGTTTAGCAGGCCAGTGCTCAAACCACTGAGCTATCCCTCCCCCCATCCTATAAGACTTGATCATGCCTTCTGATACCCAACTGGGAGCACATCAATCCCTGTCTTGTAAAATCAGCCATATACACTGCTGCTGATTTTTAAAAGATGCACTGTAGTGCTTAACACCCATCCACCCCTTAGAAGTAAATATAAGTGTGATGCAGAGAGGTTTGCCTGTGTGATACCTGTTAACATTAATGGGAATCACATGGCAAATCTCTGTGTATCTTCTTGAAAATGTCGCCCCGTATGTGCATTTTCCGTAGTCAAACTGACTCACAGACTACAAAGGCACAGAAGGAACAGATAACATCTACAGGGCCAATGACCTACAAACTAAAAAAAATAGATTTATGCTTCAAGGAGCATCACAAGAAGTCTAAAGTAAACATTCCACTTTTTTCCAGAAAATATGAATATGATTTTTGGATAAACAACACACAAAATGAATATATATATCTAAATACCCTTTGTTTTGTTTCACCTGATGAATCAGATATATTGTGAGGAAAGTATCACTGAAAAAAGCCTATTTTTAAAAAGAGCCTTAATGTGTATTTACCTTGGTGGTTGTTTATGGTACAGTAGTATATAGAGACCCTAACCAAGAGATGGGCCCCATTGTTGTAAGCACTGCACAAAAACACGGTAGGACACAGCCCCTATTCAAACAAACTTAACAGATTGGGATCTGAAATACAGATTAAGTAACTTGTCCAAGGCTACATAAGGAAGACTGTGGCAGACCTAGAAATTGAACCCACATCTGGTGCCTTAGCCGCAAAACTGTTCTTCCCATTTACCTGATGCTAATGATCTACTTAAAGCAAAGACTACGAGTCCTATGATTTGTTGTGACAACTCTCATATACATTACTTCCATGCACAGCAAGCCAAGGTGTTCCCTGATGAAAAAAATGTATTTAAATAATGTTAATGAGGTGGCACCAGTATGGAAATTGAAAGTTAAAACTGTCGTTAGGTGCCAGATTTTGTGCTGATCAGCAGCATGGCACCCTCATTAATTTCCACAGCCTTTCCTAGGGTGTAAGTCAGCAAAGAACTGTACCACAAGTCTTTTACTCACACCTGCATGCTTATATCTAATAATGGCATGATTTAAGGAGTGTCCGCTAGAGCTCTGAATTTTTTTTCCGTTTCTTGGTTTGTGTCACAACCAACATATTATGTAAATGTAGGATTTGCTCCCAGGCAGGTCATTTCTGAGGGATTATTTCCCATTTGAGGCTCCTGCAGTCAACATGCCTTCTACCACCCAAGAAGAGCAATAACCCCCACACAGAGAAGTATAAAACAAAAAACAAAAGCTTTGACATAACATACATTATTGCTCTGGTGAAATGGAAATTATAAAATAAGGGGGAAAGGTCATAGTCTTGCATTTACTGGTAATTATTGACACGGGTCTGCATCAGTGACAGTCACAAAGCTCCATTTGTGCCAGAAGATCTAAAGCTTATTTTTATTATAATTTCCCCAGTAGTGAATTCAGGATAGATGGAGGAAGGGATTTGCCCTTAGGGATAGAGAATCTGCTGTATAGATTTAGGGGGCTCCAAGATCAAGATCAACTCTACTTTATTACCATCCTCTTATATACTTACAGGTTTGAGACATCATGATTATCATTTTTCCTAAATAAAGTCAACAATAGATTTCCATAAGTGACAATTTCAACAGGCTTTATATATAGTATATATATTCAAGCAAGGAGTTAAGGATTTGAACTCTGCTAATAAAAAAGGCAAACATTAAAAATACAAGGAACCGTAAGAAAGAACCTTTACTCAACATTTAAAAAAGCCACTTCATCCTTAATATATAATATTTCAATAAATAAACTTGTATGCCTCTATCTCAGGTGCGAGCCTGATGCTGTAATGAGCTCCATTGAGGTGTACCCAAGTAGTGCTCATGTCAGAATCTGGGTCTTTGACTACTTGCTCTTTCTTGAGCAGACTGACTATTGCTGTGTGTTCAAATAGGATCTAGCTCAAGGGGACCATGATCTGACTGGTGCTTTTAGGCACAATACAAATAAATACTAAATAATAACAGCATGCAATTTAAAATAAAAAAGCAACATAGCAACCTAAATGTGACCATCTTTATGAGAAGTTTGTATGTCATGTTTATTGTTCATTTATTATCATATAGCAAAATGTTTCCCTCTGGGAAGACGATGAGAGACAGAATGATCCACACATGACAGATATTAGACAACATTGCTTAATGCACTATGGGAAGGTGCTCAGATACTCCAGTGATTAGGGCAGTATAAAAGCCTATAGAAAAATGGTGGACAACCTGCGGCCTGTCAGAGTAATCCACTGGGGGCTGTGAGACAGTTTGTTTACACTGACCGTCTGCAGGCACAGCCGCCCGCAGCTCCCATTGGCCGCAGTTTGCCATTCCCGGCCCATAGGAGCTGCGGGAAGCGGTGTGGGCTGCTTTCCGCAGCTTCCTTAGGCCGGGAACAGTGAACTGCAGCCACTGGGAGCTGCTGTCGGCCGTGCCTGCAGACGGTCAGTGTAAACAAACTGTCTCACAGCCCCCAGTGGATTACCCTGACAGGCCATGCCTGTGGACAGCCATTGTAAAAAAAACTGTCTTGAGGCCCACCAGCAAATTACTCTGACGGGCCGCGTATGGCCTGTGGGGCGCAGGTTGCCCACCACTGCTATAGAAAGTAGAATAGATGTTGCATAGTGTAGGTGTTCCTATAAGGAAGAAAACAGGCTTAAAATATAGCATTATGATGTATTCATTTTAATATTAGACATCTCTTATAATAATCATATAATAGCATGAACCATTATCCACTTCTAGAAGAAATTGAAATATCATTTTCTCTCTTTCCCCCCTACTCCCAAGCGATATGGTAGAAAGTGTACCTGCCAGTCATATATAGTCATTTGCTTTTTATCTGTGAGCCCAATTCACCTCTGCTATAAGCAGATGCAATGGCATTGACTTCATTTTGACTTACTTTCAACCAGGCTGCATTAGGCCCAATATCTTCCAAATTATTTTCTCTTACGCTCTATGCTTTTTAAATATGCAGTGGATATTAGAGGAACTGAACAGAATGATGTAGTGCTCTTCTAGTGCTACCACCAGGAACATGGCTACATGTAGTAGAGCATAAATGACTCAAGAGATTTATCTGGGTCAATAGCTTTTAATAAATAAATAACATGGCTATCAAATAGGATCTGACAGACACTGGCTTGAGCAATGAGCATAAATATAAACATTTCTTCCTATATATTCTGCAATTCCTAACGGGTTATTAAATGCAAGAAAAAACTTGTTTTATTTAAGATCAATTATTTAATGAACTACCTGCATAAATACACATTTTATAATCTTTTGGAAACATTTTTAAAACAAAAGATGAACCTCTACAGGGGGTATGGAGAATCTGTATCTGCTTAAAGAGCATTAAGCCTCTAATTTTAACCAAAATAGCTAAAACATTTTAAGTTAAGGCTGCCAATATTTCATGGACTTGTTCTTCATTTTATGGTGTGAGTTAAGGACTTTCTGAGTTAAGGAAATTTCTGAAGGTGTACCAGGGAACCACACCTCTCCTATTAAAATTAATGAAAGATGGCTAAGTCCCTGGTTTTGAAATTTTCAACCCCAGCCTTAACGCTGAGTTTCTTTGCTTTTGACAGTCTCGTTAATTTTAACAGGTATTGTTGATCACATCGTGTGATCCATTTTGAGATTACTCTTGGGGAGGAAGAACAGCCATTATTTTGGTTATTAATTTTATTTTTTGTGCCTTCGTTTTGTGTCTTCCCCAATCCATTTTTCTTCCTGGATCTAGAAAGAAGGCCCTCTTCCATTACTGTTCTTGCTTTTGATATCGGCAGAAGAAGGCAGCACCAATCAATTAATTATATCAGTTTCCAAACAAAAAGCACTTACCCAATTATTCTAGGAAACTTGTTGATGAAAATAGAAAACAGGCTGCCACTGATGCTTTAGGCCCTAGCTCAGGAAACATCCCTATTCAGAAAAGTACATCTCTATCTTTAAGCATGTGTTTAAAATTAAGGATTTGCTACGGTGTTTTCTTAACTAAGGCTGGACATAAACAGGCACTTATGTTCTTTCCTAAATTTGAGCTTTAAACAGTGGCAATGGAGTGGGAGGAGGAGGGGACAGGAAAAAAAAACACCTGTAGAGGCTTCCAGCGTGGGGGATCCATGGATAAGCTGCCCCCACCCACTCCAAATTTCCTGTTTGCTGGAAGAGGTACACTGCTCAGAAAGAGATCCCAGATCCTCAGGGTCAGACCTAGCACTGTTTCCTCTCTACTCCCACAGCAGCAGAGGCACTTGATGGGAAAGAGAGGAGGTTTGGGAGCTTTTAAACTGAAATCTGTTGTTTATTCTTTCTTGAAGCCAGCCCTCATTTCCAGGCCTCTTGAAGATGATTGGACAGTGATTTTTTTCTGTGATTTTCCACCCTGATTCCTCATCAGTATATCTCTTTAGCAGGCTACTAGTACTTTTCCCCATTCATCAAGCTGCGAGGAATGTGAGTGTGTGTACATGTGTGTGCACAAGCACATGTGCACGAACAGGGTTATTTCTCCTCTGTTCACCAGACTGGGAATGTTTTGCATAGACAGTTCGGATGAGAGGGAGAGGGTATTTGACAGGGCTTCTACCTGATATGTACTCCTAGTTTAGGTTGTTGAAAGAGCTTCTTCCCCAAACCCCAGGTTGTGGGATTTCCTGAGGAGACAGGCATTTGTTTCTGTCAACCTCCAAGTCGGATCATGTCTTGAGAGTGGGGCTGGGGTGCTTGTCCTTATCTCCCCAGTTGCAGGATCTTATCAGTGGAAACAGGTACTTTGCAGAGTCTCACATAAGTGGTTTATCAGGAGGGGCTTTAAGTACTATTCCCAGGTCAGTAGGTCTTCACAGGTCAAAGCTGATACCTTCTCTCTTTGCTAAGAAGAGGTGACACCTTGTGCTAAGGACATTAGATGCCAGAGCAGCAAAGAAAAGTAGTTTCAAAGGGTGCCGCTAAAGTAGCTATATTTTTTATTTCAGGAGAAGTGTGGGTCCTTAATTCATTTCAACCTTTATTTTTTAGAAACGAGATCACTGAATAAAACGATGCCAGCTGTATTTTAATCTCACTTAATCAGATAAAGAGAGAATCAAGTCTGTTCTCCTTTGATGGAGACCTTCAAGGAACATCTGTGTGCGCTGCAGGAAATGGAGATGGTGATTCGGTAGAAGGTATGAGTCATTAATGACCCACTATGGTTGTGCTACTGGAAGTGCCTTCTTTTGTATGAATTATGATACTTAAGTCCTGACAACTACTGCTAATTAAAGATCCTATGGCATGTTCTACTAGAATACAATGTTTTGGCCAAATATCTGTTTGGATAATTACATTCTACCTACCTATATTCCCCTGAAAATTTAGCTGTGGAAAGTATTCTTCCCAGTGGAGTTATGTAGTGGTGCCATTAATTGCCAAATAGTTCATATGTTTCACCCAAAAATGCAGTGGAAGCAAATACCTTCCAAATGGTCTACTGAACACTACTTAGTGACTGCTTTAGTCTATATCGTTGTTTTTATTCATAATCAAAAAATAAAATTCTCAGTATGGATTTCAGTGTTGACTAATGAGGTATCACCTGCTAGATTGGCTGCCTTTTCATTTTCAGTGGTGAGATGCCTTGAAAATGACAAAGAGCTGATTATCTTTGTAAGATGTCATCTGTGTTGGGCCTTTCATTAAGTCATCATTTTCACATAATTTAATTAGAAATTGGAGGCGCAGGTTATTTTTTTTTCATGTCACTGCTGAGATTGTCAGTCTAGCACAAGGAAACTAGCAAATGAAGCAAAGAATTTTCATTTTGACACTGGATCTAAATTTTATGGGCATGACAAAAAAGAATAGGGATAAATACATGGGGCACTGACTAATCTTTTTTGCCTGTGGCCCAATGTTTCCATTTTCAAAAATGTGAACTAAAAATTATGCCTATTTTTCCAGGTTGTAAAATCCATCAGCATTTCTAAAATGCCTGTTATGACCTCTAGGCACTGTATATAGGTTGTTGAAAAAAAACAATGGCAGCTGTCTGGAAGGAATCGGCAATTCTCTACCTTGCTCTTTGGTTTAATAGCTGGCTTCTGTTTTGGAGCATGTTGCTGAATTTTCTTCTGTTTTTTTCCTTTGGGGAATGCTTCACTGAAGATATGAGTTTTTCAGCATAATGCAAAGATGGCAAGGGTGAGATTCTTCCTGATGGAGTGTATACACAAGGCACGGCTCTAGAATAAGGCTCTTCTTCCAACTCCCTTGTGTTTACAACTGGCTCTCTTGTCTCTTTACACTTAGGTTAATTGCAGGATGCTGGATGCCTGCAGCGCTGTGATAGTGGAATAGTGAGAAGTCCTTGAGATATTGTGGTCCTACCTCTTTAAAAAGTTTGTAGGTCAGCACCAGAACCTCAAATTGGGTCAGACAGGGAACAGAAAGCCAATGCAAGTTACTGAGTACCAGTATATTCTGCTCTTTTCTGCTCATCAAATTATGAGATGGACCACTCTTTTACTTTTAGCTGTGCTGTACCAGTAGCATCTTTGTGAACATTTTGTCTAGACTTTAATAGAGTTAGTTACAACAGTTTGGCCAGAAGGTGACAGGTATATGGACTTCTCTGGCCATGTCATCACTTTGAAGGATAGGCAGAAGCTTCTTGTCAGCTGAAATTAGAAGGTGACACTTTTGGTGACTGCACTGCTTGAGTGCCTAGGAAGACTACTGATTCCAGCACGACACCTAAGGTTTCAAACTGTCTTCGGTACTGGAGGGCAGATGCCAACATCGGAGGGCAAGATGGTGGAGTTCTCCAGTTCCTCAAAGTATTTCCCTCTTCCAAGTAGTGTCAGATCAGACTTTGTGGGGTTCAGTTTGAATCAACTGATCATCCAAGTTCCTTTTGCCAGGAGGTCTCACTTTCTGCATCGCATGTGGAAAATATTGCCACCAGGTTGCTAACCTAAGGCTCATGTAAGTTTGTGATGTTCCCCTAATAATTGTACATGGTGTGGCAAAGTACCTGCCTCTCCTTTGCTAGCTCAGTCCTTCTCAGCCTTGGAGACACAGGCTTGGGCAAAGCAAAAGCCCTTCACAGTCACGCAGGGTTTGGCTGATCCCTTCTCAGTCAGGCCCTTGCTCTGTTGTCCTCTCCTTCTGGGGAGAGTGCAATCTGCCTCTCAAGAAAAGTTTTAGAGTTCAGCTGCCCCTACTCGCTGGCAGCTACTCTACTTCTCTCCTCCCCCCTGCTTCCCTGCCAGGGAGGGTTTAAAAAGGTCTCCAGCCATTGGGGCCAGCTGAAACTAATTAGCTCCCTGGTAACCCCTGTTCCAGCTGAACCTTATTCCTCCATGGTTAAGCCTTCTGGGACTAATTACTACCCTTCTCTTGGTA
The DNA here is from genome assembly GCF_025201925.1 of Gopherus flavomarginatus. Lineage (NCBI taxonomy): Eukaryota > Metazoa > Chordata > Testudines > Testudinidae > Gopherus > Gopherus flavomarginatus. The sequence continues at coordinate 72,776,338 of NC_066624.1, read as the reverse complement.
GCTAAGTGTCCTGAGTTTGCCACAATGGATGTTAAACAAGAGCAATATTCCTTGTGGGAATGTGCATGTTAGAACTTTAGGGGTGAAGAAATAGTTATCCACCTTGATCCTTTGGTGCATGTTAGAAAGGAATTTAGCTTGCAAGATCCTTAAAAGGACAGGAGTAGTATTTGCAATGAAATTCTATCAGCCTTGGGGAATTTGCAGAGGAGCACATCATCCATGAAGCTGGCCATTGTGTACTATATTCCAGGCCCTGCTCACACTTCATAGCATGGTTCCCTTGGAATCAGTGTTGTCTTTGTCTTGGCCTCTCCTGGTTCATGGTTTCTTTTACCTCTTCCAGTAATCTTATTTTTTTAAAATTTTCCTTAACTTTTAAATGCTGTATTTCAGATTTAATTTTCTATTTTATCTTTGAACCTCAAAACTTTCCAGCCTCAATACTCATTACATTTACCTTCTTCTTTTCTCAATTCAGTGTATTTTCCTAATTATACTTATTGCAGTTTTAAAATGAAGTGCCAGATTTTCAGCTGGTACAAACTAGCATAGTACCATTTAAATAAATGGAGCTATACATATTTATACCAGCTGAGAATCTGGCACTGAATTTATAGCATTCATAAAAGTTGCTAGACTCAGACCTGTGCAAACATACGTCATCTGATTATTCATCAAACCTGTACATGGCAATAACAGCTTGTCCTCATCACTTCACAAGTACAACACAACTCTGAGGTGAAGGGGACACCTTTCAAGGAAGAGAATAGTTTAGCCCATATGTATAGTCAAATCTTGGCATCTGAATGGACACTGCCAACAAGAGTTGTAATTGCAAGATTCCTATAACAGATAACAGTTCAACTGGAAATGTATTGCGACCATCAGACCATCAAATAACTATCACAGATGCAATGACTTTTGATCAGTAGCAACATAAGTATGGTATTTGATCCAGATTTGAACCAGAGAGTTGAATATGACAGATTGTAAATTATATCATATTATAAATCTAAACCAGCTGGTTCTCCAGGATTCCTGTTTTGAATTTCATTTTTTCATAATCCTCTTTTTTTCCCCCTGTGCTGGATTTCTCCTGCATATTTTACCTTATACTTTTATTTCATTTTTTACTCACACAAGTTTCTTGATGTTAAGCTTCTTAGGCCTGGTCTACACTACGATTTTAGGTCAAATTTAGCAGCATTACCTCAATTTAAGCCTGGACCCGTCCACATGACAAAGCCCTTTTTTTAAACTTAAAGGGCTCTGTAGTATGGCTTTGCCGCGGTTCATCCCTCAGCAGGGCTGTGGGGTATCCCACTGCCTCGCTCTAGTTTGCCAGCCGTCAACTCTGCGGTCATGGGGAATAACGCACACTCAGTTAGGGGCTCAGGCCCTTGGAGTGGGGGCTACGTCAATAGTCAAATGGTGGCCCAGGCCCTAGATCAGGGTGGGGCAGCCAGCAAACAGTCAGAGACTCAGACCCTTAGGTCAGGGCGGGGCAGCTAGCAAACAGTCAGAGACTCAGGCCCTTAGGCAGGGGTTGAGTCAATACTTCCAATATCAGGAGATCCCAGCCTCTCCAGGCCAGGGAAAGGGGGGAGTCTGCCACCCAAGGAGTGGGTGGCAGGGGGGACGCAGACCCTCCCACTGCACTGCGTCCCAGCCCTGGGCTCTAGCAGCAACAGAAACTTGCTGCTGTCAGTGGGGATCCTGGCTGCAACACACTGACATAGGCTCTGGCAGTGTTTCAGCCAGACTGGGGTCAGCTGCCCCTGGGCTACTTCCACACTCCCCCTTATAGGGTATCTGAGGCTTGGTAGCGTCGCCAGCGGTCTCGAACACCATCGGTTCCTCTGGGTAAGTAGCGGACAGTAGGCTCAGCTGCTCCTCGGCGTAGCTGGCGAAAGGAAGGCTCAGCTCTTCCTCGCGGTAGCTGGGGAGGGGCAGGCTCAGCCAGTCCTCAGGGTAGCTGGAGTGGGGTAGGCTCAACCAGTCCTCGGGTAGCTGTAGCAGGGTAGGCTCGGCCAGTCCTCCTCGGGGTAATGAGGGAGGGATAGGCTTGGCCGGCCTGGTGTGACCTCAGGCCAGCCACAGCCTTCTGCTGTCTCCCCCAAGGGAGCTCGGCCACAGATGTCTGGTCTCTGCGGCGGCTGGTTCTCAACTGAGCTCTGCAGGTGAGCTTTTATACTTCCGGGTCTGCACTGTGACCTCTGAGGGGTGGGCGTAGGACCCAGTAGCTCCGCCCACGTTGGTGTCAGGGGAGGTCCATCTCTCAGCGGGGCTTTGGGGTATCCCACTGCCTTGGTACAGGCTCTTTAAATCAATTTCTTTACTCCACCTCTGACGAGGGGATTAGAGGTGAAATCGGCCTTGCCGGGTCAAATTTGGGGTAGTGTGGACGCAATTTGATGGTATTGGCCTCCAGGAGCTATCCCAGAGTGCACCTTTGTGACCGCTCTGGACAGCGCTCTCAACTCAGATGCACTGGCCAGGTAGACAGGAAAAGGCCTGTGAGCTTTTGAATTTACCCAGAACTACCCGCGACACTGTTTTTGCCCCAACAGGCATTGGGATCTCAACCCAGAATTCCAATGGGCAGCGGAGACTGCGGGAACTGTGGGATAGCTACCCACAGCTACCCCCAGTGCAATGCTCTGGAAGTTGACGCTAGCCTCGGTACTGTGGACGTAGTCTGCTGACTTAATGCACTTAGAACATTTTGTGTGGGGACACGTACAGTCGACTGTATAAAAATGATTTCTAAAAAAAAAGACTTCTATAAATTCGACTTAATTTCGTAGTGTAGACATATCCTTAGACTTTACTTTGGTTGATTAGGTAGCAGCTCCTGAAAGCTGCACAAACTGATAATCCGTTGAGTAAGCACCAAGGTAAAAAGTCCCATCCAGAGACATCAGGAGTTCCAGGCATACTAAGAGTGGAGAAGATCATTAGTGTTGTGACTAATAGCAATTGTGGATTTTTTCTGCAACATGGTAAACCTTTGAGGACAGATGTGGTGCAACTTGGAAGATGAGTGTGTTTTAAAAAGGTAACTAAGTGTGTCTGTATCACTGGGGATCAAAATACTTTATTTTTGTGCAGTTTTGTTTTCCAGCAGCAACTGGAATTGTGTACTTAAGTTCCACTGTTCCAATTGCAGTGGTTGCCTTAGCGGTAGTTACAGCCTTGTGTATATATTGGAAATTATTGTGATTTTTGTAGCTATAGACACTGCAACTACATTGCATGAGTTAGCAAGGTGACAGATAGCAATGCATAGCAAGGAAAGCTCATACCAAAACATAAGCATTTTGAAAGATTATAAATACTGGAAAAATTACATCACAGATAAATGGACTTCTGGACTGCAGGTGGTCAGCTATGTGGATGCACCTGTGAACTGTCACCTCTAATGAAAATCAAATGAAACTTAGCAAATCAGGTTCCTAGAAGAAATGTTTGATAGGTCCAGAGTGAAACACGTCAGAGAGGCATCACAAACAAGGCAGAGGTGGTGGATTCCACACTTAGGGTGGCAAGATGAGGTCTCAATAAAATACTCGTCTTGGTCTGGTTTTCTGCAACAAAGACAATAAAACTACCATATAGCAGACATTTCAAGATGATATTATACCCTGCTGTATAGATTTAGCTGAAGTGGTAATCTAGTCATGGGGCACTCTCAACTGAGACAGCACAAAGACAAACTTGCTCAAAATTTAGTCATAGGGCAACCTCAAACACACATTGCTTATATTTTTGTTTGATCATGGATACTGTTCTTATATTCCACTGGGCTGTGACCAAAGCTTACAATTTGCCCAGGTACTTTAATCCTTTAAAGTCACCATGACTGTAATTAGTATAAAATCCCCCCCTACTAATGTAGAACTGAAGTCTTAGAGAAAAATCCTAACTTTATCATGAAGCCTGATCTTGCCTCAGCCTATTCCTATCTGCCCAAAGGAGGGAGAGAAATGATGCTTCAACATGAGATATCCTTCAGTCACAGGGCAAGAAGGGATTCTGACAGATGTACTTTAAGACTAATAGAGTTCATCCCAGGCCACTTTGTGTAGCTGATATGTGCTAACTGCTATGAGGCTCATAACAGTCCTTTACTATAGACCATGCAATTCTGAGATGTAGTGTTCTGCAGAGCTCATCAGTCCCATTTCCTAGCATACTAAGGAAAGGTTATGTCTTGCTGCTTGAACAAGGTTAAATAGGTCACTATGTCCTTTTCTCCCTCACACACCTTGTCAGCACAGTGTAGGGTAATGGACTCCATACTTTTCATTTTCCCTGTAAAGTATCACTAGTGAAAGTGCTCTGGATTGAAAATTATATTTCGCTACAGTTTTTGGAGCATTGGTTGGTCTTGTGGGTTATTGAACATTTCCTATTTTGAGGATTTTTAACTTCTACTGAACTTGTGGTGTATGCTGAACGCAGAATGAGTGCATTAGCCTGTCAGTGACTGAAGTGCTAGAGTCAATGGACCAGCTAAATAAAAAGGTCAAAGAAGCAGGGTGTTGTTCAGAGAGTTGCATTTTCTACCTCCCTTGTTAGAGTTTCTTTACTTGGGGGCTGTTAATTTTTCAGGGTGGTTTCTCACCGCCAGTAAACACTGGGCAAGCGCTGCTTAGCACTGTCGTCCAACACCATGATTGACGTACATATTTCATTTGTCACTATCAATCATTATACGACTTGTATGTTTTAGTCCAGGCATGCACAACTCAGAAAGCGGCGAGGGCCACATTACTCCAAAGAAAACAGCCGAGGGCCAAAACCTCCTAGCCCTGCAGAAACACCCCGCCCCAGGGCCACCCAGCCCTGCAGAAACAAACCCTTCTTCCCCAGCACTGCCCCACCAAAACAGCTGTGGGCCAAAAAGGAAGGTTGGGGGTGGGGAGGTGATACTTTATTTTAAATCAACCGGGGGTTCCCAGCTGAAGAGGTGGCTGGGAGCCCTCAGGGTCAAATTAAAGGGCCCGGGGCTCCAGCTGCTGGGGGAACCCAGCAGGGCTGGCTCTAGGTTTTTTGCTGCCCCAAGCAAAAAAAAAAATTGGCTGCCCCCCATCCCAGCCCTGGGCTCCCCTCTATACCCCCCTGCTACCCCAGTCCTGGGCTCTCCCCTCACCGACCCACACCCCCTGCCGCCCCAGCACTGGTCTTTCCCCTTTCCTCCCCACAGTGCCCTCCCTCCACCCCGCTGCTGCCCCAGCCCTGGGCTCCCCCCAACCAGTGCCTCCCCCGCCACACCTCCTGCCTCCCCAGCCCTGGGTCACTGGTAACGCTCCCAGAGTGGGTCATTCAGCAGGAATTTTGGATGTGCACAAAACACAGACAGAATTGGTTCCCATATGATTACAGAGCTGCAGTAAAGTAGAACAATTTTCAGCTTGTATGATTGGAAGATATCTGGATGCATATTATAAGACTGTCCTCCATAAATGAGGAAAAGTTGAGGTGCCTTTATTATTCTTTTGTTCCACTCCTTCTTTCTATGGGGAATTTGCCAGTGCAATATCACTGTCTTCCTTTTAAATAAACAAAAAGGCAATGGCTGTTGAAAATAGCAATTCCAGTCCTAATAAGCATTTCTTGCTCAATTTTATCCTACTTTTTCTACAGCAAGTTGCTGTGGATCAGTATATTTGATTTGGGAGAAATGAAGTAACAGCTGCCCAAACTGAGCTTGAGCACTCCTGAATTTTGAGGTGTTCAAATCTGGAAGGCAGGTGCTGGGGGGTGGGGGGGCTGTGGGCTTCACAGGGGAGCATGGCAGCAATGTGTCTGGAGCTGCATAGGGCCAGACATGCTGGTCTGAGTGGCACGGTAAGGGGGCTGGGGGTTGGAGAAGGGGTAGAGGGTTCCGGGGGGGGCAGTCAAGGGACAGGGAGCAGGGGGGGTTGGATGAGGCAGAGGCTCAGGGGGGCAGTCAGGGGACAGGCAGCAGTTGGACAGGCATGGGAGTCCCAGGGGTTTATCAGGGGACAGGTAGGGGGTGGGGTCCTGGGGGAAAGTTGGAGGGGGTCTCAGGAGGGGGCAGTTAGGGACAAGAAGAAGGGAGGCTTAGATAGTGGCTGGGGTCCCAAGGGGCAGTTGATGCAGGGGTCTTGGGAGGGGGAAATCGGGGGACAAGGAGCAGCAGCATTTAGATAGGGGGTGGGGTCCTGGAGGGCAGTTAGGGGCAGGAGTCAGGAGATAGGTATCAGGGGATAGGGACCAGTGGTGTTAGACAGGAGGTGGGGATCCTGGGGGGCAGTTGGGGCAGGGGTCTGGGGAGGGAGCAAAGGGCGCTGGCCAGGATTCAAAGGGCTCTGGGCTGCCCGCAGAGGCAGGCAACCCAGAGCCCTCTGACTCCTGGCCACGGCTGAGATTTAAAGGACTCTGGGCTCCCCGCCGCTGAGGGCAGCCCAGAGCCTTTTGATTCCAGGCCGCGGCTGGGATGTAAAGGGCTCTATGCTCCCCGCCACGGCTGAGATTTAAAGGGTTCAGGGCTCCTCGCGGCTGCCGGCAGCCCAGAGCTCTTTGCTTCCCAGCCACGGCCGGGATTCAAAGGGCTCTGGGCTGCCTGCAGAGCGCCGTGTGGGGATTTAGAATCCCCTCACGGGCCGCACAGTGGGGCTCTGCGGGCTGCATGCGGCCCGCGGGCTGTATGTTGTGCAGGCCTGTTTTAGTCAATTTAAAGTTTTAAAAGGCAACTATTTGGCTTTGATCATTCAAAAAAATTCTTACCACCCATAAGCTTCTAGATTTCAGTCAAACCCAGATAAAGCAAAAGACACAATTAAAAGACTAAAGTGATGAAGTGGTTTGAAGTCATTTCAGAGCTTCATAAATCAATGAGCAAGAATCCTGTACCTTGACTGGGTCAAAATTACCGGTTAATCTCTCAAAATGATTGATTTTTCAAAACTGTTTTTTAGTAAGTACATTGTTATTCTTCTCAACTTTAGATGGAGGTTTATAATGGCAATGGCCGCAAAGGCTCAATCCTGCAGTTCTAATGCAGTTCCACCACAGCAGAGGGAGCAACTTAGACTAGCCTATGAGAGTGGGCACAGGAGCATGGGCACACTTGTACAGGCAATGCTAACCCATTCTCATGGCTATTTTTAGCAGTAGCTTGATTAAAAAGTACAGGTACTCTCTAGTTACAGTATAGATGTAGCCTTAAGCACGAGGTGCTGCTCCACTCAGTCTAATTCTTTAAAAATCTAGGTCCAAGTGGCTTGTGCATGGTCACACAGAAGTCTGTTGCAGACCAGAAAATTACACTCAGGTTTTCTAAGACTGCCCACGCTGCACATGTCTTGCAGCAGTGTGTAGGGTACATGTAGCTACACACCACAGTGAAAAACAAACTGTGTCCACACTGCAGTGTATAGCTACTCACGGCTGGGAATGGGGGGAGTGAGAAGGCAACGGGGAAATGATCCAGCAGCTCCCTTCTGCTGTAGCTTTTCTGCTGCACAGAAAGACTCCTGCAGTGGAACACTCCACTGCTAAAAATAGCAGCATAGATGGCAAAATCACTGCTTGGGCAAGTAGAGAGCCCTGTAGGGCACATTCCCAAGTACGTACTCATAAGGTTCAGGACGGTCTTTACTCACCTAAGCAGTGCCTCACCATCTACGCTGCTATTTAGACCCGTGCTTGAGGGGATGTGGGGGGACATGTAGTGTACTACTCCACATGCCTCCAAAAGGAGTGTGCAGTGTAGATGCACCTTCAGGTTAGCAACCTAAGCACTGGACTATATCTTGACTGTTAGTTGAAACATGCAAAAAGGTGGTCAGTGAGGTGGTTTGGTTATGTAGAAAACAGGGGATTGGATTGAAATTTCTTTTGTTTCATATGCAACCCAAAACTGATTGGAATCCCGAAACGAGATCCTGGCCTCACTGAAGTCAATGGGAATATTGCCACTGACTTCAGTGGAGTTGGGATTTCAGCCCAGGACTCTAAATGTGAAAGGTTAGTGCACTAAAAGACCCAAAGCAAATCCCAGTTAGGCCAATGAGTGGGTCTTTTCCTGGACTTCACTGGATTTTGGATCAGGCTCCCTCTAGTTGCACTCCTCACAGGCCCATAATAAATTTTTCTTCAGATTAAATAAAACCATTATGGCAAAAAATGTATTTGATCAGGACAGCGAATTAGTTCACAATCTAGGATTAAATTTGAAGTTCCCAATTATATTAACTGCTGGATGACAAAAGCAGAATTTTAATTTGAACAGGTCTTTTCTGGGGGATTGCACTATTTTCTCTTCTTTTGTTCCTGTTATTATAAGGTGTCATAGGAAAGCAAAATCTAAAATGTTGATGTAATTCTCTCAGCAAAAACAACCTGGGTAATAGTTTCCTCTCATAAACCTTAAATAATCAATATTTAATTATACATACCATATCTTATATAAATACAAAACCTGTTATACATATCTATCTATCTTTGCTTTCATCTTCTTAGTACTATGCCCTTACCACTTCATTCCACTTCTTCCTATTCTCATCCACCTCTGAGTTTAATTATTACAGATGCTGTAATGCTTTGTGAAATTGAGCCCTCCAACAATGCCACGGACAAATGCAAACATTTCACGGAGGCTGAAATTTGCATGTGCTTTTAGCAGTAACTCCTCATCATTCTGAGATAAGCCCAGATCTCTTTAGTGTTAGATTCCCCATAAAACTCTAATTATTATGGTCTAGTGAGAATAACCATAAGTCTATAATTGATCATTTTGCATCAGAATCTGAGCATTTTCAAGTAGTTTTCCTGTCGACTTGTGCCCACAGAAGAGCTACTGGCATTAGAGCTCAGTTGAACAAAAGAAACAACTCCTTTGGCATAAAAAGATGAAACGCTGTTTGAAGACTTGGACACATTCAGCGTTACATCTTGGTCTTTTCTTTTCTACCTTAATGTATAAATTTACCTCCTCAAAGCCAGATCTCTTTTATGCAAAACTCCTTTTGATCTAAGTGAAATGCAGAAAATCTGCAAATCTCTTGACCAGGGGAGGTAGGTTTGTATAATTTTTGATGCTGCCCAGACGGGCCCAAGTCCCATCTACACCACACACACAGACACACACACAGACACACACACACATACACACACCCCTACCTAAGGCTCTGGGAGGGAGTTTGGGTGCAGGAGGGGTGTGGGCTCTGGGAGGAAGTTTGGGTACTAAGTGTGGGCTGGGACAGGGGGCTGGGGTGCGGGAAGGGATTTGGGGTGCTGGGCGCGGATTCTGAGCTGGGATACGGTTGGGAGGGTTGGGGTGCAGGAGGGGGTGGAAGGAGGTTTGGGGTGCTGGGTGTGGGAGGGGATTGGGTGCTGGGTGCAGGCTCTGGGCTGGGACAGAGAGTTGGGGTGTGGGGTGCTGGATGTGGGAGGAGTTTGGAAGCTGGGTGCAGGCTCTGGGCTGGGACAGAGGGTTGGGTGCAGGAGGGGGTGTGGGAGGAATTTGGGTGCTGAGTGTGGGCTCTAGGAGGGGGATTGGGTGCTGGGTGCAGGCTCTGGGCTGGGACAGAGGGTTGGGCTGTGAGAGGGGATACAAAGCTGGACCAGAGATGAGGAGTTTGGGGTGCAGCAGGCAGGCTGCCTTGGGGCTGGGACCAGAGAGGAGGATTCCCCCCAGCCCTCTCCTGCTGGCATAACACTCACCGAAACTGCCCCAGGCTGCTGCTCAAGAGGTCCAGCCAGGATAAGCTCCCAACTCCCAGAGTTGACTCAGAGTCACCTGCTGGGAGGGTGGAGAGTGAAGGGTGCGATGTGCCTCCTCCCCTCCGCAGGCACAGCAGTCACCTCAGCCTGCTCCTGGCATTGCTCCCTTGTAGCCGGCAAGGGAGCGCAGTGTGGAGTTGCATGGGGCAGTCACCTGCTGCCCAGGGCAGACAAGGATGCTCGGGGAGGTGTGCAGGGGCACCATGCGGGGCCGGTGGATGCTTCAGGAGAGGCGCGTGGGGGGTGGCAGGCAGGGCCAGGGGAAAGACCCAGCCCTGAACATTGGTAGAGGCAGGGCCCCCGGGCCCTGAATTTGCTGGAGCCTGGGCACCACAGGCCCATACAACTTGCCGCCCCTGCTCTTGACTTCTGCAATTTCCTCGTTTAGTTTCTTGTTTTTCCCTCTCCTTTGGCTCTTGAATCTTGATCCATTTTGTCATTCCCATGCTGATAAACCAATTCAATTTCTGTGCTAGTCCATCAAAACTTTTAAGGTGTACCCTATGCCGTACGGTACATCTCTAGGATACTGTGTCAGCAGTATTTTCCAAATCTGTAATTACCTGACTTTTGGAACTAATTGTGAAGCAGGGTTTATATATAATTTCACCATCTAAATATTCTACTTGTTTAAGGAATAATGTGAAGATACTGGGTATCAGAAACACAGCCATCTCTAATGGCTAGATTTTACCCATCATGTGCAATGGGGGGAAAGGGTACAATTAGTCTTCCTTACCTAGGAACCGGGCACAAGCACAATACTTGCAACCCAAGCATGCCTAGAAGAATGGGAAGGAACAGGGAGTAGGCAAGGTATTGCCTTGCTTTCTTCACTGCATGGGGCCCACATGAGAGCGCACACATGCTGTACCCATTCAAAGTGTGTTGCAGCAATCGTGCTCTTCCTGTGCTCTAGGAGGCATTGTGCCCATCGGAGGTCCCACTGAAGCAGTGCAGTTCTGCTACTAGCATGGCCAGTGACTGAAAAGTCACCATGTGGCCCACAGTCTTACTTTTTTCAGTGTAGTTACAAAACTATACATTAATCTATATAGGGCCTATAAAACAGATTCTGTCAGCTGATGGATCCCCCTAAACTGCTTCCCTTCTCACAGAAATATACTGATATTTCAGATTAATGAAGCAGAAGTAGTAATTCCTGTTTGTATAGAACTTTTGGTGAGTTATCTGCTACATGGTACAGAGCTAATTTGTGCAATTTACTGGTAGAAGCAACACAGTGTCTTGCATGTAATTCCCAGACCAAGCCCCTGTACTGCTCAAGATACGGTAACTCTCTGTCACGGAGCTCGGCATGGCCAGTGGGGAGTCACCGCCATTTGCCTAGCACGGGGTTGATACACCCCATCACACAGTTGTTGAGATTACCTGCTGAGTCAAGCAATCACAATCAGGAACTCTGGACCCCTGGGTGGGGCAGAGCAAACAAGCAATCTATAGCACCTCAGCCTCCTGGCTGGGGCAAACAATAGCCATTTGGGGGCACTGACTCCCCTGCGTGAGGCAAAGCAAAAAAGCAGTCTATATCAAAAATCCCCAGCAGCTACACCTAGTGGCAAGTGCGAGGCAGGGCTAGGGGAAACCAGGCCCACCCTACTCCAACAGGTTCAGACCTATGGCCCTATGAAGCTGATAAACTCCCTATCGGCTCCTAATACATTCCCTGGGTCACTTCCTACCACAAAACCCATCTCAGGCATCTTCTTGGCTGGCAGTGACTTGGTGTCCCCATCAGTCTCCGCAGTCAGCTTTTCTTCTGCAATGTAGTCAGGGTCCACAGCCTCAGCAGACTGGACAGTGGACTGTTCTTCTGGAGTAGCCTGCAGCACACATCCTTCATTTTCCTCAGTCGGCCCCAATGGAGTTGAGCTGCCTCCTTTCTTCTGTTCACTCCCCGTAGAGCATGCACAGCAGGGGTGAAGGTGGTTATGGTTATTTGGGATCACAATGAGCGGTCAGACTCTGTTTGCCCAATGCAGGGTTGATACACCCCATCACACTTTCCCTGTTTTATACATAGGGAAATCTTTCATTCCTAGATAATAAATACAGGAGCTTTTAGTCCCTCTGTATGGCTTCATCTCTTCAGCAAGTGTTCTTACAGACATACAGTACAAATCCCTCCCTCTGCATTAATCTAGAATAGTGAATATGCAAAACAAAATGAATTGGCAACAGTGTAACTTGTCCAGATGTTGCTCTGTTTATGTCTTACGGAGGTATAATAGGGAGAGCAGGACACCCATCTCAAAAATATTCCCAACATTCTTCCCTTGAATTGAAAAGTCAATTCACTTGGGCTTAGTGTGTGTCTCTTGCATTTTTAACTTATGTGAACATTTGAGTGACTGAGTTTTGCTCACGTAAAAGCTCACCGAATGTGAACTTTAAGCTTACACACGCAGGTAAGTATTAGGGGTGTATATTGTATGGAATTGATGCGATAATGCTTGACACAGAGAGGGGACAAGACCACTAAACCACTCTACAAGGGACAGCTCTGGCAGGGAGGCAATTACCCAAACCAGTCAAAGATTGGACTGTACCAGTTACAGCTATTACCATGAATAAACACACAATTATTTTGCATGTATATGATGAGAGAAAAATTAATGTAATCTCTGAATCCATCCAGTGAAGCTTGCAATTTGTTTTCTAGCAATGATGCCTAAGGCAAGGGCATGGCTGGGTTTTAAAGTGTAGGAGGAAGGATTACATGACAGAGTAAACTTTCTGGATTGCTTAATTGTTCATTTTCAAGCCTTTTAACATTTGGCTCTTTGCAAAAGGTACCGTATTTTTGCAAAGAGGGTGTCAAAAAGAGAGTGTGGTACATGGGGTTAGCTAGACTCCATTAAATTTCACTTCTCCTCTTAGCTCTCTTTTAATAAATTATTTTTTGTTTGAAAATAATATTACTGTCTAGTTTGCTGCAGATCTAAAATTTATAAGGTAACTCCAAAGAAATATCTATACAAATCTTATCTAATGAAACCAAGCACATTTTGAGTTTAAAAAAATGATTGGGGAGATCTCAACAGAGATAAGAACAGCTGACAGATGGAAAGCTAGCTTTAAATGGTGCAAACAATAAAACAATTGATTGGTTTACTTAATACTTACATGACAGCTTTCAGGGAATCACTCTTGAAGAAATATGCACCACTAGAAAAGAGGTATAACTCAAGATTCCACTTGTGTGTAATTCTGTCTCTAATGTATTTCTGCTTATTTATTTCCAATGAATAAATAAAAATGCTTGAGTACATAGTTGCATATACAGACACACACACTCTGTTATAAATATATATAGTATATGCATGTGTGAACACGTATTATATTAATCATATTATATCTAGTTAATTCTACAACATGTATAATTTATCACAACAAATGCTATTTGCCCATTCCTCATAAAATTTGATGATGTAAAGTATGGCCCAATATATGCTCTGTGCTATCAAAAAATGAAACTCACTAAGGAAGCTACGTAGATATTTCAGTAATAATTATGTCTTCTCCCATCACTGAATTTCTTGGTTGGATGTTTTCATATAACAAGAGATAGTATTATTAATCATTTCTTGCCCTGGCTGCATACATCAGGTTTGGAGCCTCATCAAAGTTCTAACTTAGCTGTGAGCGCCTCTGGGTTTGAAGAAATCAAGCTTACCTAGATTACTGCCTGGCTGCTACTTTTGTTACAACTAGAACAAAACAGTATCTCTCTGTGTTCCTTTCAACAGTTGTTTGGAATCCTCTTTTTCCTTATACGGAAGCTAATATTGTAATTTGTAAAATGATATTTTCTTTTAAAAAAATGCAATTCACCAATGAGCAGTCACTGAATATCAATCTTTGGAAGGCTAATTACTGTATACAGAAGAAGTTACTTATTTCACACTACATAATGGGAATACAGGAAGTAAGAAAAGAAAGAAAGAAAATACAGGCAAACTTACATGTGCTAGTTCATTCTTTTGAGGCAAAACAGTCGATGTACCAGCATGTAGGCTTCTAAATAATAAAAAAATGTAGTAACAACATGCTGAAAATGGAATGTCATATTGGAATCAATGGGCTTATCCTCATTTGCATCATTTTTACACAGGTGTAAATCCATTGAGCTCTATCCTGAGCCCCACATTAATCCCATGATGCAAAGGGACCTATGAGCAGCCAGATCTCCCCATCTGGGAATTCTCTGTGCATAAGAGATTTTCCAGCTGGTGTAGAACTAGGATTACCAATTCTTACACCAACACCTATATGTGCTAGGGGCATTCTCGTTGGTAGGGAAAGGGTCAGAGTGTTTGGTGCTCCAGCAAGCTGTAGATGGCAGACATCCCTTTTGGGTTACAGTCAGACATGCATAATACAGAGAAATCCCAGGGCTCTGCTGACCTATGCCAGGCACCGAATTATCCTCTGGCTGGCTCTAGGATCTGGGAGTTATACACACCTTATCACCACCCAGCAGAGTCAGTGAAGTTACTGCTACTTTACTCTGGTGTGAGAGGAAAATCAAGCCAAATCTTACAGATGTGAGGATTTCTTTAGGCCAGATTCTGATTGTTACATTGGTGCAACCAGGAGCCAGGACAGGAAGGTAGGAATGGATCATTCCAACTACCCTGTTCCATACACTCCCCCTGAAGCCCTGGTACTGGCCACTGTCAGAGAAAGCCTACTGGGCTAGATGAACCATGGTCTGAGCCAATATGGCTGTGCTTATGTTCTTAACCAGGGAGTAAGTCCATTGATTCAGTGGAGTTACTTCTGGCTTCACTGGTGTAAATAAGACCAAAATTTGACGATGGTGTAGAGAGGAGGGGTTTACGTTCATTAGGAACTGGGGAAACTTTTGGGATGAGGGGAGTCTATACAGGAGAGATGGGCTCCACTTAAACCAAAGTGGAACCAGACTGCTGGCACTAAACATTAAAAAGTTTGTAAGCAGTTTTTAAACTAGGAGATGGGGGAAAGTCGACTACTGCAGAGGAGCACGTGGGTTGGACACAAACTTCTCTTAGGGGAGAGTCTGATGATAGGGAATCTCCAGGTTATAGTCAGGAACAGAGGATGGAAGAGGATAATATAAGGGCCAGATCAGATGATAAACAGTCACATAAAAAAGAATCTGGCACATAAGAAAAGGGCAGACAAATAAACAGGGACAAGTTTTTTAAGTGCTTGTACTCAAATGCTAGAAGTCTAAAAAATAAGATGGGTGAACTAGAGTGTCTTGTGATAAAGGAGGATATTGATACAATAGGCATCACAGAAACCTGGTGGACTGAGAGCAATCAATGGGACACAATCATTCAGGGGTACAAAATATATCGAGAGGACAGAACAGGTCATGCAGGGGGAAGAGTGGCACTATATGTGAAAGAAAATGTAGATTCAAATGAAGTAAAAATCTTAAGCAAATCCACATGTTCCATAGAATCGCTACGGATAGAAATTTCATGCTCTAATAAAAATATAACATTAGGGATCTATTATCAACCACCTGACCAGGACAGTAATAGTGATGATGAAATGCTAAGGGAAATTAGAGATGCTATCAAAATTAAGAACCCAATAATAGTGGGGGATTTCAATTATCCCCATATTGACTGGGAGCATTTCACTTCAGGACGAAATGCAGAGATAAAATTTCTCGATACTTTAAATGACTGCTTCATGGAGCAGCTGGTTCGGGAACCCACAAGGGGAGAGGCAACTCTAGACTTAATCCTGACTGGAGCGCAGGAGCTGGTCCAAGAGGTAACTATAGCAGGACCACTTGGAAATAGTGACCATAATACAATAGCATTCAACATCCCTGTGGGGGGAAGAACACCTCAACAGCCCAATGCTGTGGCATTTAATTTCAAAAGAGGGAACTATACAAAAATGAGGGGGTTAGTTAAACAAAAGTTAAAAGGTACAGTGACTAAAGTGAAATCCCTGCAAGTTGCATGGGCCTTTTTTAAAAGGCACCATAATAGAGGCCCAACTTCAATGTATACCCCAAATTAAGAAACACAGTAAAAGAACTAAAAAAGAGCCACCGTGGCTTAACAACTATATAAAAGAAGCAGTGAGAGATAAAAAGACTTCCTTTAAAAAGTGGAAGTCAAATCCTAGTGAGGCAAATAAAAAGGAGCACAAACACTGCCAGCTTAAGTGCAAGAGTGTAATAAGAAAAGCCAAAGAGGAGTTTGAAGAACGGCTAACCAAAAACTCCAAAGGTAATAACAAAATGTTTTTAAGTACATCCGCAGCAGGAAGCCTGCTAAACAACCAGTGGGGCCCCCTGACGATCAAAATACAAAAGGAGCACTTAAAGATGATAAAGTCATTGCAGAGAAACTAAATGGATTCTTTGCTTCAGTCTTCACGGCTGAAGGTGTGTCATGGTATAATCCCCACTCTGAACCTTAGAGTACAAAAGATGAGGTATCAGCATGAATCCCCCTAAGCTTAATTACCAGCTTAGATCTTGTACTGCTGCCACCAACTAGGACTTGCAGTGCCTGGTACACTCTGGTCCCCCCAATACCTTCCCAGGGGACCCCAAGACCCAGACTCCCTGGATCTTACACAAGGAAAGTAAACCCTTTCCCCCACCATTGCCTCTCCCAGGCTTTCCCTCCCTGGGTTACCCTGGAAGATCACTGTGATTCAAACTCCTTGAATCTTAAAACAGAGAGGGATGCACCTTCCCCCCCCTCCTCTTTTCCCCTTCCCAAGAGGTAATACAGATTCAAGCTCCGTGAATCTAAAACAGAGGAATTCTACCTTCCCCCTTCCCTTCTCTCTCCCTGTCTCCCACCAATTCTCTGGTGAGTACAGACTCAATTCCCTTGAACCTCAACAAGGGGAAAAATCAATCAGATCTTAAAAAGAAAAACTTTTAATAAAAGAAAGAAATTAGAGAGCCTGTAGGTACATCTGGTTACTCTCAGAACCCAGAGAGAACAACAGACGAACAAACAACACAAGACAAAGACATCCTTCCACCGAGATTTGAAAGTATCTTGTCTTCTGATTGGTCCTCTGGTCAGGTGGTCCAGGTTCACTGCTTGTAATCCTGTACAGGTAAAAGAGACATTAACCCTTAACTATCTGTTTATGACACGCCCCCCAAATCGCAGACAGTTGGGAACCTCACTGGCGGTAATTTCTTCCTAGAACTTTAGAATAAACAGATTAATACAACACATGCACCTTTACATAAACTACTAAGAATGTAAACTACAATACTTTTTATATTTTAAGGACAATTTTTAACCAGTGGATTCTGGGAAACTTTCACGACAGAGTGCATCAGCTTCTTTGTTAGAAGCTCCTGAAATGTGTTGAATTTCAAAATCAAAATCTTGGAGAGCTAAACTCCATCGAAGAAGTTTTTTGTTGTTCCCTTTGGCAGTATGAAGCCACTTTAGCGCAGCATGATCGGTTTGTAGCTGGAACCGCCGTCCCCGAATGTATGGGCGTAGCTTTTCCAGGGCGTACACAATGGCGTAGCATTTCTTTTCACTGATGGACCAGTGGCTTTCCTTCTCAGACAGTTTCTTGCTGAGAAACACAACAGGATGGAAGTTGTGATCTGGTCCTTCCTGCATTAGAACTGCTCGTACATCACGCTCAGATGCATCTGTGGTTACTAGGAATGGTTTATTAAAGTCCGGGGCCCTTAGCATAGGGTCAGACATGAGCGTCGCCTTAAGCTGGGTAAAGGCCTTCTGACACTCATCAGTCCACTTAACTGCATTCGGCTGGGTCTTTTTGGTCAGGTCAGTCAGTGGGGCAGCAATTTGGCTGTAGTGTGGTACAAATCGCCTGTAATACCCGGCCAAGCCTAAGAAGAATTGAACCTGTTTCTTTGACTTCGGGACCGGCCACTTTCGGATAGCATCCACCTTGGCCTGTAGGGGGTTTATGGTTCCTCGACCCACCTGGTGTCCCAGGTAAGTTACTCTGTTTTGGCCTATTTGACACTTTTTGGCCTTAACAGTTAGTCCTGCCTGCCTGATGAGTTCAAAGCCTTTTCCCAGGTGTTCGGGCCATGAATCATAAAAAATGGCCACATCATCGAGGTAGGCAACTGCATATTCTCCCAATCCTGCTAGTAGACCATCTACCAGCCTCTGGAAGGAGGCGGGTGCATTTCGCAGCCCGAAAGGAAGCACATTAAATTCATATACCCCCGCATGGGTGATGAATGCTGACCTCTCCTTTGGCAGGTTCATCTAGCGGTACTTGCCAGTACCCCTTGGTTAAGTCTATTGTAGAGATGAATTGGGCATGTCCCAACTTCTCCAATAGCTCATCGGTGCATGGCATTGGATAGTTGTCTGGACAAGTTACCACATTTAGCTTACGGTAGTCCACGCAAAAGCGTATTTCCCCATCTGGTTTGGGTACCAGAACCACTGGAGATGCCCATGCACTGGTAGATGAGCGGATTATACCCATCTGTAGCATGTTTGGGATCTCCCGTTCTATAGCAGCTTGGGCATGAGGAGACCTGGTAGGGTGGGGTTCTAATTGGGTGAGCATTACCTGTGTCAATGGAGTAGTATGCCCGTTCAGTCCATCCTGGGGTGGCTGAGAACAATGGGGCGAAGCTAGTGCACAGCTCCTTGATCTGTTGCTGCTGCAGACGTTCCAGGGTTGTGGAGAGGTTCACCTCTTTCACGCCACCGTCACTTTTTCCTTCGTAGTAGACACCTTCAAGCCACTCAGCGTCATCTCCTCCCTGGGTTGTAAACTGACAAACCTGTAAGTCTCTGGAATAAAAGGGCTTGAGAGAATTAACATGGTACACTCTGGGCTTTAGGGAGGAATTGGGAAATGCTATGAGGTAGTTAACAGCTCCCAGGCGCTCCTGGACCGTGAATGGCCCTTCCCATGATGCGTATTGTGCCTTCAAGACCATAATCTGGTCTCCTACCTTGAAGGAACGCTCCCTGGTATGTCTATCATACCAGGCCTTTTGCTCTTCCTGAGCATCCTTTAGGTTTTCTTTAGCAAGGGCTAAAGAGTGTCGGAGGGTGCTTTGTAGGCTGCTTACAAAGTCTAGAATGTTAGTTCCTGGAGAAGGCGTAAACCCCTCCCATTGCTGCTTTACCAACTGTAATGGCCCCTTAACCTCGTGGCCATACACAAGTTCAAACGGTGAAAACCCTAAACTGGGATGTGGTACGGCCCTGTAGGCAAAAAGCAACTGCTGCAACATTAGGTCCCAGTCATTGGAGTGTTCATTCATGAATTTATGTATCATGGCCCCCAAAATTCCACTAAACGTCTCCACCAGGCCATTGGTTTGATGGTGGTAAGGGGTGGCAACCAAGTGATTCACCCCATGAGTTTCCCACAGTTCTTTCATGGTCCCTGCCAGGAAATTTGTCCCTGAATCTGTAAGGATATCGGAGGGCCAACCTACCCTGGCAAAAATGTCTGTTAGGGCCTGGCACACAGCTTTAGCCCTGGTGTTGCCTAGAGCTACTGCTTACGGCTATCGGGTAGCAAAGTCCACGAAAGTCAGTATGTACTGCTTTCCTCTGGGTGTCTTTTTTGGGAAAGGACCCAGAATATCCACAGCTACTCGCTGAAATGGGACTTCAATTATGGGGAGTGGCTGGAGAGGGGCTTTGACCAGGTCTTGGGGCTTTCCCACTCTTTGGCACACCTCACAAGACTGGACATACTTGGCAACGTCCTTGCCCATCCCCTCCCAGTGGAAGGACTTCTCCAACCGGTCTTTGGTTCTGTTCACCCTAGCATGGCCACTGGGATGATTATGGGCTAAGCTTAAGAGCTTTCCCCGGTACTTAGTTGGAACCAGCAACTGTTTTTGCAGATGCCAGTCTTCCTGGTGTCCACCAGAAAGAGTCTCCTTGTATAAAAGTTCTTGTTCTATAACAAACCGGGATCGGTTAGAAGAGCTGAGAGGCGGTGGGGTGCTCCGTGCCGCCGCCCAAGCTTCCCTAAGGCTGTTATCTGCTTCCTGTTCAGTCTGGAACTGTTCCCTTGAGGCTGGAGACACCAGTTCTTCCTTAGACTAGGGACTTGGGCTTGGTCCCTTGGGAAGTGATGTACGTGATAGGGTTGTTTTCGCTGCTGGTGAACCGCTCTCTGCTGGTGCACCAGGTGGTATTTCAGGCTCTGGCTGAGCCCCTTGGGTATAGTTGTTTGCTGCTTCTGCCAGTTCAGGCTCGCTGGCGCCTTCTGGCGTTGGGGTTGCAGATGAGTTTGCAAGCGCTGGCGTCAGTGCTGGCAATAGTTCTGGTGCTGGTTGCTTTTCCAGTTCCTGGTTTGGGACTGGAGGCACTGTGGCTGTTTCAGTCATTGGTAGGGGATCCGGGTCCACTACCTCTGTCTGTGTCTCTGGTAACACAGACGGGGCCCCTGTGGACGGCTCAGGAACAGGTATGGGTCTGGAAGCTTGCCTGGTTTCGCTGCGGGTAACCATTCCCACCCTCTTGGCCTGCTTTACCCGGTTGACCAAATCTTCTCCCAGTAGCATGGGGATGGAATAATTGTCATAGACTGCAAAAGTCCACATTCCTGACCAGCCTTTGTACTAGACAGGCAGTTCAGCTGTAGGCAAGTCTACAGCTTGTGACATGAAGGGGTAAATTGTCACTTGGGCCTTTGGATTGATGAATTTGGGGTCCACCAAGGATTGGTGGATAGCTGACACTTGTGCCCCCGTGTCTCTCCACGTGATAACCTTCTTTCCGCCCACTCTCAAAATTTCCCTTCGCTCCAAGGGTATCTGAGAGGCATCTGGGCCTGGGGATCTGTGGTGTGATGGTGGTGTAATGAACTGCATTTGGTTGGGGTTCTTGGGGCAGTTGGCATTTATATGTCCTAGTTCATTACACTTAAAGCATCCCCCAGCTGACTGGTCACTGGGCCAAGGTGGGTTACTGGAGACTGGTGAGGTGGGAGAATAGGGAGTCTGCAGCTTTTCTTGGGTTGTAGGTGGGGTCTTGAGTTGTCCTCGGTTGTAGGGTTTATTGTCGGTGTGCCCCCTGTGGTATTCGCTCGCCTTGACAGTAGCTTTTTTCTTTTCTGTCACTTCCACCCATTTGGCTCCAATCGCCCCTGCCTCGGTTACAGTTTTGGGTTTTCCATCTAGGATGTACCTTTCTATTTCCTCAGGAACACCCTCTAAGAACTGCTTCATTTGTATTAGCAGGTGTAGCTCGTCCATAGTGTTAACCTTTGTCCCTGATATCCAGGCCTCATAATTCTTTCCAATGTGGTAGGTGTGTCGGGGAAATGACACATCTGGTTTCCATCTTAGGGCTCTGAACCGCTGACAGGCATGCTCAGGTGTTATCCTCATTCTGAGTCTGGCCTTGGTTTGAAAAAGTTTATAATCGTTCATGTTTTCCTTAGGCATTTCAGCCACCACCTCTGCTAAGGGTCCACTGAGCTGTGGCCTCAGTTCTATCATGTACTGGTCTTCAGGGATGCTGTACCCATGGCAGGTCCTTTCAAAATTTTCTAAGAAGGCCTCAGTGTCATCACCTGCCTTGTAGGTGGGAAATTTCTTGGGATGTGGAAAAATAACTGGCGAAGGGTTGATGGGGTTGGCTGGAGCATGCTGCCTGGCCTGCACTAATTCCAGTTCATGCTTTCTCTCTTTTTCCCTCTCTTCCCTCTCTTTTTGTTGCTTTTCCATCTCTTTTTGTTGTTTTTCCATCTCTCGTTGGTGGGCCGCATCTTTGGCTTCTTGTTCTCTTTTGTGGGCTGCCTGTTTGGTTTTTTCTTCTCTTTCTCTCAGCTCCTCCTCTTTTTCTCTTATTTCCATTTCTTTCTGTTTTCTTCCCATGTCTCGCTTGTGGTCCGCGTCTTTGATTTGATCCTCTGCATCCAGTCTTGCCCATTCCTGTTTCAGTGCATCCTTGGTAGTCATGGTTCCTGCTTTCTTGTGTTGGGGCGCCCTCTGGTGTTTACTGCCTGAAATGCTGCTTCTTTGTTGCCTTCTTAGGGTTGCTTAGCAACAGTGTCTTTTTTAACACTTTTTAACTAGCCTTTCCCGATAGAGTTAAAAAAAAAAAGAAACTCTTTGATTTGCAAATATGTTTTGCTGGTCTCTGCTGTTGACAGCTTAAACCTGCTTTGTTTAACAAAAGACCCTAGTTAAACTTAATGTTTGCCTTCAGAGTACTCAGAAGGAAGAGAGAAAAAAAACCCTGCAGACTTGCTTGTAAAAACCCCCTTCTCTCTGCTTATAAGCAGCTAGCAGAGAAAAAGAAAAATAATAATCTTACTGGCTTTTGGATTCCATCTTTCCCACATGCTGCCAACGTGTCATGGTATAACCCCCACTCTGAACCTTAGCGTCCAAAAGATGGGGTACCAGCATGAATCCTCCTATGCTTAATTACCAGCTTAGATCTTGTACTGCTGCCACCAACTAGGACTTGCAGTGCCTGGTACACTCTGGTCCCCCCAAAACCTTCCCAGGGGACCCCAAGACCAGACCCCCTGGATCTTACACAAGGAAAGTAAACCCTTTCCCCCACCGTTGCCTCTCCCAGGCTTTCCCTCCCTGGGTTACCCTGGAAGATCACTGTGATTCAAACTCCTTGAATCTTAAAACAGAGAGGGATGCACCTTCCCCCCTCTTCTTTTCCCCTTCCCAAGAGATAATACAGATTCAAGCTCCGTGAATCTAAAACAGAGGAATTCTACCTTCCCCCCTCCCTTCTCTCTCCCTGTCTCCCACCAGTTCCCTGGTGAGTACAGACTCAATTCCCTTGAGCCTCAACAAGGGGAAAAAATCAATCAGGTCTTAAAAAGAAAAACTTTTAATAAAAGAAAGAAAAAAGTAAAAGTTGTCTCTGTAATTAAGATGTTAAAGGTTACAGGGTCTTTCATCTTATAGACGCTAGAGAGAAGCCTCCCTCCTCAGCACAAATACAAATTAAAATCATTCCAGCAAAATACACATTTGCAAATAAAGAAAACAATCAAAAAGACTAAACCGCCTTCTACTAGTACTTACTATTTGAATAGATAATTAGAGAGCCTGTAGGTACGTCTGGTTACTCTCAGAACCCAGAGAGAACAACAGACAAACAAACAACACAAAACAAAGACTTCCCTCCACCGAGATTTGAAAGTATCTTGTCTTCTGATTGGTCCTCTGGTCGGGTGGTCCAGGTTCACTGCTTGTAACCCTTTACAGGTAAAAGAGACATTAACCCTTAACTATCTGTTTATGACAGGTGTTAGGGAGATTCCCAAACCTGAGCCGGCTTTTGTAGGTGACAAATCTGAGGAACTGTCACAGATTGAAGTTTCACTAGAGGAGGTTTTGGAATTAATTGATAAACTCAACATTAACAAGTCACCGGGACCAGATGGCATTCACTCAAGAGTTCTGAAAGAACTCAAATGTGAAGTTGCAGAACTATTAACTAAGGTTTGTAACCTATCCTTTAAATCGACTTCGGTACCCAATGACTGGAAGTTAGGTAATGTAATGCCAATATTTAAAAAGGGCTCTAGAGGTGATCCTGGCAATTACAGACCGGTAAGTCTAATGTCAGTACCGGGCAAATTAGTCGAAACAATAGTTAAGAATAAAATTGTCAGACATAGAAAAACATAAACTGTTGAGCAATAGTCAACATGGTTTCTGTAAAGGGAAGTCGTGTCTTACTAATCTATTGGAGTTCTTTGAAGGGGTCAACAAACACGTGGCCAAGGGGGAGCCAGTGGACATAGTGTACTTAGATTTCCAGAAAGCCTTTGATAAGGTCCCGCACCAAGGGCTCTTACGTAAATTAAGCTGTCATGGGATAAAAGGGAAGGTCCTTTCATGGATTGAGAATTGGTTAAAAGACAGGGAACAAAGAGTAGGAATTAATGGTAAATTCTCAGAATGGAGACAGGTAACTAGTGGTGTTCCCCAAGGGTCAGTCCTAGGACCAATCCTATTCAACTTATTCATAAATGATCTGGAGAAAGGTGTAAACAGTGAGGTGGCAAAGTTCGCAGATGATACTAAACTACTCAACATAGTTAAGACAAAAGCAGATTGTGAAGAACTTCAAAAAGATCTTACAAAACTAAGTGATTGGGCAACAAAATGGCAAATGAAATTTAATGTGGATAAATGTAAAGTAACGCACATTGGAAAAAATAACCCCAACTATACATACAATACGATGGGGCCTAATTTAGCTACGAGTCAGGAAAAAGATCTTGGCGTCATTGTGGATAGTTCTCTGAAGATGTCCACGCAGTGCGCAGAGGAGGTCAAAAAAGCGAACAGGATGTTAGGAATCATTAAAAAGGGGATAGAGAATAAGACTGAGAATATATTATTGCCCTTATATAAATCCATGGTATGCCCACATCTCGAATACTGTGTACAGATGTGGTCTCCTCACCTCAAAAAAGATATTCTAGCACTAGAAAAGGTTCAGAAAAGGGCAACTAAAATGATTAGGGGTTTGAAGAGAGTCCCATACGAGGAAAGATTCAAGAGGCTAGGCCTCTTCAGCTTGGAAAAGAGGAGACTAAGGAGGGATATGATAGAGGTATATAAAATCATGAGTGATGTTGAGAAAGTGGATAAGGAAAAGTTATTTACTTATTCCCATAATACAAGAACTAGGGGTCACCAAATGAAATTAATAGGTAGCAGGTTTAAAACAAATAAAAGGAAGTTCTTCTTCACACAGCACACAGTCAACTTGTGGAACTCTTTACCTGAGAAGGTTGTGAAGGCTGGGACTATAACAATGTTTAAAAGGGAACTGGATAGATTCATGGTGGCTAAGACCATAAATGGCTATTAGCCAGGAAGGGTAAAGAATGGTGTCCCTAGACTCTGTTCATCAGAGGATGGAGATGGATGGCGGGAGAGAGATCACTTGATCATTGCCTGTTAGCTTCACTCCCTCTGGGGCACCTAGCATTGGCCACTGTCGGTAGACAGATACTGGGCTAGATGGACCTTTGGCTGACCCGGTACGGCCGTTCTTATGTTCTCCCTTTTTCTGTCTTCTGTTTGCTCATTTTGGGCACAAGCCATCAAGGTATTTAGCACTTCATGAAGTGCAAAGAGTCCTAAAATCAGCCCACTTTTCCTCCAGGGCCAACCATGCAAAGTGCCAAGTTGTGCATCCTATATACCTCTAAAGACCTGGGAGGGGAGGAGGGGACTCAGCACGTTCCAGGAGGTAATCAGTGCATTGCAGCACTGGGCTTCAGAGAAAGTGCTCAGCAGCATCCAGGATGGAGTGCTTTGTTGTGTGATTTTCCTTCTTTTAATATTGCCCTGTGCAATTTCAGTTGCAGTGACGCTCAGAGGAAGGATTCAGAATTGTCTGAGCTTCTAGTCTCTTTCTACCTTTACACACACTATACCTAAGGATGCAGAACTGACTGACTGGGATGCTAGTTTCTTTCTGAAGCCAGCTCCTTTGATGTGGCATCCAAGGTGGCTTCCCATTTAAAAAAAAACAGCATGAGGAGAAAACTAGAAGGGGTAGGTGTGGGGGGAAGGATAATTATTTTTTTAAATGTCATGGTGATAAGGTGATCATGTACATGTTTCTTTTTATCTGGTTTTCTGTTTCTCCTAATAATTGTTGCAAGGCAGAGATGTCAGAGTAGGAGTGATTTTATTACATGAAAAGGGAAATGTATGGCATAGTAGTTACTACCATTAACTTCTCTTTCCTTCCTCCCCACAACCTCTGCAAAGAATCAATTTAGAGACAAATTGTTTTCCCAGATAAATGAAGCCTCATGCAGATCTCCCCCGGATCCTATATGGAAGAGGAGGCTCTGATGCTTCCATGGTTCTATTCCCACTTGTACCTCGTGGAGGTTTCTCTGCTGGTCCAGGCTTGGTGTGGAAGGCAGGGTATACAGAGGGATGATAATAAGTGATGGTGGGGCTCAGAGAAGATACACATCATCCCCACTGTGTCCAGCAGAGGTTACACATGTTAACACAGCCCCAGCATTCCTGTGGATCCTCCTTTAACGGGGAAGCCCAGGGCAGCTGCATGCTGGGTAGGTCTGGTGGAACTGTGCTCCAAGGGCCCAGCCACAGAATTTTGATGTGAATAGTACAGTGTCTCATGTGACTCCCATGAGCTGAAACTGGGGAAATGTTATGAAGAAAGCCTTACCAATTTTCCCTTCACTGAAAATTGATGGAAGGAGGTTAACAGGCAATCTCACTGTTCAATAATTCTTTGCTCTTCTATAGCATCTTTCATTGGAAGATCTCGAAGCATTTTATAAAGATTAAGTCTCAGAACAACCCTAGGTATCATTAGCCCCATTGTACAGGTGATTCTTAAGGCACTAAAAGATTAAATGGCCTATGCAAGAGCACAGTAAGTCATCAAATTCCCATGGGACCCAGAAGAGTGGCTGGCAGGAAAAACAGGAGACCATGTCTCTCCTGCCAAGCATTGTCCCTGAATCAGTGAGTAATTACCATGGATGTACCGTGTTAGAGCACAATTTGGCCCATATACTATACAAGGTCATAAATCTAGGAAGAAAGAATAGGCGACTGGCCTACAAGAAGTACTGGGAATACTGTAAACATCTAAACATAAGCTCCTAGTGTGTTGCTGTGGCCGAAAGGGCTAACACGATCTGTGACTGTATACACATATGAAAGTCAAATAGGAGGGAAGGCAACATTACCTCTGTGTATGGCATTAGTGAGACCACCCCTGCAATTCCATGTCCTGTTCTGGTGATCACATTATAAAAAAGGATGTTGAAAATTGGAAGGGTTCAAATAAGAACTACAAGACTTATTAGAGGTCTGAAAAATGTGTCTTACAATGAGAGACTTAAGAAGCTGAGTTTATTTATTTAATCAAGCAGAAGGCTAAATGGTAGATCTGAAAGCACTTATGCAGGGAAAAGATATCTAAAGCTCTTTAACCAATAATAATTTCCAAAAGCTGGAAACTTAAGCTAGAAATATTTGAATTTGAAATAAGACAGTTTTTAAAATGAGGTTAATTGAGTGAGTGGAACAGATTACCAAGGGAAGTGACAAATTCTTCATCACTTAAAGTCTTTAAATCAAGACTGGCTATGTTTCATAAAGATGTGCTCTAGTTTAACCACAAGTTATTAGTTAGATGCAGAAATCCCTGGGTGACATTCTGTGGTCTATGCTATACAGGAGAACAGACTAGATGATAACAGTGGTCCCTTCTGGCCTTAAAAAAAATATCTATGACGCAGAATGGAGTACATAGCATCTGTGTGGATGGCTCCAGCCCACGTAGATCTCAGTGGTCCTCCGTTTCTTGGGGCCAAACATCCTGCTTTTTCAAAATTCAAGTCCACCCCCACAACATGGAGTTTCCTGACATGTTTCTCTCCTCATAGGGTTCCAGATTCCTTGCACACTCAGGGTGAGATTGTGAACCCCTTAGTCCCACTAGTGAGACATTATTCACATGAGTAAATCCCACTGGAGTAAGCAGAACTGCTTGGGTGTGTAACTGCTTACCAAGCAAGGGGTTCATACTCTAACTCATAGGATATGGGGAAGGGTCACTGTTTGATATGGGGTTTGAGGCTGCTGTTTTATAACTGCACCATATGGAACACTAAATAATTTTGCACTGAGAAGTAGACTGATAGAAGGATTCTCGCTCTCAGATTTTTATTACTGTTGCTTCTTTCTTTAAATTTACCGCAAAGTTTGGTCCGTTTTCCTTCTGTGGAGCCTGATTCAGCTCCCGCTGAACCCAACAGAAGTCTTGCCATTGACTTCAGTGGAAGATGGATTAAGCTGTTAGACAATAAAACAGAAATGAAACCCAACAGCAAGTCTCTATATTTATGTTCATTTCTAGCAAAAATTCTCCTATAAGTCTAAATGTTATATTGATGGTAGTCTCCAACGATCTATAGAAAGTGAAATCTCTGGACTTGCCCATACCAAGAACTCTCTTGGGTACCCAGTCAGATACTGAGCGGCCCCCAGAAGGGCTGTACTCACCAAGAAATGTAATCGAGAGCAGAAAATAAAGAGTGGGACAGATCGAGAGACACAGGGAGAGTAACACATTACAGTATTTTTTATGAACTCACAGTCTCCCTTACTAAAAGATCTGACCCACAAAAAGATAAAAATAACAGAGATTATTTCACAAAAACTAGTTTTAAGTTTGTGCTATTTTGGGCTCTCTAAATCTGCTATGCAGGAAGTGTTTATAATTAAAGAATCACTCTATGCTGGGCTATGATGAAAAGCTGCATTCAGATTCCAATTTCACATTATCTTATTCATGTGACAATATCAGACTTTCATACTGCAGGGTTGTCATGAATACACATTAGTAATTCACTCATTTTACTTGCTGCTCTTTTATTTTAGTTAACATAATCCACAAGTCAATTTTCTTTGTAATAAAATATAGATATTACAAATTTAACGTGATTACTAAAGGAAATCCCAAATCACTCACTGCTATGTAAAATAATTGACACAGCTCTTTTCCTGTTGCCCACTACTGAACTAATCTAATTAGAAATATTCTTGGGAAGCAGGCATAGTTGTCGCTATTCCAATTCTTTTGTATTCAGGACAAATACACAGTGTACGGGTGGCACTGCCCAGATAATGAAGTGTTGAGGACTTTACAGCTTCCAATTGTAATGAAATGTTTCACCTTGAGTCTTTATGAACTTTTGTTCATGATACAAACACCACTGTCCTTTAGAGGACACTTAGCA
This sequence comes from Gopherus flavomarginatus, assembly GCF_025201925.1. Classification (NCBI taxonomy): domain Eukaryota; kingdom Metazoa; phylum Chordata; order Testudines; family Testudinidae; genus Gopherus; species Gopherus flavomarginatus. The sequence continues at coordinate 72,747,802 of NC_066624.1, read as the reverse complement.
GGATTGTTTTGTTTTTCTGCATTTAAATTGGCGGAAGCTCTACTCAGGGTATGGCAGCAACGAAGTTGCCAAATGCAGAAGTGGCTTCTGGATGGATGCAAGAGTTAAGCACATTATTGGGTTTCTTTCAGAAAAAGAGAGATCAAAAGGCCTAGAGTAAAATTTTCAAAAGCACCTAAGTGATGTAGGAGCCCAGGGCAAGATTTACAAATATATTTAGGCACCTAAAGATAAAGGGAGATGCCTCATGCAGTTAGAAATCTGGTCCTGAGTCACTTTTCTAAAAGACCTTAGGCTCCTAGCTCATTTAGATGTTTTCCAAAATTGTACCCAGAGTCCATTCCTTAGTTAAAGGAGAATCCTTACCTATTGAATAGAAGGAACATTTAAATGGTCTCATGCCAGCCTATCATTCCTCAATAAACCCCTCAAAAATTAAGATACACTGTTCTTCAGAGTTTGAAAATTAAAAATAAAACATAGTTCTCTCCACCCACCCTTTGTTGTGGGGGCAGAAAGAGGGGCAGGTGTCAGTGGGGTCTCCTGTAGCAGGAGGCAGAAGGCACACATGGCCAGTCCCTGCCACCTACAGTCACTGCCAGCATCTCCTGGCAGCTCTCTCTTCCCCCATATGGGTGAAGTGCCAGGTCAGGGAGGAAGGAGCTTATTCACCCATTTTTCAGCAATTAAAAAGGAAAAATGAAGCAGCCAAATTGAAGTGATGTATTGCCATAATGCCATCATATAAACTGGGATAAATACAGATGTCATATATGATGTCTTTATATATAAACTATATGTTGCATTTGTTTGTGAAGGTCAAGGCCAAAATACTTTCAGGTTTTATAAGATGAGCAGTACTCTATGGATGAAATTCACCATTGCTCAGGGGGCCAGAACAAAGCCTGTGCAAAGCCCTCAACACAGGGTTTAAGTGATGCTCAGGTCTCGGGCTGCATGTGCAGGGGAGAATTTCATCCCAAATTACTTAAGGACTGAGTGTCCACTATGTGCTTGCTATGTCATATGTCAGCACCCACTGCTCAGGAAAAAATTCAAACCAAAAATATAAACCAGACCAAGTCTAGAAACTTAACAGAGGATTTTATCTTCTGGTATTCACAGTCCCTAACTTTTCATTTAGAAGGACATTATTCTCAAATAAATAAATGAAAACAAAAGGGAGATGTTTGAAGTACAGCCGTAACACACAGCACCAAAAGGAATGACTTTTATTAGTCTTTGCAAGAGTGCTGGGACTTACCTCTTTGCTCTTTATATAGATTTCCAGGCAATGTTTTGTGTAAGTGGGATGATCTGAAGACTGTTTTTTGTTTGTTTGTTTTTTTAAGTAACAAAGCTTAGGTTTTAATTCTTTTAGTTCCTTACTTATTCCCTTCCACAGGTCTTTCAAACAACAAAGTGCACTTCAGTTTAGGTGGTCAATGCAGGAGCAACTCAGTTTCCATTAGATTGGGAGCTTTACAGGGTACAAAACATGTCTGTTGGTATATATTGGGTGGGTATCTAGCACACTGTGGGTACTATGAATAAATAATAGAAACCCAGTAATAGTTTTGGCTTCTACTTCAGGCCGGGACACAACATTGCACTCACCTATTTTTAAATACCAACATAGTGTGCATCTGCATTCTGAAAATATTATTAGGAGGCACTAAATGAGGCCAAAACTAGCCTCATCAGTGTGCATGTGAATTACCTTCATTTATTATTTGTTAAGCACAAACACAGAAGACATGGGTCTTGCCCAAGTGATTTTATCATCCCAGACCGTACTGCGCTCAGCCTTTACACAGGACGAAAAGCAAAGCAGCATGTAAAAAGAGTTACATGAGTAAAATTAGAGTAAAAAAGGAACAATTAGAGTTCCTTTGCTCATAGGAGTGCAAGGACCTCGCTCTACGCCCTCCCCAGGAGACATGGGAAGGAGGCAAGTCCATGGCTTCATCACCCCATCCACATGTCTGCAGAGCTGGTTGGCATGTGGTGGAATAAAGGTTGTAGCAGCTGGTAAATTACTTGTACACCTCCCAGGTGATCCATGATCTGCCTTCACCAGGCAAAATGTCTCCTAGAGCTATCCATTTTCACTGAGCCAAGAGTAGGTTTGACAATAACCCATACAACCACACTCCTTTCCATCACTGTGAATGCCTCACTCATTTAAAGCCTTCTCTTTCCACTGCATCCTGCGATCTCCACACCTAAACTCTTGGCATCCAAAGAATCTCTTGTGCAATATCCATAGTTCAATTCTTTGCTTACAAAAGGGGCAAGGGATCAGGCCCCAAAACACTAAGATGATATAACCTTAACCTGGGTTGCCAATTGCTGGATCTTGAGCTGATATTATAGAATTCACCATTTCCCCTAATGTCATCCTATAAACATATAGATTTACTTCATCCCCCACTTTAATTTGTCTCCTCTCTTGTAACTGCATTGGCCTCTATTAAAACCCCAGCTGTGACCATTACTCTTGTGGTTATTATTAGAAATCATCATCTCTATTCAAAACACTTTAGACTTACTTTACCAATATGAAACCTTTATTGGGAGTAAGAGTTAAATATATTGAAAAATAAAATTAAGTCATCAGACCTTTTTGCCTTCTCACAGTAACTAATGCCAGTCTGTCTGGGAAGATTTGGAAACAGGAATAGATTTTAAAATAAGGGAAAGGAAACAGACCTGTCTATGAGAATAAAGATCTTTTTGATGGGTCTTCAATTCCTGACTCATGGAAATGACTAATGTGCTTTTCAGAGACACCAGTGGAGATTTAATATTAAGGTGCAGTTGTTATGCTTCCATATGAATCTAGGGATTCGTTAGCCCTCTGTCAGAAAAGTTTTTAAAAGCAAGCATTCCTGAACTCTAGCACAGATATTATTCAGGAATCCAGTCAATTTCACTACCTATAGGCCCAATTTTAGAGTCTTATTTTTTCCCCCATGATTTATAGTCATCCTAACTGAGTGCAGACATTTGGCTAAAACTACAAGCATGTAAATTACAGATTCCTGAAAGAGTAAAAACAAATAAAGATTTTTGCAACTATTAAGCATAGCAGTGAACATGAATCCAAACCTTCCTCCTTTCTCATTACAGGCAGTGCAAGTAGTGACTCTTTCAGTTAAGGTTGTCTGAGACTATGTGCTATAAGACCCTGGTTTCAGTTGCTTATAACTTTGCCAAACAATTATTGGAGCTCCATTGTACTAAACACTGCACATGTACAAATGTGTAAGGAGAGACAGTCCCTGTCCACAAAACCTTACCATCTAAAGGGACACGGGAAACAGAGGCACAAAGAGGGAAAGGCCGCACAGCAAGTCAATGGCAGAGCTGGGAACAGAATCCACGTCTCCCGACTCCTCATGTAGTGTTCTTTCCACTTTTTCACAGCACCTCTCTCCTAATTTCATGCACACTGTTGTAATTATATATGTGAATAATCCTGTACATGCCTATACATTAATCCAATGTTACAATAAAACAGCAAAATGTTAGAGCTGTGTCTACCAAACTAAAGGCCCTGAACATTTGACTGTATGCTTTTCACACCTATGCCTTTATAAGCACTAATGTCCTGGCTGCTTGCCTCCTGAGCGTCTCTATTCTGATGTGTTGCATATCTTCCTTTTCACCTGCCTATTTTTGATTGAAGAAAAAAAGCTGAGGCTACAGGTCATGCATGGAGATATTATGAGTTCTATGACATCTTACATGTTAATTCACACAAAGCTCTTAGGGAACTATTTACAAAAGGCAGTACCCGAAGAAATGAATTTGCAGCCTTGAAAATTAATGTCCTTAGCTCCCCTGTATAACCAAAAGTACTGCCTTCCAGAGGTGATGATTCCAGAATGGCAGTGCAAAATACAAAACATGCAGGATGTTGTCTCCTAGGCCACCCTCACATGGAAAGGCACCTCAGTGTTTTGATGCATTCTGATCACCACCACCCACAACATGTCTACATCCACTGAAGTCAAATGGGAGTTTCACTTTTGACTTCAATATATACAGGATTGCACCCTCTTTTTGTCACTCCTTGTCCACATTAAGTTTTGTTGCATTACCACATATGTGATGTCTTCTCTGATTTACAAGGATAAATGTGTCTTCTTGTGCACAACAGCTGAATAAGTACCATTACATTGTCAAAGTTAACAGGAAAGGTGCATGTCTGCATACTATGTCGAAAAATGTATTCTATAATATATTGCAACATTCAGGGATGTTCTGCTACCAAAGTAACACTAAGCAACATGACATGCACATCTTTTAGGAGAATAAGTAGATTAGACATATGTATTGGCATCCCTATCTGTTAAGCTAAACAATGGATTTTCATTCGAAGGAGCGCCTTGGAAGATTAATGGTAATAATGAAACATTAAATATTTCCTTCCTGGGGTGGTTAATCTGAAATGGGGGGAAAGCAATCATTTCACCCAGGAGGGATAAATCCCTGGAGAAAAGTTTTCAGTGAAATAATGTATTGCCATATCTCATCCCACATATGTCAACAAAGAAATTACATGTGCTGTGGTTAATGCAGGAAAGGCTAGTGAGCACAAGGAGAGGAAATGGAATCAGCACAGTGGAAAAAGAGATACACAGTAATATCACCAGGAGAAAGTGGAAGGGGTTGGAGAGATGGCAGCAGAGAAGGGAAGGGTAAACAGTATGGACAAAGGGAGAACAGAAATAAGATGAGTAGAGAAGAAAGGAGCATTCAAGTTAAGAAGATGAGAAAAGAAGATGTTTCTGGAGCTCATCTCTAGAAGGCAATTAAAATATTAAGTTTATAAAATATTAAAGGTAGGTTGAGTAAAGGCTTGAAAAGTGCAATATAAGAGTTAGGTCTTATTATCGTACATTGAGGGGCTTGATCCATGTTCACATCGTACTCCTCATCAGTACCTGGCTGGGGCTGGGGAAGCTCATGATCTAACCAGCAGATCAAACTCAGTGATGAATCCTGGTCACATGCCACTTAAGGCACATTGCACATACACTAAGAAGATCATATATTTTCTCTGTCACAAATGTACACAGCCTGACTGTCCCTTATGCTACTCCAGTTGCACATTAGTCTAAAAAAAGAGGTGTAAAATTGGGGTAGAGAAGTTGAGAATTAGGACCTTTATGTATGAACGCACACACACACACTCGCTGTGTGCACCAGATTCTCTACCATAATACGTTGCTTTTATAGTTGTGCAAAAGGGGTGTAAAGCTGGTGGATCTAGCTAACTGGGCAATCCTGCATGGCACAGTCACTGACTAGCAGGCTCCTTCCTTGGGTTGTGGCCAGAGCACTGCTGCACTCCAGCAATCCTTAACTGATGCAACAGCCCTCTGAGGACATAGCTATCTAGCATACAGTATATCAGCGGTGAGGCCACTTTATATTATTTCAAAGACTGGGTCAAGATACAACAAACGGCAGCACTAGGGAACCACGAAAGGCTTCTTGGGACTCCTCATTAACCTCACTGCATCAGCTCTGCCCAGGACATGTAGGGCACAGCTGAGAACCCAGAAAAACCTAGACCATGAGAAAAACAGATTTTTGAAAACACAACTTTTTCCTTGTTCAATAGGTGTCTGATCCAAAAGCTATTTGGGATCAATAAAATGATTCCCATTGATTTCAATGGGCTTGAGATCACACATTAAAAGTCTTACCAGTACATTGATGCCTCATCTTCAAAGAATATTCTCAAGCCGTTCATGCTTGGAAGATAAGCAATGTAATCAATATTTTTCAACATTAATCAAGGATAAGAGCAATTTTATTTCTACCCTTTTCTCCAAATTGTGTTGGATTCTTAGCAAGCACATCACTGTTATTTTTACCAACATAAGCAGACTCAGCTGAAGGGGACAGAAGCTTTTAGTGGCTGCTAGTTCTGCTCAACTGATAACTCTTCATATTTATTATATCTACACAACAATAAATGCTAAATTTTTCACTAGGAAAAAGCACCATTAAATAACCATCGTTCCTGATTCTGGTTTCTTACCTATAAGTGCCTTTTTATTATTTGAACTGATGATTTCCATTGTCCTGGCATTTTTTCCCCTTTCAACTGTATTTTACGCTCACCATTTCTTTTTCCAGTCAGAAATGTTAATTAGGAATAGAAGAAAGCAGAGACACACTGGATATTGGTTTCATCTTCTCTTTGCTGTCCATTCATCACAGGCAGTTTCTGTCAGATCTATTTTAGAGGTGTACTATCCTTTAAAAAATGCACATAAAAACTATGTTCAGATAAAGTTAAGGGGTAACTACCATGTATACAAGTCAGTAACTCAGAGTCCAGGCTGCATTTCTCTCCATATAAAACTTACCTCACAGTGCCTAGGTAAAAACAGCAGCACATGCAGTAAAGAAGATCATCTCACTATTTAACCCACCCCTCCCCCTGCCAGGCACAAGGAGGTGAGTAAAGCACAGTTTCCTCTGTAAGAACTCTGAGGCCAAATTTATGGCTGGTCCTGCACACCTGTACATGAGTGTGAAAGTCCCTAGTACTACAGATCCCGCGTAGCGCACACAGAAGCAAGCACGCCTATGCACCCACTTCCTCCTCTGCAAAGCAGATGGGTGGAGAGGATAAAGGAGGGAGCCCTGACTCCACCTCCTTCTTGCTGGCCAGAAAAGGTGAGCTAGCAGAGGGATGTCAGATAATATGGTAGCCAGCAGCCAGTTATTTCCCCTCCAATACAAGGAGTACATGGAGAAAAACTGTGGATGTGTCTCTGAGGCACCAGTTAATTTTGGGCTGGTGCAGCATCTACAGCAAACCTTGCTCAGGGCTTTGCCTAAAGTCTAGCCATCTGTGGTTTTGTTTTAATAATATCATACTAGTGAAAGATGCCCAAGAGCCTGAAAACCCAAGTCCTGGACTCAAGAATGCAGCAGGTCAGCAATAGTATAAGCTTCCTCACCAATATGCACCAATCCTTTCCCACTGGGACAACTTTTAGAAGGAGAAGTCAGTCAATAAGTCTCCTATTCATCCCTTGGCAGGATAGGCTAAGTGTGGTGTTCTTATGACACAGATGCTTATCCACAAGGAAGCTCTCCCATAGCAGGGCTTGTCTTTGTGCGCTGGGTTGAGATCAGTACATTGTCTAGCACCAACAATGAATACTAATAATATGATCTAGGCTGCCAAAAATCATCACATCTTCACTTTTGGCTAGACGAGGCTGGATCTGAACCAGTGACCTAGGAGTGGAAGAGATCTGCATCAATCCCATGAGTTATCCTTTGTTTCTGTGTTATGATAGCATAAAATATAAACAGATGAAAAAAATTACATTTCATAAACATGTGGAGTTCACAAGAGATCAAATTCTATCTGCTGTGCAAATACAAGTTTAAAAAATGTTATAGGATCTATTTACCCAAATTATAATGGTTCCTTTGTTAGAGGATGCCATTATAATTGTCTGCTTTCATCATTAATACTTTGAGTCCATGGTTAATGCAGAGGTAACAAATTACAAAAATGTCCAATATTTTATGGCTTTTCTCCCTTAGCAATGTCTTTTTATTTCCTATCCCCTGTGTGTATCATCCTTCCTTTAGATGTCTTCTGTTCTCTCTCATATACATGATCACATTTATAATTAAACACTTCCAATCATATTTTATTCACACACAACAGATTACCAAACCCTCTATTGCTCAGTGTCGGTGCACATTACATTAAACTTTGGGAAGTGGTAGAAGTAGAGGGAAATTTCCAATTAACTCCAAGTGTAATGTAAACACCTTCAGTCTTTTCCATTGCACTCAGAAGCATCAACCAATAAAGAATCACTTACTCAGCTGCTTAGCTATGTTTGCCACAAGGAGCACAAACTAATTCTCTGAAAACTGCGTTGGCTTTCTGTTTGCTCTGGATGCAGTTACACTGATTAGAAAGACTATGCAATGCTGCCTCTTTCTCTGAGAACTGCTGTAAGTGACAGTTGAGACCCTGAACATCTGATGGTAGAGGAAAGATTTTCTCTGTAGGGCCTTTTATCCTCGAATTCATGTCCTTGCTGATCTGACAGAGCACAGCTCTGTTATCCTCTCAGCTCAGGCTTAAAGCCACTAGTTTTTCCCACTCCCTTGGCTAAATGGGGGCTGGGACAATCTGACTTTGGTACTTACTATAGTGCACTGAAGAGTCTTTTTTTGACTAATACAATTTATGAAGTGCTTTTAAAATTTGCACATGTATCTAGAAGCCGAGTTATCTGGGATATGTTATAAAAATTAAAAATAGATAAGTGGGGGCTTATTCCTGCTCCCACTGGAGTCAGGCATGTGATTAAAATGTCCTTTTTACTGTGTCACCCATAGCTGTACCCAGTTTTCAACTAATGTTCTCACCCGATGCAAAACTTTCCTCCTCACTCCGTTGCCTGTTTTCTCATTGCTTTAAAATCACAGTAATCCTGAGCTTTGCTTCACAAATCCTCATTGCAACTCCCCTTGGACAATTAGCTCCCATTCCCTTTGAGGATCTAGCCACAAAAGGGGGTCAGAGCCTTTGGAAGGTGAGATATCCAATGGTTGCTGGAAGTGTCGAGCAGAGGTATCCTAAAAGTGTCCAGGCCAGAGACAGGAGAATGCCCAATGTTCAGTGTAGGTTCTGATATACAGGTCCTGATGCAGTTATTATTATTCATCACATAGTGCCACAGATTAAGTTGCACACACATTGTAGCATTGTCATCCAGGTCAATGAAAGTTCTGCATTCAAAAATACTGGAGGATCTTAGGGTTCTCTTCTATAAGGTTCTGAGCAGGCTCTACCCCTATACACTTCAGGATCAGCATCTTGCAATATTAGACTATATATTGGTGTGTATACAGTGGGAACCAAATTGTGGGCCATATTGTGACATCCATACTCACTCTGAATAGTATGTGACTACTGGTGGAGTAAGTTACTATTCAATGTGAGTAATGGCATCCCAATCTGGCCCTATGTAAACATAACCCATCCCATATAAACATTCTCATTTTTCTCACCTTCCCACTCCTATCCTTCCAAAGACATACAGCTTTGTTTGCTTAAAGTCAAATATAACCCTTCTCTGTTTTCCAGGAAGATATATCCGTCTTTATGTAGAGCAAGTAGCAACTGTTAAAATAAAACTGCATGTCAGTGACAGCATGGTTACAGTAGACCAAAAGAGAGCAAAATAGATGTGACCTTAGCCATAAGGCTAGTTTGAATTCCTTCTGCGTAAAAAATAGAGGCTAACAACTGGCAAATGTCAGCCTCATTATCAGGAGCTTTATTTTTTTGCAATGAAAGAAAAATTAGCCTTTAGCTCTTTCTTCAACATAATAGACCATTTCTCCCATTAGAAGTCCACCGTTTACTTTTGAATAACTATCAAATTATGGAAACCCCTTCTTTTGCCAATCAGTATTAAAAGCATATCTTGCAGCCTTTAACTGCTATATTTATCTTTCTCCTAACACTAGCTGTTTAAATAGTTTGGACATAGTAGCTAAGCAAAAAGAACATTGAGTTCCAGGGTAATTGCTTCTCTGTGATATTTACAATACCCTCAAATTGTCTAGTAAAAAAACTCTGAAATGGAAGATTCCAGCTAGATAAAATAAAGCCTGAAACAGAAGTTGTAATTTCAGTGCCCCTGTTTGAAACCAAGGTAATGTTCTGCAATCTTAAGCCTACAATAAATGCTATAAAAAAATATTGTAGTCCAAAACCTGATGGACCTCAATGGGAGTTTGCCTAAGTCAATATTTGGAAAAGAACCACAGGATTTGATCCACCTATTGTGCCAGATCCTCACCTGATGTAAATCAGTATAGCATCATCAAAATTAGTGCTGCTGTGCCATTTTATGCTTGCTCAGGATCTGTCCCACTGGAATTTAACAGGACATTAAGTGGCTGGATACTTCAAGCATGATTATTAGACACTAAGGAATATTTTTACAAGAATCCTGTCATGTGGTCCACTCACCACAGGTGACACGTCCTCCGGGTTGCTCTGGGGATTAGCTCTTTCCAGGTCCAAGACCCCATTCTGCTGCTCTCTGCATGCCCTGCTGCCACTCTCTCTCTCACTCTCTGCCACTCGCTGTGCTTCCTCTTCAAGACTTGGCCCTTTGGCCAGGTTACTATGTGTTTCCCCCTTCCAGGGTCTCAAAGTCTTTCTGCACCAACGGGCTCATTCTTTTCTCTCCCCTCTGGTTTCCTTTCCCTCAACCTGGGATTCTTTACCTCACCTTGTTTCATTATTGGAAAGGGGCTCCAGTCAGTCTCCAACACAACCAGATAGAGCAGCTCCTCCACTTCCCCAACCTATTTCCAATAAACCCTCCCTGCTTTATAGAAGCCCTGCCTGTTCCTTCACAAGTGAGCTTCCCCTATTTAGGGCCTTCCTTTCATCCTTAATTCTCCCAATGTGCAGCCTAATAAGTTAGTTGGCCTCCATTAACTCTTTTGGGATGAGTGTGGGGTGAACATCCAATCCAGGTCCCTTGTCCAAAATGCTGTGCTGTTTCATATCTTGCCCCATATGCTTCCTTGCTTCCTAAGATCATACAGAGATAATACCACATTTATGTGATTCATCTCAGGATTAGTTCAAATATAGGTAACCCACCTCTCCTCCCCCCATCACTGGAAAAAACACATTTTAGTCTGCTCCATCCTCTTATGCCAGGTCAGTTTGGATCGAGGAATTCAGCCCCAGTATGGGTAGGGAAAATGGGATCCAAATTGTTGTATATTTGTGGAAGGTATTAGGAAAATAGTAAACTGAGGTGTCTTGTTAAAAAAGGAAGATGGGAAACCCTACCCCAAAGAGAGAGCAGACAAAAGGGAAGATGTCTCAATCCCCTGAGACCACTATGGAGCTTTCAGTCAGCAAAGAGCATCTCACACTAGCAGAGCACATCCCTGGTGAGAGGGTACAAAAGGCTCTCTCAGCTACAAGTTTAGCCACAACGTATGATGATCAAATCTAGCATCCCCTGAGGTAAACTAAAAATTTCACTCCATCTATACAATGGGAATACTACTACTCACTGGCTCCGCAGGGATATTGTGAGGCTCAGCTTATTGTTTGTAAAATGCCTTGAGAGAGTCTCTGATGGGAAGTGCCTTATTAATGCCAAGTACTATTAGCACTAAGAAACAACCCTCCAGCCAATGCTATTTGCAGGTATAATTTACTGCCTGTGTCACGGTGAAAGGGCAGATCTGATAGACACCGACTGTAAAACAACAGACTCTGCTACCACAAAATTAGGTGTCCGTGCAGAGAGGTGCTATAGGAAAGCCAAAGCCACTGAGTTGAGTGGGGTGAATAATAGGTTTTTTGGTTGACTGGCAATTCCAAAATAAATAAATAAATAATCCAAATAAGTTTCATTTCGGTTTGAACTTAAAACCATTTTTAAAATGATATCAGGGAATCAAGAAGCCTAAAATATTTCAAGCAAGGTTGTGATAAGGTGCTCTACTCAGCTCTAGATGGAATGGTCTCCAGGCCTCTCTGAGGACTAGTTTCAGGAGGTCGACGCCCCTTCCCATGGTTGCATGCCATCTGTCCGCCTCTCTCCCTGGGTCTGCAGCTTCCTCACTCCTGCTCCAAAAGCTGCTACTGCCTCTTTGTGATCCTCCAGCCAGGTCGCTATATACATTTTCCCCTTCCAGGGTATCAAAGTCTTTCTTGAGGAATCTTAACCAGGCTTCTCATTTACTGCCCCATTGCCACCCCCTCAGCGGCTAGTAGGGAAACCCAGTCTTGTCCTCTACTCTGGGTTCCAGCTCAGGGATTGTTTGGTCAGCAGCCAAGGTCTGTTACCTTCTAGACTTCACTGCTTTTCTCTAAGCCCTTTCCTTACCATCTAGCACTCCCCACTCTGGGTTTGCCTGCTTCCTAACTCCCTCCTCCCAGAAAGTAACTGTAGGCTACCTCTCTTGCTCACCTCCAAGCACTCTTCCCTTGTCAGGGGGAATGACTGCAGACTTTCCCAGTAGACCCCTCTGCAGCCAATTTCCTGCCTTTATGAGTCCAGCCCAGCTGGTTCCTCCACAGCTGGACTCCTTCACTCTGTCAGGGGATTACTTAGCTGTGGCCTGTCAGGTTAATTATTCCCCTTCTGACTCTACATTAACTCTTTCCAGGCAAACGTGGAGTGAACAGCCCATCACAAAGGTCAAAACGAAATATTTAATTTCCAAACCATTTTTTGGTTCAGTTGATTCTATTTGGCAAACTTGACACAATTTGTGACTAGCTTCGGATCAACTGAAACTGCATTTTTTGGCAAATAAAACTATTCACGGAAAAAACTCACCCAGCTCTACTACTGGGTGCATCACTTACCTGTCAATACTTTCTAGGGACACTTCTGAATGGCGCTGATCCCTCCAATATCTGTGCACAATTACTAGCAACCCTCGTCACTGAGAGCTTTCAGGGATTTGGATGCCTTGCCCGACTAGTAAATGCTTGTCTCGTCTGCATTCTCTTGAGTCTTGTTTCTTTCCATACTTCTCTCCAGGAATGCTCTGTGGCTCCCAGTAGGTGTCTCAACCTTGCCCACCTTCCACTTGGCCACACCCACTTGGATTTCTTTGTAGTGAGGAAGCATACAGGTTGTGTTCTCCATTTCCATATAGCATAAAAGGCAGCTGTAGAACCCAAACATCTCTCTTTCTGTGACCTTAAGTCTCTGAAATCATGGAACCTGTAGACCACTGTGATCATCCCCTCACATTTTTCTTTAAAACATTATCAACACCGTATGATGTAATGTTTTCCATTAACTCCAGTGGGATTCCAGGAAGTGCTAGTCAGAACAGAAATTAGCTTAGCAATCTTGCTCCTCCTTTTTGAAAGATCTCTCCTTTTCAAGACACAGTATGATATTTAATTGATACCTATGAATGCTATCACTCTTCATGTAAGTTTCAGGTTTTTACAAGATTTACAGTGTACTTAATCAAGATTTGTAAATGAGACTGTTATATCTGGAATCTCCCTGAGAAAACAGAGACGTTGTATACTAGATGATACAAGATAAGGTAAAGAGAAATAACCATAATGATGATACAGCATTTACAGCTGCTACCATAAGAGATGGAAGATCCACAGTAGCCTAATTAATGATGAAACAACTAATAACAGCCCAATTTCATTCCTAAGCAGAGACATTATTAACTGGTGACCCAGTAAGCAGACAGGTGTGAAATAATGTTTCAGTTAAAAAAAAAATCTGAACATATGGCTTGTAAAATGTTTACACCCAGTTCAACAATGTAATAATGATGCTTACTAATGTGTTTCTTATGAATTGTTTGGAGGCACTGAATGCAAAATCATAAAAGCTGAAAATGGAAAGTTGTTTATTCCTGCGTAAAATTACTATAGCAGCATATTGTACACACCTACTTACAATTGGGGTGGTGGGGAGGGGTATGGTCATGTGTAGTTTGCTTCTTCATAAGTTTAAGTTTTCAATTAAATGTTCCATTGCACAAAACTTGGACATACTAAGAATTAATTATGGTAAAATGATAATTTTACAGAATTACTTCTGTAGAAAATAGGCAAAATGCTTAAATATCTCATATGATATCTTGATTTTAGTAAAGCTTTTGATACTGTCCCACATGGACATCTCATAAACAAACTAGGGAAATGCAACCTAAACGGAGCTGCTATAAGGTGGGTGCAAAACTGGTTGGAAAACCGTTCCCAGGGAATAGTTATCAGTGGTTCACAGTCATGGTGGAAGGGTATAAGGAGTGTGGTCCCACAGGGATCAGTTCTGGGTCCAGTTATGTTCAATATCTTCATCAATTATTTAGATAATGTCACAGAGAGTACACTTATAAAGTTTGTGGACGACATCAAGCTGGGAGGGCTTGCAAGTGCTTTGGAGGATAGGATTAAAATTCAAAATGATCTGGACAAACTGGAGAAATGGTCTGAAGTAAATAGAATGAAATTCAGTAAGAACAAATGTAAAGTACTCCATTTAGGAAGGAACAATCAGGTGCACACATACAAAATGACTGCCTAGGAAGGACTACTGCAGAATGGGATCTGGGGGTCATAGTGGACCACAAGCTAAATATGAGTCAACAGCGTAACGCTGTTGCAAAAAAAGCAACATCATTCTGGGATGTATTAGCAGGAGTGTTGTAAGCAAGACATGAGAAGTAATTCTTCCACTCTACTCCATGCTGATTAGGCCTCATCTGGAGTATTGTGTCCAGTTCTGGGCACCACATTTCAGGAAGGACGTGGACAAATTTGAGAGAATCCAGAGAAGAGGAAGAAAAGTGATTAAAGGTCTAGAAAACACAACCTATGAAGGAAGATTGAAAAAATTGGGTTTGTTTAGTCTGGAGAAGAAAAGACTGTCAGGGGACATGATACTTGAAAACTGTTATGTAAAAGGTTGTTACAAGGAGGAGGAAGAAAAATTGTTTTTCTTTGTTTCTGATGATAGGACAAGAAGCAATGGGTTTAAATTGCAACAAGGGAGGTTTAGGCTGAATATCAGGAAAAACGTCCTAAGTATCAGGGTGGTTAAATACTGGAATAAATTACCTGGGGAATTTCCATCTTTGGAGATTTTTAAGAGCAGGTTACACAAACACCTGTCAGAAATGGTCTAGATAATTAGTCCTGCCATGAGTTCAGGAGACTGGACTAGATGACCTCTCGAGGTCCCTTCCAGTTCTAAGATTCTATGATTTAAACAACCAAGACAGAAATAGAGTTAAAAGGTAAACAGTGAGACAGAGAGATGAATTGACTTGACTTAGGTCACACAGCAGTTTTATGGCACCGCTAGGAGTAGAATACAGGGTTCCTGAGTTGCAGTCCAGTGCTCTGCCCACTAGGACCATACTGCTCCCCCCCCTCCAGAGCCAGATAGATCATATTTTATTCCATTCTGAAGCTCATGGGACATAACAGAGACTGCAAAAAGAAAGAGAGGTTGGGCCAAGGGGCCAGAAGTCACAGTGTTATGTCAGGGTACTCGCATCCAAATATGCATGTGCCAGACAGAACAGAATGGATTGTAGCTTTCAGCCATTGAAAACTGTTGAACAGAAACTGTTTTAAGAATTGGATGGATGGCCTTGATCACCGTTCTTTAGCAGTAATGACCCAATTCCATTTTTACTACAAGTAAAGAAGTGGGCCAGGGCTGCTACTGCATCAACAGAATTACAATAATGAGCACAACTAAGTGCCAAAGGGTAAAGACAAAAGGAAAGGACCAGATTCTACCCCATTTTATCTCATTGAACACCACCATATTCCTTGACTAGTCTTATTTAGTAAGATGGCAGCATCTGATCCTTCCTAAACAGATATCTTCCTATTTATTGGTTTTTAAACGCATTTAAAATGAATTTAAAGTCTTTGGAGATGTTGTTTTAAGATTTTATTGTTGTAAGAAACTCACTAGTCATAAATCTCTGTAAGAACAGAATCTTATGGCTATGTGCAAATGTTTGCTGATCACTTCAAGATGTAAAAATCCTTCAGATATTGTTCAAGAAGGCTGGCACCAGCTTTGATAGTCTTCTGTATACATTTTATTTGCAAATTCACCTTACACAAATTCTATATCCAGAGCATTAATTCCAAGTGTACTTCTCAGCAGAGCTTGAGAACCAAGACCTTCTGCTCAAAGTGACATGGACAACCTGTTTATTTCATTTGATATAAACAAAGGGGTGCCTTAAAGATGGATCCACTGCAGTTTAGGACAGTGAAATGCTGTTCAAAATTGTACACTTATCAGTTTTCAAGCCCAGTTTATGCAGCTTTATGAATGAAATGAACAAGATAGCAATATTTACTAAAGAATCCCTGCCACTGAGTTAGTAGTTTGTTCTTCTTGATATTTATCAGATTAATGTGGTTCTCTCTGAAAGGGTAGAAAAGAAATATTTATTTTACACCTAAGTATTTTATGTGTATGTGTGCCAAGTTTAACTGTTGCCAATTGCAAAACAGCAGAATATTTACAGCAGGCTCTAGCGGCAACCACATCTTATGGAGATTGCCCCTGGCAATCTGTTGGAATTTCTCCTTGAATGGGCCTTAGCTAAATAGTGTTCCATAAAATCATACCTTCACTGCATGACAATCCGTTTTTGTTCTGGTTTTGTCTTTTTTAGGTTTTCTCAAAATTTTCAGCATTTAAGTTCTGCTTCTAAATTTATACCAACAAAAATCAGAGAGAGAGAACCAAATAGCACATCAAACTGAAAGATTAAAAAATACACTTTCTTTCTGTGGCTAGGCTACACTGAGAGGTACAGGTGACTGATCACAAACCTCTTTGAGACTGTAGTGTAGATGCAATAAATTGATCTCCAATTGCTCTCCCATCAACTGCTGAACTCCAGCTCAGCAAGAGGTGGAACCAAGTCAACGGGGGAGCCGCGGAAATCAACCCCGCTCCATGAGAACGCGAGGTAAGTCGAACTAAGATACGTCGACTTCAGCTATGCTATTCTCATAGCTGAAGTTGCAGATCTTAGGTCTATCCCCCCCACATACAGTGTAGACCAGGCCATAGTTTACAAAAACAATAAGTTTTATTCATTAACTACAGATATTTTCTTTTTTAATAAATCAGTTAGTTTTAAATGCAAAACACATTTTGATAAATTTACTATTTTTTCTTAGGTATCCAGCACATTTAAGGTAGTTTTATTTAGTAAAACACCATTTAGAAATACTATTTGTGTGGATTTTTAATTGGATTCCAATTTCCATCCAACTATAACTGGACACAAGTCACAAGTAAATAATTAATCATCATTTAGTAAATAGGAAATGAGTCATTCCCCATTTTCTAACATAATACAAAAAGGTAAAAATTAGAGATATGAATAAATGTATGTTAAGCTATATAATTGCTTAAACAAATGTGTATATATTTTAGTATCTCACCTGAGTAGCAAAAATTAGTACAAAAATTAGTGTAAAGTCCACATTTAGTTGCAATTCAATATGTTTTAATGGTCACTAGCCAATGAGAATCAACCTATCTTTAGGAAAATACCTAAAAAGTACAATACAAAACAAGATTTAAATAATCAGTTTTAATCAAGGCTTCCTGCTTGCAAGTTTAAATCAGAACTAAAATGGGTGATTTAAATTAATAAATCCACCCTGACTTCTTACAGCAATCAGTCTTTGGGATCATTGGGGAGAGTATGAGATAAAGATAACAGGATAAAGATTGGAGTACAACTCAGAATAAATTATAAGACAAAGTTTAACAACATTGTAATATAGCAAAGTAGACAGCACTGCAACATCCTAGCTGTTTCTAGTGAGGTCATACATCAATCAGAGAAACAATGCCATATCCAGGAGGCAACTTGACTTGTCAGAGTGGATTTAGCACAGGGAGAGTATAATGGTCAGTGTCAGCATCTGAGACTAACCAATAACCTCTATGTGGCAACCATCACTACAAACGAGTCAAAATTCCTAATTAAAGAGATCCCTGTGTATGTCAGGAGCAGGGCCCATGTAATATCTGTACAGAGCTATACTTGATTTGCTTTAATGTCTGGCTTATTTCAGATCTTTCTGTTCATACGGAGGATGCTATGTAAAATCAGATTGAATTTTATTATAAAATGGCATCAGTTGGTCAATTCAATATGCTAAATTGTTTTCCTTTTTAGTTGAAGTACCCTGCCATTTTGCATCCCTAGCAGCCATTTTCCTCTTACATCAAAGAACATTTACCTCAACCAGATGACCAGACGTTTCAGTGCAGCTTTTGTAGAGCTAAACTGGAATCTGAGGATAATCTTCAGTCTGACCCATGTTGAAAGAATTCAGACTCAAGAGACACAGGCACAGGAGGATTCCAGGCAACAGTTATTGTTTTATTAACAAAGTATTTCTCAGAGGTCCTGATCCACCATTGCATTCTTCCATTTCTATACCAGGATAAATTAGGTGAAAATTTGACCCATAAGTTATGAACATTCACAGGCATACTCTACTCCAATTTACATGTTGGAATATCTCTTTTAAAAGAGGGGAGAAATCCAGGTAAAGTTTGTACCTCAGATTCTAGCTTCCTTATTAAAGCTATCTTCACAAGCTCGTTCATAAAAGCCTAATGCAACATTAACATGCAAAATATCCCTCCCTAGTATAGTAGGCATAAACATGTTATTGCAGAACAAAGAATTTATTTTCTAGACTGTGGGCAACATTCTTCTCCCATTTACATTAATATAATTCCACTGAGTTTTATAGACTTGCTCATATATAAATGGGAGTAGATATTATCCCCATGAGCACGTGTCCTATTTCAGCATGCAAGGATACATAAACTACAGGGGCTGACAATACAGTATGGGGCAGATTCTCAGTTGGTGTAAATTGTCCTAGCTCAGTGTTTCTGAACTGAATTTTCTCAGAATCTATGGGACAATTTACCCCAGATGAGAATATGCCCCAATATATCCCAAAAGGAATAGTTTATATTTTCCCTTTTTGACAAAATAATCTTACTCAGTCTAGTAATGGTGTTTCCAGTTCGTCTCTTGAGCATCGCTCACAAGGTGAGTAGAAGAAAGAAAGTCAGTGGGATGAGTTCTTGTCTCACAGGCTGGTCAAAAAACTAGGAAAATTCATGAGACATTTCAAAATTCTGAAGTTGTTTCCATTATACAGGGAACAAAATGCAGCATTTCTTCACTATTTCAAAACTTGATGGGGGGGGTTTCCGACTGTTCCTTCCTTTTTTTCCCCTACTGCATGCAATAGAATTAATGATAACTAGGAGTTTCCCCACACCCACATCTCCTGTTTTCTTGTTTTCCTTTTGCCACATTAACTCTTAAAAAGTTGAAGTTTCAAAAAGTTAAATGAAAAAAGAAGAAAACTGAAAACCTCTAGTTATTTTTTTTCTATTGCATCCAGTGGGGAAAAGGGGAAGAAAGGTGAAGAAAAGTGGTTTTGAAGAAAAGCCATGGAAAATTAAAAAAAAAAAAAAAAAAAAGCCCACTTTTTTCATGAAAGTTTTCAGTTTAGAAAGAAGTTGAAAATTTTCCATTGGGGGGAAAAGTTTCAAATGAAAATGTTTCCCAACTCTATTTATGCTTTCAGCTGAAGGACCGTACAAAGCCTTTTGTACTGCCCGCTGTCCCTCTCTTTGGAACGTTGCCCCTGCAGTCTCTATGCGGAGATGCCTCTACCAGTGCTGAGCAGGTGGATTCAGTAACCTCTCTGAAAATGTCACTATGCAAGGGGGCAATGGGAGAGGTCAAGAGGGTGAACTAAAGAAGTCATTACTGTATTTAGCGATCAAAATTCCTCACATTACAATACAGAAGGGCGGGGCTGCTATTTCAGTGCAGGTTCTGCTTCACATTCCAGCACAATTCTACAAAAGGCCTGTGGAACTGCCCAATGCCCTGTTTATGAAACCTGGTCTATACTTAAAATTAGATTGACCTAGTTATGTTGCTCAGGGCTCTGAAAAATTTACCACCCTGAGTGCTGTAGTTAGATCAACCTAACTCCCAGGGTAGATGTACTTAGATCAACGGAAGAATTTTTCCATTGACCTAACCGCCACCATTTGGAGAGATGGATTAGGAACTTCAATGGGAAAACTCCTTCTGTTGATGTAGGAAACATCTGCACTTCAGCAGTACAGCTGCAGCAGCAAAGCGGTGCCATTGTAGAGACTGTACTGTAGACCTGGCTTGAGTTGGGTTATAGATTCTGCCTCTGCAATCCCCCTAACTACTGAGAAGTTCTCTGCACACAGCCTCTTTACTTGGACTTTGTGCTGGTCTGTGAGAATAAGGAATACATCCTAAAGGAACCATGGAGCAGATCTTTCACTGTTGTCTTACTATGCTATCTTTCAGACCAGAACAGCCACGTTGTTTTTGAAACAGCCTCTTAGCAACAGATCTTCTCTTTTAAAATCACAATAAGCAAAGCAATGGCATGAAGTAAAGGACAAATAGAAAAATGTGAAACCAATAAGAATAAAGGTTTCAACTCCTGAAGAACAGGTGTTAGACAGAGATGATACCGAAGGGGAGATGAGAAGGCAAAATAAATGTACAATAGAAAAGGGACCTCATTCAGTAATAGATTTGTAATTGTGAATGGACAGTATTATGATAGAATTGTACAACAAAAGAGTTAGTCCACAATGGCAAAACAGTATTACACTCTTAAAATTTGGAAACATTATCTGTTATAAAAACTTCTGAGGAAAGCTTTTTGCGTCTCTATTATATTGGGGATGTTTCTTTAAATGGACAATTGCTCAGCTGCTTAATCCAGGCATGGTGCCTCTATTATGTTCTGCAATGAATACAGATGCTTTTATTCAAATGCTGCCCAAATAAAATTGTATGGGCTAAGCTGTGAGTTGGTGTGTTCCTACTGTACAAAAGAGTTTGAGAATAGACTACTGATTGTTGCAAGCTTGTCTTTAGAGCCAGGTTTTTAGAGGTCCTCGTCTGACTGGAGAGGGATGAGAAAGAAGTCTCCCCCTGCTTGCCTAGCAGTGCTAAAGCCTCTCACTACTGCAGTCACTCTGTGCTCTGAATAGTACAGTGACAGCTTGTTACTATTGCCCTAGACAGCGATGATCAGAAGATGGAATTTCTGTTCCGTGGGAAATTGTGGTTTTTCATTCCAATCGAAAAACAAAACAAATGTTGAAAAATTAACATTTCACAATTTTTCATGGAATGGAAATTCTGAAGAATGTTTATTCAGAAAGTTTGTTGCAATAATGCGGAAACAATATAAACTATTATTTATAAGTTAATGTTTTAATAGAGTTGAAATTATTAAGTCAAAACTAAACATTTTTACCTAACTGCTGACCTCATTGAATGATCTAGATCAGGGTCAGTGCTCTAAGGGGAGCAATCTGCTTCTCCCTAATGAATGAGGAGAACCGTGCAACCCCCATGTGCAGGAGGAGCAGCACTGGGGGACATGGTACTTGCCACAGAGATAGCCTCTAGTGCACAAGCCCCTGCAATCTAGCTCTTAACGTCTAACTGCACCATTGTGTCTAAGTAGTCTTGAGAGAGGTGCACAAGGATATGAGAGACCAGTCTGGAAGCTGATTGTAATGAGATTGTTGTTTTAACCTCTCTGGCAATCTATCCTTAAGGGAATTTAAGCATTTTCTTAAGGATATTCAAGTTCATGTCTTGCAAATCTTTCATGTACAAGTCTATCCATGCACTAGAATGCCATCAATTTCTGTTTGCAAATGGTCTATGAACAAATTTCCCCTCACATGTGTTTGTTATTCATAATGATTTGCCAAGTAATTTCTTGATCTGTAGTTCACTCACTAGCAGCATTTTGTTGCCAGTGTTTAATATTTGAAATTGGATGGGACAAACAGGTAACACAGGCCGTTTTCTTTTAAAGATCTGATTAGCTTACCTCTCAGTAATAGTTTTCCAGTAAGAATACTCATGAATATGGATTCAGAATATTTGCTTCTGAAAATATTATCATAAAGTTTCAGCAAACATCCCTTCCGCTAAACTCGTTCCCTAGAATATTTGTGGAAAGCAAACATAAAAAGGAGCATGACACAGTTAACATGAATTTATTGAATGATTCAAGAGCACATTCAAGCAATTCAAGGTCCTTTAAACTAGCAGAGGAATAAGCATAGCAAAACTCAGCTCTATTACATCACCTCCCATTCCCAATATACCCCCAACCCACACTTAACATTGCCTCTCCTCCTTATCCCAGGTTGCTGCTGGTGTAGAAGGTTGCAGCGCTACCACAGCACCAGCTAGGTATTCCCCAAGGTAGGGGAATCTCTGGTTGGTTTAAGGCCAGTTGAAGAGACAGCAAACAAAGAAGGAATATAAAACCAATTTTAACACGGCAAACTGTTAAGACTGGATCATTAAATTTTTAATATATTTATTCAGCATATTAACTATTTACAATATTTTTAATGAACTGTCAAAGGGGATGAACAGTAAGGTGGCAAAAATTACAGACAACACAAATGTATTTAGGTTAGTGAAGTTGCAAGGAATTCCAGAGCATCTTAGAGCCAGGAAAGGGGGCAACACAATGCCAGATGAAATCTCATGTTAACAAATACAAGGTAAAACACAAGGAATACCTTGAGCTATTCATACACATTCATGTGTTCTAAGTTACAGTGTAACCACGCAGGAAATTCAGCCACTGCGGACAACTCAATGAGAAAATCTAATCAGTGTGCAGCAGTGGTTAAAATTAATGTAAGTATTAGGATGTCTCAAGCATGGGTTAGAAAGTTGTACTGAAATGCAAAAATATTCTACAAACCAATGGTACACCCTCACCTTGAATGTTATGTTCAGTTTTGGTCACCTACCACATAAAAGAACAGAAAAGTTTCAAAGATGGATGAAAAAGCTATTAGTCATGGAAGGACAAACATACAAAGAGATCTTGAAAAGACTGCTGGGTATAGAGAAGAGACGAGAGAGTACATGGACAGCAGAATATACAATAAAGAATAGATTGGAGAAGGTAAGAGAGGCTCTTCCATTTACCTTTTGTTATAAAACAAGGAGCCATCCGATGAAACCGAAAAGTGACAAGAGTAAAACTGACACAGGGAAGTATTTTCCTACAGAACCTAATTAACCCATGGAACTCGCTGCCAGAAGATATCTTTGAGACTATGATTTTAAAAAATGGTTAGACTTTTATATGAATCATGAGACCAGTCACAGTGAGGGAAGGAGCTTATCCCATTTAATGTAAAGGATTGAACCCTCATGCTTCAGGACCCAAACAAATCTGCTTGGCATCAGGAAGAAACTTCCCCAGAACTGACCACTGCACTTGCATCTTCTGAAACACTTGGTGCAGGCCATTGTCAAAGGCAGAATATTGGACCAGATGAAGCAGTGATCTGATCTGCTTTGGTTATCCCTATATTCCATGTTTGTGGACTTTCTGGTGCAGAATAAAATTAATGTTGTAGGTTCCTGTAGCTACTAAAGTCTCAAAATTTGGTAGCCAATTCTCATTAAAATCAGTGTGTCTACTTTAAACTACAGTACAGAAGAAATAACCCAGAGTTTCTGGAAATGGCTTTCATTATCTGATCAGTAGACTGTGAACTCTGTGCATTCCACAAGTTCTGATTGATTAGAGAACCTTGAAAATCCATGTTAATACTCAACATCTATGTTACATAAGGCACAAAAGTTAAGCTTCTTCCATGAAGCACGTACATGGCCTCCGATTGCTTTTAGTTCCTCTGCGTTCAAAAATCCGATCCTTTTCATTTTTCCAATAGCATATGCATTAAAAATTTGACCATTTTCTATCAACACTGCAGCATCAGCACTATTTTTATTTACCTATGAGGTTAACAAGATATGTGTGTGCATACTCACACTCCTTCAGCTCCTCATTTTTTGATGGCACAAGATAGTTGGATTGTCACAGGCTGTGTTCTTGTTTCTCTGTCTCTATGTCAGATTTGATGTGGAGGGATAGCTACGCACTTGTCATACTCTTTCATACACTCCCTCCTTTTATCCCAAGGCCCAGATGCCTTTCATTAGGTTTTGCTTTCCCATGGCTTTGATCTCCCCCTACAAGAGGCAGAATGCTATACTGTACAGAGCTGTGCAGAAAATCATGGAAAAGTATCTCTAATTTCTTTTTAGTGTCCTATTCTTTCAGCACTGTGCCATAGGGTTCCATCATGAACATTTTGCAGGAAATGTGAACATTTTCAAATGAAATTCTCACATTGAAAAGTCCCTTTCCTTCCTATAACCCCAGGGCACTAATGGTATCTTTTTATGTATTCCTTCTTGTCTTCTCTTGCATTCATTAAATCTCTAGATCAAGGGTTCTTGGACTCAAGTTGTGCAATCTATTCATGCTGTTTTCTTAATTTAAATGCTTGTCTTCACTTCTAATATCTCATCTGTTCAGTGCAACTTTCCTTAATTCATGAGTTGATTAAACCTTATATATATATATATTTTCACAAGGATAATTTTTCACCATGATTCTAACTCTGGGGAAATATGAAGAAACAGCCAGGGAGGTTGATTAAGTGTAATCATACATGCATTCCCCTCTCCCTCCCCCGCCATTACTAGCAGCAGAATTATTTTGTTTAACTTTTCACTGGGTCAGACCAAAATATTTCAGGGGCCTCTTCCATAAAAAAAGGTTGCAATACTATAGAATACTGTATGCTCCTAGGGGCCCCTGTGGAGCCTGAGGAAAATTGCCTCACTTGCCCTACCTCACCTCCCCACCCAGTCAGCCCTGGGAAAAATAAACATTTAAAAACCTTCTGCATCTCGGCACAAACCCAGTTTTGAGAAACTGGTTCTCAGCATCGGCTAGTGCTAAAAGGCACTAAAGCTCATTAAAAGGGTTGGACAACGTCAAAAATTTGTTTGGATCGAAAACTAGGGGTTTTTAAAAAGCGGAAAAAAATCATGGCCAATGTCTGCTTTACTTCAAAATTTGTTGTGGTTTTTTTAATTGCAAAGCTGAAATTAGTCTGCCAAAATCAGAACATGGTTTGGGGTTTCAGAAGTGTGTGGCCAAATATTTGCTGCTTGCTGTGTTTGTTTAAAGATGTTTGTTTAAAGAAACAATAAAAAAATTCTGCTTAAAATAAATCCAAAACTTTTGAACCACCTCAGCTTGTGACCAAACGCCTGAGCCCATCCAGTCAGATTTTTCCAGGTTTCTGATACTCTGCTGGCTTCCTTGACTCATATCTGTCTCCATAACTTTGGATCCATTTAGCTTAGAACATAAGAATGATCATACTGGGTCAGACTAAAGGTGCATCCAGCCCAGTATCTTGACAATCGACAATGGCCAATGCCCAGAGGTAATGATCAAGTGATCTCTCTCCTGCCATCCATTTCCACTCTCTGACAAACAGAGGCTAGGAACACCATTCCTTACCTATCATGACTAATAGTCATTAATGGACTCAACCTCCATGAATGTATCTGTTTCCTAGAGAATGGCTCCAGGGGGTCCCTCACAAACTGGAGATGGTTACTGTGGGTTTGTCTTTAGTATAGACTATGTACACACTCCACGAACTGAGCATTTGAGCTTGTTCCAGAATCTGGGATGAGGCTATGTTGTGAAAACTGAAATGCTCAAAATAGCACATGCAAGTGAATGGACACAGGGTGCTAAAATTAAATTAACTCAGGGGTTCTCAAACTGGAGGTTGGGACCCCTCAGGAGGTCACAAGGTTATTACTGGGGGTCGCGAGCTGTCAGCCTCCACCTCAAACCCCGCTTTGCCTCCAGCATTTGTAATAACATTAAATATATTTTAAAAGTGTTTTTAATTTATGGGAGCGGGGGGTCACACTCAGAGGTTTGCTATGTGAAAGGGTTCATCAGTACAAAATTTTGAGAACCACTGAATTAACCCCTCTGGAGTCTCAGGGAATGCAAGAGAGGGGGGTCTCCCTTGGTAGGTTTGGGAAGGAGGTAGGTGGTGTAGGATATTGCTCTTCTCATGTGATCCCTCCCCCACGGAAAAGATAACAGCTTGACTCTTTGTGTTAAATAGCTGTCTGCAAGCCTCGAACTGCTGAATGAGTTTTAGGGTAGGGAAGTCTGTGCCTCCCCAAACAGCCTGGCACTACCCCCTATCTGACCTCCATCCACTTCCTGCCCCCCAACTGCTCCCCTCAGAATCCCCAACCCATCTTGCCCCTTGTCTCCTTACCACCCCCCTGAAATCCCCTCCCCAACCACCACCTGAGACCCCACCCCTCCATTCCCTGTCCCCTGACTGCCCTGACCCCTATCCACCCCCCCCGCCAAGTCCTGACAGATCCCTGGAATGCCCACAATCCAACCCTCCCTTCCACATCCCCAGACCACCACCCCCAGAACCTCTGCCCCCTCCCCGTCCCCCCCTGCCCCTTATCCAGCCCCCCTGGCCCTGGCCCCAGCCCCCTTACCTGCTGCTTATCCCCACTCCCCCTCTCCCAGAGCTTCAGCACGCCGTGTCCAGGAATGGCCCTGAACACCACTGCAGTGGCATGGCTCCAGGGGGGCCTGAGCTCCTGCCAGTCGGTCTGGAGCTTGCAGCCCTGCCCCCTTACCACATGGCTCCGAGCGGGGAGGAGCTTAGGCCCCGCCCGAGCCACACCACTTTAGCTCTGTTCAGGGCCACTCCTGGGTTACTCCCACCTGTCCCCTCTCTTGGAACCTCAGCCCACTACATCCAGGAGCTGCCCTGACCCCTAGGAGGCGCTGCAGCAGTGTGGGCTCTGGCGGGACCGAAGCTCGCAGCCCCACCCTCTTACCATGCAGCTCCATGTAGGTGGAGCCACACCGCTTTAGCTCTGTTCAGGGCTGTTCCTGGACACGGCGCGCTGAGGCACCGGCAGATGGGGGGAAGGCGGGGCTGGGGCCGGAGAATTCTCGTGGGGGCTCCTGTGGGGCCCGGATCCTAGGGCAAATTGCCCCCCGGGCGTCCCTGCTATTGCAAATGACAGAGTTTAGAATTTAAGTATAAATGGAGAAACCTGAATATTTCTATATAAAGACACAAGTAGGCATTCACAAGCATTTATACTGAACATATACAGATGTGTGTATTGTCATGGCACAGACACAAACTACTCATTCAGCTAATCACAAACTGCAGGTAGCCAGAAGAATCTACATTCTCGAATCTATAGACGCACAGATTCTAGGGCCAGAAGAAACCATTGTGATCATCTAGTCTGATCTGTACAGCACAGTCGAAACATTCCCAAAATAATTCCTACATTTTTAAAATGAATAGACTTTACATTATTTACAAAAAACCCTGTCTAGAGATTTTTAAATGATTAAATTTAGAACCAAAATTTCCCAGAGCAAACAATTGCCCAGAAAGCTCCTAAAGTCTGCCATCTAATTTCAGAACTGGTACAGTCAGACAAAACTCCAGTGAAGTTAATGGAACTAAACTAGGGCTAAATGTCATCCAGTCACAACATTTAAAGTGTTGCCATTTAAGGATCTCATCCTTCAAACAGATCCAGCATGGGCTGACAATTCTGTCCACACAGATGTGAATTTGTCATCAGAACTGAAGCATGAAGCCTTGCTTCTATTGAAGTCAAAGGGAATTTGTCCGGGAAGTCAATGGAAGTAGGATTTCACCTCATGCGTTCTGCAATGCTTTTGTAATCTATGAGACATCAGATTGACTGCGCTGCTTCCCCAGAATTGGCCATAAGATCAGCAATCACTGATCGGGTACTTTTACATTATTAACCATCATTTTTATGAAAAATATCTGTTTTCAGTTTGTTTTTTAAACAAAACGCAGACTGGTGTACAACCTCTCACCAGGCCAGCAGCCTTTATTTCCCAGGCAGCTGCAGAAGCTGCTAGCAAGGGAAGAGCAAGAATCCTGTTGATTCCCATGGCTCTTCAGCAAGAAGGGTTTATGTTTGGAATGCCTCTTTCATCCCACCAGAAACTCCTGAAGCCTAGCCTGCTCATTTTAATTTTTAAAAATAAAGTAAAGCTATAAAAATCCGTGGACAAGTCTAGGCTTATTTACTGACACATATAACATGTACACATGTGAAAAGGCCCTATTAAAAAGTTTTAATTGAATAATGTGCATTAAGTGTAGTGCTGGTCAGGAATTTTCCATTCAAGTGTTTAGCAGAAAACAACCTTTTTGTTGACACAGAAATTTTTGATGAAAACAGAACTGTTGTGAGTTTTCAGAAAAAAACAAAAACTTTCAATACTTATCAATGGTTTGGTGTTGCTGAAAACAAGCCCATAAATTTTGACAGAACCTGAAAAGAAAGAAAGGTTTCTAAGAAATCTTTCTGAAAAAAGTTTTTGTAAAAATTTTTCATGGGAAAAAGGTCATTTCCCAGCCAGACTAATTATGAGGAAACTGAAGCTCCTTGAGGCCTGGAGAATTGTACATTACAGAATTTTACAGTAATAGACAAAAACACCATAGCCATGATCACTACCATAAAAGATGCTCATGTGCTACAACAGTGGTGGTGGTATTTGTACTACGGCAAGAATTTTCAAGAAAGCCCAACATCCACAACTGGAATGAGATTTTCAAAAGAGCTCAGCACAATGGCCGCATGTCGAGTGCCAAGACCGTGAAAGTCTAATGCTGAGCTCTTTTGAAATTTTGGCTCTATAAATTTCAGGTCACCAGTTGTGTGTGTTAGCTTTCCCAACTCTGACAAGCCCATAGTTTTACAGTAAGAGACACCAGGTGAAAATTCAGCGATGTAGCTACCACAAAACCTGACTCCTAGACAGACATAGAAAATCCACATTTTCATCTATATTTTATTAGAAAACACTAACATTCAATATTCTGGATGCAAATATTGCCAGTTCATCTTGTTTTATTGACAGGTAATCCATCTACATTGCACTATTCTTCAGCTATTGTAAATGCTACAGTGGGCCCAATCTTGTTCTCAGATGTCAAAACTCCAACTGAATTTCCATTGCAAACAGGAACAGGATTAGGCCCACTGTCTCCAGCAGCAAAATGGAGCAGTGTTAGATTAACAGAATTTTAGGAAGCAGTCAGGGCTCTCCCTCAGTGTATCAACATGTAGGCTGCCCTCCCCTAAACCAAGAGATTATGCTCAGTGAGATTTATCACCTTTATCCAGCAAAACAGGCTCCCCTGCACCCTGATGATAAGATTTCTAATTTGTGTCAGATGCTTTCTGCCCACTGGACCTCAGGGCTAGTTGCAACATCTTAAACCCCTCAGTAAATCCTTGGAGTTCTATGAATCCTTCATGCCTCTGGCCCTGAAGGAGAGTTTACAAGGACTTTCTGTAAATTCCAGAACTGCCAGAGCAGCTCTGGGATTTGCAGACCACCAAATTCTGTACTATACACATAACTTGACAAAGATTAAAGTTAACCCCCTGTTCCTGGTTCATTCTAGGCAAGGATGGAGCTGAGCATGTGAGGAAGGCAAAAGGGAATTCACATTATTAAATATTTTTATTGCAGTAATGTCAAGAGCCCCAATCAGATCAGACTCCTATTGTACTAGGGGGCTTTTTCTGAACCCATCTTCCTCCAGTCCTTAGGAAGCCATGACTAGTCAGTGGTCCTGGTGTTCCTCCAAACATGACCTGAAGGAGACCTCCATAAAGTAGCTTCTGGTTTCACGGTCTTTCTGCTTAATCAGTCAGTTGCAAGCCACCGGGTACGAGCAGGGAAATGCCAGTCAACTGGAAGCCCCGTGGACCTGGGTCAAGACCCTTGGGGTCATGGCACAATTGCAAAGGAGGGATTAACTGGCTACGTTGTAGCAGTGCTGAAAAGGATCTGGGGGTATAGTGAATCACAGGTTGACTATGAGTCAGAAAAGTCTGCAAAAACAGACAAATATCATTCTGAGTGGTATCAACAAGAGCATCAGATGTAAAACACAAGAGGTAATTGTCCAGCTCTACTTGGCACTGGTGAGGCTTCATCTGAAGTACTGTGTCCAATTCAAGGCACCACACTTTAGGAAAGATATGGACAAACTGGAGGGATTCCAGAGGTGAGCAACAAAATTGATAAAAGGTTTAGTAAAACCTGACCTGTGAGGCAACGTTAAAAAAACTGAGCCTGTTTAGTCTTAAGGAAAGACAACTGAAGTGGGCCTGATATATATGTAAAGTGCTGTTATAAAGAGGACATGATCAGTGTTCTCATTGTCCACTGAAGTAATGAGCTTAATCTGCAGGGAGATTTAGGTTAGATATTTGGAAAAACTTTCTAACTATAAGAGTACTTAAGGTCTGGAAGGGAGGTTGTGGAATCTACATCACTGGAGACTTTTAAGAACAGATTGGACAAACCCCCCATTATGAGTGGTCTGGTTCACTTCTCCTGCCTCAGCTCAGACATAGATACTCTATGACTTTGATCAAATTGTTTAACCTCTCACCTCAATTTCTGCATCGGTGAAGTGGCAATAGCATCTACCCTGATTTTGTACTCTAGCTAGGTGCACTGTGACCTTAGCACTTTCCATGAGAAATAAAAGCAAATATTTATTTTCCCAGCCTTCCTGGCCAAAGCAAGCTTTTAATTATTGTTGGAATTTATATATTTATACATAGTGTACAAGGATGTGTTCAAGAGAGCTTTTCCAGGAAAGGTAGGACAGGGAGATGGGGTTTGCATTTAGTTCTGAATACAGGGAGTACTTAGTCTTATTTTTGCTGGCAATAAGTTCCATTGTGAGTTTGTAAAGCTTTTCGAGACCCAAACAGTAGTGTATATTCAAATATTTTTGGTGTAGCACAGCTATCCATTTATCAGGTTTCTGTTCATTTACATCTCATGTTTTAATTCACTCAATTTGTTCTGTGATTGGAAAACTACAGATTAAACACCATTGTATCACTAGCTGCTAAAATTATTTTAACTGTAAGTAGAATGATACTGATATATAAACCTACAGCTTATTTCTGTACTAAATATAGATATGAAAATACTGGCAAATGGACTGTAGAAAGTGATTTGTCGCATACGGACTAGCCAATTTTGTCAAAGGTAGAAATTTCTGTAACAAAGCAACACATCTGCTTGGTCTCATGAACTTCCCCATAAATTGTGAATTTCCCTTGTCTTTATTTCAATGGATGTAGAAAAATGATTCAAAAGTGTGGGTTAGAAATTTATTGTCTGTGCCCTTGAGTTCCTAATCTGGGAGAAATTGAGTGGGAGGGATGAGTTTAAATAATAAAGCCAGTTCTATTCTACTCCAGAAATACTATCACCACCAGCCATGATTTTATGCAATAGTAGGACACCTCTGCTTGCTAACCTATTACCTCCTCTTGCTCTTCACATTGGCCATTGTGCCTCTGGTCATATTTATCTGCAATGCTGTTGCTATTTAATGCTTCAGTATTATGGGGGGTGGGAAATAAAGGATTACATCTGCTACACTGTATATTTTTAAGGCCAAAGAACTTTCACCGTTTCCAATTTAAGTCTATACCCAACCACCCAGAATTAACCTCATTTATCACAAATGAAAGATATATTAATTGTAATTGCTCCCGGAGCAAGTTGCCTTCATTTCATAGTGGTAGACCCCTGTGGCGCTGATATAACTTGGAGCTCTCAGCTGAACAAACTATTGTGGAGCATGTGTACACAGCAGCAGCGCTATGAAGGCTGGTCCTGAAGCTGGAGCCCAGATTGGCCGGAGTAGGGGAAACACAAGAAGTTCGTCTCTCCTCAACCCCTTCCCAGAGCTCTGGTTGACTAGAGAGCTGGAAGAAAATCTCACCCCTACTTCCTGTTGCTAGTTCTCTTCTGATTTGATTGCCATTTGAGAAAGAGGTACATGAGCCACTAAAGAGGCGTATAATGTGCTGCTGTTGGGACACAGCAAGCTGAGTCTGAGGTCAAGGAGGAGCCCCTCTGGATGGCTATTGTGAACTTGCACATCATATGATAGGCAGTAAGAATCCAGGGGGAAGGAGACCCCAGATCAGTGACTGAGGGAGGAGTGATGCGGGGGCCCCCCCAAGAACTGTAGGGTTGCTGATAAATGTGTAGGAGAGACTTCTAGAGAAATCGGTTTGGCTGTGTCTACACTACGAGCAAGGGGTGTGATTCTCAGCTCTCTCAGATATACTTGGGCTAGCTCTCATCTGAGCTAGCACACTAAAAACAGTAGCATAGCCATGGTAGCATGGGCAGCAGTGGCACAGCATATGCTAGTAGCCCTGAGTATGTTCACCTGGGGTTCAGGTGGGTTTGTACTCAGGGCTGTTAGCAAGGTGCTGGTGTTGCCCAGGCTGCCAAGGTTACACTACTATTTTTAGAGTGCTAGCTCAGATAACAGCTAACACAGTACATCTATGCGAACTAGAAATCACGCCTCTGCTCATAGTGACAGGAAGCTGTAAGAGGATTTTCATCCCAAGGCCAGGGGTATGAGTTTGGCACTAACTATCTGCAAGCAGACCCCTGCTACACTATTTAAAATTAAATGAAATGCCTGCCCCGTATGTTAATTCACAACAGCTCAGGTGCCAGAATCACTATGATTTATCCTTCAAATAATTTTATGAGTCCTTGTATTGGTCTATATTCTATGCTAGGGAGGGTAATTAAGGCCTAAGATATCTACTTCAAGTCTAAGTGGCAGAAAAGATTTATTCAAAATTAGTATATACCTCCAAACTAGTTATGTAACAAAGGACATCCCAGTTCAATTATGGGAGGCAGTGGGAATGATGTTGCTTGGCTAGAATATTGGTAGATTTCCTCTGCAGTATCAGGGAGAATAGAATCAGCTCCCAATCTACAGGCTTCAAAGAAGGTTTCATGTTGCCAAGTTTTATTTTTATTTAAATTGTTTTCATGTGCTATAGCAAGTCATTTCAGTATTCAGACACAGTTGCTTTTTCCACACTGTCATCTATAATTATACATTTTTAGCATTCCAATGGTCCCAGGTCAAGTGTTCAAAAGTAGGAAGGCTGGAATATGCTGTAGAAAGGAATTGTACAAGTTTATTTAATGATTCCTTCACAAAAGTGCTTATTACCATAGCAGTTTACAAACGTTATAGATATAAATTATTCAAAGCTAGCCAGTGTGTAGTTTAAAGAGCTACTGCTATATCAAACAACTGTCACTACCGGCTGTCACCAGAAGTGTATCAGAAAATCGTCAGGGGAAAAGGAAACCTACACAAGGACTAAACCAAAGAAATGCGCCTTGTTGCATCATTTTCTGAAGATCACTAAACTCTGAGGGGAGAATGAATTCCAAAGGGGAAAGCCCTACATTGAGACAGCTCTCCTTCTCTTCTGCAACGTTCAGTTCCCAGAACCAGCCGCAAGATCTTAACTGATTTAGCTCCAATTATAGCTTAATTGCTGGAATCCCTTAAGATTTTGCCCTGAGTTTCCTCCTCTGTACAGCATGTCCTCCAAAGAGAGTAAATTCCATAATTTCAATCGTTATCTTTCTGAACAGATTCAGTCTGGGGCAGAATCTCTCTCAGTCCAGTCTTATAGCTGCAGCTATTTCTAACATCTCCCATATTGTCTTGCTACCACCATCTCAAACCAGACTTATTCATGATTCCCTCTAACTCCTCTGTACTCCCTCCTGTCAATATAACCGTTGATACCTTCCACTATCCTCCCAGTCTCAGCTTCAGTCAACTCCTTACTCTCCAGACCTTCATGAAATCCTATTGTTTCTCCCTAAAGAAGAGACCCAGATCTACCCTTTCCTCTTTGTACCCACTGCTAAAAATCTTCACATCCACCCGTCCTGGATTACTGGAACCACTGAGTTGTCCAGCCCATTTGATCACATCCTCCCTATATCCTTTCACTGACATCTTGTCTTGCCATCTCAAATTCAGATTCCTTGTCCTCATATTCAACATATCTCTGCTCTCATATCCATCCCCTTATCTCCACTACATTTATTCCATACTTGTCCCATCCACATCTTACTCTTGATTCTTTACATTCTGTCACATCCTCCCTCAACTCCAAACAGCTTCCCAGATTTAAAACATTACTCTCTAGATCCTACCTTAGAAACAATTTCTTCCAGCAAGCATCTCAGTTCTATATTCCCACCAGTAATATTCCTACACTCTCCTTTCCCTAATTGTCCTGGGCCCTATCTTTGCCAGTCTCATTTTAGACTGAAAACTCTTGGGACAGGCAAGGAACATTTCTTACTCTACATTTTGAAGAGTGCTATGTGCATTGACAACTAGAGTGCCCTAACTACCAGAATAAAAATTATAAAAGAAGGTGGCAGCACCACTCTTTCAGCCCTTCTGCAAATTTAGCCCTTCATTTCCTTTGCTTTTATATTAAAAAGTTCCTGAAAACAAAAACATTTCAGGTCAAGCAAAACACTTCATTTAATCCAAAACAAATGTCAACTTTTTGATTCACCAAAATTTTCCAGAAGATTTGGTTTGGTTTGACCCAAACTGATTTTTTTGTTTGAGGTTGAGAATTGTCAGTCAGCTGAAAAATTGGTTATTCTCTCAATTCTCTTACCACCACCACATGAAAGATGAACAACAACAACAAGAAGAATGAGGCAGAAGGCAAGAGGTAACTTTTCAGCAGGGGCACAGACAATACAGGGCTTTTAAGATAATTATAACATCTAACAGCATATGGAGATAATGGAGGAGGGGGGATTAGCACCTGCACTATTTCTTCCACCTACAGAGTTTCTTTCAAATCCAGGTCAGTGAAATGTTAACATAATTCCTTAAATTTGTGCATAGTCTCACTTATGAGACACAAGTGACATTTAATTGTTTTGCATAAATCCAGTTCTTACAGCCAATCTTGTATATTTCATGTGTTAGGCTTTCATAAGAGGAGTTACAAGAGTTGGTGTCCATATTCTGAATAGCTTTGTATCCTTTTCTAGGAAATCCTAGCAAGCCTGCCTTTGGTGAGGGAGAGTGAATTTTCAGTAGCACACAAGACAGCAACCAAATCCCTTTTGGTGAGAGGTGGGCTCTAACTGCCCTCTGTACATTTGAAAGTCCTCACCACCACTGGCTCCTTCTCCTCACCTCTCCTGCATCACCGTTCCTTGGGCCAGTATGATTTCTTAATTTGGGAAAGGATATTGTTTTCT
Source organism: Gopherus flavomarginatus (assembly GCF_025201925.1). Taxonomy (NCBI): domain Eukaryota; kingdom Metazoa; phylum Chordata; order Testudines; family Testudinidae; genus Gopherus; species Gopherus flavomarginatus. Next base: position 72,713,010 of record NC_066624.1, on the reverse strand, counting down.
ATAATCTCAAACCATAGCTAGTTTACAGCATTTTCTGAAGCCTGGTGTGGATGGCAACTGCTAGATTTTTATCATTAAAATCTTGCAATCCTGGCAAGAAGAGCATTTAGTTGATGTGTGGTTATGGATCAGAGGCCAGGTGGGTCTGTTTGGAGTCTGTTCAATTTTCTGGTGCTACAGAAGTGCAGAGTATGGAGAAAGCCAGGGCCAGCTAGTTCCATGTGAATAAATCCCAGAGCTATCTACAAATGATAGCACACAATTAAAGATAGGACAGTACAGCTAGCAAACTGATCTCGATTAAGCATCCTGTTTGACAGTTTCCCTTCGTGCAAGAGGAGATAAGGAAGTACTTTTTTTAAAACTTAGTTTAAATGGGTTTTTAAGGTCTTGACAAATGCTATCCAGAAAGCATGAGCTTCAGGCTCTGATCTCTGCTGTTATTTACAGATCAGGCATTTTATTTACACATAATCACAGCCTTCCCTATTCCCTTCCTTCTGGAACTGTTCCTAGCAGACTAAGAGACTGATTGCAGGATGTTAGAGTCTATTTTTGTCCGTGTCAGTAATGTTTTGCTCGGGGAGATAGAAGTATTCTAGAATCTGATTTAATTTGAATTAATATTTGGAACAAGACAGGTCAGATGCCACGCATACAATCTGAGCAAACTTGGGAGTTCCCTCACATGTATATTACACAGTATTGTGTTGAGCAGAGTTACTCTGTAGCACATCCTGGTACTCTGCAATATATCAAGAGATATCTAGGAATGCAATTTGTGTCTTCATCTCTACTCCAGCTTCCTTCTTCAGTGGACAGGTCTGATTCCAGAAACCAGTGACCTTCTCCCTATGGGGCCGGATGCTAAGTATGTCTGTCTATAAGTGTCTCTTCTTGGAATGAAGATCTATCATAGTATTTTGGGACCAGATTTTGTTCTGTATCCACCATCGTAAGAATTTCTGCTCATACCACCATCAGAATGGTCAACTGCTGTTACTTGTGGCTAGTAAATGTTAGCAACAGAGTAAAAAAAAAAAAAAGAGGACCAGCATGATTTGCTCCTTGAAAATGTTTTTGTTAGATGAATGAGTAGGTACAGACACTACATAAAAAGTAACAGAGATAAAAATCTCAGATACAGAAAACTCAGCAGTAGTGCCACTAATGAAAGTGAAATCTTTTATAAAAATTTTAGGATCTCTTCCTGTTTCCAGGTTTCAGAGTAGCAGCCATGTTAGTCTGTATCCACAAAAAGAACAGGAGTACTTGTGGCACCTTAGAGACTAACACATTTATGTCAGCATAAGCTTTCGTGGGCTACAGCGCACTTCTATGCATCCGAAGAAGTGAACTGTAGCCCACGAAAGCTTATCCTGACATAAATGTGTTAGTTTAAGGTGCTACAAGCACTCCTGTTCTTTTTCCTGTTTTCAGAGGCAGCTTCCCCTGCATGGTCCATGTCTGTCATTTCACAGCTCCATAGGCAAATGAACTGCCATTTACAGTCACTTAACTATTTACAGTAGTGTTTGAATGGTTCTGGTCTAAGTACCTGCACACTGAGCAGAATATACAGGTGAGCTTCACACTGGCTCCAAGTGTATGTTCATTATTTTAGAGATGCGTTAAGCCATGAAGAACATGGGTGTGGCATTCACCCTATCTCCAACCATTGTGGAAGACAGTTACTCACACATAGGACTTAAACCAATTTGTTTTTCTAAATTGGCCTTCTTTTAGGCGTTTTCCATTTGCACCCAGCTGTGATGACAAACCCCACATTTGTTAACACAATGGTACGTTGTATATGAAAATGCAAACTAGAGGTAGTTATCTGAATTGTGAGGGCAAGTGTCCAACTGCTCATGCAAATAGGTGCACAAAGACGATTTGCCACTGTATTTTTAGAGGCCTATTTAGAAGTTCATCTTTATATAGTAAAATACAACAAAGATTTAAGACAAACCCCAAAATGCTAATAAAGAAAAATACTGAATACTGAAAGATACTGCTGCCTGCTTCTTATTTACAGTGTCACTTGAAAGTGAGAACAGGCACTCTCATGGCACTTTTTGTAGCCGGCGTTACAAGTAGGAGCGCCACCACCCTAGGCGGCGGAAGGTCCTGTCCCCAAAATACCGCCCCCGACAGAGGCGGTGGAAGGTCCAGCCGTCATGGTCACTGCCCCCCAAAATGTTAGTGGCGTAGACAACCGCCTAGGTTGCTTAATGGGTTGCGCCGGCCCTGGTTACAAGGTATTTACGTGCCAGAATGATAAACATTTGTATGCCTCTTAGTGCTTCAGCCACCATTCGAGAGGACATGCTTCCATGTTGATGATGGGTTCTGCTTGATAGCGATCCAAAGCAGAGTGGACTGGCATGTTCTTTTTCATCATCTGAGTCACAGCCACCAGCAGAAGGTTGATTTTCTTTTTTGGTGGTTTTGGTTCTGTAATATCTGCATCAGAGCGTTGATCTTTTAAGACTTCTGAAAGCGAGCTCCACACCTCGTCCCTCTCAGATTTTGGACAGCTCTTCAGATTCTTAAACCTTGGGTCGAGCGCTGTAGCTATTTTTAGAAATCTCACATTGGTACCTTCTTTGTGTTTTGTCAAATCTGCTGTGAAAGTGTTCTTAAAATGAACATGTAAGACTGGTATAACATGAAACATATGCAGAAAACAGGTAAAACAGAGCAGGAGACAGACTATTCTCCCCGCAAGGAGTATAGTCACAAATTTAATTGAGGCATTAATTTTTTTTTTAATGAGCATCATCAACATAGAAGCATGTCCTCTGGAATGGTGGCTGAAGCACTAATGGGCATATGATCGTTCAGCATATCTAGCACGTAAATACCTTGTAACACCAGCCACAAAAGTGCCATGCAAAGGCCTGTTCTCACTTCCAGGTGACGTTGTAAATAAGAAGCAGGCAGCAGTATCTCCCATCAAAGTAAACAAACTTGGCAGAAAGATTGGCAGAATAAGAAATAGGACTGAGTGGACTTGTAGTCTCTAAATCATTTTTACATTATATTATCTTTTATTATGAATCTATGCAAAGTGAGCACCGTGCACTTTGCATTCTGTGTTGTAATTGAAACAATATTGAAAATGTAGAAAAACATCCAAAAATATTTAATAAATTTCAATTGGTATTCTATTGTTATAAGTGTGATTAACTCAAAAAAATTAATCACGATTTAAAAAATTAATCACATGAGTTAACTGTGATTAATTGACAGCCCTAATGAATACATCAAAATGAGAATGCATCCTGCTACTGCAGTATTGACAGACCCTGGTTAGCTTGTGCATGCATTACTTTATATTTTTAATATATGAATTAATCATGTTATAAACATGAAACAGAATGTGTTCCAATGATTTTTTGAACTGTCTCTGAAATAATGCTGTCTATTAGATTTAGCATAAGTGAAACATTTGCTATTCAAGTAAAGGGGAGTATGATTTGGCCCTGTGGATAAAAACACAAAGCATTTTCTAAGGATAAAGATGCTGCTGCTGCTTCTGGCTCTGCTACTAACTGAAAGACTATGACAGTCTCTCAGCTATCATGAATTTCCTAGCTTGTAAGACAGGGATAATATCTCTACACCAAAGCTGTTTGATTAGGATTCATTTATTAATTTTGCAAAGCATTTAGGCCAGAAGGTATCATAAAAATCATCATATTGACAACACTAGCCATTAAGAAATCATGAGTTAGCATCTTCCTCACTCAAAACTGAAATTTTTAAAATAAATGTTGGGCTCTCTTCCTATTTGCTTTCCATATTCTTTGCAAATGGAAGTTTGCAATGCAGACTCACTGAAAATTTTACAGATGATGTTCAATCGTCTTTATTAAATTCATTTTACCATGGAAGACATTAGGCATAAATCTTAAATGCGCTTTATTATTCTTATGGCACTATCACAGAACCAGAACAATGACCCAGAGCATCCATATCTACCTGTTTTAAATATTGGTAGTCAAGGTTATTCTCAACTATGTATGTATGTGCTTGGTTCATCTTTTGTAATCAAATTTTGTACATACTGAATTCAAAACAAGTTTCTGAAACTCAAATTACAAAAAGGGTTTTGTCCATGCAATTCAAATCTTTCTATGTAGGGCAGCCCAGAGTCATTTTGGAAAGGATTCATTCCAAACTGAACCAACACATTTCCAGGAAATTGAAATAACTCATTCTTTCTTAAATTGAGACATCAAATCCATCTCTTGGCATTTTTACTGCACTCATATTATTCAACCCTCATCTTAAATAACTAATCCATTTAATGAAAGATTAGGCATAGAGTCCAGTATTATAGTCCAGATCCAGCAATGTAGGCATTTTATATATTTTAACAAATTAAAGCAATTTAAGTAAGAGTTGTATAGCTGACCCAAACGTCATATAAAACATCATTAAAATCTGAGGATCACACACAGTAACCACACTCAAAGCAGAAGAAAAACGTCTCAATTAGTAGATCCCTATGCCTCACTGTAAAGGATGTGCCTGCCCTGTAGCACCACCTTCTGGCCAAGTATGGCTCTGCGATGGCCTGCCTCAGTTTCCCCTTTCAGTGGGCCAGCAATGGGTTCACTTTAACAGATCAGGCAAGGAGAAGACTGACCGACTTTGAGAACCATTGGTGTAGATAACGTATAATGTTAGCCAGCATACATTAGTCAACAGTTCCAAATAGCTGTGCTTATTAACTATAAACTAATTAAGGTAAGTGTCTCCCCAATCCTCGGGGGGCTAAGCTAGAGACCACCATCACTTGCTAGTTGTCCTGTTCCCCACCCACTCAACTTCCTCCTGCGTTTTAAATAGGGAAGCCCTCCAGTAGAACGGGGAGCCACCTGGATAATATACAAGTGGTTCTGATTGCAGCTCCTGGAAAGGTAGCACACTCACCACATCATCTTCTTTTACTTCACAGCTGGATAAAATTCCCCTGCATTAAATGTTTGTGCCTCAGACTTGTATGTAAAAAAAGAGACAACTAAATTTTGTGGTAGGTTTGAATGCACTAGCTCTTACCTGCTTTAGGGAATAATCCCTTGCTAGTAGAAGAAAGAGCAAGATGAGCCTATAGGTGTCTTCTGTCTCTGTTTCTGGACTTTCTAGAGGTTTGCAAACTGGGGAGGAGGACTGTGCAAGAAGCCTCCCCAGCTTGTGAGGCCTATGCAAGATCCAGCTACATTTGCAAACCCTGTACTCTCAAAAATGCCATGACTGCTCCCTCGCCAGTCTGCAGTGGCAAGAGGCAGTCCTGACTGGGCACAGGGGAGAAAATTGTATCCCAAGGAGTGTAGCGGTGAGTGCAAAGTAGCTCTGAAAGATATTGTGCCTCCTACTATTTCCCCATCACAGAACTGTGGTATGACTAGGCATGTTATATTATTCTGAAGTCCGGGGATTTTTATTTTTAGAAGGCAATTGATTTGTTCAGGTGCTTCATTCAGCTCCTAAGTACTACAACTACTGGAGCTGTATTTGCAGCTCCCCCCAAAATATCTTCATTAAGGTTAAGATAGGAAGTGTGTTTCAGGCAAGCCCAGCTCACATACAGAGCCAACATTATACTTCCTTTACAAATATTCTGCACCTTTTCAAATAACCTGAAGATTAAAATGCCTGGAAATTGTCATCTTCCCCACTGCTCTGTAATCCTTCATCCCTCACTGATTTATACTGCCTGCCCAAATTTAGCTACAAAAATATTCTTTAAGCTCAAAACAATATAAGGCTTTTGGGAAAGGATTCTTTGAATAGCAAATGGAATTTTAGACCTCCTCTAGTAATTTGCGGTTTGGCACTTGGCATGTATTTTTGGCAAATTTTAGGAGCATGGTTAATTTGCATAGCCAGTGTATTTTGTTTTTGTTCTCTATACAACATTAAGAACATGAGGAAATGTTATAGACATAGTAGGGTTCTGTTGATAAATTTTATAGTTAATTGTTTGACCACACTTTGGTTTTTTATGCAATATACTCATGAGATCAAATAACCAATGTCAGTTAGGTTTATTAATAGGGTATAGGAAAAAAGGTTCTATATAATACCAATCTCTAAGGAGCCATCCCATGAAGCAATGTTACATTAACCTTATGCAGAATGTGTGCTCCCCCAAGTTACACATTTCAGCTGGTATTATTTATATGAGGATTTTAGAAGTTATTTGTCTCTTTACACGTCCCTAAAATCCAATCCATCAGTTTGTTCCAGTTCATTAACTAGTGCTCTGTTCCTTCCTTGTCTTGGTAGTGATACTAGCATTGCATGGACCAGTACCTGCAATGCTAGTATCACTACCTTGTAGAGAGACATAGAGCAAACATATCTTGATTTTGACAAGTTTCCTATTGCTTATCCCAATGCTTACTTCAGCAAATGCAGGGAGTTGTGGGATATTGAGCATAAGTGAGCAGGATTATGGTCAATTTGGCTATATCACTGTTACAATTTTTGTGCTTAATGTTAGTGGTTCTCAGTGCATGCTAATATTTATATATTGTGTAGATCAGCAGTTCTGAAAGCCAGTCTGCTGCTTGTTCAGGGAAAGCTCCTGGCTTGCCGGGCTGGTTTGCTTACCTGCCGCGTCCGCCGGTTTGGCCAATTGTGGCTCCCACTGGCTGCAATTTGCCACTCCAGACCAATAGGAGCTGCAGGAAGGGTGGCCAGCATATCCCTTGGCCTGCACTGCTTCCCGCAGCCCCCATCGGCCTGGAGCAGCAAACCACAGCCAGTGGGAGCCACGATCGACCGAACCTGCAGATGCGGCAGGTAAACAAACTGGCCCGGCCCACCAGGGGCTTTCCCTGAACAAGTTGTGGACCGACTTTGAGAACCATTGGTGTAGATAATGTGTATTGTTAGTGGGATATATGTTTGTATGTTAGCCAGCATACATTAGTCAATAGTTCCAAATAGCTATGTTTATTAATTATATACAAGCATAAAAGTCATAGCTATGTATGTATGCATGCTGTTTCTCTGTCAGGATTCAGTGGCTTCTGCAACAGAACACAGGGAGGTCCCATCTGACAAAGTGGGTATTCACCCATGAAAGCTCATGCTCCAATACGTTTGTTAGTCTATAAGGTGCCACAGAACTTTGCCGTTTGTAAAGAAAGTATAGCTGTCTACAGTGTTAGACTTCAAATAGAACATGTTCCACAGTAAGTTACATAGGTGGATATGCTTCAAAGCACTGAAATGACTCATCTTAGATGCACCTACCAAAGTACCAGAGCTCTCTTTATGGCTGTCAAATGTTCCCTGCCACAAAAGCCTCACCTTTCCATTGCCATGTTCACTATGTGGTTATGCCACTTTCTTCTGTACATTGAAACAGTTGGTTTAGAGACATTTTTGGCTGAGGCTCTTGAGGTGCTCATTCCCATTGATTTCAGTCAGAGGTGGGTGCTTATCCCAGTGCAAGCAGTACATCGTACCATGCAGGGTTAGGCCATTTGAGATGCCTGAGTGCACCCTTCAAGATTTGTGTCAATGTGAGGAGAAAAAATTGTTTATTATCTTACTTGGCCTACTTTTTGTAAAAATTATGCTTACAGCAAGGATGCATGGCTTAGAAAAAAAAGATTTAAAGCGTGCTAACATTCCCTAATCCTGCTTTATCTGCTCTTTCCCTGAGATATTCTAGGCCGTCATTGTTTTTCAGTCAAACTCTTCCCCTGACTATTAGTCATTGTCATCCTCAAGGCACTGAAACCATGCCATGTGATTTGTGACGAATCAGAACTAAGATAGCTCAGGTGAATAGCACATATCAGCTACTTCCAGGAAACTGACACTAATCTAAAGGCTTAGAATTCTCCCAGAAATGAGTTTAATTACTGAATAAATGTTACTTAACTGAAATTATAGCTTCTTCCCCAAACCTTCTGCAAGCAGAGAAAGAGGCTAAATTCAGTAAATTGTCAGGATAAATTAAGAACAAATAGCTTTAGTCTTCACTGTTTTGTTTCCAGATGTGGGAGCTATTTAAAACTACTTATACACCCTAACCCCCTCCCAATCATAGCAGTATCTGAGCACCTCAAACTTTGTGAGGTAAGGAAATGCTACTGACCATTTTACAAAACACGTAGTATTTTACAGACAGTGAAACTGAGGCACAGATTAAATGACTAGCCCATGGTCACACCAGAAGTCTCTGGAAATGAACGCTGGCCTCTTGAGTCCCAGGTTAGGACCCTAACCATGAGAGTATTCTTCCTCTTTAGCTAGCCTACTCCATGAACGTGAGCTTTTCCTTCTATTTGCTATCACTGTTACACCTAGAAAGCAGCAGGTGGAATTTTAAAAAAATGCCTGGTTAAATATCAGGAAATCTAAATTATTTTCGTGGATTAAACAATGGCATTTGATCTGAAAAATGCAGAGGATGTTCTCCTTTGGCATGCTTACGGCTTTGCAATCAGAGTGTGACTGCATTTCATTTGATCCTGAACTAAACTTTAAAAAAAAAGACGAAGTTAATGCTGCCCAAGAAGCAACTGAATCAGTTTCCACTACAAAGAACTGGGTAGCTCAAGGGACTGGCAGTGGGATATGGTACATAGCCTTTTAGCTCCAGGTCACTGAACTGAATCCTACTCATGTCAGGAGTTTGGGCAGTTTGGTTAGATTTACTGGTGGCCTCAGTCTATGCCTTTAGAGGATTAGTGTCCACATGATCAGCCCCAATATCACAAATGGTATTAATCCACGTGCTCGTTAACAGTATCAACTGAGTCTCCTTGAGTATGGACACTGAACCTCAGTAGAAGAAGTGAATATTCCTTGTCAAGGTTTAAGCATATTAGTGCAGTAGAGTGTAGAGGCATGCACTGCTACTGCCCATGATGCAGTGGACCCATTCTAGAGCTTGAATCTACCACACTTGCTTAGCATTCAAAAATTGCACAGGTGACAGAATCAGCAGTCCGCTTATCACACTGTTAGTCTGGCAGTTTCCACAAAGACTTTAAAAGTCACTTAAAAAAATCAGATGACACATGAAGAGCGTGTGCAGAAGACAGACGTTAGCCTGTCTCTTGTGCTGACAATGAGACATGGTTGGCCTATTAGCTTTGGGTGAAAAAGTTTCTCTCAAGGCAGCAAATAAAAAGCTATGGAGTCATAACCAGTGCCTCCATAGTAAGGTTTCAGTTACATTTGTATGTGCAGCAGAAATTCAACTTCTGCTTTGTAAAAAACACAGTTTGTCCTTCTGAAACTTACAGCACTTACTCACTGAATACAGAATGAGTTTTCCAGGAATTTACAAGTAAATCAGTTAATTTATGAGTTTACATTTATTAGAAACCTGTTACCTTTAAGAAATTCAGGATGTGTGTCAACCTTTTCTTGGTCTCAGATGAGTTGAAGGTAGTGCACAGGCTAGGCACCCAAAGAACCTTAACTCTGCCATGTAGTGACAAAAGGAAAAAATAAGATACCTAATGTCCCTAAGAATCAACTTAATCTGATCTGGGACCAGAGATTAAAATCCTTTCATCATGATCATTGGTTATTGCATGATGTCACGATAGGGCACCCTTCACTCTGCCCTAACTTTGTATTCCCAACCTCGAGAAGGTTGTAGTAAACTCTGAATTTCCTAGGCTTATAATGCTTCGTTCAAGGATAATTACAACATCCCTGTAATGTTTACCCTTAAATTACTGATATGTACTCAATCATAACTCTGTATAAATCTAATCTTATTTGGGAATAAATATTGAAACTCACTGAATGATGGCAACATTCTCATACCATCAGTAAGTGAAGGAAAAATACTGAACTTCTTTGTTTCTTGTGAGAAAGCAAAAAAATTAGAGATGAATATTTTAAATATAAAACTGAAAAAAAAAGAGTATATATACAGCCAGGAGAGGGGTGCATATCTCCACATCTCTCACTCCATCAGCTACAAGACTGAGCACTGGGAAGGCAGCATAACCAGTTCCAAGAGGAGGAAGAGCTTTGCACTTCTGCTAGAGTGATCACCCTCTGGCCTAATTAAATGATTAGCATTGACAGGCTTCTAGAGAAAGCCGTGTTGTGTTCTCCCAGCTGAAAAGTGAAAGCACAGTGCAGGCTTCCTTGAGGGAGAAAAGTGGCAAATGCCTCCCAGAAAGCTGGCACGTTTGGGCTTTTTTTTTTTTTTAAATGCAGGAGCAGTAGGTGGAGAAAATATCCAGGGAAACGTCCCCAGCCTCAAAAAATAAGTGATCCATTTTCTGACTCACCACTTAGGATGGCAACAGTACATGCAGGCCTACACATTTGTCCATGGTAAAGGCTAGTAAGGGGTCAACAATAGAGAAATAGAGTTTTCCTGGAGAATAAGAGGGATGCTCTTCATGTTCCACTTCAGTGTGTTGAATAAAAAGCAAAGTGTGGGTAAGAACATAATGAACAGCTGGGCAGCAGAGCAATGTGGGTGATCAAAAAAGTAATTATGGCAAATGCCAGAGTATGCAGTGTTACCAGTTCCAAGCATTCAAAAAAAAAAAAAAAAAAAAAAAAAAAAAAAAAAGAGAAAGAAAGAAAGAAAACTCCAAGAGTCAGCCCCATTCCCTTCTCCCCACCCTACACCCCTTCTGCCAAGTCATAACATTTAAAAAAAAAAAAAAAAAAAAAAAGGAGGGTTATTTCCATTTGGTTTCTAAGCATGGAGCGGAAGGGAGGTTTACGTTTTCCGGCTTTTCTCTGCCACCATGAGTCTAGAAGTTTACTATTTTAAAAGTGAAAGCCAAGATTCTCAAGCAATCACATGACTCCAGAAAGGGCTAGAAGGAAAAAAAACAGCTCATAACAATCATGATAAAATCATGTGTTGGCACCACAGTACAATGGTGCACAACATTACCTCCCAGAAAAGACTGCCTGAAACAAGCCTTTTTCCCCCCCATGTGCCTTAAATAACCATCCCTATAAATGTTAAGCAGAACATGAGAAATAAGGTGCCAGTGAGTTTCCTTAAAGAGGCTCTGGGTCAGCAATTTAGCAAGGTACAGGCATGTAGACAGTGCAGTTTCCTCTCCTACTCCTATTGTAATGCATTTATGTTGAATAGCAGCTAGCCTTATCCTGATGCATGTGTCTGGAACATTCCCTATCCTTTAGCAGTCTGAGTAAAGGTAACCATAGTTAATCTTTGTCCTTCAGGCATCCTCAAAAGGTCCAAGATACCACAAAGAGCAAGAAGGCAACAGGCCCGTGGCCCAGAGCTCAACATAAACTACAGTTGGGGTTGGGTGCGCCATAGGGAGCAAACTACACAGTTCCATGTTAACTATGGAGGTCAGGCAGTAGCATGTCAGTCTCCTCCAGTGTTCTGCACTGCTGCTGACTAGGGCCAGGAACGATCATAGTCCAGTAGCCAAAAGCAAGTTTGTGGCGGTATCTTGTTTTGGTGTCCATGCAATGTTCTCTTGTGGATTCTGAATTTTGAGACACAATGTTCAAAGAAACTGGCTGATGACATCTTGTTGCTGTTGAGCATTTTGAAATATGGAGCACTTAATACAACCCCTCTCCTGATTCACTAGCCAGGTGACAGTGAAACCACTTTCATTGAAATTCATTTTTTAATAAAAGCTTCCCACTAATATTCTGTTATGGAACATAATTATTTAGGAAGTATATATGCTATGTCTGTATCAGTGTCTGTATTAGCAATATACCTTGCTATTGCCCAGCCCTCGAAACAAGGCACAAGGCATATTCTTATACTTGTAAAGCAGGCACACTTAAATTCTTACATATTCACTCATGAGAGTTAATTTTCAAATATTGGACAATTACAGACATGAAGAGATTATAAACCAAACACACAATCACCTGTTTTCTTTATTCCCTTTTATGCTTCTCGTTGTTTAGTTTCCATGCTAGCTACTACTACCTAATTGCACCACCTAGTAGGTCTGTTCATAGTACTCTTCACTTGGTATGTTTTATCTTTTAAAATTTGGTTAGACTAATATGTAGCAGCCGTGTTAGACTGTATCCACAAAAAGAACAGGAGTACTTGTGGCACCTTAGAGACTAACAAATTTATTTGAGCATAAGTCAAGGATTGTGGCAGAGAAGCTCTTAATAAGAATCTAGAGCTGTGTAGCAATCCCTCTTAGACCCCCCCCCCAAGTGCCCCCATGGCAAAAGTAAACACTGTCAAGGGTAGAGTGGTACCCCCAGCAGTCAATGTAGAATGTAGCCATCCTACCGGGTTCTCTGACAACAGCAAGGACAGTAAAGACACTGACAGTGACAAAAAAAGCATGCACAGGTTGGTCCAACAAAGGTACTTCACACTAACCTTGTCTATTCCTGAGTGACAGGTTTACAAGCAAGTTCACAAGAGGCTGAGGTCAAGAATATTTTGTTCACTGACTCTGGTGACCTGAGGATTGCCCAGGTTAAATCTGACCTAAATAAGTAGCTGCAGACAGACGTATCAACTATACATACATCACAAGAAGTCTCTGCACAGTTATTGATGGTTCTACAGTTCTTTGGATAGTTCACTATCCATTAAATGGTACCATGAAGGACTTTGTGCCCAGTTTTATAGTCTATACGAAACATAAGCTAGCAACGGGTAACATACACCTTCTCTTTGACAGATACAAGGAGACTTCAGCAGTAACAGTGACTGAAGATCTAGCAGGGCTAAGGAAGCAAGCAGAGTGCATCAGTTGAGTTCAAGTACACAGCTACCTCCACAGAAAGTCATTTTGATAGTTACTCAAAGAAACAGTTGATTGATATTACTCGTATGACACTCATTCAAGATAAGAAGTTTCACTAACATGTAGTAGCACAAGCTAGTTACCACAGGCAGAGACAAAACCCCAGCTGAAATAAAGCCAGGAAGTATGGTGATCAACAGATGAGATATGGCCACCTCACATGAAGAAGCCAACAACATCCTTGTACAACAAATGGTGATGGCTGCAAAAGAGAAACCATGTGGAATATCACTATTATCAGAGGACTGATGTCTTGTCTTATTTTTGCACCATTACCTTCAACAGAGTCTAATATCTTTAGTGGTTATGGAACCTCCAGTCCAAGAGAACGCTATAATAAACATCTGCGCTGCTGCAGAGAAACACAGAAACATTGTACCAGGATTGTCAGTTGCCCATGCATTCTAAGGCCTGGTCTACCCTGCAGGGGGAAGAAATATATTACACAATACCTAAATAATCTGTGGCATTCAAGACTTAAGTGGGGCCAAGAACTTAGTAGGAATCAAGAGAATTTGACATTTATGTGAGTAATGAGAACTTCAGAACAGAAACAAGTAGACTTTTAAAAAAAACTGTAAAAAGGCTATCAATCCTCACACTTCAGAGAATAAACCAGCTAGTCACTCACTAGTGAGATTAGAAAGACACTTCACCCAGGCAGCTACAAACAAAGGGTTTTACATCTATGTAACATATGCTGCTGTCTCAGTTTCCCCTTGTTGGTTGACAGCTTAGCCATCTTGCTTAATGAAAAAACTTCACCTCTTAAGGTAATGGTAATCCAAACAAGAGTCCAAATGAGAGTCCAGAATAGGCACAAAATCTCTCACTTTCTCCAGATCACAACCCTTCCCCACGGATCTGTCAGTTCTCACTTTTCTCCCCTGTCCAGTAATAATAATGGCCCCTGAGGGTATGTCTGCACTGCAACATTAGCCTGCACTTGAGCCCAGGCTCAAGCCTAACGTCCCTTGTGTGTCTATACTGCAATTGTGCTAATTTAGGGCTCATACACAGGGTCCCAGGTCCCTGCAGGGTGGAGGGTCCAAGCTCAAGTTAAGCCAGGACCCAGTTAATGGGTTAAGTCAGGCCTATTGCTTTGCAGTGTTGATGCAGCCCTGCTTGACTCAGATCCCAGGAGTTTGCCAGAAATATCCCACAATTCCACGGGACAACTTCCTTAGTCCACTTTATCCCAACAATCTGCAATCCACTCCAATGAAAACAGAAGCCACACCTCTTTGCAAATGGCAGCAGCTCAGGTCAGTGTTAACCTATTCATTCTGATCATCTCTCTGCAAACACATTGTCAGAGAACCTCCCAGGTTTGCAATGGAGAGCAAACCGATTAGCCTTCCTTAGGAGAGCAGAGTGGATTTAAGGTGGCTCCAAGTGCATGTACAGTGACAGCAACAGATCTCTGTCCAAACCTCATGATTTTTTGTTCACAACCTTTAGTACAGGGGTCCATAGATAATTTGTCTGCTACTTCACTTAGACTCATAGGTCAGAAGGGACCAATCTGATCATCTAGTCTGACCTCCTGCACAAGGCAGGCCACAGAACCCCACCCATCCAATTTTATAACAACCCCTATCCCAGGACCGAGTTATTGAAATCCTCAAAAATGGTTTGAAGACCTCAAGCTGCAGGGAAACCACCAGCAAGCGACCCGTGCCCCACGCTGCAGGGGAAGGCGAAAAACCTCCAGGGCACCTGCCAATCCGCCCTGGAGGAAAATTCCTTCCTGACCCCAAATATGGCGATCAGCTAAACCCTGAGCATGTGGGCAAGAGTCACCAGCTAGCACCCAAGAAGGAATTCTCTGCAGCAACTCAGTACCCATAGCATCCAACATCTCCCCGCAGACCATTGAGCAGACCTGTCTGGTGGTAATTCAAGATCAATTGCCCAAATTAACGATCCTATCATAACATCCCCTCCATATACTTATCAAGCTTTGTCTTAAAGCCAGGAAAGTCTTTTGCCCCTACTACTTCCCTCAGAAGGTTATTCCAGAACTTCACTCCCCTAATGGTCAGAAACCTTCGTCTAATTTCAAGTCTAAACTTCCTAATATCCAGTTTATACCCATTCGTCCTCGTGCCTACATTAGTACTAAACTTAAATAATTCCTCTCCCTCCCTAACGTTAACCCCCTTGATATATTTATATAGAGCGAGCATATCCCCCCTCAGCCTTCTTTTGGCCAGGCTAAACAAGCCAAGCTCTTTGAGTCTCCTTTCATAAGGCAGCTTTTCCATTCCTCGGATCATCCTCGTAGCCCGTCTCTGAACCTGTTCCAGTTTGAATTCATCCTTCTTGAACATGGGACACCAGAACTGCACACAGTATTCCAGATGGGGTCTCACCAACGCCTTATATAACGGCACTAACACCTCCTTATCCTTGCAGGAAATACCCCGCCTGATGCATCCCAAAATCGCATTTGCTTTTTTAACAGCCGTATCACATTGGCGACTCATAGTCATCCTGCTATCAACCAGTACCCCAAGGTCCTTCTCCTCCTCCGTCGCTTCCAACTGATGCGCCCCCAACGTATATCCAAAATTCTTATTATTAATTCCTAAATGCATGACCTTGCACTTTTCACTGTTGTATTTCATCCTATTTCTATTACTCCAGTTTACAAGGTGGTTCAGATCTTCCTGAATAGTATCCCTGTCCTTCTCCGTGTTAGCAATACCCCCCAGCTTCGTGTCATCCGCAAACTTTAGTAGCACATTCCCGCTCTTTGTGCCAAGGTCAGTAATAAAAAGGTTAAATAAGATCGGTCCCAAAACCGATCCTTGAGGGACTCCACTGGTGACCTCCTTCCAGTCCAACAGTTCACCTTTCAATACGACCCTCTGGAGTCTCCCCTTTAACCAGTTCCTTATCCACCTTACAACTTTCATATTCACTCCCATCTTTTCCAATTTAACTAACAGCTCCCTGTGCGGAACCGTGTCGAACGCCTTACTGAAATCTAGGTAAATTATATCTACCGCATTTCCTTTATCTAAGTAATCCGTCACCTTCTCAAAGAAGGAGATCAGATTGGTTTGGCACGATCTACCTTTAGTAAATCCGTGTTGCAATTCGTCACAATTACCATTGACCTCTATGTCCTTAACTACTTTCTCCCTTAAAATTTTTTCCAAGACCTTACATACTACAGACGTCAAGCTAACAGGCCTATAATTACCCGGATCACTCTTATTCCCTTTCTTAAAAATAGGAACTACATTAGCAATCCTCCAGTCATACGGCACAACCCCCGAGTTTATCGATTGCTTAAAAATTCTCGCTAACGGGCTCGCAATTTCACGCGCCAGTTCCTTTAATATCCTCGGATGGAGATTGTCCGGGCCCTCCGACTTCGTCCCATCGAGCTGTTCAAGTACGGCCTCTACCTCAGTTGCGGTAATATCCACTTCCATATCCACATTCCCGTTTATCATCCCTCCATCATCGCAAGGTTCCTCACTAGTCTTATTAAAAACTGAGGCAAAGTACTTGTTTAGATGTTGGGCCATGCCTAGGTTATCCTTTACCTCCATTCCATCCTCAGTGTATAGCGGCCCCACTTCTTCTTTCTTTTACAGGACACCATTGTTTACAGATGACCTATGACAGATGAAGCAAGAATAGAGATAGCTAGAATGCCACTGACTCATGTTGTGTGCTGAATCCAAACTGTTGCATCATAATGAATTCTCAGTTTTATTCCTCAGCAGCACATGTGGCAAATAAAGGGTGCATTGCAGAACATAGGGAAGGCCATGCACAATAGAACTCTAGTGGATGACCAAAAGCTTGGTTAACCTAGGCTGCCACCACCTGGTTACAGTCAAGATTTTCTTGTGGTGAGGAGTCCTCAAGTTACTTTGCACATAAGAATCATTCAGATCCAAACCAAACTTTCTGCTTTCTTAATGCAGCTTAATTTTTAACAGTTATCTATAGATCGGAGAAATTTGTGCCCCCACGGAAATACAGCAGGAATTTAGACTTATGGCTCTTTCTAACCCATCTTGTTATACCATCACAGCTTTACACCAAAGACACATCTTGAGGTGTATACGAAGGGAGAGTAGAAGGGTGTGTGGTTGGTGTTAAGGAAAAGAAGGTACTATGGAGGTTCGATTGTACCATCCTTCCTGTGGGCAGTGCTGAGCAGCAGCAGCCCTGGTGCTGCCAGGCACAAAAAAATGAATGAGCCATCAGAGAATGCAGGGTCTGCAATTGTTAGGCCCTTATGCAGCTCTCACAGAGAGGGGGACATTAATGCTCTTTTCTCCATACTGTGTAAGGGTCAGGAAGAATCTAGCCCTGCGAAATGAGTATAAACTTAGAGGCTGATTTTATAATCCTTAATGCACGAGTTCCTCACTCTGGACATGAATAAGGACAATGGAAATGAACCCCTGTTCAAAACAAGCGGACAGAAATTGAGGATGAGATTTTCACAAGTTTACCAGGTCCAGTTCCTTAAAGGTATTTAGGCTTCTAACTTCCACTGATTTCCATAGATGTTAGGAGCCTAAATGCCTTTAATGATCTCAGCCACAGTGACTTAGCCGCACAATTCCCATTGAAAACAAAGTTCCCTGAAAGACTCCCTGAGATGTGTGCTCTTAGAACTTCCATTCCAGGGGGAATTTATTTTGAAAATAAAGATTGTTATGAATTGAAACAGAGCCAAAATTTCTCATGTTTCCCATACAACAAAAATTCCAAAATATTTTGTTTGAATAGTGTCAAAACATTTCGTTTTATGTTGACATTTATATTGTATTAAATATATTATATATACACTGGTACTCATAATCTTAATATATGTACATGTATACTTACATCCATTTTACTATAAAAGGCTAAAAATGAATTGAAATGACACTAAATGCTTTAATGTTTCCCATAGAAAAAAATATCAGAATTGACATCTGCTATCAAAACATTTAGCCTTTGATGAAATTGAATTTTTTGATGGAAAACTGTTCTGTCTGCAATTATTTTTTACCTGCTTTAATGCTTACTACTCGGTACCAATCCCAAACTAAAATCATCCTTGGATTTCAATGGAATTAAATCAGTGATGAATTTGGATCCCTGTGTCATAAAGCATTTATTTCTTGTACCAGGATATGAGAGAGAACATTAAAAATAGACATCATTCAAACATGTATTTATGATTCTCAAGCAGTGCAGTTGTTGTTGCTGAGAATACTTCCCTGTGCTTTGTACTATATTTGAATATGGACTTGAGACTGCCAAGTGCCCTCAACTTCACTGAAAGTTGTGGATACCCAGTATATCTCAGGATCCATCTCCAAGTTTTTTTTATATACACCACAGTATAATTAGATATTTGCAATGTCGGGTATTGACATTTAGATTACACTGCTTTCAAAGTGACACCAACATCTGCTTAGTTATAACAACATCAAAATACATTTCATTGAATGAATTAAGACAAGAAAAATTGTTCTTGGTCTTTCCTATTTATAAGTGCCGTGCTCTTGTAAATAATCCCTGTCAAATTTGATTAATATAAAATGCTTTGGAAGAAGTCCAGAATACCACAGCCTCTGTTTAGATCCAGATACACTATATTTGTTAAATGTTGCAGAAGGTGAATGCTCTTTCCATTTATATTAAATGAAATAAAACTATTCTATTTGGAAGACAAAACAGTAAGGCCTCTTCAGGCATTGTAACTAGGAAAGTAAGAGTGATGAAATCCTGTTCTGGAGAATTGTATGAAGCTTAAAGCAAGGATTTTGATTTTGCCCATTTATCTTTGAGCCTTCTTACCCCTACAATGAAAGCACCGGACTCTGGAGTCAGTCTTGTCACTTCATCTGTTAATATCCTTGCATTGGCCCCTGGCCACACAAATAACTCATTACCAATGACCCCTGTATTAATGTGGCATGCTTAAGCTATGTTTGCATCATCCCTTTTCATTCTCTCCTGTGTTTAATGTGATGTAACTCCCTGTAGTCGGAGATAAATTAATTTATGTTAAGGCAGGCAATTTCAGAACTGGTTCTGTTTTCTCCATCTATAATTCACTCAAACAGTGAGTTCTATCTGTGGGTTAGAGAGATGAACAACTTGATGATAGTTTTGGTAGCCCTTTTACTTCTGCTAACAGCGAACAGGAACATCAGCTTCTGTAAGAGGTCAGCTGCAAGTTTCATTGACTGCCATCAACTCAAAGGAAAGATGAAAAATTTGCAAATGTGCTGACATCCCTATATGTAATATGAGATTTCTTTTTAACTGTTTTTGACAAGCAACTAAATTTAGAGGAGCATATAATCTGATTTAGAGCTAAATATGCAGTACAAACACAGTTACAGACAGATGTAATACTGGCCACCAATAGTAAAAGAATTTGAACCAAACATGATTATACTTAAAAAAAATCATGATTTTCTATATAGAAAAATATGAATTTAAATCAATATATTGGGCCAGCTCCTCAGTTGGTGTAAACCAGCTCCTCAGTTGGTGTAAATCAACAAAGCTCTGTTGAAGCTGGGCCAGATCTTAGTTGGTGTAAACTGGTATATTTTACTCATCTGAGATTCTATTTCAGTTTATGTGAATTCCTATATCACCTTAGTATCGGAGCACTTTGCCCATCATCATGGTATCTAAATTGATAGATATATTTTATCGATTATCTATTTAAATTCAGAGTAATGAAACATCAGAAACTACATTTATCATACTAAAAGTTTATGAAATTATTAAATGTTTTCAATAGATGATCACCCATATTACTAAAAAATGCTTGATAAAAATCTGATGTTCATATTGTTCCCCTTCTCTCCTTCAAAGTCTCAGTCTGCAGCAATAAGCTTCATTGTGGTGTTGACAAGAATCCCTGTCCTGGATCAAATAGGATGATGCAGCAACAAATTCAGACACAGTTTAATGATGCTACAGCAGCAGAAGACTTTTTAAGCTGCAATGTGAATAAATGGTACTTTTCACTGTATGAGTGCTGTAATGCATTTTTTTGCACTTTGGTAAATCTATAATTTCCTACAGTATCAAATCTACCATGGATAGAGCTCAATCTAGCAAAGTGCTCACAACTCCCATTGAGTCAATGAGAGTTAAGGGTGCTCACTACTTTGTTGGACCGGGGTCTTAGTCACCCAGGAGAACAAATGCCTTTGACATGTTTATAGAAAGAGTTTAGGAACAGCAAATACATCAGTGTTTTAAAAAATACACTGTGTGTACAGTATTCATAGATTGAGGCTAAAAGGGACCACTAGTCTGACCACCTGTATGACACAGGCCATAGGACTTTCTTGAATTAATTCCTGTTTGAACTACAGCATATTGTTAGATAGCTTTCCCTTCACCCTCTCCCCTGGTTTTTGTCACGCAGACAATCCGAAGTTCAAGCAATGCAATGTTTATTGGGGTTAGTTCCAAGCAAGCATATACATAGCACTACACACCAGCTGAGTCTGTTTCCCCAGTGTTCCATTCCCAGCTCTGATGCCGCAGAGCGTTTACCTCGTGTCTCCCTTCCCAGCTCTGACATCAGAGCCTTGCCTGTGTTCCAGTCCCAATTCCCACCTCCTCCTCCTTAGCAGGCCCAAATATACCTTCAGTGCATGCCCCTAGACACACCCCTTACGACTTATGGTCATGTTCCATTTGGGAGGGTCGTTAGTTGGGGTCTTCATCCCACCTCTTTTGTATCCCCTGGGAGGGGTAAGGAGTGAGGTTGTGTTCTGGCCAAGGCCAGGCTTTGTGTATGTCTTATGCCTTCCCCCCACTCCCTCTTGCCTCTCCTAACTGGCTGCTTGACCTTGGCTTGAGAGAAGCCAAGCAACCTTCCAGTGTATGCTCATATATTACACTCCCACCATACTGTGTAGCACTTTAGTTCCATCTCCTTTCACTTCATCTGTTTGTGGGCAGATTTAAAACAGCGTCTTCATCCTTTGTTTACACATATTAGTATAAGAATATCAAAAAGTCAAACCCAAAATTCTATCTCAGGCTGATAAACAGGCTTATATGCTAACATATCTTTTAGAAAAACATCCAATCTTGATTAGAAAAATGTCAAATGCTGGAAAATTCACCACTGCCCACGGGAAGTTGTTCCATTTGTTAATTATGCTCACTGTTAAACATGTGTGCCTTATTTCTAATATAAATCTGTGTTTGTAGATGTCAAAGCATCATTCATTCTTGCTGAAGCTTAACTCTTCTGCTACTATAGCACCCTTAAACTATCTAAATTCATCACCACCTCATCCAATTTGATCCAGGACAAGGCGGCTTGTCAACACCATAGTGAGATGTGAGTTTTTATATAAATTAGTATATTAGAGCTAGTTGAAAATTTTCCAACCAAACATTTTTACATCAGAAAATGCTGATCAAAACCAAAATGTTCTATGGAAGTGTGTTCATTTTGAATGAACTTCATTTTAAAAAAATGATCGATTGTTTTGATAGCAAAACAGAACATTTTAGTTTTATAAATATAAAATTAACAGTTCCAAGTTTTAGAACAAGGAAGGTGTGATTCACCTCCAAATTTTTCCAAAAGTTTCATTTCTTGGAGGGAAATTTTGACTGTCATTCCAATTAGGAATAATAATAAAAAACCTAAAAATGTCAATTTCCTAACAATGGAAATTCTGAGTTCTGACCAGCTCTCTAACATTAAAAACAAAGCAAAAAACCTACACAAGCATGAGATGCAAGACCACCGATTACTTGTTCTTAAAAAGATGTTTCAGCTCATGAACATAGGTGATGAATATATCATATTGCAGTTATTCAGATAAAAGAACTCAACCAAAAAAGACAATTTCTGCATCCAAGAGTTTACAACCAGAGTACAAGCAATTTGCACATGCTCAGGTTTTGCAAGGGATATTAGCCTCCATTTTTAGAAAGGTGTCCTTTTGGATTTATTGGAATCACACACTGCATCTATTTGAATGTCTAATCAATCACAGCTCTTGGCCTTTAATCAGTGGCCTTCTCTTTACTAGGAAAAAAGTGTGTTCTACTTCTTCCCTTGAGTTAGCTAACTCAAGGTAAAATCCTAATACATACAAGGCTGCTTGTTAACTGCCACATACACCAATATCTGAAACACAAAACACAAGAAATTTGAATTTATTATTTCAACTGTAAGTTGTCTACATTACTCACATGACACTGAACTAAAGCCCATGGCAGTCAGTAGAAAACACAAAGAGATTCAAGCTGCAAGGTTTGGATCTCAGTGGTGTCCAGGGCTGAGATTTTGGATTAAAGTTAAGATTAAGAGTGCAGCTACGCTTTGGAAAAATGATTCTAATCATGCCATTGTGGTGGTTCCATATTTATTGTATCAACGATTCCAGGTCAAATTTACTTGCTTTACAAGTGTTAAGATCTTTTCTCTCTACCTGCTGACCCAGTAAACTCCAACTGAGAGTCAGAACTCAAGGTATGCTTTTTTCCTGGCTAACATGTAATAAATATTCTGCAGCTACAACTCAGTTAATAATTCTGTTTAGATTCACAAATCACAACAGAACTAACTTCATGCTCCCTTAGCAGTTTTGGTCATATAGATCAAAAAGGAGTAAAACCAAAAGAAAATATTTGTCATTAGAGTCAACCTGTGGGATTCAGCTAGGGGATGTTGTAAAGGCCAAAACCATAACTGGGTTCAAAAAAGGATTAGATAAATTCCTGGAGGATAGGTCCATCAATGGCTATTAGCCAAGATGGCCAGGGAGGCAACTGTATGCTTTGGGCATCCTAAGTCTTTAACTTCCATAAGCTTGGAGTGGACGGCAGGGGATGGATCACTCAATTGCCCTGTTCATTCCCTCTGAAGCATCTGGCACTGGCCACTGTTGGAAGACAGGATCCTAGGATAGATGGATCATTGGTCTGACCCAGTACGGCTGTTCTTACATTAAGAAGATATGACTCTGGTGACTACATTCAGAGCAAACAGATCTGTTTAGAAAGCAGTTGCCATTTTTACATAGTCATTTTTTGACTATAACTATCCTTAGGCATAGGCAGCAGGTTATATGGGCTCAAGGTGCCGGGCTCCAGGAATATTCAGGGCCGGGTGCCCTGCTTCAGCAATATTTGAGCTGGGTCTCTCCCTGGCCCTGCCTGGATTGGGATCGGGATCGGGTCCGGGTCCCGGCGGGTCTCCCCCCACCTCCCCGCATCCCTCCCTGGAGCAGGTCCCAGCCTCTGCCTTCCACCCCTCCCCCTGCATCCCCCCTCCACCGTGTCCCTGCTTGCTCCTGCTGCCAGAGAACTGCTCCTGGTAGAACTGCTGTCTGCTGCCCCAGGGTCCTAGTGCTTGCTATCCACTAATGGCAAGGCAGGCTGCCCTTACCCTGCTCTTCTGCCCTCGGCCTGAGCCTCTCCAATGCCCCAAACCCCTCATCCCCAGCCAGAGCCCTCATCCCCCTGCACCCTGATCCTCTGCCCCAGCCCTGAGCGCCCCCGCAGCACGAACTCCTCAGCCCCAACCCTCATTCCCCTGCAGCCTGATCCTCTGCCCCAGCGGGCACCACCTCCCCCTTCCTACACCCCCACCCAAGCCTGCACCCAAACTTCATCCCAAAGCCTACAGCCCTCACCCCCTCCCGCACACCCACCCACTGCCCCAGCCCAGAGCCTGCACTCAGCACCCAAACTCCTTCCCAAAGCCTGCACCCCTCCTGCACCCTAATCCCCAGCCCAGGACCTGCACCCCAGACCTCCCCACTGAAATCCCACCCAGAGCCTTAGGCAGGTGGAGGCAGAGTTTGAGGGGGCAGAGTTGGGGGGGTGGGTCTGGGCACCACCAAAATTTCTACAAACTTGCCTCCCATGCCCTTAGGGTATTAAAAAAAGTTAACATACAGTATTATAAACATAATTGAATCTAGAGCAAGTACTCCCACTCCTTAGTTCCTGTGCTGTTCTCTAACTGCTAGGGAAAGACCAATATATAAACAAACCCATATCCATGGCAACATGTAATTCAACCTTGAAGTTTGCAACACAAAAATATAATATATATTTTCCTTTAAAATACTTTAAAGGCTTACAGTAGCAATAATGACTTCCAGGTCAGGCATTTCCTGTCATTTAATGACTAGCTAGGTTAAATGCCTGAGGCAAAACCATGGGCCCTCAACAACTCCGGCAAGTGAGGAACTGCCCCTAAAAGGCATTATGCTTCAGTATAAAGTGCTTCACAAAGCATGAAGTGAGGATGAAGATACTAGTATTGGGAAAACTCTAACTTTGAGTTTCTTCATGTGTGTTTTAAAATTGCCAATATACATTCCACATGGGCCAGTCAGAAATTGGAGGTGGCACAGAATGCAACAGCCCATTTATTGAGGAGAATCTCTGTAGCTGAGATTTGCAGTAAAGACACAAGCAGAATCCTTTCATTAAGGTTCACATCATGACATTAGGAGCTCTGTGATCTGTCTCAGGTCATAGCTGGAATTTGATGTTGGTTTTAACCTAACAAGCTTTAAGTGATTTAGAACCTGGATATATCAGAGACTGCCCTTCTTCCCCTGTGTTACTGCATTTCCAGTCAGAAGGAGCAACTGAGCTGGAGCCTTTTCAGTTCAGCTGAGACTGAGCTGCTGGAAAGATGTTTTTCATGATGGCTCTTTGCCTGGAATTTGTTCCATCCTTGGTCTGAAATAACCCAGATTTGTTAAAGTTCAAAACATGCTTCAAAGTCCATAAAACTTACACACACGGGCTTTTGGGGAAGATTTAGTCTGAGAGGGAATACAGTCTAAACCTCAGTGGTATATATAGACAGCAATGAGGTGAAATTCAATAGTATGAAGTACAAGGCCATGCACTTAGGATCCATAAGAATTTATGCTATAAACCAGAAACTCAGAAGAGATTGTGGGGGAGAAACACCTAGGTTATGGGTCAATCATAGGATGACTATGAACCACCAATGTGATGCAGCTGTGAAAATGGCAAATGCAGTCCTAGGATGTATTAGGCTAGGTATTTTCAGTAGAAATAGAGAAGTATTATTGCCATTTTAAAATGGCACTGGTAAGACCTCATATGGAATACTGTGTACAATTCTAGTCAACTATGTTCAAGAGTTTAATTCACACTGAAACAAGTACAGAGAAGAGCAACTAAGGGAATGGAGGGCCTATCCTATGAAGAGTCTGGCTTATGTAGTCTAGCAAAAGAAGGTTGTGAAGGAATAGGATTCTTCTCTATAAGTACATTACGGAGCTAAATATCAGAGAAGATGAAGAGCTCTTTAAGCTTAAGGACAAGGTTGTCATAAGAACAAATGATATAAAGTGGTCATGAACAAATTGAGGCTGCAAATTAGAAGATGGTTTTGAATCATCAGAAGGGTGAGTTTCTAGAACAGCTTCCCCATAGAACTCATGGGAGCAAACAACTTAGTTGGGTTTACAAGAGATGAATGAATTTATTAGTGTGATTGCAAGACCAGATGCTTGCAGTGGTAGGGAGCAGGAGGCTCAGGAGCCCTGGGGCTCACTTCCAGTTTGTCTTTTGTTCCTAACAACTCATGTTTCAAAGTGTCAGCCATCTGCAGTGGTCAGGAAGAGATTCCACTCCACAATGTAGTCTATGTCTGAAGATGGGACACGAGCCAGGATGAGCCAGTGTGTGCTCTGAGGTGGCATTGAACATTCTCTCTCTGGTGCTTGGCTGAATAGTTAGACCCTGAGCATATGTGAAATAACCAATCACCATATGTAAGGTAGGGAAGGGATTTTCCCCCAGGTAAGTTTGGCAGTGACCTTGTGGGGGTTTGGCATTCCTCTGCAACTTGCCAAGATTATCTGGGCCTCTCTCACTTAATCAATTTCCTGTCATTACGGGGGCTTGGGCATTGGTGCACCTCAATCCCTCCTATTCTCAGCACATAATAGTCTAGACTCCTATGAGCTGTAACACTTGGTTTAAATTTTGGATTTAGTGTGTGGGTGCTGAGTGGTTTTGGTGGTCTGTGATGTATAGGAGATCAGACTGGCTGATCTGGTGGTCCCTTCTGGTTATAAACTACATGAATCTATGAGCCAACTTGGCTATGGGGTGCTGTTTGTTACTATATTTCATGGATTGTATGGATTTTAAGTTCTGTAAGTGATTAGCCCCTACTTCAGGTGCAGAAAAGCTAAATACATTAATTCATTTAATACCAACTATAATGCTGTATTAACAATTCTTTTTTGCATTTAATTAATGAAAAAATCATGAGTGCTCTTTCCCAGATTAATGCCATAAGGCAATAATTTTTTTTAACAGTATCCTGCAAACACTACTTTAAGACCAAAAGAATACTTAATTATTTGAGATATTTACAGTAATGTCCCACAGAAGCACAGCAGTTTGGTTGCATCTGATTATGTAGGTTCACATTGAGAAAGTAGATCCAGCAGTTTATACAGCACTGATTATGTGAAAATGAAAATAACTGCTCTTTTTCATGGTTCAATGAGGGTGCAACACCAGCTATTGTAAAATTGCCATGACTGGAGCCTGATTGGCTCTTCAACATTCAAAAGGGGTCACCTAATCTGTGTGAACCCCAAAGCACAGCTGAATTTGCAGTCCAGGTTTCTAAACTGCCATCTGTTCAACATTCTAAACTGCCAGACTCATCTCCTTCCAGCACAAAAATACATTTTTATGGCACAAAGTTACTTTATATGAGCAATAAGGCAGCTCCAGGAGGTGGATTATTATCATAAGATGAATTCAAGTCACTGAATGTTAACCAGTGATCAAGTCCTGGATTAAACCAGGAGAACACAACCACTTTTTCTGATGAAACTGATTTAGGGATAAGGTGTAACCAGCCACACCCTCCTCCCCCCATGGCCCCTCAAAGTAAACCTGAATGCCAGCCTCCAACAGAATAAAGTCTTACTGTGCATGATGATTTACACATGAAATTACATATCCATGCTATCGGAGACCAGACCAGCTACTCGTCTGTTCCCTGACTAACTTTGCTGCTAAGCAACCAATGTGCCCAGCTCTACCACCTTGGAACTGGGAGTGGCCATAGCCCCTGACTGCCTGCTGATTTAGCAGTCCTGCTTATAAGCCTGGCCCCACTCAATATGTGCTATTGAGGGAAGGGATAGTTCAGTAGTTTGAGCATTGGCCTGCTAAACCCAGCATTGTGAGCTCAATCCTTGAGGGAGCCATTTAGGGAATGGGGTAAAAAAAAAAAAAAAGTCTGGGGATTTGTTCTGCTTTGAGCAGGGGATTAAACTAGATACCTCCTCAGGGCCCTTCTAACCCTGATATTCTATGATACTATGCCTGTAGCTACATTTGTGTTTGTCCCAGCTCTATTCTAGCCTACTTCCAGTTCCTGATCCCCTTCAGTTTCAAACCTCTGACTTATGACTCAAATGAAAAGAACAGCAAAAAGACCAAAAAAGCATCATTGTGGCTAAACAAAGTAAAGGAAGCAGTTAGAGCCAAAAAGGCATCCTTTAAAAAGTGGAAGTTAAATCCTATTGAAGAAAATAGAAAGGAACAAACTCTGGCAAGTGAAGTGTAAAAATATAATTAGGAAGGCCAAGAAAGAATTCAAAGAACAGCTAGCCAAAGACTCAGAAAGTAACAGCAAAAACATTTAAGTACATCTGAAACAAGAAGCCTGCTGAACAACCAGTGGGGCCACTAGAGGACTGAGATGCTAAAGGAGCACTCAAGGAAGATAAGGCCACTGGAGAAACTAAATGAATTCTTTGCATTGGTCTTCATGGCTCAGGATGTGAGGGAGATTTCCAACCCTGAACCATTCTTTTTAAGTGACAAATCTGAGGAACTGTCCCAAATTGAGGTGTCATTAAAGGTGGTTTTGGAGCAAACTGATAAATTAAATAGTAATATTCACCAGGACTAGATGGTATTCACCCAAGAGTGAAATTGCAGAAGTACTAACTGTGGTATGTAATTTATTTAAATCAGCTTCTGTACGAGATGACTGCAGGATAGCTAATGTGATGCCAAAAAATTAAATTAAAAAAAAGACTCCAGAGGTGATCCTGGCAATTACAGGCCAGTAAGCCTACTTTCAATATCAGACAAATTGGTTGAAACAATAAGAACAGAATTATCAGACAGATGATTGTTGGAGAAGAGTCAACATGGTTTTTGTAACGAGAATTTATGACTCACCAAACTACTAGAATTCTTTGAGGGGGTCAACAAGCATGTGAACAAGGGTGATCCAGTGGGTGCAGTGTACTTAGATTTTCAGAAAGCCTTTGGTAAGGTCCCTCAATCTTGAGTAAAGTAAGCTGTCAAGGGACAAGACGGAAGGTCCTCTCATGGATCAAAACAGATTAAAAAAGATAGAAAACAAAGGATAGGAATAAATGATCAGTTTTCAACATGGAGAGAGGTAAATAACAGTGTCCCCCTGGGGTCTGTACTGGGACCAGTACTGTTCAACAGATTCATCAGTGATCTGGAAAAAGGGGTAAAGAGTGAGGAGGCAAAATTTGCAGATGATACAAAACTACAAGATAGTTAAGTCCAAAGTAGACTATAAAGAGTTACAAAGGGATCTCACAAAAACTGGGTGACTGGGCAACAAGATGGCAGATGAAATTCAATGTTGATAAATGCAAAGTAATGCATATTAGAAAACAATTGAAACTATACATATAAAATGATGTTAGCTGTTACCACTCAAGAAAGATCTTGGAGTCATTGTGGATAGCTCTTTGCAAACATCCATTCAATGTGCAGTGGCAGTCAAAAAAGCTCATATTGCCTCTATATTAATCCATGGTATACCCGCATCTTGACCACTGCGTGCAGATCTGGTTGTCCCATCTCAGAAGAGATATTGAATTGGAAGAAGTTCAGAAAAGGGCAACAAAAATTATTAAGAGATGAAAGCTGTTCCATACCGAGGAGAAATTAGTAAGACTGGGACTTTTCAGCTTGGAAAAAGAGACAACTAAGGGGGAATATGATCAAGACCTATAAAATCATGACTGGTATGGAGAAAGTAAATAAGGAAATGTTCTTATAACACTCATAACAAGAACTAGGAGTAACCAAATGAAATTAATAGCCAGCAGATTTAAAAACCAAACAAAAAGGAAGTATTTCTTCACACAATGCAATGTCAATCTGTGGAATTCTTTGCCAGAGGATGTTGTGAAGGCCAAGACTATAAGAGGGTTCAAAAAAGAACTAGATAAGTTCATGGAGGATAGGTTCATCGATGGCTATTATCCAGGATGGGCAGGGATGAAAAACCATGCTCTTAAGTATCTCTTGCCTCTGTTTGCCAGAAGCTGGGAATGGTTGACAGAGGATGGATCATTTGAGGATTACCTGTTCTGTTCATTCCCTCTGAAGATCCTGGCATTGGCCACTGTCAGAAGACAGGATACTGGGCTAGATGAACTATTGGTTTGACCCAGTATGGCCACTCTTACGTTCACCCTCTGATATGGCATTTGGCATCTGTCCAGCTGGTACTGTCCCTTGGCTCATGTCCTAAATTCTGCCTACCTTGGGACCAGTTCTAACTAATAGGCTGAACTTTTGTTTTCACCACTAGGCCTAACTGCCTACAATCTGATTGGCTACACATTTGCATCATGAATTTACTGGGGCCCTATAACACATGCAACAAAAACTGATTTAGCAATGACTAGTGCACTCCTCATCTAGGACTTCCTATAAATATTGCCTGGTATACTTTGGGAACAAGAAATGAGGCTGGAGCAAAATGGAACAACATGAATTGGGATGGCAACAGCACTCTATCAGTACAATAAGCCGGTCTACTTCAGTTTGCCAACATGAGCATTTAACTAGTCAGGAAACATTTACTACAGCAAAAGTTATAGTACAAGGCTAACATGCTATAGTGTTTTTATAGTTTTATTTATTGTATTACAGCAAACTTGCATTAAAAATATAAAATTTGTGGCATTATCTCTATATTTTTAGAGAATATAGTGGTGCTCTATTCAGTATGCAAATTCACTATAGTATTTACAAACATAGTACAACATTTCCCATGATCTACAGTACTATGATATTTACTACAGACCACAGAACTATGCCTTTGTCACAACGGGCCAAAACCACTCCCTGTGCAAAATTTATCCAAACAGACTGTGTGCTGGGGCACCCTATGGCAACTGGAATCCTTCAGCCCACTTGTGAAGCCACTCCACTCTTACATGGTTGCTGTGCACCAATACATGGGGTGGGAGGAGGATTTTGGGACAGCAAGATGTGGGGAAGTGTCAGCCAATACTTCCACATAGTCACAGATCCGCTCCACATGCTTTTCTGCACCCACCGATAGGTGGAAATCGTATTCTGTGGCATACTAAAGGTCTGCAGCCTACTCCCTGTCCCATCCATACCTGGCAAATCCATGGCTGTTCACTAAGATCAGGACCTTCTGAGGCCTTTACTGGGGCTGGAGGACTTGGTATCAAGTCATACCTTGGGTTATTTAACATATAGTTAATAGCATGTGGCAGTAGGACACCTATCCACCAAACCCTGCAATCTTCACTTAGCAGATGGGAATTTCTTCCATTGGGTAAGGACTACAGAGTTCTCTCCAGCTTCAGTAACTATTTGTTGTTGTTTTGCTTCCTTTTCTGCAATAAAGGGCACAAGCCTGCATTCCTTTTGTATCAAGGCACAAAGCTGCCACTGTACATTGTGTTGCTCAGGGCCTGCTAAGTTAAGAAGGTCATGGTAAAAGTGACAAACTGGTTAGATCCAACCAAAGGGGAAATGGATAGAGAAAGTTCCAGAAAATGGTAGGGGAAAAGCATGCTGTCATGGTATAATCCCCACTCTGAACCTTAGCATCCAAAAGATGAGGTACCAGCATGAATTCCTCTAAGCTCAGTCCCATCTTAGAACCTGTAGCGCTGCCACCAACCAGGAATTCCAGTGCCTGGTACACTCTGGTCCCCCCAAAACCTTGCCCAGGGACCCCCCCCCCCCAAGACCCAGACACTCTGGATCTTAGTACAAGGAAAGTAAACCCTTTCCCCCACCGTTGGCCTCTCCCAGGTTTCCCCTCCCTGGGTTACCCTGGAAGATCACTGTGTGATTCAAACTCCTTGAATCACAAAACAGAGGACAATTCACCTTCCCCCCTCCTTCTCTTTCCCCCTCCCAGACTCTTCCTGAGAGAGAAAGTAATCCTGGCACAGAGAGAAGTCAGCCCCTCTCTCCCTCTTCCCTCCTTTCTCCCCACCAATCCCCTGGTGGATCCAGACCCAGTCCCCTGGGGTCTCACCAGAATAAAAAAAACAAAAACAAACAATCAGGTTCTTAAACAAGAAAAGCTTTTAATTAAAGAAAGAAAAAACAGTAAAAATGATCTTGTAAATTTAAGATGGAATATGTTACAGGGTCTTTCAGCTATAGACACTGGGAATACCCTCCCAGCCTAAGTATACAAGTACAAATTAAATCCTTTCAGCAAAAATACAAATTTGAACTCCTTCCAGCCAAATACACATTTGCAAATAAAGAAAAAGAAACATAAGTCTAACTCACCTTATCTACCTAGTACTCACTAGTCTGAACTTATAAGAGCCTGTATTGGAGATAAACCTGCTTGCACGTCTGGTCCCCCTGAGCCCCCAGAGTGAACAACCACCAAATTCTAACAGCACACACAGAAACTTCCCTCCCTCAAGATTTGAAAGTATCCTGTCTCCTGATTGGTCCTCTGGTCAGGTGACAGCCAGGCTTACTGTTCTTGTTAACCCTTTCCAGGCAAAGAGATATGAAGCACTTCTGTTCTATTAAGTCTTACTTATCTGTTTATGACACATGCAAACAGTGTTGTTGCCAAGACAACACAGCCTGCATAGAAGAGTATAGAGGACAGACTGGAGAAGTTTCGGACTCTGCGGGACCATTGGGACTGTGCCAAGCCACCATCAAGATTGTCAATGCAGAACCAGAGGACTCATTCTGGTGCCTGACCAGCACTGTTGCAGGACTTTGGTACTAGGACTGTATAAGCTAGAGTGATTTTAACAGTTAATAGCTGCTTGCTTATGTATTCAATAAATTTTGCTTAGCCAGAGTGTATCAGGCTCTTGTCAGATTACTGTTGTGCCCAGAACACTCACAAAACTCAGTCAACAAGTGTACTGTATAAGTCAGAGCAATTCTTGCCACTTATTCTTCTGGGGTACTTAAAAAGTCTTAGCCCATCTGGGCAGGATGAAATAGGGACTATGGGAGCAATGCACCTCCAAAATGGAGCTGTGTCTGTTACCTCCAGGTCCCATTGCCAATAGCACCATCTCCACCAAAGGTGGGGTCACACCCCCATGCTGACTGACTACAACCCTTTGGGACTGTGAAGCACTGCAGTTCCAGCTCATGATCTGCTCCTACATGCATGCACTGTGTGGTGATATAAAAGCTTCCCTCTATGCCCCAGTGTAAAACTGGGTAAGAAAGCCTAGGATTTTGCCCATAGGTTACATTTCAATTTCCATAATTAGTGCTTTTTTATCTGTAGAGCCCATGGTCAAGATTCGCAGAAGCAGCTATTGATTTTGAAGGCCAAATGTGACACCTTAAAGGGGGCTGATTTTCACAGGTGCTCAGCCCATTCAGAAAAATCTAGCTCCTTTAAGGCATCAAGTTGGGCATCAAAAACATGAGACACCCAACATCACTAATCACTGTTGAAATATGGAATAAATAAATAATTTGTGTGACAAAGTTCCTCCTCTACCTTTGTGGGTCCTGCACTTATTGGCAGATTTGCTCACCTCAGTGATTTTCCCCTCTGGTGGAACCTACAGTCTGGGTCAACTCTTCCTGAGTCTGATCAGGAGTTGGGAAGTTTGAGGGGAACACAGGCCTGCCCTCTACTCCAGATTCCAGCCCAGGGCCCTGTGGATTGCAGCTGTCTATAGTGCCTCCCGTAATAGCTACATGACAGCTACACCTCCCTGGGCTACTTCCCCATAGCCTCTTCCAAACACTTTATTTATCCTCACCACAGGACCTTCCTCCTGGTGTTTGATAAAGCTTGTACTCCTCAGTCCTCCAGCAGCGCAGTCGCAGTCGCAGTCTCAGCTCCTCACATGTGATTCTCACTGACTAACTGGGAGGCTTTTAACTAGTTCCAGCCAGCCCTTGATTGGCTTCAGGTGGCCCAATCAATGTAGCTATCTCCACTGCCTTCTAGAAAGATCTTAATTGGCTCCAGGAGTCTTGATTAACCTGGAGCAACTGCTATTTGGTTACCATGGTACTAGGGATTTGGTTAGCCTGGGGCTAACATACTTGTTCCTTACTACTTTACTGTAGCCATCTGGCCTTGCCCCATCACATTTGGTAGAGTAAATTTTAGATGAGGGTGTGACAGATAATATCCTGGGCAAGCCTTACTGAATTAAATTGAATCTTATTGAATTAAGCTTAACATCTGTGAAGTCCATTGCATTTAAAACACATATGGATATGTACTATTGTGGGATTGTATAGAACTTCTTTAGCACAATGACAGGATTAATGCAATCTCTGCAGCTTGAGGTCTTCAAACCACAATTTGAAGACTTCAGTAACTCGGATATAGGTTAGGGGTCTGTTACAGAAGTGGATGGGTAGGGTTCTGTGGTCTGCTTTGTGGAGGAGGTCAGACTAGATGATCATATTGGTCCTTTCTGACCCTAAAGTCTAAGATATTTCAAAGGACTTTTTGAGACAATACATGTGAAGTAAATTTCCTAGGAAATACGTGGGGGTGAGGGAAATGCAAATGACCCATTTCAAATCCATTATTTTGAAGCTACATCCTGGGGAGAGAAGACAATTTTCCACTGACTACCTGCTCCTGAAAATACTCATTCAAAACCTTTAAACTGTATAAAGCGAGGGAACTAAACTATTCATGTGCACTAGCTCTAAGATGGGACTGTTATGAACTCGTGACCACAAAAGAGATCCTTTCAGGTGGCTTGAAGGACTCACTTGCCAGAACCGATGTTGGACACAGCTGTGGAGGGTGAGGGATCTCTGGTAAACTTATTAACATGCATGTTCACTCTTTTATTGTTATTAATGTTTTCCTGGTAATGCTTATTTTTAAACCTTAAGAATTAGGGCTGTCAAGCGATTAAAAAAATTAATTGAGATTAATCACACTGTTAAACAATAATAGAATACCATTTATGTAAATATTCTTGGATGTTTTCTACATTTTCTGATATATCAATTTCAGTTATGACACAGAATACAAAGTGCACAGTGCTCACTTTACTTTTATTACAAATATTTGCACTGTAAAAAAAAAGTAGCATTTCTCAATTTACCTACAAGAACAAGTACTGTAGTGCTTTATCATGAAAGTTGAACTTAGGAATGTAGGTTTTTTTTTTTGGTTACTTAACTGCTTTCAAAAATAAAACAATGTAAAACTTTAGATCCTGCAAGTCCACTCAATCCTACTTCTTGTTCAGCCAATCGCTCAGACAAACAAGTTTGTTGACATTTGCAGGAGATAATGCTGCCCACTTTTTGTTTACAATGTTACCTGAAAGTGAGAACAGGCATTCTCATGGCACTGTTGTAGCTGGCATCACAAGATATTTATGTGCCAGATGCGCTAAAGATTCATATGCCCCTTCATGATTCAACCACCATTCCACGGGACATGCGTCCATGCCGATGATAGGTCCTACTTGATAACAATCCAAAGCAGTACAGACCGACATGTTCATTTTCATTATTGAGTCAGATACCACCAGCAGATTCTCTTTTTTGGTTGTTTGTAGTTTTTGCATCTGAGTGTTGCCCTTTTAAGGCTTCTGAAGGCCTGCTCCACACTTTGTCCGTCTCAGATTTTGGAAGGCATTTCAGTTTCTTAAACCTTGGGTCGAGTGCTGTAGCTATTTTCACATTGGTACCTTCTTGCATTTTGTCAAATCTGTAGTGAGTGTTCTTAAAATGAACAAGATGTGCTGGGTCATCATCTGAGACTGCTATAACATGAAATATATGGCAGAATGTGGGTAAAACAGGGACATTGAACTCCTTGGAGAATTGTGTCACAAATTTAATTAACACATTTTTTTAAAATGGAGCATTATCAGCATGGAAGCATGTCCTGTGGAATGGTGGCGGAAGCATGAAGGGGCATATGAATGTTTAGCATATCTGGCATGGCAAGTTGTGTGGCTTTTCCAAAATCTATTTCCCAAAGGTCCGAATGTCCAAGTCTCCCCCTTCTGAGACAAGGGTAATTGAACAAAGGAAGAAGTTGGCTCTGAAGTGTGCATTCTGCAGCTGGGTTCCATTTTCCTTGTCTTCCCGCTAACACTTCACACACAACTCAGTACAGGGGATTAGTGCCATTAACACATCTTTGAACTGATCCTTTAAGAAGAGCCCTACTTCTTGAGATTCCACATGCAATGGAGCAGCTTGTTCCATTGCAAGATCGTAAATGCACTCGCCCACATTTCCCATGGCATCCAGTAGATTATGTGGGGAGGGAAAGAGCCAGACCTATTGTGATTGGGGACCTGAGATTTGGCAATGCTTCAGGTATGCATCCAAACTTATGTTGCTCCAATGAATGTCAGCCTTTTGAAGCTAGCCCATCGCTATTAGTTATAACCTAGACCTACAGCTTATTTAAAAGAAAACAACTTCTAAACAAATGTATGAAGCACTTGAGTGCCTTTATGCTTAAATCCCAAGAGCTTTAAGATGGTGGATTTATTAGGGGAAATTGAGTGCAAGTACCCTTCTGTGAGCTGTGGAGCTTAATTGGATTACAGGTGCTTTTCACTGTGTGTGGAGAGAATGGGAATTTACTGACTTTCATTTTCTCCACTGTACTTCCATTGGTGTAGATTTTATCACACAGAGTATGAGAGATGAGGAACCTAAAATGGAGGGGACTCCTCTGATTTGTAAAAAACCAAAGGTGTGTTGCTTCCCGAGTGAAGTCAGCAGGCATACCACTGAGGCCTGCTGGGGCCCACAAAAACATTACTGCTCATCTCCTGAGAAAGCATGCTGCACTGCACATTATGAAGCAGAATGCAATCCTCCTAGGTTGGAAAGATCAGAAGAGGCCAAAGAAATGGCAAGAATGACTGAAGTGCAAAGATTAGAAAGTAGATTTCCAAGGTGAGAACTAACCATAAAAAAAAATAGAAGCATTGATCCTATAGCACTTAAATGACTTAGGAACCTAATTCCCATGGGCTTTCCTTGGAATTTAAGTTCCAAACTAAAATAAACTCAGTACTATTTTTAAGCAGTCCAGTCCCCTCTTTTTTTTAAAAGGCATATTATAATTCCTAAGTCTCAACATCTGGTTTTGCACCATTCAGGCATATAATAATAAAGCTCTAATTTCTAGAATTAATGCTTCAATTTGTATATATTTTGTTTTGAGACGTTTCATCATTAAGATAAATATGAAATTAGTGGCTAGTCATTATTAATTTGATGTTTATTGAAAATTAATCACAACAGAAGGATATAAAACCTCTGCCGTCATTTTGTTTAGGGCTTGAAAAATTTAGCAGAGAGCTATAAGCAAGAGGATCAAGCCTATTGTGCCAGACATTGATTCAAAATTTGAGTGGGGAGAGATCAGCCAGATCCATCTTGCATCCATAGCCACCTTAGAAGGGGGAGGATGCAGTCCTTGGATCCAGCTCTTCCATCTTTTTATTTGTCTGTGGGTAGTACGTGTCTCAAATGTGAAGCCACCTACTCCTTCCCATTGTCTGGTTGCCGGAAAGGGGAAGCAGCTTTACTGGTTTCTCCCCTTGCCTGCACCCCTTATAACAGGGGCGAGCAAACTTTTTGGCCTGAGGGCCACATCGGGTTTTGTAAATTATATGGAGAGCTGGTCAGGGGAGGGGGTCATGGCCCAGCCCCCATCTCCTATCTGTCCCTTCCCCAGGACTCCTGTCCCATCCAACCTCCCCTGTTCTCTGACAGCCCCTGCCCCATCCACACAGCCCCACTCTCTATCCCCTGACTGCCTCCCGGATCCCCGCCACCCCATCGAACCCCTCCTCCTCATTCCTGATGTGCCCCCCTGCTACTCCTGCCCCATCCAACCACCCCTTTTCCCTGTCCCCTGACTGCCCCGGAACAACTCCTGTCCTTAACTGCCCCTGCCGCCCCGTCCAACCTCCCCTCTTCCTGACTACCCCCCCGCCCCCATTCAACACCCAGTTCCCCCTCCAACCACCATCCAACCCCCACACCTGCTCCCTGCCCCCTTAGCGCTCTGCCTGGAGCACTGGTGGCGCTACAGCTGCGCAGCCCGGCTGGAGCTGGACCATGCTGCCACCACACACTTCAGAGCACTGGGTCAGGCTGGGCTCTGCAGCTGCGCTGCCCCTAAAGCTCACAGCACCGCCACCCAGAGCATTGTGGCAGAGTAAGAGAGCTGAGGCTGCTGGAGAGGGGGAGCAGTGGGGGAGGTGCCGGGGCCTAGCCCCAGGCCAGGAGCTTGGAGGCCAGGCAGAATGGTCCCGCTGGCCATAGTTTGCCCGCCCCTACCCTATAAGAAGCTTTCTGGCTGCTGAGGGAAACCCATTACTATAGCAGCAAAGAATCCTGTGGCACCTTATAGACTAACAGACGTTTTGGAGCATGAGCGTTCGTGGGTGAATACCCACTTCCTCAGATGCATGTAGTGGAAATTTCCAGGGGCAGGTATATATATGCTAGCAAGCAAGCTAGAGATAATGAGGTCAGTTTAATCAGGGAGGATGAGGTCCTGTTCTAGCAGTTGAGGTGTGAAAACCAAGAGAGGAGAAACTGGTTCTGTAGTAGGCAAGCCATTCACAGTCTTTGTTCAATCCTGAGCTGATGGTGTCAAATTTGCAGATGAACTGAAGCTCAGCAGTTTCTCTTTGAAGTCTGGTCCTGAAGTTTTTTTGCTGCAGGATGGCTACCTTAAGGTCTGCTATAGTGTGGCCAGGGAGGTTGAAGTGCTCTCCTACAGGTTTTTGTATATTGCCATTCCTAATGTCTGATTTGTGTCCAATTATCCTTTTCCGTAGAGACTATCCAGTGTGGCCGATGTACATAGAGGGGCATTGCTGGCATATGATGGCGTATATTACATTGGTGGATGTGCAGGTGAATGAACCAGTGATGGTGTGGCTGATCTGGTTAGGTCCTGTGATGGTGTCGCTGGTGTAGATATGTGGGCAGAGTTGGCATCGAGGTTTGTTGCATGGATTGGTTCCTGAGCTAGAGTTATTATGGTGCGGTGTGCAGTTACTGGTGAGAATGTTTCAGGTTGGCAGGTTGCCTGTGGGCAAGGACTGGCCTGCCACCCAAGGCCTGTGGGATCATTGTCCAGGATGGGTTGTAGATTTGTAGATCCTTGTGTCATAAACAGATAGCTAAGGGTTAATGTCTCTTTCACCTGAAGCACCTGACCAGAGGACCAATCAGGAAACCGGATTTTTTCAACTTTGGGTGGAGGGAATTTAGTGTCTGAGTCTTTGTTTTCTGTCTGCCTGCTTTCTCTGAGCTTTGGAGAAGTAGTTTCTACTTTCTAGTCTTCTGTTTCTAAGTGTAAGGACAAAGAGATCAGATAGTAAGTTATATGATTTCTTTTCTTTGGTATTTGCATGAATATAAGTGCTGAAGTGCTTTGATTTGTATTCTTTTTTGAATAAGGCTGTTTATTCAATATTCTTTTAATTAATTGACCCTATATTGTATCATCTTAATACAGAGAGATCATTTGTATGTATTTTTCTTTCTTTTAAGACCGGTTGGAGTTTTTCTTTACTTCAGGGAAATTGAGTCTGTACTCACCAGGGAATTGGTGGGAGGAAGAAATCGGGGAGAACTGTGTGTTGGATTTGCTAGCCTGATTTTGCATTCCCTCTGGGGGAATAGGAAAGTACTATTTGTTTCTAGGATTGGGAACAGAGAGGGGGAGTCCCTCTGTGTAGTTTCACAGAGCTTGTGTCTGTGTATCTCTCCAGGAGCACCTGGAGGGGGGAAGGGAAAAAGGATTATTTCCCTTTGTTGTGAGACTCAAGGGATTTGGGTCTTGGGGTCCCAGGGAAGGTTTTTCAGGGGGACCAGAGTGCCCCAAAACACTCTAATTTTTTGGGTGGTGGCAGCAGGTACCAGGTCCAAGCTGGTAACTAAGCTTGGAGGTTTTCATGCTAACCCCCATATTTTGGACGCTAAGGTCCAAATCTGGGACTAAGGTTATGATATGGTGTAGCAGCAGGTGGGATATAGACAGAATCCAGAAGCCAGTAGGAATATTATATTTTTCTTTTCTCTGCTAAGGGCTTTTTAGCAGAGAGAAACAGTTGGTTTTAAAAGGGAACCAGAGAGAATTTTTTTTTTCTGCTCTCTCTGGCAGTTTGTGGCTTGCATGTTAAGCAAGAAGCCATTACCAGACTGTTAAGGGTCTTTTGTCATGCAATAGCCCTCCGATTAGGAGGCAAGTTCCAGCACTATATATATATATATATATGGCCACCCAAGGCCTGTGGGATCATTGTCCAGGATGGGTTGTAGATTTGTAGATCCTTGATGATGCGTTGGAGGGGTTTTAGCTGGGGACTGTATGGGTTTGTCTTGCAGTAGGAGGCTTCTGGGTACACGTCTGGCTCTGTTGATCTGTTTCCTTATTTCCTCGTGAGGGTATTGTAGTTTTGAGAATGCTTGGTGGAGATTTTGTAGGTGTTGGTCTCTGTCTGAGGAGTTAGAGCAGATGCGGCTGTACCTCAGTGCTTGGCTGTAGACAATGGATCGTGTGAGTTTTGCTGCCCCTGGAAATTTCCACTACATGCATCTGAGGAAGTGGGTATTCACCCACGAAAGCTCATGCTCCAAAACACACACGATCCATTGTCTACAGCCAAGCACTGAGGTACAACCGCATCTGCTCTAACCCCTCAGACAGAGACCAACACCTACAAAATCTCCACCAAGCATTCTCAAAACTACAATACCCACACGAGGAAATAAGGAAACAGATCAACAGAGCCAGACGTGTACCCAGAAGCCTCCTACTGCAAGACAAACCCAAGAAAGAAACCAACAGGACTCCACTGGCCATCACATACAGCCCTCAGCTAAAACCCCTCCAACGCATCATCAAGGATCTACAACCCATCCTGGACAATGATCACCCACTTTCACAGGCCTTGGGTGGCAGGCCAGTCCTTGCCCACAGACAACCTGCCAACCTGAAACATATTCTCACCAGTGACTGCACACCGCACCATAATAACTCTAGCTCAGGAACCAATCCATGCAACAAACCTCGATGCCAACTCTGCCCACATATCTACACCAGCGACACCATCACAGGACCTAACCAGATCAGCCACACCATCACTGATTCATTCACCTGCACATCCACCAATGTAATATATGCCATCATATGCCAGCAATGCCCCTCTGCTATGTACATCGGCCATACTGGACAGTCTCTACGGAAAAGGATAAATGGACACAAATCAGACATTAGGAATGGCAATATACAAAAACCTGTAGGAGAGCACTTCAGCCTCCCTGGCCACACTATAGCAGACCTTAAGGTGGCCATCCTGCAGCAAAAAAACTTCAGGACCAGACTTCAAAGAGAAACTGCTGAGCTTCAGTTCATCTGCAAATTTGACACCATCAGCTCAGGATTGAACAAAGACTGTGAATGGCTTGCCAACTACAGAACCAGTTTCTCCTCTCTTGGTTTTCACACCTCAACTGCTAGAACAGGACCTCATCCTCCCTGATTGAACTGACCTCGTTATCTCTAGCTTGCTTGCTAGCATATATATACACCTGCCCCTGGAAATTTCCACTACATGCATCTGAGGAAGTGGGTATTCACCCACGAACGCTCATGCTCCAAAACGTCTGTTAGTCTATAAGGTGCCACAGGATTCTTTGCTGCTTTTACAGATCCAGACTAACACGGCTACCCCTCTGATACTTGACAACATTACTGTAGCCTTTACCCAGCCTCCTGGCTGCTATAAATGTGTATGTTAGGGTCACTAACAGTCCTTTTCTAGTTCTAGTTTTTGTGTCCTCTTCCCCATTGCATAGCTTCAATGCACGAAGCCCTAGCTACTGCTCAAGAATTTGCCAAGCAGCAATGGAGTGGAATGAAATTAACATGATGCTTTTTAGTTTCACTACTACCCATCAGGTCCTGATTAGAAGCAGAG
Source organism: Gopherus flavomarginatus (assembly GCF_025201925.1). NCBI lineage: Eukaryota > Metazoa > Chordata > Testudines > Testudinidae > Gopherus > Gopherus flavomarginatus. The sequence continues at coordinate 72,671,927 of NC_066624.1, read as the reverse complement.
GAAACTGACAAGTTTTGTTACCTCTCATGCTGCTCAGAGGATAACCAAGATAATGGAGGCATCTGTCTGCAGACTCAAAGATTTGGCTCATATTTAGAATCTATCTTTGCAACAAGAAGGACTATGTAGTCCTTCACTTTCAGACCCAAGCTTCAAAGATGTGAAAACTTTTGCCTTAATTTGTTAAAATGAAAGTTTGAAATTGACAACTTAACAGTCAATAACGCAACAAAAACTTTTCCATGTCATATGAAAAAATGGAAATTTCATTTCATTTTTGTTAACAATTTAAACTTTTTCTTTCTACTTGCAGTATTTCAGACCCTAAAGCATGGAAGTGCTGTTTGCAAAATAGGAGTTTCAGTTGTCACTTAGCAGCCAATGCTGAGCCTGACAAGGAGGATTTCAGACTCCCCCACTCAAAACCTTGTGTTTCTCACCAATAGAAGTCAGTTCAATAAAAGATATTTTCTCACCCTACTTTGTCTTTCTAATATCCTGGGGCCAGCATGGCTACAAACACTGGATACAGGATGAGTTGTCAAAGCTACAAAAACGAAGTGCTTTAAAATAATCATTCCTTCCCAACTTTCACTTGCTGTGTTTTCAGCAGGCTGACACCTGTTGCCATGGTAACAGGCATGGAGTGCATCCATCAGACATGAGCAGGGACATTAGATCCCCTGTTTAGTTTCAGCTCTGGATAAAAGCGGAGAACTGAAAATACTATTTAACACACAACACCCATTGGACCATAACTCACTCTGACTTATGTCCTGTGCAAACCCATTACCTTAAAAAACAAGTTACCAGGGCTGTAAATTAGGGCAAAACATGGTCTATATGCTCAGGATTCTACACACTATAGCACTTCAACTTAAAGAAAACATCCTTAAGACATGTCCTTTCTATTTATTGCTCCTGTTCTAGTGGAGGCTGGGTGAAACCTGTTTGAATCTGGGGGTGTGTAACTACCCTGCATTCATGATAAATGTCAGAAGGAGCTATGATTTTTTTGGTGAGGGGGAGGAGGAGGAGGAGGAAGGGGGAAGGTTGGAGTAAGAGAGCTGAAACAATAGGAGCCACCACCTAAAACAGGCCATGTGTAAGAAACTGAGCTGTGTGTGCAGGGAACGTCACTGGGTATTGTTTTGCTGGAGGTGTGCATATATGTGAGCAGAAGCAGTAAAGAACAGGGAGAGAAGCAGTCAGAAAGCTAAGCAGCCAGCCAGAGAAGCATTTGCAGCATGACTCAGAGAGAAAATCAAGCATGTGAGCTTCTTGGGCAGAGCACTGGCTGGAGAGAGGCTTGGACCTGCGAGCAAAGAAATTGTCTTCAGTTTGATTACTACTGCATTCAGGAAAACAGAACTTGGTACATTATTTGTAAATAAATAGGACTGAAATCAACAAATTACCTGATTCCAACATCAATTTTTCCTTCTAAGGAAACAATCTTCAAAAACCTGAATGTTGGCTAACTGCTCAGGTCAAAAGATTAAACAGCCTCTTAGACAGTAAACAAAAATAGCTAAGAATTTGCAACCTCTGTGATTGTACCAGTTACCCAGTCTTACAGCCAGACATTAGATTGATCTGAACTTCCTGTCTCTGATCTGTGAACTGGACTCTCAGGTCCAATTTACACTAGCAAACTTTAATTACTCCAGTGGGCTAGGCTATCTAGCAATGTTAACAGAAATTTCTGGGTGGAAGTAACATAAAATTGAAATATAATGCATTAAATTGGACAAATATATACAGACACGTATGTGTTACATCCATGTGTGGATGCTATACACCTATTCTAGAGCAGCTCTGCAGCCAGCTAAGGCTACATCTAACTACAAGCAAAGGGTTTGATTCCCAGCACACATACTTATCCAGTAAGAGCTAGCACCAGTACAAATAATCGTGTAGCCCTGGTAGCAGTAGTAGTGGCACAGCTTAGCTGAGCACAAACCTGCCTGAACCCCATGGGTACACACTTGGAGTGGCTAACCTGTGCTGTCACTGTCATGCTACCAAGGCTACAATATTTATATACTCACTAACTTAATGAGAGCTAGTGTGCATGTGAGCAGAGAATCACCCTCCTAGCTGGTAGTATCAATGTAGTCTAAGGGTTAGGTTCTTTAATGCCCAGGTGCAGCAGAGGCTGGAGGGAATGTTGTGTGTGAACATATTATCATGGTTTACACAAATCAGGCTGACAGGTGAGAACTGTTGCACGATTAAAGAATACTGGAGATCCTTAGCTGTGACAGCCACATTATCAGACCTGATATGCACTGGTGACTCATTTGATGCTTCTCTCCTAAGTGTGCCAGAAAGGCATCTTCTTCTAGCCTAGTCAATAGGGGCTGTGCTAAATTGGTCTCAGCTGGAAATCTCTTTGCATATCTTACACTCACTCAGCTGGACCTTTTGCTTGTAATCAACTGCCTTTTTTCATTATGGCTGTTTTATATCATTAAGATCTGAACAAGTCAGCAACTAAGCTAATCAAACAGAATCAAGTTGCTCACAGGCTGGCACTGAAGTATTGTTATCACTAGGGAATGGAGTGGAAGCAATTGCTCAGAGTACAAATTAACCAAGTCTTGACTTAGACTATAACCTGAAATTCAGATCCTAATGCTAGAATAACTTTTGCCATCTCTTCTATACCGAAGGCTTCAATATATTTAAATATTACTTAAGTAAATCTTTAATATTTTAAATTTTACATGCCAGTAATTATTCTGAACTTTTGATTGCAAGCTTTTATTTGTGTCTAGTTTGAAATATTTTTCCATAATGGCTCAAAGAGATTTGTACCTTGATTTTAAGTGTTAAATTACTAGGAGATCTCACTGCATTAATCTATACTTCTCATGTCATCGGGAAAAATGCAAGACTCACAGTTTAGGGTGTTTGGGGTTTTGTTGTGTTTTTAAAGATAGGCTGTTTAAATGACATTGTACATTAAATTAAGTGCTCAGACTTGGAAAACGCCACCTGGCAATTAATAGGACTCTAAGGCTGATAGGCCTAAAATTAGATCCATGGTACTAGCTACCCTTTGGAGACCAGGTTTGTCCACACACCACACTTTCCCTCTGCCCTGGTTGTGAAGAGATAGGACTATGAATATATAAAATCCAAGTAATGTGAACTCCAAGCACCACAGAGAGCAGGATGATTGAATAATTCACTACCTGCACACACAAGCCTGGAGCAGATGGGCAGCATGGAGGAACTATGCAAAATTCGCACACATTTGTGATCACAGTAGACCTCCTCACTGGAGGCTGTGGGGATTTTCAAAACCTCTTAGCAATGTCCTAACTCTGCTCTAATTTAAGTCAATAGGAATTAAGTTAGGACAACACTGAGCACTTGTGAAAAGCCCACCCTGGATTTATTGTTGGGATACTCTGCAGATAAATGAAACTTTGAAAAAAAAATTAGTTTATTAGCTATTCAGGATCAGAAAGACTTATATAAAAAAAAAACAACAAAAAAACTCTGTTCCACCTAGGCTATGTTTTGTGTTTGGAGACCATCACAGAGATACTGTCAGGAGGCTTGCCAAGCCAGTTAAAAGGTCATCAGACTTGTGAACCCAGGTTCCAGTGATTAGAGTAAATAGAGGATCTTAAAGTCAAGAAAAATATTGGGTTTCAATTGTACATAAAACCCACTAGGTCAATCCAGAAGTCGGCAAGGCTTCAGGCCAGGCACTGAATGATGACAAAGAGCAGGAATGCCAACCAACAACGAGGAATTCTAGGCGGTAACAGGAGGACAGGTCCATTATCTCCACTTTCACAGCAGAACAAAAAAAGGGGATGCAGCTTGCTCATACATTGTCATTTACTGTTACTGACCAGCATACCCAAAAAGTGCCTCTTCCTGCCTTAGTGTGTTTTGCCTTTGCCCCTCTCCAGGCAATTGGAAGCAATGTTGCCTTGTGGCTAGAATAGTGGAGGAGAATTCAGGAGATGTACATTCTATTCTCATCTGCCTTGGGTCTGCTGTGTGACCTTGGGCAAGTCACTTCACTTGTATGCCTCACTTTCCCCCTCTGTAAAATAGGGATAATGGTACTGACACTGCAAGTGTGCTACCCAGCGATATCAGCATCATACGTTGTTTTAATTGTATGTTTCTCAGGGTAAGGACAATATTTTCAACATCAAGCTCACCATCTGCATACAACTAGCAAGAATACTAATCAGAATTAATAGACTAGATCAGCATCTGCTTCTGAGGCAGCAGCTACTGGATGGAAAGAACAGAAGATAGCAGCACAACATTAAGAAGAAAAAGGATTTAATTGTTCTGTAATAATTTCTGTCTTTCAGTTACCCAACTTTTGAAAAGGACCTGGCAAGTGGCCAATTCAGTAGATGGATCAACATAGTAGGGTGACCAGATAACAAGGATGAAAAATTGGGATGGCACGGGGGGGAAATAGATATCTATATAAGAAAAAGCCTCAAATATCAGGACTGTCTCTATAAAATCAGGACATCTGGTCACCCTAACATACAGTCTCTTTCTCCGTCTAACACACAGACGGATATCTGATTTTTTTGCTTAAGAACTAGCCAGATTCCTGCTGTTGAGAATTGCACACTATTGATATTTAGAAAGACAGAGAGAAAGGCCACATATATGATAAATGATATATTTCCTCTTCACAGGCTCATTGCTGGAGCCACAGTCACCCCTCCCTCTTTCTGCCTCTGCCACTGAACCATAACCATATTTTAATCTTCTCCATAACTAGGGGACATCAGAGGGAGGTGAAGAGATTGCTTTGCTGAAGTGTGACAGTACTAGTAAATGTGATAAAAGTAATTAAATCCTATTCAGTCGGTTTCTGTCTTTCCCCATCCTTAACATTCTTCTTGCAACTTCCAAAAATAGGATTCCCAGTTGCTGGCTACACTGTAATTCACCCCACTCTCAAATGGGCCTTATTATATATTTACTTATTTGTATTGTGGTAGCAGCTAGGAGCCCCAATCATGGACAAGGACCACCTTATACTAGGTATTCTACAAACACAGAACAAAAAGATGGTCCATCTCCACCCTAAACAGATTGCAATAAGTAATTTTGCTATGGGGTGCATGCTGGCCAAAGGATAACTTGTCAATGTCGCATGTAAATGGATGCTAACTGTATGAATTATTGCACCTACTTTTCTTCAAGATTTATTTTGCAAGCATTTGATTGCCCCTCCTTTACTGATTCTCCTCTGCTTATATGAACTCTGTGAAGGGTTGTGTTATTTGTATTCCGGTACTGCCTACAAACTCCAGCCAAGGTTGAGTCCTTGGCGTACTAGGCATTGCAAAGACACAAGATTGAATGCAGTCTCGGCCCTAAAGAGTTCACAGTCTAAGACAAGACAGATAATCCAATGTAGACAACAACTTATAAGTAAACTTATCAAAAGTGTAAGCCTTCTTGGGTAGAATGACTCATTTTTCTAGCTATTGCTCTGTCAATCTGGCAATTGCTAGCCTGTTGGGTCACTGTTACACAGGGAACTTAGGAGAATGGGGAGCTGAGGGAGGCTGCAGGTCCACCCTGGTTCAAAGCCCCTACCAGCTAGCTCCAACGGGCTGATCTTTCTGCAAACAGAGGACAAAGCAGGCAGCTGCCAAACAACCTTATAAGGGAGCATTGCACAACTTTAAACGAGAATGTTCTCTAATTGATTGGCAATGTAATAACAAAATAATGTTAACCGGGACAACTTTAAGTCACTTAGCAACATGGCAGAAATGGGGCAATGAAGGGTTTATGTGTGGTCAGGGTAGTGGCCTTTCAGATGAGCTCACGTAGTTTATACAGAACCTGGAAGGGTGCTTGGAAAAATGCAGAGAGGTGACTGTGCAAGAAGCTGAGAAATGGGCAGACAAGATGGAAATCTTGTGGAGCAAAGGGGACTTTTCCATTTAGCTTCACTTTTACATCTTATTTTAGATGTGAAGATGGAGCTAGTTATGGCCTGGTAGCTCTGAAGGGGGTTCAGGAGACAGGTTGTGTTCTGTCTGTCTGTAAACTGGAGATAATGATGCTAACCTTTGTAACGCACTTTGAAATCTACAGATGAAAAACACTGTGTAAGAGCTAGTCAGTATTATTACAGTCAGTCAGTCTCTGCAACCAAGGAGCTGCTTCAGAAAGGAAGCAATGACTCTTCTTCCCCAATCCCCACAGCCTTGACAAAATAATTCCATATTTCATGCAGTAAAACCTCAGCACTAAATACAACTGGATACACAGAAGCATGAATGATACACTTTTTTTAAAAGATACCTCGAACTGATATCTTTTTATAGGGAACAAATAATAGTTTACATGTTGCATTCTTTAGCCATTCTTTGCTTTCTCTCTACTAGTAGGTACAGCACAGCAATTACCAGCTACCTCCAGCTCCGTAAAACATGCACAAAGGGTAAATGAGGACAAAGCCATATTAAGCCTTCTCCCTAAGGAGGTCTTGAGGCATCTGTCATTACTTGAAGGTGTCTCATGGAGATATTTTCATTGTACAGTAGGAGTGTCTACCTGAAGAAGACATCACCAAAGGGAAGAAGTAGCACTTGTTGGGTGGGAGGGATTTTTCCACCTCTCCAGCTGCTAAAAATGAATTCTGCTTCATTGTCTTCTAGTTGAAGCCAGATAATATAGGAGAACCAATGCTTCACATTCTGGTATCCAGCCAAGAGAACTGCTCCATACGTTCAAAGCCAGCCAGTAAAACTAGCCTATCTGGTAGTGAGCTATAGCCATACCAAATCAGGTCATTATTCTAGCTCATCCAGTAATTTCTCTAGCAGCAGGCAGCACCAAGAGTTTCAGAGGGAGATAAACCCTCCTCCTTAATCCACCTACTAGATCTCTTTAGGGGGAGAATCTCTCCCCAGACTACAGCATGAGATCAGTTTATGCCCCGAACAGTGGGGCTTGATTTTCACTGTTTAATCTTGCGTGACTGTAAACATTATTTCTGTCCATGGGATTCTTAAATCCTTTCCAACATCCAGCTAAGCTATTTTTCAGGAAAGGAAACATCTTTACACACCATGCAGCGAACCTGTTCTCTATGTTGTTGTAATGAATAACCTAGCCTGACTAGCTGACTACATTGTGTATATAAAGAGGTAGTTCCTTTCATCCCTTTACCTTTCGCTACTTTGCAATTTTGAGCATCTTTTTTATCACAAAATGGGGATTTCCAGTAAGTTGTTTATTATCCCCTTTGTTATGACTCAATAAAGTCCCAGTCCTTGTAGTCTCCCTTCAGATGAGAAACCGCCTATGCCTTAAACAATTTTCTCTGCCAGTCCATGGACCTTTTCAGGCTCTGGTATATTAATCTCTATGGGCTAGATTCATCCCTGATTGACTTTAATGAAGTTATACTGCTCAATGGCTACATGCAGTGCTTCCAACTCCACAAGCACAGCAAGGAGGCCAAACAACCCTGTGTAATAGCTCTGCATTTGAAAGAACCTACTCCTCTGCAGCCAATTCCTTTGAGCTAAGTAATAGTAATCAGGATTACTACTTAAGAGCAGGGCCAGTTTCCCTACCCTCAGTGCTGAACAAATCACTGTATTGATGATGGGGGTCTGGAAATTCCATTTCTACCTTAGAGCTCAACTTGGATTTCCCCCCCATGCAACACTGCTTGTTGCATGGTGGAGATGCACAACGTAAATGAGATCAGAATTTGATCTCTAGACTTCAAGTTTCAGTTAGTGATGCAATTTTCTGGACTCTTTCCTTACAGCTCCCTAATACAGGAGGCTCAGTGTGAAGGAGAAGTGCAACTGCCTCATGTTTTCCCAGGGGTTCCAACAGTTCCTTGAGTAAATAGTGTCTGGAAACTTACCGTGATAAATTATGGTCTAGTATTTGCCATCTGCTCATGAGGCCTTAGATTGCCCTCCCTCTACTAGCAAACATCGTGCAGGTCCCCAGGAAAGCTGCCCCAGTGAATGTCCATCTAGGACTTGAGTTCTTATCTTCATTAAGCAGGAGGGGAAAAAATGCCTGCAAGTTAGGAAACATTCATGTGCAGCGCCATCTCCCTTGAGCAAGCTATAATAAAAATTAACTGATCTATTTTTTAAAAAATAAGTAGTTGCATTGCCATCTGTCCTCATTATAAAATATTCTTGTGACAGTCAATATATTGTCTGAGGTCTAGAATATTTAAGGGAGCAAAGAGAAAATTTTCATTTAAATTCTGTCAAAGCACATGGTGTATTTTTAATTTTAAATTCCCTCTGCTTGCATTTTTGGGGATCAGGGTCTTGAAGTTAATCACAGCACAGGGAAGTTAATTCCTGCTGATTCTACTGGTTGGCATTTCATTCTCCATATTCACAAGCATCTGAATCTCTCCCACTGGTTGGCTAGTATGTCTCTAGTTTCAAAAATTAATTATGAGTGGGAGATGGTCCCAAAAATGTAGATTTGTCCTTCCAGAAGCAAGAGACTTGGCAGCACTAAATGGTGGTATTTGCTAGTTTAGGACTAAATGAATGTTGGCAGTAATGCTCTCTGTGCCCTATTTAAAAAGCTGTCATTTTCTCAGCATATGATGTTCTGTCTTGTGTCACATCATGAAGTGATCCAGTGTATGTAAATCACCATCAGGCTGAAGCAGTTTCATAGGGAGGGAATATTTTGTCTTTGTTTGGAATTAAGTACCTGCTGCAACACTCAGGGCATATATGAAAGGGGAAAGTAGAAGAGATACATGTGAAAATAGGCAATTACTCTAATTTTGCAGGCAGATAATAACTTCTGACATTTATTTTCCATTGATTAAAATAAAAGTCCATACCCATTGAAACACAGGTCAACATTTTCACTTAGGTGAATAAAGCAAGACACCTAAATAAGTAAGTGCGTTGATTTTTTTCAGAGACGCTGAGCACCGCTGGTTCCAATTGACATCACCAGGAGATGGAGGTACTCAAAACCCTTGAAATGTCACACATATTTAGCTACCCAATTCTGGATTTATGTGCTTAACTTTAAGCCCTCAAGTTTGAAAATGTTGGCCATAGTTCTTTGTATTGCCCCCCAAGCCCTGTCCAGCAATAATTGCTCTAGTAGCCATGTAACAAACTCTATAATGAGCATAGGCAGAAGGGGAAGAAGAATCTTTCCTGTTTACAGGCAAGTAATGTGATCCCACCCCTGCACAGTTGCCAGAACTGCCAGTCATGGAGACAGGCACTCACAGCTGTGATCAATAGAGAAAACAAGACCTGCTATGAAATGGGAGAAAACAGAGAGGGAGAAGGCAGAATGGCTTAAGACAGCAAAGGGGTAATAGTTCTGCACCAGGCTGCCTCTGGGAAAGCACCCAGGAGACCGACAGACAGAAAGACTGCAAGCCCTGGAGTTGAAGGACAGATAGATTCAATTTAAGGGGGGAGGTTCATGAACTGATCTGATTGAAAACAAACTGAAGAGGGCCACTTAGGAGAAGCTAGGACACCTAGAAAGACCACACCAAGAAGCGTTGACAGGCCAAAGCCACAAGATTTTTAGCTGTCCCCAAACCTCTCTCTCCCCATCCAACATAATCCATATCATTCTTTGTAGTCCCCTCTTCTCCTTCATATTATAAATGCTTAGGGCTCTGGAAAGATACCAAGTTTCATTTTGTCTATGTACATTCAGAACTTCTCTCCAGCGCACCCTCCCTCCCACAAAATCTGATCCAGATGAAATTTCATGTTTCACTACTTGACACAGCTCTTAACAGCAAAAGCTCAGATTCTAAGGCCAGAAGAGACCATTCTGATCAACTAGTTTGACCTCTTGTAAAACATGTGCTATAGATCTTAGCCAGGATCATTAATAGAGCATATCCTTAAAAAAAATCTAATCTTGATTTTAAAATAGTTTATGAAGAATGACCTTGGTAAGTTGTTCCAATGGTTAGCTACTCACAGTTAAAAATTTACACTTTATTTCCAGTCTGAATTTGTCTAGCTTCAAGTTCCAGCCGTTAGATCATGTTATATCTTTATTAGACTGAAGAGCCCATTTTTAAATATTTGTTCCTTGTGTAGATACTTTTAGACTGATTATCTCACATTGACAGTTACATTTTGAGACCCGTCAGTTTTTAAGCTGTTTAATGTGTACTCATTAAAAAAACTAGAATGATATAAAATTAATCATAATGAGGTGCAGCATCAAGTCAAATGCCTTACAGAAGCTTATATTGCATCAACACTATTATCTTCATCAACCAAGCTTGAAATCTCATTAAAAAGTTAGCTTGACAGGATCTATTTTCCAGAAACCCACACTGATTTGTATTATATAATATGAACTAGAGGAATGTAACATAACCAAGTTCTGTATCAGTCACTCCATGATCTTGTCCAGGATCAATGTCAGGATGACAGCTCTATAATTATCAGGGTCATCCTGGTTTTCCCTTAAAAAAAAAAAAGCAGCACATTAGCGTTCTTACAGTCTTCTGAAACTTCCCCCAGTGCTCCCAGACTCCTTGAAAAAGAAAAAAGAAAAAAAATCCAACTTTAATGGTCCAGTAGGCTCCTCAGGCAGCTCTTTAAAAACTCCTGGATGCAAGACTTACTGATTTATAAATGTTTAATTTTAGTAGCGTCTGTTTAACATCCTCCAGAAATACTAGTGGAATGGAAAGAGTTTTATTACCATATGTTGAGATTGCATCATCTGTGTTTTCCCCAAATACAGAATAGAAATATTTAATGAACACTTCTGCCGTTTCTGCATTATTGATAATTCTACCCTTTCCATCTAGTAATGGATCAATACCATTGTCAGGATTCTTTTTGCTCCTAATAAATTTTTTAGAACTCCTTTTTTTTAAACTAGCACATCCTTCTTTCCCAATTGTGACTTTTGGGGGCATCTAATAAGATGTTCTTAAACTATTCCCAATTATCATACGCAATTCCAGATTAAATTCTTTCTCCCAGTTGATTTGCATCATAACTGTTTTCAGTTTTGTGAAATTGGTTCTATTAAAGCACCAAGTTTATATAGTAATGATCAGGACTTTATTCTGTATGCACATTATAAATGCAATCAATCCATAATCACTTGTACCTAAGCTACAATTAACTTAGTTGTGTGATCAGTTCCTCTTTCAGTTAAGACAAAGTCCAATATAGAATTCCCCCATGTTAGCAACAAAACTTTCAGTTAGAAAATTGTCATCTATAAGATTTTAAAATTCCATAGATGTTTTAGTCCTGCAGCATGAGATCATTCAGCTCACTGGCCAAGCATGTGTTCCTCAGACTCAAGTCCCCCATGATCACAGAATATTTTTCCTTACACATTGTAGGTAAGTCTGTAAGGAAGCAGTCACCCTGTTCCCTAGTATGGCTTGGTGGTTTGTAGCAAACACCAGCTAATACCCCATCTTGTGCTTTATCTGCTAGGAGATTGATAACTCAGAAGAAAACTGACTCCGAAGCCAGTAATGCCAGTTTTGACAGAGTGCCATTTCCTCTCCCTTTTTGCCCACTCAATCCTTCCTAAATAGGTTGAAACCACTGATTTTTAACATTCCAGTTGTACTAATCATCCCACAAAATTTCAGTAATACCAGTGAGATTGAATTTATGCTTATAAATGAACAATTCCAATTTCTCATGTTACCCAGGCTCCTAACAGTGTATAGGCAACTCAAGAAATTTCTCCTCCGTGTCCTTTGGTTCCTTGATTAATTTTGTTCTCAACATCTTGATTTTGTGTTAACTGAGTATTCATATCTTCCCTCTTTTTGTCCTACTTTTTTTCTTATTAGTTTAACCCCCTCCTGACTACTCTAGCCAGCCTATCCCCATAGAGATTTCCCACCGCTCATCTTCTATTGTAGTGGAGGCCACTCATCCTATAGAACCCTTTCTCCCCATAGAAGGTGGATCAGTGTTGCACAAAACCAAAGTCCGCTACGCTATACCACATACCTAACCAGTGATTCACTTCCAGAATCTTCTGCCTCCTTTTGCTCATAGGATAGGAAAGATCTCAGAAGATTGTTTGGATATTCTTCAGCACTCTATGAGTTCCGAAGTCATCTACTATTTGTGAGAGATGCTGTGATGCAGTGTCAGTGCCAATATGAACCACCACCAGTGGATCCTTGCCTGTAGGCTTCAGAAGCCTATCCAATCTTAGATGGATGTATCTTGTCTTGGCTCTGGAAAGGCAGCAGACTGTCCTGTTATCCACCTGTCCCTTGCAGAATATTCTTTTGATTCTTCTGAGTATTGAATATTCAACAAAGATAGTCTGTCTACCTTGGACAGTTGGAGAACTCATGGGTAAGCTTGATTTTCTTACATGTTGGACCAAACTGCCATCCATGCATGTTCCATACATCTCTCCCTTCCATTAGAGCTGCTGGATCTTGATAAGTATCTTCTATAATTTCCATGTTGAAGACTTGAAACTTCTATTTGAAACTTCTGGCTGTTAAATTCTTCCTGCGTCTCTTCTCTGATGGCCAGTCTGCTCATCCTCTTTTATCTTCAGTCATATAAAATGCTGCAGTGACCTCTTGAATCTGGTGGTTACAAATTACCAGGCCTCTTCTCTGACTTCCTGTCTCACTGATTCCTTTGTGGGCAGCTCCATTTTTCCTTCAACTGGGGGTGCTGGTGTTTCCTGAACCTGTTCTCTAGGAATTCCTCAGATTCTCTTTCTTTGTAGTGTCTCAACTTGCCAATCCAATCCAAAAATTTTCCCCTGCACCACAACTTGAACAGGAAATCCCTTCTGTTTTCAGGTAGGAAAGAACATGGCATTTCCATTGCAGGTCACCAAAGAGTGAAAGTTTTGATTTGAACAAGTATATGACATTCTTAAAGTTTTCCCCTAGGTTAAAATATTTCATTTTCACAGAGAAAATTGCCCTTTTCCTAGAAAAAAGGACTTTCTGCAATTATATGGCAGTTTTCTTCCTGGGTGTATGATGTTTCACTTCAAACTAGCAAAAAAAAGATGACGTGGAAAAATTACTTTGGGGAATTTTTTCCAAGTTTCACTAGTGCTGAAAATTTTCTCACTGGTGTAGCCAAGACCATTTCTGAGTTTGTGGTGCCTTATTAGCTGGTACTAAAGAGTGATGCATAATTCCTCACTTCTACTTCCTTGGAGGCTAAAAGTCATTTCTGTGATGTGAATGTCCTCCTCTTTCAGGAACAAAAAGATCTATGGGCATAAAGGAGAGGAAATCTCTTGCAGTTCTCCTCCCAGAGATTGCTCTCAAAGTGTTCAATCATCCCACACCTTCCCCACCAACTCCCCATGGAACAGGCTCCTGGTCTTGCCTGCAAATACAATGGATCTTCTAGGATAGAGTTCAGGATTCTCATGCATGGTAAAAGATTCCTATGCACAAGCTCAGTGCCTATGCAGCAGCGCTCACTTCCTCTGACTCTGGCATCCTTGTCAGCCATTCTACCAGGAACTCTCCTGGCTGCAGCTGCCCAAAGGGCCTGTTTAAAAGAATGCAGTGGAGGGTGATGACATGGACAAGTAACACACTGTATACCAATGCCTCACCTGTGGTCTGCCCATTTCCCACCATCTCCCCTGCACAGATTTCCAGACCTATGGGGGACACTCTGCAGTGTCTGTACATGCTGTCACAGAGATGACAGAGCTCCCTGAGGGGGTCTTATGCAGGGGTCCCATCCACTCCCATGGAGGGGTCACAGTGATATAATTGGACCTTGGGATTGTCTCTGCTGATACAACATTGCCTGTTTGGGGATAATGTCCGCCTGACACTATGTGCGATTGCCAAATTTACTTCACTGGTCATCATCATCATCATGTTCCTATTACACCTCTGGCATTTAGGGCAGTGACAAAACTCCTCCTTTCCTGTCTGTTTCTGGCAAGTCTTTCAATGGTTCCACAGCTGTGCTCCAGCTCAGCTTCCACAGCTGTTTGCCATGTTTTCAGATGGCCTTGTTTTCACTTGCCTTCAGGTGTCCACTTATTGCTACTCTGGTGATGGAATCAGTTTCCATCTGAAGCACATGATGGATCCATCTCCAACACCAATTGGCAAGGATGGTGCTCAGATTCGCTTGGCTGCACCGTGTCACTAGATCTTGGTTTGAGATTGTTCTGGGCCAAAAGATATTGAGGATTTTTCTGAGGCACATAGTATGGAATGAAGACAGTTAAGAAAGTATGACATGTCCAATTTCCTTAATTCTTTAAAGTTAGCCCTTTTGAAATCAAAAGTCCTAGTCACAGATCTAATTTTGTTTATCCTTCCATCTAGTTTGAACTGAATTAGCTCATGATCACTCCAACCAAAACCAAATCTAAAATGGCATCCACTCTTGTTGGTCCAGCAACTACTTGGTGAAGTAATCCATCAGCCATTACATCCAGAAAAATCTGAGCCCTATTATTATTGCTAGCACTTGTCCTCCAGTCTATATCTGGGAAGTTAAAGTCTCCCATGATCACACAATTCCCATTAGTGTTTACTTCATGTCCAATTTCCCACCATTTTACACTATAAAGTAGTGTTGAAAGTACACAGCTCTAATAAATCTTGAGTTTGGTTTTGGTGTTGTATTTTGGTGATTTCCAGACTGTAGTTAAGCTCCTGAAGGTGTTCCTGGCCCTGCTGACCAAGGTAGGTAATAGGGATGTATTGCATTGACTGCACATACCAACTAGCCAGTTGCAGAACTGGACAATCCCTCTTGCCCCACAATATGAACCTTCCTGGGGCTGTAATTTATGGGCCCATCCACTCACTGGATTCAGGTCATATCACTCTTTTAATGTTAGGGAGATATTCCACGCTGTTGCACGTGCAGAGAAATAGGTTCCCTAAACCTGCTCCTCTGCTTAGGCATCTTCACAAGGGAAGGCAGCAGGATTGAGCACTAGTGTTCCAGAACTAGATCCTATGGACAAGATTTAGTGCAAAAATTCCTGTTTCAAATGCTGCAGTTCACATGCATTGTACCTACTTGTCTCTATGAAGACAGGATAATACTAAAGGGTATGTCTACGAGCAGCTAGGAATGAGGCTCCCAGACTGGCTAGACAGACTCATGTTCGGTTGGCTTGATCTAGCACGCTAAAACTAGCAGTGTGAGCATTGTGGTTCCAGAGACGACTGGCTAGCCACCGAAGCTCACACCAAAGGGTTTGGTGGGCATTAAGAGACTGAGCTGCCACCAGAGCCATCCATGCTGCTAATTTTAGTGCACTAGCTCACGCAAGTCTGTTTTCCTGGGCTGGAGGTTTCACTCCCAGCAGCAATGTGCACATATTGCAAGTGACCCTCGTACATAACAGAAATCCTGATGATTTTCCCTGTTGCTGAAACAAAGTAGTCAGGGCCTGGCTGAAACAGGGCTTTAGAATGAACACTGAAGAGGCTATATCAATTTGCTTTACTTTAATACGACTGACATCCAGTGAACGTCTCCTGTGTACTTTATAGGGCCCTATTCATGAATGAATAATGTTGACAATTGGGTCACCTTTCTGCTGATTTTCTTTACATGCAGCATGACCCGGTATTCTACGCATAACTAAACAGTCAGTGAGATATAGGCATACATCAGAGCGTGTGCAGGGTCTCAGCTGGTGCAGAGCCATCCAAAATAAGATTAAGCTAGGAGACACCTTTTTCAACACAGAAATGCCATTTTATAATAGATCGTGTCTATAAGAAGAACTGGTTGAGAATGTGAAAGTGGAAGGCAACTTGGATGAAAGTGATCATGAAATGGTAGAGTTCATGATTCTAAGAAATGGTAGAAGGAAGAACAGCACAATAAAGACAATGGATTTCAAGAATGCAAACTTTAGCAAACTCTGGGAGTTGGCAGGTAAAATCCCATGGGAAACAAGTCTAAGGAGAAAAACAATTGAAGACATTTGGCAGTTTTTCAAAGAGATATTATTAAGAGCACAAGAGCAAACTATCCCACTGCACAGGAAAAATAGAAAGTATGGCAAGAGACCACACTGGCTTAACCAGGAGATCTTCAGTGGTCTAAAAAACTAGCTAAGGACATAAAAGGAAACAAGAAAACATTCTACACATACATTAGAAGCAAGAGGAAGACCAAGGACAGAGTAAGCCCATTACTCAATTTGGGGGGGAAGACAATAACAGAAAATGTGGAAATGGCAGAGGTGCTTAATGACTTCTTCGTTTCTATTTTCACCAAGAAGTTTGGTGGCGATTAGACATCTAACATAGTGAATGCCAGTGAAAATAAGGAAGGATCACAGTCTAAAATAGGGAAAGAACAAGTCAAAAAGTACTTAGACAAGTTAGATGTCTTCAGGCCCTGGTGATTTGATGAAATGCATCCTAGAATACTCAAGTAGCTGACTGAGGAGATATGTGAGCCATTAGCAATTATCTTTGAAAAATCATGGAAGATGGGAGACATTCCAGAAGATTGGAAAAGGGCAAATATACTGCCCATCTATAAAAAGCTAATAGCTTTCTATGACAGAGTAACAAGCCTTGTGAATGGGAGGGAAGCGGTAGATGTGATATATCTTGCCTTTAGATTCATAGACTCTAGGACTGGAAGGGACCTTGAGAGGTCGAGTCCAGTCCCTTGCCCTCATGGCAGGACCAAATACTGTCTAGACCATCCCTGATAGACATTTATCTAATCTACTCTGAAATATATCCAGAGACGGAGATTCAACAACCTCCCTAGGCAATTTATTCCAGTGTTTAGCCACCCTGACAGGTGGGAACTTTTTCCTAATGTCCAACCTAAACCTCCCTTGCTGCAGTTTAAGCCCATTGCTTCTTGTTCTATCCTTAGAGGCTAAGGTGAACAAGTTTTCTCCCTCCTCCTGATGACACCCTTTTAGATACCTGAAAACTGCTATCATGTCCCCTCTCAGTCTTCCCTTTTTCAAACTAAACAAACCCAATTCTTTCAGCCTTCCTTTGTAGGTCATGTTCTCAAGACTTTTAATCATTCTTATTGCTCTTCTCTGGACCCTCTCCAATTTCTACACATCTTTCTTGAAATGTGGTGCCCAGAACTGGACACAATACTCCAGTTGAGGCCTAACCAGCGCAGAGTAGAGCGGAAGAATGACTTCTCGTGTCTTGCTTACAACACACCTGTTAATGCATCCCAGAATCACGTTTGCTTTTTTTGCAACAGCATTATACTGTTGACTCATATTTAGCTTGTGTTTAGTAAGATTTGATAGTGTCTCGCACGACCTTCTCCTAAACAAAACTAGGGAAATACAACCTAGATGGAGCTACTGTAAGGTGGGTGCATAACAGGTTGGAAAATCATTCCCAGAGAGTAGTTGTCAGTGATTCACAGTAATGCTGGAAGGGCATAAGGAGTGGGATCCAACAGGGATTGGTTCTGGGTCCAGTTCTGTTCAATATCTTCCATCAGTGATTTAGATAATGGCATAGAGAGTACACTTATACGGTTTGTGGATGATTCCAAGCTGTGAGGGATGCAAATGCTTTGGAGGACAGGATTAAAATTCAAAATGATCTGGACAAACTGGAGAAATGGTCTGAAGTAAATAGGATGACATTCAATAAGGACAAATGCAAAGTACTCCACTTAAGAAGGAACAATCAATCAGTTGCACACATACAAAATGGGAAATGACTACCTAGGAAGAAGTACTGTGGAAAGGGATCTAGGGGTCAAGCTAAGTATGAGTCAACAGTGTAACGCTGTTTCAGAAAAAAAACTAACATCATTCTAGGATGTATTAGCAGGAGAATTGTAAGCAAGACACGAGAAGTAATTCTTCCACTCTACTCCATGCTGATTAGGCCTCAACTTGAATACTGTGTCCAGTTCTGGGTGCCACATTTCAGAAGAGATGTAGAAAAATTAGAGAAAGTCCAGAGAAGAGCAACAAAAAATGATTAAAAGTCTAGAAAACATGACCTATGCAGGAAGATTGAAAATATTGGGTTTGTTTAGTCTGGAGAAGAGAAGACTGAAGGTGGGGAAATAATAGTTTTCAAATACATAAAAGGTTGTTACAAGGAAGAGGGAGAAAAAAATGTTCTTAACCTCTGAGGATAGAACAAGAAGCAATGGGCTTAAATTGCAGCAAGGACACTTTAGGTTGGATATTAGGAAAAACTTCTTAACTGTCAGGGTGATTAAGCACTGGAATAAATTGCCTAGGAAGGTTGTGGAATCTTCATCATTGGGGATTTTTAAGAGTAGGTTGGACAAACACCTGTCAGGGATGCTCTAGATCAGGGGTTGGCAACCTTTCAGAAATGATGTGCCGAGTCTTCATTTATTCACTCTAATTTAAGGTTTCGCGTGCCAGTAATATATTTTAACGTTTTTAGAAGGTCTCTTTCTATAAGTATATAATATATAACTAAACTATTGTTTTATGTAAAGTAAATAAGGTTTTTTAAATGTTTAAGAAGCTTCATTTAAAATTAAATTAAAATGCAGAGCCCCCCAGACTGGTGGCCAGGACCCGGGCAGTGTGAGTGCCACTGAAAATCTGTTCGTGTGCTGCCTTCGGCATGCGTGCCATAGGTTTCCTACCCCTGTTCTAGATAATACTTGGTCCTGTCTTGAGTGCAGGGGACTGGACTAAATGACCTGTCGAGGTCCCTTCCAGTTCTATGATTCTACATCAACGCATACAATACTTAGAACCTTGAAGTTGCTGATAAAATAATTGAATAAAGCACAAATATCCCACCTAGACCTGTTTAATCACATTCCACCTCTTTTTCAAAATATGAAAAATTTCAAGTGGCTCCATTAAAAAAAACACGACATCTAAATTCTCATTTTTTCCAGATGTCCAAAGCTTGAAACCACCACAATTTCAAAATTGGAGAAGTTTTGTCTAGCTTTTGTTCAAATTACAATTTCTCAAGCTCATAAGGAGGCATTATGGGCAAGATATTGCTTGTCTTACTCACATGAATAATTTCAAACGAGTCTGTCGGATTACTTCTGTGAGTAAGGTAAATAGGACATTATCCCCATATGTGATGGGTGGTAGGTCCAACCGTTTAAAATCCAAGATTTTCCATTAGAAAATCATGCTACAGATGGGCAGTTTTAAAACTAATTCAGATGAAAAAGCCTTTGTTGCATACAAAAGTAGCCTGATTTCATTTTTTTCCCCCCCTAAGAACTTGAAACTCAGTGCAGGTTCATCCAAAAACTTGCTGAAGTTCAATTAATTTTTGTGTGAATCTTGTCTTAATTTCAAGTGCAGGCTTGAGTTCCAGAAAAAACTTCCTTGGAGGATCCAAGAGGTGAAGGCACTGTAGATACCATTAGCCAGTAGCCTGTTAAGCATAGATTCCCCTGAAGACTGGAACTGTAGAGTTGGTCTACAAAGTTAGGTTGGCTTAACTACAACACTCAGGATATGAAAAATTTCACACCCTGTGAAATATACTAAGGGGAGGAGGGAAAATCAACCTAAGCCCTACTGTAGACACCACTAGGTCTTCCATCGACTTAGTTACTGCTTCTCTGAGAGTGGATTTACAACAGTGATGGAAGAACGCTTTCAGTCACTGTAATATATGTCTACGCTGCAGCGGTGCAGCTATAGCATTTCTAGTGTAGATATAGCCCAAGGTCCGAAAGAACTGAGATCCACAGAACCACTTGGAGGCCAGGATGCTATTGGAAATGAGTGTGATGAGGATACATGGGGAAATTAGTCAGCTGGTAGCAGGGATTGGCCCTGGCTGCTGTCTGTTGCCTCCTGTGTTTCAGTGTAGGATTTTACTATTATGTATTATGAGGCATGTTCTCAGACACTCCATAATGAACAGCATGGTAACCTGCATGCATGGCAGGCCATGCACTGAGGAGCTAGGGCCCACCAAAGAACAGCAGCAGGAAGCAGGGGCAGTGGTCCTTCCAACCAGAGGATTGAAAAACAACATCCCTCCTCTAGCAGAAAAATGGCTTTAAGATTAATCACAATTTGAGGAAAATCCATTTTTTAAAAGATTTTTAGTGAAAAAGTCAAAAGTCAAAAAAACTTGTTTATCAAAAAATGGCAGGAGGGGAAAGAAGCATTTTCCTTGTATCTATTTCCAGCTCCTCCCATTGCTGTAGTAAGCATCTACACAGAAGCACTATAGTGGCAGTAGCTGCAGCTGTGACCCATAGCATTTTAAGTGTACACCTAGCCTACACCTGAGCAGCTCTGTCCAGATGGTCAGAGATCTCTCCCCTGCACCCTTCCCCAGCCCTTCTCTTGCTTTTCCAGACTGACATCTTCTAGCAAAGCTGGGCTAATTACTATTGTAATTCAAAAGCAAAAAAGCTTTTTATTTGGTGGTGGGGAGAGGTGCGGACGGAAGGGTTGAATACAGCAGCAGAAGTGACCAAATTAATGGGAATTTATAAAATAGTATTTCTGAGTAGGGCTAGGTGAAACTGGTGGGGAAAAAAATTGTGAGATGTTATTAAAATATTTTCACTAACTGATTTCATGCAATTTCTTACTCTTCCCCTCCCCCCGTCTTATTTTTGTGTTTATTGTGAATCACACACTTGAAATTCTACAGTGTCCAAAAATCTGGGAAAGCCACCTTCAGGTGAAAAGTTGCACTTGTGAATTATGAAAGCTGCTGGAAGAGGCGCTCTGCAAAGACATGGTGATAGAGAGGTTCTAAGCTCTACTCCTTCTGTTGTCTCTAACAGTACTTTCATTTATACACATTTCTACACACACTGGCTCTGATCCCATAGCTTCAGTGTAACTCCTTGCAGGAGTAAGAGTGCATGTGTGCACATGCAGTTCCAGAAGGAGGGTCTACAGTATCCAAGAGGAGTGCCAAAAAACAAAACCAAACCACCAAATGTCCACCTTTAAGGACTCCAACACCAGTCAGAACTCCAAGTTTCCTTACGAGTCTAGGAAGGAGGTTTACAGGATGGCTGGCTCTCTCCCTTTACCTTAGGCTTCAGGCCGAGAGCCAGTTAACACACAGTTCAAAAGGCCCTTACCTCAGCCTTGGCAGAGCAAACTTATAGTAAAATTCTACATACACAAATAATGAGGAAGTGGAAGTGGAAGTATGGAATTGCATGAAATCAATTAGTGGAAACATTTAAGTAAATTCTCAATCTTCTCCCACCAGTTTCACCTAGCCCTGCTCAAATACTATTTTGTAATGTTACATTGATTCCTGTTAATTTATAGTTTAAAAAAATTATATATAAACTTATTTTGAGTTTGATTGCTGACTCAAAGCTCTGAGATAGGGCCTTATGAACTGGGTTATGTGGCTCTTGGTCTGAGGCCTAAGCAAGAAATATATATCAGAACCCAGATCAGACTAGTGACCTGAATCCTACATGAATGACTTCTAATCTTTCCCTCTGCTTAATTTCCTTTTTGTGTTTATATAGCCCAGCCCCATAGCATAGCAGAGATTCTTTACTACACCCAGACTGTCAGGTCCAGACTGTCCCTTAACAGGATAGAAACTCCTTCACACAGGGCCCTTATCTGGTTATGATTAAGAAGGTAATCATTATCCTATTTAACAGATTGTGAAATAAAGTGCTTTCTAGGCAAGTCAATTAACCTTTCTGTGTCTCAATTTCTCTGCCCTGTAACACGAGAGAGTGATTATAGTTATTCAAAAGAAAATGTGAAAATACACATGATAAGATGTCCACAACCGCAAGTAGATAAGTAATCCTAATACTCAGAAAGCTGAAGTGCCTTACATAGGAGGCATTGTGGTCTAGTGGATTAGGTACAGGTCTAGCAATAGGACAGATGGGTTCCTCCTAAACTTGGCTCTAGCAGTTGTTGTTTGACCTTAGGCAAATAATTTAGCCCTGACCCTCAATTTCTCCAGCTACAAAATAATTATTTACCTACCTGACTACTAAATATTTAGTACTACGTAACCAAAAAGCAGTTTTAAGATTACTCCCTGGCTGAGACAGGAATAGAAGTAGGGATCTCCTGGCTTCTCCTAGCCCTTAGACTAGGTTTTTGGGTGACATCAACAACTCCTGTTTAGGGAGCTTTTTAAAAATCTGAAGTGGGACTTTGAGTGAAGGTGGCTTTTTGATTTTTCCCTCTCACATGCAGATCATGAAAAAAAAAATCACTGAAATTGTCAATGAACATTTTTGAAGTGTTGTGAAATTGCACCAGTTCCAGGAAGATTCACAGACTTAAGAGAAATTGCATTAAAAAAATCCTCAAAAAAAAAAAAGTGTTACACAATGACTTTCTCCTACCTCATTTGAGGAACACTCAAACTCCTCCCTTTTTTGTTTGAGGTTTCTTTTTTGTAAATTGACAAAACGAAATATTCAGACTTTTAAAATCATTCCTGGTCTGAAAGCTTCTGTGCCAAGTTTCAGTGAAGTTGAATTTTTATCTCTAGATTAATAAACTCTTGCAAACTGAAGCCTATAATGCTGACAGCAGTTGTAATAGCAAAAATGTGAGATTACCACTCTAATAAAATACTGATCTTTTGCTGCATCTCCCCAATGGGTATCAAGTGGAAGAAATTATAAAAGCATTGCATATAATCCATTAAAAGGTCTTTCAGCATGTGACAGGAGGGTTTTGGTTTTTTTTGGTTCATTGTAAAGTTTCAAGGTGGATGTGACTCAGAACTAACTGATTATTACAATGGGAGGGAGAGATGAGTGGTTTTAGTACTAGATTGGCAAGCAAGAGAGGTGGGTTAAATTCCTGCCTCTACCACAAAACATCCTGTATTATGTACAGCAAGACATTTAGAGAGAATTTTTAAAGGTATTTGAGTGTTTAATACCCATTGAAATCAATGCCTAAATACCTTTAAAAATCTGGCCCTTAATCACTTAGTTCCCCATCTGTTACATAGGAATGCTCTGTTTCTTCCACAGTTTGGATTGCCTTTTTAGACAGTAAACTCTTCAGCCAAGGACTGTCTTACTGTGTGCATGTGCATTGTCTAGGTGTTATTGTCCTAGAAGTAATAACTGCCTTCCAGGAGGGAAATCAGACCTCTCTATGTTTCATAGTTTCTTTAGGAGCAGACTCAAGACAAGACAATTTACAAAGTACTGATAATTGGAACATGGTGTCCTACATTTCATCAGCCTAGGTCAGGTCAACAGGCCCAGATTAAAGCTGTCTTTGACATTCAGTTGTTTTGCAGTATTGTTATAGCAGGGTTGGGCCCTTGATAAGAGACAGCTGAGTGAGGCAATGTTTTTTCTTGCACCAACAACCCCCAAATCTTGCCAAGCTCGGAGCCAAGGACACAACAGCTCATAGAGTCACCAGACTCTGAACATGCATCTCCACTGGTACGATGATCAATATTTCCCCCACAGACATACCTCCGAAGATCCATGGAGCCTATGCAAGCCTATCACAACATACAGTGTACTGCATCCAGTGCATCAAATGGTGAAGCCAGACAAGCACTACACCCTTGAATGAAGTCAAAAAAATAAGGCAAACAACCTATCACCTGTGGATGAACCCTTTCCTCAGCAATCATTCCTTATCGGACCTCTCAGTCCTCAGCCTCAAAAGGAAACCAATACACAACATTTTCAAGAGATGAATCTGGGAAATTGAATTCATAACTCTTGCTGGACACACAAAAAAAAAATAAGACTCAAAGACACTGATATTATGGCTCATTTCAACATTTTATAAACCCACCACTCCTCCTTTGACCTATGACAGCAGAGGTGTCAATTGCCCACTTCGTTTTAAGTGGTCTCCTGCAACATGTGTTAGCCTCTCATGCTTAATCTGTCCCACCTTGTATTTAACTGTGACACGTCGGTTACCTTTCCCAGACCTGAATAAAATCTCTGTGAAGCTCATAAGCTTGTCTCTTCAGGTAGGTCTACACTATGAAATTAGGTCGATTTTATAGAAATCGATTATATACAGTCAATTGTGTGTGCCCCCACTAAATGAATTAAGTCAGCGGAGTGCATCCACAGTATCGAGGCTAGTGTCGACTTTCAGAGCGTTGCACTGTGTGTCGCTATCCCACAGTTTCCATAGTCTCCGCCACCCATTGGAATTCTGGGTTGAGTTCCCAATGCCTGATGGGGCAAAAATATTGCTGCGGATGGTTTTGGGTACATGTTGTCAGGCCCCCCTCCCTCCATGAAAGCAACAGCAAGCAATCATTTCTCGCCTTTTTTCCTGGGTTACCCGTGCAGACGACATACCATGGCAAGCATACAGCCCGCTCAGCTCACCATCATCGTATGTCTCCTGGGTGCTGTTGGCAGATGCGGTACTGCATTGCTACACAGCAGCAGCTCCTTGCCTTCATGGTAGATGGTTCAGTAGGACTGCTAGCTGTCATCGTCTCCTGGGTGCTCCTGGCCAACCTCAGTGAGCAGCACCATGCAGTCGCACCTACCTCAGCCTACCCCTTGATCCCATGGCTCTTGAAGCCTGGAACATAGTAAGGAACAGTTCAACTGTAGGCTGAGCAAGTGCAGAATGGTGGTAGAATGTGTATTTGAATGTTTAAAAGCTCACTGGTGCAGTTTGTTGACTCGGTTAGACCTCAGCAAAATCAATATTCCCATCATTATTACTGCTTGCTCTGTGCTCCACAATATCTGCAAGAGTGAGGGGGAGATGTTTATGGTGGAATTGGGGATTGAGTGAAATCGCCTGGCCACTGATTACACTCAGCCCAACACTAGGGTGGTTAGAAAAGCACAGCAGGGTGCGCTGCGCATCAGAGAAGCTTTGAAAACCAGTTTCAGGACTGGACAGGCTATGATGTGAAAGTTCTGTTTGTTTCTCTTTGATGAAAACCCAGCCCCCTTGGTTCACTCTACTTCCCCATAAGCCAACCACCCTCCCCTCTCCTCTTTGATCACCATTTGCAGAGGCAATGAAGTCAGTTTCAAATTCTTGAATTCTTTATTAATTCATCACACAAATGGGGAGATAACTTCCAAGGTAGCCTGGAAAGGGTGGTGGAGGAGGGACACACTGGGTGAGATGGTGGAGAAGGGAAGTGTCTGTTACAGCTATCCTCCTATTCCATTTTGTTTCTTACAGCTGTCCCCATACTCCTTTTGTTTTTGTTCTCCTCCTGTGGCCGCCCTTCCCTGGCTGTTAAGTTGTTTACCAGGGCCACTTCCCTTCTCAAAGGGAGGGCCCCTTAAGTTGTTTACCAAGAGCCGTTGCCCTTCTCAAAGGGATGGCCACTTGTGCTGCGTGCTAAGTGGGACCACTGCCCTGTTCAAAGGGTTAGTCCTGTTATCACCTTGTTGAACCTGGGCTTGGTGTAGGGCAGGCAATGTCCAGAGCTGCAAGACCTATTGTGTTTTCAAAATCCTGGGCATGAGTCATAGGCCTCATGTGCTTTTGAGTCACCTATTGCACAGGACTCTGCCCAGGCATGTCTCTGTGTCACCTGCAGTTTTTTCCCTGTGCCTCCTTCCCTGTGACAGAGGGAGCCTATCAGGATTACTGGCGGGAAACTGTCTAAGTTTGCCTTTAAAAACAGACATTTTTTAAACAAACATCAGAAAGGTTCCTGCATTGCTGCCTGGCCTGATCAGCCAGGGGTTTTGGGGGGTCCTTTCTCCGCTCTCGTTTTATTTTTGAGCGTACCCCCGGTTTTTAAACCCCCCCCCACGAAGAACGAATTGCTGCCTGAGAGATCTCCTGATTATCCAGACTGTACGGAGCCCTCCTTGCTTCTTCTGATGTTGCTGCTGCTTCTGCCTTTGCTGCTGCCTTGGGGTCTGGTAAGAATCCCTCTGTGAAACTTTCCATACTTTTATTTTATTAATTTAGCTGCTGGCTCTGTCTCCCTACCACACAGACTCAAGCTAAACCTTGGTCTGTGTCTTAAAACTTCTCAAACTCTGCGGCGCTTTGCTGCTAAAAATAAGCTTGTGCCGCTGCTAAGCTCTGCTCCCTGCTTTCAGCTGTATCCACTGCTGCAGCCACCATCCCTTGGGGCTGCCTTGAGAGCTGTATCCTGGGCACATACCACGCTGCCCTCTTGTAACTTCCCCAGAGCATAAGGTGCACCGTAGGTTTTGCTTTTTAGTTTAATAAGTCATAGTTTGCTAAGATTGTAGAGCTTGTAAGTTTCACCCGCCTTGTTATAGTTTGCTGTTTTGTTGTTCTGTATAGTTGCTTGTTATAGTTTGCTTAGAATTGTGATATTTGTTGTTTTGCCTAGTCGTTGATTAAGATAGATTTTAAAAAAGCCATTGCCTGGTTGTATTCTGTACCTGTTTTATTACTTTGTATAAGCTGCCTATAATTTATATAAGTTTGATTAAGTTAGAGGGTAGATAAGGTTTTTACTGCTTGAATTCGTCTTCCCGCTGTCCCAATCTCTCCCTGAACTTTCCCGTGTCTGTTTTTCCCCTGCTCCAATCTCCTCCTCTGCGTACTTCTTCGTGTCTCCCTGTTGTAACCCCTGGCTGCTTCCCCCTGCCCCGTGTAACTTCCCAAACCCTTTGCAGCTTCTTTCCTTTTTTGGGGGTGTCCCTCTAGCCCTTCTTTACACCTCTCTGCTGCCTCTCCCTGTATCCCGTGTTCGTGCCCCCGCTCCTCTGCTGCCCCTCCCCTACTGAAGATCACCATCACACTGCTCCGTTTGTCTTCACCTCGCTGCTGCGCAACTTCCCTGAAGTGCTCTCCGCTGCTGCAACCTGTTTCTTCCCTCAGCCGTCTCCCCCATTCTCCACGTGCCTTCCCATCGCTTACACGTTCAGCGCCTTCCCCTCTTGCTGCTCCCAGACTTCCCTTAAGTGCGCTCCAGCTGCTCTTGTCTCCCGTACCTCCAGCCCGCAGGCTCCCGAAGACTGCTGCTCTGGGCTTCAGAGTCTCTCGCTGCTTGCCGCTGCACTCTCCTCTCGTCAGATACCACTAATCACTCACTCCCCTCCCCCTCCCGCTTCTTGACCCAGCTTTTAGGTACACTCTTGCTATCACAGCCTCACAAATTAAGTCAGTAATTTTCTACATTGCATAATTTCACTTATCACCCACATTGTATTATTGCACTGTGACTCACATTTTACTTGGGGTTATAACACCCCATTAGTTGCCTCCATTTTTCTAATATACTTTGTATACCATTTTTATATAGAAGCTACCATTTTATTTTGCATTTTCTTTTGGGTATGTTTTGCATTCCACATTGTATCTAGAGTTGTTCCTATATAAGGTTAAGTTGCTTATTGACTGTACTGTATCCCATTGTGCTGAACCCCACTTACTGTCCCCCACTGTTAAAACTCCCTACACTGTCCAAGAAGAACCCCACCCCCATCACTGTCTATTGTAAACACCTTATACACCCCATCCCATCGCATTTCATTGTTAAATTCCCACCACTTCCTTTTCCCTTTAATAAAAAAATTAATTGGCATCTCACCTGTGTGGTAATTGCTCCCCAAGATCCCATATACCTGCAGGCAGGGACAGGAAGAACAAGGTCACACTGCACTTCAAAACTTATTGAATGTCAGTTTTCTGTTGCTTGGGTAGCCCTCTGGGGTGGAGTGGTTGGGTGCCCAGAGGCCCCCCCACCACATTCTTGGGCATCTGGGTGAGGAAGCTATGGAACTTGGGGAGGACGACAGTTGGTTATACAGGGGCTGCAGAGGCAGTCTGGAGATTTTCAAATATTTGGGCATTTCATCTTTTGGAACAGAGTTCTGATAGCACCGATTCCTCTCCCCATACAGTGATCAGATCCAGTACCTCCCGTTTGGTCCATGCTGGAGCTCTTTTGCAATTCTGGGACTCCATGATCACATATGCTCATGAGATCTGCATGGTCACCTTTGAGCTTGTCATACTGGCCAAACAGGAAATGAAATTCAAAAGTTCGCAGGGCTTTTCCTGTCTACCTGGCCAGTGCATCTGAGTTGAGAGTGCTGTCCAGAGCGGTGACAAAAGACACTCTGGGATAGCTCCCAAAGGCCAATACCATCGAATTGCATCTACATTACTCCAGATGTGACCCAGCAAGGTCAATTTCAGCACAAATCGTCTCGGAGAGGAGTACAAAAATCAATTTTAAGACTCCTTTAAGTCGACAAAAATGGCTTTGTCGTGTGGATGGGTGCAGGGCTAAATCAATCTAACGCTGCTAAATTCAACCTAAACTCATAGTGTAGACCAGGGCTTCCACCAACAGAAGTTGGTCCAACAAAAGATATTACCTCCCCCACCTTGTCTCTCTTTTGACATTCAGGTCAGCCTACTGATTCTCAATTTTTTCCACGTAATATATCAATTTCCTATAACACCTTTTTCCTCTAATACAGTAAAATATACAGGAGGTCACCCTGTTGTATATCCTGTGGAACATATACTCTTCATCATATGTGATGGTAATGGAACCGACGTGACAACACACAAGATAATTGCATATTTTTTCTTAACAGTGGAATAAAACTTGTTGGCTCGTACTAACAATTATTACTGTTGACAAGTTGCAATCATTTTGGGAGCTAATTTTATGAAAAATAACTGCTTTTCTCTGTAACCAGATCCAAATATATGTCACAGTTAAGCTCACATTTTACAAGGAGCTTGGCATCCTTCTATTGTCCAACATGCTTTTCCAGTCAGGCACCCACTTACATAAGGGAGAATGAGGATTAATGTGTTATTGATATGGCTTAGTACATTTGGTATTCTTCAGCAGCAGGAATGCCACATTTCCATCATAGTATCCCAAATATATTTTTTATTAAAAGACCCATAAAAATCTCATGCTAATTATTAAAGATGGGAAGAAAAAAAAACTCTAAGTACAAGCTAGGAAATGTAATGTTGAAGCCACTAGTACTTTGGTAGGCATTTAATCATTTTAAATGGAGTGGCTTTACAAATGAAGCAGGTCATCCCTTAGGGTTTCTGAATTCTACATTTGTAGGTTCTCCTCACCTAGAAAATAACCTCAATGAAAATTTAATCTGCCGAGGGGAAAAATCTTCTAGTAAGCTGTTCTCTAATTTCCTTTCAAAGTTTAGCTATGCCTACACTATCAGTTTCCTAGTCTGTCATTCTGAGAGAAACTGAAATATCTGGCAAATTTATAACCCAGCAATTTAAGTGTGTGCCCTCTGCATGAAGCATATACATAATTGCTACTTCATAAAAGTTTGATAAATGAGAGATAAAATGCATGCAGACTTCCCTGTAACAATATGCAGGGCATTATTCCGAAGGTCATTTTAAATAATGAAATAGATTGAGTGCATTTGAGAAAACTAAAAGCGAATTAACAAACACTCCAAAAGGATTTAAGACTAATACTATCCAAGGTCTAACATTTCTTAGCTTCTTGCACTTTAAAAACATGGGATTGTTGTAGTTTCATTCTAATCCTCTTTGGGAATCACAGAGCCGGCATTTGACTAAGCCAGCACCCTCCCCTGCAGAGGCTGCATCTGTCACTTCCAAAATGGAATTTCTTTGGAAATCAGTAGACAGCATCACCTTTTACTATCTGTTAGATATACTTCCAGGGCACTATCTATTCTGTTTCATGTGTGATCATTGTCCAATTTGTTCTTATTATATTATTAGTGGTAAAAGATGGTTTCCATTTCAAGTTCGTACTGGATAAAAATATGATATTACAGGCTTTCAGATCTTGAGGGACATATTTACAAATGTTTAGTTTTTACTGAACAGATTTTGCAATATCTAACTGCTTGGGTTTTACATATTGCTACATGAAGTGACACTCCTGGCCTGATCCCAGTTTCACTTAAAATGTCCTGTTAAATGCTTAATCCTTAAAAATAACAAGCTCGGTTTATTTTAAACCATAACTTTTAAAAAATTGCTGGGATAAATTAGACAGCATGACTAACAGCAGGGACAGAAAGGAATATGCTGCACAAGGGAGTGACCAGTGCATGTACAAGGCACTTGCTTGAGAAAGAAACTAGGTGACTGGTTCAAAAGGGGTGCCAAGATAGTAATGACTGATAGTCATTCATTGTCATTTGATTGTCTATGTGAAATGAGTTGGAGCCTAGGTCAGTTCATAGCAGACAGGTGTCTGCATTACAAAAATCACCACCACAGTGGGCACCCTCGTTGTCAGTCTCATTATGGAAGCCAAGCATTAACTGGGTATGGAGAATGAATTAGAGATAGCCCCTCAGAGTCAGGATTGAGGCATATTGGCAGTATGGGGTTGTTTATATTGCCACTGCCTGTACTGTTCTTGCTTGAAGCATAAATAAGACCTCAGTCTCCAGTGTTAATCTGGCATCTATCACACACTATGAACTAGAAAACTAAACATAGGCCTAAAATGTGTATGCTTAACTTGACTGGTGATTTATATGTGCAGTTACTCATACATCGAGATGGGAATTTACTCTATAGATTTCATTAAAGTAAAAAAAATAGACAAAGTAAAACCTTTAATATGCCAGTACTTACACTTTGTACAGAGCACTGCTGATCCATGGAGCTTAAAGCCCTGTACAAAGATAGATAAGTATTAATTCCACGTGTTATAGATGATGGGGAAAACTAAGGGCTCAGGTGGCTTACCAATATTACACCAGACCTCAGTCACAGAGGTAGGACTAGAAACAAGATCTCCAGTCTATGGTGCAAGCCTGCTACAGGACATATTCACAGTGGATGGCTTGGCACAAGCTGTGCCATGCCACTGCATTTTAAACACTATTATGAAGACTACCATATATAATGGGATTGTTTAATCAATAGTATAAAATACACTGAAGTCTCCATAGGTCATGCACTTACATAATTGGATGGTTAAAGCGAGTTATTCTTGGTGAGGAGGAGGGGAAGGAAGAGAAATTCAGTTTTCCACCTTCTAATGACAAGAATGATTTCTACACAGTTTATTGAATCTTTGACAACATAAAACAGAGACCAGTAACACAGAGCAAGTCATAGCACAAACACAGATGCTGTGGAAGTACCACTATATAGGACATGCAACTCATTGCTGACATTCAGCATTCCAGCTGTTCTCCTGATCAAAAGTTAACAGCTATGTTGATTTGTGTGAGGAGGATAAACATCCCCTGGGCCTCAGGTTTTAGACCCCCAACAAAGCAATATTGCCTATGACCTCATCCAATTTCAAACCAAGATTTTTCAAAAGTAAAAAAAAACTGTCCATTTATCCACTGAGATATTTCCTTCTCATTTCTTCCTGATAAATTTGTTGAATTCATTGGAGCCATACCAAATTACACCAGCTGAGGATCTAACTCGTTATCTAAAATCTCTCTCTCACATAAGTATACTTATTTACCTATATGTGGAAATTACATATTTATTATTCAACAGAAAACGTTCCTTTCATTTCTTTGATTGATACATCACATCTCTTTTCCCAATGCCTATGGAAAAGGATTTTCAATGAACCATAGACAGCCAGTATATATGGTTCATGGGTAATGGACAGTGTCTACACATTCAAGCTTCAGAGGATGAATTTCAAGCATTATTATGTGTGATAGAGATATAAATTTAGCATGCACATCACCTTTTTCAAAACGTATAATTTTTCTAACCTTTATAGAAGTTTGCTGTTAGTTTGCAAACTTTTAAATTATTCTTACAGGGTTAGAAATAACCCAGCATGAGATAGAAAGTTATTTCTTTAGCATAATAAAACAATTAGAAGACCATTTCTAGGAATCAGATACAGTAGAGTCAGAATTTTTCAAACCTTACAATGCAGCCTCCAAACACCTGCCTCCTTCACTATCACTGAAGTAAAAAAATTCTGATGTTGCAATTTCCAGAATTTATCATCCATTCTACCAAATATTAGTGTATGTGACTGACTGCCACATATGCTGGGGGTCGGGGTATATGCGCATACACATCAAATGCGTATCTTAAATACCTTCCAATCAGTTAAAATGAAAGTATAACTATGATGTTGCCATTAATCCACTTGCAAATTTTGGGGTTACTGCTTATTGTTGCTAGTGTTCTGTTTTTCAGAACTTACCATTTCTAGATCCATTGTTTCTTTTGATCTCCATATAATCATAGTATCATTCTCTTGCCCTCTTCATTTATTCCATTACTACCAATAACCTTCTTCTTACTAGAAGTACTGTAATTTTTAAATAGATATTTTAGTCATAGGGTTTTTTACATTGCCAGGTAAGAGCCACAGCAACAGAATCAGAAAGGCCCCAAATAGCAGCCAAGAGTTACTAAATACTAGAGTCCAGGCTACGTTGGGATAATAGTTTCCTAGATATCACTGTATTTAAAACAGTGGGCCAATTTCCCCCATTGCAATTCTACTGAGTCAGAGTAATTACACCAAGAATAAATGTGACTTGTAGCTGCTAGGAAAGTTCTAGAAGGGTTTGTTTCCTCCTCCCCATATCTATTTTAAACCTATCTATAAGACCAGTTGGATGGGAGAGAGGTGAAACATGGCTGTAGAACAGAATAGAAGGGATCCTATAACAGATACTCATGTAGATTTAGTATTAAATTCTGAACCCTACCCCCACCAGGTCTCCATTTTGGTAGACATAATCTTAAAGTATCTGATTGCTGCTGTAGCCATCTGAGGTTATCTAAATTGCACCTGTCAATAACTGTGGATGTAAAAATGAGGCCATTGTTTGAAAAATTAGGTGCTGAGCAAGAGCCAATTTGAAAAAAAAGGCAGCAATTTTTAGGAAATCTTTTTGCATCTAATTGTTTTGATGTAGCAACATTGAACACCTTATTTTTAATAAGGCTTAAACTAGTAGTTTTTCAATGGGGCAACTTTATTCTTGTTTTAAATTAAAAAACCCTTTAAGTATTATAATGGTTAACTATAAGCAATAACCCACTTCATGATGGGTGTTGATATTATACACTCACACTTCATGGTTATTGCTTAATAAGCCTGATATACACAGTTATTTGGGAGGAAGGATGAACTTGTGGTCCATAGGTGCTGGCCTGGGACTCAGGACACATGGGTTTCTTTCCTAGTTCTGCCACAAGTTTCCTGTGTGTCCTAGAACAAGCTGGTTAATTACTCTTTGCCTCAGCATCCAAATAAATAAAATTGTATAAAAAGATTAACTGACTTTACCAGCGTTACACAAGGAGTCTGCAGTAGAGTCAGATTTAAATCTAGTTAGCTCACAGGGATGTTGTGAGGATCAATCCATAAATACTTGGAAGGTGCTTAGGTGCTATTGTCCATATAACTAGCTATAATCCAATCACGCAGTGCAGTCTGGGCTTGATCCTTCTTCCAATGAAGTCCGTGAAAAGGCTCCCATTGATTTCAATAAGAGATGAATCAGGCACTACATGCAGATATCTGGTATAACAATACACGGTTGTGTGTTATTTTGCTTCTTTATAGAACTGCCTATGATAAATTGTAAAACTTCAGTATAGTAGGAATGACTTTAATCATTTTATTCTTTTGAAGGTAGCCCAGAGAGATCAAGAAATTTATAACTGCAGGACCAAGACTTGCCTGCTCATTCATTGTATCTTTGCATAAGGTACATCAGTAAATAGATAGTGTTGTGGAAAATTGACCACACAGTTGATTTTAGATCAGACAGCCTGAGGCTTCTTTATTTCTTACAAGCATATATGCAGGAAGAGACAGCATGGCCCCATGCAAGAGGCAAGCTGCTCTGCTTACTACAAATTTTACAACGCTTATAAAGGTTAAAACCACAAGCACGTAACGCGCTCAATACATTTTTAATTGCCTTATTTGGAATATGTTAATCAAGGGAAGCTTAATAATTAGTTTTCCATATACGTTTTTTCCTGTTGTTATCCATAGCCAAGTTTGCTGTTTGACTATTCTAACACCTTTTCTGTAGTCCTGAAAGCAAGCTCAGCTGTTGTAACTTAACAGATCTCCTAGTTCCCCTTTATCCAATTCCAGTTCCTCTTTTTGGGGCTCTGACCACATCTTTCTGCCCCCGCATGCTCTTTGTACAGAAAAGCCATTGTTCCATTTTGGGAACTTTTCCCTGTGACTCCTTTTACCTATTGACACACAGAAGCAACTTTCCTTCATTCTTTCATCACTTTGTCCCCCTCCTCTCTTCCCCTTATACACAGAGACAAGCTGAACCAAAGTTCAACACAGCCTAGAAACAAGCTTTTCCAAAGTTTAGGCCTAAAAGCCTGACCAAAGTTGTAAGCCCACCGTATTTTCCCTCACAATAGTGTATTGCATACAGTTGTCCTGTTCCTAGAGAGCAATCCATCCCAGTCTGACATCTTTAAAACCACTTGTTATGGGGCACATTCCATCCCCATCTTTTGCTACCCCAGACACCTTTCAGACTGTCTAGTAAGTGGCTATGTCATGTGACTTTTACATTCCCATCACCAACAGTCTTGTGCAAAGTGTTTCTTACCCGTTAGCACAGGGCCAGAGATCTCAGAGCATACTGGACTCAGTTAGCCCAGGTTCTCCTCACTCACAGTCTTCTTGCATCTTCTTTTATAACCCTCAGTTGATGGCTAATTGGTTCATTTGCCCTCCAAGCCTCATCATCTAATTAGCTGCATGTCCCCACTCTGCCTTCTCTAGGGGAACTGATTGGTGCCTATGTGATCAGTGTGCTGGCTCACCTGTTAGCTTCCAACACTCTGTCAGATCTCCCCTCTTTGAGCATGAATGTCATCAGGGGATGTCTTTTTTCTTGGCCATTTCTGCCTCCATTTCAGTATTTAGAAAGCAGATGGTATAAATATTCAAACAGTGACATTTAAATGTTCTACAACTTAGAGATCTATTTAAAATTAAGCACATTTAATAAAAAGCGTTTACGAGGTATTCCAAACTGCCATAAAGTAGCATCATTTAGATATTTGCAAGGAAGTTTATTTGCAGCTTCATACTATATTGGATATTTTAGCAATGCCCTATAATACATCTTCCAGCAGCAATAAAATTTGAAATGGGACTTGAGTTACTGCCCTATATGACAGCAGGTATCAGATTACCAAAAAAGTGCTATTTTAATTTTTTATGCATTATCTGAGTCATGGTCTAAGGTGGCTACACTAGTAAGCTTACAGCGGCAGAGCTATACCAATGCAGCTATGTCACTAAGATCCCTCATGCAGCTGTTCTATGCCAATGGGAGACAGCTCTCCCATCAACATAATTAGACCATCTCCAATGAGCAGCAGTAGCTATGTCAGCAAGAGAACGGTCTCCCACCAACATAGTGCTGTCCACACCACGGCTTCTGTAGGTGTAATGTATGTCTTTCTCAGGAGGTGTGTTTTTTCATGCCCCCTAAAGAACATATTTTGTACTGAAAAAAGTGCTAGTGTAGACACAGACTAATGGAAATCCATGAACCCTGCCAAAAAAAAAAATCACCTGTAAATTCTGAGGATTTAGAGATTTCCTTCAGATTTTGCTATTGTCATCCAGAATCTAATGTTTCACTTGAAACAAATGAAGTTTGAGACATCCTTAGTTGTGAAGATAGCCTTGACAATGTAAAGCTGTTGGCTTTGTGATGCTTCAGTCTGAAACAATAGATTTCTAGGACATGTCAGCTCCCTGCTAATCACTCTAATGGAGAGTCAAATCTGAAGGCTAATCATGACCCCTTAAAACTCAAAATCATTAACCTCTTACTGGTGATACTTTAATCCAAAAGACATTCAATTGTATGTATTCTAATCCACTATTGAGAATCTTTGTAAAAACTGTATAAGTTCTGTTGCACTTTGGAGCGCACACACATTTGAATTTGATGCAGGAAGTGGTGTGTGGATATTACATTTATAATTGCATGATAGATAAGTGAACAAACAGCACTGGAGATTAACATAGGTAGGCCTGAATTCATCATTAAAGTAAGATTGCGAGGAGATCACTGACTAAAGGGAAACAGGCATGAGGGATTTAGTGGAGGTGGGGGAAGCAGGTGGCTATTGCCAAGATCTTAGTTAGTTAAAAGGCTGAGAACCACCACAATAGAATGTGCATCTGTGTGCTTACTCCAGATGTACTGTTTAACAGACTCAGGATGCACCCATAAGGTAAGCATATCAGAACTGTATTGAAAGTGCTGATACTACAGGTTTGCACTTATTTGAGAAGAAATGTAGCTAGTCAAATCTGACAATTTAATTTAATCTAGAAGTGTGGTGGATATAGGATAGAAATGACAAATAGAAAATCTTTCCAACCATCATGATTTGTAGTATACAAAAACACACATACAAATAAAAATCCAGTGGATTTGTATTGTGTACATATTAACATTGTGCCACTTCGTAAACCCTCTAGTCCATTAGGAATTCAACAGTTAGAGGTAACTGAATACTGGAAGAAGGGTTGTGAATTTTCTCTGCTAGCTACAAAATATGCTGTCAAGGTTTGCTGTTACTGCTTCCCTATCTGTAGATTATGTGGGAAAGATTAGTGGTTTGGCAGTTGCACAAAGGGAAAGCTTCGCTGTCACTAAAAACGGGAACTATCCCCGGTGCTGAAAATCCTTCAAAGTGTTTATGTGGTAGGAACTGACAAATATTTCCAGATCCCAAACTATTTCAGGGAGTCTTAGGTTTAGAGAACCCTTCCAGCTCTGGCTGGAAAATGTCAGGCTGTGATATGGACATTTGGGGTGGTTACTTAAGTGCAGAGTTTCAGAATCTTCCTTAATTGTCAGGCTAGTCATCAGTTTTCACTAGAAATAGTTAGCATCCTGCGCTAGTCTCATGGGTAAAGAACTGGTAGGCACTGCTGTGAAATGGAGTGGTCATTCCACTTCTGCGGCTTCTACATAAAACTGATAGAAAACACAAACACGGAATCTACTCCACAATTGTCAAGGTCCAATTATGGCCCTTTAGAATTTGCATATTTAATTTTAACTAACTGTTCTCAATTGTCTTAGTGTTCAAACTCCTTATAGTTTATGGACCATATTGTGAACCCCTTACTCATGCTGCCAAGCACTTACTCACTTACATAGCACTATTCAAGTCAATGGAACTACTCATGTGAATAATTGCTCCCCACTGGGACTAAGAGGGTATAATCTGACTCTGAATTATCTGAAAAATCCTTTCAAAAAATTTTAGATTTGTTAACACATTGCATGATAAAAGCAATGGATAATTTATGAAATGGGAACACATTATGCCCCTTGTCTAACACCATCTCTTGGCAACTAATCAGAGAATGTTATAAGGCAGAGCCTGATCAGACCCTTTATAAAAGATTATATACTGTAATGGTTCAAAACATATCGCTTATAGTAGTGTTAGTACAGTGCATTGGACCACTTTTATAGGCAAGGCAGGTAGTGATACCTTTAATTAAGATTGCCTGATACTTCCCATTGTAAGACCCAGTTTCTAACCATTCAGGCTGAAATTTTCCATATTGGATGTTTCCCTGATGCTCAGTTGGTTGGCGTTTGGAAATTTTCCGCAAAAATTTTTCAGCCATTTCTGAGAACAAGATAAGACAAACATAATATTCCTTATGTTAAATTCGTTGTAAGGTTCTGGGGTTTTATTTGTTTTAAGAAGCTCTTGCATCTATATGCTTCGGAACCAGGACTTAAAATTTGGCAAAGAGGTGCTCTCAAGGATATGCCTTTTACTGTTCCCATGAAAAACTGCCTTAATTTGGTCAAGTTACACAACAGCAGCAGCAGCTTCATGTGGCTATGTTGTAGTCATAGTGACATGTACAATGGATTTCCATCTTGAAAGATCCTTTGCAAGTCTGTTTCCTTAGGCAACAGTCAGGATGGGAGGATTTAGCCTCCTTAAATCCCTCAGAATTGCATCTTCCAACCTCAGTAGTGGCTAGTCTCATGCTCCGCTTTCTTCAGCTTCAGCTCTATAAACCTTCTGTAAAAAAGTGTCAAGTAATGAGCCTTAAAAACACACACACACACACACACCCCTCTCACTTCACACATGCTCAATAGAGACTTGTTAGATTTTTGGTGAGCTTAAACATGGCATTTCTGAAACTGGGGATGCTTGACTTCAGAACTGTGTTCTTTTAATGCAGTTTAGATGTCATTGCAGAATACAGTGGGGGTTTTATGAGGAAAGCATGGAGGGTCAATGTATTCCCAAATATATATCTTGATCCTACAGAAACAATCCACTAGTATCTGTAGATATTTGTAACAGAACACCCACTGACCACCTGGACTTCAGCTTGGAATGGGACAGCCTCTGTTAGAATGAAAATTAGACAACTGTGAGCTTCCTCTAAGTACAAAACAGAAAAAACTGATCAGTGAGTATTACCAGAAAACTTTTAATAGGTTATAGATAATGGGCTTCCCAGACATCTTTCAAAATATAAGAGACAGACCAAATCATCCTAGCACTAGTAATTTCTAAGCTATTCAAAGCAACATTGTGAACATTAAGATCTGAGAAACAATGAATTTGTGATTGATTCACCATGTGCTTCAGTTCATAAATTCATTCTACATCAGTGATGTGTAAGGAATTCACACCCTCAGATCAATAGATTTATAGCTTCAGTGAACTACCTGAATTAGATTTTGGTAGAAAAGATCACTGTCTCCAATAATTTTAGTTTATCAAGTTTTTGACCACAAAGGCGGGGATGAATTTCAATCAATGAGCCTTCATTTTAAAAATGGTTTTGATAATCTCATGTGATGTATTGCAACACAGAAATAATACGTCCAGATGAAGTTGGCATTTTTAGCTTCAAAACAATGAATGTTTCCCTATTTGGGCTATCTAGTGTTATGAATTCAAAGAGTGAGGTATAGTTAGTGAGAGGAAAGGGACATCTTGTGCCTAAGGCCCATGCTTGAGACTCAAGAGATGCGGTTTCCACTCCAGGATCTGCCAAATATTTCCTGTGGGACCTCATGCAAGTTATTTCATCTATGTGCACTTCAGTCTCCCCATCTGTAAAATGGGAAAAGTTGCACTACCCTACGGGGATTTCGTAAGGGTCAAATTCATTAAAGCTTGGAAGGTGCAAGTCTATAGCAGCTTTACCTCCCAGGAAGCATTTTGCTAGAATAGCCAAGAGGACCACACAATAAACCCATTACTTCCCAGCCACAGTGTATTCTGAAAGAAGGGAGACTTCTCATTTACCCTAGGTTCTCTTTTTATCTATATTCTGGAAAAGATTTTCAAGCCTGCTATTGATTCTGTACTTTAAAAAAATAAAAACAATCCCCTTATTCCTGCTCCCAACCACCTATCATTTATAAGCGGCTGATCTCTATTTCTTACTAGTATGACATTTACAGAGTGCTTAGGGTGCAAACAACATATATACTGTATTACAGCCACTGACATTTTCCTAACAGCAAAGGTTTTAGAATCCAAATATGCTT
Source organism: Gopherus flavomarginatus (assembly GCF_025201925.1). NCBI lineage: Eukaryota > Metazoa > Chordata > Testudines > Testudinidae > Gopherus > Gopherus flavomarginatus. Next base: position 72,632,487 of record NC_066624.1, on the reverse strand, counting down.
TAAATGTCGGTAGTGTGTTGGCTCTAAGTCAATCCAACACATTAGGTTGCGAATGATCAAAATCTATTACCATCTGATGGCTTTAAGGCCTTATATTAAATGAGATAAGAGAGTTGATGAGTTCAGTTCCCCATGGATGTATCTCCACAAACTGACCGTCACAACTGGCTCTACTGTTTCCCTTGCTAGCAGTCTCATTGCAGAGACCAAGGAATGAATAAGCATGAAGAATGAACTACTCTCTTGTCATGATAGATGGGATTCCTCTAAGGGTACATCTACACAGCCAAAAGCTTTGCATGGATTAGCCTACCAGAGCTAGCTTGAATCCAGCTAGTACAGGTAATAATAGCAACGTAGACAGTGCAGCATGGGCTTCAACACAGATAGTACAAGACCAGTACAAGCCATGAGTTTGTACTCGGCTCACAAGCCTGCTCTGAAGCCCTCGCTGCTCTGTGGTCACCACTGTTGTTACCTTCAGTAGCTGAATTCAAGCTAGCTCAGGTAGGCAAGCCCATACACAGTGTCTGCTTGTAGACATACCCTTTGCTCAGGGTTATGAAGCTTGAACTGACAGCATGTGTTTTACCTGTTCCATTGATAAATATAAGGTGTCATTCTACAAAAAGGTCCACTCAGGACTTTTCATAAATATCAAGGACTTGATCCAAAGCTTACTGAAGGAAAGGTTTCCATTGACTTCTGTGGGCATTGAGTCAGCCCTGAAATTCACTAAAACAAGCTTTAAAATAGTTAGAATACATGTTATTGATATTTATCTCACCATAATTCTATCATTTTGTATTTCCTCACATCCAAGTGCTCTGAAAGGAAATGCAAGATGCGTATTTTGCTAGTGCTCACTCTTGGCAATCTGTAGCTTTTATTAATAAGTATAGTGGTGAGCCAAGCAAGCTTTGTATTCAGCTTGTTTAAGACAAAGGGAACACAGCCATGGACAACACCATGAAACTGTGGTTGGCAGGAATGTTCACTTTTAATAAATATGACTTTTTCCTTATCTGTGTGGAACAAGATTTCAAAAACAATTAAAAATTCTGATTTTTTTTTTAAACTCGAAGGGTATAAGCAGCCCCACCATGGGTAATCACTATGGGAATGTACTACTAAGCAGATGTGTCACCTTTGAAAAAGAATTTTTTCCCCTGGTTTCCCCCCCAGTAAAATCTTCAGTTGACCTCACACTTGTGGAGGTGACCTCTGTCATTAAATTGTTATGATTTACTGGCTCAATATGAAAAAAAGATAGATACCAGTGATATCATAAGTCATGAAAGGAGAATTTCAAGTAGCATATGACATAACAGAAACTATGAGTCTGAGCTAGTTCCATGCAACTCATTTATGGAGTTTCCTCCACCCTAAGATTTAAGGCTCTGTAAAACAAGATTGCAACTGTGAAAGGTGAACTGCTGGTCTTAAAGTATTCAAAGAGACGCTCTCTAGACACAATGTCTGCAATTACTATCCCACCCTGACAAGAATGTTCAAAGTTTTCATCTTTCTCAACAGAGTTTCATAGCCTGTTGTGGAACAATAATTTGTCACTCTCCCTTGAGTGGCTCTCATCGTTAGTACTTTTAAGAACTCCAGTACCATGGAATCAATGAAGTTACAGTGGCATAAAGCAGGGGTAATTTAGTGGTGAATTAGGCACTATATTTTCATGAAAATTGCCTTGCAATTTATATTCACCATCACTAAATTTTCCCCATGGAATCACCTTATTGATAACATGGGAATTACAGAAAGTCCATGAAAGATTTAAAAATCAGCTGACATGTTCTGTTTCATTTTGCTAAAAATCACCTCTGTTTGCACTCATTGAGATGAAGTTTTACTCCCAAAATCCCTTTTCTGTCTCACTTGATGGGAACATTCTCACAGCCCTACTTAATATAACTTGAATAGTATTAGTTTCTCATATTTCTGCTTCTTCCCCCTTCCCCTCAGCATTTTCAATCAGAACTAAATGAAACTCTGCCAAAGCTCTCTCAATAATGGAAATGTGACCTTGCTTTTCTTCCATAGCAGCAGAAAAAGGTCTGTGCTAAAGTGACATAAAAGAAAAAAAATGCTTGTAGTTCTGCACTAATGTAAAATGACACTCACTTTCTCCATACAGAGGCATAGAACAGTCCTGTGCTACATGGGGAAATGCCGTCTCTATAAAAACCACATGCATTCTGAAAACTGGAAAATTTCCATAAGATCAGGACAGCATTTGCCTATGAACTACTGGAAGTTGCTAAGAATAACTGACCTTGTCATAGCTTAGACAAGACCAAGAGCTTGATGTGTTGTTAATGTTTCAACACCAAGGTACAAAAAGAACACTAACATTGCTAATATACAGTGGGACTATCTTAGATGGAGTTGGGATAAGTACAGTTAGAGGGTATCTTGAACTGTTTGAATAGACTGTCACTGCCCTTAGACTGAAGCTTCACTCTGCATATGGAGACAAAAAATCTTCCTTGCTCTTGACACTGTCAGCATGAATATTTAAGTTTGGCATATGTGCCATGGGTGGTTAAGCTCCATGGGAGATGGAAAAATTAATCCATCGCAGGCTGCAGAAAGGAAACAGAGCTACTTCATGGTCATTGACTTCAGCAGGAGCAGATGCAGGACCCTAGTTAGCAAAAGATTAACCATTTAAAAGCCCAGGACCATGTTGATCCCTATAATCAATTCAGAGCTATTGTATGTAGGTAATAAGCTGTAAAGTCCTGGTTCAAAGCCCATTGAGAGAAGGACTCCCTTTGGCTTTAATGTGCTTTGGATGTGGCCTGAGGAGCTAGATTGTGCCATCAATTACAGCTTTGCAACTTCATAAATAAAAGGCAGAATCTGGCCGTAAAAGGAGAAGTTAATCCTAATTAAGCTTTGCTTAGTTCCGCCACAAACACACATCTAGCAAGGCTTCATATAGATAGCTACTCTTATTTTTCTGACTTGGCATTTTTGTACATGTGAGATGACTTGTCTCAGAATTGCATTTAGAAAACAGAAATCACAAATCTTTCTACAGAGAACTACAGAATGCCTTATCCAGATGCTTGTGTGCTGATTACAGCAGTTTATTTGTAAATGACACATTTCTACCAAGAATTACTAACATTGGGCTAGAAAGATGAGCAATGCCCCTTCAAGATAACCCACAACTTCCTTTTAAGAAAATAGAGCTCCTACAATATTGTGTGGAGATCAGGGTAATAAAGATTATTTTTTTCTCCTCGGTGACACAGGTAGAAACAAAATAAATTAACCGCAAGTTATAGTGAAAACAAAATAAAAAGCCTCTTGTTTAAATGTCATATGAAACATTTATTCTTAAATTATTGACTGTGACTGAAGTCTAAAATAAAAGACTATTCCTTAGAAGTGAAATTCACCCAATGACAGAGGGCACTTCAAAGGTTTAATCTGTGGCAGAGATTTACAAACAACAGGAATGAAGGGTTAGATTCACAAGGGAACTAGGCACCATTCACAAAATAGAAAAGGAGGAGATGAGTGCCCTAACCACCAAATTACTGGGTAAAAGGGCACCATCTGGGATATGGGACCCCCAGGTTTGAATCTCCATTCTGGAACAAAATGTGGAATCCAATTCCCTCCCATCCCATATGAGAGCCTTAACCACCCAGCAATTAGCTATGCTGAGGTGGAGCTATCATAATCTCTCCTGTTGAATCAGTTCCACTTTGTGTCAATAATTAAATATCCCTTGGACAAGAGAGTGAGTGACTCTATAATCTGGTGGCTCAAGCACTTCCCTGGAAGGGGAGCAGCCAGGTTCTTGTCCTTGTTCCAAGGAATATTTTTATGAAGTGAAACTTCTTCAACAGAAGAGCCTGAGAAAGCTCTCCCCCAGAAACCCAATAGGCTCATGGTTAGGGCCCTCGCATGAAACATGGAAGACAGTCCCTGCTCAACCCCATTTTGTGAATAGTGCTTAAGTTCTCTTGTGATTCTATCCCAAACTTAAAACAATGGTTCAGAAATGTCAAAATTAAATTTCAACAGCATTTCAAAAAGTGTCCCCCTCCAAACTAATGATTTGCCAAAAATCAACACAAATTGATAAAATCCAATTTTTTTCTATGAAAAAGTTCACCCACTGCTAATCATAGGATCTACCCACACATACACAGATCCAAAGACTTAAAACGTCTGCACAGGGTATTCAGAGGGGCAGTGATTAATGTTCCAGTCCTTCTCCAAAACACATACAGCCCTAGTAGAGCTCCCTCCATTGGGACACTCACCAAGTTATTATTGTGTTTGGAGTCCACCTCACTGGGCTCAATTTACTTTAAGCCTTTTGAGTCACAACATCTAGACACTGCCCCTGACTGGGGTCCCTAGACAAATATTCAGGGTACAGATCCTCTGTCTAGCACCTCTTTCTAAGAGCTAAGTTGCCTAGCCCTCAGGTCTAGTACTGACCCTTCAGCTGCCCTGTAGCTTAAGCACATCCTCCCCTAGAACTCCAGAAGTCTGAGCACTCTGTTTTCAATTCACCTCTCTAGAGGCACAAGGTAGGGAAACAGACACAGAAATAGACCCCACAGAAGAGTCTAAAACAAATTACCTTGTACTTTGACAGCAAAAAAGATATACAGTTTGAGACAAACAAACAACTATATGTATTACCCTACCTCAGTTTCCTCATTGTTCAGAAAAGTTCTTTGGGCTTAGGACAGACTCCTCTGGGGATATTCAGGATCCTTCCACTATTCCTTGCCATCCTGCTCAGGGCTTCTCATCCAGAGTCTTGCCTCAGTCAGTTTAACTCTTTTTATTACCCTTTCCCTTCAAAGTGGGAAAGGAACTTTCCTTTATTTTATAACTTCCTGTTGCCTTTGTCAGGTGACTCCCTGTTTAGCCTCAGTATGTGATCACCCTCCTAGGTGATTACAAAATGATCTATTGCTTGGTTGCCACCTGCCTAGACTTCAGATTTGAAAAACTGGTTTGCCACAGGCAGCAAATACCTCTTTGTCTAAGACTGCTCCATTTGAATGGACAATCATCAAGATTTATCAACCCTCTGGTGTCTGACTATGAGGTATACTACATCATCTAAAGATGTAAAGCAGCAGCTCTACTCCCTCTGTACCAGCCACAATGCCTATGCCTAAATAGCAAGGCTGAGCCCTTAATAATTATCTGTTTCAGCTGGTGAATGTTGTGAAGTTTGGCTTCTGGACCCAACAATCAAGGAACTAGGCAGCTCAAAAGCACATTAATTTCAGAAGAAGAGTTAGGCACATAAATCTTTTTGTGAATCCCACCCATGGAGAAGTAATATTAACTAAAGACTTTTAGAACCGCAAAACTTTTACATGAAAGTTGAGATCTCTTCTTACTTTACTGCTCTAGCCATTGCTGATATGCCTGCTTCAGCAATTTCTTGAGAAGCTACATTATGGGGATTAGATTTTTACAACTGTTAATTTGAATCCGATAACTTGTATTAAGTGAAAATATTAAAAGCTTCCATGGCATTTAAAATGCTTCGTGCAGTTTGGTTCAGTAAAAACTCATCTTTAAAACATTTACAATAAAATGAAAAGCAAAGGGAATGTAGTCACTCTAGCTACTGATGTTTTAACTGAGGTCATTTAGAACGACAATTCCCAGAATGCTGAGAACAATTATGTACAGTAAGTGAATATTAGGGCTGAGGAGAGAGAAGGAATGTCAAATCTGATTAATCTGATATCCAATTGATAAACTGATTTTCTTAAAGTCCATAAAATATAATAATTACTATACAGGTGTTTCATATTAATAATATGTAGACGGTAACAATAATTATTAAGCAACGGTAATATTAGAATTGCTAAAGTTAGACATCTAAATCCATATTTAAAATGTCCTAAGTTTTCTAGGCTGTTATGGAGGAATTGTTCTATGTACTTAGCTGAAAAAACAAGCAAACAAAGATTGAGAATGCTTCCAAATTAAAGCTCACCTAATGATCGTACTTCTGATGAGAGAGAGAAGAATTAGCTGGTGTGCTAACTGCCAAGCAGACCTAACTATTTCAACAGTGACAGGAGATAAAATAAGCTGTCTTTTCCAGTAAAATAATGAGGAGTTTTGAACACTGGTATTTCCCCTGTAGTGAGAAGGAACTGACAGCAATGAACCCACCAGCGACAGTCACTGCCTGTCTTATTTTCAGATTTAAAATTCTGCCATACATGTACTCTGCACAATGCTGGCTTGATCAAAACACCACAACATTGTTATGTCAGGAGGGGTCCCAGATCTCATGTGAGAAGAATCTTTTCCTTGTACAGGCTTCACAGCATTAAAACAGATAAACAGATTGTCTTTTTATTAACTGTTGTCTTGGGTCTCTGTAGGAAGTCAACATCAAAAAGGAGAAAAATCACCTTCGGATCAGCATACTACCATGAATCCATACAAACCTTCAAAAAGGAACAATTTGTTACCTATTTCATGCCATAATGCTGCTGAAACAGATGGAAATCAGAATTGTTAATGCTATAATCCTCTGTATGATGAAGTAAAGACAGGTTACCATTGGTTCTACTTAAAAGACTCCCTCTGCTGATACAAACAAAACAGTTCCAAAACTTTAACCAGTCTCAGTCATTTGGCTAATCTGTCCTTCTGGCTGTGTTTCCAACTATATACATTTAGGCAGCCAGATCCATGGAGTAGACCTTCCCTCTTCTGGTCAGTGGATAGTCCATTCCTTTAAAGGTACCATTTATAGAAGATTTTATTTTCTTTCTGTGCATTATTAAAATATGATAGACATTAGGGGCTGGATCCTGGATCCCGGATCCCAGCTCTTTTCTGTTTGTGTTCTTCTAAAGAGCTTCTCTAATAGATATGAGGACTTAAGTAGCTCAGCCAGAGGTTATAGGCCTATTACAGGATTGGGTGGGTTAGATTCTATGGCCTATGATGTGCAGGAGATCAGACTACATGATCATGATGGTTCCTTCTGGCCTTAAAGTCTATGAGAACTGATGAGTCTACTGATGTAAGGGGCACTCTCAGGTGGGGTAAAGGTGTGCTGCCCTGCAGGAATTGGGAGAGTTTCTAGATGTGGCCAGGCAGTGGAGAAGATGAACCATATGGTGTTCCTATAGCCCCTGGCCACATCCCTTTAGGATCGCTCTAGCCAAAATGATTTAGAATAGCCCATAGGCTGCTGTACACTGCATTAGGGGCCACCTCAGTCCTCCAATGGAAAAAAAATAGGGAGCAGAAAGGTGACAGGCCCAGATCCTCAAAGGCTTTAGGCATCTAACTGCCATTGATTTCATTGGAAGTTAGACACCTAAATACCTTTGGGGATCTGGACCATAGGAGTCTTCCCCCATCAATCCTGGATTCAACACCAAGTGACTCAGAGATCTAGCCCACAACCTTTCCGCCAGTCATATTAAAAACACAACTGATATTAGATTCATTGTAAAGTGCTATCCAGCAAAATCAATTCTATTCAAATAGCCTGTGTTCCAGAAGACAAGCCTCTTAAGGCTAGGGCGGGGGTGGCCAACCTGTGGCTTCAGAGCCATATGCTGCTCTTCAGAAGTTAATATGTGGCTCCTTGTATAGGCACCAACTCTGGAGCTGGACCTACAGGCACCAACTTTCCAGTGTGCCGCGGGGTGCTCACTGCTCAAACCCTGGCTCTGCCACAGGCCCTGCCCCTACTCCACACCTTCCCACTCTCTCCCTTGAGCCTGCCGTGCCCTCACTCCTCCTCCCTTCCCCTCCTCCCCCAGAGCCTCCTGCATGCTACAAAACAGCTGATTGAGAGGTATGGGGAGGGAGGGGGAGGTGCTGATCGGTGGGGCTGCCAGTGGGCGGGAGGTGCTGGGGGTGAGGAGGGAGATGATGCGCAGCTGCTGATGTATTACTGTGGCTCTTTGGCAACGTACATTGGTAAATTCTGCCTCCTTCTCAGGCTCAGGTTGGCCAACCCTGGTCTAGGGTATAATCTCTTAGCACTCATTACCAAATTATCCTGTGTGATTTGGAGGAAAGTAGGAGACAGTCTGATCCACTCTTCAAATCATTTCCTGTCAGACAGGAGAGGCTAGGAGCTATGGAAAACACACAGTTATCAGGAGAAATACATGGCCTGTGAGGCATGAGTTACTTGACTATTTAAAAATAAATGCCTCTATTTCTTGTTATAGCTCTAGAAACAAGGCCAGCTCTAGGCACCAGAAAACCAAGCATGTGCTTGGCGAGGCACAATTTCAGAGGCAGCATTCTGGACACTTTTTTTTTTTTTTTGCTTCTGCAGTTGTGCTCCCAGGGATTTTTTTTTCTTATTTTTTTGCTTGGGGTGACAAAAAACCTAGAGCCTGCACTTTCTAGAGATTACTCCAAGGCTGGGAAGCTCCATCCCCATTTCTAACTGAGTGCAATGGTTTGTGAGCAACCTAACTTTTGGGTTGATTGTTTTCGTTTTGTTTCAGGACTTAATGTTTTTCCCTCTCTCTGATCTTGTGCAAAGGAAAGTTCCCCTGGAGTTGAGGGGGTGGTTTGGCTGTGTTAGGATTAACTGGTATCCTGTCTCCCTGCTGGACTTTATGAGTAACTCCCAATCAAAGCAATGGGAGCACCTCAAATCTGACAGGAAGAATAAGACCCCCATGGTTGGGTCCAATCTCTTTAGTTTGTACCATGTTCTTTTCCTTGGTCTCTTGTTCTCAGCCCCAGCCCAGTGGTATTATATGCAGCATTGTTACAGCACAGCACTGCTATCCTTTTAGAAATGTTTCCCATCTCATCTTTATGGGAAAGATTAAACAACATTTGATAAGTGAATCTGTACAGTTACAATTTAGAAAAATCACTATTGTCAGAGAGTTACCAATGTGCATACTGATGTGCAGGAGAGATTAAAAATGATGCAGGATTTCAAAATGTTGGCATGGGGAATTTCTTAACATAACCTCACTGTCAGGTCTTAAACATTGATGTACCAGTAATCTGCCACAGCAAAGTCCCCTTTCCTCCATGCCAGATGGCAGTCCTCTTATATATCTCATCCCACACAGTGTAGTATTTAGGAAGTGCTACACAACAAAGTGGCATATGTCCAGAAATGGATTACACTGGTCACTGAATGTGGACATTATAACTTATTCATTGGGATCTGTTTAATTAAAAATATGGTGATACAATCCAGGAAAAATAACTGATTTAATGTGGGAATCTCACATTAATTGGGACAGTGTTTTCCACTGCAGTTTTGTTTTTCAGAATGTGCTATAAGGTGAATGTTCCACCTGGTATGGCAGAACTGCACACAGTCCTCAGTGCCACTGGTGGCCTGTGCTTGTGCTGTGCAGGGGTTGCAGACAGAGCAGCTGTACAGGCCTAGGTAAGTGGTCTTCGCACCAGCCCTAGACAGGAGGGAGAGAAGGGGATAGGCTAGAATAGCGAGCATGGGATTTGGGTGAACAAGGATCCAGTGACCATGACACCACACAAGCTGCTGAAGTAACGGCTGCAAGGAGGGCTCTGCATCACACTGCTGCACTCTGATCCCTGATGTGGGGGTGAATTTCACCTTCTCACCTTGTGCCCACAGAGAGCCCATTACTTGGGTTTTCAATTGATTAGACAATATAGTTTTGTTTATAACAGCATCTTAGTCTCTAAGAGATATGTAAATCACACTCTTCTATTACTACATACGTTGTCTATGATTAATTTATTTTTCAGTAAACCTGTAGATGCACATGGCTTTATACAATGAGTAAAATGTGTCACCCAAATAACAGACTCATCTCAGTCATACCTGTATAAATTTACATTTGTGGAATTACACCAGGTTTACACTGGTGTAAATGAGATCAAACTTTGGCCTCAAGCTATTTTTCACACAGGACTCACAAGACCCAGCTTCACTGATACACTCTGACAATTTGTACTACTCTGGCAATGCAAAGCAGCTATAGACCCCTATTAACTGGCTAGTTAAACCAGCTTTATGGCTGCTTTGTGTCTGGAGTGGTGCAAACTGCAAAGTAGCTATAGAGCATGCTGGTGCATCTGGCCTATAATCTAAAGTCTCACAGCTATAGAATACAATTGAAAACACACAGAGAGGGGGCTATGAGCTTTATACCAGAACTTTTCTCTTGTTTTATTATTTGGGGTCTATAACTGGAAACTTTTTTATATTTTCTTATTTGGGCTCTCTACTGAGTTTTGTGCTTGTGAGATTGTATATTGTTTTCTTCCTGTGTATCCTTTCCATAGCAGGAGGGATTTATTCTCAGCACACAACTGCGAGGGAGAGACCAACGCGCATACTGATGTGCGGGAAAGATTGAGAAAGATGTAGATTTTCGGAATACGGGCACAGAGAATTTGTTAACAGGACCCCATAAACTGTAGTACAAATTGTCCAGGGGAACTTTCCTTTGCACAAGATCAGAGAGAGGGAAAAACATTAAGTCCTGAGACAAAACGAAAACAACTGCTTTTTTGCAGCACAGCACAGAATAGCATTTTCCCACAATAAGAAAATCCTTCCTCTCCGCCATGCCAATGGATAGTTATGGTGATGTCATGGACTTGAAAGGAGTTAATAGGCAATTAATTATGGCACGGGTGTAATAGAGGGACCTAATTAGTTGCTTCTTAGCCAGGGGGTGGGACTGAAAGACATTAGCTCATAATGTAATGGACACCCGATGCCCATAAGAGGGAAGAGAGCTCAGTTTGGAGGTAGGAGCTCCTGTGAAAGACCTGAACAAGAGTCTACAAGAGAGCAGAAACGTAAGCATGATTCTGAGGGGCCAATGCTATAACTGAGGAGAGGATCCTGCAATAGTTGAGGAAGGAGATTTCCATTTTAGAATGAGAAGTGGGAACACAAAGGCAAATGTTAGTATTATTAGAGTGAACTTTTTCAGTGCTTATTGTACATATCTACCCTTTCTAGTGTTTCTAATAATTCAGTGCCATATTCAAAATTAAAAGGCATATGTCAGAATATGACCCTAGATATCCTTTCTGCATGGAGCTGCCATCTCAGTTAGGATTAGTTATGCCAAAGAATGTTTCTCATGGAAAATATCACTATCCTGCTATTCTGTGGGGAAAGATATATTTAAAGAAAGTGTCTGTCACTGCACTTTAACAGTGACAAGACTGTGTCCTTCCGATCTCTCATAGTAGTTAGTCTGCACCCAAAGTTCCTTGCTCCTGTTTATCATAACTGCCATACCAGATTGCAAAGTCAGTCAGTGAAACAGCTTGTCTCTTACCCAGCTTTAAAAATGAGCTCCAGAACCTTGAAATGAATCCAGGATCAGATAGCTTGCTAGCCTAGTGCATGGAACTCTACTGTCATCAATTAGCCTAACTCATCAGTTGATCACAACATGTTGTGCTAGCTGTTACTTCCACATGTCTTTCATGGTCAGCCAGAAGAAGAGCATGTGTAATAATCTAATAGAGGGAGGAAAAAATGAATATATTAAGCTGAAATGACTGGATGCATGGGGGGAACAGGTGCGTGAACTGCTTCAGCACAATCTACCCTTGCTACTTGTTCCATTCTGATGCTATTGGTTCAGATGTGCAACAGCCTGGAGGCGACATTTACCTGTGATGTTTGTGTGAATGTATTAGGAAGGAGACAACACAAGTAGCATATTCCAGCTCTCCACGTTCCTAGATGGAAAAATTAAAATTGGTCCTCTCAAAAGGGAAGGAGAGCAAGATGTGTCAGACAGCTCTGGAACACTGAAAGCTGACCCCCTAAAACAGGAGTCTGCATGCTCACTACCATATATAGATATTAAAAGAGGGACATATCAGGGAAATTCTGGTACTGACTAGTGAAATTGTAAGCAGAATGGTCACACTCTTTGTTGGGAGTGGAATATTACTTTGCCTGTTCAAGTTTGAAAAGGGGGTGGGGAGGATAATTTCATAGCTGGAAAAAAATCCTGCTTGTGACTACTAGACTTGAGGTGGGGGTGGAAAAGGCAAAGAACAAATCAAAAATTTAAAATGACAATTTTGCCAGCATCACTAGCTGGAGAGCCATCTGTGCAAATTTAAGTAGTTCTCACACTTTACACAATGGTAGAAATAATATGTGGTAGAGAATAGCTCAGTTTTGTAACCTTCCCAGAATTACAATCATGTCTATCAGGGATACATAGCTGAACCAGCCACAAAATCAGACTCAATATGTTTGACTTGCACGTTGGGCAGCAGTATCTCCCTTCTTCAATTTCTTTGACCCCTTTTAAATATGCACCCTCCCTCCCACCCAAAGGCAGGAATTTTGTGAATGAGTAGTATTTGATCTTTCCCTGCAGTTCATGCCAATAGGCTGAGGCCAAATTTGTGAGCACTCCCATTGAAACAACTCATGTGCTGAAAGTTAGAATTGGGGCCTAAGCACAATCTGAAGGAATCAGCTGCTCGTAGGGCTGAAGGCTTGCTAGGCCATCCCCCGAGTCCGGGAAGGGCTAATACACACCAAAGTCTCTTTCAGGCCCTTCCCTCAGGGCACGGTTATTAATTCATATAAAACACTTGCAAAGTATCACAGCACAAAAGTGTTTCCTCTCACAAGGCCTGTAGAGGTTCTGAAGCCTTTCACTGTACACTTTTTGCTCCAGTCACAGGAGCCAATCTCCCTCCAACAGCTATCCTTCCGAATAAGCTCTCTCAGCCCTTTATAGGCATCACCTGTCCCCTTCCCAGCAGGGTCTGATATTGAACAAGACTGGATGGGCCAGGACTTATGTTTCTGATTCACGCTTGCTTCTCTCCAGAGCAAATTATTATTGTTCTGTTGTACAGTGTGAGAAATTTGGCTATTTCCCACCCTTCATATTTTCTTTAAAGCCAGGACTTTTTTATGATGATTGTATGGATTTCTTATTAGTCATGCTGGTGTTTCATTTAAAGTATCATTAAAGGAAATTCTATTCTAAACATACCAAGATCAAACTGTGTAGTTCCCTCCTATGCTACTCCAATTATATTATCTGAAGAGGAAATGACCACTCAGCTTTTTCTGTATGGGATGCACTTCTGGCACAATTTCAGTGGTAACTAGAGTTTTATTTTATTTTTAAATTTTAACAAGCAGTTAGACACAGAGTCCATTATAGATGCTACAAAGATTTATTCACAGTGCTCTTATGTGTGTGGTTTCTGAGTCAATCCAGCTTGCAGATATGTGAGCTGAATTAAGTTTCCTCAGATGATTCTGTCTGGTTGGCAGTATGCAAAGGTACAGAGAGGTACATGTTTTAAACTTTATTTCCTACAAATGTCATATACTAGTTGTGACATAAATTGATTATTACTTTTAAGACTCTTTTATTGTATTGAGTACCTTGGAGAGCACAGCTGAAGGATGAGTATTCAAGGGAGATGAGCAGGGACTTCATTGCATAAGTCATTAGTGTTAAAGGGAATTATATGACTACATTTTTTTGCCATGTGTTACATACTTACCTCTCAGTAACTGCTAATCAAAAATGTTCTTCTCATAACCTGGTAAAGCAAGGATGATGCTACGTTCAGGGTAGCTAGATCTTCTCTTGCTGGGGCTGCTTCTGATCTATACCAAAACTGTTTCTTAGAACATTTACCGTTTACAGATGTACTTAAAGTTGTCTCCAAAACTTTACCTTGAGGAATCATGGTCATTCCTTTGGTCCAATAATTTTTATATATATAGATGCTGTTGATTAATCGCAGTTAAGTCATGTGATTAACTAAAAAAAACCTGAGATTTAAAAAATGAATTGTGATTAATTGCGCTATAAAACAATAGAATACCAATTGAAATGTATTAAATATTGTGGATGTTTTGCTACATTTTCAAGTATATTGATTTCTATTACAGCATAGAATACAAAGTCTACAGTGCTCACTTTGTTATTATTTTTATTACAAATATTTGCACTGTAAAAATGATAGAAGTATGAGGTAAATTGAAAAATACTATTTCAAGTACTGTAGTGCAATCTGTTTATCATGAAAGTGTAACTTACAAATGTAGATTTTTTTTGTTACATAACTTTTGTTTTTGAGTGCAATGTAAAACTTTAGAGCCTACAAGTCCACTCAGTCTTATTTCTTGTTCAGCCAATTGCAAAGACAAACAAGTTTGTTTACATTTACGGGAGATACTGCTACCTGCTTCTTATTTACAATGTCACCTGAAAGTGAGAACAGGCATTTGCATGGCAGTTTTGTAGCCGGCATGGCCAGGTGTTTTCATGCCAGATATGTTAAACATTCATATGCTCCTTCATGCTTCGGCCACCATTCCAGAGGACATGCTTCCATGCTGATGATGCTTATTAAAAAAATAAAGTGTTAATTAAATTTGTGAATTAACTCCTTGGGGGAGAATTGTATGTCTCCTGTTCTGTTTTACCCACATTTTGCCATATATCTCATGTTATAGCAGTCTCAGACGATGACCCAGCACATGTTCATTTTAAGAACACTTTCACTGCAGATTTGACAAAACAAAAGAAGGTATCAATGTGAGATTTCTAAGAATAGATACAGCATTTGACCTATGGTTTAGGAATCTGATGTACCTTCCAAAATCTAAGAGGGAAGAGGTGTGGAGTGTGCTTTCAGATGTCTTAAAGGAGCAACACGCCGATGCGGAAGTTATAGAACCCAAAACACCAAAAAAGAAAATCAACCTTCTGCTGGTTGTATCTGACTCAGATGAAGAAAATGAACATGCATAGGTCCACTCTGCTTTGGATTGTTATTGAGCAGAACCTATCATCAGCATGGATGCATGTATTCTGGAATGGTGGTTGAAGCATGAAGGGACATATGACTCTTTAGCACATACATATCTTGCAACGCTGGCTAAAACAGCGCCATGCGAATGCCTGTTCTCACTTTCAGGTGACATTGTAAACAAGACATGGGCAGCATTATCTCCTGCAAATTGTAACCAGACTTGTTTGAGTGATTGGCTGAAGTAGGATTTAGTGGACTTGTACGTGCTAAAGTTTTGCATTGTTTTGGTTTTGAGTGCAGTTATGTAACAAAAAATATCTAAATTTGTAAGTTTGCACTTCCTGTAAGTATGGCCTGCTTTCCTTGTTTGAGCTAGCTAGATTAAAGCTTGCTTGGAAATGTCTATACATGCTACAAGTCACACCTCTGACTATAGTGTAAGATGTACCCTAAGTCTCTCAATGCCTTAATTCCTCATCTGTAAAATAAGGATATTATCACCTCCCAACCTCACAGAGGTATTATGAAGATAAATATATTAAAGATTGTGAGGTGCTCAGATACAGTAATAAGTGACAAACATAGAGAGGAGGGACAGGTGTTTTGGGGGTCTTTTCTGAGGGTTTCTAAAAATTCCTTTTCTGTCATAGGGACAAATTCTGTCCTTATATAAATTCACAACTGCCATTAATTTCTATGACTATTGAGAGTCTTGATAGAAAAAGAGCACTGCTCATACTAACTTTGATGCAAATTATTCACATTTAAAATAAGCCGACTGTCGGGGTGGGGAAACAAACTCAGTTGCATAGCCTAGTTTTTTTCAGAGGTGTTGACCACCTGCTTGCAGGACTGGTCCTCCAATCCTCACCGCACAGTTGGAGTTCCTATGTGTGGATTCATCAAACTTACAAAGAGAGTAAGGTTACTTCTAATTGTCGTCTCTAACCTGACTCTTTTCTATTGCAGCTGTTTTTATGGATAGCATATCTGGATGGCTGAACTATTCATTTGTAAAGTTGCCTTCTTTCAGAGATGAGTTATTTGGATTAGATATTATATACCCTAGCAACACGTCTGATTTTTTTAAAATGCCTGCCTTTTGTTTTAGATTTCCATTATCATTCTAAGAACATTGTGCAGTTCTCGCTACTCTTGTTCAATCTTTGCAAATTGCAATCAAATGGAGTTGTTCTAAATGTGGCACTATTCAATTTCACTCACCACTTCTCAGTCTGGAGACACAGCAAAGTTCACTTTTTTTTTCTAGTTACTGCTGCCTTGCCCTGTGATTCCCTTTCCGTTCTGAAAAGGCTTGATCATTTTGCAGTTCTTTCTGTCTTTATCATCGCTACATGAATAGGAACACTAGAGATGCAATTGTGCTAACCCTGTTGCATATACAAGAAATGCTACACTCAGTTAGACACTGTTCCCATCACAAATAATCTTTTTAACCAGTTCTTTATTCACTGGCATGCGCTACCCTAGAGCTTCGTAGCTTATAGCTTAAATAGAAAGCTGCCATTGTTTCCACTGGCATTTGCAGTATTAGATTCAAGAAGACTCATCACACTAGAGCTGGCCCACAAATTATGGGAATAAGGATTTTATTTTGCAGGTTTTAAAGGAGCTGTGCACTGATGTCATGCTCTGCCACCAACGTATACTGCTATGGGGATGAGACCAGGGATGCTAAATGCAAGGAGGAATTGGATAAAAATCCCTGAAGAAAATGAGAGGAGCAAAATGTTTTGTCATCCTTAATAAAAATCAACATCTGTTTGTTACAGTTGTATGTGCCAGACAATTGAGGTTTTCTAAAAGCTGTTCGCAGAAAACTCTGGGATGTGTGAAAGACACTCAGGAAAACAAGCCAAACTAATCTCCTCTTCTCCTTTATTGTGGCACCAATAGCAAAGTAACAAGTCAATTGTACGGTTTCAGAGTAGTAACTGTGTTAGTCTGTATCCACAAAAAGAATAGGAGTACTTTTGGCACCTTAGAGATTAACAAATTTATTGTAGCATAAGCTTTCATGGGCTACAGCTCACTTCATCGGATGCATGTAGCGGAAAATAGAGAAGGAAGATGTGGATATATACACAGGGAACATGAAACAATGGGTGTTACCATACACATTATAAGGAGAGTGATCAGTTAAGGTGAGCTGTTGTCAGCAGGAGAGAAAAAATGTGATATATGCCATCATGTGCCAGCAATGCCCCTCTGCCATGTACATTGGCCAAACCAGACAGTCTCTACATAAAAGAAAAAATGGACACAAATCAGATGTCAAGAATTATAACACTCAAAAACCAGTTGGAGAACACTTTAACCTCCCTGGCCACTCGATTACAGACCTAAAAGTCACAATATTACAACAAAAAAACTTCAGAAACAGAGTTCAAGGAGAGACTGCTGAATTAGAATTAATTTGCAAATTGGACACCATTAAATTAGGTTTGAATAAAGACTGGGAGTGGATGGGCCATTACACAAAGTAAAACTATTTCCCCGTGTTTATCTTTCCCCCCACTCCCGCCCCTACATTTCCTTATATCTCCTTGTCAAATGCTGGAAATGGGCCATTTTCATTACCGCGACAAACAGTTATTTTTGTCTCCTGCTGACAACAGCTTACTTTAACTGATCACTCTCCTTATAATGTGTATGGTAATACCCATTGTTTCATGTTCTCTCTGTGTGTGTGGTAATACCCATTGTTTCATGTTCTCTGTGTGTGTGTGTTTATATATATATATATATATATATATATATATATATATATATATATATATATTTTTTTTTTTTCCTTCTGTATTTTCCACTGCATGCATCCGAAGAAGTGAGCTGTAACCCATGAAAGCTTATGCTACAATAAATTTGTTAGTCTCTAAGGTGCCACAAGTACTCCTAAATCAATAGTACAACTCTACAATATTCTATGGTAATGTTCCACCACTCTACAATATACTGTGTTAGATCAACTGGATCCAAACAGGCAGACATTTGGGACCTTTGGCAGTGATGGAAGTAAGTGGGACACTATGTGGGCACAAAGGCCTGCTCAGGTGGAACCACGTGCAAGACTGTGACCGTGACAATGTGAAGGTCCTGCAGCCAGTAAAGGGTTAAATAGATCCCTGCATGTGTCCTTGCTGCTTGGGGCAGCATATATGAGAAAGAGGAAGCTAGCAGCATCTGCTTTCCTGGGGTAGTTGAAGCAGGGAAGGCTTCTGGGGATTACTTATAACTAGCATTTTCAGCTGAGTTGTTTGTATTGTGTGACCTAGTGAACAGTAAACAAATCCCTGAGAAAGGGACTTGAAAAGGACTTGGGCATGGAGATGGATTCCTTTCCCTGCCTGGTGAAACAGCCCACCAGTTTACATGGCTCTTAGCCCCAATTTATGGCAGACTAAATACTTACGCAAAAAGCCCAGTAAGCACCAGATGACAGGAAGCGGCATTTGTCACCAGGAACAGCTTTTTCCTTTAATTACAAATAGAAATGTTTCTTTGTTTCACAGATTAACAAACAGTCTTCAGATGCATGTTTTAGGGAAGGCTCTGACTGGCAAAAGGATGGTTGCTCACTGTACCAGATGAGAAAGGGAGGGACAGCCTAGGAGAGAGAATTGGCTAGGCATAAGAAATGGGCTAAGCAAAGGAACTGAGGGAGGTCAGGTTGGAAGAAATAAGACCTGAACTGCAAGCAGGAAAAACAATGTTACTCAGTGATTAGGGCCACTACTGTGGAATATTTGCATTTGTTAATATGGGTTAATGGCACATTGGGGTACATTCTCAGTACCTTTGTCTCCAACTTTGATATGCACCCCCAACCCCCCACACACACACACATTGTTCACAGTTATATTGGCTTCTTGGTACCATCTCTTTCTTCCCCCAGGACCCATCTGAGCCCTCTCAGTACATAAAGGGTCCATGCTGCTTGAAAGGCAAGCGATTGGGAAGGCTGAGGTGATGTTTGAGAGGGTGGACGTTATCCCCCCGTCTAGTCTCACTGAATTTATTTGGAAAAAGGTACATAAGAATGGCCATACTGGATCAGACCAAAGGTCCATCTAGTCCAGTGTCCTGTCTTCCAACAGTGGTCAATGCCAGGTGCCCCAGAGGGAATGAAGAGTTGAAGGTAATATAGTAGAGCACTAAAGGGTATTATCTTTTATTTACACACACACACACTCACTCACTGGAGTGCTGAGGCCTGCTGTGACCAGCAGGGTGTCATTGTTAGTGCAACTCCAATGTGGCAGCACTGCCAAGTAGTTGGATGAGGAGGGGGCTACCAGTGTCTAGAGCTGACGTGGAGACACACGGACCCAGATCCTCAAAGGTATTTGAGCACCTAAATACCTTTGAGGATCTGGGCCATGATCTTTCTGCAGATGGCTCTTGCCTCACCTGAATCCAGGGTGCTGGGACAATTTGTATAGTGGGGGTCCTGAGAGCCATTGAACCAAACTGTAGATACAGTAGATATAGTGGAAACCATTTCAAGTCAGGGGGTGCAGCAGCACCCCTTGTTCCAGCACCTATGTCTGAATCCTCCAGAATCTGCTAGGTTTGCTGGCAGAACTCAAACTCTTTTCTGTAGACAAGCTATACCTTCCTCCCAGGAAATAATGTGGGGGAATCTCCCTGAGGAAACCCTGGTTTCCTCCCTGAAAGTCCCTCCCATGGCTGTTAACATAGGAGCTGATTATCTCACCTAGTAGGTAAGTGCAGCAAAATACTCAGGTTTGTCTCTGCAATTTAGTGGCAGGTGCAAAAATAGGAGCAGAAGTTTCTCCCACAAAAGGGAGTCTACCCTTCATTTTAAAGTGTTTATACATTCCACACAGGTCTCACCATGCACCTATCATATCATTAATCATAATGTCCAGTGGCCAACGAAAATATCCTCTTTGGGGAAGAGCAAAACAGTACTGAAAGGTCAATGGAAGTAACAACATGAATTATAATGGCAGGCAATTAGACCTGCTAGAGTATCAACAAGGTACCCCACACCCTCAAAAAAAAAAATCACTGGAAGCTAGATCAAAGAATGCACCCAAAGGATAAAGGAGCTCAGTGGAGTCTCTAGCTGACTGACAACTATAGCAAATACTGTGGCTACAAGTGCCTGCACCTTATTGATAATAGTGGGAGGGCCCTGCTCCAAGGCTTCAGTTAAAGAATCCCCAGTACAGTCTATGGATAGTGAAAAGGATATTTCCTACCAGTGCACTGTTGGTTTTGGGAGGGGTTGCATAAGGATTTTTCACATGCCATAGGAGACCATGAGAACAAATGTAGTTAAAATTAGCAGTCCAAATCCTCCCCATATAATGCACCATTCCATCAAGGTTTGAGGGGTTAGGATGTAATGGTTCATTATATGCTGAGGATTTGGATTCGTAATTTTAACATTTGTTTTCATGATCTCCTATGGCATGTATGAAATCCTTATGCTTGACAATCTGTCCCACCTTGTGTTTAGCTCAGACACTTTGATTACTTTCTCCAGATCTAAAGAAGAGCTCTGCAGCTTGAAAGCTTGTCCCTTTTACCAACAGAAGTTGAGACAATACTCGATATTACCTTATCTACCTTGTCTCTTTCATTTTCTACAGAAATGTTTCAAAAAAAAAATTTTTTTTGTATCAAGTTGGTTCCACATGAGTTAAATCCCAAGAGTTATCATATGATTATGATACATCACAAGATACCATGGCATTTTATAGAGTAGCTCCAGTCTACTCAGGGGAGTGACTTTGTCACATCTCATATTATGTGTGATATCATGAGGAAAATCAGCAGCTAGCTTGTACCACTACTGTGTGTTTCTTTTGTGCTCTAGTTCTGTAAAAGGATAAATTGCAGGCATTACTGAGCCTTCACAGCTTGTAATAGCTTTTTAAAGATTTGTGGAGGAGTGAAGGAAGGTTGCATCATACATATAGACTTTCCTTTTGATGCATGTGCTTCAATATCCAGTAGCCAAACTAAAATCATATTTGTACATGAGCTTGTGTCATGTTATTGATTTGAACTGGGACCATATAGAATATGGTTGCAACCAAAGTCCTGTAATGGCACCAAATCTTGTATAAAGGGGGGTCAAATAAGGTGTCTAAGACAAGATTATGGTTTGCTGTTATGATTATGCTGTCTATATGTATGTATCAATTTTGTAGTTGAAGTTATGAATATTGGCTCTATACTGTCTATATTTCAAACTTATGCTATGCTTCTGGGTGACACCCCATACAAGTTGGTGTCAGCTCTGCCTAGCCTGCTTGATGGCCCATTAAGGACCATCAGCTATACAACTGACCCATTGAGAGAAGGCAGATATGCCTTGTAACTCAGCAAAGTATGCAGGAACTTGCCCATGTGACTGCAGACTCCATTTTGCTGTAATTTTCCACAGTAAGAACAAAGAGGTGTTCTTACACCTGGAAAAGACTATAAAACACTGATGCCTCATCTCCATCTGGTCTTCAATCCTGCTTCTTACCTCTGGAGGGACTTTGCTACAAACGGAAGCTCTACACAAAGGACTGAATGACTCATCCCAGCTGTTTATGTACTGTACTCCAGAGACTTGATTTGAACCTCCAGTTTATTCTATCACTGCTACAAGCCTGAACCAAGACTTTGCCATTACTATATGCAATTGATTCCATTTAACCAATTCTAGCTCTCATCTATATCTTTTCCCTTTTATGAGTAAACCTTTAGATTTTAGATTCTAAAGGACTGGCAACAGCGTGATTGGTAGGTAAGATCTGATTTGTACATTGACCTGGGTCTGGGGCTTGGTTCTGTAGAATCGAGAAAACCTTTTTTCTTTTACTGGGGTGTTGGTTTTCATAATCATTCATCCCTGTGACAAGTGACACTGGTGGTGATACTGGGAAACTGGAGTGTCTAAGGGAATTGCTTGTGTGGCTTGTGGTTAGCCAGTGGGGTGAGACCAAAGTCCTCTTGTCTGGCTGGTTTGGTTTGGTTTGCCTTAGAGGTGGAAAAATCCCAGCCTTGGGCTGTAACTGCCTTGTTTTAAGCAATTTGTCCTGAATTGGCACTCTCAGTTGGGTCCTGCCAGAACCAACATCATTACAGCTTGTTTCCATTTTGGTCTTACGTGTGCAATGTAGAGACACAACACTGCAATTTACAGTGCATGGGCAGACCCTGGGACTCTCTACAGACAGTGTTTCTCAAATGTGGCCACCATGGCCACATTTGGCCACCATAGGCTTTTCTTGTGACCACAACCTCCTGGGTGGTGATTGGGGGATGCAAAGTAGCAGTCCCTCCCCCTTTCTGGTGCTCCTGGATGCCCCACCTTGGCATTGGTTGCTGGAGCTGTCAGCAGCGGTTGGGTCCTGCCGCCCTCTTGGGATACCTGGGGCACGATGCTGAAGGAGCAAGCAGCTGGTGAGTTCCTCACCTTCCCAGGGGTGGTGGGGCTGAGGCTTTGAGCTTCAGCCCAAGGCTCTAGATGCATGGCTTCAGGCTCCAGCCCTGAGCTCAGGCTTTGGGCTTCAGCCACATGGCTTCAGGCTCTGTCCCTGGGCCCCATCCTCTGGCTGCAGGGCTTTGGGCTCTGGCTGTGAGGCTTCACGCTCCAGTCCCCCCACTGCCTCCCACGCCCATCGCCCCTGGCCCCTTATGCCTCCCCCAGCCCTCCATCCAGGGCTTAATTTGTCCCCAGGCTAGCCAGGGCTAAATAAGTCTGCTGTGAAAAGTGATATTTGTATGTTTGTTAATATCATTTTTCACAAGTCTTACTAGCTAGCAAATTACAATGACTTGGACATGTATATGTGCATATTTATTTGGTTTTCCTAAAGCTAAGTATTTTAGGAAAAAGTGTGAGCGTGGCCACCAGCAAGAGTGAGGCCACCAAAAAACTTGTCTTGAGAACCCCTGCAGTAGTCTGCCCATGCATTGTAGATTGCAGGGTTGGGGCCTAATTTTATGCTAAGCATTCTACCATACAACATCTTGGCTGCATCAAATAAAACCCTCCAATTTCCACTTCTGAACTTCCATTTGTAAGTCCCTTTAATTTCAGATAGACAAATCCATTTACAACTGCAGTCCTGTCTGGGCGGAAACATATGACATCCCCTGAACAGTTATGCAAATCCTAGTTGTGTAATGGAGGTATGCGGTATCAACAGGTACATTCATTAAGAATACACATCTCCCATTAATAGACAAAATTGGTTCATATTGTCTCCAGTTTTCAATATTACAAATAGAACAGTGAAGTTTTAAGTCATGCAGATAGGAGTTGTCGCAGCTATTCCACTTGAGTATGCAAACAAACTAATTATTTATGCAGCAGGTAAATGCTAGTATAAAGTATTTTGAAAGCTAGATATGTCAGTAAGACTTTAAAAGTATTTACAAAGCATGAGAAAAAACCTATAGCTTTACAGTAGAACCTCAGAGTTATGAACACTAGAGTTACGAACTGACCAATCAACCACACACCTCATTTGGAACCGGAAGTACACAATCAGGCAGCAGCAGAGACCAAAAAAATAAAAAAGCAAACACAGTACAGTACTGTGTTAAATGTAAACTACAAAAAAAAAGGGAAAGCAGCATTTTTATTCTGCATAGTAAAGTTTCGAAGCTGTATTACGTCGATGTTCAGTTGTAAATTTTTGAAAGAACAACCATAACATTTTGTTCAGAGATAGGAACATTTCTGGGCACATCTACATGGGCAAAGTTACAGCGCTGGCAGTTACAGCACTGCTCAGATAGCACCAAAGGAAAACCACTGTTGTGTATTCACACTGACAGCTACCTGAGCAATAATGTGTTCACACTTGCGGCACTTGAGATGCTATTCGGAGCGGTGAACTCTGGGCAGCTCTCCCATAGAGCACCTCTTTCTCTTTTGCCAGTAAGACTTGTGGGAAGGCAGAAGGGATTGCAGGGCATCTTGGATCTGTCCCAATGCCCCGCGATGCATTGCTTCACATCCAGGGCCAGCTCTAGGCTGGTGCATTCCAAGCATACACTTGAGGTGGCCCTTTTGAAGGGGTGGCATTCGGCCCTTTGGGGGCAGCACTTTTGAAGGGGTGGCACTCTGGTTTTATTTTTTTTGTTTGTTTTTTTTTTTTTGCTTGGAGTGGCGAAAAACCTGGAGCCGGCCCTGTCAAGGTTCCTACCCAACTCTGAACTTTAGGGTACAGATGTGGGGGACCTGCATGAAAAGCTCTACGCTCAATTAACAGCTTAGATCTGGTCTGGTTGCCACCACCCCCAAGCACTCCCTTCCCTGGGTAGCCTTGAGAGACTTCACCAGTTTCCTGGTGAACACAGATCCAAACCCCTTGGATTTTAAAACAAGGAGAAATTAGCCATCCCCCCTCCTTTCTCCCACCAAGTCCTGGTGGATCCAGATCCAGTCCCCTTGGATCTAAAAACAAGGAAAAATCAATCAGGTTATTTAAAAAAAAAAAGGCTTTTACTTAAAGAAAAGAAAGGTAAAAGAAAATCCTCTGGGAGAGATTTGCATACCAGCTACTCTCACAGACAACAGATTCAAAACACAAGGGATGTTCCCCTGGGCAAAACTTAATTACACCAATGAAAATACCCAAATAGATTCTTCGTCTAATTGCACAAGACAGATTACAAAGAAATAAACATAAACCTATTTATTCCTTTCTAAAACTTACTACTCTGATAAGAGGCTGGTTCCTTGATCTTTTTCACTTCGGCTGAAAACTGACTAAACAATGGAAACTTCCCTCCTTTCTTTTGAAACATCTTGTTCCCCCATTGGTTCCTCTGGCCAGGTGTCAGCTAGGCTAAGTGAACTTCTTAACTCTTTACAGGTAAAAGAGGCATTAACCCTTAACTATCTGTTTATGACAGGCCCTGTTTGCATCCCAGCAATCCCTGTGCTTCCATTGCATTTGGCATCATCTTTCAGCGGTTTGTGTATTGCGCGCCCTGCCCTGCCTCTTTCTGGCTGCAGGAATGGATCCTGAGCTGTTGACAAGAATGCTGTTTACACTGACCAACATGTCACGAGTGGCAGTGGGTGCTGTACTTCAGCAGGGCAAAACTGCAGAGGGGGATGGGTGTTAAGTGCAGTGGGTATTGGGAGTCCCCACTGCTGGACTGTGATAAGGAAGAGTAGAATGCTATGGGTAGAGAGGGGAGCCAGGAGGTTGATAACAGTGTGTTGACAGTGTATTTGGAGGGGGAGCTTGGGAAAGAGTTTTGCGACAGCGGCTGCAGGGGAGGGAGGGCACGGAGCTGCTCAGTTTGAAGAGCTAGTGTCTCCTGGAGCGTGTCCGCTTGGTGCTCCATAACTGTTAAGAACCGCACAGTGGCTTCTTTCTAGTGTGCCATGTTCTCCTTTCATTCCCTCTTCTTGCTGTCCTGCCACTCCTTCAATTCCTTTTTCTCGACAGTGGACTGCATCATAACCTTACACATAAAGTCCTCCTTAGTTCTTTTTGGACGCTTTCTAATTCTGCTCAGCCATTCTGCTGCCGATAAGGGAGGCTGGCCTCGCAAGGTCATCTCTGTGAAGTTTAAATGCAATATTTTACAGAAGCAGTATTGTTTGCAACACAGACAACACTGTTTCAGTGCTTTAAAACACAGCCAGTACTCACAGGCCTGTCACTAACTGGCTGACCCCAGGCAACCACACATAAGCCACAAGACCCCCAAAATGATGAGTAGCCGCAGGGGCAGGGTAAATCACTATTCCCAGACCCTGCTGTACACTGGACACATGGCTCTTGGGCACTCAGGGAAAGCCAGAACTGTAGGGGGGGCTGATCATCATTCCTGTTCCCACACTTTCCACAGGAGGTGATCATTTTGGAAGATATTTCGCAGCTGAGAGTGAGCAGGGAATCAAGGGAGGGTCTTCTCCATGCATGCGGCTTCCGCCCTGTGTGCAGCTATGATCATCCCTCCGTGACAGCACAACGGTGCGGGAAAGTTACAGTTAATGGGGCAAGAAACAAAGCAGCTCTGCCAAGGAACCTGCAGAAGCAGATTGCCCGGTATCTCCACGAGATTTTCCTGGAGATCTCTGAGGGAGATTCCCATGAAGCGAGAGAGTGCATCAACAGCCTGTTCCACTGCTAAGACTAGGCGTGCAGTGGGAGAGAAGCCTGTTTTCTGCAACCTTCCTGCCCCTACAACTCGCTTCAGCAATTCCCAAAATCAGATCCACTTACCAGAGACCTCCTCTCCTGTTTGTGCTTCACCAAGATCCGACTGCTGTGACTGGCTAGGCTCCTCCGGGGTAGAAAAGATCTCTGACTGCATGCATCTCTAGCCTCCAAGCCATCCTCTGTCTCTGGTTCCCCCTCTCCCTCTTCATCCAAGATTGCCTTCTTCTGGCTTGGTCCACTTTCAACTGGCAACAAAGCCAATGAAGTGTCCACAGGGGACTTCACAATGGAGGTGAGGTCACCACTGAGTATTGCATCGAGCTCTTTGTAGAACCGGCAGCTTGTGGGCACAGGACGAGAGCAGCAGTTTGCCTCCCATGCCTTGTGGTAGGCATTCCACAGCTCCTTCACTTTGACTCTGTACTGCAATGTGTCCCGGTCATGACCCTTTTCTATCATGCATCTAGAAATCTGTCCGTAGGTATCATAATTCCTATGGCTGGAGTGCAGCTGGGACTGCACTTCCTCCTCTCCTCAAATGCCAATGAGGTCCAGAAGCTCGGCATTGCTCCAAGTGGGGGATCGCCTGGTGCGTGGAGCAGGCATGGCCACCTGGAAAGATGCGCTGAGACCACTGCGCACATCACCAAGCAAACAGGAAGGGAACTTTCAAATTTGCAAAGGAATATATGGGGTGGGGCGGACAGTTGGTCACCTGAGGGCAGGGCAATAGAGTTCAAATCGATGGCCAGAAAGGTGAGAACAGACATTATCGGACACCTCCTGGAGGCCAATAGCAGCGCTGTAATCACCACAGTGTCTACACTGGCACTGCAGCACTGTAGCCCCGATGCAGAAAGCTCTACGCCTCTTGTTGGGGTGGTTTTTTAAGAGCACTGCATTTGTGCAGTTTCTGTGCACTAAGTGGCTTGGCAGTGTGTACACCTCGGGAGTTACAGCACTCAAAGCTCTTTACTTGCCATTCCTGAGGTGTTCGTAACCCTGAGGTTCTACTATACAATATTTAACTATGCCTTCATATATAGCGCATGTATTATATCTGAGAATAGCATTCCATTCAAGCATACCTTAAAAGGACGTAGGCAGAATAAAAAAATCTCTTTGATATAATGAAGCATTTTATCTTAACATGGTAACCCATGTGACAGAGCTGCAAACTTTATAATCTTAATCAGAAATATGCACTGTGGTAATGTTTCAACACACACATTAATGAAGATATCACTGGAGTAAAATAAGCAGTAGAACTGGTTGAATGCTATTCACAAATAGTTTGACATGGTTCTGCGTATCTGTTTTCAGATACATTTGTGAACGAAGTTTCTCTTAATATTCCATCATGGATTTATGCAGCTGAACAATATTCAGAACTCCACATAGCTCATATTCATCATATACATTATTTGTGATTTTCCCCAGGAATTGGCAAATAATTTGTACACTTCTGCTGTTCAGTCAGGTCTTTGAACAGGTGCCAGATTATTTTTCTTGTTGCATTTACCAACTTTATGACTCACAAAGAAACTGTTTTCCCGTACAACAGAAGGTTGAAAATTGGACAAATTTTCTTTAGCGCAAGAAAAATGATGTTGCTACCATAATTTTGCTGGGTTTGTGCATGTAATAAATACCCACGTTAGCTGTATACTTACTCTCCCAAAGAAATGAAAGGGAGACATTCACCATAAAGAGAAACTTATTTCTAAAATCCATGTTAATATCACTTTATCTGTTTTTTTTTTTATTCCAATACCATCCTTGTCTGGTATGATTTGTAGAGAAGCACCTCTTCAGCATGCCTTGCTAGCCACAGATTCCATTATGAGTTTACTAATTGACTATTCAATAGACCATTGGTTCATTTTTGTCTGGAACTAGTTCACCTTTGCATCAGCCTGAATGTACGGTCAATTACAGATGTGATCTCACAAGTGCTGCAAGGGCCACATTTGTTATTCAGTCCAGGTCTGTTAAAAGTCATACCCATGTCAGGCACTGCTTGGAAAATATCCCAACACACGTAAACTACTATGCAGAAACAATGATTTATTAAAGTAGATGATTCATCAGAATCCACCTCGAACCTTTATTGGGAAAGTTGTACCTCACATTATGCTCTTCAAATCAGCTACCGAATTATCCAGGGCTATACATCACAGATTAACATGACAAATAAACTACTTGCAACTGTAAACTGAAGCAAACTTTGCAGTAAACTTGATGTTATTCATACATATTAATCTCTCTGCAGCAGGAAAGTGCCCATTGTCTTATGAAGACCTGTTGTCCCACTTTTATCCATCAAAATGTATGAATTCTGGAGATGCTGCAAACTCAGCAAAAAATGGTGCATAATAAAGAGGTCGCTTACAAGTATATGATGATCAGTCTCATCACAGAGCAGCATGTTTGCCACCTTTTTATACGCTGATCCAAAGCTCACTGAAGTCAATGGAAGGACTTCAGTAGGCTTTAGATAACACCCTAAATGAGTACTATTTACTTGTTTAGATCACAGTCCTAATCAATTCAATGGGAGTGTTGTCAAGGAATGTAGGATGACAGGCACATCTAATGGATTTTTCACCCAATTAACTTTACTGACAAAGGAACAAAAAGATCTATTCCTCTCTCAAGAAAACTTGCCCTTAAATTGTAGCTAGGCATGGAGACCAAACTAGTCTTTCACCCTAGAGGTTATTTCTCCAACATAAAGTTGAAGTGCACTAGTAGAACAATGTGGGAAGTTTGCACTAACATGGCATAATCTCTGCTCTGTGGTTAAATAGAAGACTCATAGAAATATAGGGCTAGAAGGGACCTTGAGAGGTCATCTAGTCCAGCCGTCTGTGCTGAGGTAGGACCAAGTATACCTAGACTATTCCTGTTAAGTGTTTGCCCAACCCATTCCTAAAAACTTCCAGTGATGGGGATTCCACAACCTCCCTGGAAGACTATTGTAGTGCTTAAAAATTATCCCCTGCTCTGAGCTCCCACCCGCACACTGGACCCCTCTCTGCATCCCAACCCCCTGCCCTGAGCCCCCTTAATAATGTCAAGATATACCACATCATTAGGAGCCGCGATCGGCCAAACCTGTGGATGTGGCAGGTAAACAAACCGGCCCGGCCCACCAGGGGCTTTTTTTGAACAAGAGGCAGACCGGCTATGAGAACCACTGACCTAAACTACTCTTGCTGCAATTTAAGCCCATTGCTTCTTGTCCTATCCTCAGAAGTTAAAGAGAACAATTTTTCTCCCTCCTCTTTGTAATAACCTTTTATGTGCTTGAAAACTATTATCATGTCCCAGCTCAGTTATCTTTTCTCCAGACTAAACAAACCCAATTTTTTCAGTCTTCCCTCAGAGGTCATGTTTTTAGACCTTAAATCATTGCTTTCATCAACTCTGAAAAGGCCTTTGATAGCATCGAGTTCAACGCAATATTAAAGGCACTCGCAGAGCAGGGCATTAACATGCAGTACATCAGTTTGTTGAAGGAAGCAAATACTGGATGTACAATACACATTACTCTGGCTGTGAAAAAAGCTAATGCAGTCTTGGGATGCATCAGGCAAGGTATTTTCAGTAGAGATAAGGAGGTGTTAGTACCATTATACAAGTCACTGGTGAGACCTCATCTGGAATACTGTGTGCAGTTCTGGTTTCCCATGTTTAAGAAGGATGAATTCAAACTGGAACAAGAACAGAGAAGGGCTACTAGGATGATCCGAGGAATGGAAAACCTGTCATATGAAAGGAGACTCAAAGAGCTTGGCTTGTTTAGCCTAACCAAAAGAAGGCTGAGGGGAGATATGATTGCTCTCTATAAATATATCAGAGGGATAAATACCAGGGAGGGAGAGGAATTATTTAAGCTCAGTACCAATGTGGACACAAGAACAAATGGATATAAACTGGCTATCAGGAAGTTTAGACTTGAAATTAGACAAAGGTTTCTAACCATCAGAGGAGTGAAGTTCTGGAACAGCCTTCCAAGGGGAGTAGTGGGGGCAAAAGACATATTTGGCTTCACGACTAAGCTTGATAAGTTTGTGGAGGGGATGGTATAATGGGATAGCCTAACTTTAGAAATTAATTTGTCTTTGACTACTAGCAGTAAATATGCCCAATGGCTTGTGATGGGATGTTAGATGGGGTGGAATGTGGGTTACTACAGAGAATTCTTTCCTGGGTGTCTGGCTGGTGAGTCTTGCCCACATCCTCAGGGTTTAGCTGATTGCCATATCTGGGGTCGGGAATGAATTTTCCTCCAGGGCAGACTGGCAGAAGCTGTGGGTTTTTTTTTTTGCCTTCCTCTACAGTGTGGGGCACGGGTCACTTGCTGGAAGGTTCTCTGCACCTTGAAGTCTTTAAACCATGATTTGAGGACTTCAGTGACTCAGACACAGGTTTGATACAGGAGTGGGTGGGTGAGATTCTGTGGCCGGCATTGTGCAGGAGGTCAGACTAGATGATCATAATGGTCCATTATGACCTTAAAGTCTATGATTCTATGATTACTCCTTGAAACTCCCCTACGCATCCCAATCGAAAAAGGCGTAAAGCAAGGAGATATGATTTCACCGAAACTATTTACCACCTACCTTGAAATGGTTATGAACAAGATCAATTGGAGGAGTGGTGTTAATATAAATGGAGAAAGATTATCTCACCTCCGATTTGCGGATGACATTGTACTAATTGCTGAAAGCACTAACCAACAGCAGAGCATGCTACAAAGACTCAACAAGAAAAGCAGTCAGGTTGGTCTGAAAATGAACCATTGCAAAACGAAATACATGTGATCAGATGTCTTACGAAAAGCCTGAATAATGGTAACAGGAGAAGAAATTAAAGAAGTGGAACAGTACATATTTTGGGGCCAAGAAATTAATTTGCTCCTAAACATGAACGGAGAACTCTCACGAAGGATTCGGGCAGGATGGTGTGTGTTTAATTCCATCAAGGACATCTTCAAAGGAAAAATTGACAAGACCACTTGTACAAATATCTTCAATTCAACAATGCCCTGGCCTCAGGTGACCCACCCTTTAAATGCCCTGGGAATTTTAAAAATCTCCTTCCTGTTTGCTTAGCCAGGTGTGGAGTACAATCAGTGAATCTTTCCAGGTGACCATGCCTCCATGTGCCAAATGAGCCCCAGCATGGAGCAATGGCGAGTTGCTGGACCTCATCAGTGTTTGGGGGGAGGAAGCTGTGCAGTCCCAGCTGCGCTCCAGCCGTAGGAATTACAATACCTATGGGCAGATATCAAGGGCCATGCTGGAAAGGGGCCATGACCAGGACGCGCTGCAGTGCAGGGTTAAAGTGAAGGAGCTGTGGAGTGCCTATTGCAAAGCCCAAGAGGGAAACCGCCGCTCTGGTGCTGCTCCCACGCCCTGTCGTTTTTACAAAGAGCTGGACGCGATACTTGGGGGTGACCCCACTGCCAATCTGAGGATCACGATGGATATTTCAGAGCGGTAGGAGGAGGAGGAAACCAAGAGTGAGGGTACTGGGGTTGCGGGAGACACCCCGGCATCCCAGGAGGCATGCAGCCAGGAGCTCTTCTCAAGCCAGGAGGAAGGCAGCCACTTGCAGCAGCTGGTACTTGGTGAAGGACAAACAGGAGCGGGTTCCCAGTAAGAGGCTTTTATTTTCAGGATGGAAATGTTTCAGGAGAGGAGGGAGGGTTAGGGCTGCATGCATGCATACCTAGATGTGGAATAGACCATTGATGTGGTCTATCACGTCTCGGTAATCGGCCTCAGTAATCTCTTCAGAAGTTTCAGCCAGAGCGTGGGCAATGCGCTTGCGCAGGTTTATTGGGAGAGCCACTGTGGTCCTTGTCCCAGTCAGGCTAATGCGTCAGCGCCACTGTGCAGCGAGGGGTAGGGGGACCATTGCTGCACACAGGCAAGCTGCATAGGGGCCAGGACGGAATCCACATTGCTGTAGAAGACCCTCCTGCTCTTCCCAGGTGACCCACAGCTGCGAGATATCTTCCAGGATCAACTCCTGTGGAAAATGTTGGGAGAGTGTTCAGTATAGGTGCCCCCTGCAGCTGTTTGCGTTCCCTAATGCACAGAAACCCCAGCACAGCCCTGAAGCAATCAGTCCCCATTACTCACCATTTCAGGGCTCCTGTGGGTTATGTGCGCTCTCTTTGGTATGGGAAAATTATGCTACAGTGAAGACTATAAACTCCTTCACAGTGTGGGAATAACTGTCTGAGATATTAACAATACTGCCTCTGTTAAGTGTTGCCTTTTTTGCCTTTCCACAAGCAACCTTGAGTTCTCGGCTGCCCGTGTTATCAACAGCTCAAAGACTCCAAAACCTCCAGAAGAAGCCACGAAAAAGCAAAGAAGACCTGCTGCAAGCAGTTATGGATCACTCTGCCAGAGAGAATCAAAAACTGCAGGACTAGAGGGAAAGGGAAAGCAGGATCTGTCATAGAAACGCAGCGGCCTGGAAGAAAAGCACAAAGCAGCTGATAAACATCCTGGCTTGCCAAGCAGACTCTATCCAGGTGCTCATAGCCATGCAGGCAGAGCACTACCGCTCCGGCCCGCCCTCCTCCCAAAGCTCTTTCCCTTGTGCCCTAATGTCAGTTCCAAACCCCCTTCCCCAGCATCCAGGTTCTTACCACCACCAGCCCTGAGAACTATGACCCTTACCCTCTGCACTCAACTCCCATCACCATGCAGTATAGGCATCCTGAAGTGCAGCAGTCATTGCACAGCACTCCAGACAGCACATATTCAAACCTGTGACAGTACAGTTCCCCACTGCACCCCCCTGCCCTTTTAGGTTCCCAGAATGTTGTGTGTCTATCAATAAAGTTAATTTCTTTTCAATAAACGAATTCTTGGCTTTGAACACAGTCTTTATTATTGCAGAAAGTCAAAGATACCTTAGCCCAGGAAAGAAACAGGCACTGCAAATCAGCTTAGGAAAAACAGATTCCTACTAACATTGTAACCACTGTACTTCACTCCCGTGCAAGGCACCAAACATTAGTGTTGGTTTTCAGCCTCAAATTCCTTTCTCAAGGCATCCCTAATCCTTGAAGCCCTGTGCTGGGCCTCTCTAGTAACCCTGCTCTCTGGCCGTGCAAATTCAGCCTCCAGGGGTTGAACCTCGGAGGTCAGGGGCAGCTCCAGGCCCCAGCATGCCAAGCGCGTGCTTGGGACGGCATGCCGCAGGGGGCGCTCTGCCGGTTGCAAGGAGGGTGGCAGGCAAGGTGCCTTCGGCGGCATGCCTGCGGAGGGTCCGCTGATCCCGCGGCTCTGGTTGACCTCCAGCAGGCGTGCCACTGGGAGGTCCACCGAAGTCGCGTGACCAGCAGACCCTCCGCAGGCACGCCTGCGGGAGGTCCACTGGAACTGCAGGACCGGCAACCAGCAGAGTGTCCCCTGCGACATGCCGCCATGCTTGGGGCGGCGAAATGTCTAGAGCCGCCCCTGTCGGAGGTCCATGCTTGACTGAATGTTTCACCCTTCCCTTCACAAATATTATGGAGGGTACAGCACACCGATATAACCGCAGGGATGCTGCTTTCCCCCAAGTCTAGCTTCCCATACAGAGAACACCAGCACCCTTTTAAACTGCCAAAAGCACACTCCACAGTCATTCGGCACCAGTTCAGCTTGTAGTTGAACTGTTCCTTGCTCCTGTCAAGCTTCCCTGTATACGGTTTCATGAGCCATGGCATTAAGGGATAAGCGGGGTCTCCAAGGATCACAATGGGCATTTCAACGTCCCCTACTGTGATCTTCCGCTCCAGGAAAAAAGTCCCGGCCTGCAGCTTCCTGAACAGGCCAGTGTTCCGAAAGATGAGTGCATTATGCACCTTTCCAGGCCAGCCTGTGTTAATGTCAATGAAATGCCCATGGTGATCCACAAGCACCTGGAGAACCATAGAGAAATACACCTTCCGATTAATGTACTTGGATGCTAGGTGGGATGATGCCAGAATAGGAATATGCATCCCATCTATCGCCCCTCCACAGCTAGGGAAACCCATTTGTGCAAAGCCATCCACAATGTCCTGCACGTTCCCCAGAGTCACAGTTCTTCTTAGCAGGATGCGATTAATGGCCCTGCAAACTTGCATCAAAACGATTCCAACGGTCGACTTTCCCACTCCAACTGGTTCGCGACCGATCGGTAGCTGTCTGGAGTTGCCAGCTTCCAGATTGCAATAGCCATCCACTTCTCCACCGGCAGGGCAGCTCTCAATCTCGTGTCCTTGCACCTCAGGGTGGGGGTGAGCTCCTCACACAGTCCCATGAAAGTGGCTTTTCTCATCCGAAAGTTCTGCAGCCACTGCTCGTCATCCTAGACTTCCATGACGATGTGATCCCACCACTCAGTGCTTGTTTCCTGAGCCCAAAAGCGGCATTCCATGGTGCTGAGCATTTCCATGAATGCCACAAGCTAGTTCGTGTCGTATGCGTCAGGCGACTCGGTATCATCGTCGGACTCCTCCTCACTTTGGATATTAAGGAATAGCTCAACTGCCAAACGTGATGTGCTGGCCAGACTCATTAGCATACTCCTCAGCAGTTCAGGCTCAATTTCCCACAGAAATCGCGCTGCACAGAATCTGTTGAGAGAGTCAAGATAACGCCAAATGTAGATGGAAAAACAAGCATTGCTGGGATGTGAAGCGATGCATCACGGGGCGTAGGGACAGGAAGCAGAATAACTCGCACCCTCCACCCCCCCTCCCACAACCCACGGCGCCAAAATGGGACGAAGTGCTCTGTGGGATAGCTGCCCATAATGCACCACTCCCAACACCGCTGCAAATGCTGCAAATGTGGCCACACTGCAGCACTGGTAGCTGTCAGTGTGGCCACACTCCACCGCTTTCCCTATACAGCTGTATGAACACAACTGTAACTCCCAGCGCTGCACACTTGCAAGTGTAGCCAAGCCCTTAATAAAGTCAAGATATACCATATCTACTGCTTCCCCCCATTCATAAGGCTTGTTACCCTGTCAAAGAAAGCTATTAGCTTGGTTTGACACAATTTGTTCTTGAGAAATCCATGCTGACTATTACTTCTTACCTTATTATCTTTTAGGTGATTGTAAATTGATTGCTTAATTATTTGCTCCATTATCTTTCTGGGTCCTAAAGTTGTGATGACTGGTCTGTAATTCCTCGGCTTGTCCTTATTCCTCTTTTTATAGATTGGCACTGTATTTGCCCTTTTTCCAGTCCTCACACCTTTCTTCCATGAGTTTTAGAAAATAATTGCTAATGGCTCAGCTATATCCTCAGTCAGCTCCTTGAATATTCTAGTATGTATTTAATCAGGCCCTGGTGTCTTGAAGACATCTAATTTGTCTAAGTAATGTTTAACTTTTATTTCCCTACTTTAGTCTCTGATCCTCCTTAGTTTGATTGGCATTCACTATGTTATGTGTCCAATTGCTACTAAACTTTTTGGTGAAAACTGGAACAAAAGAATCATTTAGCCTTTCTACCATTTCCACATTTTCTATTTATGTTTTTCCCCCCCTTGTTGAGTAATGGGCCCACCTGTTCTTGATCTTCTTCTTACTACTAATGTTTTCTTACCCTTTGTGCCTCTTGCTACTTTAAACTTGTTTTGTGCCTTGTTAACTCCTTATCTGTTCCACCTTGGTATTGAGCTGTGACACTGAGTACCTTTCTCAGACTTAAAGGACTCTATCTGTATAAGCTCAAAATCTTATCTCTTTCATTAACAGAAGTTAATCCAATAAAAGAATTTACCTCACCCACCTTGTCCTTTATTCCTTTATTGGCAGTGTGGAGTTTACTGCACATGTAAAAACTCCCTGCCTTCCTTCTTTTGGACTACTCCCTGCTCAGTCCGCAACATGTAGCTAGAATATAGCTTAGTTCTACTCAAGGGAGCATTCCCTTGTCTCCTCCTCTGGCTAAATGAGAGAAGCAGAGAGTTCTCTGAGCACAGGGAAATCAGAAGAGGTTGAATGGAGAGGACGCTCCTGCTTCAAATGCTCATTGGCAGATTTGCCCTAATATTAGCCTTTCTCCAGAAATTCAGTAAGACACTTTGCTTCTTGTCCTTTAACCAGTTTTTAATCCACAGCAAGACTTTCATTTGATTATTTATTCTACTTCAGTGTTTCATATTTTGCATGTGTATAGCACCCCTTATCCTAAAAGAGCAGAATAGAGTACTTTACAAATACCTATATTTACAACATCACTGAAGTGCAGCCACAACTTGGGTGGCAGGAAGCAACCACCAGTCATTGGATTCCATAAACGTCTATCAAAGGAATCCATCTCTGAGCATGTGCTTTTTAATGCTGATATAGAATTGACCAGGTTTCTGGTTTAAAGGTATTATCAAAAGGATATGCATGCAGTTAAGGAAGCTCCATGAATAGAACCAGGGGTGGCTCCAGGCCCCAGCACTCCAAGCACGTGCTTGGGGCGGCAAGTCAAGGGGGGTGCTCTGCCAGTGCTGCGAGGGCGGCAGGCAGGCTGCCTCCGGCGGCTTGCCTGCGGAGGGTTTGCTGGTCCCGCGGCTTCAGTGGACCTCCGGCAGGCATGCCTGCGGAGGGTCCACTGGTCCCGCAGCTTCGGTGGACGTCCCGCAGGTATGCCTGAGGAGGGGCCGCCCACGGCTTTGGAGGACCTCCTGCAGGCACGCCTGCGGGAGGTCCGCCAAAGCCACGGGACCAGTGGACCCTCTGCAAGCAAACCGCTGGAGGGAGGTCCACCGAAGTCCGTGCTTGGGGCAGCAAAATCCCTAGAGCTGCCCCTGAATGGAACTCACTTGAAAAAACACCGTAATGATAACTCTGGCGTCTTTGCCAAATTCTAACATGGGCTTATCTAAAGACACCTTGTGCTTTCAGTTGGAGGAGGGATTCTTCAGTTTTCATACTCAATCTACCATGCAGAGCAGCTATGTTCTGTTAAGCAGCTGCTATATATCACCCAACTGTGGCTGCTGTACTTCACCAATTGGCAGAGTAATTCCTATACATATGTTTCAGCTCTGAAAAGGATTTAAGGTCTTGTTAAAGGCAAAGTACTGGATCAGGTTTAAGAAGGAAGCTGTTATCAGAGCCTCCATTATTTTGTAAATCTGTTGGGGAAATTCTGGAGGGAAGTCAAGATTTTAAACATAAATTCACATCACTTTTTCAAATAACTGCAACAGATAAGAAAAGCCTGACTTTCATTTCCAAAGCCCTGCTGGTTTTCTCCAATGCGTATCCTAGTGTTGTACTAATTTATCCTTTGTTGAAGGATTCTCAGTGAGGTTTCTGGTCCCTAATTTGTGGGATTTTCCTGGGCTCCTTTAGTAAAAAAGACAGGATGTTAACAATTTTCCAATCTTCAGAGACATCTGATTCAATTTAGAGACGTGGAACCTAATCCAAAACTCAATTCATGGAAGACAATGGAAAGTTTCCCTTTGGTTTCAGATGGACCCTTACTACTTCATTTAATATCTCCGCTCTTTCACATTTTTCTTCATAAAGAGGGCTATGGCCTGGTCTGCACCTAAAACTGAGGTCAACCTATCTATGTTGCTTATGGATGTGAAAAATTTCACACCCTGAGTACTGTAGTTAGGTTGACCTGCCCTCCCCCATCAAAAGGCAGCTACATGGACAGAAGGATTCTCCAGTCAACCTAGCTACTGCCTCCTGGAGAGGTGACACAGCCTATGTCCACACTACAGCAGCACAGCTGTAGCCACACGACTGGAGTGCTTGTAGTGTAAACATTTGCTATAGCAATGGAAGAGGTTTCTCTATTATTGTAGTAATTCCAGCTTCTCAGGAAGAATTCTTCCACTGACCTAGCAATGCCTATATCAGGGTTTAGGTTGGCCTAACTGTGTGTTTCAGGGATGTGAATTTTTCACAACCCTTAGCAATATAGCTAGGTCGACCTAGGTTTTAGGTATACTTCAGGCCTTAGCCAAATACAGTGTCGGACTGATGATTTACTGGACTTAATGTTTGCTGAATGGGGAAACTTCATTTATTTATGTATATAGCATTGGACCTCCTGATCTGCTGTACTTTCACACTTACTCTGGTAGGCAGTGTTTTCATTTTGACTGTGATCTCATTATACATGGATGACTCGAATATTGTATGTTAAGACCTTAATTATGCAGATTGCTTTCTCTTCAGTGTAAATGATATTTATTTTATAATGCAGCAATGTGTTTTTCTTCTCTTTGCAAATAATTCTGTTTTAGCTCTCACTGCACAAGTTTATCTGTGGGGAAAACAAATAAAGAGAAATCTCCTTGAATTTAAGACTTTAGGGAGATAATTACATGAAAATTGTAGGTTCTGCATTAGCTAGAAAATTTCAGACATTTCATTGTGCGAGTGAAGCTTTTTTTCTTTTTTCAAGAGGATACTTCATCTTTCAAAGGGCTAATTACAGTGTTGACTACACAATGTACTGTATGCTAAATTTTCATTTTCTCATTAACAATGGCAAACAACAAAATTGTGCTAGAGCTGCAGAGCTATTGCAGTTGCTGATGGCTCTTAAGTAGTGAAAGTAAAGCAACAATTACTCACTCATGAGTTATTTTATTCTCTCTGTAGTTGACTTTTGTTTTTCTGCATGCACTGTCATTTACCATCCACTGGCAAAGTGAAAGTGCACTTTGAAACTGTGGGTGAAGAGAAGAGCACTATTGGACATAAAGACTGAATCCCAAGAGGAAAACTGTCTATCTGCTAAAGAGAAAAATGAGGTTATATCATAGGTTTCAATCATATTCAGCTAACCTGGTTTGCAATGGTAACTAGCTATGACAGTTCATAAAATGTTATGGCTCTTTTCAAACAAAAATTCTTGACATAGCAATGTAGACATGAAAAATTCCTAATTCTGCTTTTTTCAATTCATATAAAATATTTTTCTTTCAGGTTTCTATTTCACTGTTGATCTCTGCAGGAGGAACAGGCTGCAAACAAGCTAGTCACAAATGTCAGATTTTGAATTATCTATGTATGGACAAGCCAATTAGTGAATGGCGATAAGTCATCAGATGCAATTGCAGGGAATGTGCAGTCTGGCTTTCCTTTTCTCAAGAGGCTCTTATCTTCTCATCCATTGCAGTTATAACTTGAAACTCTGCTGCAGTTGCCATCTGATATATAAGCATGGATCTGGGTCTAAATGCAAAGCAATAAAGATGGATGAAAGACTTTATGCTTTGGGCAAGTTCTTGTGTATTAAATGATGTTAAAACCAGCGATTCAAGGGTTCTATGCACAGGTGCTCCATCACATCATTTTAAAGTTTGTCTAAAACAGTTTAAGACATTCTCTAGCCAAGGACGGGGCAAAAATCCAGCCAAATAGCATAAATAACTTTGTTCACTTTATAGGTTTCTCTTATTAAGTAAAGATATCAGAAAAAGAAAGGTCATATTTCCATTGCCTTTAGCATTTATGATCTTGAAATGTTTTGCGTTACCAACAATTTTGCACACTTAATCAAATGTAGTGGACACATCAGAATGAAATTTCAGAATCACTAGGTATTTAATTACAGTTGTGTGGTGGGTCAGTAATCCAGGAGGAAGATTGTAAGTATTGCTATGCTAGAAAAACAGACATCTGATTTATATTAAAACACTGCAGTCGACAAAGTGGTAGAATAAGATGTTACTGCATTGCAATTTGTAGGAGACTCAGTTAATGACTTTCTGAGTGCAAGATTATCAGATTCCCTACACAGATGGAACTTGCTGGTGGAAATGTACTAGTGAATATGTCATGCTGCAGTGCCCACAACTGGCAGACCACAGTGCTTCCCTTGTTCATCCTAAAATATTGGCCTGTAAATCAGGATTTTAATTCTGAACAGGCACATGTCCCTCTACTTTCCATTGATGTTGGTGGGGGAGGGGCATGTAAGAAAAGGTAATCCACAAAAAAGAATGCTGCAGCTTTAGTTTTCTCTCCAAAAGTGCCAGTAATCTGGGCACTATGTGTTGAATATATGACAGAGTGGTGTATTAAGTCTGCAGCAGCATAAGTTCACTTAAACTAGTGAAATGCAGCAGGGCCGCCCAGAGGATTCAGAGGATTGCTGACAAAGACCTGCCCCGGGACCTGCCGCCGAAGTGCCGGAAGGAACCCCCGCCGCGGGTCTTCGGGGCACTTTGGCAGCAAGTCCCGGAGCGGAAGGACCCCCCACTGCCAAATTGCTGATAACAACCCGGAGTGGAAGAAGCTCCGGGGGCCCGGGCCCCACGAGAGTTTTCTGGGGCCTCCAGAGCGAGTGAAGGACTCTGCTCCAGGGGCCCTGAAAAACTCTCATGGGGGCCCCTGTGGGGCCCGGGGCCTGGGGCAAATTGCCCCTCTTGCCTCCATCTCTGGGCAGCCCTGAAATGCAGGGCCGCCCAGAGGATTCAGGGGCCCTGGGGCAGGCCAGGTCTTCGGCGGCAATTCAGTGGCAGGTCTTTCTCAGAGTGGAGGACCCGCTGCCGAATTGCCACCGAAGAATGAAGTGGCAGCGGTAGAGCAGCCTAAGTGCCGCCGATCGTGGCTTTTTTTTTCCACCGCTTGCAGCGCTTTTACTCACTGGGCAGCGCTCCGAGGCATCGGCAGCACTTCAGAGGTGGGTCCTTCACTCTTTTTGAGTCTTCCGCTGCACTGAAGGACCCGCTGCCAAAGACCCGGAGCGAGTGAAGGGTCCGCCGCTAAAGTGCCGCCGAAAACCTGGAGTGGCTGGCGTGGCCCCTGCGGCGCCCGGGACCTAGGGCAAATTGCCTCACTTGCCCCCCCCAGGTGGCCTTGGTGAAATATGTGACATATACAAATCCTCTCAAACAAATACCGATGAAACCCATGTACCCAGGGCCGGTGAAAGGATGTTTCGCGCCCTAGGCAAAACTTCCACCTTGCGCCCAACCCTGAGCCCCTGCCCTGAGGCGTCCCCTGCCACTGTAGCTCCCCCACTCCACCCTGAGGCACCCCCTCTGCAGCAGCTCCCCAGCCTCCACCCTCTGCCCTGAGGCAACCTCCCCACCCCAGCTCACCCCTGCTCCGCCTCCACCCCGAGTGCACCATCGCTGCTTCACTTCTTCTGCCTCCCAGGCTTGCGGTGCCTAAGCTGATTGGAACCGCAAGCCTGGGAGGCAGGAGAAGTGAAGCAGCTCACCTCTGCCATTCCTCCTCCCCGAGCATGCCATCACTGCTTCACTTCTCCCACCTCCCAGGCTTGCGGCACCAATCAGCTTAGGCACCGCAAGCCTGGGAGGTGGGAGAACAACGTTGCATGAGATTGCTTCCTGGAGACTGGAATTGTGTTAAACCTTTTTCCTGTGCTATAGTATTATTGGCTTATAGCAAGAAATCTGACCAATGTTGGCTATTTGGTCTCCTGAATATACTTCTTAATAACTCAAAGTATGGTTGTGCAATTGACGTAAACCATTTATCAATAATTGTTTAATTGCAATTTTTGAGATTTCAAAATTTCTTCTTGTTCTGTACTTAAAAAAACACATTTGAATATTT
The DNA here is from genome assembly GCF_025201925.1 of Gopherus flavomarginatus. Lineage (NCBI taxonomy): Eukaryota > Metazoa > Chordata > Testudines > Testudinidae > Gopherus > Gopherus flavomarginatus. The sequence goes on along the minus strand of NC_066624.1, from coordinate 72,590,938 downwards.
CAGTGAAAGGGAATTGTGTCAAACATCTATGTTTTTATCGAAAACCTGAGGTCTTTGATTCAGGTCTTGTCTCCTCTCCCTGGTCAGATGTGACCAGAGAGAATGCTGGACTAAAAAACCTTCCTGACAAAAATATAATTGAAACCAAGATATCTACATGAAATGTTCTTCAATGAAATGGTATATTTTGACAATTTCATTTTGTCAAGTGTTCCAGCCAATGCCAATAAATTGAAATCAGATGCAGTTCCCAATTGCTTTGAATAGAACCTTAATAACCTGGGCTTTCTACTTCTCTCACTTTCCCTAGTGCAAAGACAAAGAAACTCTACTGAAGCCAACAACGTTTAGGGTAGATATACTCAGGTGTGAGTACCTCTCGGTGTGTAGTGCAAATGTACACATTTCCTGTGACTCAGCTTTATTGGCAATATCAGTTAAAAACAAAAACCATAAACCTCAGCCAAAGATTTCTCCATGATTAGCTACCCCTAGGAATTCACTACATACACTTCCCTCTTCTAACGACCACTTCCCTCTGCCCATAGAGCTGCTCCTACTTCCCTGATATCACTGTAGAATTAATGAGCCACATCTGTTACGATGAGTCAGCAGGATGAAGTCAACAGCTCCTTGAAGAATTCCAACACTTGCTAACAGGGTGTGTCAACAGAAGAGCCCTGACACCTAGTTTTATAATGTTTCTAAAAATATTGGGGCTATTTTCAATATCCCTTTATCTTCAAAGCCAGGTATCATGAGTCCAACTTCACAGGGAAAAGAGGACAAGAAAAATTAAGCTAGTAAACCCTTCAAAGATGAACTAAAATAACTTTGCCCTACATAAAAGTGTTAATAGTTGAATGTGCTTTATCTCAGGCCCTTCTAGGGTAAGATGGAAGTCCCATTGGGAAGCTGGCAAGCTCTTCTTTTCAATATGATAACACTCCCTTTTCTAGCCCTGCAGGGTTATTAGAATTTAAAATTCAAGTTGCAACAATTTTAGGTACAGAAAAGGTGTCAATGTCCTAGAAGTTAATTGGCCTGCGTTGGGCTAGTATAATTTTGGGGGTCGGGTGGGGAGGGCAATTCCATATTTGTGGGAAAAGGATAATGTATTACTTTGGTGGCTTGATTTTTTTTTTTTTAATGGCAGCTGTCTTAAATTGCTTCATGGTTGGACTGCTGGAACAAGTTCAAGTGGAATAAAGTACTTATACCATCAAACATGAGCAATATCTTTATCAGTTTTCACAGTGGTATAGGTCCCTCACCCCAGAGCCAGGACTATGTATACAGAAGTAGCTCACTGGCCAGCATTCCCCTTATAACTGTATGTGACATTGCTGGACTCTTGTTGATTGCCACCATCTGAATCTTCTATGGCCTTGTCCTCTGGCCTGGTCACTTAAAAGTTCAGTCCCCGTCCAGGGCACTCAAAGTCCCAATGACTACATGAGTGTTATTTCATCTCAATAGCAATGTCACAGTAACAGCTGGAGTCACATCCATGTAACATGAGTGTAAACATATGAAGCTCAGGCCCATGTTAAGTGATTGGGCCTGGAAATATAGAATCCTTTCTCGCTGATATTTCTGAGTTGCCCTTATTTCAGAAACAATTGATTTCTTGAATCGGATGGAAGGATTTATAGTGCATTTTTCTACAGTCCATGTACATTCTCCATAGTGTCATCTAGCAACTGAATAATCAAATTGCACCTCGTGTTTAGATGAGGAAAGCACTCAAGTGCTTGTCAGCAGCAGCCACAATGTAAAGATAGGTTTGTGAGTGAGAGGAAGGCCATGCTGCAGTGTGTCTGGTGCAGACGCTCTATGCTGACAGAAAAGCTTTCCCACTGACGTAGCGCTATGCAGGAGCACTTACGTCAGTGTAACTTATCTTACTTAGAACGGTGGTTTTTCACAACCCTGAGTGACATAAGTTATGCTGAGATAGACTGTAGAGTAGACATAGTCATAGTAAAGCCAATCTTTGCCTTTGCTGTCTCTCTCTGTCTGCCTCTAGGCATCCAATGTGACCAGTCTGTCACACTGATAACATGCTGGGTCTTGTGTATTCTGTCAATCCACATTCCCTGAATTTTCAGTAGAATTTGGCATCTTGTCAAGTTTCTGTGAAGTCCTATGTTTTGGCCACACAATCTGCCAATTCTCTGCAGCCAAGTACCAGATGTTTTGTTCTCCCTGCCCTGCTGACTTGGCTTCAGCTCTTTCCCACCTAGGTCCCTCACTCCTCAGAACTGCCTCACCTGTCTCAAGGTATGTGCCTTTGGGGGAGAACATGGCAGATGGGTCAAACCAATGAGCTTCCAGCACTGAGCAGAATTCCATCTGCCTGGGCTGTGAGGTGTGCAGGACAGGATTAAAATAATTTGGGACCCTAGGCACATAACAGCACAGGGCTCCCTGAAGACCTGCTTCCATGACCCTGTCCCAGCACCAAAGTCCCACCCACGCAGACAAGCAGACACAGTGCAATAGGGCAGGAACAGCAGGGAAGGCAATAGGGGTTTTCTCTCCCTACCAGTAAGGCAGGGAAGGCAGCCGGGCTCCCTCCAGTACTTTACACCAGAAGGTGGGGTTTATTTGTGTGGTTGTGTGGGCCGGGTATGCTCCGCTGCACTCTTCTGCTCATGTTACATGCAGGGGGTGGGTTGGTGGGGCTCCCCAGAGCAGCGGGTTTTGGTGTTAACAACTCATTGAGAGATGAATGAGTCAGTTCACCCTGCTCAGAGTCATTGCTTCAAGCTGTCTTAATATTGCCACTTTGGCGATGCTCACATTACATTTCCAAACTCCCCCACAATGAGGGCTAGAGTCTTTTTTTTTTAAATGAAGCTGATAATCTGATGTAATGAGATGACTCCAGGAGCTGGGTCTTATGCTGGAACTCAGCAACACATAATAAAAAAACCAACTTAACCAAATCAATATTGCTGCAGAATCAAGTTCTGAAGACTACCTGCTGCGAAATGTGGGTCCATCGTGCTGCAGAGTAGACAGGGCCTTGATAACAAGGCATGCTTTTACTCTATCAACAAGTTTTCCACACTGGCTAAGAATTTACAGAAAACATCTCCAGTACTGTCATAAAAATCCAATTTAAAGAAACACCGTCAAGTTTTTTAGATCCAAAATCTGAACTATTTTAAATGACCTGATAGAAGTCCTTTGGAGTCTAAGCACTTCATTTTCTTTCAAATCTAAACTTCTTTTACAAGACAGTTTTAAAATCACACAATTTTTGTGAGGACCTTTATGTTCCATTTGCAATAGCATTATATTAATTTAACAAACACAATTCCAAGAGCTGAGATTATATCAATCAATAATACTGTTAAACCAGAAAAACAGTTTGGAATGACACTGTGCTATATGATACACTGCGTAAACAAAACCAGTTATGTTAATTTCAGCTCCATTTAAAACAAAGGGAAATAAAAAGCAATGAGTACACACAAAGGATAAAATAGAATGGAAGACAATTCTTACCAGCCTTTCGAGGTGATATTATGAACAATGGATGATTAGAAAAGAAAAAGTATTGTAAAAGTGCTTGACAGGGTCTTTAATATAATAGAGAATAGAAAGAAATGAAGCAAACAAGAACTATCCATTCTGTTCTTCTCTGACAAAAAGCCGCTTTAATCCTTCATGAAGGTTAAAAAAAAGTGAGAAATTTTTATTTATGTGCCTTTCAGTTTTTGTATTTTATCTTCCAGATAAATCTTTTGCACAGTCAAGTTAAAAAGTTTTGTGGTTGTTATTTGAGCCCTTTTAAGTCACGTTTTCACCCATAGCTTTCAGATAAAGCTTTGTGTCCTGCTCTGTCTCTACCTATGCTCATTAATCTTTTGCACCTTCAGAGAAATACAGTCCACTGTTTTGCTTTGTTTTGTTGAAGCATTTTAGTTCTCTGATTGCCCACTTTTGGCTGAATTAGTAACAATGGATTAGTTAATGTTTCTCTTTAATCCTATTGGCAATCAAGAAACTTGATGATATTCATTAATGGAAAGTTAACATTTCTTGTCTGCTTATCAATATAGCACTATTTCTGTGTAATGTTTCAAACACTAATCATAACACTTAAATTGTCTAAAAATAAAATCATGTGTATTTGTATTTATAGGTTAGGGAGAGAGAATGATAGCCACATAGTTCATGCTAACAGTCCTAACTAACTATCACCAATACTGCCAAGGAGGGTAGAGATTAATAAACATTTCTCTCATTTTTATCCCCATCACTTCCCTGTAGACTTTTTTTTTCTTCAGACCAGAAATACAGATTGGTAAAGGCCAGATGCCAGGAACTGAAAGATTGTACTAACTAGTGGTGCTGCTGTTTTGGCAGGTACTACGAATACAAGGCCCAATTCTACAGCCTTTATGTATGCATCACAGCCACTGAAGTTCATGAGAGTGTTGCATGTGAAAGGCTGCAGGTAATGCCAAGTTTGGGACAAAGCTGGCAATCATACCATCCACAGGGAATGTTTAACAAACAACTTTTGCTTAAAATTCCATACCCTTACTTTCACTTCCTTGGCATAGATATCTCAGTGCTTCAAATTACACATTACTTAGGACATGAATAGCATGCTCTGACTTCAGTGGGAGGCAGGAGCAGACCAATGTCAAAACCCCCACTGGGTCAAATCCTGCTCTTAGTCACACGGAGGTAAATCCAGAATAACTCCACTGAAGCCAGTGAAATTACACTGGTATAATTAAGTACACTTTGACTTCAGTGATACAGCTGTGGTCAGTTTGTCAGGACAACCCATCATTTTGTAGCAGCAACTGTTTATCTTAATTATTTATAGAAATACAGGCTGGCATCTATTAGTTCATCTCCCTTAGTCAACTGAAAACTTTTAATGCACTACCACTCCTCCTTTGCATCCCTACCTGTGTGCTTAATGTTACTGTATTCACAAGAACATAAGAATAGTCATACTAGGTCAGACCAAAAGTCCATCTAGTCCAGTATCCTGTCTTCCAACAATAGCCAATGCCAGGTGCCCCAGAGGGAATGAACAGAACAGGTAATCATCAAGTCATCCATCGCCTGTCACCCATTCCCAGCATCTGGCAAACAAAGGCTAGGGATACATCCCTGCCCATCCTGGCTAATAGCCATTGACAAACTTATCCTTCATGAACTTATCCAGTTCATTTTTGAACCCTATTATAGACTTGGCCTCCACAACATCCTCTGGCAGACTTCCACAGGTTGACTGTGCACTGTGTGAAGAAAATCTGCTGCCTATTAATTTCATTGAGTGACCCCATGCTATTCCTTGCACACTGGACTTTGATTCTAATCTCCTTAATGTCATTGTAAATCAGGTGTAGCTCCATTTATTTCAAAGGAGTTAAAATGGTAAAAGGGAAATCAGAATCAGACATACTGTACACACAATCTTCTTATGAGATTGTCAAATTACACTGTGTGCGGCTCATTTGTGAAAGCATTTTTTTATGCAATGAACTCTAATTGGAAATTGAATGTTTCTATTTAAAGGCAATAACTAAGAAATGTTTACTGTGCTGCAATAGCATTTTGTTTAGAGTGAGAACAAAACCATCAAGGTTAGTTCCTCAGCTGGTGTATATCAATCTAGGTCCCTTGACATCAGTGGAGCTATACTAATATACGTCGGCTGAGGATCTGGCCCTCAGTCTAAACTTAGCCCAAAAGATTTAACGTTTGTATCATTTTTTGCAAGTGAAGCACAATGCTGCTTCTTTGAGTCGTGCCCCAGTGGGTGCTCCACTGTAGGTATATCTGCATCCCAGTGCTGCTGATCCAAGAATTTTCGTGGAAGTGTCTGTTCGACTCGCACATGCCCTGCCCCTCCTTGTGGTCTGCCACAAGGTTAACCAGCATTGAGCAGGTGAAACCTCCTCAGTTCTTTCTCCTTCCTGGCTAGAGATGGAATTTTAGCTGTCGATTAGCAGATTGTTACTTTCTATGGCATTACTAATTGTTTATCTCGTCTTTAAGAGCTCCCTTTTCTTTTTTCACTCCTTTATCTTTTATTTATTTATTTAGCTAAACAAACGAACAACTTTACTTTTAACTTCATTTTTCTTTGCTCCCCCCCCTCCACTGTTTGGCAATCCCCCACTAGTGACATCATGCCATGCACCCCCATTTCCGACTGCTGAGTCAGGCAGTGAACAAGAGGACATAGTGTCCTGCTGCTCCTCTCATCCATCCTATGGTACCCATTTCCAGTATGACTTCAACCATGCCACTCTTCTGACCCCCTGCCTCCTTGATGTGGGCAGCCATGGTATACATCTCCTGGGCCCTTTCCACCCTCTCAGTAGCCTTACTGGGGGAGGAGGAGATTATCCCTCAGACAAACTTCTCATATTCATCACCAGATGAGACAGCGATGCCCCCTCCTCCGTCATTACAGATGACTTCAAGCTTTTCCAGGAGCTAGTTCAGAGGGTGGCAGATACATTACAATTACCATTACAAGAGGTGACCAAGTCACACCATAAACTATTGGACATTCTACATGCCTCTGCATCATCCAGAGTAAGGCCCTCTTGGATTCTGCCAAACTCATATGACAGACCCCGGCGTTGGTCCTGCTAACATGCAAGTGGGACGATAAAAAATATTACATGCCAGCGAAGGACACAGAATTTTTCTTCTCTCACCTGTCCCCCTCCCCCCATTTGATCATTGTGGACACAGTGAACTCAAGAGGCCATCAGCATCATCTGAAATCCACCCCCTAAGACTGGGACTGGAAGTGCCTTGATCTTTTCTTTTGAGAGAAAAATATACTCATCAGCCACTCAACAGTTCCATATCTCAAACTATCAAGCCTTAACAGCAAAATATTATTACATTGACTTCTCAAAACTCAATTCCTTTATTGAGCAGCTCGATTCTCACAAGGACCAATTCAAAGCCATCATTAACAAAGGTCAACTAGTGGGAAAAAGATCCCTCCAGTCTTCACTCAACACAACTCACATGGCAGCATGTTCTGTTTCCTCTGTTGTTGTGATGACACGAACCTCTTGGCTGCACTTATCCGGTTTCCCCAAAGAGGTGTGAACAATCATGGAGGACCTTCCCTTTAAAGGTACAAAGCTTTTTGTGGAAAAGACAAATGCTTCCCTCTACACTTTAAAAGATTCCAGGGCTACTGTTTGATTGCTCAGAATCTATTCACCTGGGCAGAAGAGAAACTATAGTCCTGAGCCTTCATTCAGGCTTGTCACAATATTCATCCCAACGCTCGTATGAATTCCAAAGAAAGAAGTCCAGCTTCTCCAGATGGAAACCTTTGGGCCCTCAACCTACTTCTTTGCAGTCACCCACTTCAAAACAACAGTTTTGATGGGTTGGCTGGGGTGCCATCTGACCACTCTCTTCAATACCATCTAACGCTGAAAATCCCCTAGCATCCTTATGGATGCCTTATTGCCCCATTCTGCAGCACCTGGGAACAGATAACTTCTGACAAATGGGTACTGGAAATTATTTGAGATGGGTACTGTGACACTGCACCGTGTATTCTTCAGAATGGTATGGTTATGATATGATTATGCTGCATCTTCTACAAGATATGACTTGAAGGGTGTCATTGGAAAAGTTATGATTTGCTGAATATGATTATCCTGTTTGTATGCATGTATCATTTTTGTATCTAAAGTTATGAATATTGACTACGTATCTGCATTTCAAATGTAGTTACACCTGGGTGACACTCACTAGGCAAGATGCATCAAAAGATGTATCTCACAAAACTAAGTGATTGAGCAACAAAATGGCAAATGAAATTTAATGTGGATAAATGTAAAGCAATGCACATTGGAAAAAATAACCCCAACTATACATACAATATGACGGGGGCTAATTTAGCTACAAAGAATCAGGAAAAAGATCTTGGCATTATCGTGGATAGTTCTCTGAAGATGTCCATGCAGTGCGCAGAGGTGGTCAAAAAAGCAAACAGGATGTTAGGAATCATTAAAAAGGGGATAGAGAATAAGACTGAGAATATATTATTGCCCTTATATAAATCCATGGTATGCCCACATCTCGAATACCATGTACAGATGTGGTCTCCTCACCTCAAAAAAGATATTCTAGCACTAGAAAAGGTTCAGAAAAGGGCAACTAAAATGATTAGGGGTTTGGAGAGGGTCCCATATGAGGAAAGATTCAAGAGGCCAGGCCTCTTCAGCTTGGAAAAGAGGAGTCTAAGGAGGGATATGATAGAGATGTATAAAATCATGAGTGATGTGGCGAAAGTGGATAAGGAAAAGTTATTTACTTATTCCCATAATACAAGAACTAGGGGTCACCAAATGAAATTAATAGGTAATAGGTTTAAAACAAATAAAAGGAAGTTCTTCTTCACGCAGCGCACAGTCAACTTGTGGAACTCCTTACCTGAGGAGGTTGTGAAGGCTGGGACTATAACAATGTTTAAAAGGGAACTGGATAAATTCATGGCGGCTAAGTCCATAAATGGCTATTAGCCAGGAAGAGTAAAGAATGGTGTCCCTAGCCTCTGCTCATCAGAGGATGGAGATGGATGGCAGGAGAGAGATTGCTTGATCATTGCCTGTTAGCTTCACTCCCTCTGGGGCACCTGGCATTGGCCACTGTTGGTAGACAGATACTGGGCTAGATGGACCTTTGGTCTGACCCGGTACGGCCGTTCTTATGTTCTTATGTTCATCCAGTCTAGATAGCTGGGTATGAAGGGCCTATTCAAGGTAATAGGTCATTAGGGAAAACAATAGGCCTTAGGAGAAACTTATTCCCCCACCTGGTGTCACTGAGGTGTCCTGAGAATGCTCCAGATAGCCTATGGATAATGGCTGCTATGACTCATCAAGCCATGAAAGGACATGTGATCAGACCACATGCCACTGAACTTCATTTTGAGTACCTGTATTTTTCCACAAACTGGTGTGGGAACTAAATTTGAAACAAAGGGTTCCCGCCATATGGAAAGGGGCAGGGGCAGCAGGTTTGTATAATTTTTGGTGGTGCCCAGAACTGGTCCATGTCTTCCCCCTTCTCCCCCGCGGCCTTGTAAGCTGATATATATATTTTAAAATAATGTAAAAATGGACTGGAAACAGTATGCATTTAACAGTTTCCCTGTTAAACAGTTTCTGGCTGGGGGTGCGGGCTCTGGGGTGGGGTTTGGGATGAGGGGTTTGGGGTGTGGGTGAGGCTCAAGGCTAGGGCAGAGGATTGGGGTATGGGGGGATGAGGGCTCTGACTGGGGCTGGGGCTGAAGAGTTTGGAGTGTGGGAGGGGCTCAGGGCTAGGGCAGAGGGTTGGGTGATGGCTGTGGGGTGGGGCCAGGGATGAGGGGTTCATGGTGCAGGAGGGGGCTCAGGGTGGGGCAGAGGGTTGGGCCATGGGAGAGTGAGGGCTCTGACTGGGGCTGCGGGCTCTGGGGTGGGGTAGGGCTGGGGATGAGGAGTTTGGGGAGCAGGCAGGCTGCCCCAGGGATGGGGACAGAGAGGAGGATTCCTCAGTCCCCCAGCCCTCTCCCCCTCTGGCAGCACTCTCATCCAGCACCATCACTGCACGTGCTCCTAGGGGCTGGGACCCTCTCAGGTCCAGGAAGCCCCCTCACCTCCCCTGTAGTGGGTGCTGGGAGGGAGGGGGCTACCATCACATGTGGTCTCCTTCCCTGTTGCAGCCTGCTGCCCCTCACCATAGCCTCACAGGGGATGGGGCTGCCCCTTACCCAGCGTGAGGCAGCAGTGGTGGCTGCAGGTAGAGTGGGGGCATGGGTCACACGGTTGGACACTCACCCAAGCCCAACAGCTGCTCAGGTGAGGTTCAGACTCCATCTCCCGGACCCCCCCTCAGCATCGTTTCCCAGAGGGTGTGGGGGAGGGGAGGGCTGCCAATCATATGTGCACTTCCTTCCCCTCCTTCCTCAGCAGGTGCAACATCCACCTCAGCCTGCCACTGGCGCTGCTCTTGTGTTGTAGGCAGCAGCGGCTGGCGGAGGCAGCGGCAAGAGAGTGTAGCGTGGAGATGCAGGGCAACTGCCCACTTGAGGCAGGGATGCTCTGGAGCCCAGGGCAGGTGTACGGAGGTGGCAGACAGGGGCTGGGGGATGCACCAGAGGAGGCATGGGAAAGGAGCGGCAGGCAGGACTTGGGGAGAGACCCGGCTCCAAATGTTGGTGGAGTTGGGCTCCTGGGCCCTGAATATTCCTAGAACCCAGGTACCACGGGCCTATACAACTTGCCGCCCCTGGGAAAGGCTATATAAGGTGGGGAGTGACATCATCTGCTGTTCTTCACTCTCCCACATCTAAATACCTAAGAGAAGCTCCGGAAAAAAAGGACTTGAAATGAGGGTGGGGAGTCCAAGCTGCAAAGCAAGTGCAGCTTGTGCCTTGAGAATCTGCAAGCCTGCTTGTATTATCAATCAGGGTGAGAAACTGCTAATTCATAAACAATAGACCTAGTATGTTAGGCTTTGTTTGAGATTTTTTTATTTGCTAGGTAATCTGCTTTGATCTGTTTGCTATCACTTATAAATCACTTAAAATCTATCTTTTGTAGTTAATAAACTAGTTTTTGCTTTATTTAAACCAGTGTGCCTTTGAGTGAAGTGTCCGGGGACAAATCTCAGATTGGTTAACACAAGCATATTGTGCATATCTTTCTCACATTGAGGGGAGGGTGAAATTTATGAGCTTACTTTGCGTTAGGATATAGATAGTCAGGCCTGTCTGCAAAGGCTTATACTTTAAGAATTTAGGTGTATTCTTATCACTTAGCTAGTTATAGAGGTATAAAAGAAAGAATAAAAAATCACTGTCTGTCTGTATAATGGCCTTCTCTTACTGACATGCATCCGAGGAAGTGGGTATTCACCCATGAAAGCTCATGCTCCAAAATTTCTGTTAGTCTGTAAGGTGCCACAGGACTCTTTGCTGCTTTCTCTTACTGTGACAGTCTGAGGCCTGGTTCTTCGGCTAAGCAGCAGAGCAGCCATAAGCTGGGAAGTGTATGTTCACATCCTCACATTCCAAACTAGTCACATTGAAATAAGGTGCTAAAGGGCTATTAGGAATACAATCCTGTCCTGATATTCCTATCACCTCCACAGAAAGGGAAGAGTCTAGAAGATGTAAAAGGAAACTTAGTTTGATAGCATCCTGTCTGGTAAGACCTCACTTATCAATAGACACAGCTGGAAAACCCTTATGTCTGTATAGATGTAGTTGTGAAATCCTCACTTTTGTATTGTTTTGTATATTTATTTGCATGGTCTCTGTCTGGTTCTGTGATTGCTTCTGTCTGCTGTATAATTAATTTTGTTGGGTATAAACCGATATAATTGGTTAAATAACCATGTTACATTATGTTAGAATTGCTTAGTTAAATTTCAGTAAAATGATTGGTTAAGGTATAGCTAAGCAAAATTCAAGTTTTACTATATAGTCTGCAGTCAATCAAGAAGTGGCGGGGGGGAAATGGGAACAGGGACTGGGGATGGGGGAATTGGGATCATGTTTTGCTAAAGGGGGAAATGGGAACGGGGATGGGAACAGAAACAGGGACACATGCAAGGCTCTGTGGTGTCAGAGCTGGAAGGGGAACACTAAGGAAGGAAACTGAAATCATGCTTGCTGGAAGTTCACCTCCATAAACATTGAATTGTTTGCACCTTTGGACTTCAGGTATTGTTGCTCTCTGTTCATGTGAGGAGGGCCAGGGAAGTAAGAGGGTGAAGGAATAAGTCCCCTAACACTTTGTACAGATCTCTATACAGTGTAAGATGGTACAATTTTGGGTTTATACTCCAGTGTGTGCGGGGGTGCATGCCTGGGAGCTGGGGGTTAACTTGCTGTAACCTCTCTATTGTTGGTTCACGCAGTGGCTGGTCAGAGAGCCTGCATGTAATTGCAGTTGGGTGTGTTCCTGCCTATGTGAATGCTGGTGGGAGTGTAGGATCAGGAGTGGTCTGCAGCTTGTCACAGTAGCACAGTGAGAGAGGGAGCCCAGGCTGGTGAGTCAGAGGGCTCAGTGGTACCCCAGTTCCAGGTGGCACCCTGGGGGGAACCCATCACATGTATGCCATCTATTTCACCTTCCTCCCCCAACCAAACACCTTTCCCTGTCCCTGTCCAGGAACTCATCTCACAAGAGCCTATTATGACAAGAGATAGACCATCTCCTCAATATAGGAGCCATAGAACCAGTGCCCCTAAATCTAGAAGGCAAAGGCTTTTACTCTCACTATTCCTGATACCCAAGAAAAAGGGAGGTTGGAGACTCATACTAGATCTCAGAGCGCTCAATAAATTTGTCAAGGCTCAGAGGTTCAAGATGGTCACTTTGGTGATGATTATTCCAGTGTTAGAAAAAGGAGACTGGTTCACGGCCCTTGACCTCCACGATGCTTACTTCCACGTTTCAGTCATACCGATTCATAGATTCATAGATTCTAGGGTCAGAAGGGACCAATGTGATCATCTAGTCCGACCCCCTGCACAAAGCAGGCCACAGAACCCTACCCATCCACTTCTATAACAAACCCCTAACCTATGCCTGAGTTATTGAAGTCTTCAAATTGTGGTTTGAAGACCTCAAGCTGCAGAGAATCCACCAGCAAGTGACCCATGCCCCACGCTGCAGGGGAAGGCGAAAAACCTCCAGGGCCCCTGCCAATCTGCCCTGGAGGAAAATTCCTTCCCGACCCCAAATATGGCGATCAGCTAAACCCTGAGCATGCGGGCAAGACTCACCAGCCAGCACTCAGAAAAGAATTCTCTGCAGTAACTCAGATCCCATCCCATCCAACATCCCATCACCAACCACTGGGCACACTTATCTGGCGATAATCAAAGATCAATTGCCAAAATTAGGCTCTCCTGTCATACCATCCCTTCCATAAATTTATCAAGCTTAATCTTAAAGCCAGATATGTCTTTTGCCCCCACTACTCCCCTTGGAAGGCTGTTCCAGAACTTCACTCCTCTAATGGTTAGAAACCTTCGTCTAATTTCAAGTCTAAACTTCCTAGTGTCCAGTTTATACCCATTCGTTCTTGTATCTACATTGGTACTAAGCTTAAATAATTCCTCTCCCTCCCTAATATTAATCCCTCTGATATATTTATAAAGAGCAAGCATATCCCCCCTCAGCCTTCTTTTGGCTAGGCTAAACAAGCCAAGCTCTTTGAGTCTCCTTTCATAAGGCAGGTTTTCCATTCCTCGGATCATCCTAGTAGCCCATCTCTGAACCTGTTCCAGTTTGAATTCATCCTTCTTAAACATGGGAGATCAGAACTGCACACAGTATTCCAGGTGGGGTCTCACCAGCGCCTTATATAATGGTACTAACACCTCCTTATCTTTGCTGGAAATATCTCACCTGATGCATCCTAAAACCACATTAGCTTTTTTAACGGCCATATCACATCGGCGGCTCATAGTTATCCTGTGATCTACCAATACCCCAAGGTCCTTCTCCTTCTCTGTTGCTTCCAACTGATGCATCCCCAATCTATATCTAAAGTTCTTATTATTAATCCCTAAGTGCATGACCTTGCACTTTTCACTATTAAATTTCATCCTATTACTATTACTCCAGTTTACAAGGTCATCCAGATCTTCCTGTATGATATCCCGGTCCTTCTCCGTGTTAGCAATAACCCCCAGCTTTGTGTCATCCGCGAACTTTATTAGCACATTCCCGCTTTTTGTGCCAAGGTCAGTAATAAAAAGGTTAAATAAGATTGGTCCCAGAACCAATCCTTGAGGAACTCCACTAGTAACCTCCTTCCAGCCTGACAGTTCACCCTTCAGTACGACCCGTTGGAGTCTCCCCTTTAACTAGTTCCTTATCCACCTTTCAATTTTCATATTGATCCCCATCTTTTCCAATTTGACTAATAATTCTGCATGTGGAACCGTGTCAAATGCCTTACTGAAATCGAGGTAAATTAGGTCTACCGCATTTCCTTTGTCTAAATAGAATTTAGACAGAAGATACCTCAGATTCACACTTGGCCAGGACCACTACCAGTGCAGACACTCCCTTTTGGACTCTTGAACCCCAGAGTATTCTCCAAGAACCTCTCTATGTTGGAGACCCACGTACGTTCCCAGGGCATTATGATCTACTCTTATCTGCATGATTCACTCCTCAAGGTATGTTATTCATCAAAATCAGGAAGTCAAGAGCTAATATTTCTCATGTATAAAAACAAGTGGGGGAAAACCCCTAAAAAACAAGTAAAATCCAAAAAAACCTTTTAGATTTTATATATTCTAAAACATCAGAAAAATGGCACAACCCAATTTTTTCCATGGAGGTCTCCTTTAAACAATGTGAAATTAATTCCTTTTGCATAAATTACAAAAATATATATATAACTTCAGCTTCATGATTAAATTTTTATTTATATTAATTAAATAGAGATATCACCAGATTGGTATTGGAGAGAGGCAAATTTGAATGTAGAATAAGAGGCAGTTGACAGGTAGAATGGGGCGGGATAGAAAGGCAGAAAGGGTAAATGTTTTTTATTTTTAAATTTAAACCAAATAAATTGCCCCGTTAGTAAACATTCTAAAGGAAATAAAGAAGAAAATAGTTCTAAATGCTAAACACTAAATTTTAGTATATATAAAACTCAAATGTCTATAGCTATTATCATGTGTTATTTTTTATGAATATTGAGATCTGATCACTAGAAGTACACCTTATCCACTTTTTATATAAAAGGTATTAAACAAGAAACAGGACAATGCAATTCTGAAATGTTCACATTGTATGTTACAGGTTGCACTATATGCTTTGTATTGGAAATCTTAGCGCTTGTGTAAAGGACAGCAAAGTACTGTATAAAAGTTAATACTTTGCTCTTTCCCATGCTTCAAAGGTGTGATTGTCGGAGTTGCTGCTCATGATGAATCATATTTGATATAGATAAATGACAAGGAATGTGACTGTGTGTGTGTAATAAGCTATTCTGAAAAATCACCAGTACAGCTAGGAAAGCCAGGAGACATCCTGAGATGAAAGAGCATCTCAGTGGTAAATGTATTCGATGACAATGACCTCATACAAAAAGGGATATCAAATTTAGACCCCAAAAGGGAAGTTGCTGTTGTTTTGGGAAGACACTAGACTCCCCTTACAAGTTCTGTACTTGTGAAGTGTAAACACCTCCCCCCAGAGAAAAATGTAAGAGGAACCAGGACTCCATTCCCCCTTCCCCACATTCACATATGCAAAAAGACCTGTCTGGCTGTGTTAGGAGGCTTCGGGGCACAAACTCTCCATACCCAGCAAACGCTACAGTGCTGCTGATGGGGAATCTGTGAAGCAGTCAGAGCTGCTAGCCAGTCTCTGCCTGGACTCTGATCTTCCCCAATGACTCTTGCTACATTTTGAGACATTGGCTTCTCTGGAAAGGTGGGAGGCATTCAGGGGCAGCTCCAGGCCCCAGCACGCCAAGCGCGTGCTTGGGGCGGAATGCCATGGGGGCGCTCTGCCGGTCGCAGGGAGGGCAGCAGGCAAAGTGCCTTCGGGGGCATGCCTGCGGAGGGTCCGCTGGTCCCACGGCTCTGGTGGACCTCCTGCAGGCGTGCCACCTGGAGGTCCACCGAAGCCGTGGGACCAGCGGACCCTCCGCAGGCACGCCTGCGGGAGGTCCACCAGAGCCACGGGACCGGCGACCGGCAGAGTGTCCCCCGCAGCATGCCGCTGTGCTTGGGGCGGCGAAATGTCTAGAGCCGCACCTAGAGGCATTGCCTTTTTCTTCCCATCCACGCCCCATTCAATCTACCCCATGTAAAGGCAGAGGGGGTGGAAGGGTGAGGGAGGTTAAAGGACACTAGTAGCAAGTGGCTCCCTTCCTGTAGTGCTTCAGACATACAGCCCAATTACAAGTATCAGATGGTAGCCGTGTTAGTCTGGATCTGTAAAAGCAGCAAAGAATCCTGTGGCACCTTATAGACTAACAGACGTTTTGGAGCATGAGCTTTCGTGGGTGAATACCCACTTCCTCAGATGCACCCACGAAAGCTCATGCCACAGGATTCTTTGCTGCTTTTACAGCCCTATTACAAGGAGTAGAGAACTTCAGGGAAGAGTCCTGCCCCTTTCAAAGGTGACCCTTTGAGGGAACTTAAAGGGCAGGTAGCACATTCAGAGGAGTAAAATCACTCAGGTCATATACTGGTTAAGTAGAGTAGCCAAGTAAAAGTGTCAGCTCTCATTCCTTGATGAGAGTGAGGGGGCATTTCCTGGGGTTGGGGCTCTCCCTTGGCTTGTATGGGGGGAATCTCCCCAGGTCCTGGGTATGATCCTCTGGGATGAGAGCTCCCTTGGTATGTGGGGGGCAGGTAACCTCTCTGGCTATATATCTTGCTATAGTAGTGGGTGTCTGCAGGAGTGGGGACGGTGTTCCCTATAGGAATGGCTCCCTCAATAGCTCGGTGTATCACAGGCTCACTGGGGGAAGTGTACGGAGGGAAGGACTCCTTGGGGGAAGTGGGGGGTTGTACAGGAGGAAGGGCTCCCCAGTTAAGTGGTCGCTTGCTGGGGAGGTAAGATGTGTACACTGATGAGACAGATCACAAAGGGGATATATAGGGAGCAGGGCTCCCTGATCCTTGCTTGGGGGCGTACACAGAGGCAGAGCTCCCAGGGGGCGGGGGGTTACGCCGCTCTCGGAGTTGCCCCGCCCCGGCCGGGCCGGAGGAAAGAGGCAGTGGCGGGCCCGTCCAACGCGGCTGACGCTGACCCCGAGACCCCCGCAGCGGGTAAGGGGATGGAGGCAGCCAAGCCCCTTCCCTGCTCAACGGGGCCTGGAGCGGGCCCGGCCCAGGCTCCGCCCCCGGGCGGACTCTCGTGCGCCCCTAGTCCCGGGTGACCCGCGTGCCCGCGCTCGTTGCGAGCTGCACCCACCCCCGCCCTGTATGTCCCGCCGGCAGGGACGGGCCCAGCGCCTGCGGCCCCCGCGAGCTGCGAGGGGCACCTCTGCGCCGCGGGCCCTGCCTAGGCGGAGGGCTGGTCAGTGTCAGTTCAAAGTAACTTCCCGCCCAGGCCAGGCTCCGTTCCCGGCCCAGTGAACGCCAGGCTGCTCTGGCCGGCACAGCTCCTCCCTGAAGATCCGCATGCACACGCCTTGGGGGAGGGCTGTTCTCAGACGTTATGCCGCCCCTCATGTCCCCCCCCCCCCCCCCCGGTGGCCTGTCTGCTCTCCGTTTTCCTTTGTAAAGCAGGTAATTGCAGCGCCCTTGGTGCGCTTGGCTGTAATCCATAGTTTAGCTGGAATGGTGGCGAAGCCTAGTGGGTTGCTCTGTAGGATCCGTGATCAGGTTTTGATTGTTGACCTCGCTGGTTTACTCTTAGTTTCTGCCACTTGTGTTTTGGTGACGGTTTTGAGAGCTTTGGCCCCCAGTTAAAAGGGATTCCTGAACTTAATGTGGCACGTGAGTGAGAGAGGAGGTGGTCTGGGTTTGACCTCTAAGCCACAGAGCATCTCGTGAACGCACTGTCCTTGTCAGGTCTTTCTTTGGAACTTTGATTCGTTCCTGGTCACCAGAAGAATGAATGACAAATCTGATTATCTGCCTTTAATGTTGCTTTTCAAACTTCTATGTGAAAAAATAAGAGAGAATTCCTTTAATTGTCTTTGTGTGCTGTATGGGCCTGTCTTTTATTTTCACAGAGAATAGGCAGGAGTAACGTAACATTGTTGATCTTTCTCTGCCTGCCAGATCCCTGCTTAAGCCAGAGGAGAAGGAAAAGGAAACTTCACTCTAGGAGCGGGGAAAGGAGGTACACCTCTACCCCGATATAATGCTGTCCTCGGGAGCCAAAAAATCTTACTGTGTTATAGGTGAAACTACATTATATGGAACTTGCTTTGATCCACCGCAGTGCGCAGCCCCACCCCACCGGAGCACTACTTTACCCCGTTGTATCCAAATTCGTGTTATATCGGGTCACGTTATATGGGGGTAGAGGTGTATGTGTAAGAGCAGGGAAGGGTGTAGTCTGATGAGGGAGTAGGTGTTTGGTGTGTGTTGCTGTTTAACTCTGTTTTGGATTTTTAAATGAAGGAAGATTAATTGAATTATAGGCACTGTAAGAGGCAACATTTACTATAATTTTTGGCAGTAGTATCAATTTATCCCCACAGCAAGATAAATAAACACATGCCTTTAAATTAAATGAGTGTAGAATATATTATATGGAGCTGCAAAACACAGCATAAACATTTTCTTTAAACAGGCACCAAAAATAAAAATTGGGGACTGGCCTGGATAGCTGAGGATGGCTAGATACAGTGTGAAAAAAGTAAGGCTTGGTAGCTGTCCACAAGAGAATGCCAGTGAAGAGAAGGAGACGGAGAAGGGGGGGAAAAAAAACCAGATTGCTCAACTCTTTTTCTTTGATTTTCTTGCAATATTTGGCTGTGCCTCCTTGCCTCCAGCTTTAAGCACGTCTGTTCTGTAATATACAACAACTGCTGCCTAATTTTATCACCAGTACTGATCCAATGCTCAATTGTAGAAGAACATTGAACTGTTTGGGGCTCTATCTTTTAGTGATTCAATGAGAGACAAAACAGAGACTCTGTTTGCTTGTAGTCACTAAGTCCTCAATTCTCCAAACATGCATATGATTAAAGTTATTAACATGCCCCAGTGTTTGTTTACAGGACTGGAACCTACCGATCACATGGAACTTTTTATAAGAGTAGAGATTAAGACCTTAATGTTTGGACCAAACTCCAACTTGGGTAATGACGTTCTTCACACTCAAATTTCCTCTGTAGTTACCACTGGATATACAATTTTTGCTTCGTGCCCTTTATGGTTTTATGTCGTTACTGTGTGCTGATAAATGGCTACTACAGTCAAACCAAAGGGTGAGTAAAGTGATCTTTATACACATAGACTGTAAAATGCTCTGGGATCCTTCAGGATAAAAGGTGTTAATATAATTTACTAATTCAGAAATGAACCTGTTAGCAGTTTTTTACTTTTAATTGTTTTATTATTATTTGTATTTTGATAGCAGCTGGGAGCCTCATTAGACCAGGACCTTGTTGTTCTAGATGCTGTACAAACATAGAGCTAGCAATGTAACTATTGGCTATCTGTAGTTAGGACTGTTTTTGACTTTTTGTTAGGCAGTTGTTTAGGCAGCAAGTAGAACAGATAGTAGAACCCCACTCTAGCTCCTATTTTTGGGGAGAAAGGGTAGTTTGAAAAATGAAGGTAAATGATTACTAAGTACTGTTTTCCCTGCAAACTTCCTTTTTTCTTTCTTCTTTACTTTTTTGACAGTAAGTGGAAAGCAAACACAACCAAGAATCAGAACTGGGAAAGTGAAGAGAGAGTCTGGGATAGACACTTAAAACTTCTTTCACTAAACAAGGGTACTCCACCAGGGAAGTAGATCTCATCGTGGAATGGACCACCCAAACACCCCTGTAGGAACCTTCTTTAATACAGAAAAAATAACCCCACTGATCGCACTCCCCTAGTTGTCTCCTTCCACCCCATGCTAGAATTCTTTCAGGGTATCATTATGCAATGAAACAACCTATTGTGGACTTGGTGGTGTCCACATTCTGAAAGAAATCTTTCTCAACTCCCCCCTCCCCCCCACCCCCCCGCCATTTCTGCCTTTAGACAACCTCTCTCCCCCAGCCTTGCCAAGGTCATCATCAGAAGCAAGCTCTCCACAGGTCAGGACACACGGACTCAAAGCGGTGCCAGAACAACAGATGCAAACCATGCAGACGTATCAATACTGCTGTGATGATCAGTCCCCACAGTCCGTCCCCCCTCCTTCCTTCGCAACACATCTTTCAATATCCATGAGTCCTACACTTGCCTATCAGAACATGTGGTGTATCTCATCCAGTACATCAAAAGCCACAACAACTCTGTGGGTGAAACTAGACAATCACTATGCTCTTGAATGAACTCATGGAAAAAATACATCCTATCACCTGAAGTGATTGCTCCATATCTAACCTCTCAGTTCTTACCTTCAAAGGAAACCTACACAATGCCTTAAAATGATGAGCCTGGAATTTAAATTCATTATGCTACTGGACATTAAAAACCATGGACTTAGCAGAGACAGGTTTATAGCTCATTACAACACTCTGTAACATGCCCTACTACCTGCTAACCCATAATTGCCCACTTCATTTTAAGTGGCCTCCTATAACATGTGTAGATCCCCTTATGCTTAGCAATCTGTCCCACCTTCTGTTTAGCTTGGACACTTTGCTTACCTTTTCCAGTCCTGAAGAAGAGCTCTGTGTAGATTGCAGTGTTGCCCATTCCACCAATATAGGAGGGCTTTAAACTAGGTTTGACAGGGACAGGTGAGCAAACCCCACAGGTAAGTGGGGAACAAGACCTGGGAGATGGGTTGGAAACAGGAGGGAGCACGGGCTATAATGGCAGTGAGGAAGGAGGGTCAGGGCAAAGCTGGGAGGCGAGATCAAACCAGTATCTTAGATGCCTATATACAAATGCAAGAAGTATGGGTAATAAGCAGGAAGAACTGGAAGTGCTAATAAATAAATACAACTATGACATTGTTGGCATTACTGAAACTTGGTGGGATAATACACACGACTGGAATGTTGGTGTGGATGGGTATAGTTTGCTCAGGAAGGATAGACAGGGGAAAAAGGGAGGAGGTGTTGCCTTATATATTAAAAATGTACACACTTGGACTGAGGTGGAGATGGACATAGGAGATGGAAGTGTTGAGAGTCTGGGTTAGGCTAAAAGGGGTAAAAAACATGGCTGATGTCGTGCTGGGAGTCTACTACAGGCCACCTAATCAGGTGGAAAAGGTGGATGAGGCTTTTTTCAAACAACTAACAAAATCATCCAAAGCCCAAGATTTGGTGGTGATGGGGGACTTCAGCTATCCAGATATATGTTGAGAAAATAACACCGCGGGGCACAGACTATCCAATAAGTTCCTGGACTGCATTGCAGACAACTTTTTATTTCAGAAAGTTGAAAAAGCTACTAGGGGGGAAGCTGTTCTAGACTTGATTTTAACAAATAGGGAGGAACTCGTTGAGAATTTGAAAGTAGAAGGAAGCTTGGGTGAAAGTGATCATGAAATCATAGAGTTTGCAATTCTAAGGAAGGGTAGAAGGGAGTACAGCAGAATAGAGACAATGGATTTCAGGAAGGCGGATTTTGGTAAGCTCAGAGAGCTGATAGGTAAGGTCCCATGGGAATCAAGACTGAGGGGAAAAACAACTGAGGAGAGTTGGCAGTTTTTCAAAGGGACGGTATTAAGGTCCCAAAAGCAAGCTATTCCGATGGTTAGGAAAGATAAAAAATGTGGCAAAAGACCACCTTGGCTTAACCATGAGATCTTGCGTGACCTACAAAATAAAAAGGCGTCATACAAAAAATGGAAACTAGGTCAGATTACAAAGGATGAATATAGGCAAATAACACAGGAATGCAGAGGCAAGATTAGAAAGGCAAAGGCACAAAATGAGCTCAAACTAGCTATGGGAATAAAGGGAAACAAGAAGACTTATTATCAATACATTGGAAGCAAGAGGAAGACCAAGGACAGGGTAGGCCCACTGCTCAGTGAGGAGGGGGAAACAGTAACTGGAGACTTGGAAATGGCAGAGATGCTTAATGACTTCTTTGTTTCAGTCTTCACTGAGAAGTCTGAAGGAATGTCTAATATAGTGAATGCTTATGGGAAGAGGGTAGGTTTAAAAGATAAAATAAAAAAAGAGCAAGTAAAAAATCACTTAGAAAAGTTAGATGCCTACAAGTCACCAGGGCCTGATGAAATGCATCCTAGAATACTCAAGGAGTTAATAGAAGAGGTATCTGAGCCCCTAGCTATTATCTTTGGGAAATCATGGGAGACGGGGGAGATTCCAGAAGACTGGAAGGGGGCAAGTATAGTGCCCATCTATAAAAAGGGAAATAAAAACAACCCAGGAAACTACAGACCAGTTAGTTTAACTTCTGTGCCAGGGAAGATAATGGAGCAGGTAATTAAAGAAATCATCTGCAAACACTTGGAAGGTGGTAAGGTGATAGGGAATAGCCAGCATGGATTTGTAAAGAACAAATCGTGTCAAACTAATCTGATAGCGTTCTTTGATATGATAATGAGCCTTGTGAATAAGGGAGAAGCGGTGGATGTGATATACCTAGACTTTAGTAAGGCATTTGATACGGTCTCGCATGATATTCTTATAGATGAACTAGGAAAGTACAATTTAGGTGGGGCTACTATAAGGTGGGTGCATAATTGGCTGGATAACCGTACTCAGAGAGTATTTGTTAATGGCTCCCAATCCCGCTGGAAAGGTATAACAAGTGGGGTTCCGCAGGGGTCTGTTTTGGGACCGGTTCTGTTCAATATCTTCATCAACGATTTAGATGTTCGCATAGAAAGTACGCTTATTAAGTTTGCGGACGATACCAAACTGGGAGGGATTGCAACTGCTTTGGAGGACAGGGTCAAAATTCAAAACGATCTGGACAAATTGGAGAAATGGTCTGAGGTAAACAGGATGAAGTTCAATAAAGATAAATGCAAAGTGCTCCACTTAGGAAGGAACAATCAGTTTCACACATACAGAATGGGAAGAGACTGTCTAGGAAGGAGTGTGGCAGAAAGAGATCTAGGGGTCATAGTAGACCACAAGCTTAATATGAGTCAACAGTGTGATACTGTTGCAAAAAAAGCAAACGTGATTCTGGGATGCATTAACAGGTGTGTTGTAAACAAGACATGAGAAGTCATTCTTCCGCTTTACTCTGCTCTGGTCAGGCCTCAGCTGGAGTATTGTTTCCAGTTCTGGGCACCGCATTTCAAGAAAGATGTGGAGAAACTGGAGAGGGTCCAGAGAAGAGCAACAAGAATGATTAAAGGTCTTGAGAACATGACCTATGAAGGAAGGCTGAAGGAATTGGGTTTGTTTAGTTTGGAAAAGAGAAGACTGAGAGGGGACATGATAGCAGTTTTCAGGTATCGAAAAGGGTGCCATCAGGAGGAGGGAGAAACCTTGTTCACCTTAGCCTCCAATGATATAACAAGAAGCAATGGGCTTAAACTGCAGCAAGGGAGATTTAGGTTGGACATTAGGAAAAAGTTCCTAACTGTCAGGGTAGTTAAACACTGGAATAGATTGCCTAGGGAAGTTGTGGAATCTCCATCTCTGGAGATATTTAAGAGTAGGTTTGATAAATGTCTATTAGGGATGGTCTAGACAATATTTGGTCCTGCCATGAGGGCAGGGGACTGGACTCGATGACCTCTCGAGGTCCCTTCCAGTCCTGGAGTCTGAGTCTATGAATAGAAGTTGGTCCAATAAAAGACCTCGTCTCACTGAGGAATCAATCAAAATAATAGAGAGTGGGGGAGAAGGTAGAATTGAAGTTTGCATGGCATAACTATATAGCAGGCAGTGGATAGAGAATGCACTGGGACTTGGAAAACTTGGGTTCTGTTCCTGATTTGGCCTTTGGCATGCTAGGTGACCACTCCATGTCTCAGTTTCCCCATCTGTAAAATGGTGATAAGGACTCCTTTGGCAAGTGCTTTGAGATCTATTGATGAAAAGTGCTAGATGAGACAATGATATAGTCAAACAGTATTGCATTTTTATAGTTTATATATATATATATATATAAATGGAAAAAGTTTTAAATATTTAGGTTGGTATTTTCAAAGAAGCTAAGGGAGTTTTAAAATAGAATGGGAGTTGGGAACCTAAATTCCTTAGGCTTTTTTGAAAATCCCAGTATTAATTATTTTAGTCAGCAGTCTGTGTACAAATAAGCACACCCGACAGGCAAGCAACATATGTTAGAACATAGATATGCCGCCAGAGGGAATTTTTTTTTATGCCCAGATTGTTTTGAAATCTCTGATTGCTTTGATTATTGTTTACTAGTTGAAATTCTAAACATATAGACTTGTGTGCATGGGGTGGAGGGGAAACCATTTAAATTATTGTTTTGAACAACAGGCTTGATGTACGAAATACCTAGCCCTCGTGGGAGAAGTTTTGCTTGTTTTATGTTTTGGTGTGGTGCTCTGATTACCCAAAGTCTTAGTCACAAATTTCCTATTAATTGTGATATGTTACTTTCAGGGTCACCTAGGTGTTACTGAATTTTGCAATTTTGTTTAAAATAGCAACAATAATACGTACAATATTAGCTCAAATGCCCAAGTCTGGTATCCTGCCTCTGGCAGCAGCCAAAACTTGAAACTTCAGAGAGTAATGAGAAAACCCATAATGCACTTAGCAAATTGTACAGTTCTGTATGTGGGAGAATAATTCCTCCTTGGTAGTTAGTGGTGGTCCGTTTATACCATGGAGCATTAGAATGATAATCTTTCTTAGATTATTTTTTTCTGTTCTATTTGAATTCTTTATTTCAGTAGAAGACACCAATTATTTGACTGGGAAACATTTTTTAATGACTAAACACTAAATTGTCAAGAGGTAGTTTCTCCCAGCAAAATAGGTGCCTTTCCATTATCTGGTTTTTAAAGGCTGAGCCATAGATGAATTGATCTCTCTTGTGTGTATCCCTTGTGTTCCTAGCGTCTAGAGCAGGAGTAGGGAACCTATGGCTCGCGTGCTGAAGGCGGCGCGCTAGCTGATTTTCAGTAGCACTCACACTGCCCGGGTCCTGGCCACTGGTCCAGGGGCCTCTGCATTTTAATTTAATTTTAAATTAAGCTTCTTAAACATTTTAAAAACCTTATTTACTTTACATACAACAATAGTTTAGTTATGTATTATAGACTTATAGAAAGAGACCTAAAAACGTTAAAATGTATTACTGGCATGCGGAACCTTAAATTAGAGTGAATAAATCAAGACTCAGCGCATCACTTCTGAAAGGTTGCCGACCCCTGATCTATAGCATCCCTTTGTTTCCTTCTATTCCCCTGTTGGTCGTTCTTTATCCATTTTTTGTCTCTTGTTTTATGCTTAGATTGTAAACTGTTTGGAGTAGCGTATAGCGTAGAGACGTACTGGTCCGTGACAGGGGCTTCCAGACATTTCAATAATAGAAATAATAAATAATATGTATAAGATTTGATTTACTATAATATAGCACTTGGCCTATTTTTTCAGTGCCCCCCCCATCTTACTAATCCTTTGCAAAATAATATATTAATGTAATGCTTGCTTTTTTCCTATACAAGTGTTCGGTTACTACTGGCAATGCAGAGCTAGTAATTATGTTCTTTCTAAGGAAGAAATTAAAGATCATTTTAAATAGGAAACAAATAATTAGCAATTAAAATGATATCATGCTAATAAAAAACCCGTAAATGTAAAACGTGAGCAAACACTTATTACATTTTGAAACTGGAAAGTGAGTGAAGAAAGCATTGGGCTTTTAAACAGTTTAGTTATAGTGTCACCTACAAAAATTTGTTGGAAATTCTGTGTGTTACTGTGGGATTTTTGTATTTGCATATGGTTTCCTTGCTGAGTGTTCTACAGTAGAAATTCCTGCTGCTTGCATTAGGTTGCTCCATGCTGTAGCTAGATTCACAAGCAAAGCTGGTTTGGGTTAACTGTTGTGCTTCTTTACCATATTTTCAAGTCATTATTTGTAAGTAGTTTGTGCTTTCATAACTGATTTTGGTTTCACAAGTGCTTAAAATGGGGGCGGGAAAAGAGGAAGAGGCATAAAGCATCGCAGGTGTAGCAAAATGAATAAATAAACTCAAACCTGTTACTGAAAAATACTTCAAACTCTGTTTTACCAAAAATGCTGCTTGCAGATTAGGATAAGCCCCCCACTTTTTTCAGACCACTTTAAATACTGGCTTTCACCAGGGGCACTGGAAAAGGATGAGCAAATGGGGAAGGGGATGTAGAGGAGTGAATGGGGGGGGGCAGGGTCTTGAGAGGAAAGGGGTGTGTGGGGAGAAGGGCCATCACGGGAGGGCCGGGCTACGGTTTGGGTGCTGGCGCTCCCCCCATTTTCAGCGAGTTTCTGCCACCCCTGCTTTAACCCCAAATAAATTTATTTTGCTAACTCTGAAAGAATTACAAGTTAGATAATAGAACTGTTTTATTTCTGAACTGACCATTCTAGTGGAATTGTGGAGGGTTTTTATAATTGAGCCTCTAGTGGTTTGAAAATGAAGATGCTACTTGGCTAAATTGGCTGATCACTTGGCCTGGGAATACTGACGTCACAGGTTTTAGTCATGTGTATAACTTTTTCCTTAACATGAATGATTGCTACTTGCAGGGCACTGTTAATCATGTGCAACGAACAAACTTATATTTAGGAGTCAAGATAGATCTCTCATTCAGTACCCTCTTTGGACTTAATTCTTTAGTCCTTGTGCAGGCAAAACTCTAATACTGCAGGGATAGGGACCTATATGGGATGAATAGAAGCAGCTCTGGTTTAAGTGAGTGGGAATATCAGGAATTGTTGCGTAAGTAATCACGAAGGCTTCCGTGCTGCAAATTGTGCGCAAACAGACTCCTAGCACAGTTTATTTGTTTGATTGACTTTTGTGAGGCTTCATGAACAGCACGGGTCTGCCTATGGGCAATGCATAGTGGGATCCGGGAGTAACCAAACTGCTTACATTGCCCCCAATAGGCGTAGATCATGGAAAGGCTCTTGTGGCTAGCCTTGATTTGACTCTTTTCATATGTAATTATGGGTTAGTGAATTTCCTCTGCTTTTTGTTAAGTAGATAAATAAAAAAGTGAAACCGTGCAAGTATACAGTAATACATGATATACTCAAATGTTATCTTCAAAAAGAACAGGAGTACTTGTGGCACCTTAGCGACTAACAAATTTATTTGAACATAAGCTTTTGTGGGCTACAGCCTCACTTCATTGGATGCATGTAGTGGAAAATACAGTAGGAAGGTATATAAACACAGACAGGGAACGTGAAACAATGGGCGTTACCATACACACTATAAGGAGAGTGATCAGTTAAGATGAGCTATTATCAGCAGGAGAGAAAAAGAACTGTTTGTAGTGGTAATGAAAATGGCCCATTTCCAGCAATTGACAAGGAGATGTAAGGAACTGTGTGTGGGGGGAGGGGGGTGCACGATAAGCATGGGGAAATAATTTTTCTTTGTGTAATGGCCCATCCACTCCCAGCCTTTATTCAAGCCTAGTTTGATGGTGTCCAATTTGCAGATTAATTCCAGTCTCTCCTTGGAGTCTAAGTTTTTTTGGTTGTAATATTGTGACTTTTAGATCTGTAATCAAGTGGCCAGGGAGATTGAAGTGTTCTCCAACTGGTTTTTGAATGTTATAATTCTTGATGTCTGATTTGTGTCTATTTATTCTTTTATATAGAGACTGTCCGGTTTGGCCCTTTTTACAGATCTAGACTAACACAGCTGCTACTCTGAAACTTGTCAAATTATATCATATTTTTATATTTTATATAATTACTGTAAAAGGCATAATTTTAAAAAGTAACAATTTATTAGAGCAAATGCGTGAAGTCCTACTTTACTGAAGAATAAGTAGAAAGACCCTGAGGAGTTCCTTTTTAACCCTGAAAACGTAAATAATGTAAGTGAATTGAGATAAGGGAAATATGATCTTGACAAAGGCCCTGACATTGCATACAGTTTGAAACATGTTTAATTTTATGCACATAAGTTTCTTGAATTCCGTGCGTCTTCTCTTGTTAATAAAGCTTCCCACAGGCATAAAATTTGGCAGGATCAGGCCTCAAATCAGGAAATTTGTCTGAAGACATGGGCAACCGCAGCACCCTCAATTGAGTGCACCTGTGCAGTCCCATTAATGGGATGCAGGGGTCTGTGCTGGAATATCCCACTGTGGATTTGGTAGTTAATTTTTGGTGAATTATTTAATGTGTGAATTTTTGTGAGCGAATACAGTATTTATAACTAACATGGATTAGTTTTAGTACACACGTAATGATTTTACAAACCACATGGGCTGTTATGAGATGCTTTGTTGCTGTTTAATATCAGTGAAAATTTGTCAGTTTGATGACTTTGATGTCAGTTCTTTGCAATGGCATAAAAAGGATAAAGAACTTTAAATTTTTAAAAAATGCAAGTGCAGGTTGCATTTCAGAGGAGAAGGTTTTGATAAAAGGACAAAACAAATTTAAGAGACATTTTTAAATGTTTTTCAGAGATGTAATAACAGCGAACACTTCCCCAAGATTTAAATTTTCAAACTTAATTCATGTTATGAATATATTTTTCCTTGTTTTAGAGTTTAGCGAGCCTGGTATTTTTAATTTAAAAGAAAATAATGATGCTGCAACTGAATTGAAATGATACAAAGAAGGCACATTGATGCATCTGTGGCTGGGAATCTGCCTTTGATATAGTTTCTAGTGGAGTAATTTGAAGAGCAAAGTAAAACATTGTGATATGAAGGGGCGTCAGCTTGAGGGAAGGAGCAGGCAATTCCACAGTGGCTTATTCCCTCTGTTAGCACCTCAGGCATTTGAAATTCATGGTAGGGAGACATATTGCAGGTTATCTGTCAGGCACCATGCCCATGGATATGCTGCTGCCAGCTGCCATTTGCTCAGAAAATTACTACTTAGACCAAGAAAGAACATTTTAAAGCTTAAAGCCAAGAAAAATGGAGGGTCCTCCCCAAATAAAGCTCCACTCCATCTCATGTGCTGAGCAAGGAAACTATTTACATAACAGATTTATTTTCAAGATGACAAAATCTGCATGCCTGTCTCTATCACTGTCTGTATTTAAATGCCAGGGTTTGTCTCCACAGTCGAATGTGAAAAAGCCCAAATGATCCATTGTGTTCTTATATGGTCACTGATTTGGAGAAGACTAGGATCTGTCAGAATAACAGGCCTAGAGTTTTATCTGCAGCTGATAAAAATTAGGAACAGACTGTTATGCTTTGACTATACACTCAGGAGGTGGGGTCTGCTTTGTATTTTAATAGGCTGTGA
This sequence comes from Gopherus flavomarginatus, assembly GCF_025201925.1. Classification (NCBI taxonomy): domain Eukaryota; kingdom Metazoa; phylum Chordata; order Testudines; family Testudinidae; genus Gopherus; species Gopherus flavomarginatus. The sequence goes on along the minus strand of NC_066624.1, from coordinate 72,561,897 downwards.
CTGATAATTGATTATTATCTTAATTTAATAATTGGAGATACACCTATCTCCTAGAACTGGAAGGGACCTTGAGTCCAGCCCTCTGCCTTCACTAGCAGACCAAGTACTGATTTTTGCCCCAAATCCCTAGGTGGCCCCCTCAGGGATTGAACTCTCAACCCTGAGTTTAGCAGGTCAATGCTCAAACCACTGAGCTATCTTCCCGCCATGTCATTTTTAAATAGAAGGCAAATGAAATCAAAATAAATGAGGTGCACTTCAGTCACTGGCATTTCACAGAACCACAGTCAGTTATGTGGCCCTGATGTGGTTTTATGAATGGTATCTTGGGAGTGTCTGTGTCTAATATTTATAGCAGCCTTGCAAAATTCTGCTTGGCTGAGGTCAGTATTTCATCGATGAGCAAATAGAATATTCTGTACCACTGAAATAAACAAATGTACCTCATCTATATAATTATTTATATGATGCTAGTCACCAAAGTATCTAGGTGTGGATCCACTGGTAAATTTTTGTGATAGTTATGCAGTACTGCCCTGGACAAAAATGCACACTGAAAGGAATATATCAGCTTGAATATTTTTTGTTGTGGAGATGTTCCCATAATTTTATGGTGTTAGGATGGGTTGATCACTGACTGGCAGTATTTTTTAAGGAGGTCGTGAATGCCAGGAGTTTTAGCCAAGTTTTCCTGTGAGGTTGTGGGAGGATCAATGAGATTTTATATTCTTTAGCTAACTTTGTTATCTAAAAAATGTAGCTTTTGGGACATATTACCCGCTGGCATAAATCAGTGTAACTCTGCTGTCTTCAGTGAAGCTGCACTGATCTACACCATCTAAATATTTGGCCCTTTAAGTTCATGAGGTAGGTTGTGGTCTCTCACCTGTACAAATCTAGTTTTAGTGAAGTTACGCCAGATTTCCCCCAGTGCAATATGATCAGAATCTTGTCCTATATTTCTAGAATTCAGTTTTTCTGGCTTGTCTAGAAAATTTAATGTAATCTATGGGTCAAACTGGCCCTTATTGTGCAAGTGTCAATGTCTTGTCCTTCAGTTTACTAACTTTATTGCATACTTGAAGGTTCATACATTAAACTGCACTGCTCAGCACTGTATTGTACATTCTAATAATTAATGAAATGGCTCGAGTTACTGATGGTTTCAGCAGAATTTACTGTGATCATCTGTAACATCATCTATTATTGATGTATTGCAGGAATATAAGCAATACAAGAAGAACTCACAGTGATTCCCTAATGAAAGTTATAATAATTGTTTTATCTTAAAAGCTATTTGATATGGAGAAAGTGTGTCCTCCACATTTTTAAAGGTATCAGCATGCCTGCTTTGTGCAGCCACATGATTTACCAGATTCCTCAAAGTGACCCTTTCAACTTGTTCACGCGGGAATTTGACCAGCAGTACCACATCTCTTGAAGGATCCTGATGTGCTTTTTGAACTACATGCAGCATTGCCTATAGTGTAGCTGCTTTTCGAGTGTAAGGTGGCATTTGGGAACAACCAATTATAACCTTCTTTGAATTGATTTTTTGAATATCATAATTGGAATACCCTGAAAAGCACATTTTTGAATGAGTATACTAAACCGTTTACTGTGGCGATACTTGAGCCTGTATATAATAATGGTCTCTTAACAATCTTGTTACTCTCAAGCTTGCATCTTTATTTTTCTCAGTAGTTAAATATAAAGGTGTGTTCATACTACGGAGCCAAATTATTAAAGCTATAATATCATAGACAATAAAGTACTTTAAACAATCCTTTTAAATCTCAAACCTGACATGCATATTTCTTCCTCTGATCTTACTTCTATTGTATTTGTGAACTAAGGGTAATTAAAGTATTTTTTTTCAAGCATTCCTAAAGCACACCTTTTATTTTATTTTTTTTTCTAATGGGATTTCAGGCTCCTAGACTTTGATGTGATGCTTTGAGGCACACATCTCCTATGTATGATACCTGGGCAGTAAGCAGCTGAATGGGCTTGTGCTCTGCTGTCTTGCAGTTTTCAAGCAATGTAGCAGCAAATAACTTTAAGCATATGAAGACGGTTTTGAAGTCCAGTGGTTATTTGGAAAAAGAACTACATGGGAATATAACCTTTGTCTTAAATGATTGTCTGCCATTTTTGTCAAGCAGCAGAGCAGATTTGAATGTGGCTTGCTGTGCGGTAATTGCACAATCATAAAATGTTACTATGCAACTTAATATTTCTGTTTCTTGAATAAAATGGTCTGGCTAGCAGATCTTCAAATGCCAGGTTTTCTTGTTTGCCTTGCCTCTGACCTTTTTAGCACCAGCGGTTCAAAAGAAAAGTTTTTCCAGTGACAAGCCATAATTTAAGAAATGATGGATGCATAATAGGGTATAACAGCTAGAGAATTTTTTTTAGGACACATTTGAATAGTTCTGTTTCCAAAGTTTACTGTAGAAAAATAGTAGTGAATCTACAGCTATACACTGCAATTCTGTAGTCATACCACTCTGCTGTGGTCCTACACGTTTTAACCAACTAATTAGGGCCATGCTTGGTTGAATATTTCGATGGGAAACTAAGTGTCATGGAAACTGTTTGGCAGTTCAGCAGGTGGGACTCTTCACTTTGTCAGTAATGAATCAGAGCCCTAGTATATTGTTAGGGGCACTGGACTGTTGTTTGAGACATAAAACATGAGTTCTGAACCTTTGTGTCCGTTAAAATTCACATATTACTTTTTGTAAAAGTAAGGGTGTTTCCTGAGTTCTGATTTCTCCAAGGTAGTTAAATTCTACCTACCTGCATCTCTCCTGCAGTTTCAGTTGAATAGAGTATTTTTTTTCTTCATTTCTTGTCTTAAATTTCTGTGTAGTGCAACTGTACATTAAGTAGCTACTGCAGAACTGGTTGCATTTAAGTATGAAATAAAGCATTCTCCTAACTTCCCTTACAGGGAGGTTTGGATGAGCACTTAGGGTATGTCTGCGCTATGAAATTACGTCGATTTTTATAGAATTGATATTTAGAAACCGATTTTATACAGTCGATTGTGTATGTCCATACTAAGCCCATTAAGTCAACGGAGTGCGTCCTCACTACCGTGGCTAGCATCGACTTACAGAGCGGTGCATTGTGGGTAGCTAACCCAGTTACTGCAGTCTCTGCTGCCCACTGGAATTCTGGGTTAAGCTCCCAATGCCTGATGGGGCAAAAACATTGTCATGGGTGGTTTTAGGTACATATCATCAGGCCTCCCTCCCTCCGTGTAAGCAACGGCAAACAATTATTTCTTGCCTTTTTTTTCCTGGGTTACCTGCGCAGATGCCATACCGCGGCAAGCATGGAGCCCGCTCAGCTCACCATCACCGTACGTCTCCTGGATGCTGCTGACAGATGCAGTACAGCATTGCTACACAGCAGCAGCTCCTTGCCTTCATGGTAGATGGTTCAGTAGGACTGGTAGCCTTTGTATGTCTCCTGGGTGCTCCTGGCAGACTTCAGTGATGTCAGTCGGAGTGCCTGGACAGATATGGCTGTCCTCCTCCTAGAGCACCGAATGGGAGCCAGAGACTCCAGGTCATTCTCTTCTTTAAGTTTCGTCTCATGGAGGTTCAGTCCTGCCTGGAATATCATGTGAGCTGGAGGCTTCTGCCTCAGGCTGCTCTCCCAGCCGGCAGCACTGCGTGGTTGCATCTACCCCAGCCTACCTCTTGCTCCCATGGCTCATGAAGCCTGAACAGTACTAAGGAGCAATTCAACTATAGGCTGAGCAAGAGCAGAATGGTGATTGAATGTGCCTTTGAACATTTAAAAGCTCGCTGGCAATGTTTTCTGACTAGGTCAGACATCAGCACAACCAACATTCCCATCATTATTGCTGCTTGCTATGTGCTCCACAATATCTGTGAGAGTAAGGGGGAGACATTTATGGAGGAGTGGGCGGTTGAGGCAAATCGCCTGGTGTCTGATTTTGAGCAGCCAGACACCAGGGCAATTAAAAGAGCACAGCAAGGCGCGCTGCACATCAGAGAGGCTTTGAAAACCAGTTTCATTACTGGACAGGCTTTGGTGTCACAATTGTGTGTTTCTCTTTGATGCAAACCCACCTCCTTTGTTGATTTTAATTCCCTGTAAGCCAACCACCTCCCTCCCTTCGAAATAAAGTAACTATTATTTTGAAACCATGCATTCTTTATTAATTAAAAAAAAGATAACGGACAAGGTAGCCGAGGTGGGTTGGAGGAGGAGAGAAGGACAAGGCCACATTGCTTATTGTAGCCACACTAAGATTCAAACTGTTTGAATGACAACCTTCTGTTGCTTTGGCCTCTGGAGTGGAGTGGCTGGGTGCCTGGAGCCTTCCTCCCCGCCCCCCGCCGCATTCTTGGGCATCTGGGTGAGGAGGCTATGGAACGTGGGGAGGAGGGTGGGTGATTATACAGTGGATGCAGCGGGAGTCTGTGCTCTTGTTGGATTTCCTGCTCCCCCACCAGATGCTTCATCGTGTCCGTTTGCTCCCCCAGCAGACGCTTCATTATGTCCATTTGCTCCCTCATTAGCTTCAGCATCATGCCCTACCTCTGCTCTTTGCACTCACTTAATTCTTTCCTGGCTGCTGCCACTGAATGCCTCCATGCATTAAACTGTGCCCTATCAGTGCAGGTGAACTGCATGAGCTTGGAAAACGTTATCGCGAGTGCGTTTTTCTCATATTCTAATCTGTGATAACCTCAGGGATGGAGATGATAAGGGGTGGGGGAAGCGTGGAAACATTCTCTGCTCTACAATTCTGCAGGGACTGCATGGTCACCTGTGCTGCTGAGTTCGTCACACTGACCAAACAGGAATTGAAATTCAAAAGTTCCTGGGTTTTTTCCTGTGTACCTGGTTAGTGCATCGGAATTCAAAGTGCTGTCCAAAGCAATAACAGTGGAGCATTCTGGGATAGCTCCCGGAGGCCAATACCGTTGATTTGCGTCCACACTACCCCAAATTCGACCCAGCAAGGTCGATTTTAGCGCTAGTCCCCTCGTTGGGGAGGACTACAGAAGTCAATTTTAGAGCCCTTTAAGTCGACAGAATGGGGTTGGTTGTGTGGACGCATTCATATTAAAATCGACCTAACATGGCTAAATTCGACCTAACCCCATAGTGTAGACCAGGGCTTAGATAATGAAATGTGTTTAGAGATCCTCGGATGAAAGAAACTGTATTCTTACATATTTAAGCTTTAGTTTAAACCATAAATAAATGTAGTAGTTTTAAATCTGGAAGAAGGGTATAGTGGGGGACTTCAGAAATAAAATCATTATCTTAGAAACCGCATCTTGGACAGCCTTGAGGCCCTGTATTGACTAACCCTAACATCACTCCTGAGAGGTAGCTAAATATCATTATCCCCATTTTATAGATAGAGATGGATAAGGATGTGAATTTGTGAAGTGCAGAATGACTGATGTTTCCATTAAAATCAATCAGAGTATTGCAATCTCAGAAAATAAGCCCATAAATTATTGTAAGGTTCATGGTCGCATAAGTAGTCTGTAACATAACTAGTGATAGAACCCAGAGCTCCTGACTGTACTCCTCTTTAGCCACAAGGTTATCTTCCCCAATTATTTGTATTTCCCATAGAACTCTGGCTTAGACTGCAACGTATGTGTGACTGGCTGCTAAGTATCTCCTCTTAGACGCTTGCAAAACAAAAAACATGTATCAGCAGTTAAAATTGTTGAATTACTTGTGCACAACTTCCCTCAAAAGGACGTATTCCTTTCTCTCAAGATATAGTATGTAGGAGAGAGGGTGAAAATTATACCTTTTGCTGAAAACCATTAATGGTGTACCCATTTAATCAGTGCAGTTGCTGGGGAATAAATTCAGCATGGTTGATTTCACTGACTAAACACTGTGTAGATGTTTGTACCTGGTGATGTTTGCAAACCTATTTACAGTAACTAACAGGTGCAAGTTGGTGTTTGTTGACCTTATAGTTAAATTGGTGCAGGCTTTTTACTAACTTAATGCTACATCCCTACTATTAAACAAATGAAGCAATGTACCTTTCAGAACTGTTTTAATGGTTTATACAATGGTTATTTTTATGTAACACATGAAATAAGTGTCAGCCTCCTGGCACAAAGTGTAAGGATTTGACAGTTGAGATGGTCTTTTAATTGACTAGTTTATTTCTACTGTGTGACTAGTTAAGGCAGTTCTACTGTATATGAATGTAAGTAAAGTAGATGCTTTATATTTATTGAAAGGTTAAAGGTATTTGAAGCCATATCAACAACAGAACTCAGTAAATTTGAAAATTAACGTGTGTCTACATTGGAGTGACATAAGGTTGATTGCGGAAGAGAAATTTGTGGTATTTAAAGTTTTTTCTCCTGATTTTGGTATTGGAAGATTTTTGCCATTGATGTAAAGAATCAGAGCTTGGGTTTCTTTCAGGAGAAAGAGGTGTCTAGTCAGTTGCACTGCAGCTTGAACAGCTCTTGTAGAACTTATGATCCATTTCCATTCAGGCCTAGAGCCTTCTCAGTAGTTTCTAAAACAAGCACGTTTGTTTTTCAATTCTTTAGCTCCATCAGTACAGCTGAAATAGTCCCCGTTGGGGGAAGAAGTAAATTGCCCAGCCTTGCCTTGAATCTGGAAGATCAAATCCTTCCTTTTTATAATAGTAGTTAAAGTTAACATTTCCCTTGTATTTGATTTATCTCAGGAGCGTAGATGAAAAGACAGTTAACACTCTTCATTCTGTTCTCTTTGCTAGTACTCTGCTTGATTTTAAGCCTGTAGCTAATTAATGTCATGCAGAAAGTTTTGTGTGAATGTGTGCCTTGTCTACACCTGAGAATAACCTCATCCAGCAGTCGGTGTAGCTATACAGGGGGTCCCTCGTATACATCTCCCCCTCATCCGTTGTTTTGGATATCCGTCGCTCATCAGTAGGGGAACGTTTTCCAATTTACGTTGGTCCTGATCTGCATATCTGGATAGAGACTGACATGAATTGGAACATGTTCCCCTATTGTACAGTACAGTACTGTACTTGCCTGTACTGGCCATGTTCAAGGTTTATTATCTATGGAGGACGTTCTCCATGCTGATTAAGGAGACAGCAGGTGAAGGAAAGCCCAGTGTAAAGGAGTTTTGGAAGTCCTACAGCATCTTGAACGGCTTGGAAAATATTGACGTGTCATGGGAAGAGGTCACTTCTCAATGTATGAATGGCATTTGGCGCCGTGCATGGCCAGATGCTGTCCATAACTTTGTGTGGTTTGATGCCATTCCTGCTCTCAAGCAAGAAATTGTCAAGTTGGCAAAGGATGTCGGCTTCGAAAAGGTGGAGGAGAAGGATGTACAGGAGTTGTTGGAAGTCTCATGCTGAGCAAATGACAAATGAGGAACTGACTGAGCTGCTGGACTAACAACGGATAGCCGAAGAAAGCGAGGAGGAGGATGTAGGGCAGGAAGCCAGGAGTCTGACAAGAAAGAATCTCTCCTGTTTCTTTGGATTGCTGGATGAGATGACGAAAATCATATAGAGCAGTGATCCTTTTCGTGAACGGTCTGCCAAAGTCTGCAGGGCTGTCAATGACGCAGTGGCTTGCTACAGGGAGATCTGTCATTCAGAGATTCATGCAGGAGAGCAGATGTTGATAAAATCCTTTTTTAAGATTTCTGCAAACAAAACGCCAGCTTAAGAAAACCTAGCCGCCACCCCTACCTAAATTTAGTGTAATTGACACTGTTTTATATTGTATTGTATTTACTATATTAGAATGTTCTATGTGTTTGAACAGTGTTAGTAGGGTCCTTCATTATTTTATTCAATGTTTTTATATGTATAATGTGTACTGTAGAACCTGTCCTAAAAAGGTACACAGTTTAGGTGAAAAGCGCATTTTCGTAGGCAAGTGTGAAGTTGTGAATGCATTCTCTCCCTTATTCCATTATTTCTTATGGGGAAAAATTCTCCGATATACATCGTTTCAATATTCATCGCCCTTTTCAAGAACGCAACCCCAGTGTATACAGGGAACCCCCTGTGTTAGTGCTGATCTCTATGCGTAGACAGCTTGAAGAAAGGATAACACTAACTCCAATTGGTGCAAATCCTTGCCTGCCTTGTTCTATGTTTAGTGGTTGGCACTGGGTCAGATACCCTGACTGCTGAATCAGGGCTCTTCCTGTGGCCATGTCTACACTACAAACTTTGGTCAGCTCACATTGTCAGCCTACATCTGCTGAAGTTTGTAAATCTCTCAGGCATGTGCATATTTGACTACTTGCATCAGCATTGTGCATGCTTACCTTGAGTGCTTGTGCATGGCTGGAGCACCCACGGAAAAAAATTACGGGTGCTTAGCACTCACCAGCAGTCAACCTCCCCTTCCCCCCCCCCACTCCTGCACACCGACGGCCCTGCCAATCAACTCCTCCCCCTCCCTCCCACTGCATCCCGCTGCAGCGTGGAGGAGCCGCTGGGAGGGAGGAAGGGGGAGGAGCGGAGTGGGAACAGGAAGAAGCAGGGTGCAGCCTAGGGGGAAAGGGTGAAGTGGATGTGGAAATGGGGTGGAGCTGGGGTGAGAAGAGGCGGGTGGGGACTTGGGGGAAGAGATGGAGTAGGGGCAGGCCTGGGGCTGAGTGGGGGTTGAGCACCACCGGGAAAAATTAGAAGCTGGAAGGGACCTTGAGAGGTTATCTATTCCAGTCCTCTGCACTCATGGCAGAACTGAGTATTATCTAAACTGGGATTCTCAAACTAGGGGGCGGGACCCCTCAGGGTTGTGAGGTCGTTACATGGGGGGGTCACGAGCTGTCAGCCTCCACCCCAAACCCCGTTTTGCTTCCAGCATTTATAATGGGTTCAATATATAAAAGTGTTTTTAATGTACAAGGGGGAATCACACTCAGAGGCTTGCTGGGTGAAAGGGGTCACCAGTACAAAAGTCTGAGAATCCCTGATCTAGACCATACCTGACAGGTGTTTCTCTAACCTGCCCTTAAATCTCCAGTGATGGAGATTCCACAGCCACCCTAGAATGTTTTCGGGGTCAGTTTACTGAGGAACCGCAAAAAACAATTCAAGGTTGTTGGTGTTGGTCTTGGAGCTGCAGATGGTGGAGTGCTGCTTCTGGGCCTGAGGAATGAATACTGATTGGTGGGATTGCATCATAATGTAGATTTGGGTCAAGGAGCAATGGCTGCAGAAAGCCACATTCCTAAATCTGTGTGCTGGGCTTGCCTCAGCCCTCCAGGGCAGGGACACCAAAATGAGAGCTGCACTGACAGTGGAGAAGGGATTGGCACTTTATTCCTGGGGGAATTCTGTACCAAAAAATTAAAAATTCTATGTAGAATATTTTAAAATTCTGCATATTTTGTCAAAATAACACAATGTAATCATGCCAGTTTCAATAATGTTGGTAATTTATTTCAAATATCTGTCAGCAAGTATTTCTGTAACAATACAGACGACAAAAAAAGGTTCAGGAAATGTTTTATGACAAATAGATGGCTTACTAGGCATATTAATATAGAACTTTGAGTAATAATTAAGGCTACATTTTAGTCACTGGTATTTTTAGTAAAAGTCATGGACAGGTCGCGGGCAGTAAACAAAAATTCGCAGCCTGTGACCTGTCCATGACTTTTACTGTATACCTCTGACTAAAACGTTGGGGTGGGGGGTGTCTGGGGAGGGAAGCCTGGGTGCTGCAGGGGGAGCGGCAGTAAGCAGCCCAGGACCCCTGCTGGTGCTGGGGAGGGGAGAGGTGCAGCCAGCAGCGCACTGCCTGGGGCCACGGCTGGTGCTGGGGAGAGGAGTGTTGGTGGGGCCAGCAGGTTCCCTATGTACCTCTTTTTGCCTCCCTGCCTTCTTTGAGATCTCTCCTTGTCTAGCAGGCCTATACTGGTTGCAGTTGAGTGCCTGCCTCCACGATAGTCAGTTGTGAGAGCTGCGTGAGGGTGTGATCAAGGTGCTTGCCTGTAAGCAGGACAGGCTCTCCTCCCTTCTGCCTCTTCTCAGTACGCGGTTTGTAGACCTCATTGCACTGCTTCTTGTGTCCTGTTGCCTCACAGGTATTATGGAGGGGAAAAGCTGCCACTAAAGTGGAGATAGAGCAGCTGATTCCTGACTTTGAACAGCTAGACACAAGGGTACAACTTGGAGTTGTGTGGTTGATGAAGGTAGGAAGGAGCACTTTAATTGTCAGCCATGATAGTGTTCTGTATGGGTGTTCTATGGGCGTAGAGCTTTGGGTGCTGCTAAGAACTGTGTAATGCTTGCTGTATGTTTATAAATATGACTAGGTGTCTTCCTGAAGCTATACATTATGTGGTGCTTGCTATACATTTACAAATACTGTTCGCTTTGATTACCGCTATGCATTATTGCAGTATTGGTTGTGAAGTAATAAAGATAATTTGATTCTCCAAAAATAGAAATTTACTGAGTGGGGGAAAAACCAGTGTGGAAAACCAGTGTGCAACCCTCTTTCCCCCTCCCCCCCAGCACTGTTATACAAATTAACAAAACTTAATAGGTGAAAATATAAAATTAGAAAGGAAATAAACATTAGTACATTTGAGTTAGACCAGCAGGGACTCTTGTGCTGGACTCCCCCACTCCTTGAGTACACAAATATAGTCCATTGTACATATACGCCAACGGGGCTTCTCACAGATCAGCATATGTAAACTGTTTTCCTTGCTGTCTCCTGGCATGGAGTGGAGGGGTAATGTGCACTGGGATGCCACATTGTATGTTAGGGGAGTGTAGGGAGCAGTGACCATTGTGTTCCCTAAGGTCTGCAAAGGGTGGAAAGTCTCTGGATTTTTAGACCTGTAGGTCAATCAGGGTCTGCAGCATTTGGGTTTGCTGCCTCAGAAGACCCATGTCCTGATGCATTTCCCTCTTCTTGTCTTGCTGGGACTTCTGGGCCTTTTTCTAGTCCTCTCTTTTTTTCCATGTTTTCAGACACATTGGCCTTCCAAGCCCTTTTTTTCCATGTTTTCCAATGTTTCAGACACATTGGCCTTCCAAGTCCAGTGCAGCAGTGGCTTGAGAATCTTGCAGAACATGTCCTCTTCTTTCTATTTCTCCTGTCCCTCGGCCTAACCCAATAGGAGAATAAGAAGCAGATGGCAGCTCTACTTCTGTTTATTGTGTGGCATGCAGTTCCCTGTAGAAGTGGCAGGTCTGCTTCATTGCATGAGATCTGTTGTTGGCCTCTTCAGCCTTGTGGTGCCTGGTGAAGTTCCTTTGCTGTCACACGGCACTGCTACTGATCCCTGTCATACCCCTTTGCCTGCATCCCCCGTGCAATCTAGTTGTATATATTCTTGGCTGGCCTGTAGCTGTGCTTGCACAATCCTTTCTCCACACAGGCCCACGAGATCCAGTACTTCATGTTTTACTCCAGCCAAGAGCTTGTCGCAGTTGGGCAATTGCAAACAACAAGGGTGAGCTGGTAGGTGTACTCACTAAGGTGGGCAATTAGGAAAAAGGATTTCAAAAACATGCAGGGGGGGCATGGATTGCATCTGTTCTCTGTGACCCTGAGGCAGTGAAGTTTAAAGTTGTGAGTTTAAAGCGGTCACTGTTGCAAGGAATGGGGCACTGTGGAACAGCTGCTGGAAGACCTTTAAGGTCAACACAAGTTATATAGTATCTACTCCTGAGGGCTTTCTGTGCCAAAACGGTAAAAATTCTGTGCTCAATATTTTAAAATTCTGCAAATTTTATTTGTCAAATAAATGTGGAGGCTAGATGCGGGCTGCTCACTGGGGGATCCAGGTGTGTGTCAGGGATCTGGGTGCAGTGGTAATGGGACTATGCAGCGAAGTCGAGGTGAAGGTGAGTGGGGGTCAGAGTGGGGGGCCCAGATGCTGATGGAGTGGGGCTTGGGGGAGGGACCCAGGTGTGACTGGTTGGGGCTCAGTGGGGTTGAGATCCAGGTGTGGCTGGTTGGGGCTCAGTGGGGTTGGGATCCAGGTGCAGGTGGCTTATTGGGGTGGTTCAGGTGCAGAGGGAATGCGGCTCTTTGAGTGTAGGGGCATGAGACTTGGTGGGAGGGTCTGAGTATGAGGGGTTCTGGATCCATGGGGTTGGGTGGGTGGAGGAGCAGCTCCCTTTAGAGGGATCCTTCCCTTTGCAGCTGAGGAATGATGGGTGCATGAATCTGGTGTAAGAGGAGTTTGAAGAACTTCCTGCAGCTGGGGGAGAAACTGGTGGGTGGGTCTAACCCGGTCCTAGATGCCATGCAGGGGGAAGAGGAAGTCCCATCCTCCCCATCAGGGACTAGCAGCTGAGCCCAGTGCAAGGTAGGAGCCACCAAATGGGTCTTCCCCAGTCCCACCTACTGCCTCACAGTGATTTACCTGTCTGCCAGTAGCCCTGGGCACCCAAACCATACTACTGGGGAGGGTTGCATGACAGCTCTTGTGGCTTCCCTTTGCTTTCTTGTCAGTCATTTTTCTGTGGAGAAACAAAGAAGTCTTTGGGGGACATAAATTCTGCACATGCCCAATGGTGCAGAATCTCCCTAGCAGTAAGTATCCTCACTTGCACTGTGTTGGTCTCAGTAGGTCGACCATGGCTCTGTGCGATTTGAGAAGGTGGTTTTATTCCATTGCTGTAATGGAGTGCTTATGTCAGCCAAAGAAAAAGTTGAATATAGACATGTGCACAAATAGTTCTATACAAGGTGACTTGCATCTGCCTACCTTTGTAGTGTAGACCAGGCCTAAGTCTTAGGTTCATTTTGAGAGTTTTCCTCTCCTGGCACAAAAGTAGTCTTTAGATACTCAATCTGGGTGCTACAAAATATTGGGGTTAAAATTGTCATGATTTAACATTACAGGAAAGCTGTTATGTGCCCCAGGATTGAATTTTGCTTGAATGGGGTGCAATAAGTGGAAACGGGGGTGGAATCTTCATTTGGGGAAGATTTTTTTTTTTATTTTTAATGGCAGCTATCTAACGCTGCTCAGGGGATTGGAATCTTTATGTCCAGCAAAATTTGGCAGATTAGAGATGAAGAGAAGATGATTATACTGGGTGCAGTTAGACCAGCAGGGACTCTGGAGTCACCCACTCCTTGGTATAAGAGAAGGTGCTGACAACATGAGGGCACCTCCCCTTTGGAATGCATCTCCCTTCCCATCTCTGGTCTGAAATAGCCCTAAGCCTGCTTGCCTTCCAGGCACACTGCAAAGCTCATCTATTTGAGTGGGCTGTCAGAAAGGGCTGAAGCACTTGGGGTGGGTTTTCTGTTTGGGGAGTAGGTGGGCTGGGAGGTTTACTTCATATGGGGCCTGCTGAGTGTTGATTAGGATGCAATGTGTTGGATGGTAGGAGGAGGTGCTTTGTAACTCCTCATTATTGTGTGTGTAAATTGATGTCAGTGGAGCTTAGAGCTCTGCATGGGTGTTCTTTTGTGTGGAGCTTTTAAGTCAAAATGAAAATAAATATATGGTTTGTACTAGCAGTGCTATCTGGTTATTACTAATAAAAATGTACTTTTTGAGTCCACCTTTAGAGTCTGAAGTATAAATCTGTGAAACCAGGGCCTGAGCTTTCCAGGGCACGTAGAAATCTTTCCCAGGTGGGAAGCAACCATCCACTTCTGTGGAATATAAATACACTTTCATTAAAAATAAATCCCATTTATAACCCTCGTGGGGGGAAAAAGAAAGCTGTGAACCAAGTATAACCAATGCAGTAATGTCTTCCTAAGTCTGCAAAGAAACAGCTCTGGTGTCCTGCCTCTACTGGCAGAAGGGAGCATGGCTGCTGCTGTTGTTCCTATGAATAGGGAGCCCCAGGAGTAGTGGGGGACACAACCATTCCAGTGGAGGGCTTTGTGTGTTTGTAGTGCTGACATCACCTGCCATCTGCACACAGGGCTCTGTGGAGGCTTGGGCTGGGGAGGAACAGCATAAATTGAGCTATTGGGGCCAGGTGATGCCCAGTAATGACAACTTGTCCTGGCTTGAACTGATTTATGGGGGGGGGACAGCTCAGATTAATTTGCCACCTGTGTAAGGGGGCAGCAGAGTTCATCCAGCACTAGCTAAGTAATAAGAATGCACCTAAATTCTTAACGTATAGGCCTTTGCAAACAGGCTTGAATATCTATATCCTAACAGGTGAATGCTTAGACAGGTTGGCAACAGAGTGGATTGATTGAGATCACTGATTTTAATCATGATTTAAATTATCAGTTGTAAATGTGTTTTACATTTGTACTTTTTAGTTATTTTCCTAAAGAAAGGTTGATTCTTATTGGTCAGTAACCACTGACACATGTTGATTTGCAACTAGATATAGTCTTTACACTAAATGTGGTGCTGCTTCTTCGAGTGATTGTTCATGTCCATTCCAAGCAGGTGTGTGTGCGCCCCGTGCACGCCAGCTAGAAGATTTTCCCCTAGCAGTGTCCGTAGGGTTGGCCTGGGTGCCCCCTGGAGTGATGCCTTCATGGCACCCAGTATAGGACCCCGCCGACCCTCCACCCCCTCAGTTCCTTCCTACTGCCGGTGACGGCTAACTGGAACTTTGCTTGCTCTTGCAGCAAGCACTTTAGCAGTGTCTGATAGACCTTAATTGTATATAGTTCTCAGTTTAATTGTTGTTTCCCTATTGTTGGTTGTTAGGACGTTTCTTTCCCTCTCCTGGGGTATGCCCGGGTCTCCAGGTTTTAAGCTCTGTGAGGCCTGTGGCAAGCTTATGCCCAAGAGTGATCCTCGCTCTTCCTGCCTGTGGTGCCTTGGTGAGAGTCACCAGGAGGAGAAGTGCCGCATTTGCAAAGGTTTCCACCCCAGAGCTCTTAAAGACTGAGAGCAGAGACTAAAACTCCTGCTAATGGAGGCGGCATTGAGACCACAATCTGACCCGGGACCCACTGGCCGAGCACGACTTCCTCAGTGCGCAGTGCTCCGGCACTAACTATACACAAAATGGGCCCGGCTAAAGACTCTAAAGCCCACCAGCACCACTCATCATCTCTGGAGCCAGTAAAAAAGAGGCCAGTGAGGGGCCGCTCAGCGGTGCCCACAAGTGGATAGGGATAGACTGCCTCCTCTTTGCTCCTATCCAGGGTTTCGGGGACTCCTGCCCTGGATGGAGTTCAGTCAAGTCCAAACACCCTCTCCTCCCCCCCCTCCCCGGTCACCGGACCACTGAGGGGACATACAACCACCATCGACGCCAGGAGTGTTAAAGAAATGATGTGCCTTCTAGTGCCATCCTCCCAACAAAGGAGGGATAAATAGCTGGCGACTGCATTCCCCCGTTCCACTCCAAGGGTAAACTGGCCATGATTGCGCGTCAGTCTCCATCTCCAGCAACACCTGCGCAAATGCAAGAACCGCACTGCTCCCCAGAGTCGGGGCACCGATCGTTGGCAACTCAGGGTACTGCTCCTCCATGGTCCTCCTACTCGGAGACCTCGGAGTCAGAGGTGGAGCAGGAGATCCAGGTCACGACAGAGTTACCAATCATACCTGGCACCATGGCAGCAATAATGGCATCCCCCTGCCCAATGGCCCTTCTGGACGCCCTGAGCTTACCATCAGAGCCAGGGCCAAGTTCAAGGTCCGTGGTCCAGAACGGCATCGGTGTCGTAAGCATCCTTCATCCCACAGTCAGTGCCGGCACTGCCAGGGGCAGCACCGCCATCTGGGGTAGTGGCACCGCTAGCTCAGGCAGCTCCGGCACCGATACTTCAACTAGCTCTGGCACTGTTTCTCCAGACAATGGTACCACCAATGGCTCTGGTTCTGACCCCACTGACACCGTCTACCTCAGTACTGCTGGACTTGTCAGCCCCGGCACCGACCGCGCTGCCGAAGTCTCCATCAGCTCCGGCCCCACTGATTGAACACTGGGTGCCAAGGGACCCCAGGGTGCCGAAGGTAGCGAACAGGGCCCGCTACATGTTCTCTCATCCTCTTCCTCGCCTGACGAAGTGGTTGCGGGGACATCTACATCGACGGTCTGTGTTCTTCAACAGCTCCTGAGGCAGGCTGCCCACAGCCTGGGGATACAGGCAGAGGAGGTGGAGGAGGATGTAGACACGGTCATTGATATCCAGGCCCATCCAGGGTTGCGTTGCCACTGACACATCTCTAACTGTAACTGACACATTTAAAAATCTGTTGCAAACATCCGCTTCTCTGGCCCCTCCAGCCAAGAAAACTGAGCGACGCTACTTCGTTCCCTCTAAGGGTTACGAACATCTTTATACCCGCTCTCCCCCAGACTCTTTGGTGATCAATGTGGCCAATCAAAGAGAATGCCAAGGTTTTCAGGGCTCCACCCCAAAAAACAGAGATGCCAAGAAACTGGACCTATTTGGCCAAAAGGTCTACTCGACTGGGGCCCGCAGCCTCTGATAGCCAACAAGCAGGCTATAGTAAGCCGCTACGGGCATAACACCTGCTCGTCTATGACTAAGTTTGCGGAGCTCCTTCACCAGGAGGCTTGGGTGGAGTCTCCACATTCGTGAAGGGAGGGAAACTGGTCTCCAGAGCATCACTACAAGCGGCTTTGGACGCAGTGGATGCAGCCTCCCGCACACTGGCCACAGAGGTAGTGATGAGACAAGGCTCTTGGGTGCAGGGTTCCGGTCTACCACATGAGGTCCAACAGACGATTCAGGACCTTCCTTTTGAAGGATCAGCTCTCTTCTCTGAAAAGACAGATAAGAGACTTCATAGTTTGGAGGACTTGAGAGCTACCTTGCGCTCTCTGGGACTTCACATGCCGGCTATCCAGCACCGGCATTTTGGGCCTCAGCCTGCCCCTTGGCTTTATCAACCACAAAACCACCAGGACGTTCCAGATAAGTGTAACAGGAGTACTAGAAGAAAACAACCTTCCTCCTCTACGCAAAACTCTGGCCAGCCAAAACCCACACCTGAACCTAGACCAACCTTTTGAGGGTACGGTTGAGGATGGCTTTCCAGTATGATCTCTGGTTCCTTCCCATCTTACCTTCTCGTCCCGTCTATCCCCTTTTTACCAGGCCTGGTCCTGAATTACTTCAGACTGCTGGGTGCTCTGCACAGTAGATAGGGGATATGCTATCCAATTCTATATTCCCTGCCTACCCAACCGTGTTCCCCGTCCCTTTTCAGGGACCCCTCTCACAAGCAATGTCTAATTCAAGAAGTGCATTCCCTCCTCTCGGTAGGGGCAGTAGAGGAGGTTCCTCAGGAGCTAAGGGGCAACGGGTTCTGCTCCTGGTATTTCCTAATACCGAAGGCCAAGGAGGGCCTCAGACGCATCCTGGACCTGTGACAGGTCAACAGGCATGTAAAGCAACTCAAGTTTTGCATGGTTTCACTAACCTCCATTATCCCCTCCCTGGATCCAGGAGACTGGTACGCCACCCTCGACTTGAAGGATGCGTATTTTTATATCACAATAGTCCCACATCACAGATGCTACCTCAGATTCGTGGCCGGCAGAGGCCACTGTCAGTTTGCTGTCCTCCCGTTTGGACTGTCAACTGCCCCCCATTTATTGACAGCATGCATGGCAGTTGTTGCAGTGTTCCTGTACAAATGCCAGATACAAAATTTTCCATATCTCGATGACTGGCTAGTCAAGGGGCGCTCAAGAGCCAGGTGGAGGCTCAGGTCGAATTTATAAGAAGGATCTTCCTTGAACTAGGTCTCCTCATAAATGAGGAAAAAACTACCTTGTCCCCGGTGCAGAAGATAGAGTACATAAGCGCAGTCCTGGACTCAACCTGAGCCAAGGTGTACCTCCCAGAAGCCAAGTTTTGATCACTGCGGGATATCATACAGGGCCTCAGACAGTTCCCCACCACCTCAGCGAGGAACTGCCTAAGACTACTGGGGCACATGGCCTTATGCACCTAGGTGGTGCAGCACGTCAGGCTGAGACTGCATCCACTCAGTCTTGGCTAGTGTCAGTGTATCGGTCAGCTCGAGATGCTCTGGACTGCATTGTAACCGTGCCTCACTCAGTGTTGGACTCCCTTCTGTGGTGGCTCAACCCGCAGGTGGTTTGCGTGGGAGTGCCCTCTCTTTCTTTGGTGACAGACTTCTCGGATCTGGGCTGGGGAGCTCAGCTAGGGGACCTGAGCACTTAAGGCCTCTAGTCTCAGACGAACCTCCCTCTATACATCAATGTCAAAGAGCTGAGAGCAGTGTATCTGGCATGCTATGCTTTCAAGGCCCATGTGCTGGGCCGCTGTGTCTAGTCCTCACAGACAACACCTTGGCAAAGTTCTATATCAACGAACAGGGGAGAGTGCACACTCCTCTCCCCTGTGCCGGGAAGCGCTCGCACTGTGAGACTTCTGTGTAGAACACTCAGTCCACCTACAGGCGTCATACCTCCCAGGGGTTCAGAATGCACTGGTGGATAGCCTCAGCTGGACCTTCCATGGCCACGAATGATCCCTTCAACCAGATGTGGTGAACTCAGTCTTCCGATTCTGGGGCTCTTCCCAGATAGACCTGTTCGCCAATTGTGGCAACAGGAAGTGTCAGGCATTCTGCTCCCTTAGGAGTCACAGCCTGGGGTCCACTGGGAATGCCTTCCTTCTCTCTTGGGTGGACCACCTGCTCTATGCTTTTCCACCTATCCTGCTGGTCCACATGGTGCTCCTCAAGATCTGCAGGGACTGGGCTTAAGTTATACTGATAGTGCCGGCGTGGCTGCACCAACACTAGTTCACCTCGCTCCTGGAAATTTCGGTGGCGGCTCCACTCATCTTACTGCTGGTCCAGGACCTGATCACACAGGACCATGGCAGACCCCGGCACCCAAATCTGGAGTCCCTTTACCTCACAGCCTGGATGCCCCATGGCTAAGTGCCGCAGAGCAGTTGTGTTTGGACCAGGTCAAACAAGTCATCCTGGGTAGTAGAAAGCCTTCCACCAGGACAACATACCTTGCCAAGTGGAAACATTTCTCCATCTGGGCCGAGCAATGCTAACAGTAGCCTCTTCTTGCCCCCTTACCGTTCATACTGGACGGCCTCTTGCACCTAAAACGTCAAGATCTATCCCTGTCATCAGTAAAGATCCATTTAGCTGCCATCTCTGCCTTCCATTCACTCATTGGATGTACGCAGAGCCTTATCCTTTTATATAGAGAATACTAAGCCATTTCGGAAGTCTGTCCAACTTTTTGTGACCGTGGCAGATACACTGAGAGGACAAAGGAAACCTTTCATTCTATCTCATTGTGGATCACATCTTGCATTAAGGAGTGTTACGGCCTGGCAAAGGTGCCCGCCTCGCCGATTACTGCCCACTCCCCAAGGGCAAGGCACAGGAAGTAATTCTTGCTAGTCTGCGCTGATTAGGCCTCAACAGTTATTGTGTCTAGGTTTGGGCACCACATTTCAGAAAAGATGTGGACAAATTAGAGAAAGTCCAGAGAAGAGCAACAAAAATGATTCAAGGTCTAGGAAACGTGACCTGTAAGGGAAGATTTAAAAAATTGGGTTGGTTTAGTCTAGAGAAGAGAAGTCTGAAGGTGGGACACGATAACAGTTTTTAAATACATAAAAGGAGGAGGGAGAAAAATTTTCCTTAACCTCATAGGATAGGACAGGAAGCCATGGGTTTAAATTGCAGCAAGGGCTGTTTATGTTGGACTTCAGGAAAAAATTCCTAACTTTCAGGGTGGTTAAGCACTGGAATAAATTGTACAGGGAGATTGTGAAATCTCAGTCATTGAAGATTTTTTAAGAGCAGATTAGGCAAATGCCTGTCAGGGAGGCATAATACTTAGTCCTGCATTGAGTGCGTGGGACTGGACTAGAAGGCCTTTTGAGATCCCTTTCATTCCTACAGTTCTGTCCTCCAGACAGTTAAAAACCTTTTAAGTCCTGTCAGTGCTCCAATGCAGATATATTCTCTATTTGTCAGGAATCTACCTTGTAGCAAGGTTCCCCTGCCATTATGATTACTGTAGTATAGATGGCCTTGCCTTGTTATTTAGCTGCATGTGTAGCTCTTTTTGACATCTACAATTTAAGCATCTTTTTTTATTTTGTTGTACTTCTGGAAATGTGGATACAGACACAGGATTTATGATGTATGGTGTTTTGTCTTACTGATGCAAAAATGTATGTTTTGTGAAAAACATTAAGACCATGAAGGTTCTGTTGATAGCTCTCGAGCAATCATCTTGTTCAGAAGACCATTTTAATTTCTGGTAGCATACTTTCCTACATTTTCTGTTTCCAGACATCATTAGGGGTGTGTCTGTAGATTTAACTTCTGTACAGATATAGGTTTTTTTATTTTAATACTCAGCTGGCATATATTCTCATGGTGCTGTCTGCTGATCCCTTGACATTTTACTTATGTTCCAATGATGGACAGTTCTGAAAATGGTAATTCATTATTTATTATTGTGAGAAACAGCTCTGGAATACCTCTCTGAGGGAAGGGTTATTTTAATCGTTATTTTTCTTTTAGGGTGAAATGCTGGTCAAGATCTTGATGTGCAATGTCTCTCACGATGAAGAGCCGGATTCCTCTTGTTCTCCTTGCCTGTGGCTCCTTTAACCCCATCACAAACATGCACATGCGTTTATTTGAGCTGGCTAGAGATCACCTTCATCAAACAGGTAAGTAGGATGGAGTTTATGCAGCCCTCTTGTGGAACATGGAGTATTTGAAATGAAAGGGAGGTTGGATTTTCCAGTCTTAGGACTAAAGGCTGATTGGCTGTTTTAACACTTATTTTCATGGTCTTATTTTTTACTAATTAAGTGTGACTCTTTGATAACACATTGGATGGAATGTTGAATAAAGAAATTCTAATGTTACCTCCTCCTTTTGAGTCTTGTTACCCTCCTTGGAGCTTTTATAACAAGGTGTTCACACAATTGCAGTTTGTTTTGTCAACAATTTTAAGATCTCATTTGCAGTGGAAATTTGCTGCAGGCTGGGTCTGGTGAAAGGTCACCCTTCTTTGGAACACAGAAGAAGTACTGATGCTGAAATTTCGGGATTTTATGATAAGGTGGTAATTTAATATGAAGAAATGATGCAGTTTGCAGTTTTAACTACCAGGTAAAACTGGGAAGGGGTGTGGGGAAGTGAGATTCATTACCCCTATTCATTAAGGGCTAGAGCTTTCTTCCCCTAGCAAAATAGTCCTATATGAGGGACAGGAGGTCAAAATTTCAGCAAGCTAGGAAGTCTCAGCAGCTAAGTGGAGTGGCTAGTGGCCTAGAGAATCAGCAGTCTAAAAGAAAGCAAGAAATCTGAAGCAGCAGTGTTGCTATGAAGGAAAGAATCCCAAAATTGATTAACTCTTAATTCCTGAGTGCTTTCTCCCAGAAATTGTTAGGGAGTGGGGATAAATAATTGATCGGAAATGGCCGGGGGACAGGGGGATCTAAGGAATGGGTAGGGAGATAAGGCATTTGAAAGTGGTTGGAGAATAGCATTAGCAGAAATTGTTTGGTCAAACATGGGAATCCAGAAATTCTGCTAACCTGCACTGGTTAGAGAGGCACTTGCATGCTAATAGTATGCTTTGAGAGGAAACTGTGATTTTTCTGGAGGGAGAATTGCTGAGCTGCCTCTGTACTAAAGGGTTTCAGTCCTCTAGGGGCACCAGAACTAAATGGTTAAAAGGAGTTTGAAGTTGGCTTCCCCTCTTTTGGGCTACTGCTCCCCCTGCTGTACAGTTGGACAAAGAGAGTATGGGCAGGGGTGGGAGTGGGTCATGATTCCATCTGCTCCAATATGCAAGGCAGCAAGCTGAGGTGGTGTGAAATGGGAAACAATCTGATACTGGAACAGGCCAGTGGCTGATTGCTTTTCTGAAGGAAGGACTGAACCTGGAAATGAATTATGACTGAAGCACAGTTCATTCCCTGGTCTGCTCTAAGGGCAGTGCAGCCAGGCACTGCCCCTCACTCTGGCAGATTGCTAAATCATCATTTAGCCCAAATTTTATTAGAAATGTGCCTTTGGAAGGTTGGAATGAAAGTTTTGCTTTGCAGTGTTACTTTCAGTTCTTTGATGTGTGATAGTGTTGAACTGACATTGAATGAGTTAGGCTGTTGCTGTGTCAGTGTGATGAGTGGTGGAGTTAGTGGGCTAATGTTTGGTGATTGGTACTGTGAGGGATGTAATTTTTTTTTTTTTACTTTTTCATTTAATCAGTGTCGACACAGGTAATTGAGTAATACACATTGTACAGTAAAACAAATAGATGTGTTCACTTATTTATTTTACTATTATGATAACGACCTTCTAAGTGTATCTTCTGTTTATGCATTGAGATTTACTAATATAAATAGTCTAAGCAATAAGTGGGGAATATTTATCTCTGTCATGGTTTTCTGTAGCACCATAACTGTGCTTTCTAAGTGCTTCCCAGGTAAATTAGATCTGCATACCAATAGTTTTGTGGAATCTTCTCCCAGGGCTATGGGAAGCTTTACTTTGAGGTAACTAGATAGATTTTAAAAATCATTCCGGCTGTGGTAGGGAACTCTCTAAGAGAAGGGTCTGGCAGCATGCCCTAGACATTGGTCATACTCTGAGTTAGTCTACTCCAGAAGCTTGTTTCACAGTAGAATCCCTCTACCCAGAAAGCTTAAATGCTTCATCCTTCTCTTTGTCTGCTGCATTGTTCCAGAGGTGCTTGCTGATGTAACAGAGTCCTGATTGATTGATTGATTTTGGCTTGGAAGATGAGCATCATGATGTAGAAGCAGACTGGAAACCTATGGTGGAGTCAGAGTTCAGTGGTGCTGTGTCACAGAGGCCTGTTTCACTACAAGGGGACTGTGATCTGCTGTATTTTGCATTGCTTCCATCTTCAGACATAGATACAGGAGTTGTAATAATGCTCTCTATAAGGAATCTGTGGCATGGTCCTCTTCAGAAGGTGTGAAGTTGCTAGCAAGCTGAAGGTAGAAGAAAGCATTTTTGGTTACTGATGCTACCTGGCTGTCTATGCTCAATGATGACTCAGAAGCTATATAGCAGTTATGCAATAGTATGCTTAAATTTCTCTTCACATTCCTGCTTCACTGTTATGAATGGCATGAATCACCCTTGTGCATACAACATAACTGACATCTATCTCTGGTAATTTTTTCCCATTTTGCACACCTCTTCAGTTTCAAATGCAGCCTCTCTATTCCTGTTTCACATACTTTCCCACTTTAGGAATGGCATTTTATTGAGTTCCTTTAGATCTTCAGTGATAACAGCACTCTCATCAGCACATGTCAAGTGATTCATCCTTTTGTTGATATCAGTAGACAAATCTTATGAAATCACTTCCTAAATACAGTAGATGTGTCTACATGCCATGAATAGCTATGGGAACAATGCATCTCAGTCTGGGTTTTATCTTTTCCCATGTGAAACCATATTTGACTTGTCGCGAATCTTCACACATAGTTAGATTTTTTTTTCCATATGTGACACAGCTCCTTGTTCTGCAAGTGTCTTTTGGAACTCGTGCTGATTGTGCCAAATACCTTTTACACAATCTGTTAATGCTAATTCTGTCAGATGCTCATGTTCCCCTGCCATCTTTATAGTTTGTATGGATTCACATGGTTTCAATTGATAGTGAGAAAAGCCAGTTCTAGAACCCGCCTGACATTAGGTAATTTGAAATATTTTTGATAGTATTCTGGTTTGTATATCTTCTCTTGCTTGATGTCTCCTAGCTGGGTGCTCCAGACAAGCTCAAGAGGGGCAGCAGACCAAAGAGAAGAACAGTGAAGATCAGTGAAGCTGCAGGGACCCCAGATCCATTCACCCAGCATATGCCATAAACATGTTGCTGCATGGTAAAACTCCCATTGTGGCCCCTAAGGTAGCTGGCTGCAGAAGTAGCTGGCATGTAAAAGATTGCATGCTTTGAGAGCCTCTTTTCTGCACCTGTGACTTTCCTGTGGATTTCCCTCAGTGGATTCCCCTCTCACCCTGAAGCATATAGTCTTCAGGAGAGTGGAGGAATGAGGAGGAGGATTGAAGTTAATAGACAGGGTTTTGAGAGGAGAAGAGTCAGCAAAAAAAGAATACAGGGGAAAGAAAGAAGGAGGGGAAAAAATGAGAGAAAATGGACTGAAAGAAGAAGAGATGGTAGCTGTGTTACGACATTGTTCAAGGGGGATAGGGAGGTGACCCAAAGAGAGCACCAGCAAAATCAGTTGAACAACTTGAGTTACCAGCTTGTATATGTGTGCAAAGGCTTTATTGTAACCAGTATTACTTAATATTCACGCCTTGCTGCTTCTTCATGGCAAAGTATGATTGCTGCTTTTTCTCCCTTATTCAGATGTATGTCATGCACGATATCTCAAAAACTTACAAAAACTATGTCCATGACCCACAGGAGTCAAATCAACTTGTCTCCTAGCTCTTCGCATTTAACAGATACTAGAGATTATTTTTTCCTTTTTGTTTCCAATACATCCTGGTTTCTTTGATATATTCTGGTGCAATATATTGATTATAGAGGCCCTTCTTACGTTTATTACTTGTAGCTAATAATCCACCAATAGAGTATCATAATATCATAGGTGTTGCTCTGTCCTTCTGTGACCCAAAACACCACTATAGTCACATGCTACACACTTGTGACCGAGTGCTGGGCAACAGCAGTTGAGCCACTACAACTCTGATTAATTTCTAGAACAGACCTTATTAAAAAGAGCTGTGCCTAATTGATGGGCTGAGGAGAACTAAAAGGCCGTATGGGAAAGGGGCTTGCAAAGAGATACCAGGGAGGGGAGAGAGATCTCTCTCTCTCCTGCTTGCCGTAGGAGCTGAGGGCTTCCTAGGACTGTAGGAGTAAGGCTATATGTTGTGTAAGGATGGTGCAAACAGATATTGGTAATAAAGTGCATGGGGTGTTTGCCCAACAGGAAGGGCTCTGAGCTGTTTGGGTGCTTGAACAAAGGCAAGAGCGAGCTGGCCCTTCCACAAAACCATTCATCTTTTGCAGACGAGTGGACTCACCCTTATGGCGCCTCTTGTGGGTCTGTTCTGGGAATTAGCTCTTTTTCCAGCCAGGAGTGCCCTCTGCAGACCAGTGATTTCACCTGTCCTCTGGCCCCGTGTCCCTTCCTGGACCCTGGTGCCCCTTTAACTGGGGTGCTGCTCCCTGGCAGTACCCCACCAATCTGGGTCTCCCCTCCCTGGGGAATCCCCAACCCACTATCCCCACTTCACCTCAGTGCCAGGCTGCTGTCAGTCATCATCTAGCCCTGGGCCAGACTGCAATATCAGCCTACTCATCACTGGCAAGGTTGGGTTTGGACCTACTGCCTTTGCCTACCCCAGGGCTGCCCTCTGCAACCCTCAGTACCTATTGGCCTTGTTCTAGGCTGCAGCCTGGGGCTTTCCAGGCTGGAGATCCCCAGCTCCTCTGCTTTTCCCCAGTGCTGCTCCATTCAGGTACCATTTAAACTCTCTGTAGCTAGGTCCCTCTCCTCCTACAGGCAGAGGGAGACTGTTCAGGCTTCTGACTCACAGCCTCTTAAAGGGACCAGCTGGGCCTGATTGGGGCCTGGCCCCAGCTTTTACTGCCTTCCCCAGTCAGCCTAGGCTTTCCTTCCCAGCCCTCTCCCAGGGCTGGTTTTAACCTTTTCTGGGCCGGAGCAGGTGACCACCCTGTTACATCTTTGTACAAAAATTTGCTTTGTCGTCAATATGGTGATATGTAAAGTTATAAATTCCCCCGTGTGATATTAGCAAACGTTCAAAACCAGACAGCCCTGCTTAAGCAAATGTTGTTAGACAGATCCAAGGAATGTCTGTTTACTTCAATTTACATATAAGTAATAAATGGGGTATTCAAGATAGCAGGGGGAGGAGATGGCAGGAAAACAGAACAATTTGCATTATAGCCAACACAACGGAACAAAAAGGAGGAGTGTGTCTGCTTGAATAAACATTACTTTCAAGGGTAAACCTGAGAAAAATCCACTTCAAAGGTTCACTGGACTATAAAAGAAAGAGGAGAACCTCAAGTCATCTCTCTCACCAGCACCTTTGAGCCTATGGGAGAGATCCTGACCAAAGAAAGGGTCAGTCTCCATCTTGCTGCAAGACGGGAGGTGAAAAAGGCCATCTTAAACAAGGCCTTGAACCAAAATTGATTGTTTTAGGCTCTTATATGAGTTTTCATTTTTAAATGCTTGTAACCATTTATAACTTTCTCTTATAGTTGAATTCACTTAAAATCCTATCTTCTTTTGATAATAAACTTGATTTTTTTTTAATCTAAACCAGTCCGATGCTGTGCATAAACTAAACTGTTTGGTAATTTCAGTTAAAGCAACAAACTGTTGAATATTGACTCTTTACATGGTGCAAAGAATTGTAATATCTGAAGTGTCCAGAAGAGGGATGGACTTTGCAGAACACATGTTTTGGGGAAAATCCAGGACTGGGAGTGTGTTGGGGTTGCCCTGCAAGTGGTAACCAAGGCTTCTGGAAGCTAGGGTGTGACTGGTGTGTTGCTTGCGAGCTGCTGGATCAGGTCTGCAGCTATACAGAGACACCCTAGGTGTGACCTGCATCTTAATAGACTGGTTATGAGCAGCACAGGTTGGGAGCTACAGAAGCAAAACATTGCGTGGTACCCAGGGTTACCGGGCAGCTGGTGAAACAGCCCCTCGCTGGTCTGAATTGCATCCCAGAATATGACACCTTATCTTCTAGTTCTCTCCATTCCTAGCTCTGTTTCAAAAACAGCATCTCATCACGCACTGAACTCAGTTTGGAGACTTCCAACTCACTGCCCCTTCTGTTCTAATTAATCCCTCATCTACCTTGTGCCAATTTGTTATCTACTGTTGGGTGATGAGACAGTAACTATGACAGATTGTGGGGCATGTCTATGTCATCTTATGAGTTCTATTTTGGGTTAGTGAATGTCTTTTTATATTTCAGCCTCCAGTCTGAATGAAACCTTTTGAGTGTTCATACTTGACACCTAATGGACGGTCTGTGTCTAGGAAAAGGTGACCGAGTCATTAAGGGCCATCAACACTGAATGGCTCTACCCCAGCTGAACAATGAGTTTGCAGCTAGCAGGGGCAATGTCTTTGAATGACTGCCCAGAAGCTGATGGGGACTGCAGCTTAGAAATTTCCAAGTGGAAGCACCAGAAGAGAAAAGGTGTCAGAGACTGTTTGTTTTAAAAGAGAAATGCTCTCTAAGGCTATGTCTATGCTGGCAGAGTTTTTTCACCGAGAGTTTGGTTTGCAATCAAAAAGCATTCAGAGAAAATCATTGTTGTATGTTCACACTGTCATACGCTGTTGGCACTGCGTGTCCACACTTGGGGCAGTCATATTGACAGTAACTCCAATACACTGTGGGTGGCTATCCCACAGTTCACCTCTCCACTTTCTGCCAGTAAGTATTGAGGGAAGGCAGAGGGGATCGCAGCGCATGATCAGTCTGGGCTCAATGTCCCACAATGCATTGCTTTCTTTCCCAGCATCCCATCTGTTTGTCTTCGGTTAATGGCATTTTTCAGTGTCCCTTGTTTTCTGCTTGCCCTGTCATGGAGCCCACGCTGCTCTCCACTGCTCTGCTAGCTACCACTACCACATTGCAAATGGCAGTGGGGTTAGTGCGGAAGCTCCAAAGTCAATGGGAATCACAGTTGTCTGAGGTGCTGTCCGACATGGATAGGAGCAACATTAGATAGCTTTTGGCATTCACGCCACAAGTGAACATGGTGCAATGTTGCTTTTGGGCTCGAAAAACTAATACTGAGTGGTGGGGTCACATAGTTATGCAGATCTGGGATGATGAGCTGTGGCTGCAGAACTTTCAGATGCAGAAAGCCACTTTTCTGGAACTGTGTCTGAGCTTGCCCCAGCCCTGCGGTGCAGGGACAGCCAACTGAGAGCTGCCCTCAGGGTGGAGAAGTGCGGGGCGATTGCAGTGTGGAAGCTGACTACTCCAGACGGCTACCAGTCGGTCATGGATCAGTTTGGAATGGGGAGGTCAGCCGTTGAGACTGTATTAATGCAAGTGTACAGGGCATTAATTGCATCCTGCTGCGAAAGACTGGCAACGTGCATGAAATAGTGGAGGACTTTGCAGAAATGGGTTTCCCTAACTGTGGAGGGGTGACAGATGGCATGCATATTCCAATTTTGGTGCTAGATCACCTTGCGACAGAATACATCAATAAGAAGGGGTACTTCTCCATGGTTTTGCTGGTGCTTGTGGATCACTGTGGCCGTTTCACTGACATCAGTGCGGGAAGGTGCATAATGCATGTATCTTCAGGAATATCAGCCTTTACAGAAAGCTGCAAGCAGGGGCTTTCTTCCCAGACCAGAAGATCACCATAGGGGATGTCAAAATGCCCATAGTGATCCTGGGAGACCCTGCGTATCCCTTAATGCCATGGCTCGTGAAGCCGTACATGGGAAAACCTAGATAGTAGTAAGGAGCGATTCAACAATAGGCTGAGTAGGTGCAGGATGATCATGGAATGTGCATTAGGCAGATTAAAGGACCGCAGGTGATCCCTTTATGGGAAGTTAGACCTCAGTGAAGAAAATATTACCATGTCCTAGCCTCATGTTGCATCATAATGTGAAGGGAAAGGCTATTAGAGGGGCACAACAGGGGGCAATTCAAATCAGGGAGGCTTTGAGGAAACACTTTGAAGATGAGAACCAGTAACATTTGTTGCTATGCTTGGGACTGCAGTGCTTAATGAAGTCGAGTTTTGCTAGGCCAAGAAGCACTTGTAATTGTTCAGGCCAAGGATTCAATGTAAGCAAAAGATTACAGTGCTTGTGTATTTGCTGATGCCTTTTGCTAGCATAAATTGCATGGAAACAGAGTGCTTACCTTTCAAATAACTTCGCTTTTATTGCAAAATAAAAAAGCCACAACAGTCCGTGCACGCGCGCGCACACAGACACATGCACATTCTCAAGCGAGAGGAGGTACCAGGGAGGCCCAACTTTCAGAGCTGAGCTATCGTTTGTGAAGATGTCTGCGGGGGTGGTGTGCACGGTAAAGCGAGAAGTCCCAGAATGCGGAAAGGAATGTGTGGGTGGAGTTTGTGAAGGGCATGGGAAAGTTCTGAATGTGCTGAAGGGGAAGGTGTGCACACATGTGCTCAGTCTGCAGCATTATGAGGGATGCAGCATGTCGGTTTGCCCCTCCGAAATTTTTATCATCCTCTCTGCTGCATCCGTACTGTAGGCCTTATTTTTCTTTTTCTGCCTGTCGCTTTCCTGCCACTGCCTACATTTACTCTTCTCTGCTTCTGAGTGGAGTAGCACCTCCCTGAACATATCTTCCTTGCTCCATCTTGGGCACTTTCTTATCTGGCTGAGATGCTCAGCCAGTGTGTAGGGCGGTGCCTTTCAAAGACAGATCTGGAGAAGCACAAGGCACAATACACGGAAGCATGATTAAGTATACGTACAGCATTGAAACAGTTCAGTAAAACACACCACTGCTAACATATCAGTCACTTTCTCGCTGACCCTAGACAAGCACAGGTGCTGGCGAAGACCCCAAGCATGATGAGTTTACCCTTAGGCATTGGAGAAAAGCAATATTATAGGGTTTTGGGGCACTTGACGAGGGAAAATATTCTAAAGATTCCCACCCTTTTCCACAGGAAGAGATCTTGTAGCAGACATCTCATTCTTGAGGGTAACCAGAGAAGCAAGGATGCATCCACTACATGCTAGCAGCTTCCGCCCTGGTCCCTATGCAGCTCGACTCTGTCCCTCCTCAAGTGATTGCAGACTGGTGCGGGAAAGTGTCCCTCAGCGGGGGAAAGGAGCAAAGCAGCTCTGCCAAGGAGCCTTCAGCAGACGATTGTTGAGTACCTCCAGGAAAGCTTCCTGGAGATCTAGATTGTAAAGCTGAATTCTCTGAAATTACACATTGCAGTCTTGAACAGTGTTTGTTTCTTCTGATTTCTTCTCACTGAACATGAAAATTTTCCTTAAGCGGTAGAGCTTTTAAATACAACTCTGGTCCTCAAGTGCCCTCTTTGGAGACTCTGGTCCTAATGCAAAGTACATTGAAGTCAGTGGAAAGACTCTTTTCATCCTTATCTGCTTCCTTTGTACCCCTTACATTCAGTCGTATTGGTGTTGTTCACAGTGATCACTTCGGTCAGGAGAATTTCACAATTGGGGTCCCTATAAATGGAGCCACAATGCCTTATTATTCACATTATTTTCAGGATGGAGGTTTCACGCTTCATTCCCAAACAAAACACTAGTTTTCACAGATCACAAAATGCTGCTCTTCCTTTCTTCTGTCCAAATTCAAAAGACTCTCTCTGAGTGGGGTGGTGATTTGAGAAAATGTGATGTGAAAATTGTGATATAAGCGGAAAGTAATTTTTATTTTATTATAAACTTGATATGTAGAAAGCACTCTTTTTATCTAAGGACTGTCCCCTTCAGAGGATCTTGATCCTTATTCATCCTCAACTACTAATCAGTTAAAGGGAGGGAAGGGATAGCTCAGTGGTTTGAGCATTGGCCTGCTAAACCCCAGGTTGTGAGCTCAATCCTTGAGGGGGGTCACTTAGGGATCTGGGGCAAAAATAAGTAATTGATCCTGTTAGTGAAGGCAAGAGGCTGAACTCAATGACCTTTCAAGGTCCCTTACAGTTCTAGGAAATAGGTATACCTCCAATTATAAAACCTTATAAAGGTAGGGGGGCTTCAAAGGCCACAATAGCCAAATGCATTAAGCCATGTAGTGCTTGGAGGATTCATGTCCAATTGGACTCCTACATGGTGCCCATTACCACACTAACTTCATGCCTTGTACATGTTAATGAATTTATTCTAACACCCATCTGTGGTAGTGAAGGGACAAGATTTGCAAGGTTACAGTAGGGTGTTCCACTACCACTTTCACGACTGACTCAGTAATTTACTTCCTTTTCTAAATAGGTAGATGACATAACTATCACAATATTTTTCTTCTCATGGATTGGTGTTTCTTATTTCCTCCCAGAGGATTATCTGACAAAAAGCTGAAAAATGTTGTCTTGCCTGTTAGTTTTTTTTTCTTCTTCCCACTGCCTTTTTTTGTACTTGACAATCTCTTCCTCAGTTTGTTTTTGAGTATAAATCTGGAATGATATCGCTTTATAATACTTTTTTTTAATTTGTAAAGAGTATTGGGTGACTAATATCTCAGCTTTTGCAAATGGCTGTAGAGCCAGAACACTGAACATCTAATACTGCTTGACTCAGTTAAATGTAACCTCTACGTAAGATAAAGAATTTGGCTTAAATAGAATGTTGAAAAAATAAGGTTTTCATTTCACTGACATTAATATGCTGAAAGGTCTCCAAGGAACAGTGCTGTTCTTTTGTGGATTAAATGCAAACTATAAACATTACTTTAACATAAGTCTTTTATTTTGTGATTTAATGTATGCATAGTCATACACGAAGAATTGTTAGAAAAATTAAATAATCCAATTAGCTAACTTGGTTCTGAAAAGTAGGCAAGTGTCTTTGTAGCTGGGTTTTTTAATGAAGAAATAAAAATATTTTTATAAATATTTGCTAGAGTGTGCATCTATATTTTAGTAATTAAAATACAAGATTACATCTTTATTTTCAAATGGACATGAGTATTCTTCACTATGAGGTGTTGAGCAGCTGCCCCCCAAAAGGTGACTGCATTTCAGTTGTGAACAAAGGGGTTTGTGTGTGTGTTTAAAAAAAAATTATAAAATTGATATAAGCAGTTCTTGCAAAGATTTACACGTGATTAACTCTACACACTGTGAGTAGTCTCACTGAAGTGAAGAAATATTGATTCTGTGCTCTCCCTCTTCCAAAAATCACCCAAATTCTCCCAAGCCAAGCTCCTGCCTGCTATGATCATGCACTATGCTGCATTAATGTGAATGGACAAAGTAATCTCAGGTGGATTTTAAATGAATAGGGCAACTGTGCATCCCACCAAAACCAGGAATGTCTTTTGGTTGATCCCAGAGAGATTTACAGGAATTTTTATTTTGTCCTGCTGCTGTAAACCCCAGAAGACTGGCCACCTCAAGGAGTTGCCAGCTAGCTGAGTTGGTAAAAAGGACAGTAGGCTGGGTGTGTATGCGTGCACGTCTTAGATCTGTCACATGTTACAGTGGATAGGCTCTTCTGTGTAGTGCCTCGTGCTTCAGGCAGCACGAAACTTTCCAGCGTCACTTGTCCTGTCTCTCTTCTGCCTGGTCTGTCACCAAGTGACGTGATGTAATCTGAAGGGACTGAGAAGCACTCACTAAATCTGTTTCTTAACCTGTTCAGGTTGGGTCCTGCCTGCTGCACTTGCAAAAGGCCCCTGGATATCAGTCACCAGCTGTCCACTGCCTACTAACAAATTTAGGGGCCCTTTCCTGTACTAAACCTGAATCCCAATGCACAAGGAATTTCCCTTAATTGACACTGAGCAACTCTGGATATTTAGTGGAAATAGCCTACATCAGGTCTAGAGTGAAAGAGAATATGTTGCTTGAGAAAGGTTGGTTTGTTTTTTTGGTCTGGGAGTTATAATGTATTTAAACTAGCAGCCGTAATGCAGTAAAGGAAAATGTTTGCTCCCAGGTGTTGGATCAGTGTCAGGTTTAATTAATGTCACAGCAGTTACTGCTATGAGTTTAACTTTGATTTGTCCATTACAAAATGTAAGTCAGGAGAATTAAATACTGCATGATAAAGTATTTCAGTGAAATCTAGAGGTGAGGTTGAAGTGTAATCTGTAGTAATTCTGTTTAAGCCTGCAGCAGTGCCATCTTCAAAGCTCTGGAGTTTAGAGAGGTGCCAAGCATCATAAAACAAATATATAAACTCTTTTTTGTTATGTTTTTAATCTTGGTTTAATTTAGAAGATTTATTAATCTAATGAAACCATTTCAATAGAGAGAAGTAAATTTTCCACATGGTGAGCTAGAAGTAGGACACAGAACTCTTGGTATTGGTAATAACTAATATAATATACATTTCCATTACACATCCATACTGACATACTGCTAATTTAAATTCTCCTGTATTATTGGGAAGGTTCTATTTTTGGCAATTAATGTGGAAAAATAATTGGTTAGATTTAAGCTGTAGGGCCTAATCCTCTACAGGCATATGCAGATGTAACTGCATGATATTAATAGGAATTTCATTAATTTCGTCAGCAGTGAATCTGGTTCCCACAGACTAATCTAGATGATGCTAAATTAGTACCAGTATTTAGCAACTTTATATTTTCAAAGTACTGTACAAAGATTAACTGATTTACTCTAATCCAATTAAACAGCCTCTGGATCTAGACAAAGATATAACCCTGCACCAAGGGTGTCAGACTCAGGTGGAGAGGCCCAAATCTCACTTTTAATTATGGTCCATCAGCTAGGGTGTAAATTTAGAACTACGGTGGGAGTTTGCACAAAGATTAAAGTAGAATGTAGTATTTATGGAGTTACTAAACTTTTGTTGTTTGTGTTTCAGTAGTACCTAGAGGTCCCAATCCAGGATCAAAACATTGTTGTTCCTGGTGCTGTGCAAACACATAAAGATGGACCATGCCCCAAAGTACTTACAGGTTGTTTTGTTGTTTGTCCAATGCCTTATTGTCTCATTCAGTGAGAAAATTTGCTACCTTCTAGGACCTCAAGTAAGTCTATCCTTTGTTTCTTTTTATTCCCCATCCTCCTTTCTGTCCCTCTTCATCTGTGTGTGTGTGTGTGTGTGTGTGCGCGCGCGCGTCTGTGTGTGTGCATTTGTCATTTGACCCTCTGTCTGCTTTTCCTTCCCTGTAGCGACCCTCAATTCCCACCGCTTGCAGACTTTACTCCCTCTTATCCCTTTTGTTTGTGCAAAATCTTAGATTTCATAATCTGAACATGTCAAGTGGGCCACATAATGCATCCGGGGGCTAGATCTCGCTCACAAGCTGTATATTTGACACCCCTGCCCTATGCTATTACAGTAAGACTAGCTAATGAAAATGGCTCAGAAAGGCAAAGTTCCTTAAAGGAACACAAATTTCAATTTTCAAAGACTTACCGTTATTCTCTACCTCTTCGTTTAACAGTCTGTAGGGTAACACTGTTAAACAACAATCTCATATGGATGGGAATTCCCCTTGAGACTGTGTGTCTCAAGTATCAGCCAGCAGATTTTGCAGAGTGGCAGAATTCTAGCCCACACTCCCTGACTCCCACCTGCCTATTATCTCACCCACTGGAGCTCTGCGGATCCCTTCCTGCCACACAGTCAGGCTAGATTCAAACTGACCCAACAACTCAGCCTAAAAGGTGCCATGAGCTCTTTAGGAAAATGGTTCTCTATCTTATCTGGACACCTTGCTTCCTTGCATCTAGCTCACCCCCTACTCCCATTTAGGAATGGGAAGATCAGGATCATTTTGACCCAATAATGCTCATTTTCAAATGCCATGGCAGTCTTAACTCTCAGGTTGAGAATCCAGGCTCTAGTTGATAGAATTTCAGGGTTGGAAGGGACCTCAGGAGGTCATCTAGAACAACCCCCTGCTCAAAGCAGTACCAATCCTTAGACAGATTTTTGCCCCAGATCTCTAAATGGCCCCCTCCAGGATTGAACTCACAACCCTGGGTTTAAGCAGGCCAATGCTCAAACCACTGAGCTATCCCTCTCCAAAAGCAATTGAAGTCAGAGAGATTCCTATTGGCCTTAGTGGGCTTTGAAAGAGGCCTTTCATGTGGGTGAGGCAAGGGGATGGACATCAACATCCCTTTTGGGGATGAAGAAGAGATCCATTCATTCATGGGTACATTCTGACAACAAGGAACTCAAAAGTGTGAAGCTATGTGCACGCATGTTTGTAGCTCTCAGCCTGCCCACAAAGCCAGAAATTTACCATAAGAAACTGTGAGGGAGAAAATATCAGCTTAGTGAGGCAGACCATGGAGAAATGACCTCAGAATTGTGGCAGTTAGCCAAACCAAGGCAAGGTCACAAGTTAAAAAAAGTGGCTATTAAAACGCACACCCTGAGGAAGTAATTGGGGTAAGCAGTAAAATGTGACTACTGACACCTAAGGCCCTTAGCTACCTCCTTGGGACTTGGCTATTGACTTAAGCAATAACCAGCTGCAGATGGATACTAAGTGATTAATGGGACTTGACAGCCATAAACTAAACAAAAGAGTTGTGAGCCTACAGTACCAGAAGGAAAAATACTTATAAGTTCCATAAAATTGGTACTTTGTTCTAATATAAATTATTTCATTTGTCCATTTTACAAGTAATTTGTAATAAAGTTTATTAACTGACAACAATTTATGGCTACTTATAATAAATGAATACGAAGCCAAGGCATAAAGACAGAACTGGGGGAGGGAGAGGAATCAGATCAGTATCTTAGATGTCTGTATATTAATGTGAGAAGTATGGGGAATAAGAAGGAAGAACTCGTAATGCTAGTAAATAAACACAACTATGATATAGTTGGCATCACAGAGACTTTGTGGGATAATACACATGACTGGAATATTGGTATAGAAGGGTACAGCTTGCTCAGGAAGGATAGGCAGGGAAAAAAGGGAGGAGGTTTTGAGATTATATACGTGTGTGTGTGTGTATATATAAAAATGTATACACTTGGACTGAAGTTGAGATGGAAATGGGAGACAGACTTGTTGAAAGTCTCTGGGTAAGGATAAAAGGGGTAAAAACAAGGATGATATGATAGGGGTCTACTACACACCATCTAACCAGGTAGAGGTGGTGGATGAGACTTTTTTTTTTTTTTAACTACTAACAAAATCATCCAAAGCACAGGACTTGGTGGTGGTGATGGGGGACTTCAACTACCCAGACATCTGTTAGGAAAATAAGATAACAGGGCACAGATTATCCAACAACTTCTTGAATGTATTGGAGACACTTTTTTTTTATTCTAGAATGTGGAGAAAGCTACTTGGGGAGAGGCTGTTCTAGATCTAACTTTGATAAATAAGGAGAACCCAGTTGAGCATTTGAAAGTGCAAGGCAGCTTGGGTGAAAGTGATCATGATTCTAAGGAATGGTGGTAGGGAGAACAGCAAAATAGACAATGGATTTCAAGAAGGCAGACTTTAGCAAACTCAGGGAGTTGGTAGGTAAGATCCCATGGGAAACAAGTTTAAGAGGAAAAACAATTGAAGACAGGTGGCAGTTTTCCAAAGAGACATTATTAAGGGCACAAGAGCAAACTATCCCACTGTATAAGAAAGATAGGAAGAATGGCAAGAGACCACACTGGCTTACCCAGGAGATCTTGAATGATCTAAAAATCAAAAAAGAGTCCTACAAAAAGTGGAAACTTGGTCAAATTACAAAGAATGAATATAAAGAAATAATTCAAGTGTATATAGGGGCAAAATTAGAAAGGCTAAGGCACAAAATGAGATCAAACTAGCTAGAGACAATGGGTAACAAGAAAACATTTTACAAATACATTAGAAGCAAGAGGAAGACCAAGGACAGAGTAAGCCCATTACTCAGTGTGGGGAGGAATGACAATAACAGAAAATGTAGAAATGGCAGAGGTGCTTAATGACTTTTTGTTTTTCACCAAGGAGGTTGGTAGTAATTGTACACCTAACATAGTGAATGCCAGTGAAAATGGGGTAGGTTCAGAAACTAAAATAGGGAAAGAACAAGTCAAAAATTACTTAGGCAAGTTCATAGACTATCAGGGTTGGAAGGGACCTCAGAAGGTCATCTAGTCCAACCCCCTGCTCAAAGCAGAACCAAGCCCCAGACAGATTTTTGCCCCAGATCCCTAAATGACCCCCTCAAGAATTAAACTCTCAACCCTAGACTTAGCAGGCCAAGGCTCAAACCACTGAGCTATCCCTCCCCTGTCTCCATGTCCCGCCCATGAAGTTAAATGTCTTCAAGTCACCATGGCCTGATGAAATGCATCCTAGAATACTCAAGGATCTGACTGAGGAGATATCTGAGCCATTAGTGATTATCTTTGAAAAGTAATGGAAGACGAGAGAGATTCCAGGAGACTGGAAAAAGGGCAAATACAGTGCCCATCTATAAAATGGGAAATAAGGACAACCCAGGGAATTACAGACCAGTCAGCTTAACTTCTGTACCAGGAAAGATAATGGAGCAAATAATTAAGGAATCAAATTGCAAACATGTAGAAGATAATAAGGTGATAAGAAATAGTCAGCATGGATTTGTCAAGAACAAATCATGTTAAATCAACCTAATAGCTTTCTTTGACAGGGTAACAAGCCTTGTGGATAGTGGACAAGTGATAGATGTGGTATATCTAGAATTTAGTAAGTCTTTTGGTACAGTCTTGCATGACCTATTCATTAACAAACTAGGGAAATACAACCTAGTTAGAGCTACTATAAGGTGGGTGCATAACTGGTTGGAAAACTGTTCCCAGAGAGTAGTCAGCAATAGTTCACAGTCATGCTGGATGGGCATAATGAGTGGGGTTCCAAAGGGATCAGCTCTAGGTTCTGTTCAATATCTTCATCAATGATTTAGATAATGGCATAGAGAGTACACATATAAAGTTTGTGGGTGATAGCAAGCTGGGAGGGGTTGCAAATGCTTTGGAGGATAGGATTAAAATTCAAAATGATCTGGACAAACAGATCAATAATCTGAGGTAAACAGGATGAAATTCAGTAAAGACAAATTCAAAGTTCTCCACTAGGAAGGAACAATCATTTGCACACATGCAAAATGGGAGATGACTGTCTAAGGAGGAGTACTGTGGAAAGTGATCTAGGGGTCATAATGGACCACATCATTCTGGGATGTATTAGCAGGAGTGTTGTAAGCAGAACACGAGAAGTAATTCTTCCACTCTACTCTGCGCTGATTAGGTCTCAACTGGACTATTGTGTCCAGTTCTGGGTTTCACATTTCAGGAAAGATGTGGAAAATTGGAGAGAGTCCAGAGAAGAGGAACAAAAATGATTAAAGATCTAGAAATCATGATCTATGAGGGAAGATTGAAAGAACTGGGTTTGTTTAGTCTGGAAAGGAGAGGTCTGAGAAAGGAGAGGTCTGAGAGGGGATATAACAGGTTTCATGTACCTAAAAGGTTGTAAGAAGGAGGAAGAAAAATTATTTTCCCGAACCTCTGATGATAGGATAAGAAGCAATGGGCTTAAATTGTAGCAAGGGAGGTTTAGGTTGGACATTAGGAAAAACTTTCCAACTGTCAGGGTGATTAACCACTGGAATAAATTGCCTGGGAAGGTTGTGGAATCTCCATCACTGGAGATTTTTAAGAGCAGGATAGACAAACACCCATCAGGGATGGTCTAGATAGTGCTTAGTTCTGCCATGAGTGCAGGGGACTGTACTTCCCGAGGTCCCTTCCACTCCTATGATTCTAATTACCATTATCCATTTCCCAGATTATATATATTCTTTGTGGTTTGGGTGTTCTTTTAGCTTTTAATTACTTTAAGTAATTAAAATATACTAAGTAATTATTACAACAATTTTAATTATAAGTAGCCCTTAGAGAACATAAGTAAATAACAAGCGATTGTTTCATTTTGGATCAGTAAGAACTGCACATGCAAGGTACCTTTGAAAATCAAGCCATTTATTTAGGTGAGAAAAAGGTTTTGGTGCAAAAGTTTAGGCACCCAACTTCAAAAACATTGGCCAAAGTCCATTTAATGCAAAGGGTTTAACCCATCTAACTGAGACAGAAAAAATGGTAACTAAATTTCAGAGATTACCCATGTAGATTGTTTATACAAAAGAGACTTCTGAGCAGGCCAAGAAAGGGAAATTGCCATAAGGGTATTGTCAATCAGAAATTCTCTGTTTGCCAGGAGTCAGAAGACAGGGAGTAGTAACCTTAAAGTACAGTTCCATTCTGAAAAGTGACAACATAAAATTAGCATGTTCTTACCTGATTATGCACTACTAGAATATAAATAATAAAGACCCCAACTGAAATCTAGGACCCATTGTATTAGGTGCTCTCCCAGAGAGGTTGCAGTGTAAGTAGACAACACAGACAAAGGAAGCATTATTTTGTCTGTAGCTGAGGCGGAGAGAAATTAAGTGAGTTGCTTACAGTCACACAGGAGGTGTATGCTAGAGCCAGGAATTGAACCCAGGTGGCTTGGGTTTCAGTTGAGCTCTTTAACCAGAAGACCGTCCTTTCTCCATTTCAATGTATGTATTCAGAGTCATATGTTTACTTTATTGCCTGACAGTTTTTAACAACTTGCTCTGCTTTTTATCTCTGCAGAGCCAATATAGCTAAGGGCAACCTCTACACTCTGAGCTAGGGGTGTGATTCACTTGCTCGTGTACCCATACTCAAACTGCCTCTCATCAAGCTAGCATGAGTATAAATTGCAGTATGGCCCCAGCAGCACAGGTAGTGGCAGTGAGTCAGGTTAAGTACATACCCACCATTTTCAGGCAGGTTTGTACTTGCTACAGCTCAGCCCTGGCTTCGCTGTGCAACCCTTGCTACTGCAGCTTCAATGCTATTTATATTTGCACTAGCTCAATGAGTAGGCAGAAATTTGCCTGAGCACCTTTATTACTTGTCAGGTTTTATTGGTGACAAAGCAGAGGAAGGAAGGAAACAACCCAGTTCAGCTTTCATATCCTAGGTAGCGTTTGTGCAGCTGGCAGTAAGGAAGAACTCTTTGTACTTGTAAACTGAGCAATATCATCAGACAATAAATATGGCCATTTTTACAGTGTACCTTTAAGTCATAAGAGCCACACACTTTGAATCTGTTGGCATGAAGACAGATGGGAAGAGCTGTTACATTATTTTTAAAAGGAAAGAAATCTCATTGGGCTTAGTACGTATTCCTAATGGGGGACAACAGCCTTTCGTTGAGACCATCTCCCGTACTCTGGAAGAATTTACAACTCAGTAAATTATAACAGGAGATCTCACTTTTACAGTATATCCTAAACTAGACAGGTCAGATTGCAGCTGGAGAGAGAATAAAAAGACAGTTTAATACCGAATACAAACTAATAATCTTACTGGGTTTTTTTGTCATTTTTTTAAGAGGGGAGTGGAATTAAGAGCAACCATAAACACCTTTTTTCCTCATTCGCATCAGTTATAGCACATATGAGAGTAGACAGTAGTATGCACTCTTGCTTGCAACATACAGGCATTCCCTAATGTAGGCAGAGATGAACCAGATTGTAGGGCCAGGCTATGCCCAAGTAATAGTAAAGATAAATATTGGTCAGACTTCAGGGGCACAACTCCCAATCAACAACCACTGATTAACAGATGATGTGATTTTGAACTCAGATAAGAAAGGAAGATATTTTCAAATCATGATGCAAGTGGGCTACAGGCAATGAAACGATAAACTGTACATTATAATAGCAGGAAGAGTGGCGGAAAAGGCAGAGAAGATAAAAGAACTAAGGAGAACAAAAGGGAACATACTAATAAAAATCCTGAGGAAACCTGCAGTCCTAAGAGGCCATCTACACACGATTCTATCTGAAAAAAAAACAAACTTTAATAGGCTAGAGCAAAACTGCTAAGGGTAAGGAGACAAAGCAAATGAATGACTCGTATCTGAGAGTGGAAAGAGAGCAGAAATCCTTTATCAGAGATCAGAAGGGGAGTCTACAACACCAAACAAAAGAAATATCTGGAATCTTTGAAGATTTCTGTTTACAAAAAAACTTTACCTTCCCTCCTTCTCGCCCCCCCCCCCCAAAAAAAAAAGTATGAAGACACTGGCACTAGAAAAAGTAGGATTCTCATGGTCAAGGGGGGGAAAAAATCCCACCTGAGGAGTCTTTATTTTGTAGTCAACTAAACTTTGTTAGTTTAAAGTAAAAATTTGATTTGTAAAAGCCCACGTTAAATACAAACACCAGGAGAAGCAGTGATTGTAAAGCTTCAAGGTGACCACAGATGGCACCCAAAAGAAATTGATTTCTAAAGACAAAGTTTGAGTGCTCATTTGAGGGAGGAAAACCTGGAGAAAAATGGAATTCTGGGTTTTTTAAGGATAATGATGAGTGATTGGTATCTTATGGTAAGCTCAGTTTAAGAAGAGTTGTAAGTGGTAGGTGGAGTGTCAAGAATATTTGGTATCACTGTATTAAAATGGAACTGAAGTCTTCTGGTGGGGGTTTGGAAACTAATCAAATAACCTGGGAAAGAAACAAGAATTCAAGTAGAAAGTAGTGCCACAGTTGAATAAATGTTTGTAAATCCTAGAAATGTAGGGCTCAAGAAGTCAAGTCCAACCCCCTGTACTTCAGCCAGACCCAAGTAAACCTAGACCATCCCTGACAGATGTCAGGTTTGTTTAAAAACCTCCAATGATGGGGACTCTATGACTTCCCTTGGGAACCTATTCCAGAGCTTAATTATCCTTACAGTTAGAAAGTTTTACCAAATATCTAACCTAAATCTCCCTTACTGCACATTAAACCATTACTTCTTGTCCTGTCTTCAGTAGACATGGTGAACAATTGATCATTGTCCCCTTTAAAATAGCCCTTAATATACTTATCACATCCCTCCTCAGACTTCTTCTCTTAAGATTAAATATGCTTAGTTTTTGTTTTTTGTTTTTTGAACTTTCCCTCATAGGTCAAGTTTTCTAAGCCTTTTATCATTCTTGTTGCTCTCCGCTGGATTGTTTCTAATTTGTCCACACCTTTCCTAAAGTGTGGTGCCCAGAATTGGACACAGTACTCCAGCTGGGGCCTCATGAATTGCCTCCCATGTCTTACATATGACACTCCTGTTAATACACCCCGAGCGATATTAGACTTTGTTGCAGTTGCCTCACATTGTTGACTCATATTCAATTTGTGATCCATTATAGGCCCAGATCCTTTTCAGCAGTACTACTGCCAAGCCAGTTATTTCCCATTTTGTAGTTGTACATTAGATTTTTTTCCTTGTCTTTATTGAATTTCATCTTGTTGAATTTAAACAAATTTTCCAATTTGTCAAGGTTGTTTTGAATTCTAATCCTGACCTCCAAAGTGCTTGCAACCCCTCCCAGGTTGGTGTTATCTGCAAATTTTATAAACATATCCTCCACTCCGTTATCCAAGTAATCAATGAAAATATTGAATAGTACTGGGTTCCAGACTTGACCCCACTAGCTACTCCCAGTTTGACAGCATACCATTGATAACTTCTCTTTGAGTACAGGCTTCCACCTACTTTATAGTAATTTCATTTAGACACATTTCCCTAGTTTGCTTTTGATAATGTCATGTGGGACTGTGTCAAAAGCCTTACTAAAATCAAGATCAGGTGGATTTGATTTTAAATCAAATTGATTTAAATCATGATTTAAATCACTACTCAGGAAGACTAAGTTTAATCATGGATTTCTACATAAAAGCACATTCTTGTTGGTTGTTATAACCTTCATACATATTCTTCACAACTCAGAGATAGATGTAGGCTTCATTTTTAGAAAGTACACCCTATACATTTTTAAAGTGATTTATTTTGAAAACTTTTCAGATTAGTTTTACAGCTGTATCAGAAAATGAATGATTGTTTGGTTACTTCATTTACCGAAGGTAATTGAAGCAGATATTTATGAAGTCAATGGGAGGTGAATTATCTCCAATTCAACAGATTAGTCATTAATATTTGGAGGATTTTCTTGCCATGCTATACTAGTAGGAGAACATCACCAGACAGACATTTAAATTGTTTTATTTAACTAAAACAGTAATATTATGTATTCTGAATTTTTTTCTTCAACAGCAAACATGTTTTAACAAAACAAGCATATAAATTTGTTGAATTTAGTTAAACATTCAAGATTTTTAAAATCAGGTTTAGTTTTGTTAAAATTGCTTTTAACTAAAATAGTTAAATGAAATATTAAAAAAAAAAGTTAAATTGACTATGTCAGCCAGGTCAACATGAGAAACTTAAAATATTGGCTTCTGCAGCTAACTCTGTCGTCTTCACCTTCATTTTCCTGTTTGTTCATAATCTGGAAAAGGAAAAACAAGCTTTCCTGCCTTTTCAGGTCCCAAACGATTTCTCAGTTTGGAATGAATTAGTCCAAAGGAAGAAGATATTCTTGCTACACCGGCAGAAGAAGCTACTGCTGCTAAAAGTGAGATTATCACTTCAACAGTCTCTGAATCCAAGTGCTTAAATGACTTCTGCCAGTTCACTGGTGTGACTTTGTTTAAAACATCATCAGCAAACATATATTTATTGGCTGGTTCACTCTTAGCCCTGAAGTTTATTATAGTTGGCATTATGGAGGGATGGTTGCTGGATGCCCATGTCATAGACAACTCCTCTCCTTCAGTAGTTATGGTTTGACTCTGGTACCAAGTATTGAGAATGTTTGCAAGAAAATGAGCTGGAGATGGTACTTGTCCCATTTGTGTTTTTAATGCTTGTAATTTAACTCTGTCATTGCATATTTCTCTTTTTAAGATTTCACTCAGTTCCTTCCAAATTTCAACAGTGTCAGCAATAAAACAGCTATTTCCCTGCATTTTGTTCAAGGCTAGAGAAGTAGGCTTCAGGGTACTCAGCATGTTTTCAACATTTCTCTTAAGTCCAATGTTGAGAACTTTGGCTGTGACAGTGTGTCATAAACAGATAGTTAAGGGTTAATGTCTCTTTTACCTGTAAAGGGTTAACAAACAGGGAAACAAAAACACCTGACCAGAGGACCAGTCAGGAAACAAGATACTTTCAAATCTTGGTGGAGGGAAGCCTTTGTTTGTGTTTTTTGGGTTTTGCTTTGTTCTCTCTGGATTCTGAGAGGGACCAGACATGTAAGCAGATTCCTCCAATCTTTCTGAAAAAAAATCTCTTCTGTTCTAATTTTAGTAAGTACCAGGAAAAGGCGAGTTTAGTCTTTTGATTGTTTTCTGTATTTGCAAATGTGTATTGTGCTGGAAGTATTTAAAATTGTATTTTGCTGGGGGGAGGCTTCTTTCTAGTGTCTATAAGCTGAA
The DNA here is from genome assembly GCF_025201925.1 of Gopherus flavomarginatus. Lineage (NCBI taxonomy): Eukaryota > Metazoa > Chordata > Testudines > Testudinidae > Gopherus > Gopherus flavomarginatus. Next base: position 72,517,886 of record NC_066624.1, on the reverse strand, counting down.
AGACTCTGTAACTTTTACCATCTAAATTACAGAGACAACTTTTACTTTTTTTTCTTTCTTTTTATTAAAAGCTTTGCTTTTTAAGACCTGTTTGATTTTTTCCCCTTGTTGAGGCTCAAGGGAATTAAGTCTGTACTTACCGGGAAATTGGTGGGAAACAGGGAGAAAGAAGGGAGGGGGGAAAGGGGGAATCCCTTTGTTTAGATTCACGGAGCTTGAATCTCTCTCTCTCTCCAGGATATCCCAGGGAGGGAACGCCTGGGAGGAGGAGAGAAGGGTGGGGGGAAAACCTGATTTATCTGTGTTGTGATTCAAGGAGTTTTAATCACGGTGATCTCTTAGTGTACCCAGGGCGGGAAAGATCTGGGAGGAAGAAAGGAGAAGGAGGGGAAATGGTTTATTCCCCTTTGTTGTAAGACTCAAGGACTTTGGGTATTGGGGTCCCCAGGGAAGGTTTTAGGGGGGACCAGAGTGCCCCAAAACACTATATTTTTGGGTGGTGGCAGCTTATCAGATCTAAGCTGGTAACTAAGCTTAGAGGAATTCATGCTGGTACCCCATTTTTTGGACTCTAAGGTTCAGATTGGGGAATTATACCATGACACAGTGCCATCTATTTTTTTCACGATTTTGTTCACAAACTGTCATCAGATTAGGCCAATTCTTGATACAGTGCTCAAAACAGTCCACTGCTGAGTTCCATCACACATCTTGTGGGAGAGTTAGCTTGGTTCCTCCCACTTTTTTCAGAGCAGCTGCTGCAAAGTGGTTGTTACTGAAGTATTTTGCAATTTCAGCAATATTAGCCTTTATTTCTGGAACACTGAAGTCTTGGCTAGGAGGTGTGTCAAATGAGCACTGCAACCATATGTTATTAGCTTGGGATTCTTTCCACTCTCTTCGAAATTTCTTCTCATCTTGAATACATTTGCAACGTTGTCTGTGACCAAGTTGACAGCTACCAGCGCTGCAGTGTGGCCACATTTGCAGCATTTGCAGCGGTGTTGGGAGTGGTGCATTATGGGCAGCTATCCCACAGAGCACCTCGTACCATTCTGGCGCCATGGGTTGTGAGAAGGGGGCGGAGGGTGCGGGTCATTCTAGTTCCTGTCCCAACGCCGCGTGATGCATCGCTTCACATCCCAGCAATCCTTGTTTTTCCGTCCACATTTGGCGCCATCTTACCACGGTTTCTGTGCAGCGTGATTCTGTGTTCCGTTTCAGTCTGCGGGAAATGGAGCCCAACTGCTGAGGAGTATGCTGATGAGTCTCGCCAGCACATCATGTTTGGCAGTTGAGCTATTCCTTAAGATCCAAAGTGACAATGAGGAGTCCAACAGTGATAGTGAGTTGTGTAATGTGTACGACACGAAATTGCTTGTGACATACACAGACATGCTCAGCACCGTGGAACGCCACTTTTGGGCTTGGGAAACAAGCACTGAGTGGTGGGATCACATCGTCATGGAAGTCTGGGATGACGAGCAGTGGCTGCAGAAATTTCAGATGAGAAAAGCCACTTTCATGGGACTGTGTGAGGAGCTCGCCCCCACCCTGCGGTGCAAGGACTCAAGATTGAGAGCTGCCTTGCCGGTGGAGAAGTGGGTGGCTATTGCAGTCTGGAAGCTGGCAACTCCAGACAGCTACCGACTGGTCGCCAAGCAGTTAGGAGTGGGAAAGTCGGCCGTTGGAATCGTTTTGATGCAAGTTTGCAGGGCCATTAATCGCATCCTACTAAGAAGAACCGTGACTCTGGGGAACGTGCAGGACATTGTGAATGGCTTTGCACAAATGGGTTTCCCTAACTGTGGAGGGGCGATAGATGGGACGCATATTCCTATTCTGGCACCACCCCACCTAGCCTCCGAGTACATTAATCGGAAGGGGTATTTCTCTATGGTTCTCCAGGCACTTGTGGATCACCGTGGGCGTTTCATTGACATTAACGCAGGCTGGCCCAGAAAGGTGCATGCTGCACGCATGTTTCGGAACACTGGCCTGTTCAGGCAGCAACGAACGGTTCAACTACAGGCTGAGCCGGTGCCGAATGACTGTGGAGTGTGCTTTTGGCTGTTTGAAGGGCCGCTGGCGATCTCTGTATGGGAAGCTGGACTTGGGGGGAAAACAGCATCCCCGCGGTTATATCGGCGTGCTGTACCCTCCATAATATTCATGAAGGGAAGGGTGAAAGATTCAGTCAAGCATGGACTTCCGAGGTTCAATGCCTGGAGGCTGAATTTGCACAGCCAGAGAGCAGGGCTACTAGGGAGGCCCAGCACACGGCTGCAAGGATTAGAGATGCCTTCAGGGGAGGAATTTGAGGCTGAAAACCAACAGTAATGTTTGGTGCCTTGCACGGGAGTGAAGTGCAGTGGTTACAATGTTAGTAGGAATCTGTGTTTGCTAAGCTGATTTGCAGTGCCTGTTTCTTTCCTGGGCTAAGGTATCTTTAACTTCATGCAATAGTAAAGACTGTTTTCAAAGCCAAAAATTCATTTATTGAAAAGAAAATTACTTTATTGAAAGAAACACAAATTTTTGGGAATCTGAAAGGTCAAGGGGGTGGGGTGGGGAACTATACAATCACGATTTGCATATGTCCTGTCTGGAGTGCTGTGCAATGAGTGCTGCACTTCAGGATGGCCATACTGCATGGTGATGGGGGTTGAGTGCAGAGGGTAAGGGTCGTAGTTCTCAGGGCTGGTTGGTGAACATACAGGTGTTGGAGGCAGCTGGTGGTGGTAAGAACCCGGATGTTGGGGAAGGAGGCTTGGAGCTGACATGGGGGCAGGAGGGAAGGAGCTTTGGGACAAGGGGGCGGGGGCAGTATTGTTCCTCCTGCATGGCTACGAGCGCATGTATAGAATCCGCTTGGCACTCCACGATGCTTATCAGCCACTCAGTGCTTTGCTTCCTGTGCACTGCATTTTCCTTGCGGATCCTGCTTTCCCTCTCCCTCCACTCCTATGCTTTTTGATTCTCTGAGAGAATGGTGCATCACTTCGTGTAGCATGTCGTCTTTGCTTTTTCGTGGTCTCCTCCGGAGGTTTTGCAGTCCCTCAGCCGGTGATAACATGGACAGCCGAGATCTCAAGGTTGCATCTGTAAAGGCAAAATGCAACACTTAACAGAGGCAGCATTGTTTATACCAGACAGAGTAATTCCTCCGCACTTAAGGAGGGCACATACAGTCTTCACAATAGCATAATTTTCCCATCCCAAAGAGAGTGCACGTAACCAATGGGAGCCCTGAAATGGTGAGTAAGGAGGACTGATTGTTTCAGGGCTGCACTGTCCCCTGGGTTTCTGCGTGTTGGGGAGAGCCAACAGCTGCAGGAGGCACCTACACTGAACACTGTCCCAACTTATTCCACAGGAGTTTATCCTGGAAGATATCTTGCTGCTGCGGGTCACCTGGGAAGCAAGGGAGGGTCTTCTACTGCAATGCGGATTCCGTCCTGGCCCCTATGCAGCTTGCCTATGTGCAGCAATGGTCCCCCCACCCCTCGCTGCACAGTGGCGCGGATGCGTTAGCCTGACTGGGACAAGGACCAGAGTGGCTCTCCAAATAAACCTGCGCAAGCGCATTGCCCGCGCTCTGGATGAGACTTTTGAAGAGATTACAGAGGCCGATTACCGCGACGTGATAGACCACGTCAATGTGCTATTCTGCATCTAGGCATGCATGCATGCAGCCCTAACCCTCCCTCCTCTCCCAAAAAATTTCCATCCTGAAAATAAAAGCCACTTACTGGGAACCCGCTCCTCTGTTTGTCCTCCACCAAGTACTGGCTGCTGTGACTGGCTACCTTCCTCCTGGCTGCATGCCTCCAGGGACTCTGGAGTGTCTCCCCCCACCCTAGTACCCTCACTCTCGCTTTGCTCCTCCTCCTCCTCCCCCCACTCTGAAGTGTCCATGGTAGTCCTCGGAGTGGAGGACGGGTCATCCCCAAGTATCATGTCCAGCTCTTTGTAGAAACGGCAGGTCGTGGGGGCAGCACTGGAGCGGCAGTTTCCCTTGCGAACTTTGCAGTAGGCACTCCGCAGCTCCTTCACTTTAACCCTGCACTACAGCGCGTCCCGGTCATGGCCCCTTTCCATCATAGCCCTTGATATCTGCCCAAAGGTATCGTAATTCCTATGGCTGGAGCGCAGCTGGGACTGGACAGCTTCCTTCCCCCAAACACTGATGAAGTCCAGCAACTCGCCATTGCTCCATGCTGGGACTCATTTGGCACGTGGAGGCATGGTCACCTGGAAAGATTCACTGATTGCATTGCACCTGGCTGAGCAAACAGGAAGAGGATTTTTAAAATTCCCGGGGAATTTAAAGGGCAGGTCGGACGGTTGGTCACCTGAGGCCAGGGCAGTAGAGCTCGAACTGATGAGCAGAGTGGCTAGAACAGGCATTCTGGGATACTGCCGAATACTTCTGGAGACCAATAACAGTGCTTTTGGCTGGCGGGGCAGCGCTGCATCAGCAGCACTATAGTTTTTATTCCTCTTGTAGAAGTGGAGTACAACCAGCGCTGTAGCCAGGGAGATACAGCGCTGTATGTGCCTTTCCAGTGTGGACAGTGAGTGAGTTACAGCGCTGTAAAGCTACCACCAGCACTGCAACTCTCAAGTGTAGCCAAGCCCTCAGTTTATTAGAGCTTTTACTGCTACTTCTTGTAAGTATTCTGCTGTGTGTGCATTTCCTGATGTACCAATTGTTTCTGTAAAGGAGACATTCCCTTCTTCTGTTGTCACACAAGCACATACAACAGGATCATCGTGGACATTGCTCCACCCATCAAGACTCAAGTTAACAATTTTACTTTTTAGACCTTCTGCACATGCTTAGTTTCTCTTTCATACACTTGATCCCGCAGTTTGCCTGCGACATCTGCTCTGTTGGATGGGCTGTATCCTGGTCTTAATGACTGAACCATGTTAATAAAGTGTGGGTTCTCAGCCATACGGAAAGGAGAGTTTGTTGCATAAACAAAGTGTTGTGTATTTGGTTCTTGTGATAATAGAATTTTGTTGTTACTATGGCAACTGAGTTAGATTATTAGGGGATAGCCCAGCCAGTTTTGGCTGGTTTTTGGTTAGTTCAGTGTGGCAATAAATGGCTGCTTTCAAGGTTTACAGCTCTCTGTGTCTCAAGTGATTTCTTCCTAAAACTGTTGCCCCCCAGGATATAACACAAACCAGGCAATTTTTTCATCAATTACCTCTTTTTGTAATCTGCTAGTTCTTGTCACATACTTATCTATGGTTGTTTCTGGATGAAGGAGTTTTTTTTTCTTTTTGCTACAGGTGATAATATACTGTGGCTATGTGACATACATGATGTGACTGAAACACTATCATTGGCAGATAACTCTGAAACTATAGAAATGATGGTGATCTTGAAGGTGGATCGTCTTCAGAATCCTATGTGTTGAGGATGGATTCTCCTAAACAAAAAAAGTCAATTAAGTTCTTTAATTATTATTACCATACTGCTCATTTAGTATTACTCATTGCATTCACTGACACTCAGTACTACTTTAAAGGCGAAATTGTAAAAGGAAGATCTGCCTATTTCAACTATTTATTTTTTATCACAACTGCATCTAAAATGATAGTACCAAAGAGTAACAACTAAATTTTTTGCTCAAACATGAGCATTCAAGAATAGTCCAGAAGGAACACAGGCAGTCCTTAAAGAACTATGAAATAAAAAAGTTTACCAAGATCCTGCATGTTCAGACATGTTCCTTTTGTCATCTTCAACACAGCTTCCTCTTGAGAAGGAACACTTTTTCGTGTGCTTGTTCATGTCCATTCCAATCAGGTGTGTGCGTACTCATGTGCAGGTTGGCCGGAAGATTTTTTCCCCTAGCAGCATCCATTGGGTTGACCTGAGCACCCCCTGTAGTTGTGCCGACCCACCACCCCTTCAGTTTCTTCTTACCGCCAGTGACGGTGGCTGGAACTTCCCTTAGCTCTTGCTCAGCAAGTTCATTCTTTATCTGGTTTCATATAGTTAGTTCATTACTTTTATTAGAGTTACTAGTGTCTTAGTGTAGAGTTTGTTGGGGGTTCCCCCCTACACGCTCTGGTTCCCGGAACTGTGGTTTTCAGTGGTACCTGGTTTCCAAAACTGTGTAGTCTGCACCAAGCGCATGCCGAAGAGTGACCTGCAGTCGCCATGTCGTGCCTGGGGGAAACCCATCAGAAAGATTGTGTAAGATCTGCCATGAGTTTTATCCGAGAACTTTTAAGGAAAGGGAACAGCAGCTCAAAGCAATGCTCATGGAGGCAGCTCTGTACCCCCACTCTGACCCAGGCTTGGGAGCCCTGATCCCTAACGTGTCATCCTCAACGTGGAGCTCCCCAGCAAGCTCGGTGCTGAGAAAGGACTCCTCACAAGACACTCGACACTGACATGGCTCCTCGCGGGGCCCGTCTGGTAGTTGGCACCGTTTCCACTCTCCAGTGCCTCAAAAGAAGCAGCCAGATGATTGCTCTCCTCCAGCTAGGCCACGAGACGTGCGACCCCAGTCGGGCCAGTCCTCTGGATCCCCTGCCGGGGCCTGTCGACTCCTGCCCAAGTTCTTCAGTTGAGTACGGCCCCGCCTCGATCACTGGCACCTATGCAGCAGCTGCAGCTCCCATCAATGCCGGAAGCGTACCAGGCTGCTTGGGACCTCCTCCATCTTATGGCACCGTTCTCACCTGTCATGGAGGAACCTTCAGCGCTGGCACACCCATCCCGTCTTCCGGTGCATTCGAAGGGGAAGCAGGCTATGATGTCAAGACGCTTCCCCTCGCCATGTACCTCAGAGCCTATCTGGTCGGACAGAGAGCCTACCCAGTCCCCGAGCTTTCTACGGTCGAGGATTGGCCCCTCTGTGTCAGAGACCTCAGAATCAGAGTTCAACTCCTATCGCTCTGGAAGGAGCAGAAGTCACAGATGAAGGTCAGGTACACACAGGAGAGACCAGATGTGGCCTCCACAGTGGCAGAACCCACTTCAGTGGCCTTTCTGGACCCCCTGGGCTTTTCACCATGGCCAGGAAGGAATCCGGGGTCCCCATTCTGCAACGTCTTCTGTGGCCTCTGCCATCTTAGTTCTATCTTCCACTGCACATCTGCCCTCGGTGCCTATGGTCACGATGCCTCTGACTCCATCATCAACTCTGGCACTGTGCTCGGCTCCAACCTTGGCACTGCCCTTCATAGCGTCGATGCACCTGTTTCCCATGCCTGCACCATTGTCAACATCGACCTCGATGCAGGCACTGCCCCTGCTTCCAGTGGCTCCTGTGAGCATGCTGATGCAGCTCCCTCCCATAGCCCCGGCACTGTCGGCGGCACCACTGCCTCCAACGCTGCCCCGAGAGTCATGTGGCAGATGGTAGGGAACTCCCACCTCCAATACATGCTGCTTCCTCCTCTTCATCACTGAATGAAGCATTGGTGGGAACGGCCGTAGCTCCTGCATTAGAGAACAATAGAGTGCTACAGCAGTTGCTGCGTAGGGCCGCTCAGGATCTGGGCATCAAGGCCAAGGAGGTGGTAGAGGAGGCTGATCCCATGGTGGACATCCTGGCACCCTCCGGACCATCACATATCACCCTGCCATTTATAAAGACCATTGTGGACACCAGTAAGACCCTGTGGCAGATGCTGGATTCCTTGCCACCTACTGCCAAGGTATTTCATGCCCTTCAGAGGGTTTGAGCATTTGTACTCTCACCTGCCTCTAGACTTGCTGGTGGTTGATGAGGCTAACCAGTGTGAGAGACAGGGATGCTAAATGCCCTTGACCTAGTGGGGAGAAAGGTCTGCTCGACAGGTGGTTTGCAGCTCCATATTGCTAACCGGTGCAGCAATGGCAAAGTTCACAGAGCTCGTCCCTTTGGATTACTAGTCTGAGTTCACAGCCTTGGTGGAGGAAGGGAAGCTAGTCTCCTGGGCTTCCCTGCAGGCTGTGTTAGATGCTGCAGATGCTCCCACTAGAGTTATGGTGACAGAGGTGGCTATGAGGCGAGGTGCTTGGCTCCAAGTTTCATGGTTACCCTACGAGGTCCAGCAGACTATTCAGGACCTCCCATTTGAGGGTGTGACTCTGTTTTCAGAAGAGAGAGACAAACGGCTGCACAGCCTGTAAGACTCCTGAGCCACCCTCAAATCCTTTGACCTGCACACCTCTGCCATGCAGCTAAGACATTTCTGCCCACAATCTCCTCAAAGGTTCCAGCAGCAGAGCTGCCAAGACGGTTCTCGGAGGAGGAACAAGAGTGGCAGGGGGAGGCAACACCTTTCCTTGGGTCAGGGCTCTAGCCAGCCCAAACCAGCCTTTTGAAGGTGCGGTCAAGGAGGGCGCACCAGGTCATGATCTGGATCTAACCCGCTTTTCCTCCCAACTATCCCCTTTCTACCGTGCATGGTCCCGTATAACCTTGGACCACTGGGTGCTTCGCACGGTAGAGGGAGCTCAGAGCAGAGCGCCTAGCATGTCAGACATTCCACCCTTACCTAACCGGACAATGTGCGTCAGTCATGATGGACAATATGACTGTAATGTTCTATATCAACAAACGGGGGGTGCACGCTCCTCTCCCCTGTACCAGGAAGCCCTCATGCTATGGGACATCTGTGTAGAACATTCAGTCCACTTGCAGGCGTCGTACCTCCCTAGGATTCAGAACAAGCTGGCAGACCACCTCAGCAGGTTGTTCCGCAGCCACGAGTGGTCTCTTCACCCAGATGTCAGAAGTTCAGTCTTCCAGAAGTGGGTATTTTCCCTGATTGACCTCTTCGCCACACGATGCACCAGGAAGTGCCAGCAGTTCTGCTCCTTCCAGAATCACAGCCTGGGCTCCACAGCAGATGCGTTCCTCCTCCATTGAGGAGGGGTTCTCCTATGCGCCTTCCTGCCAATACTTCTCGTTCATAAGTTCTTGTTCAAGATCCGCAGAGATCATGCTCAGGTCATACTGCTAGCATAGGCCTGGCCATGTCAGCATTGGTACACATCCCTCCTAGACATTTCTGTGGGAGCCCTAATTACCTTGCCACTCTTCCCAGACTTTCTCACACAGTATCACGGACCTTTCCAACACCCAAACCTGCAGTCACTCCATCTTACAGCATGGAAGCTCCATGGTTGAATCCGTCTGAGCTTTCCTGTTCAGACCAGGTTAGACAGGTCCTCTTGGCAGTAGAAAACCCTTGACGATGGCCATGTACCTTGCCAAGTGGAAGAGATTTTCAGTCTGGTTGGCGCAACACAACTCGCCCCCAACGCTAGCCTCAGTGCTGCACATTCTGGACTACCTTCTGTATCTGAAACAGGAGGGTCTCTCATTGTCTTTTATAAGAGTGCACTTGGCTACCATCTCGACATTCCACCTGGGCATACAGGGCTGCTCAGTTTTTGCTAACCCCATGGTCAGCCACTTCCTAAAGGGGCTTGGCAGGTTGTACCCACATGTTCACCAACTGATTCCTGTCTGAGACCTCAACTTGGTCCTCTCTAGGCTCATGGGGCCACCCTTTGAGCCTTTAGCAACATGTTCCCTGCTCTACCTCTCCTACAAGGTTGCATTCCTGGTGGCAATAACCTTGGTCAAGAGGGCGTCTGAGCTCAGGAACCTGATTTCAGACCCACCCTACACCATGCTCTCCAAGGACAAGGTTCAGCTTAGGCCCCACCCTGCTTTCCTCCCGAAGGTTGTCTCACAATTCTCTGTGAACAAGGACATTTTCCTCCCTAAACCTCATTCTAACAACAGGGAACAGAGACTCCACACTCTGGCCATCCACAGAGTGCTGACTTTCTACATTGAGAGAACAGTCATTCAGGAAGTTGGTCCAGCTCTTCGTGACAGGATGAAAGGTCAAGCAGTTATGGCCCAGCGCATTTCATCATGGATCATGGCCTGTATCAGTGAGTGCAATAACCTAGCAGCAGTTCCTGCACCTCCGATCATTGCGCACTCTACCAGGGCACAGGCTTCATCGATGGTGTTCTTGGCTCAAGTTCCTACTCAGGAAATCTGCAGAGCAGCGCCATGGTCTTCCATACACACTTTCTCCGCACACTAAGCAGTCACCCGGCAGGCCAGAGACGATGCGGCCTTTGGAAGAGCAGTATTCCAATCAGCGGAGAGCTCCAGCCCCACGTCCTATTTTGGCTTAGGAGTCACCTGATTAGAATGGACATGAACAAGCACTCAAAGAAGAAAAAACAGCTACCTCTTGTAACTGTTCTTTGAGATGTGTTGTTCATGTCCATTCCAATTCCAACCCTCCTACCCTTCTGTCGGAGTAGCCAGCAAGAAGGAACTGAAGAGGTGGTGGGTCGGCAGGGCTCTATATTAGGCACTATGAAGGCGTGACTCCAGGGGGTGCCCAGGCCAACCCAATGGATGCTACTAGGGCAAAAATCTTCCAGCCAACGTGCACATGCACACGCACACACCTGATTGGAATGGACATGAACAACACATCTCGAAGAACAACAGTTACAAGAGATAAGTAACTGTTTTTTCTCATGATGTTGTTGTTTCATTCGGGTGACCAGGCCTTGCCTTTCTTTGTTGCATTATTTGCATTTTGCATGCATGCCTGTCTTACTCACAGGTAGATGAACTTCATTAAAATATTCCCAAGCTGGGTCTCTTTTACGGCCTGTTGCCATTATAGGTTTTCCTTTCTAGTGAGAGAATAGTATGGTAGATCTTAAATCAATGAAGGATACACTTAGAAAGACCTCAAGACTTCTGGAATATGCTGCTCAAAGTGTTTCACTTTTGTTTCTACTCCCTGTCTCTCCCTTCTCACATTTATCTCCAGCCTTCTTCTCCTTTAGAAGATCTATTCCTCCCCAACAAATTTGCAGAGGAACAATAGGGTTGAGGTCTGTTATTTCTCACCTCTCTATATATTTCTTTCTTTATTTAAAACATTTATTTATTTATTTAAAAACACAAAACTACAGCTTGAGAACTGCAAAACTAAGCCCTGGTCTACACTACAAGTTTAGGTCGAATTTAGCAGCATTAGATCGCACCCATCCACACGACAAAGCCATTTTTGTCGACTTAAAGGGTTCTTAAAATCGATTTCTGAACTCCTTCCCGATGAGAGGATTAGCACTGAAATCAACCATGCTGGGTTGAATTTGGGGAAGTGTGGACGCAATTCGATGGTATTGGCCTCCGGGAGCTATCCGACAGTGCTCCATTGTGACCGCTCTGGAAAGCACTCTCAACTCAGATGCACTGGCCAGGTAAACAGGAAAAACACCATGAACTTTTGAATTTTATTTCCTGTTTGGCCAGCGTGGCAAGCTGATCAGCACAGGTGACCATAAAAAGCTCATCAGCAGAGGTGACCATGGAGTCCCAGAATCGCAAAAGAGCTCCAGCATGGACCGAACAGGAGGTACTGGATCTGATCGCTGTGTAGGGAGACAAATCCGTGCTATCATAACTCTGTTCCAAAAGACAAAATGCCAAAATATTTGAAAAAATCTCCAAGGGCATGAAGGACAGAGGCTATAACAGGGACCCGCAGCAGTGCCGTGTGAAACTTAAGGAACTCAGGCAAGCAGACCAAAAAGCCAAAGAGGCAAACCACCGCTCCAGGTCAGACCCTCAGACATGCCACTTTTATGATGAACTGCATGCAGTTCTAGGGGGTACCCCTACAACTACCCCGCCCTGTATGTGGACTCCTGCAAGGTAGTCTCACACAACAGGTATGAGGATTTTGGGAACAAGGAAGATGATAGCACACAGAAGGCAACAGAGAAACCATTCTCCCAGACAGCCAGGAGATGTTATCCTCCCAACTTGGGCTCCCGGACCTTGAAGGCGGAGAAGGCCCCTCTGGTGAGTGTACCTTTGTAAATATAATACATGGTTTAAAACCAAGCATGTTTAATTTGTCCTGAAGATTTGGGATGTGTTTGCAGCCAATAAAGCTGCTGGAATGCAGTCAAGCAATATCCGTTCTTTATCTCTCTGTATTACCCTCAGGAGAGTGATGATATTCATGGTCGCCTGCTTGAAACAGGGACACAGTTTCTGCTGGACTGTGTGACTGTGGCTGAAAAGAAATCATCCCCACTGTTAGCCACGCAGTGGGAGAAGGGGTGAAGCGATCATCCCAGAGAATTGGGTGCGTGGGGGGGGGGGGTAATTGGGTTTGTGCTGCACGTTAATCCGAAAACCTTAACCCTCCTTTTAAATGGCCAACCCATTTTAAATGGTCAACCCAACTCTCCCTTTTTTTCCTCCCGCAGCTGCAAATGTTTCAACGCTACCACTATCATCTCTGTCCCAGAGGCTAGCACAGATAAGAAGGTGAAAAAAACGCATGCAGTCCTCCCGCACTAAAAGAGCCCAGCAGAATGCATGGAGGCAAACAGTGTCAGAGCCTGGGAAAGCACAAAATGAATGCGAGTACCAGAGGGATGCATGAGATGAGAGATGGCAGGATCAAGAGGAGAGGTGGCTGGAGCAAGAGGAATGATGGCGGCAGAGTGATGAGAGAAGGCAATGCTGAGGCTACTGGAGGATCAAACTGATATGCTCTGGCGTATGGTTGAGGTGCAGGAAAGGCAGCAGGAGCACAGACTGCCACTGCAGCCTGGGTGTAACCAACTGCTCTCCTCCGCAAGTTCCATAGCCTCACCCAGACGCCCAAGGTCGCGGTGCGGGGGGGCCCTCTGGGCACCCAACCACTCCACCCCAAAGGACTGCCCAAGCAACAGAAGGCTGGCATTCAATAAGTTTTGAAGTGCAGTGTGGCCTTGTCCTTCCCTCCTCCACCACCTCACCTGGTGCTTCTCTCCTTCACCACCCCTTCCAGGCTACCTTGGCAGTTATCCCCCTATTTCTGTGACTAATTTAATAAAGAATGCATGAATTTGAAACAACAATGACTTTATTGCCTCTGCAAGCGGTGATCGAGGGGGGGAGGGGAGGGCATTTGGCTTACAGGGAAGTAGAGTGAACCAAGGAGGCAGGTTTTCATCAGGGAGAAACAAACAGAACGTTCACACCATAGCTTGACCAGACATAAAGCTGGTTTTCAAAGCTTCTCTGATGTGCCATGTGCCCTGCTGTGCTCTTCTAACTGCCCTGGTGTCGGGCTGCGCATAATCAGCGGCTAAGTGATTTGCTTCATCCTCCCATCCCGCCATAAACGTCTCCCCTTTACTCTCACAGATATTGTGGAGCACACAGCAAGCAGTAATAATGATGGGAATATTGGTTTCGCTGAGGTCTAACCGAGTCAGTAAACTGTGCCAGTGTGCATTTAAACATCCAGACACATTCTGTGCACATTCTGCCACCATTCTGCACTTGCTCAGCCTATAGTTGAACAGCTCCTGTGCCTGTGTATGGCTTCATGAGCCTTGGCATTAAGGGGTAGGCTGGGTCCCTAAGGATAACTATAGGCGGCGTGACAAAGTTCCTCCTCTATCTTGGTGGGTCCTGCGCTTATTGACGGATTTGCTTGCTTCAGAGATTCACCATGTGGGTCAGGAAACAGCCCAGAGACCTTCCCCTCTGGTAGAAGCCACAGTCCAGGTCAATTCCTCCTGTTTCTGATCAGGAGTTGGGAGGTTTGGGGGGAACCCAGGCCTGCCCTCTACTCTGGGTTCCAGCCTAGGGCTCTGTGAACTGCAACTGGCTAGAGTGCCTCCTGGAACAGCTGCACAACAGCTACAACTCCCTGAGCTACTTTCCCTTGGCCTCCTTGTCATAAACAGTTTGTTAAGGGTTAATGTCTCTTCTACCTGTAAAGGGTTACAAGCAGAAACTGGACACCTGACCAGAAGACCAATCAGAAGACAAGATACTTTTAAATTTGGGTGGAGGGAAGCTTTTGTGTGTGTTCTTTGTCCGTTGTGTGTTCTTCTCTCGGAGGGTCTGAGAGAGACCAGACATTACTACAGGCTCTCTAAGTTTCTTTTCAAATAGTAAGTAAAAACAGGTGGTTTAGGCTTTTTGATTGTTTTACTCTATTTGCAATTGTGGATCCGGCTGGTTAACTTTTATATGTGTAGTTGCTGGGAAAATTTTGATTTGTATTGGTACTGGGGGGAAAGTCTCTTTATGGTGTCTGTAAGCTATAGGACCCTGTAATATTTACATCTTGAAGTTACAGAGATAATTCTTTACTTTTTCCTTTCTTTTATTAAAAGATTTCTTTTTTAGAGAACCTGATTGATTTTTTTCCCTTGTTTCCCTTGTTTTATTCCAGGGGATTGGGATAACTCACCAGGACGGGTGGAGGAGACGGGAGGGGGGAGAGATAGAATCTCTCTCTGTTTTCCTTGAATCTGTTTGCCTCTTTGTGAAAGGGAAGGGAGATGCTTCTCTGTATGGTGATTTAAGAGGTTGGATCAGTATCTCTCAGGATAGCCCAGGGAGGGAAATTCTGGGAGGGGGAAAGGTGGGGGAATGGTTTATTTCTCCTTGTTTTAAGAACCCAAAGGATCTGGGTTCTTGGGGTCCCCAGGGAAGGTTGGGGAGGTCAGAGTGCCCCAAAACACTATATTTTTGGGTGGTGGCAGTGCTATCAGATCTAAGCTGGTAATTAAGCTTAGAGGATTCAGGTGCTAGTATCTCATTTTCTGAACTCTAAGGTTCAGATCTGAGAGGGAATGCTATGACACTCCTCCCAACACCTTCTTTATCCTCACCACAGGACCTTTCTCTTTGTGTGTGATAATGATTGTACTCCTCAGTCCTCCAACAATAGACCTTCTCACTCTCAGCTCCTAGTGCCTCTTGTTCCCAGCTCCTCACATACACACTACAAACTGAAGTGAGGTCCTTTTTAACTCAGGTGCCCTGATTAGCCAGCCTGTCCTAATTGATTCTAGCAGTTTTTTCTTAGTTGGCTCCAGGTGACCTAATTAGCCTTCCTGCCTTAGTTGGTTCCAGCAAGTTCCTGCTTGTTCTGGAACTACCCCTGTTACCTTACCCAGGGAAAAGGGAGCTACTTAATCTGGGACTAATGTATCTGCCTTCTAACACTCTCTTGTAGCCATCTGGCCTGACCCTGTCACAGCGGTTATTTTCTGGTCTGGAAAGTAAGTCCCTTGCAGCAGCTGTTCAGACAGACCAGAGTTCCTGAAGATGTGATCATCATGTATCTTTCCCAGCCATCCCATGTTGATGTTGGTGAAACGTCCCTTGTGATCCACCAGTGCTTGCAGCACCATTGAAAAGTACCCCTTTGGGTTTATGTACTGGCTGCCTTGGTGTCCCAAGATAAAGATATCGGTTCCGTCTATCACCCCACCCTGTTAGGGAATCCCATTGCAGCAAAGCCATCCACTATGAGCTGCACATTTCCCAGAGTCACTATCCTTGATAGCAACAACTCAATGATTGCGTTGGCTCCTTGGATCATAGCAGCACCCACAGTAGATTTGCCCACTCCAGATTGATTCCCGGCTGTCCGGTAGCTGTCTGGCTTTGCAAGCTTCCAGAGGGCTATCGCCACTTGCTTGTGAACTGTGAGGGCTGCTCTCATCTTGGTATTCTTGTGGTTCAGGACAAGGAAAAGCAAGTCACAAAGTTCCATGAAAGTGCCCTTACCCATGCAAAAGTTTTGCAGCCTCTGAGAATCATCCCAGACCTGAAATACTATGTGGTCCAACCAGTCTGTGCTTGTTTCCCGGGCCCAGAATTGGCATTCCATAGCATGAAACTGCCCCATTACCACCACAATGTCTAAATTGCCAGGGCCTGTGCTTTGAGAGAAGTCTATGTCCATGTCCTCATCACTCTCATTACTGCGCTGCCGTCGCCGTCTCGCATGCTTTTGCAGGTTCTGGTGCTGCATATACTGCAAAATAATGTGCGAGGTGTTTACAGTGCTCATAACTGCCGTGGTGATCTGAGTGGGCTCCATACTTGCTGTGGTGTGGCGTCTGCAGGAGAGCAGAGTGGCAGCGGAAGCGTGATGATGGTTTTCAGCCCTACTGCACCGTCTGCTGCCAGAGCAGGAGAGCAGAGTGGCAGCGGAAGCATGATGATGTTTTCAGCCCTATTGTACCGTCTGCTGCCAGCAGCACTCAGGACACAACAGCGGCGGCTGAGCTGAGCGGGCTGCGCGCTTGCTGGTATGGAGTCTGCGCGAAAAAAAGGTGCGAAACGATTGTCTGCCTTTGCTCTCATGGAGGGAGGAGCGACTGATGACATGTACCCAAAACCACCTGCGACAATGTTTTTGCCCCATCAAAAACATTGTGGGAGTTCAACCCAGAATTCCAATGAGTGGCAGAGACAGCGGGAACTGTGGGATAGCTACCCACAGTGCAACGTTCTGAAAGTCGACACTAGCCTTGGTACTGTGGACATACTCCGCTGACTTAATGCAACTTAATCCGCTTAGTGGGGACACTACAATCAACTGTATAAAATCGCTTCCTAAAAATTCAACTTATAAATTCAACCTAATTTTGTAGTATAGACAGACGCTAAGCATCTCTGATAGTATCTTCTAGACTGAGCACTGAGTCCTATTGGGTAGATAGAAAGATTAACCTAAATAATCAGTACAGAAGCCCCTGGAACCCCATAAGATTGGGTCCCTAATCCATGAACTATTGGAACTAATTTACAAAACATTTCTTAAACATTACATGAATATATTGTCTCGTAGTACAGAATTAGAATTTATAATCCCTACTCCATGATGAGATATCTTTGAGCTATAATTTATCTTAATTAAAACTACCTTTTAGATAAGTTTTTTTCTCAAAAAGGATTTTATCAAAAAAACAGATATAAATTTAAAAAATCTGATTTTTTTTTTAAGTCACTGATTTTATCCACTCTGATCAAGATATCTCACTCCTATTGCTTCTCCCCATCCCCTAGGTAAGTAACACTGTCAGAATGAAATTAAGTTGGTTTGGCATGATTCGTGCTTCACAGATCCATGCTAGCTATTCCTGTAAACCATATTATCCTCCAGGGTACAAATTGATTAATAATGTGTTCCAGTATCTTTTCTGGGATCAAAGTTAATCTGACTGGTCTATAATTCCCTGGGTCCTCTTTTGCTCCCCTTTTTAAAGAACCAATGTGTGTATGTATCATGCCGTGGGAGGTCAGACCTGCCGAGGTGTGTGAACATACAAGTTACTACAGAGGACATAAGACCTAATTCTGTTGCACCTAATGAAGATTCTTCTTTACCTCAATGGCAGCAATCTGTGGTTGTTAGAGCAGAAGATTCTGATTTTCATCATTGCTTACCCCACTGGAAAGATGCAAATCTACTTCTGAATAAAGATCCAAGTGTGTACATCTAATAAAGACACAGTACTTCCTTAAGGTACTGCAGTTACAAGTAACTTACAAGTAACTTACCCTTACTTGGATAATGTGATCACACTCCAGCTTGAGCTTTTAGTTCTTTTATTAAATATATTTGCTGTGGTATATAGTTTATAAAAGAACAAATATCTTCTGCCTTATTTTTATAGAAATGTTGGGGGGGAAATGAACTGAAGCCCAGAAATGAAAATTGTTGTATAGTATGTTATAAGCAAAGTACCTTATAAAATGTAAATACAGTATATCAGTCCATACAGTATTACAACTCCCTTCCTAACTGGGGATCTATTATAGCGCTATATTATCCAAGCAGTTGATTTATTTATCAGTGTTATTAATAAAAATCTCATAGGTAGCACTGTAAGTTTACACAACATTGCAAATATTTTATGTACCTGTCATGTATTGTTCAACGCTTCAGATGAATTTTCACCAAATGTAAGTGAAAATCTTTTCACCGTCAGACTGAAGTGGATTTAATGACACTTCCTTTCCAGCTCCACAGACTGCATTGCCTGTGAGGATAGTTTAAAAGAGAAAGTACTTTAAGCTGGGTTTTTCAAAGCAAACAGGCATGCAAATTGTGTTGAATTGTAATGGGATTTGTGTGCCTAATTCCCTGAGGCTCTCTTGAAAATCTCACCCCTAATATATAAAATGAAATTGCAATCCATTAACTTCTAGTGTCATGTTCAAGTATCAGAAATGAATTAGGAGGCTCTCAGGATAGCCCTCTTTGTAGAATAATAGAGAGTGGCTGCAGCAGGGTGATCTGATTTTTTTTCTTTATTCAATAATGTCAGTTATAAAGAGATCTGTTTTTATTTTATTTTCTCCCCATATACCACAGAGTACCTATGTTAGATTCATAAAGATTTTAGCGCGATCATTTGTATTTATTGAAACATCTCTATTCTGCTCTCTGTTCTTATCCATTCTAGGGACGTGAAGCTCATGTTGGTGCTGCCTTTCTCTGCTGATTCTGTTTGGATAAATTCTATAGGTTTTGTGGGAAGATTTTATCTACTTTTATTTCCTGACTTGAATCTGAGGTTGCAGACTCTGACTATGAGAGTTTATAACGTTAATGATTTCATTACATTACAGTAGTTGGAAAATATGGGCATATTTTCACATTTAATTAACATGATCAACCAGATGGAAAGCAAGCTTCATGGCAGATAAACTCGGCATGAATGTTTTTCCACAGTGTTTTAAGTCTTGTTTTAAAACACCTTCATCACCCATCCTGTGCTATACAAAAAATAGAATTTTTGAATCGACTGATTTGCCTGGTTTGTGCTATTAAACAGTACAGCAGAAAACTGCTCCGGTTTTACATAATGTAATTCTTGCTTTAGCCTGATGAGGAAGCACAATGATCTTGTTAAATGGTATGCATGAGATGCTTGGAAACAAACTCTGGTCAATTAAAACATTCATCATCTAGGCTGTCTGAAAGCTGCAATGGTACAGTTACTTGAACTAAAAATTCATTAACCTTCTCTTCAGTGAGCTTGATCATCTGCATTATAAATGACAAACATTTCTATTTGCAGGAAGTTTACTACTCATCCAGCTTTCCTTTTAATATTGTCTAATGGAGTTAACATTTCAATAATAGAACTTTGCAGAGTATAATCACAGAAGAACAGGAACATTACTTTTTAGTGTTTACATAAATTGCAGTTTCCTTTCTGTCACCATTTTTTAAAAATGATCTAAAATGCTGATTTTCTTTCTTGCCTTCCCAAGGAAGGTACCAGGTGATTGAAGGTATCATTTCTCCGGTCAGCGATAACTATGGAAAGAAAGGCTTGGTTTCAGCAAGGCACCGGATAGCTATGGCTCATCTTGCACTGGAGACATCAGACTGGATTAGAGTGGATCCATGGGAGAGTGAACAGGAGAAGTGGACTGAGACTGTAAAGGTGCTAAGGTAATTGTGTTTATTTTTGTTCATGGAGTTGCCAGAGGCCACAACAGATCACAAGGAGTAGCATTGGTCATGTCTGCGTTTTAACAGGACTACAATACAATGGAAAGGGCAAAGATGTCTGTATGCTCACTAGGGCAAAGTACTAGTTGGGTAGGCCTTTTAGACCATTCACCTAAGCTGAAACAATGGGGAGTGATTCATCCTTGACCAGAGAGATAAAAAGCCTCTTAAGGATTGTTCATGTGTCATCTGCTTTGTGATAAGGATGCTGGGTCTGTGAGCGATGAACACTCATGAATTAAACTTTTTTCTCTGAGCAGGATTCTCAATCTGGAGTCTAGTGTTCCCTACTGCAAGGCAGGTGGAGCTCCCCAAGCTTTCAGGCTTTTTAGTCTATAAGAGCAGTAGTATTGGGTGGTGGCTCAAGTCCCCCAACGCACACCCTTACACTAGTGGTCACACACCATCCAGGAGATTAACTGCCACCATGGGAGCTTTTCAGTGAGTTCCTTCTTGATTAGAGTCATTGAAGGAGCTC
The DNA here is from genome assembly GCF_025201925.1 of Gopherus flavomarginatus. Classification (NCBI taxonomy): domain Eukaryota; kingdom Metazoa; phylum Chordata; order Testudines; family Testudinidae; genus Gopherus; species Gopherus flavomarginatus. Next base: position 72,498,055 of record NC_066624.1, on the reverse strand, counting down.
CATGCCAAAGTCCATGCCTCTTCATGTGTTGCTCCAGTTCTTCAGTACAATCAGCACTGATCCTTCCTTGGGTCCTTTTCTGCTGTGTCCCTGGCCTGCCTTCCAGTGAGGTCCAGTTCTTTTTGCTGTTAAATTTATTTTCTGTGCCAAGACCCCAGTGGCTTCTGGGGCTGAACTTGGAGCAATCTAAAGTTCTCAGAATGGCTTTCTGTTTCGTTTAAGAGAAATTCACTGGACACTGCCATCACTGATAGGAACATGTTACAGTGATATGCCAGTTGCCTTTCACACTGCTGTGGTGTGGCTAGCCTGAACTCAATAATGATGTCAAGGCTCATTTGATCCAAGGTATGATGGTTTCCTCTGCCTGCCTCAGGGCTGTTTCCATCTTACACAAAGCAGTTATGTAGTCCTCGCTTCATAAGCTTGCGAAGTACTGTTGCTTGGATTCAGTCTGTGGGGAAGAATCCTGCTCTGGTCATTCAGTACTGCAGGGGTATAGGGGAGCCCAAACTCTCCCACCTGCTAAAATTTTGTTAGCATGCGTCTTGAAAGCAGTCAGAAGGTGACGGGGTTTGGTGTGTATCTTATCTCTCTCTTTTATATTCTTCTCATTTCTTGGCTTCAGCCTTGTTCTTGCTTCCTGTTGCAGTTATTTATGGTTTCACATTTGATCTTTCTTCAGTCTCTGAGAGGGAGAATTCTTCCCAGGTGCTATAGTAAGAGAAGATTGCTGTGTAATTTTGCTTCTCTAATTTGGCAGGATTTCTTCAGGGTGACGGTGGGAGATATTATTTTCGACTTAACCATGAACTGACTGTAAAGTTCCAAGAGAAGCTGGGGGTGGGAGGAGTGGGGGTGGTGTGAGACCACCAGTAGTAAAATGACATGTGCCTCAGTGTACTACTTCTGACATTGGGAATTTAGAACTTGAGAGTCAGGGGAGCATCTCCTGTCTCACATTAGGGAGCACAAGAGCCAGCAGTGAGACTCTGACCAGAATAATGCTTTCAGAGAAGCCAAACTACTAGGTAAGTAATTCTTTCATGTTGGCCTTGATGACAGTTCTAAAGTCTGCCTGGCATGCTGGAAATGCATATATCTGGATTCTAGTAGAGTTGGGGAGGGGAGAAACAAGAAAGAAGTCAACAGTTAATCTAGAAATGTCTTTTGAGGTGACTTCTACTGGGTTTTTAAACAATTGATTTTGGTGCATACAGCTGATTAAGGAACAAGTTTTCAGCCATGGTCTCTGAATTTTCATGGGCAAAATATGTGTATGCATATATTCACAGGTGAAAAATTGAGTGAGTTGTCTGAAAATTAAAGTACCTGTACATGTTTAATCTACATGTTTCTGTGATGACATACCTACGCAAGTTTAAGAATATTTATAATTTTCATTATTTAAAGATCTTATCCACCTAGGAGGATAGAGATTAAGGCTATGAAAGCACTAAACCTTTTGACTGTGGTCCTGATCATCACTTTTAAAAAGGAATGCTATCAGTGTTATAGGCCCCACATCTACTATTATTACATACAGTGCCTATAAATGACACATGCACTTACCTATGATGTCACTGTTCTCACATGCAGAGTGTGTCTCCTAAAGATGAAACCAATATCTGCCCTCCAAAACCAGAGCTTGAATGGTGTGATAACCAGATTATTGATTCTGAATGACCTACACATCCTGCTTCTTAGTCTTAAATTTTCAAAACAGTAATTTTGGGTGCCTCACTTTTTAGATGTCTGACCTGAGACCCATTAAAGGGGACTGGTTTTCGATTGAGTGCTCAGGATTCAAATTGGGCACCAAAATTGAGGCACACCAAATCACTAGTCACCCTAGAAAATTGTCTTTAATTTCTCCAGGTAAGTTTAAGAAATTAAGTAATATTAAACATGCATTGTTCTTAGGTCACATGGTCTAAATAGGTTAAGAACCATGTGGCTGTGAGAAATAGAGAAAAAACTCTCCTCACCAAGGCCCTTCTGGATTGATTAGTACAGACAAGTGAAACAGGAGGCTAATATAACTTACAAACCAGTCTACTTTCTTGAACTTCCACTAAATTAATTAAGCTGTTTTTGCCCTCAGTATTGTTTTGGCAGCATGTTTATCAGTTCAAACCAGTGCTTTGAAGGATCTCTTACTGAGACTCTCAGCTAGTAAAACCCAACTCCATGGCAGCTGCTGGTTTTTTTTTTACAACCACCTGAATTTGCTGTGTCCTTTTGTCTGAAACCCTACAACTTCAGCCAGCCACACACACACATATATACATAAATAAATAAATACATTATGGTGGGTGGTATCACAGCATGTTTTACTTCTTGCTCTATTTCTATTTGAGAACATAGAAATTATAGAATAAATCAATTGACAGACACATTTCCTTAAGTCGGGTCAGGTTTAGCCTGTATTTTATGAGACCTCCAAGGAACATGATTGTGCTATGTTTTTGATTCAACATTCTCAGCCACAGCCATCTCTCTTCACTATGGGGTGTGCTTTCTCTCCCTCTGATTAGAGCCAGAGCTTAGGGACTCAGACACAAACCTTCCAAGATTGTCCGGCAAGTAGTGTCAATTGGGCGTGTTATTCTTCACTTGTTTTCCTGAACAATCATGTTGCATCATTCCTAAACAACTGCTGCTTTCCACCAGAGAAGCAGCTGTAGTTGTTCCAGGTGAAGTGAGCCCTGTAGTTATCCAGGCCTTGATCCTACAAGCCTTCTATATTCACAGCTCCCTTTGAAGTCAGTAGATATGCTGCTTGTAAGCATTTGGTTTTTAAGATACTTTGGAATCCTGTTGGATAAGAGGTGCTGTATAAATATAAACTATATATGTATATATTTTGTCAGTGATTATAACCACAGTGTCATGTGAGCAACCAAGTGCACTATCTGTACAGAGGGTACCTGAAGAGACTTATGAGGAGATTTGTGACACCAAGAATTTATGCACTAACCATTCAGGTGGAGAGTTCACTTATTAATGTGATAAACTGTGTTCATTCTGGTTTCTTTGTAGCCTTTTACCCATCACAGAGTTTAGAGCACACTAATAACCAACTTTTATTGTGACAGTTTCTCATGCTTTCTTGTATTAATCAATTGTTACCTAAATGCTAAAATTTAAGCAGGTAATAGAAAAGAAAAAGTGAAACAAGCGTTTTAGCAAGAATAAGAGTAACAGTTTGCCTCAAAGCAGTGACTGAGCTCCCTGCTTTCTAGCTGAAATAAGCACTAACACCTGATGCCTTGTGCTTAATCCAGTCCTTTAAATATAAATTCAGTGTTTTGGTAAAATGGCATGCCAAGCTATCTTAATTGTCACTTTCATTTTTGTTAAAGATATAATAGAGATGGAGCCTCAGCTAGCATAAATTGGCATATCTTCGTTGTAGAGTTATGCCGATTTATACCAGTTGAGAATCAGGTACATACCATATACTCTTATCCTGCTTAGTACATTAAGAACTGATTGCTTTCCTCACTATGTGTTTCTCTGGAATTTTAATAGCAAGATGAAAGATAGTCCGATAACAGAAAAAAAGAGGTCAAAATCAAGCATTATTGTACGTAGCTCTCTCTTCTGATCAGCAATTTGAATCACACACTTTACTGTGTTGGTATATTGTGTCCTGTTAGGGGGCATGAGAATCACTTCTAGGTGGGGTTTTTTTAGAATTAAAAATGTGGTAGTAAAGCAAAATTCTAATTTGCATGAACAATTTACATATGCTGATTTTATGCAGGCAATCTAGATTATTTTCCCTGATGTTTTGGAAAATGGGTCCCTGAAATTTGTTGGGGGATCGAGAGGCACAGTGAAGATAGAAAGTATCTGTTTTAAGGAATTTTACTTCCTCCTAATTTGACAAAATATCACCTTGGCTTCTGTGCCAATCGAAGGCTTCAGCAGTTTTGCATTGCCTTGTATAGTGAGAAAGATTAATAGATTTTATTCCCCCCGCCCTGCCCCACCCCACCCGGGAGTGAGCTTTTCCTACTGTGGGTCATAGTAAAGGCATTTTTGGTGGATTGCTGAAACCTCCTCTGGTTGTGAAATAAATTGTAACATGGGTAGCAGGTCCTGCAATGCAGAAGGGAAATGAGAGTTGTTCTTTGAGAGTTTAAGGTTTTGCATGGCAGTGCAATATGTTCCTCATGCACCAGGAGCTAGAGAAGGGAGGCACCCAATAGATCTAATTCCAGTCAGTTACTGCATCTTGCTGTATATTTCTGAATATAAAACAGTATTGTTAGTAAATACAATGAACTAAATGTTGTACCCCTGTTGTGGCTGAGGGCTGATCGCAGTGTATTTACACCAGGGATTAATTTAGGACAGAGAAATTAGGTTTGTATTGATATTAATGATCAAAAGTAGCAATATTTTAATTCCACCAGTAATGTAGGAAGCATTCTCTGTAAGAAAGAATAGATACATTTAAAATTTCTGCCTTTTATCCCCCATGTTTTACTGTAGTGTTTATAATATAATATTGTGTGTTTCTATGTAAAACATGATACATATGTAAATCAAGTTGTATATATAAATTCAGAAGCTTGGGAATTTGTAGATTAGGAGGTACATTGTGGTATTGTTTAAATGAAAAGCTAACAGCCATTAAAATGTTCAGTGCACAGAGTAGCTGCTCAGTTTTTGTCGTACACAAGACCCCAGTCCTCAATTAACTTTGTTCAATGGGTTATTGAAGGATTCTGAATTACGTTGCATTGATTAATGCATCGAAGATTGCATTAAAATAGTGAGAGTTTCATACTATAGATTCATGCCTTGCATTATATATTTCTTTAACTCTTATGCTTACAAAAAAGGGTTTGGTTTTTTTTTTTAAATTACATTGTAAAATAACAGCACAAACCATTACAACTGTTTTATATTGTTTGAAGGGGGGAAACTTAAGTCACCTCTCTGAATACTAGCAGGAGAGATGTTGGGGATCACCAGTTAATTTATATATAACATATAGCCCGAATTAAGGAAGAAGTGTTACCCTTTAGTCTTACTGACCTCACAGCGGTGGTCTTAGATCTGCTGTGCTCACAGATGGAGTGGGGTAGTAGGGCTGGAGGCAGAGTGAGGAGCTGGATAAAAAGAGGAATTAGGAGTGGAGAGTGAAGCAAGGGAGAAATAGGATAGGTGAGAAGGATCAAAAACCAAAAGAGAATGCAAAGAAGTAAAAGACTGACAAAACCAGAATAGTAGAAGAGAAGAATGCAGAAATATTTACTTATGGCCTCACTAATATATTGTAAACTGGAAAAAAAATTTCTATTCAACATCAGGGAACTGGACTTGGCAAGCTGGGGATTGGGAACAGTGTGCATTGGGGTTTACAGAGCCAGTAGAAAGCCAGTGATGACCCTTTTTTCCAGGCCTCATCTTCCCTCTAATATCTTAAACCCCTGCATCAGGAGTCCCATTCCAACAGACCTGCTAATGTCCATCAAAATCGAGCTCACCTCTAATGTTCATTAAGAGATTTCATTCAATGGAGAATCTGTCTTCTCAGCCAACTTTGGATAAATTTCTCACCCTCTCCTTACTCTCTCAGTGCTACCTGTTGGTAACGGTGACTAGGACATGGTTGGAGGAGGATTCTTGTAGGCCAAGTATATTGAGGAGTGGAGTTTGCAGCTCTATAAAGGCAATCCCTCAGTTTGGCAAGCCTCCCATGGATCTCCAGATGGGAGCCCCATTCTAACAGACCGTAGCTGGTCTGTTGGATTGGGACTCTCACTACTGAAGATAGTCAAGTTGCAAGGAGACTGGTGTCAAGGAAGCACAAAGGCAAGTAGGAGTGGTAAGGGCTATTGACTGGAGAGACAGCAGGAGGGCTGGCGAGGCAGTGAGGTGAATATAAGTTGCTGGTGGATCTGGGCAGCTGCGTCAGCCTGTCTTTGTAGGGTTAAACTCAGTTATGACACACAAGGGAAAAACTCCCTTTGCATTTAAATTTGAAAAGTAGCCATATCTGGAATCTCGTGAGAATTATGTGTTTTGGAGTTTCTGGGGACTGCGCCTCTTTAACTAAAGGAAAGAGGAAAATAAATAAATAAAAAGATAGGCTCTTGGGGAATAAGCTTTGGAAAAAAGTATCATTTTTAAAATCTCCTCTCCAAGAGTGAATATTTTAATAGAATAATAATAATGGAAACTCTGTGTTTAGTATGGAAACTAAGTGTAACAATTAAAGTGAAAAATGGAGGGATTTTAATTCTGCTTTAAGCAAAAATCTCAACAATGCTTTAAATGTGTAGTTGCTATCATAGCTGCCATAATAAGTATTGGGCTTTAAAAGGGACTGGGGACTGTGACCGGTACATGGAACTTTTGTGTATTGTGCAAGAATGTTAACTGCCATTGATACTAATCTTGTGACGTAGCGAATGAATATGGTGAATTCTTCACACATGTCATTAAAGTCTAAAGTGCATAAAAGCAGATTGTGTTCTAGAAGCTGAAAGTGCCAGGTAATCGCTTTGTGTATCTCTGAGAGGATTACCTCACACCAAAGCCTTTATTTTAACACAGGCACCATTATAATGAGTCGCTCAGATCGCTCCATTTCAGGAAGGAACACATGAGAAACAGTTGGCCTACAGAAAGAGCTACTGAGGATTTCCTTTCTTCATTGGACCCAGGTTTGTTTGTAATGGTAAACAGTGATCCTTGTTTAAGAAGTGAAACCAATTCACCTTTACAAGATTAACCTAACTGCAGTGGGAAAGTTGGACATAGTACCTCATTCTTCTGACGGTTGGAGCTTTATGCCAAAAATAAACAAGTCCAAATGCTTTCAGGACTGCTGCTGCTGCTCCTTTGGTTGTAGTGACTGCCATATTGAGATACAATTGTACTCCATTTGGGGTTGGTATTTTCAGGTTTTGGGTTTCTAATCCTTAATCAATCTTTTAAAAATCTGAAATATTTTCTCTTGAAGCTGTAACTGTGAGAATGAGTTGCTATCATGCTGATCTTACATGGAGGGAATGAGCCAAAAAGAGGAAAAGGTTCAAAAAAGATATTGAAGGGTATAAAATTACTTCTAATTGTAATACTAACAATGGACTATGTGCAAGAATGATTCAAAAAGTGCATATGTAGTTCCCCAGTAGTATGTTAATAATATGACTATCCGTTATTTATTATTACTACAGTTTTGGGTAGGAAAACTCTAAAAATACTGATATTAAAAACAAAATAAATGCTCTACTTGGGGATTTTCTATTTCATCATTCTACTGGGTCTGCGGTTTGTTGAGACACTACTAGATTTCTGAGAGTGTTTACTTTTTCCCCCACTGTACTTGCAACATTTTTTAGGCATAGATATTCTCTCTTCTCTTACATTAAAGTTTCTCATGATGATGTAAGAGCTCTAAAAGCTTCCACTCTTCCAGTGAGCGCTGCCTAGAGGAAGGTTAAGTTACATGTTGACAGATTGCCCAGAAGAGAGTCAGGGTGGATCTGTTCTTCCTCATCTTGAGTTATGCACAGAATAGGAAAAAGTTGCCTCTCTCTCAAACTATACACTGTGTTCATCGCTCATATCTATGACTGTGAAGATATTCTAGCTTGGCACTTCCAAATGATATTTCTTGCTGCCAAGAAACCTCTGGAATGCAGAGTTTTTTGTGCTTCATCTCACTTTCCACTTGACCCCACAAGGAGAGATTGAAAACTTTCTGGTTATTGCATCCACTGACTGTAACATCCTTATGTAGTCTAAGGAGGTTTAATTAACCACTGATGTGTGAAGGATTCACATTGGTAACTGCCACTGGTATAAATGAGTTAACAGACTGCTGCATGCAACTATCTTTGGCAACTGTAAGACTATTCTCTGTAGCCATTGTGAATTGAATAATGTTCTGGGTAGCACTTTATGTAACAGTAAAAGAAAAACACTAATTTTCAAACGGCTCATTTAGTTTCCCATAAAGTCTTTCTCAGTTTGTAAGTGATTTATAGTCAATAGCCAGTTTTATGCCTGCGGCCAAGATCCACTCAATGCAGCGCAGACTAGGTTGGGCAGACAGGATTTTCTACATTGCAGCTAGAAATGAGCCTGCTAGCCTAGGAGACAGACTCAGACTAGCTGAGCTCGGGGTAGCATGCATCTGTCTACCCAGGCTGGTAGACTTGCCCCCAGCTGCAGTGTAGACATACCGTCAGGGAGCTTCACGATTCTCTGCCCATCCCCAGACACAAGTTAGAGTAGCTAAGGATTGCTCTAATATATGCCATCTGGAACTATCTGGAGATAGTGGGAGCACAGTGTGATCTGGTCACTCACCCTCAGGTGCGGTTCTAGGTATTTTGTCGCCCCAAGCACGGCAGGCTGGCTGCCTTCGGCGGCTTGCCTGTGGGAGGTTCCCGGTCCCGCGGAGTAGGCGGCACGCCTGCAGGAGGTCCTTAAAAGCCATGGGACCAACAGACCCTCAGCAGGCATGCCGCCGAAGGCAACCTGCCTGCCACCCTCGCGGTGACCGGCAGAGCGCCCCCTATGGCTTGCCGCGCCAAGCACACACTTGGCGTGCTGGTGCTTGGAGCCGCCCCTACTCACCCTCCCTTCCCTCTACACTGGGCTGCTGTGGAGGATGGCATAGTTGTTGCCTGTGTCATCTCTACACTCTCTAGGAAGATGCAGGAAGTTTCTACTCCCTTTGTGCCACATGACCGAGAATCTGGGCCATTGTCAGCATTTGCCAAGATTTGTTATACAACCTAGAACAGGAAGTCGCTGCAGTATCTCAGTACTCCTGAGAGAGAGAGAGGTTGGTAAATGCTGACATTTTAGTGGCAAGTGAATGTAACCATAGAATTCTCAGAGCCATCTGAAAAAGTGGAAATGGGTGATTTTGGGCTTTTCACCATCTTTGCAAAAAGGTTTAATAATCAGAATCTAATGGCAGGTTTGTGAAGCACGATGAAATTAAAGTTTTTATTTTGCATACAAAAAAAAAGCAAAATTCCAACAAATATTTTGTTTCTTTTAAAAAATGTATGCAAAGTGACACCTAGGTATTTTTTGTACAGCCTAGTCTTCATAATTTTGTCCCTCGCTGAAGTAATTTGTACATTGTAATTATTTGTATACATTAATGTACATTGTAAATAGAAAGGGCCAATGAGGACAGATACAGACATGACTACAGTTTTATTAATTCTACAATGGTATAGCTACTCGGTGCAACCCATCCTGGCAGCAATAAAAAGGAGGTCACGTGCCTTCCCCCTGAGCATCCCAGCCCCAGGACTTTACAGCCACTTAAAAACAAGGCCTTATCAGAATCTGCATTATTCTCAAGGTATGTAACCTGTAATGGTCTGGAAAACCCTCTGGCCTCATAGGATTCCTCAGACGTCTTTCACCTCCTGCCCTTTTCCTCAGGGTTGTGATGATGATGTAAAATGAAAATAATAGCTGCTGAAAAGTTAACTGTCTTCGAGTATCTCCAATTTATTTGGATGACACTGGAACTTTTCGCTGTACTTTAATTATTTATTTAACGATAATAGTATTCTTTTCAAAACTATAATAAATACTATAACAGTATTGTTTGCTAATAATTTGCTTTGAAAGGACTTGGAAATTATTTGTGGTGGCTGATGTCACTTTAATACTTCCCTCATTCCCTTTTGTGATGTTCTGGCAGGGTTTCACATTCTTAATAGAATTAAGCTTCACATACAATATTTCTTTTCCTGGTTATAAGAGACACTTGATCTTCATTTCATTTGAAATTGAATTCCTTGCATTTCAAGTCTCCAAGTTGCCGTACATGAATAAATTTGTTGTCACCTTTCAAATGCTTTTACATGGCTTAGTCCAACAGCAGTCTTTCTTAATTAAAGCTTACTGGATCTTAAATCCAGCTCCTTTCTTTGTGTTAATGATTCTTTCTCCTTTGACTAACCCCGTCCTTCTTCTCTGAATGACATTGCAGAGTGTTGTAGTTCATTTCTGTCCATTATTGATTCAGACACACCAATCAAAAACTTGCAAAAATTTTCCCAGTCTTACTTCTTTTTGGATTTATAGAGACATGGCCTGAAATAAAGTGTGTTGTACTCATCAAAAATTGGAGCACTGGTTTGTGGGCATTTGAGCTTTAGATCTATTATCAATTGTGGAAGGTGCAGCTCAGTATTTTGCAGGATGTCCTTGAAAGTCCAAGGACATTATTTTTTTTTCCCCCCTTCATTGCCTTTGAGGGGGAGGAAATGTGCTGGTTATATTGGCAGCCTTTTGTAAAACTAACCATTTGTTAAATTTGGACTCTATTCCAAGATTTGCTTCCTCTTTGAAAGTATTTCTCATTCTGTTTGGATATTTTCTGTGAGGATGGATAATGTGTTGTCTGTAGTTTGAACTTGTGGCAAGCTTGGTTGTTTAAAGTAATCTGTCAAAGGGCAGTTCATGTACATTCAGAGAGAGAATGCTATGCACAAACCAGCTAAAGCTATAAAACATTCTGTGATGTAGTATCATATCCAATACAGCCTGGGACACAGGCCAGAGTTTATTCAGGATTTTTTTTTTAATTTTACTTTATTTTGGCCTTTTTATAATAAAAAAAGCCATCTGCCTCATTTTAAACAGAAAATGTTGCTACCTTCTAATGAGCCACTTACTAACTAGAGACTCTTTCGTGGAAGCTTTATTGTCTCATATCGCACTGTAACTCCTTTTTGAATTGTGCTGTTAACCAAAATTCAGAGACTTTCAGGTTATTTCAGATAGGTGGAGAAATTGATGATGGAGTTGGCTATTTCTTTGATGCAGTTCTGTTTATTTACAAGTGTGACTGGAATCCCAGGGGAGCCAGCTGAGATCACTCAATTAGGGTGAACTGCAGACTGAGGCAGGCAATCCCCAAAGCTGGTGGATATTCCAATTCTTAGATTTACCCAGCCAGCAGAAAACAGCTTCTGTAACACCTCACTGGTTACTCAGAAGCTAACAACACAGGTCCCTTAAAGAAACTCAGCCTCAGGCCTCCACCCAGACGCCCAAGTCAAAGATGATGAGAATTACTGAAAATTTTATTCATAATATAAGAAAGTTCTATCAACCCCAAAGAATCCGACACGTTACCTCCCAGGTTAATGAATCTTCCAGAACTTAGCCAAATACACACTTACAGACAATTCTTATTAACTAAACTAAAATTTATTAAAAAAGAAAAGAGAGAGAGAGTATTGGTTAAAAGATCAGTATAAATACAGACATGACTACAATTCTTGAGATTCAGATTCATAGCAGAGATGGTGAGCTTTGTAGTTGCTAAGAGTTCTTTCAGATTAGTTCACAGGTTATAATCCAAATGTTTATATTCAGGGTAGTCCAGCCTTGTAGCTTAAGCTTCCCCTGCATGAAGCCAGGGCCATCCCTAGCAATTCCGGGGCCCTATGCGGCCCCCTCGTGGGGGGGGGGTGCAGGCAGGCAGGCCTCTGCAGGGGGGGGCAGGGCTGGCATGGGGAGCAATGGGGAACCACCCCCAGCACTCACCAGCGGCGGGAAGTGCAGCTACCCAGCCCCAGCCGCACTGCTGGTGAGTGCAGGCCTGGCCCTGCTGCAGAGCTCAGGGGAGTGGGGGCAGAGCTGGGGGGGGAAGAGGTGGGAAGAGGTGAGGCAGGGATAGGGCAGGAACCATGGGGAAGAGCCAGAGCAGGGGCTGGAGCAGCATGCAGCTGCGCAGGGCACCAGGAAATGTGGTGACCCAAATTTCCTGGTGCCCTGTGCAGCTGCGTACTTTCGGTATGGGTATGGACGGCCCTGCATGAAGCATCAAGCAGATGTGAGATGAAAAGGATTGGTACCCAAGGCATCTTTATACAGTTTCAGGCCTTCTTGTGACAGCTCAGAGTCCTTTGGAGAACAATAGGCAATTATGGGTACTTTTGAAGTAGATCCATTTCCTAAGCATTGCTGGTAATTATCCACACAGATTAACATAAGGCAATTGCCCATTTTCCATCATTCTCAGGTGATTTTCTATACATTTCAAAGAGAGATGAACATGACGATATTTTGTGTTTACAGTTAATTTAAATATTAATTTTCCCTTTTGATCTCTGAATCAATAGCTGTAGTAACAGATAGCCACAAAAACAGTCAGTTCCTAACATTTGACAAGATGTAAGTACACACATACAATTAGTATCACCTCCAATTTTCTAACAATACAGGTTTGCATTTCAGAGTTCTAGCCTATCTAGCATGGAGTGGCCCTAATGACCATTCACACACTTTTCTACCGTGTCTCTAGTGATTGACTCTGGGTCAATTAGCCTGCAAGCTACTTAACTCTTTCTGGCCATACATCATACTTTGTACAAGATTTGTTGCAATTATATAACAGTGGTAGCAACAATGATTTGCATGGTCATATTTTAATTAGACAACATCACAAGAAGAAATTACAAAGTTCTGTTTCCTTGAACACAGAGGAATCAAACAGGAGATTCATTGCTCACAGTTCCAAGTCTCTGTCAACCAGCACTCAGCCCAAAAAGCTCTCTCTAGGCTTTTACTCAGGACTGTGTTTCCAGTGCTATTCTGCTATCTCTTTGGCACTCTGCCCTATTCCTTTGTGTGCATCTGAGGGGTTGCCTCAATTCATCTCGCACTCACACAGATACACCTCTCCAATTCGATCAGTTCCTTGCCTCTGAATTTATTAGATCATAGTCAGACCACGCCTCTTGTGCCACATGAATCTGACTCCTTCTCCAGACTTGTGTGTGGCTTTGTTTTGAGTGGAGGCCCCTGTTGTTTCAGCTATCTATTCCATAAAGGACCTCAGTTGTGAGACCCAATAGGTCTACCCATTACAGGACCTTTTAGTTGTCTTTTTAAATAAGCAATGGAGCTTCTCAACAACCTTTGAGAACTGCACAATACCATATTAATAAAATATCCTTTTTTATAATGCTGAAAGACATTCAGACTTTTCTTAACTGCATGGAAAACATGCCAAGAGTTTAAGGGCTGCACCTAAATCACCTAAAATGGAGCAAGTTTCCTGGCTGCCAGAATCAAGATGGTGCATTGCATGCAGGGTATTACAATCTATGCAGGCCATACTTCCACATTAAAGATGAGGGTGGCTTCTGGTTGCATTGAGCTAAACTTGATTGCCCATCCCTCTTATCTTCGTGGGCAGATTCTAGCTCCGATTCTGTCCGACACCTGCACCATACATGTGTAGCATTTGCTGCTGCTGTTTTTCTTCGTAATATTGCAGAGCCTCTTTTAAATGCTTTGGGCCCATTTTACCCAGACGAATGTTCAGGGGTTTCCAAGATGCCAACCCGCCCACCTTACATGGCTGTGATAAAGCTGGTCAAGAATTTTTGATTTTAGAAATTTAACTGACAAATGGCAAGAATTTTCTGACTTTTTTTTGACCAGCTGTAGCACATAGAGACATTGACACCTGAAATCCTCAAAGGAGGCTGGCAGAGGTACTGTCCCCATTCCCCTGTGGGTGTTGCCAGGGGGAACGTCACTTAAAGTTCTGTCTGGGGCTCCATAGAAGCCTGTCAATGAAGATTCCGTGAATATGTGCTGAATCAGCTTCTCTTGGTTTGCCTGGCCCTGCCCCCTCCTGTGCTGCCGGTGCTCACCTTTTGGTCTGCATCTATTGTCTCCAGGTTCCTTGGAGGAGTGGGTGCTCCAGGGGGATTTTGTTGGTGAACCCCTGATCCTTTTGGACTTAACACTGTGGGGGGCCCCACATCTTTTGCTCTATTGGAAGATCTGACCCTAAAAGTATTATTAATTAGTACTTATAGTTCTTTTCATCTTAAGAATTATGTGCATCAGCTCGATGTAAGAGTGATACAGCAGACCTCTGTGTAAAGTTCTCCTTGAAAGTAAGGTAAATTCCACCCATGCAAATAGCCTCGTCTCTATAGGGTGTATGGAGGCTGGCCAGCAATGGCGATAATTGGGTCAAATCCCTACTGTAGGCAAAGTCTGAGACACAAACAGGCTGAGACTTACCCAAAAGCTCACTGAGAATCTGGGCTGGAACTTATGAATTTCTGTCTCACAATCCTATGCTTAGTCTGTCTGGGCTTTATGCCACCTTACCTCATATTCTTAAGGTTGTCTGACACTTCCCGTTAAAAGGTTTTGGTTGCTTTTAACTTTGCCAGGCTTTAAGCTTTCAGGGTGAAATTTTGCCTTGCTGGGTATCTGTTTCAGGTTGAACTTTGCTGGAAAATTACAGCAAAAACAATCCAGTCATTTCTAACAGCATTTAACCCAGGTTAGAAAATTCTGGTGGCCTTTTCTTTGAGAGACTCTAGTGCCTCCATGCTTTGGAGCAGGGCCTGGATGTTTGGCAGGGAGGTGACCTTTATGTCATGGATGTTCCTTTTGCCACCCCCATGAAAATCTGCCTAAATTTGGCTGAATTATAAGCCTCTGAAAAATTCCAGTTCACAAGTACTCAGTAGAGACTTGTTAGAGCTTTTCAGTTCTGTTTCCCAAAGATTTTATCCAGCTGAGAGCTCAGCAGGTCTTTCCCTGTAATTGCTGCTCCCTACCATTGCAGATAGGACCAGGTTGGGCACCTGAATTGAGAGCAGGGAGTCTGTTTTTCCTGTCCTCTCAATATGCCCCAGGGTGCCCAGGGAGCATGTGGGGAGAATTTGCCTGTTTCAAATGGAGACAAGAGCCAGACCTAGCATCAAGGGGCAGGGATGAGGGACTGGGAGAGTAGATTGGGACAAAAAGTCTGGGTGCAGGAACTGGGATGGAACTGGTAAGAGATGAAAGAGGGAAACTGGGTAGGGGGTAGGAGACTGGGACTTGTTGGGCAAATTGACTAGGACTGGGAGCCAGGGAGGGAAACAGAGTGATGGGGCCTGGGAGCGACACTGGAACTGGTTGAACAAAGAGACTGGGACTGGGAACCAGTAGGTCAAGGGGAAGAGACACAGATCTGATGAGGGACCAGAAATCAGGAGGAGAACTGGGAGTTGCTGAGCAAAGTGAGAAGGTAATGGGTGGTGGGGGCGGAGAAGGTAAGAGGCTGAAACTGATATTTGATGAAGAGCCCAGGGAGCAAGACTGTGGGTTTGGTAAATATGAGGTTGGAGGTCACTGGAGGCTGGTGGGGTGGGGCGGGGAGAGACAAATCAGGTGAGGAGCAGAAACTGCCCGGGCAAGGAGAATGGGGACAAGGTGTTGGTGGAAGATAACTGGGAATGGTTGGTGTGATGGGGTAGGTCCCAGAAACCTCCTTTGGGACTGCCACCTGATGTGCCGAGACAACCTCTGAGCCTGTTTTCTCTGCCAGTTTGGGGGTCCAGTGCCCTTCCAGGTTCGAGCCAGACATTATCTTGCTACAAACCCAGACCCAGGTCTGAACTATGTCCCCCAAAAGCTGCAGGCTTAACTGAAACAGCTTAAGAAGTGTTCCTGTCTCCAGCACCCAGATGCCCAGTTCCCAATGGGGTCCAAACCCCAAATAAATCAGTTTTACTGCTTATACAACTCATAAATTGTTTGCCCTCTATAACACTGATAGAGAGAGATATACAGCTGTTTTCACCCCCCAGATATTAATACATACTCTGGGTTAATTAATAAGTAAAAAGTGATTTTATTAAATACAAAAAGTAGGATTTAAGTGGTTCCAAGTAATAACAGACAGAACAAAGTGAATTACCAAGAAAAAATAAAACACGCAAGTCTGTCTAGTACAGTAAGAAAACTGAATACAAATAAAATCTCACCCTCAGATATTTCAATAAGTTTCTATCACAGACTGGACGCCTTCCTAGTCTGGGCACAATCCTTTCCCTTGGTACAGCCCTTGTTTCAGCTTAGGTGGTAGCAAGGGCATTTCTCATGATTGCCGCCCCCTTTGTTTTGTTCCACCTCCTTATATAGCTTTGGCACAAGGGGGGAAACTTTTTTCTCTCTGGGTCCCCACCCCTCCTTCTAAATGGAAAAGCACTAGGTTTAAGATGGATTTCAGTACCAGGTGACATGGTCATATGTCCTGTGAGACCCCAAGCCTTCATTCCTCCAAGCCTGACTCACAGGAAGGCCTGGAAGCAAACAGAGCCATCCACAGTCAATTGTCCTGGTTGATGGGAGCCATCAAGATTCCAAACCACCATTAATGGCTCACACTTTACATAATTACAGTAGGCCCTCAGTTATGTTTCATATTTCTAGTTTCAGATACAAGAATGATACATACATACAAATAAGATGACCACACTCAGTAGATCATAAACTTTGTAATGATACCTTACAAGAGACCTTTTGCATGCAGCGTATACCAGTTACTTTATATTCACACTCATTAGCATATTTTCATAAAATCATATAGAGTGCAACGTCACAGTTGAGAAAGGAGACTGGGAGCAGGAGAAGGAGTCTGGATGGGAAAACGGAGGCTGGGATGAGGAGTAGGAAAGAAGATTGGACAGGGACAGATTGGAGGAGATGGAGGTGCAGGGGTCAGTGTTGGTCATCCTAGAGCACACTCCTCTGAAGAGCTTGAAGTGGAATCCAAAATTCTAAGTCTCACCATTCCTTCGCTGGCAGCTAATGTCTATGAAATCCACCAGCAAAAAGTGTCCCATCCTCCTGTAGTGCTAGTTCATATAGAAGATGGCAACCTGCTACTTCTGTTATTTACTCAGGTAGCTCAAGTGGCAGAGGTCTGTGTGGTGGATCTAAAGGTTCCAACCTTGTTGATGACCCAGTTGGGTGTCAGCATAATGCAACATGATGGAATTTGTGGTTTTTCAGTGTGCTATTTTTAAAAGAGCTAAAAAAATGGCAGAAAATAAACCACGTTAAAAGAACATGTTTAAGATTGTAAAGTCAGTCTTTTAGAAGTTAGGAAATGCCATAGTTAATGTTCCTGGTGCAACCTAAATTTGACACGGTCTTTAATTAGATGATCACACGTCTGCCCCAGGACAATAACCTCATTCTGTGCATATAGTGGACTTGCTCTGGGAATAAGTCAAAATTGTGTAGTAAAGGAGACTTGTCTGTCAGACCCCTGCTTCATTTGTTGTGGAAGTTAGAAGGTGTGTAATGAATGAGATAGAAGGTTGTAGGAAGAGAAGAGATGATCTCATGGTTAAGGCAGTTGAGTACTATTCTGGAGAATTAAATTCTATCCCTGCCTCTGCCACAAAGTTCCTAAGTGATGCTAGGCTAGTTATTGAAACCAGACTTTTCACAGGTAATCACTAATTGTGTATTCCTTGTTTTATGAGTATCTGATTTGAGGGAATGGTTTACTGAGCACTCATTGTTGCAACTGAAGTCAATGGGAGTTGTGCTTTGAACATATAAAATACTATATAATGCTACATATGGTCCTAGGCATCTCAGATTGGAAACCCAAAATTAGTAGATACTTTTGACCTTAATCTCTCTCTGCCTCAGTTCTCCAACTCTAAAATGGGGATAATGTCTCCTCAACTTACAAAGGTGTTGTGAAATAAATTAATGTTGGTAAATTATGCCAGTGATGTGCGCCCTGGAAAAGCCCATGAGGAAAGTAAGGATTGTGTCTTTGGAGCAGGGTTTGAATAGAGTGCAATAGGTAAAGCCGGGGACCACACATTGAACAGTTATGAGGGGGAAAAAATGAAAAGCCGCTGATTAGATGAGCCCTGTCCACTCTGTGTACTGAATGAGACTGTCCTGTGGGGAAAAATTGTGTATGATGAACATGTAATTAACGACTGTGTCATAACGCATATGCCCAGGGGGGCTACACTAAGGTTCACAGGCAATGTTAATTCAGGCATTTCCCAACTTTTGGGTGCTTGACTTTGCAACCTTAATAATGTTCTTTTAACATAGTTCTTGTGTGTGTAATTGTGATATAAACCTAACAAAACATAGCAGAAATGTAAACCATAAACACTTACTTTGACTGTAATGAGGTTCTGAGATAAACCAATTAAAGGAAGAACATTCACATTAGAGTAATTCTGGTTTGTCCTTAATTCACCACCTCTTGCTTGTATGGTTACTAGGTCCTGGAAAAATGTGATCTTATCTACTGCGAGGACTGATGTACTCCCATGCAACAGGGTGAATTAAGGGCAGTGACAGTCTTAGTGCTGAATTTCCTGGTCTTTGGGTTTTTGTCCATTATTTTTAACTTTTTTTTAAAAGGTTGATTTAATATTATTAGATTTTATTATTCCTAACCTATATTTAGGAGATGATGCTGAGATGGATGATAGGTCTCTAATAGCCTTATTTTACCAGTACACAACAGCAATATTAATCTTGGTTGCTCTGGAAAAATGCTGGAAGTTGGCTTGGTCAGGAGTTCTCCAGAAAAACAGAATGACTTCACAGCTGAGAGATATCATCACTCCCCAGTGCATAGATGAAAGTACTAAAATGTTCGTGGGAGCTGTATGCACCCCAGCTGCCTGATCCTTCACTGTGAAAGTCAACAGGAGTTTTCCCATTAACTTGAATATAAGATCAAGCCTATATTGAGTAGTGAATAGAACCTCAATGGGTGGAGTTCTAGTTTCTCAGTGTATCCAACCTAATACCCTATGAGCCAAATTCATGCCCTTAAATACCCCTTGATTGTATTTCATCTTTGTTGCTTATAAAAAATACTGCAGTAACTGTCCTTTACAATCATACAGATGACCTTTTAAATCCTATGGGCCAAAATATAGTTGGGCCACGGAGTTTGGGTTGTTTTGGGATCTGACTGGTGATTAGACAGTGGGCCTCCGTCTCAAATTCCTTACTCTTTTTCCGAGCAGAATATTTCATGTAACTTTTCAAAAAAACTTTGGGTAAAATACCAGAAATAAGTGAAAAACTTAACCTCATCCCATCAACTTTTTTTTTATCTTTAATAAGGATCTTCATAAAACTTCCATTTGTTTGTTTTTGCTTTTCAGTTTCCCCAGAGTTAAAGCTGCTTTGCGGAGCTGACATTCTGAAGACATTTAGTACACCTAATCTCTGGAAGGAGGAACATATTAAAGAAATAGTAGAAAAGTTTGGTTTGGTGTGTATTAGCCGTGCTGGCTCTGACCCTGTTCAGTACATCAGTGAATCGGAACTTCTAACTCAATTCCAGCACAATATCCACCTGGTCACAGAATGGATTCAGAATGAAATCAGTGCCACGCATATACGACATGCTCTATGCAAAGGACTAAGTGTGAAGTATCTCATTCCAGATTCTGTCATTTCCTATATTAAGGACTATAATATCTACACAGAAGAGAATGAAAGGGAAAAATAAAGGGGATTTAACTTCAGCCTATGAAAGTACACAACACAACAATAAACACACGAAATGATTGATGTCTGTATTCTACCAAATGGGGAGAACGCTGGCATTTTTTTTTTTTTTTTTGAAAATCCCTGCAAAGCACAATCTTTGTGTATGGAGGAAAGTGAAATAGGTTGTGGGGAGCTGCAACTAGCTATACTTCTGAAAGTTTGTAGAATAATTCAGAAAAGTTTTTGTATTACTACTGAGTTCATGCTTTCCTAAGCTGTTATGTGCAAAAGGCTATCGGTTTTAAGATCTCCACTAAGAGTTAATTTACATTACATTTCTTCTGTTTTTAACGCAAATATTAAAATCTTTAGTAATTTTTGAGAGATTTTTGTGGTGACTTAAATGATCTCAGTGGCTGTAGTTAGTGCTTTCCTGTATTATAATCTTCTAAAACCAGAACGGTTTCGGTTTGAACGTGTCTTGGCCATTCGCAGGCAGTAAGAATAAAATTGTCATATTTCTTTCTCAGGAATATTTTCAATAAACTGCTAAAATGTACGTAGTTGTTGCCACATTTCTACTTCATAGGATCCTGAAAGAAAAATGATTTCACTGTATCACTTAATACCGTTCAATTTTATGTGTGTTTATATGTTGGCAGATCAGAAATAAAGCCCTGATTCAGGAAAGTAGTTACGCATTGCTTAAGTCCCATTAATTTCAATCCAGCTCATAATGAGATGTTTAAAGGCGGTTCTTTGCTTTCCTCCTGAGTCCACTATATGCTAGTCCAGTCCCCCTGGCATAATTTAGAGCAGCTGGCTATCAAAAGCCTGAAGCCATTGATATGGCAGCTCAGCTATAAGGGAGCCCCAGCCATGCCCCCTATGTCAACATCAAGAAGAGGGAGCAGCACTGGAGATTCTACTCTCTTTCCTTGCATTCAGGTGAGAATATCTAAACAACCCGCTTGATTCCACTGTTCTTGTTCCTTTTCCTTCTGCAAGAATAGCTCCTAGAGATGTCTCAGCACTTCTGAAGCCTAGTAATGCCAGCCAAAGTTTTGAAAGATTTTGTTAATAATTTACGGGAAGTGGTGAAATTTATCTGCCACTTTCCCTCAAGTAATCTTTGACTTTTCCCAACTCAGCAGTCTGTGGATGTCCGGTATAAAATCATACAAATTCAATACAATGATTGTTCACACTGTATGCTCTTTTGGTGTCATAGGATTCATTTTAACAATGAGATTGTGTTTTGCATTGGCTTTCATAGCACACACATGCTGCATTCTAGTTTGTGTATAATGCTTAGAAGTTTGCAATAAAAGAGGATATTTTCCAAAAATCTGTTTCCTCTGTACCTGATAAGGGAAGGCCTAATTCAGCTGTGTCCCCTGGATTACTGGACAGCTCATAGTTGAGAAAATACTTTTAAGGAAAAAAAATAAAAGAAACAACAAATGCAGCATTAACTGGTGATGTGATCAGATGATGTTGGTTATAAAATGTGTTTGGATAGTCAGGTGACTATATATATTTTGAATGGTAGCAACATTTTGTTCTCCAGACATAATTACATGACTCATATAGTAGCTAGATTGGGGTGGACAAACTATGGCCTGGGGGCCGAATCTGGCCCATCAGCCATTTTAATCTGGCCCTTGAGCTCCCACTGGGGAGTGGGGTCTGGGACTTGCCCTGCTCCGGCACTCCAGCCAGGGAGCAAGGTTGGGGATCGCTCCACATGGCTCCTGGAATCAGTGGCATGGCCCTCCTCGGGCTCCTATGCATAGGGACAGCCAGGGGCCTCTGCTCTGCATGCTGCTCCCGCCCCAAGCAGTGCCCCTGCAGCTCACATTGGCCGGAAAACACAATGGGAGCTGCAGGGGCAGTGCCGACGCATGGGGCCGCATGCAGAGCCGCCTGACTGTAGAAGCCGGAGAAGGGATATGCTGCTGTTTCCGGGAGCTGCTTAAGGTAAGCATCGCCCGGAGTCTGCACCCCTGCAGATCTCCCTACACCCCAACCACCTGCCTCAGCCCTGATTCACCCTTCCACCCTCTGAACCCCTTGATCCCAACCCAGATCACCCTCCTGCACCCCAAATCCCTCAACTCCAACCCCACCCAGAGCCCTCACCCTCAGACAGAGCCCTCACCCCCCCCCGCACCCCACTCCCCTGCCCCAGCCAGGAGCCCCCTCCTGCACCCCTCCTTTCTGGCCCCACCCAGGAGCCCACACCCCCAACCAGAGCCCTCACCCCCTCCCGCACCCCAAGCCCAATTTTGTGAGCATTCATGCCCCACCATACAATTTCTATACCCAGATGTGGCCCTTGGGCCAAAAATTTTGCCCACCCCTGAGCTAGATACTATGTTGATGGGCATCTTGTTTACTACTAATAAGAAAGTCTGATGTAATTTGAAAGTGGGTTATTGCTTAGTTATTGCTTAGTATAACTGTGTGCAACTTGAACTGTAGTGTTTCTATAATGAATTATGCAGTGAAAGTAGTTAGACTGCCTACTGAGTGGCTGTTCCTTAAATGTCACAATGGATGCGGTAAATCAAATGCATTCCTCCACGTGCTGGGCTAACATCTTACAGATCCCGTCAAATTTAACTTTGCTGTAGAAGACTCGACAAAAGAAAGGGAGGGATTGTGTAAGCTGCACTGCCTCAAGAGTGGACTCTGGAGCACTGTGGCTTTGGCTGTGTTTCAGTGCATGTTAAGCATGGGGTAGGTAGTCACGGAGTAATTTAAACTGCAGTTGTGCAACAATGGCATTATTTTGTCGTATCCCGTATCAGCACTGCTGTTGTATCCTATGAGAAGCATTACGGCTCTCTGGGCACTAGGGTGACCAGACAGAAAATGTGAAAAATCGGGAGGGGGATGCGGGGTAATAGGAGCCTATATAAGAAAAAGACCCAAAAATCGAGACCATCCCTATAAAATCGGGACATCTGGTCTACCTACTGGGCACATATTGCAAGATTCATAACAATGTACTGTGCCAATCTATGCTCACATTGGCAGGTGTTGTGGGACACCTATCTACCCTCTCTGGTGACTGCATGCTGATACATGGGCTTGTTAGTGGCCATTTTTCTCCTGTATCAGACACCAGACGTGAAGATGGAGAAACTGCAAGTAGGACACTGAGCGGGAGCTGAGCAGAGAGATAGTCCACTTCCAGTCTACTGGAGAATCCTCATGTCTTGATTGTTGTGACTATCCTTGGCTGCACATTTTCACTGCGCTTCCCTCAGTAGCAATACATTACCTCTGGATCTGCCCTATAGCTCAGGGAGTTGTCGCTACTATATGATGTAGCACTGATAGAGATGTGTAGCTGTTTAATTTTCATATTTACATAATCTGAAGTGACAAGGTTATAAATTAAAATGATCTTTGGGTGTTGACATGCATTTTCTACTTACAATAAAGCTTGGTATGTACCACGGAGATCTATCTGGATATGTCATTTAGCTCTTCATTAGTTCAACTCTTTGCAGCAGGATACTCTTTGCAACATGAGTCAAGATAAAGGGTCAAGGAAGACATTTGCTGTGTTATTTGCATCTGATTTCAGATGCAGTTTTCCCACTCCAAAATCAGATTGTCTTTGAGTTGCAAGGTTGGAGCTGGAGCATACGTCACCCTGTTGCATGAGGATGTTATGCACAATTATTACATTTTATTTACTCCACATACATCTTTTCTGAAGATCCAAGAGGATATTCATCTGTTAATCAGTGAACTTCCAATGCCTGAGGGATCAAGAATGATGTCAGCCTGGTTGCCCCTGCCCACTGTTGCATTAGGAACATATGAATATAGTATTTGCAATACTGCATCATGTCACATTGCAAACAGACTTGCTGTACCAATGTCAAGCAGCTACTTTTACATGATGCTTTCCAGGTGACATTCCACCTTGTCCTTATAACCCACTGAGCTTATCATGCAATGCTGTATATGTAGGGAAAACATTTCATACTGGTGGTGATTTAGCTTCTGTCCAAAACCATGAGATCTGATTAGCTGTATTTCAGCTTGCACAACTACAACTGGTATACTTGGTCATCAAATTCTCTAGCCCCCTTTAAAATCTAGCTATGCTGTTTAATTTTATGAACTCTTGCATTAGTGGATGCCACAGGCTGGTTACAGCTTGTGTGAAGTGTTTTATTTGCTTTTAGGGACAGGTCATGGCTGTCAATTTAAGTGTAGGAAGATTCTACACTCTCAGGTTACTTCCTTCAAGCAATGATATATTATTGTTTGAATAATCTGGTACTGTAGCACTAATTTTTCACTTGCTCATTGCAGCTGTATTTAATGTCTCCTGAAATGCTGCTTGTTCCAGTGTCTGAACATGGTTTGCATTCCCTTAACTAACAGCACGCTCTGATTAATAAAGACATGCAGCACTGATGAAGACATAAGATAACAGGAATTGGCCATTACGCTCTAATAATAACCTCTGCTGAATAGTGACTGGCTTTTCCTGAGCCATCAATTTACCAACCAGTCAATATCTGCTGGCATCACCCCTCGCTTGAAGATGACTGTATAATCATGGCTTATTACTAAACTCTAAAACAGAACACACGGTTACTTTCACTTGTAGAGTTTGTGTGATCCTCTTCAGAGGGGAAGAGATTAAAAAAAGACTGAAAATATTCTCAAATACTCCAAAGAAGCAGGATTTCAGTTATCTGCAGAAGCTACCCAATGTGTCCACTATACCCAGCCACCTATTGTAATGTCCTTCCACATGCCTAAACCAGCCATCTTATTTTCTAAGCAGCATAAATGGGGAGGAGTAATGTGGATAAAATGGATACCCAGATAAGCAGTGGCCTTACAGCCATTGTATGGAAAGTGAAAGTTCCATTCCATTTAAATGAAGCCATCCTGCTGTCATTATAAATCTAAAAGGTTCAACTTTGTGGAAGGATTTAATGGTAACCCTTCAGCAGTAATCGGATTAGAGGGGCTCGTATAACTGCATGGTCTGAAGAACAGATAAAAGAAGCCAGAGTTCAAACTTGCCACAGAGGACAGGCATTGAGCTGTGTGGTGCAGAATCAACTCACTGTTCTGAGGCTTTGGTTTTGGTTATCATATACCCCAGAAATGCCTGCAAATTTCAATGGTTACTGGAAAATGCTTAGCAATGACAATTTTGAGGAGTATCTGAAAGCACTGGGTAAGATTCCTTTCATGTTTCTTTAGCAAATAATCAATAAAATGCCACCTATCTTAATCTTGGGTTGGAGTTGATTTCTTCTGGGATAGTCCCAGCCACAATTTTCATGCATTCTTAAAAAATGCTTTCTTCAAAAAAACGATTGTTGTCTTATGCAAAGTTTTTTGATTTGCTTTAAGCGACCTGTTTGCTTTTTACCTTGCTATCACTAATCTGTGCAGAGATTCAACTACAGAACTTTAAAGGGCAAGCAAATATTATTCTCTCAACATTTAAAAAAAAATTCAAGAGAGGAGAAAGTGAGTGTATGTAGGTGGAAAGAAAACAAAATGTGCTTGATGTAAAAGTTTGTGTATGCAGCTGGCAGGGAGGCACGTAAAATGCTTATTTCTATAGAAGTGGCACTTATAAGTAATCTAAATGAATTTGTGTCAAATATCTCAGTAGGAATTAGTAATGTCATGTTTCCTTTCATCTGTTTGTTTAGAAACACGCATTTGTTGTGGTATCAAATGGAAAAAACCTTGTACCCTTTACAAGTAAGCAACTTAATTCACGTGTAATGAACTTTAGTAATATAGCCAGGGAACTATTTATTTGTGTTTTGGTCCATCCCAATCCTCTCGAATTGTACAAGTCTTGCATTGTTGTAGATTTGTGGCTTTACTGCAAATCCTTTTTTTTTCTGTTTTGTTTTCAGATGTAAACATTGCTGTGAGAAAAATTGCCAACTTGCTAAAACCTGACAAAGAAATCATTCAGAATGGAGATCATATGATCATTAAAACACTAAGCACTTTTAGAAACTACATCATGGAATTTGATGTAGGAAAAGAATTTGAGGAGGATTTAGCAGGGGTGGATGATCGCAAATGCATGGTAAGAATTAGAACGGTTACTATTGCATGGCAAAAAAGATTAGAAATAATTAGTAATAATCCTAGGTCTTGCAGCAGGATGCAGAGGCAAGACATTTTCATGTGGTTGTTCCTAGAATTTTTATTTTTGTACCTGACAGCTTCATTTAGACAGAGCTGCAAATTGTTTTTAGCTTGTCTTTACAATAAAGGAATGTTAATGTTAAACTTGAGTTTGAAGCTATTTCTTTTATTAAAGAACAGGCACTAAGTTAAAATTGTCTCCGGTATAAAGTAATTGGGAGTGATATTTGATATTCAAAAAGTCATTTACAACCAAATTCTGCCACCCTTATACTGAGCAGTGCTTCACCACGGAAGCAACCCTGTTGATTTCAGTGGGGTAATTTACTACTTAATATGAGCAAGAGTGACAGGACGGAGGCCCCTAATGTTTGGGAACTGGTGTCTTTCCTGTCTATCTGTCTCTCTCTCTCCCCCTTCCCCCACTTCTATGGTGTTGATAAGTTATATAATCAATTGCTTGACCACACTCTGGTTTGTTATGAAATATATTCAAGAGGCCATAACCAATGCCAGTCAGGTTTATTGCTCTAGGCCAATAATAATAATGTACAGGGAAAAGGTTCTATATGGATGATACCATTTTCCAGGAAGCTGTCTCATGCACCATTGTTATATTCACCTTGCACAGAAGGTGTGCTCCTGAAGTTACACCCCTAAAGCCATCTTTTTATCCCCTACCTGTTTACCAGTAAAAGGTAGTGTGTATGTCATCTGAAACCAGATTTAACTGATCAGCTTTCTACCTGATTTTTCTGGTAGCATGATGTACCCCTTATTTTTGTTCTGAACACACGTGTGTGAGGTACTAAAGAACATGAAGACACCTCCTAGGTTTGTTCTAGGGTAGTTAGTTTGTGAGGAGAACTCCCGTTCTGTTGCTATAATACAATAATCACATGTCCTGATCCTGACAGCTTTCCTATCTACTTTAAGCCATAGCTTACTTCAGCTATGCAAAGTGGTATGGAATACTTAGCATAAGTGAACAGGAATATAATAAAGATATAGGCCAATTTAGACATTTAACTGTTATATTTATGCTTAGTAATATTTGTGCTTAATATATGTGGTGTGGATAATACATGTCATCAATATAATATATATGTAAGTAGCCAGCATATATTGGTCAACACTGGAGAGTTTCACTACACTACAGACAGCAGGCTTAGCACATCCATTTAACAGGACAAAACCAGAGCAAATCTTAGAGTAGGTAAGTGGCTCCAAGAGCTCTCCCTTGTGAGCATTTACAAAATATTGTCTCTGGCAAGAGGTATCTCATGACCAATAACACCAATTAACAGAAAAGGCTCAAGAATATCAAGCTACTTAACTGAGTCAGAGACTGGATGTTATCTCTCCCAGTAGTCCGACGTCATGACATCTCTGCAATCTCCCAAAGCGCAGGAATTGCTGACGAGCTAAAGAAAATTATTTTACTAGCGGTTGTAGCAGGGAAATAAAGGAGAAATGAAATGATAGGCTCCCATTCTTAAAAAAATACCTGGCCATCTCTGTGACTGATAAATATTCTTCTCTGATATCAGGATGTAGAAGTTTACTTTTGATCCAGCAACGGCAGGAAAAAGAAGGTTTATGAGATCTGGTGAAAAGGAGTGGCTAGATATGTGGCAAGCCACTGCATGGGCTAAACCTTCAGTATTCTTTGCTTCAGAACCCAGACACTAGGGGAAAAAGGGCATTTTCTCCTCCTTCCCTCTTCTCTCTCCCCACAAAAGGTGGTATAGTCTAGTACAGCATTTCTAGTTACTGGCAGCTCCTTAAATCAGGGCATAGAAACTCAATAGAGAGGTATACAGCTATTGAAGTTTTATTGACCATGTGTGGTTTGCATGAGTCACGCAGTACTGACTGAATTCCCAAAGACTTGTCCCAGAATTCACTGGGCTTGCTGTAATACCTTGGATGGATTACCTGGGTGGCATCATCTGCTGCAATTGTTCCAAAGTTCCCATCAGGAATCTGGGGGAATGTACCTGAGATATGACACTTTCACCAAATCCATGGTCTTACATCTTGGCCACCAATACTATAAACAATTTATAACTGCAGCTTTGCAACTAAATACATTAGTAATGTTAGCCTCATTATATCTGCCATAATTGCCCCGGGTAATAGTGTAGTTTAGTTTAGTGCTTCCTATGGAATTATACATGGATTATTTTTTTAAGAATGAGATCCCAGCTCTCCTACATCATAGGAGAGTTGCACCCTGGAACTGTCTCAGGTTGTTTTGCTCTCCAGGCCCTGAGAACAATATGCAATACGGTGCCAACAGCCTTTGAGTGACTAATCGCTAGTCTCTGGGCCAGATAGTTTCTGTCCCTGGCACAAATGAGGGACGGCACAAGAAGCACACGGACTGTTCCTGCCTAGTGTTCCTGGGGGCAAGTCACTCCAAACGGAGCAGGGAGAAGGTGGAATTTGGCCTTGATTCCTCCTCTCTTCCATACTGGCATGAGCTGGGAAGGTGAGCATGGCTTCAACTTCCAAATAGATGCTGCTTCTTGCACACGTCCCCTGTGTGCTGGGAGGGATTGTGATTTGAGTATCCTGAGAGTAAGGATGGTTCAGTGTTTATGACACTGAACTGGGACGTGAGATAACAGATTCCATGTAGGACCTTGGGCTAGTCACTGAATCTCTCCGTGCCTCCATTTCCCATCTGCTGACTGGGGATAATACCTCTTTTTCTCACAATCTAAACAGACAAGACAAGGAGTGGAAGTTTTTCAGGGAAGACACTCTCTCTTACTATGAGATGTTTACTGGGGCTTTTTGGCATTATGGTAGTACTGTTAGTAAATGATAATAGAAGCACAACCTGGCCTTGTATGAGTGCTTTCAATGAAGTAAAATCAGGAAAGTGCTGTTAGCACAGCTGTGCAGCAACAGAAGAGGATTAGGGGAACTAAGAAGGGGAAGAACTTACCCACAGTGGTGCACTCCATTCAAGTGGAAGGTTCCTTTTCTGTTGGTAATGCCTTTTCACATCTGGAAAACTAGGCTGAAGCCCAAGTAAATATTGTTTTGATAGAAAAGTGGTTCAAGTAAATCCTACACTGAGATGATATACTAGAAGCATACTATAGAGATATTGCCTTTGAGGTACCAGAAAGTTCAGTTTTGAGAAAATTCTTGTTGGTAGTATGCATAACTGTGTTGGATGTAAGTGTCTAATGTAAAATTTCAGTGCTTTGATAATATCTGTTGTAAATAACTAGGTAGTTGCAATGGTTGTGAATAACATCTGTACAACAGCTCTCCTTTTAACTAACAACTATCATTTTCCTAGATCTTATCTGCTTGCTGATTCCCCGACTTCTCAGGAGTGTTGCCAACTCTTGCAATTTTACCTCACAATATTTAGTGTTTTTCTTAAAGCCCCAGCTCCTGGAATCATAGGCCTATATCAGAATCCCCTATAATGCCACTAGTCCACTGTGTGTAGATTATTTTTAAAAAGCAGATGAATTAAGAGATAATACAAACAGAGTAATTTATATTGGTACATTATGAGCATGTAGTTTAGATTTTGGTCATATTTCCATAGGGAAAATGTTACCTTGACAGGTAGTGGAGCAGTTAGAATAATTCCAAATTTTAATAGCACCTGTGATGAAGAAAGACGAAAGAGATTGAGCTGATTCTCAGGGCAGATTCTGCCAGGGCAGATTGGCAGAGGCCCTGGAGGTTTTTCGCCTTCCCCTGCAGCGTGGGGCATGGGTCACTTGCTGGTGGATTCTCTGCAGCTTGAGGTCTTCAAACCACAATTTGAAGACTTCAGTAACTCAGACATAGGTTAGGGGTTTGTTATAGAAGTGGATGGGTAGGGTTCTGTGGCCTGCTTTGTGCAGGGGGTCGGACTAGATGACCACATTGGTCCCTTCTGACCCTAGAATCTATGAATCTATTCTTATTAGAGAACAAAGACTTTGATGTGGCTTAAAGGAGGTACAGAGTGTACAAGTGGGGTTGGTATTAATGAGTTAGGTGCTTCATCATTTTTTTCCCCTTATACTCTGCTAAAGCATCAATATTGATCACTGCTAGAGGCTGGGCTTGCTGGACCAATGGGTCTGATTCAGTACAGCAAATCCCACATTGCTAGGAAAACATGGGAAAACCAAGATGGGTTTATTGCTGATTTAATCTGGTCTTGCCCCCTGGGTTTCTTTTGCTCCACTAGGCTGTGCCAAGATGGTTTTATAAAAACCACTTATTGGACATCCCCATGATGACTGTAGTAGTAGTATCTAGACAGACAGTAGCAGTAATCACTTGAACATCTCTGGGACACACGTAACCAGCAGAAAGGGAAAATCTTCCTGTGATAGGGCAGTTTCCTGCAATATCATTGGGAGACGTTTGCTGAATTAAATTTAAGTATCTTTCAGGACCGTTGTTTTAAAATAATGATTTATGCATGATGTGTTCTATGCCATGGGAGAGGGCTACCGCCCCTCCTCCAAGAATTAAAAATAGTGGGTGGTGGATTAAGGCAAATCAGCCCGGTTGTAACCCCAACACAGAGGTACCACCTCCTGGAAAGGCTCACATATACTGATTCTCCAGAGACCAACAGACAAGAAATGACTCTGAGATAAATAGTCTTGAGTTTAAACTGATCCAGCAAATGAACAGGACCTTCTGTTCAAAGAAGGGCCCCAAATCCTTGAGCCAGGGTTGGAAGGACTGACACCTACCCAAGTCCTTGTTGGAGCTGGTTGGTCTCTGGTAAGCTTTTTAGAAAGTGCATGGGTTCTTCTATTCTTTTTAATAGGTTGTCTCTACAATGTGTTCACTTTAAGAATAGAGTGCTTGCTTAGAAAGAGCTGTGTGATAACATGTAACTTTATCTTTTTGAGAAATGCAAGCAAGATGCCTGCATTCACATGGGTCCACAGCAGTAATGTATATTTTCACAGTATTTTCCCTCTGCTGTTGAGTTTTATTACTTGGATTTGACTTAATCTGTATTACTCGCAGAAAAATTATTTACCTTTACTAATTATCGGAGCTTTAAATTTGTGAAAGAATGTGTCTATTCTGCATGTACATTACAGTAGTTTAAAGTAATTATTTGACTGTTACAAATAAATTTAACCTTATTCAATTATATTCAGTAAACTCAGTAATGGAATAAGTAGACTTGATAGGACTGGTTCTGATCTCTCTCCCACCAGGTACAAGGCTACCTGCTTCTTTCAAGTCACTTCTGCTTTACACAAGTGAGGTCAGAATTGGGCCCATTATAACATAGAATCATAGACTTTAAGGTCAGAAGGGACCATTATGATCATCTAGCCTGATCTCCTGCACAACACAGGCCACAAAATCTCACCCACCCACTCCTGTATCAAACCTGTGTCTGAACCATTGAAGTCTTCAAATCATGGTTTAAAGACTTCAAGATGCAGAGACTCTTCCAGCAAATGACTCCATGCCCCACGCTGCAGAGGAAGGCGAAAAACCTCAGAGCCTTTGCCAGTCTGCCCTGGAGGAAAATTCCTTCCCAACCCCAAATATGGCGATCAGCTAAACCCTGAGCATGTGAGCAAGACTCACCAGCCAGACATCCAGGAAAGAATTCTCTGTAGTAACTCAGATCCCACCCCATCTAACTTCCCATCACAAGCCATTGAGCATATTTACTGCTAGTAGTCAAAGACAAATTAATTTCCAAAATTAGGCTATCCCATTATACCATCCCCTCCATAAACTTATCAAGCTTAGTCGTGAAGCCAGATTTGTCTTTTGCCCCCACTACTCCCCTTGGAAGGCTGTTCAAGAACTTCACTCCTCTGATGGTTAGAAATCTTTTGTCTAATTTCAAGTCTAAACTTCCTGATAGCCAGTTTATATCCATTTGTTCTTGTGTCCACATTGGTACTGAGCTTAAATAATTCCTCTCCCTCCCTGGTATTTATCCTTCTGATATATTTATAGAGAGCAATCATATCTCCCCTCAGCCTTCTTTTGGTTAGGCTAAACAAGCCAAGCTCTTTGAGTCTCCTTTCATATGACAGGTTTTCCATTCCTCGGATCATCTTAGTAGCCCTTCTCTGTTCCTGTTCCAGTTTGAATTCATCCTTCTTAAACCTGGGAGACCAGAACTGCACACAGTATTTCAGATGAGGTCTCACCAATGCCTTGTATAACGGTACTAACACCTCCTTATCTCTACTGAAAATACTTCGCCTGATGCATCCCAAGACCGCATTAGCTTTTTTCATGGACATATCATATTGACGACTCATAGCCATCCTGTGATCAACTAATACTCCAAGGGCCTTCTTCTCGGTTACTTCCAACTGATGCCTCCCCAGCTTATAACAATAATTCTTATTATTAATCCCTAAATGCATGATCTTGCACTTTTCACTATTAAATTTAATCCTATTACTATTACTCCAGTTTACAAGGTCATCCAGATCTTCCTATAAGTTATCCTGGTCCTTCTCTGTATTGGCAATACCTCTCAGCTTCGTGTCATGTGCAAACTTTATTAGCACATTCCCACTTTTTGTGCTAAGGTCAGTAATAAAAAGATTAGTCCCAAAACCGATCCCTGAGGAACTTCACTAGTAACCCCCCTCCAGCCTCACAGTTCACTTTTAGTACAACCCATTGTAGTCTCCCATTTAACCAGTTCCTTATCCACCTTTCAATTTTCATATTGATCCCCATCTTTTCCAATTTAGCTAATAACTCCATGCGGAACCGTATCAAATGCCTTACTGAAATCAAGGTAAATTAGATTCACTGCGTTTCCTTTGTCTAAAAAATCTGTTACCTTCTCAAAGAAGGAGATCAGGTTGGTTTGCCATGATCTACCGTTTGTAAAACCATGTTGTATTTTGTTCCAGTTACCTCAATGTCCTTAACTACTTTCTCTTTCAAAAAATTTTCCAAGACCTTGCATACTACAGATGTCAAACTGACAGGCCTGTAATTGCCTGGATCACTTTTTTCCCTTTTTTAAAGATAGGAACTAGGTTAGCAATTCTCCAGTCATGTGGTATGACCCCTGAGTTCACAGATTCTTTAAAAACTCTTGCTAATGGGCTTGCAATTTCATGTGCCAGTTCCTTTTAATATTCTTGGATGAAGATTATCCGGGCCCCCCAGTTTAGTCCCATTAAGCTGTTCGAGTTTGGCTTCTACCTTGGATGTGGTAATATCTACCTCCATATCCTCATTTCCATCATCCTACCATTATCCCTAAGCTCTTCATTAGCCTCATTAAAGACTGAGGCAAAGTATTTGTTTAGATATTGGGCCATGCCTAGATTATCCTTAACCTCCACTCCATCCTCCATGTTTAGTGGTCCCACTTCTTCTTTCTTGGTTTTCTTCTTATTTATATGGCTATAGAACCTTTTACTATTGGTTTTAATTCCCTTTGCAAGGTCCAACTCTATATGGCTTTTGGCCTTTCTTGCTTTATCCCTACATGTTCTGACCTCAGTAAGGTAGCTTTCCTTGCTGATCACTCCCATCATCCACTCTTAGTATGCTCTCTGCTTTCTCTTAATCACCTCTCTGAGATGTTTGCTCATCCAGCTTGGTCTACAAATCCTGCCTATGATTTTTTTCCCCCTTTCTTGGGATGCAGGCTTCTGATAGTTTCTGCAACTTTGACTTGAAGTAATACCAGGACTCCTCCACCTTTAGATCCCC
Organism: Gopherus flavomarginatus; assembly: GCF_025201925.1. NCBI lineage: Eukaryota > Metazoa > Chordata > Testudines > Testudinidae > Gopherus > Gopherus flavomarginatus. Next base: position 72,464,875 of record NC_066624.1, on the reverse strand, counting down.
AAGTTCTAAAGTCCAGTCCACTTCCCTAACTAATTTCCTTAATTTTTTTTAAATTAGCCTTTTTGAAATAAAAAACCCTAGTCACAGATCTGTTTTTGTTTATCTTTCTGTTTAGTTTGAACTGAATTAGCTCATGATAGCTCGAACCGAGGTTGTCCCTTACAACCATTTCTTCTATTAGGTCCTTGCTACTCACCAAAACCAAATCTAAAATGACATCCCCTCTTGTTGGTGCAGCAACTACTTGGTGAAGGAATCCATCAGCTATCACATCTAGGAAAATCTGAACCCTATTACTATTAGTAGCCCTTGTCCTCCAGTCAATATCTGGGGAGTGAAAGTCTCCCATGATCACACAATTCCCATTAGTATTTACTTCATTAAAAACATTAATAAGGTCTCTGTCCATATCCAAATCGGATCCCGGTGGTCTGTAGCACACCCCAAGCACTATCTCAAGGGAGGCTCTAGTAGCTTTCTTCCCCAATGTTATTTTTGCCTAGACAGACTCTTGTCTTATCCATTCCATCCCTTCTTATTTATTTACAGTCTACCTCATCATTGATATACAATGCTAGTCTACCACCTTTGCCTTTATTTCTGTCTTTCCTAAACAGCACATACCCTTCAATACCTGTACTCCAGACATGAATGCTATTCCACCATGTTTCTGTTATCCCTATAATATCTGCTTTCACTTCCTGCACCAGTAACTCTAGTTCCTCCATTTTGTTACCTAGGCTCCTCGCATTGGTGTACAAACATGTTAATTTTTGCTGTTTGTCTTTGCTCACATTCTTTACCCAGTTAGGCCCAGATGTTCTACCACCAGTATCACTTATTAGAATGGTATCTACACTACCCTTCCTCCTTATGTCCATTCTCCTGTCCACAGCTGTATCCTTTCTTACTTCGTTTTCTTCCCTCTCAATGTTAAAATCCAGTGTGGAGATTACTTGGACAGCTCTCAACCATCTCCCCCCAATTCCTAGTTTAAGCTCTCTTAATCAGCTGTGCCAGCCTCCATCCTAGAAGTCTATTTCCCTCCCTACTCAGGTGAAGTCCATCCCAAGAGAATAGTCCTCTGTCCATGAATACCTCCCAGTGGCCATACATCCCAAAGCCCTCTTTATAGCACCACTGCCTGAGCCATCTGTTGATCATCATAATCTTGTCACACCTTTCTTGCCCTTCTCTTGGAACAGGCAGAATCCCACTGAAGATCACCTGAGCCTTGATTTCCTTAAGCATCTTCCCCAGCCTGGCATAGTCTCCCTTGATACGTTCCAGCAAGAATCTAGCCATATCATTCGTTCCCACATGAAAGACAATCAGTGGATTCTTTCCCGCTCCTGTTAGGATCCTCTTCAGCCTCAGGTCCACATCCCGTATCTTAGCACTGGGCAAACAGCATATCCTTCTGTTCTCTGGATCAGCTCTGGTTACAGGCCTGTCTATCCTTCTCAGTAAGGAGTCCCCAGTCACGTAGACCTGCTTTTTCCTGGTGACGGTGTGATTCTCCGGTCTATCTCCTGCTCCCTCTGGCTGCAAGTCCTCTTGATTCCTATTCACCTTTGCAATCCTCCTCAACCCATCCCGTATCCTCCTGGGGCTCATATTCGGTGATGTTATCTCCATTGACTCTTTCCCTCTTCTTATAGGACTAACTGCTCTTCCCTTCTTCCTTGCCCTGTCACCTTCAGCGACCACCTGCTGTGCCCCTTCTTCGTTTTCCAACTCTGCAAACCTGTTCCTGAGCTTTATTTCTCCTTCACTGGCCCATCTTTTCCTCTGCCTGGTTCTCTTAGTCACATGCTTGCACTGTCCACTTTCCTCACCCAGGAGTCTCCCCTCAGAGTTCTTTGGTCTTGCTTCCATCTGCAAGTCTGAGCTTTTCCATTCAGACTCCTCATGTCTTCGCTCCATCATCCGCTCAAACCCCCTTCTAAACTCAACCAGAGTTTCCACCTGCATCTCCAATCCTCATATCTTTTCTTCCATCAGCTCTATCAGGTGGCATTTCATGCAGATGAAACTTTTATCAGGTATCCCCTCCAGGATCATGTACATACCACAGCTTCCACATCCAGTCATCCTCATTGTGTCTTCCACTGCTTGGGTCATTACAACTGCTGCCTCTGTGTCTGTCATAGGCTTCCCACCTAAATCCTGTAAATCTGGGAAACACAAACCACCCACAGCAAAACAAACCCCCAAGAAGCACCAAGACACTGCTAGAACATTGCACACTCCCTTCAGTATCCTGTGTGTTCTGCCTGCCTTTCTTAATCTTTCCTCAAACTCCCCTGTTTACAGCTCTGTTTGCTGTCTTCTGTGCCGCTGCAGCTGTCTATGCCGCTGCCTTACTGGCTGGCTACCTTTATAGGACTCCTAGTCAGAGAAGCCCCTCCCCCACATTACATAAGGTGTGAAGTTAATTAACAAGTATTTAGGCGGGGTTTAGTCCACAGTATTACTGGATTCTGCAAGAGGAATGAACTGTTGCTAATCTATGTTATATCAGGAATCATAATTAAGACCACCACATCTACCTGAAAAGCAGGGACCCTGTAATTACAATCACAGGGGTTTCAATGGGACTACTCAGAGAGAAAAGTAGTACTCAGCACAAGTCTGAGGCTCGTTATCAGTTGTGCCATTTTAATGAGATGTGTTGAATAATCTGCCTCTAAATCCGCAGCCCTTCCACTCGACCCCTGCGTTGATTCATGTGTCTTGTGTTCCTGCCTCCTTTTCTGATTCTGTCTTCCTGTAACAGTTCTCCTTCCTCTGGGCTCCTTGCTCTGTGCTTTCAAGCATGCCCTTACATCCCCCATCGTGAAGATAAAACATCTCTCAGTCCCCATCGTCTCTCTGGGCTTGTTTCAAACACTGCTACATTAGTGTACACTAAGGAACTTTTGGTGCACACCAATAGTGTCCATATGGGCCAGTTAGTGTGGGACACACTAGTGCACACTAGAATTTACAGCCCTCTACTACAGAGCCCACATTCTGGCCAGTTTGTCTTTCAGTAGAGATTTGAGCAGGCCTATAAGGGTATGTCTATGCAGCAAAGAAAAACCCGTGACTGACCCGTGCCAGCTGACTCAGGCTCGGGCTGTAGGGGTGTTTCATTCAGGGCTGGCTCCAGCTTTTTTGCCACCCCAAGTGGCGAAGGAAAAAAAAAAGAAAAACCCAAGTGAGCTGCCGCTGAAGAGGAAGAGATGGAGTGAAGGACCCGCCACCAAATTGCCGCCAAAGACTGAAGCGGAGCGCTTGAGGTGCTGCCGCAGAGCCAAACATGCCACCCCAATCATGGACGGACTGCCACCCCTTTCTATTGGCCACTCCGGGCACCTGCTTCCTTCGCTGGTGCCTGGAGCCAGCCCTGATTTCATTCCTGTATAGACTCCTGGGTCCTGGCTGCAGCCCGAGTCTGGAAACATCCCACCTCGCAGGGTCCTAGAGCCCAGGTTCCAGGCTGAGCCTGGAAGTCTACACAGCAATGAAACAGCCCCACAGCCAGAGCTCTGAGCACCCGAGTTGGCTGGAATGGGCCAGCTGTGGGCGTCTAGTTGCTGTGCAGACATACCCTAGTTGAAGAAACATGTTCCAGAGCCCTATAGTGGCAGATTTCTGTTGCCAGGTGCCAGAACTCAGAGGAGCACCCGCAGCAAGAGAGGGACATTGTGGTACACCCTACCAACCTATTTGCTTTGAATTAACTTTTGGTGCTGCAAAGTGAAGCAGAAGACAGGACACTGGGATCCGGATCATGGTAGTGAGAGTACAAGTGGGAAAGGATGAAATAAACAGTTCCATTGTGTGCATACACAATGTATGTAGACGCTCACCCTGCTCTATCTAGTGTGCTAAAAATAGCAGTGCAGCCACACAAGTACAATCCTGATTAACCCCTGTGTACATACTTGGGAGGCTAGCCCAAGCTGCCACCCATGCCACCACAGCCACCATCCTATATTGAGCATGCTAGCTCGAGAGTGTCTGTCTATCCAGGCTGGGAAGCACCCTCCAAGCTGCTGTGTAGATCTACCCAATATGGCTCGGAAGCACAGGCTCAATACACAGATAGTTCCACTAGTGGGATACTGTAATCCTGGTCCAATTCTCCTCTCTGCTCCTGGGAATATTGTTGCAAGCTTTGACAGGGTGGCAAAGATGCATCAGCCACGTACATCCTAGGAAGAAATCTGGCTGAAGAATCCTGAGGGTTCACTGTCAATAGGAAACACTTTTGCAGCCCTTCCGGCACAGGCTCCGTCTCTAAGCCACATTCTAGCTTACTGGTCCACTTTCTCAAACCCATCAGAAGAGTCTCCAGGGGAATGGAAGACAACTTTCAAGTGCATTTGATTTCTATAGTCAGGTCAAAACGCAGTACATTCATATCCATAGACTAAATGACACAACTGTTTCTACAGGCTGTGTATGGTCCTTCTGTTCACAGACAGGCAGGCTCTTGGCACCACTTCTTTAGTTACAGTTCCTGCCCACCTGGATCATTTCCAAGCTGAAAGGAGAAACCAAACATTTTTAAAATTCTTTGTAGATACTGAAAAGCTTTGTATACTTGGGATGAGTCATTTGCGGAAGAAATGTATTTCCCTGCATCAGACTTCTGTTTTTCTTGGACTTCTGGTAAGTCTGTCATGAAACTCATTGATCATGTTATAAGAGCATCTCTTAGGATACAGCATTGTCTTACTACTGTAGACCACTTGCATTTTGAGGACCTTGTTGGAAGCCAGTTTTGCATACTTTCTCCAGCACAACACTGGTGCTGTTCAAGAAATTGTATTTGTCTCTGGCTTACCAAGGTTCATGATTGTGAAAAAAAAATTAAAAATGAGCCACACAGACAGGAAAATAGGAAACATGAAGAAACTGATTTCCTTACGCATGGTTCAGCCATCGTGTTCTTCATGTCATCATCATCTTCTTATGCTGTGTTCAGAGCCTGTAGGACTTCAACAGTTTGGGAACCTAACAGCTTTGTTTTCTTGGTGTTTCCATAGAGGATTCAGCTTCCTGGTTTTCATGTACATTTGAAGTAAGCCGGAAAATAAAAATTGCACACATTTTTGATTCAGAAGGTCCACTGAGAGAAACTGCATTTTCAGGGGAGTGGGTTGCTTCATGCATTTCCAGATTAAACTCTCTGTTACAAAGTAGATAGAACGTCCTTGTCTAGTTTAGTTCATTGGTTCAGCTCTAGGCTGTCTTTTTGCTGACATTATCCTATTCCTGCTCATGGTTCTCAGTCACAGTTAGGGCAACTCTTATGAGTTTGCTGTTCAATGAGCTTTCGTATATTTATTGAGATATCCTGAATCTTCTGGATTTTTGATTCTCCACTTGTACTCCGTATTTTTATATCAGCCTTTGCCGTCAACTAAATCTCATCCAATGATTCCTGTTGTATGACTAGAGAAATGTCAGAAGAATGTCCATGTGACACTAACTCATATTTTGTCACTTTAAGTGTACTCTGTTTTGATTAGCTTGTCTTTGTGTCGCTGGTCTGGTGGTGACTATATCACCCATGTTGTCTTTTATTTGCAGAGGAGCCATGTCATGGTGTAGAGGGGTGAGCACCCACTCCAGCCCTGAGGGGGTTGGAAAATCCCTGCAGAGGGCTGGGGCTGGGGCTGGGGAAGGGAGCAAATCCCAGCTGATTGGGGGAAGTGGCTGCAGCTGGGGCCACGCCCCAAACAGACTAACCGGGCCTTATAAGGTCAGGGCAGCCAGAAGCTCAAGAGTCTCTCTCTGCTTTTAGAGAGAGAAGGGCCTGGCTGCTAGGGAGATGAGCAGGGTACTGGGAGTAGAGCAGGGCTGGGGGCAGGTTAGAGGAGCTGGGAAGCTCCAGCCTGGAAAACCTCTAGGCTGCAGGCCTAGCTGAGGGCCTAAGACCAGTACCGGGGCTGCAGAGGGGCAGCCCAGCTATAGAGAGAGGCAGCAGGTCCAACCCAACCTTGTCTGTGATGAGTGGTATATACTGTAGTCTGCCCTAGGGAGTGGGGCTAGATGGTGACTGGCAGTAGCCTTACACTGAGGCGATGTGGGACTAGTGGGTGGGGGCTCCGCTAGGTGAGGAGACCCAGAACCTGAGAGTGTGGGGATACTGCCAGGGGGGAAGCAACCCAGAGAAAGGGGCACCAGGGTCCTGGGAGGGACACAGGGGCCAGCGGTAAGGTGGATTGCCAGCCTGCAGGGGGTGTCCAGGATGCTGGAAGAGCTAATTCCCATGGACGACCAGCAGCGGGTGCCGTAGGGGTGAGTCCATTCCCTTACATGGGGTTCAGAGGAGGCCTACCATTTCTTCTCCTCACCCGAGTCCATCTTCTGTAACTTGCATTTTTCCAAAACAACTTGTAGATGTAAAGAGAGAATATTTTAATGACTGCTTCGTTCCCACTGTGTTCACAATTTCTGTGTAGTAGTTGAAATATAGTCAAAATATTATACAAGAAGGTAGATTAATGGATTGTTTCAACTAATCTGTCATTTCTGGAGACAGATTAGTTCAAATTCTATGACCTATGTCAGATTAGTTCAAATTCTGACATAGGTCAAAAGGGAAAGATGAATTTTCTGCTCCGTGTTTGATCACATCAGATAATGACCATAATTTTGTTCATTTCAGCAATAAACTCTGGGATTCCTGGTAATGGATCTGCTCCAAAGCTACGTAGAGAAGAGTGAAAGGGCAGAGGTGCTGCAAACTTTTGTTAACTTAAATAACAAAACACAGAACCTCAGCCTAAACTTTTTTCCTAATCAAGGCATATTGCCTGTGTTTGTCACTGCAGGGCCTTTGCCGCTAGTTTTCTCAGCTTCAGACACATACCCTTTTTCTACTCTTGGGGTCTGGTCTGGTGAGTCAGCAACAATAACTCTGCATTTCTATGTAGTGCCCTTGAAGTTTGCGCAGTTTTTCCTTACAGTGTTCTTGGCTTGCTTTAAATGACACAAAAGTGGCTCATCCTGCAAAGTACTGAGCACTCTCAACTATTACTGGCTTCACTGAGGAAAGAGGCATCTCACAGAACCAGACACTGAATTAAATCGCCTCCCTTAAAGGCAAGTGGGCATTCTGTGACTGGAAAATCAAAGTATTTTCTGTGTCCAGTATTTATTTTTATTATTTTTTTTACACCAGTCATGACCTTCCAGCATTCTATAACATGTAAACCCAACAATACTTATATAAAGAGGTCAGACTTCAATAATTTACTTGTAGTTATGCCTGTGATCAGACAGCCCACCCCAACAGTATAAACTAATGTAAGATGGGATCACCTCGCAAACCTGTCTGGAGCTTTTCATTGATTCATTTTACTGAAGTACGTTACTGGGTAAAATCACTTGTGTCAGCAGTTTGGGAGATGGAACTTTCACCTGGAAGCAATTTTAGGAGGGCTTGAATCATTTGAAGTTCAATGCTGGATTCAAATGAAAATTTGTATTATCTTGGGCAATTTCAGTGTCTGTTACAGACTGTTTATTAAATATTTGAATGGGTATGTTGCTGTCAGTTTTCTGTGGGCTTATTAGTAGATATGGTTTGGGATTTTCTTAGGATAGCTAAGTATCAGAGAGGTAGCTATGTTAGTCTGGATCTGTAAAAAGCAACAAAGAGTCCTGTGGCACCTTATAGACTAACAGACGTACTGGAGCATGAGCTTTCGTGGGTGAATACTCACTTCATCAGACTACCCACAAAAGCTTATGCTCCAATACATCTATTAGTCTATAAGGTGCCACAGGACTCTGTCGCTTTTTAGGATAGCCATTTAGCCTGAGTAGTTAACCAGCTTTTAGATACCAACAGAATTACTGGATTTAGAAGGACCGTGCTAGAGAATGTGGCATAGTCTTGGGTCACTGCAGCCATTTGCTGCATGGCAATATAAAAACACGTCTCTGAGTGGTATTGGAAGAAAAACAGACATGCCTATGCTGTAGTCCCCTAAGGGAAGAGAAATCAATAACAAATTTTTGATGAAAGGCAGTAGCTACAATTAACATCTTTAGATGCTACAAGGTAGGATTCTTCTTAAACGTCCATTATTGTTCTTGATCAGGGAAAAAAAAAGTTCTTTAATCTTTGAACAATCCATGTTGTTGTCTTTTATTCACCAGTAAGATATGCCAGCAGTTTTAGATTATACACTGCACTGTGCATGTGACCACATTAGGGATAGTACAACAGGAAACATTCTGGAAAGCCAGCATCAAAAGCTTTTGCATTTGGGCCACAAAGGGAAAAATATCGTTTTCTGATCAAACAGTTTTGATGAATACTGCAGTAAATCTGAGAAGTTGATATTTGTGATCCCGTGTCAATATGATTTATTACTAAATGTAGGAATTGTAACTGACCTTACTTCCAAGAAAACTACTGTAGTGTGGTTGCCACTGGGGGAAATACAAAAGGATAGTCAATAGGTTTATTTTGGTTTTACCGAATGTTCCAGTCATAAATTTACTTTGGCCCACACTTGAAGACAATAGTGTTACTGCTAAAATGTGCACATGTAAAGTGTATTCTGGGCTTTCCTTTTCAGGAAGATGATGTTCCTTTGGATGCATATTTAAATTACAATGTTCATAACACACAAACAGATTTTAGTGAATTAAACACCAAAGCAAAATTAAGACATCTGAAGAAAAGCAGTTTAATTGAGACCATACAGCTTAGCTCATCAGGAATACAATATAAGGTAAAAGACGGTTAAACAAACCTCAGAGATAGAAGAAGAAAGATTTATTTGCCTTCTGAGTGTTTAAGAGCTTGTGCTTTCTCAGACTTCTCCAGGATACCTATTTGGGACAATGGACACAGTACAATCTATTTTGTAGAGTCACCCCACACCTGCTCACTAAAGCACTCAAGTACTGTACAGTTAGAATTAAAATCATTGTAAGTAAATTAATAGTATTTAAAACCACCTTCTTGTAACTTGGAAATAGAAAACCCAAAGAGGCTTTAGCACAAAAAAAGTACAGGGAAATGGGGGCAAAATAGAACTATTACAGGTGCATAAGTTATTAGGGGTGACTTTAAAGATCGCAGTGTCGAATAGGGGCCTAAAATGTGAGCAGCTATTGGAGGTTTTGAACTGTGTGTGGAGAAGGAGCTGTGTGACTGCGCACAGACACAGTACTATCAGGACATCACTACTGGTTTTCCCTTAAAATTTCCATGGATATTGTACCCACTTTCTCTAAGCTGCATTCGATCCACAGAGGTTTAAGTGACTAGTCCAAGGTCACATTGCAGGTAAGTGGCAGAATCAGAAATATAAGCAAGAAGTCCCAGCTCAGTGCCCAGCTCTCATCACAATACCACTTAATTTCATGCATCCTGATTGTTAATGGATACATTGAAATCACCTTAAGCCCTTTAACAAGCTCTTTTGTCCATTCTGCCCTTTTTTGTGACCTGCAAAAATGGAGTTTAACTAATCAGAAGTGTTGTGCAATTTTCAGGACAGGTGTTATCCCCCAGGTAAGCACACGGTGCTTATTAGGGAGTTCTGTGGGTCTGCAGTGCATATATCCATAGGTCTTGTCCTTCTCTTGGCAGGCAGATTTCTTTTCCTTTTGTTGCTAATGTTCTGTGCCCTGGTTAATTTTCACAGTCATTTAAGGGGGTCTTTTCTTTTCTTTTAAGAGAATGAAAAATGGTAAGGAAGGTTTAGAGGGTTCATATACTATTTGAAGTAGAAGCAGCAGCACAAGTAGTTATGAATATGAAAATCTACATTACGGTTTTGGAATAACTGGGTGTCTCCCAGCCAAGAGTCACTGAAATATTCTAAGTATTGCTATGATGCTTGGAGTTCCTTCCCTGGACCTGAAGAAGAGCTCTGTGTAAAGCTTGAAAACTTGTCTCTCTCACCAACAGAAGTTGGTCCAATAAAAGATATTATCTCACCCACCTTGTATCTCTAAAATACTCTAGTTATACAAAGAATAAATTAGTTTATAGTGGAAAAGAACTGTTTTATCTTCCAATGTAAAACCCAGCAGGATATTTCCATAGCTTCCTTCTGAATCATAGACATGGAGCTTTTTTCTAGCATCTTTAATCCAAGATTTAAATGTTTTAGAAAGCAGGGAATCCCAGGCTTCAGTGAATTGTTAATAATTTATGACATCAAGATTTTAACAGATGAACCCGGCTTAAAATTTTTCACCCAAAGACCCCAAACTCTATCTCCACTTCTCTCTCTAGCCTATTTCCTATTGAGTCTCTCATCTGTTAGATGTATGTGGTGTCTAGCAGATGGCATTATGCAACAGGCAGCGGCAGAGCAAGCTTTCTTTGTGCTTGTCCACATGGTGGATAGTGTGCTCTACAGGGGAGTGATTTCTAAAGTGCATTAATGGGTTGCACATTAATTGTTCCATGTTGGTACGGTTGACTGTAGTGCTGTTTGAAACAGTACTGCGTTAAAGTGCACTAGAGGATCTCTACTTGGACCAATTAATGAGCAACAAGGTAGTGTGTTTTAGAAATCACACCCCTGTAGAGCAGATTGCCGCACTGTGTACACAAGCCCTTAGATAGCTCTGACAATGTGCTGAGCTGGAAGGACTAATCCAGGAGTAGTTCAGTATCCGTGCCCATTCATTCCTCAGCCTTTCTGGTGAGACTGCCAAAAAGGGACAATGAGCACCAAATGGCATAGCAATTTTTGCAAAGTGCATGGATTCCACTTTAGCTTTCAGTCCATAGAAGCCTAGTTCACTCAGGACTGTTTTTGCCAAATAATTAAGCAGTGCTTTCTAAACAGCATAAATGGGTAAATACTTTTTCCAGTTACCTAATCATTAGGGGGCATGACTTCCAGGAAAGCTTGTAATAATGGAAGTATTCTGAGCTAACTTTGGCATAGCTTTACCACTGTACACAGGAACTATTGTGTTTGTTTTACCTATTGGTATAGACAGCTATATGTGTGAAAGAGAACCAAATACAGTAGAACTTCATAGTTACTAACACCTCAGGAGTAGAGGTTGTTTGTAACTCTGAAATGTTTGCAACTCTATGCAAAACGTTCTGGTTGTTCTTTCAAAAGTTCACAACTGAACATTTACTTAATACAGCTTTTAAACTTTACTATGCAGAAGAAAAGTGCTGCTTTTAACCATTCTTATTTAAATGAAACAAGCACAGAAACAGTTTCCTTACTTTGTCAAATCTTTTTTTTAACTTTCCCTTTATTAGTAGTTAACATTTAACACAGTACTGTACTGTATTTTCTCCTTTTTGAGTCTCTTGGTATTGACACCTCCTCATCAATTATTGGGAGTGGGCCACATCTACCGTGACTAAATTGGCCTTCAACATTGGTTCTCCACCTGTAAGGTAACTCCTTTCGCTTCATGCGCCAATATATATTCTTGCCTATGTCTGTAATTTTCACTCCATGCATCTGAAGAAGTGGGTTTTTTACCCACAAAAGCTTTTGCTCCAATTTATCTGTTAGTCTTTAAGGTGCCACCGGACTCCTCGTTTTTTGTTTTTTTTTTTTTTTTTTGCAGCTAACCTGGTCACACCTCATGGAAAATAGAAATAGATCTCTTCTGTTCCAAAAATATTGCCCTATTTCCACTAACTCTCAGTAGCATTTTCTCAGTTGCCTTTTTTTTTTTATCGGCGTTAGAGTTTGAGCTAAAGGGAAAACCCCCAATGATAAAATACTACCGATTTAAGATTAATTCTCCTGGCATACCAATTTCTGCTACCTCTGGAACAAAGATGAGGAGAACATGGTGTTCTTCTCTAATAGGTTCTATTCTCTTTGAATTCTGTAGGAAAATGAGCACAACATAAGGTCAGAAAGGATTTGGTTTGCTTGCACCATCCAAGTGCATATCTATATCCATGCATCCAAAGAGAAGGCAAAAGAGACTATTGGGAATTCTAAGTAATAAAACTGCTGGATTAATGCAATCTCTTGCCTCGTGCCTCTGGTGGGTCATGCTAAATCACCTAAAGGAATGTCTAACCTTGTTTGGTAAAAAGGAACATAAAAACATTGCATTTTTTGAGCTCAGGCAGAATTTTAATCACCTTAGAAAGCTGGGGAAAAAATGAAATTGTCTCCCTGTGCTGCTAGAAAGATTTCTTTATTTTCCCCAGCTGAACTAGACTAGAGAGGAGTTACCAGCTCTCTTACAAGTTAGACAAAGATGCATAAAGTTTATTATTGTTGACGTGAGTATTGGATGAACATAACACGATTCTGATCTCACACTGGCTTTACACCTATTTAATTCAACTGATTTAAATGGAGTTATTCCTGTTATACATCAGTGTAAAATCAGAATAGAATCAGGCCCAGCTGCTTTGTGTCTTATGATTTACATTACCTGTGCAAACTATATGTAGTGAATTATTTAGTCCGTAAGTTTAGCCTTTTTTGTGTCTATAAAAATGGGCCCGCTATGTGAAGATAACTTACAGATTTTTTTCATTATTCAGAATTGTTTGACAGATTTATATGAATTTATTTCAGACTATGAATTGATGACACATTATTCACTTTGATTAGTTGCTATTGGTTGCCTAAGTCACCAACTATTGTTTATGCTCTGGGATTGGATGACTGAAGAATTTATAAACCGATGAAAAGGAATCAAATAAATTTTAAGAAGGCCACATTCACTCTCCTCACAAAAACCATGGCAACAAACACATTTTTCACAAGTATGTTTGAGATTTACCTAATCTGTGAATAAAAACCAAAAACAAATCACTGGTACGATGTTCCTAGGAATGAATATAAAGTATTGTGAATGCCACCAAAGTGAATTTACAGGCTTTATTAGAACAAATATTTGGAAACTTATTGTTTGCCATATTTGTTGAGCTTTAATTCATATTCATAAGTACTTGTTCTACAGTTAGCTTTCATTGGGACCACACCTGTTCCACTTGCGGTCAGTGGAAAAATGTTCCACTTGACTTCATTGGGGGTAGGACTGAGCCTTTTATTTGTAAATTTTTTTCTTTCACTGAAGTGATTTTCTATGCTGCATTGCAGGCCAAACAGGCTTTAACTTTCACTGTGGCTGTGCTTGGCGAAACACAGCTATCGGGTCAGTTCCATTCTCCACTACCCACTGTGCAATGGGAAGAATGTACTTCACTCAGTTCTCTAGGAAGGTCAGTGGTCCAGATCCTCAGCCAGTGTAAACCAGTGTAGCTTCATAGTCTAGCTCACTAATACAAATGAATATTTGTTTTGTTTTGAAGTTACCCCCCCACCGCCACCACATTCTTTGAATACCTTGATATTGACCTTCTCTAATTTTTCTTTTTTTATAGAACATTTGTGGCCTTTATATTTATGTAGATAATTAACGTGCAGATCTTGCCCTCGGTTTAATCCATTGTCCTCCCCATTTGTCACTTAATCTTGTTCCTGTTTGTCACAAACTGCTTCTGATTAGTTCCAATACAATTTGATTAGTTCTTCTATGGTACAGAGACTCCTGAAAACCTGCAAAAGTCAAGGTAGTTAAAAAATAATAATGATTGTTTTTTCCTTAACAAGTGTCCCTTGAGCATGTCCTGTATATTCACTAACATTTCTTAAATATCTTGCTTTAATCATTTCCATTAGTATATTTCACAAGCCCACATAGCCTTCCTACTCTTCATTTACTAGTGTGTATGGGGGTGTATAGAACAATTTTGCTGTTTGCCATGGCAGCCTGGTGCATATCTGCATCTTTCATTAATTCTTAATGGAAGGGTTCACGCTGCAAGGAACCCACGAGTAAAGGAAGCCAGTTTAATCTTTAATGGAAATTGGTTTTAAAATAGATATTGCAGAAAGAGACAAATGATAACTAGTGTTTTGCTTGTGAATCTCATGAATGGCTAGAACATCTTAGGAGGTCAGATTTTCTAACTGGCCATTTTAACCCTTTGTGACTTATTTCACAATAATTTTTATGCATATCTTCTCCTGTCAGATGAATGTGCTAAATGCTGGAATCAGTAGTCCTTCATGTAGTAAGGCATTAAGGCAGTAAAATGTAGGTGGTTCTTTATGAATGCGATGGGCTACTGTATTTATTTTAGAGGAAAATACCAAAACATTTCTGAATGCTTTGTAAAAAATGGAGAGACTTTTAGCAAGAACAGTTGAATCGTTTGTCTTCAGAGACCCCATATGGCTAACAGTGCCTCGCCTACAATTATTTACCCTGGCAATCTTTCTCGTGATTCATTTTCTATGCTTGTTTAGTCTAAAGCTTCCCCTGGGTAGAGGCTGCCTGCTGTACCCAATTTATAGATGGTGGCTATCATGGTTATCATTTAAGAATTAATTGTTTGTAACAGACACATTCTCAAAAAAGAACAGGGATGAGTAGTACTGAAGCCGTATTCAGTGTTCAGCTCCTGAGCATGACGAATTTAGGCTGACTTCTTTTTTAAAAAAAAGCAAGGTGGAGAAAGTGAATTTCCATAATGTCTGTAGAATTAAGCCCTTTCTCCATTTGTGACTGCTAACAAAGGCAATGGCTTCAAGGCTTTCAAGATCTGCATAGTAATTCCTTACTTTTTTAGTCCTTGGACTCAGTTCTCCACTCTGTTACACTGGTTTAAAACCAGTATTATTCTACCAGTGCTCAGGGTAACGCTGGTGTAAAACTAGCATAATGGAGCGGAAAATCAGGTCCTTTTTGTTTTTATATCACAAAACAATATTTCATTTCAATACATCTAGGGTGACCAGATGTCCTGATTTTATAGGGACAGTCCTGATTTTTGGATGTTTTTCTTATATAGGCTCCTATTACCCCCCACTCCCATCGATTTTTCATATTTGCTGTCTGGTCACCCTAAATCCATCATACAATGTTACCAAAAAAAAAAAACCTAGTAGTTGCCTTTAAAGATAAATAAGCTGTACTACCTTAGGGCCTGATCCTGCAAATGCTTACACATGTGAGTTGTTTTACTCGTGGGAGAAGTCCCATTGAACTACTCAGGTAATCGCGTATAAGTGTTTGCGGAACTGTCCCGAACCCAGCACAGCCAATGGGACTTACGACCCTTCTTAAAGTTAAGGGCATGTTTGAGTGCTTTTCTGAATAAGAAAGGATTGCTGAGCCAGGACCTAAAAGGGTATTTAATAAAACAAAAAACGTAATAAAGGAAATCTGCCATAGTTTCAGCATCTCCATAACTAATGAAGGGTCTCCCAGGACGAGATGCTACTTTTACAGCAGGTCCTTACTGATGATGTTGGACAGTCTGGGACACAAACTGCAGCTCAGCATTTGGATGCCAAGGAAAGGCTTAGACCGTTATCGTTGGGTACAGCTGATTATTATTTTAAGGCAGGGTATAGTTGATCCCAGGCATGTGTAGGATCTGAAGGAAGGATTGCAGAGGCCACCGAGTGATGGGAAACTGAAGTTGTAGAAGGTCAAGGTTTCAGGCCCTTTTGGAAACATACTACTAGTCTGAGCACATGGAGCACCCTGTGTGTATAAAAAAGGGGAGGGCAGCCATACATATACGTTAAGGCAACTTTTTCTGCTGACCTTCAGGGTCAGCATTTGTGAAGAAATCATGTAAAGAATGCTTATGTTAATGAAAAATCATAGCTCTGACTATACCACGTGGATTCTTACAACAGCTTTAAGAGTCTCCTGCTTTTCTGATGTATTGAGACACCCAGCTTCATTTCCTGTGGCTCAGGCTTTGCAATCAAACTACATTTAATTGTTCTTTTTAATTACTTCAAGAAGCTTAACAAAAAGTGTGTGTGAGAGATGTACTCTTCTCTTCTTAGTAGTGTGATAGAGACTAGTGATTAAAATATCTATTCTATTACACTGAAGTTTTCCTTTAAGGAAATTGACTCCACCTAAGTGTAATAGATGAAACTGAATGCCATAGTAATGCTTAATAACATGTATATATTTTGCTAGACTAACGTGAGTTGGGATGGAGATAAACTTCTTTGCGTACAGAAAGGAGAAAAAGAAGGCCGTGGTTGGACCCAGTGGATTGAAGGAGATGAAATGCATCTGGTATGGTCATATAGCATGTTTTAAATGCCATAATTTTTCTCTTATTTATTCAAATGGATGAAAGTAATAGCATGCAGCTTGCTGCACATTATCTTGGCTTACCAAGGAGTAATTAAACATTGGTGTTGCATTTGACTTGCTTCTAAAGGAATAATTTCATGCAGGGCCATTATTCTCTCGTACCCCTTTTGCAAAGAGCAATGTTCTAAATTTAGGCAATCTTTGTGTTAACTATCTGCTCTCAGATCTATTCATTTAAATTGTTTGCACAGAAGAAGACATGTCATAGAAATATCCTTCATGCACTCAGTGAAATAAACAGTATGAGGACTGATGAAATTCTGTATCCAGCAGCGTAAGCCATAGGGAGAAAAAAATACCATTGTTCTTTTTAATTATGGGCCAGAATTAATTCTGGCTTAGAAAAATAGAGAGCAATTTTGTTTTTAAAATTCCGTGTTCTTTCTGACTGTGTCTATATTTCCTAGTTAACAGCAACTAACATAATTTTATAACATTTGTTTTTCTGAATAGAGGTTCATAACAGCCTCTTTGAGGCTCACCTGATGTGGTAAAATGTTCTTTTCCCACTGAAGGAAGCAAATCAGACCTCTAGTCCCACTCACCATTCAATTCATTAAGCACCTAGGAGTGTTCTGTTTAGAATGCTGACTCCCTGTCTCCAGATCAGTGTAGCGCGATGCTATCAGAGATGTGTGCAACAGCACCCAGAGCCAACTGAATGCCACGGTACTGCATAGAAGGGTCTGCAAAAGGTTAGGAGGGAAAGAGGCCTAGAAACACATTTAGGTCCGTCCCATGTAATCAATTTTTTTTCTCCACACACTGTCTAATGCCTTTGTGTGTGACCTCCATGGATGATACCATGGCGCCATTGAAGCCAATGGTAAAACTCCCACTGACTTCAGTGGGGTCAAGATTTCACCCACACATGCATTTTTCAGTCAATATAACCTCATTGTGCCCAGTTTTAAATCACTTGGCATGCTGGCCTAGAGCTACCATCTTTGCATCAAGAAATAATGGCTAGGAATCCACGCTGAGCCTGCTAATCCTGCTTCTGAATCAATCTACATGACTGCTCCTTCCTTCAGTCATTCGTTCCCTCTGTGGAGCTTAACATGTGCTGCCTCAGTAATGCTCCCAGACCTTGTTGAGGAGAGAACTTAATGAGGGGGGTCAAAAGTCAAAGCTGGATCTCCCACTGACATTGCAGAGCACTTATTGTAGGGAAAACCAGCCAGTTCTTCTTGTTGTCCAGGTCCCCATTCCTACCGATGTCTGGAGTATTCAGGCTCCAGGCAGGGAAAGTCTGCTAGTGGCCATAGAGAAAGGAATCCTTGTCACAAGACTGCAGCACAGCTGTGGAGTCCCGCTATGTTTATCTTTTAAGGACGTGTTACTCCATCCCTTTTCAGCAAAACTATTACATACATGCTTAAGTGCCATTGACTTCTCAGCATCCGGACCTGCTGCTTCAAGGGCTCTCTGGGCCACCGGGGAGGGTTCCTAGTCAAGCAGACACACAACCAACATTGCCATTTCCAGCTCAGCATGACGTGCCAAATCACATTATTTTGTACCTGCCAGGGACTGACACTGCTGTATACAAAATACTGTGGGTGGAGAAAGTCTCTAAATTGCTTTAATGCCCAGCGTTTTCTTATGTACCTTTTGTCATTTCTTTTATGTTTCACTAACTCAAAAAGGCATCTTCAGTTCCATTGGAATCCTCATTGTAGCCTCCCCTCCTTAGACTTATTTTTTTTTTAAATAAGGTCAAAACCCCATTACTTGTAAAACTTTTAAATAATTGAGATCTTCAGGTCACTGTCATTCTGAGAGCCCTTTGGTGCCAAGGTGAATTACCATAAACATATTTTATGATACTTCAATAATTATTTTATGATCCTATTGAACTTTACACAATGATCCAAATATTAATTTAATCCTTTACACAGTTTTATAATATATTGAATGTTATGCCTTGGGGTTTAGTAGCTTCTCACCAGATGCTTGCACTCTGCCCTTCCTCTGGTCTGAATTTTGTGGTATGACAGTCTTCTTTCCTTCTTTTTTTTTTTTTTTCCCCTCCCTTCCTCAAATTCTGTTTCACTATAGTGACTTAAAACAGACACCTATCTGGCCATTCTCCAGTTCCTTCTGAATTTTATAGCCTTTTTCTTTTGTATTGACTGTCCTAGCAGTTTGTGGGTGTTTTTTTTAATCAGTAGGTTTCATAACTTTACTGCATGTTCCTTCTTCCAGATCATTGATACAACAAAGTGAACAAAATTGGTTCTAATACCAATCCTTGTAGAACTCTACTAGTTGTTTCCATTCATCCTGAACTGTGTCCTCTTACTAGTAACTTTGAAATCCAGCCATCCATTCAAGTAGCTCAGCCCAGTAATACACTTAACTGTCCTAGATTAGTCTTTTCTGTGATACTATATAGAAAGCTTTCCTTTAGTCCAAGCAAATTATTTTCATGACTTCCCTGTCAACTCTGTCTCACTCCCTGAAAATGTTCAATAAGACTTTTTCAAAACTTTCCTTCAAGTTAGGTCTCTAAGTTCAGTTAAGTCAGAAATGTCTAAGTTCAGCCCTTTCCTATCCCTCAAGAGGTTTTCTCAATACTGGCTCCACTGCTGAAGTAAAGTTTGTGAAGCTATAATTTGCTGGATCTTCTCCAGAACACCACCTACAGTGGCTATCATTTTAAAATGATCATTTACCACATTGTGGTATTTATCTTTATTGCTGTATTTCCTATATTTATTGTGGAAAATATGGCAAATAGCATAGTAAATATAACTACTGCTTATGGGAGATGTCCAGTTTTTAATTATCTCCACTCCATTTCTCTTGCTACATCCTTGATGATTTTGGAACAGATCCTCTTTGCTTGTTCCGTGTCTTAGGTCCCGGTCTTGCAAGCTGCTGTGTGTGGGTAAAGCTCTGGGTGGGAACAGGAGTCTACCTATGCAGAGCAGGTTGCAGGATTGGAACCTTAGACTTCGGGGTGAAATTCTGGCCCCGTTGAAGTCAATAACAAAACTCCCATTGTCTTTAGTGGAGTCAGGATTTCACTCCAGATGTTTAATATCTTAATTATCTGTTCAGGCTTTATCTTGATTTTCTTCAGTAGTTTCCTTCCTAACCAATCT
Organism: Gopherus flavomarginatus; assembly: GCF_025201925.1. Taxonomy (NCBI): domain Eukaryota; kingdom Metazoa; phylum Chordata; order Testudines; family Testudinidae; genus Gopherus; species Gopherus flavomarginatus. The sequence continues at coordinate 72,445,592 of NC_066624.1, read as the reverse complement.
TCCTTTGTGAACACTTGAGCCAAACTTTCCCATCTTTCAGAGGCCCCAGGGTCTCCTTTATTTTACTTTATATTCCCTGTGTACTTGAAGGCTTTTTTTCTCTTTCTCTTTGCCTCTATCTAAAGTATTTATTTAAATAATTGTCTAGTTGAATGCAAGCTTTTTTTTCATTCATTTGTTTGTCTAATCATTTTATATGATTTACCTTCCTTTTAACTGCAGTCCTATTTTGTACATGCCTTTCTTCCGTGATCATTTTCTGCTTTCCTTCCTTCACCCTCATTGGTCTTTTGTATTCCTGCAATAACCATTGCTAGATCATGGGCATTTATTAATTTATCTTTGAACACATTTCATTTCCTCTTCTTTTGTTTTATCATATTTATTTAATTTCTTTTGTTCTTCATAAGTTTTCTCAAGTAAAATCAACAAGCAGATCTGAAAAAGCAAGCAGTGGCCATTTCCTAATCTCTGCCCACTTGTGACCTCAAAATGAGGAGCTACTTGCAGCATATAGTGCAGATTTTCATAAAATGGTTGTTCCTTTTTGGGTGCTTTGATCAGCAACAAAAGTGTTACTGTGTTCTTATTTGGCTCTATCATGAACATTCTTTAAGATAAACAAGGTGTTCCATATTTCTCTCAGAGCTGTTCTTTCAAGATGGGTACACCCAGAAGTAAATATCACTGCATCTGTTTACATGCTGCAGTTCACACTGCAAAGTTTATCTCTGCAGCTCGAGTGGTTAGCAACTGATTTTTTTTTCTTTTAAAGTCTTAGATAATGAAATGTAACATGGCAGCCACCAGGCAAAAGTGCTGGATATCCAGCCAAGCATGCTCCACTCAAATCCAACCTTTTGGTAAAATCCTCTGTCATATAGAGCACTGCAAAATGCACTAGAGATCACTTCTAAATTGCTTCTTCTCTGCCCCGTCAGTTCTCCATTACCAATTATCTTCATGGAGTTACCCAAAAGTAAATTAGGGACTGCACCCTTCTTGGTTCCCTCTTTTACATAATGTGTAATGAAGCAGAAAGGTACCATGTCTACTGACTGTTCAATATATTTCTTCCAGTTAATTTGTCAGAGTCTGAGGCAATTTTTCAGCTGCCTTCTGTTTTTGGCACTTGCAACTGATCACCCATGCATCAGTGGGGACACAGTCCTTATGCATATGCAAAAGCAGCAAAGAATCCTGTGGCACCTTATAGACTAACACGTTTTGGAGCATGAGCTTTCGTGAGTGAACACCCACTTCATCAGATGCATGTAGTGGAAATGTCCAGGGGCAGATATATATATGCAGGCAAGCTATCTCTAGCTTGCCTGCATATATATATACCTGCCCCTATCTCTAGCTTGCCTGCATATATATACCTGCCCCTGGACATTTCCACTACATGCATCTGACGAAGTGGATGTTCACCCACGAAAGCTCATGCTCCAAAACGTCTGTTAGTCTATAAGGTGCCACAGGAGTCTTAGTCTGGATCTGTAAAAGCAGCAAACACGGCTACCCCTCTGATACTTGATGCATATGCAAGTACTTGTTTTTGCACGTGTAGCTTGGGGGTACTATTGAATTTGCATATGCAAATATGCTGCTTATATGCCCACAACAGATAAATGTCCATTTTGATGGGTGCAAACAGTTGTGTGCAAAAGTGGACAACAGTGGAATCCTAGGCTGGATATTTGGCCCTTATACTAATTATTAGCTTTTTTCTTTCCAATTTCAGTTATTGTTACTGCATTATCATACATTCCTATTATCAAATTACACATTTGGTCCTTAATTTGAATCCACCATAATTTTCCATCTAATATTTGACTTAAGCATATAAGTAGGTGTTTTAGAAACTGACATACACACGTGGATGTACTGGGTAAAAGTCGCACTTACAATTCATCTTTTCTTTTCAGGAAATCAGAGTAGGTGGTGTCAAATGTAAACAAGTCTTTAAGAAGGTACAGTGAACCTGATCTGCCCATTGCTGATACAGAGATGAAAACGAACAGAATAGAATGTATGGACTTGCTACCAAAGCTCCACATGCTCTTCGTGCCCAGGTATATCCTTAACATCTAGCGAGCAGAACCCATGAACATCTGTGCTCATGAAATTAGAACTGTGTAGTGCTGTCTGCAGAAAGGATTTTTTTTAAAGAAATCATTCTAAATAAACACAATCATTTTTAGAAATGCCAATTAAAGATACTGAAAATCATAAATCTCTGTGTGTGCCTTACTTTCTGGTAGACCTTAGTCTGAAGTAGTTTAATATAAGTGGGTGTGAGGGTTTTAAAATATTGTTATTGCTGTTTCTCATTTACACTAAGGCCACTTTACATTGCAGTAGTCATGTGAAACAGCCTTAAGGTGGACTTTCTTTATAAGATCTTGTTGTGGGGTATAAACCACATAGATAAACAAAGGAGTTAGCAGGAGCTGACTCAAATTAGCCCACCTGGCTGTAACTGGAGGGTGTGTCAGGCTTGGGGAGGAGCTGGGTGGCCTTCTGATGGAAGGAAATGAAAATTACTGGGGAGAAGGTCCAGGGGAGACCCAGGACAGAAAGGCCGAGGAAGGAGAGGGAAGAAACCACAGGGAAGCTAGCCTCAGGGGTAGGCCCTGGGAAAGGGGCTATATTTTAGAGAAGTAGCCCTGGGGATCAGTTTTCCACAACAGGAATGGAGCTCCGGAGAACCTGGCGGGATTGAAAGTTCAAACCCAGACAGATGAAGGTTGCTTTAGCAGTGCATGGGGCTTCCTAAGTTCTGTTGGGAAGAAGTCTGGAACCCCACCCCAACCCCTGGGAAAAAGAGAATGGGACTGCAGAGAAGCTCCGGACAGATGGAAGATGCCATGTTGATAATTAGAGTTGTGTGGGACATTCATACCCAAGAAAGGGTGAGACTTTAAAGTGACCTGGCCAGAGGATTGAGTAATAAGAAGATGTAGACCATTGCAGGGCCAGAGGGACAAATGGAAGGGGACGTCACAGGAGAAGTCCCTACTACACCACATCCTGCCACAAAGGGACATGCTAACTGGTGAGTCCTTCTTTGACAGACCCCTTTTCAGTGCTGGAGATTGTAAAGGGCCATTCATGTAAATGTGGATCAGATCCAAAGTATTTTGTGGTTTAAAAAAAACGAAGATTGAAGTCTTAACTCCACTGAAGTCAATGGCAGTTTTGCTGTTGTCTTCAGCGGAGCAGGATTTCACCTAAAATGTTGTAATAGAAGAGAGATTGTAGTTTCTGAAGCTAAGCAATGTTGTGGACCAAGAGTCAGGAAAAATAATACTTAAAGCTTAAAGAACGAAGAGTACTTGTGGCACCTTAGGGACTAACAAATTTATTTGGGCCTAAGTTTTCATAGGCCAGAACCCACTTCATCAGATGCATGCAGTGGAAAATACAGTAGGAAGATTTTATATATATAACAGAGAACATGAAAAAATGGGTGTTGCCATACCAACTCTAATGAGACTAATCAATTAAAGTGGGCTATTATCAGCAGGAGGAAAAAAAACTTTTGTAGTGATAATCAGGATGGCTCATTTCAAATAGTTGACAAGATGTGAGTAATTTCTTTTTCTGATACAGACTAACACGGCTACCACTCTGAGTAAAATATTTTGAATGAAAATACCCAGTTTCCCAAGTTGAAACATTTTACTCACAAATTCCCAGGTTTTGGGAAATTTCCCAGGATATAGAAGCACTGTAAAAAAATTTATCTGGGAATTTTTCACCAGATTTGGAAAATGTTTACTGCTAGGTTAGGAAAAGTTGGCATCACGATAAAGAAGCACTGGCAGGTAGGTAGATTAAAACTACAAGCAAGTTTTTACTGTGGCTGCTAGAAATTGTGCATAATAATCTCCTGTCATGTAGAAGATTTAATGCACAAGTAGTATTTGTAACTTTGATTGACATACCAGAATATTCATGTTCTTGTGCTTAGGGAGGAGTAGTAGAGCACAGCACCAATCTGACAGTGATTCAATCTGTTTAAAATTAAGCATATTAAAAGTAATTGAAAACTTTTTTCATTTCATTATTGGAATATCAATTCACTGAAATGCTATGGTTCAGTGTTTCTCAAAGGAAGTTCCATGGGCTTTGCTGTTCAACTCTTCCTGTTCAGCTGGGAGGGGTGGGAAGGGGGCATGCCCGGGGGAGAGGGTGGAAAGAGGAGGGCATGGGTAGAGAGGGGGTGGAAAAAGGTAGGATGGGGTGGAGACTTGGGGGAAGGAGTGGAGTAGGGGCTGAGGCTGAGCAGGGGACTCAGTAAAAAAAAAAAAAAAATTTAAATCAAAAGGGGGGTCCTTGGGTTGCTAAAGTTTGAGAACCGCTGCTATAGTAAATTAGACCCAACTGCTGCAAGGTGCTGAACACCATCAATTCCCATTTAATTCAGTGAAAGTTGAGGGCACTCGGTACATTACGCATCAGACCTGTAGTACCTGATATATAGCACTGTGTTCTTTACACAAAAACTATTGTTATGAGCTGTTTTCAGGGGACCAACCAAGGATAGACCTGAGATAAATAATAGATGTGAAACATCTTGCATATTTGCACTGAAATGTGCTGTTTATATTCCCACTTTCTGAGCTCCCCCTCTTAATTTGTTTTATCACTGCTGGCCCGTAATAGCTATGAATATAGAAATACAGCACAGATAATCAACTGTTTGTGCAATTCTCTAGCCATAACTATAGTACCATGATATGGAAGTTAAATAGTAGACAGGTTGTGATGTGTACATGACATGGGTCATGTCATTCTACTGTACATCAAAATCTACACACTCAAGTTGTCCTATGTATCTGTGCAATTAACAAAGGGGCTTGATGAAATACCCCCTTTGCATGTAACTTTTTATGGAGGTGTTTTGTGTGGTTTGGATCTCAGTGTATGAAAAGTTACAAATTCAATGTGATATTTCTACTTTAGTCCTCTGTGGTTATTTAATGGCAACACACGTGCTTAGGTTTTTGGGAGTAATATTTAGACTCCTACTCACTGGGCTTGTGGGCTTTAGACATGTAGAGATAATGGGTTCACATGCTGGGGAGAGGGTGTTAATTGTCTATCTCCTTTGGTTTCTATATTTTGCCATCACTGCAGTACCTGAATGCCTAAAGAGTTGTGTTATTTTTTTCAGCATCCCTACTAATTCATCATAGAATATTAGGGTTGGAAGGGACTTCAGGAGATCATCTAGTCCAACCCCCTGCTCAAAGCAGGACCAATCCCCAGATTTTTACCCCAGTTCCCTAAATGGCCCCCTTAAGGATTGAACTCACAACCCTGGGTTTAGCAGGCCAATGCTCAAACCACTGAGCGATCTGTCCCCCATACATAGTGTGGTTGTGCCACGTGTTCTGTCCTTCCTCTAAAATGGAGGTAGGACAATGCAAAGATGGCTAAAAGTGAATGGAGTACAGGCATTCTATAATGCAGTGTTTCCCAAACTTGGGATGCCGCTTGTGTAGAGAGAGCCCCTAGCAGGCCGGACCAGTTTGTTTACCTGCCGCATCTGCACGTTTGGCTGATTGCAGCTCCCACTGGCCACGGTTCGCTGCTCCAGGCCAATGGGAGCTGCTGGAAGCGGTGCAGGCTGAAGGACTTACTGGCTGCCACTTCCAGCAGCTCCCATTGGCCTGGAGCAGTGAGCCAGTGGGAGCTGCGATCGGCCAGACCTGCGGAAGCGGCAGGTAAACAAACCGGCCTGGCCTGCCAGGGGCTTTCCCTACACAAGCGGCATCCCAAGTTTGGGAAACACTGCTATAATGAAATGGGAGACGGGAAACCCAAAAATCTGTTTAATCTCCTGGTCAGGCTCTGGTTCTGTTGAAGGAGAGCCCTTGCTCAGTTGTTTAAAATTATCCACTTAGAAAATATTCAACATCAACTCAGGTCAGGATTGGGGATGATGCCCTAATCTCCATACTCCAAAACATCAGACATTTCCTTTCTTTGGAAGAGAGTTACTGGTTTAGGAGCTAACAATTGCCTTTTAGCTATCCAGGCTATGGATTTTACACTGCAAAATTCCAGGCATCTCTGACCAAGGGAAATGTAATACAGTGAGCAATAATGACGAATCTCCTTGCCTTTTATTTATAACTCAAATCCCAATTCATTAAAGGATCACTATTATTCCTCTCACATGAAAATTAAGATTACACTGTAACAAAATAGTTCACAAGCCTCTATCTGTAATTAAATTTTGCATAATTTTTTTAATGCTCGGCTCCACTAAAACATTTTTTAAAAATTATCTTTCCTTCAATAAAGCTTGACAGTTCATAACCTTTGATTCACCAAATGTCTTCTAATTTTTGCCGCCAGCTCCCTGCAATCTTTTATGCAACATTCAGAAACTCTTTTGTGGAAGGTTCTAAGTGGATCAATTAACATCTAGCTAAGTAAATCCAATTGTTAGAGACCTATTATTATTGTAATCAAACAGACAGCTTTTCTCTGTAGGGTCATTTGGTACAAGGGCAAATTTAGTACTATAGGTAATAACTAATGGGTTATCAAATGGGCAATGTAACCTGTTTACAACTGTAGAGAAAAGGCAGACTCAAGAAATGCTTTGATATTTTATAGAACCTGTAGAAACTTTTCAAAAATCTTTAACTTTCAGTAGATTTTATTTAAATCACCTCAATTACCCATCATTACAATCTCCATCTGCTATCTTTACTGCAGCACCAGTTTTCCTTTGAAAGAGACAGAGAAAATTCAATGTATTCATTGCTTACCGAGCAGTGCCCTCCAGACAACGCATACAGAGCTAGCTATGCTTTTAGCCTTATTAAGACCTTAACAACAAGGCACCAAAGTAGAATTTTCTCTTCCTCTGTAAAGTACCTAGTTGGTTTGGATGTTATGCAGTCAAAATCTTTATCTATGACTTGACAAACAATACCAGCCTCCCCTACTGCTCCTAAAACTACTTATTAGCTAATTTTAAGACCTTCATGTAAATTCTTGCCCAGCTGTTTGCTACTCAGAGATTTCTCTTTGACATTGATTATTTCCTTGATCTTCCACAACCATCCAGTTCTGGTTAACTAATACATCTGGCTTTCCTTATTTTTGCACAATACGTTCCTTCCAACCACTGGATTAGATTTTTGCTGGGAAAGAATAGATGATGTATTAAAACAGCAGCAGGGGTAGAAGGACTGAAGCATGCTTAATTTGTCCTTATTTCAAGAAATTAAACCCAGTCTTGCTTCTGTCTTGGGTCTAGAGAAATCTGTCACAAAAATAAAAAGTAAATAAAAGGCAACTGTTTCCCTTTAACAATTGCACATCTGTTCCATTCACCTCCTTAGTGTTTATTGGTCTCCTTTCCTCATCCTCACTGTGCTTAGATCTTCAAGGGGTGACTGGCTTATCCACTGACTTATACAGAAGTAGTGGAAGTCAGATACTTTAGCATTGTGTCCCACTGCTCTGACAGGAGCTGAATGGATGACTAGGTCCAGATTGATTTAGAGTCTAGGTGGGGAAGTTTCACAATCTTTCATACTTTTTTTTCAAGAACACCTTTCCACTTTTGTCTAGGTCTTCACAAGTGGCCCCAATATTAGCAATAGAACTAATCAAAAAAATCTTAAACACCATTTTATAGAAAATGGCTATTTCTTCTAAATGGACATTTCCATGGAAAATGGCCATTTCCTGTGACATGTTTGAGCAAAGGAGTTAGTGAAAAACCTGAACATCTAAAATTTTATTTATTTTATTTTATTTGCAGATGAAAACCAAAAAACTGTTGGCCAACTGGGTAAAAATTGTTTGGTTTTGCTGAAATTTTTGCCTGACATTTTGAAATTTTTCAGTTTTAGATTGCTGTAAAAAACAGAAAAAAAACTGACAATTTTTTAGTTTTCTGGTTTGATAACAACCCAGACATTTTCATGGAGATTTGTTGGGGAGGAGAATATAATTTCCCAACCAGCTCCAAACCAAAGCCTATTCATAAAGTATTCATTCTGTAGCTGAGTAAGCTTCCAGGAAGCTAAGACTATTATGCTTCTAGCATAATGTCTCCCAGAGAGTTTCACCTGACCTATCCTGTGGTGAAGCAAATTTTGGCCAGCTAACAAGTCAATTTCAGCACAAAATTTAACTATAGGACCTGTGGGAGGATATACTGTACAGACCTTTCGAGAATGAACTTCTCACACTTAGAAGAAGTTTTTAGATCAAACTCTGACATACTCTCCACCTGTTACTGTGGCCTTGGGAATACTTGGCCTGTTTGACGTAATTTAGCCTGTGATTCATCAGAATGAATTTTAAAAAACATTAAGTGTATGAGAAACGTGTTAGTTTCCCACTTCATGCCGAAGACATTAATAGCATGCTTTATTATTTCATAGTTCTTAGATTTTCTTTGAGGTGTCATTAAGAAAAATAATCTTTGGTCTTTTTATAAACTAGGAATTATTATTTACTAAGCCCTGGCAAGGTAGTTGGTTCTGCAAAAGTCAAAATCAAAACACATGGTCTGATTACTCCCACCCTGCACACATCATAATCATTTATTTCTGCACAAAGTGAATACAAAAGGGATATAAAATGCAATCAAATCAGAGGAAGAGCCTAGCCTTCAATTTAACCATTTTAGCTCATGTTAAACTCTACCCTGCCTTGTCTATGCTATATGCAGTGTACTTGTAGGCGTGCCAATCCCAATCTATACAAATCTGTTAGGTATAAGATGTTAGCTAACACATTCTAGCAAAATACTTCTAAATGCTCACATTTCAGTATGTCATGCTTCTGCCTGCCTGCCTCTTCTGACTGTCTGTATACTGAGCATCAGCAAAACCTGGCCTCACTTAAAGTTAGGAACAGTAATCTAGACTTCCCCCAATCTCTGTTTTGTATTCCCTAGACTTTCAGGTGGTGGTGTCTGTTCTGAATATTTGGCAGAACTGATTTTGCTAACTTCAGGCAACCAGGACTAGGAAATACAGTTAGCACTAATTAAAACAATACTACCTCACACTTCTATAGCACCTTTCTTGCAAGGATTTGAAAGCATAACATTGAAATATCTAGAGGAAATGACTTAACCGGACAAAACCTTCTCATGAAAGGTGTATATGTATTTTGGAGCATTGATCCATACCTGTCACTCAGAGGAAAAAAATGTTTTCTCTATATAAGTTAGGAACAAGGGAGAGATTCCATAAAGGAAATATCATGCCTCCTGCATGGTGGCAGAGAGAGAGAGAACATACCCTGTAGGATCAAAATGAACCACAGTGCCTAGAAACATAGTTCAGAGGTTTTTAAATTATTAATAATTCTTTTCCTCTTTGGAACTGCAAGCTCAGCCTAGCCTCACTGGCTCTCTAGAAAGCATGTTGAGTGATGGAGTTCATAGTTAAACTTTTGCCTTTTCTGCATGTTCTCTTCTGTAGCCAAGTTGATATGAAAAGCTCATTTGGTTTATAAAATCCAAAGTGATTGGTGGTGTGTTTATGAAGACAGCATTGGCTGAAGAGACTGTGGAACTCCTTGCCAGGAGATGTTGTGGCGGCTAAACCGATAACAGGGTTCAAAAAACAACTAGATAAGTTAATGGAGGATAGGTCTATCAATGACTATTAGCCAGGATGGTCAGTGATGCAAAACCATGCTCAGAGTGTCCCTAGCCTCTATTTGCCATAAGCTGGGAATGGGCAACATGGGATGGATCACTCCATGATTGCCTGTTCTGTTCATTCCCTCTGAAGCGTCTGGCATTGGCAACTGTGGGAAAACAGGATCCTGGGCTTGGTGGACCACTGCTCTGACCCAGCATAGCCATTCTTATGTTAATACTGTCCCTGACCAGAGACAAATCAATGTAATGTGATTAGGTTCCTGCTCACTCATCACAGGTAGTGAGTCAGGGTGTGTAATTTTCCCTTAGAAGTTCCATTGAGAAACTTCAAAGCACAGCCAGGGCAGAGTGATATAAACCAGGGGTTCGTGACCTTTTTATTTCTCCCCATGTCATGGTATAATTCCCCACTCTGAACCTTAGCGTCCAAAAGATGGGGTACCAGCATGAATTCCTCTAAGCTTAATTACCAAGCTTAGAACCTGTAGCTCTGCCACCAACCAGGAATTCCAGTGCCTGGTACACTCTGGTCCCCCCAAGACCTTGCCCCGGGGATCCCCCAAGACCCAGACCCTCTGGATCTTACCACAAGGAAAGTAAACCCTTTCCCCCACCGTTGCCTCTCCCAGGCTTCCCCTCCCTGGGTTACCCTGGAAGATCACTGTGATTCAAACTCCTTGAATATTAAACAGAGAGGAAAATGCACCTTCCCACCTCCTTCTCTCTCCCCCTCCCAGACTCTCCCTGAGAGAGACAGTAATCCTAACACAGAGATAAATTAGCCTTTCTCTCCCCCTTCCCTTCTTTCTCCCCACCAATTCCCTGGTGGATCCAGACCCAGTCCCCTGGGGTCTCACCAGAATAAAAAAAAACAATCAGGTTCTTAAACAAGAAACTTTTAATTAAAGAGAGAAAAACAGTAAAAATTATCTTTGTAAATTTAAAATGGAATAGGTACAGGGTCTTTCAGCTATAGACACTGGGAATACCCTCCCAGTCTAAGTATACAAGTACAAATTAAAATCCTTCCAGCCAAATACACATTTGAACTCCTCCTAGCCAAATACACATTTGCAAATAAAGAAAACAAACATACCCTAACTCGCCTTATCTACCTAGTACTCGCTATTCTGAACTTATAAGAGCCTGTATTGGAGAGATTGGAGAGAAACCTGGTTGCACGTCTGGTCCCTCTGAGCCCCCAGAGTGAACAACAACCAAAATCTAACAGCACACACAAAAACTTCCCTCCTTCAAGATTTGAAAGTATCCTGTCCCCTGATTGGTCCTCTGGTCAGGTGACAGCCAGGCTCCTGAACTTAACCCTTTACAGGCAAAAGAGATATGAAGTACTTTTGTTCTATTAACTCTTACTTATCTGTTTATGACACCCCACCCCCAACATACTATAAAAACTCCACAGCCCCCCTGTGCCACAACAACTGTGCCAGTGTTAGGAGGTAGCAAGCAGGGCAATTGCCTGGGGACCCACACCACAGTGGTTCCAGCGAAGCTAAGTTGCTCGGGTTTTAGCTTCAGCCCTAGGGGAAAGGCCTTGGTGCCTATGGCCACAGCAAGTGTAATGCTTGGCAGACCCCCTGAAGCCTGCTCACAGACCCCCAGGGGTCCACAGACCCCTGGTTGAGAACCACTGGTATAAACTGCTATATTGTCTCATGCACATAAGGCACTGGAAGGGCAGAGAAAACTAGGACTTGGTCAGCCTCTTGGAGGCGGGAGATTGAAAAAGCCTGGAATGTGAGATTTCCTAATCCAGTTGGAGCTACTGAAATGTTGCAGTGATTTTGATGGGATTAGTTGAAGACTGAGGTGCTACTTAACATGAGCAAGCGTTGCAGAATCTGTTAATTAGTTGTGCATTACATCAGAATACAGTGCCTTACATTAAAAGGAAATATCTTGCAATGTTTTTAGGCTGTATTGGTTTGCACAATAAGATGAAAACTTCCTTTTTAATGTAAACTACTGTACATTCAGTATGCATAGTCACAGCCATCCTCCTGCAACACTTAATGTATCATTTAGGAACCTGCAATGGGAAAGGGTAGGGGGCAGGAGGAGGTTGTGACTTCAAATATTGGATTTACACTTTTTTACAGTAAAAAGAAAGTGTGTCTGATTGTTCACGGATTCAGAATCAAAACAATGGTGCAACTAATTTCAATAAGGCCAATATTGTGATAAGAACAATGATTCTTCTTTAATGTAAGCCACTGTATTCAAATGTAATGTGCTACCAATGAACAGGAAATGATATGAGCATGAACAGTTAGCTACTCTATAATTGCCTATGCACATAAAAGTAAAACATTTAGGACCAATTGGTGCATATAAAACTACCTTTCTGCAGCTCCAGTGGATGTACTCATCAGTTTGTGGGCTCAGTTTTAAAGTGCCTGCATTTGAAAATTTAGCCCTTATTTTGTTTTCTCCTTTTAATTAAATAAACTAGCTCTGAGAAGCAGCAGGAGAATGCAGAGAGGAAAGGTGACAAGGAGGATATAACAGAGGAAGTGCTAAGCCTAACTCTAGTAAAGCTTACTCAGGAGCAACACATATTTGGAATTGTTGCCCCCCATTCTCCTTAACTGCTGTTCAATGCAGTTACCATTATCATTTGTTAGTACTTAAAAATACAGCAGATTGGGCCAGTCCCCTGATACTTAACGTTTCATCAGGTTCAACATGACTCATGGCGGGTTCCTTTTTAATTTTTGTAATCCTAAAACAGCATGATCATTCATAATTGTTTCATACTGAAATATTGCTGATCACTAGCCACAGCTGTTATTCTTTCCAGGACTTGCTTTCACCTGTGGCATGCAAAGGGACTGAGTAAAAATTAACACATTTCAGTTCTCTTTCAGTGAAAGGATAGTGCAATCTTGTTACTGTCCAGAAGCATGTTCCACTCTTGGCTCTCACATTGCCAGATTTATATGGGGAAGAAAATGTTGCAGAATAGAATAAAATCTTCAGAAGCCTAGCAAAGCAGCCAGGAGACTGGCAGTCACAAACTTCAGAAATAGTAGGAGGCTGTCTAACTAAAAGATCTAAGAGTAATTTTCATACCACACACAGTGTGTGGTTGTGAAGAAAGCAGTCAAACTGCTCCACTCTACATCTGAAATCAGTGTCTGTTACAGAGCCTGAAGAGCTGAAAATACACTTTCTAAACAATAAATGGCTTTTAAAAGAACTTAACCATCATAATTGTTTTATCCCAATAAATATAGTTCATTATCTCAGATTTAACTTCCAACCGCTTTTCTGATGCCACAAACAGATGGTAGCAGAACAGATTAATCTGAATAAATTGGTCCAGGTGAGTCAGAGACCTGCTATCACTTGAACAAATTACCCAACATTTACAAACCAGAGGCTAGATTTTCATAAAACTCTCCAGCTGTGACATTTAAGACCAGTTTCAGCTGGGAAAATACACTCTAACTGATGTCAGGATTAGAGAGTGAATTAAGAAGACTGAGATAAACAAGAACTAAAGGCCAGACGTTATGCAGTCCTAAATGGAGAAGAAACAGATGAGACACAGAATATGGAACAAAACAGGAACTAAAATGCCAATGTTCCGTAGTCCAATATTAGGAGATGCTCTGAATGGATCAGCTCACCAGCTCCATCCACACAATATGGAAAAGTTTCCCAAGGAACATAATCACAAACTTCTCCAATGCACTTGTTATTGTTAATGAATTTGACTCCTTTTCAAATAGCTGCTGAAGGAGCTGTAAGCAGACAGGTCACTGAACACATGGTTTCTGGAACATTCCACAACTACAACATCGCCTGAAAAGTACCTTAATCTCAACTTCAGACTGTCTGCCTGCTGCATATTTGCAAACTGACACTGCACCAAATCACATGCTCAGTGTAGCTCCAGATGCTTAATCAGCCAGATTTTCAAAGCTACTTAGGTGCCTAAAGATGCAGATAGGTGTCTAGTGAGATTTTTTCAAAAGTGCCTCAGTCATCAACTCTCATTGAAACCAATGGGAGTTAGGTGCCTGTCCATCTTAGGTGTTTTTGAAAACCCCACTTGGCACCTAAATCCACCACTGAGTCATCACTAACATTTTCAAAGCTGCTGCCTAATCCCCTAGGCAGCAAAGTTTCAGCTGGCCTGCAGTTGCAAACCTGCCTAAGCCCTGATACCACCCCACAGCTAGCAGACTGCTTGGAGGGCTGGAGGCAGGCTAGCGCTAGGTGGAGGTGCAGCAGAGCACCCCCACAAAAGACACCCAGGGGAATGGAGGGTGAGGGTGAGAGAGCTAGTGGGCATGATCAAGTGAAAGAGAAAGAGAAGACTTTGGCAGCTAGGGCAAGGGCTGGCTTAAGTGTTTAACTCCAGGAGAGGGTATATAGCTGAGGCTGCAGAGTGAAGAGAGGCACCTTTCTTTGGCTTGTCAGCCAGGCACCCAGGTCAACCATTTAAGGTATATCTACACTGCATTTAAAAACTGCCAGCTGACTCAGGCTTGTGGGGTTTGGGCTGGGCTGCAGTTTAAGGGAAGGGTAGACTTCTAGGCTCAACTGCTTTGCAGCCTGAGCTCTGGGACCCTCCCACCTCACAGGTTCCTAGAGCCTGGACTACAGCCAAGCCCAGAAGTCTATATTGCAATTAAACAGCCCTACAGCCCAAGCCCAAGTCAGCTGGTCTGGGCCAGCCACGAGTGTTTAATTGCAGTATAGACATATCCCCAGATGCTTGATCCCCTCTTGTCAGCATTTCATTCCTAGCTAACTTAGGTGGCTCTCTGCTCAGCTGGCTGGCTTCTGAACATCCCTTTCTAAGGTGCTCAACTCTCCCCAAGCGCTGATTGTATTGGAAACCTGGGTGCCAGGCACAAAATTCCTGTGGTTGGCAGCAGAACACCCAGGGATTAGGTGTTGTTATGCTGACCAAAGCAACAGCCAAACACCTTTAAGGCACTGAGCCTGATATCTTTGCTACTTCCTATGATGTTGCACTCTGTATGATTTTATGAACATATGCTAATGTAACTGGAATATGCTTCATGCAAAAGGTCTCTTGTAAGGTATCATTACAAAGCTTATAATCTACTGAGTGTGGTCATCCTATTTGTACAAATGTACCAGTCTTGTATCTGAAACTAGAAATATGAAATATAACTCTGAGGGCCTATTGTAATTATGCAAAGTGTGGGCCATTAATGGTGGTTTGGAATCTTGATGACTCCCATTAACAAGGACAATTGACTGCAGATGGCTTTGTTTTACCTAGTATCAGAGGGTAGCCGTGTTAGTCTGGATCTGTAAAAGCAGCAAAGAATCCTGTGGCACCTTATAAGGTGCCACAGGATTCTTTGCTGCTTTGTTTTACCTGTAAGTCTTCCTGTATATGTGTGTGCTGGCAAATGGGTAATGAAGTCTTGCAGTGACATGTGATCATGTCACCTGGACTGGAATCCATCTTTAACCTATTCCATTGAGAAGGGGGGATAATCAGATGGACAAAGGATTCCCACCTTATGCAAAAGATATATAAGTGAGTGGAACAGAACAAAGGGGGTAGCCATCATGAGGAATCCCCTACCTATCACCTGAGCTGGAACAAGGGCTGTGCCAGGGAAAGGATTGTGCCCAGACTAGGAAGGCGTCCAGTCTAAGAAAGAGACTTATTGAAACATCTTTCAGGGTAAGATTTTATCTGTACTCAGCTGTATTACTGTATCAGGTGGTTTTATTTTATTTCACTTGGTAATTCACTTTGTTCTGTCTGTTACTACTTGGAACCACTTAAATCCTACTTTCTGTATTTAATAAAATCACTTTTTACTTATTAATTAACTCAGAGTATGTATTAATTGGGGGGGGCAAACGGCTGTGCATCTCTCTCTATCAGTGTTATAGAGGGTGAACAATTTATGAGTTTACCCTGTATAAGCTTTATATGGGGTAAAAAGGATTTATTTGGGGTTTGGACCCCACTGGGAGTTGGACATCCGAGTGTTAAAGACGAGAACACTTCTGTAAGCTGCTTTCAGTTAAGTCTGCAGCTGTTAGGGGAAATGGTTCAGACCCTGGGTCTGAGTTTGCAGCAGGCTAGCAGGTCTGGCTCAAACCAGGCAGGGTACTGAAGTCCTAAGCTGCCAAGGCAGGAAAGCAGGGGCAGAAGTAGTCTTGTCACATCAGTTGGTAGCCCCAAGGGGGTTTCTGAGATCCAATCTGTCACACTTCCTCTTTACATTGCTCACCTGTATTACCTCAGGTATTTTCTATGTGTCCAACAGTTTTCTCAGGCATGCATTTTCCTATAATATCCCTCTGATGCACAAATGAATGATTGTAAGTACGCAACACAGGCCAACCTATTATCAATCTATAATAAGATTTAAGGGACTTGTCTTTAGAGGAGAGATTTCTAAATCTCATATCAGTTAAGGACAAATGTGAATACTTTCCAAATCGAGACAACTAGCTTTCAAAAAACTTTTAAGACTTTTTTTAAAAAAAAATAAAAATAAAAGCCACATGTAAAGAGGCCTCATGCTTCTGATTCAGAGAATGGCTCAATTACCCAAGAGACCATTTAAGGTAGCTTCAGTCTTTTCTCTCAGCTTCTCCCAATACAAACACCTACCTTTAAATATGGTGCTTAGGCAGCAATCTCTCGAGGGAAAGTATCACTGGTGCAACAGAGCAGAATCCAGTCTGGAATCCCAGCTTTATCAATGGAATGCCAAAGACCTACTTGAGCTGAGCACTAAAGAGAGGCATAATAGATATAAAAAGTATTATCTGACAACCTTATTTGAAACAACTGAGCGCCAGTGGCTCATCTTTCATACCTGGCCACAAGCCAAGGCTCTGATCTTCATGTTAAAGCATTGCCTTCTGCAGCGTTTCTTGCACTTTCCTCTGAAGCATCGTGTACTGGCCAATGGCAGACAGGATACTGGACTAAATGCACTGCACAGGTCTGTTCCAGTCTGGCAATTCTGATGTTCCTAAATAGAATATGCAAATATAATTTGAAAGGAAAATAAAGCTCCTAGGTATCAAGAAGAGGGAATATATCGTGAAGGCCACTGTTTTGTGACAGGAAACTTCCCTTGGACTCTTACACCCACTACAATACATCTATAGAGGATATTATGGATCCCAGTAGGGTTGGGAAATGAATCAGCTGGATCTGGGACAAAGAGCTGTATTCTTCCTTCAGTGTGTTTCTATCTTTTTAACATTCAGTCCTATGAAGCTATTGCCTTGTCCCATATTTGCCAACAGTTTGACCTCTTCGCAATAAGAGTATGTGTTGAAAGACTTGCTTTTTTTTTTCCCAAAAGGAAAATAAAACCTCCCATAACTGCAGTGAAACCTAGGAAATTCTAAGGCCAGGGTCCTTTATGGATCAAATTAATGTGGTATTTTTTTCTTATAAGAAGACATCTAGATACTTGGGTGTTGTGGTGATGTAGGCATTAGAAATGCCTAGGGGTTTGGTCCTGCACAATGCTATGCACTCTGACCCCGAACCTCAAAGCTCTTAAACACATGCCAACGATGTCAAAGTTAAGCATGTGTTTAAGTGCTTTGCTGAATCGGGACCAGACTCCTTGGCACATTGCTGGATCGAGGTGAACAAGAGAGAGCATTTTTGTGTGGGTTTTTTTGCACCAATTAAGTCTGAACTTCCCAAGAGTCCAGTTATTGATTCTACTTTAATGTGAGTGTGCAGTTATAGCCACTGTACAAAAGGTTGCTATAATGACACAGTGTCTCAGACTTGGGACATCTCTTATTGCCACATAGTAACATAACCTTTAAATAACCAGCTGGGGCATACATACTTGACAGAAGATAGGAAATCAAAGGTAATTGGCATTTTCCAGTATAATTGGAGTCATAAAGAGATTGGGTAATCATGTAATCACAATGCTTTTCTGGCGTCCTACTAGTTTGTACTTTGCCACTGTGACCATTACAACTCATGATAATAGTCAAGGTTGTGGCAATGCTGGCTAGAAATGTGTTATGAATTTAGTTCCAAAAATGGAAGGATATTTTGTTCCTTTTAACCATCTGGATATAGTCCCTTTCAGCTTCTGAAATGGCCTCTTCCTTTTGCTGTTTGTCCTTGCTGTGAACTTGGTTGTGAGTCCACTTGTAGCACTGATGCTATTCGGGGGTTGGGAAGCATCTTAAACTACATTGAGCTTGGGATACTAATTACCTTGGTCTCTTATTAGATGCTTAACAGACTCTAGCTCAAATTCTTAACAGTGTCCAACTTCCAAGAATGAAGCTGAGAAGGGAAGTCAGAAGGGAACTAGCCGCAGCTTCTTGATTCTGCGGCTGGTTCTATGCTGGTCCCAGTCCTGGCCCTAGATAGCCCAGCTTCCAGTTAGGGATTGCTGGAGCACAGCACACTCTGACCATCATTCCAGCACACCTTTCCTAATCCCAAGAGGCACCCTTCACTGGCAATAGCCATGGGAGAAGACACAGGAGCTGGCTATGCTGTCTCTCTGCTGGCTGGGACTCCCCAGGGCTGAAGAAATCCTTAGTAAGGGAGATCTGGCTGCTTCTGCTCCCTTCACATTGTAAGAGTGGAGCTGAGTGAGAAGAGTGAAGCTGAAGGTTGACTCCACAATTCCTTCTCCAACAGTTCCAGGACTGAACCTACAATTTAAAATCAATTAAAACAAATGATAAAATTGGGATACTTGGTGAGACCATTATAATCAATACTTTACATAACATAAAACATATTAATTATGGTCACAGAGTTAAGAAAAAAATCACTCCGCTACCTACATTTTTTAATACATAGAACTTCAGTGTGGGATCTCTTCCTGCTTGTGAATGTCATACTTTCCTTCCTCGCAAAGACTCTGATATTACCACAGAAATAGCTCCTACATTACAATTTCCTTTGCTGGTACTACCCATACAGAAACCAAAACTGACAAATTTATTTACCAATATCCCTCTCAGATGCCTGATTTTATGTTCCATATTTAGAAAGCAAATTGTATTTATGTATGTATAGGATTTCCCTGGAGATCAAACACTATAGCACCTGAGTGCCTCACAATCATTAAAGCTGCATCTTAAAATCCAAACAAAAAGTGGTGAGTGGGTCTCCAGTCTGGGCCCCACTATATGCTGTCCTCCATAGAGTCCAAATGACTTTTAGCAAAAGAAGCTCAAACATTTGAAGGCCTGTCATTCTCCTCTGGCCTCCTTAAGTCAAACCTTTTCAGCTCAGTTATTGGCAGGCTGTTACTCTGATTACATATTGAATTACAGGTACATTACATCTATCTTTAGTGATTCATATAGGTCTGATTATTCCACTGATTAGTGTATTAAGAAACTCATTGACATACTTCTCACAATTTCTGTGAAACTTTTAATGCAAATCTGGAAAGATAACTCTCAATTATCTGTTAGTCAATGGATTAATCTGCTGCCCGCCACATATAGATATAGATCACCAACAGTTATTTTCAGCTAAATTTGCAGGTAGTCTGGATCCCTGTGGAATTCTCTCAGACATCTGCTTTCAATTTTTACTTGAGATGCTCACTCTGGGACTTAAACATCTTTTAGTTTCCTTTTTCTTTTTCCATTTGATTTTTCCAGTGAAAGACCATTTGCCATCTTGTAATATAAAATATGTAAAAATTACTAAAATATATCCATTCTGTCAAACAGGGGATGTTTGTTTATTTTTATTTATACCTACTTTTAGAAGGGGATGCCTTTGACAACTTTTTACAAATATACTAAAATACAGACCAGTCAGTTCCCCAAGTTTAATGCAACTCCACAGCAACAACATCGATGCACCTGAATTTAGTTGATCCCAGCACATGCAAACCCCAGAGCCCCAAGCCACCACTACCTATCCCTGGTCTTGTCATGGACAAGGGAGAAAAGGTGAGTGGAACAGTGTAGCATGAAGGTGCTTGTTATTACAGTCCAGCTGCCAATGTATATTTCATTTTCTAGCTCTGGCTCCCGTCCAGGGAGGTGCTGAATACCTTAAATTCCCATTCACATCTGGGGGTCTTTGGAGTTCTGAGCAGACTTCAGGTGTCACTCAACACCACAAAAGCATCACATCAATGGGACCCAATTCTGCCCTGGAATCCACTACCACAGGTCCTTTGTGCCTGTGTGGTGTTCCTGTATGCGGCTACAGGGGTTTGTGCCAGTGGATACTGAAGCAGTATTGCAGCCTTAATTAGTGCATTTATCTCTGATTTAATTTCATAAAGTCATAGAGTTTAAGGCCAGAAGGGACTACTAGATCATCTGATCTACCACCCTCACCACCTGCACACTAGACCCAACAACCCACATCAGACTTAAGTATTACAGCTCACAGGAGACTAAACTATTATGTGTCACAGGCAGAGAATAGAAGGGGCCAAGGTGCACCAATGTCCAATGCCTAGAAATGACAGGGAACTAATTCAGAAAGACATGCAGAGACAGTCCCAGCAAGTGACTCGCTCTTCATACTGCAGAGCAATGTGAAACTCCCCTAACGTCACTGCCACCCTGTACTCCTTATAACACCTAATAAAAGTTCTCACATATGATTTGCTTGGAAGTGGGCACCTTGCATTCTCTTCAGGGTCTCTTGGAAAAGGACTTGAACATTTCTGGCAGCTGATCAGGAATTTGAAATCCTTCTTATCCTGGCCCCCAAAGCTAGAACTTTTAAATGCTTATCAGTGGCCTCTTAACTACAACAATAAACTCCCACACTGTTAGCACTCCAAACCATGTTGATCATCTTGCTAAACTCATGTCATGGTATCATAATGTTAAGCAATCATATTTTTAAAAAGATCTTTAAATAAAAAAATATTGTTTAAAATTGCCAGCTCTTACAATCACACGAGTTCTCTCAGGACCATCCATATTGCCTTCCCCCCATTATTAGTACTGCATACGGGTGGCCGTAGTAGGTGAAGACCAGACTTTCTTGCTATAGTTTTGAACTTTGATAATGAATTAAGAGTAAGTTTTGAAGAGGAAACCAGTCAAGAACTTGTATTTAGGATTTTTGTAGGAGATTGCTATTTTTTGCTTGCTTGTTTGTTGACAGACTTGCATGTCCACATGCCCAGTCACCTAGGACAAGTACTCTTTTTTTTTTTTTAATAAGTAAAATATTGCTCATTATTGTGGTCGTGGTGATTAGGAGCAAGCAAATTTAGACTGGCCTCAGAGTAGAGCGGGGGTGGAGCACCGATTGGCAAAAACAAAAGTCAGCACCTGTGTCCCCAGAACTGGCAAAACTGCCCGATACCACCCACCTCACAGGCCCCAGCACAGAAGCCATAGCTAGGAACCTAGCTGAGGCGGAGTTTAAGCAGATTACTACTGTGCTCCAGCAATCACTTGAGAGCTGCTGCAGTTGCACCCAATTTAGAGCAGCCCTGAGGTACTGACCCTGTGTGCATAAAACTCTTGTTAAGAATGTTTGTTAGCTTTTTCTATAGGGGAAAACATTGGGTTTATTTGTTGCATTACTGAAGGTAGTGTGGCTTTTTCTATTTTAGGGCTTATAGGATTTTAAAACAAGAAGATAATTGGAGCATGGAGAATTTTCCTCATCCGATTATAACAATGATAAATTACATGAAAGGGTAAGGTCTAGGATATTTGAGAGAGCCCCATTAAAGTGATTTCCAGCTGAGGTAAAGAAGACCCATTTCTGTTTTTATTTGACAAAATCAGTTCTTTAAGATGTTCTCTTAATGGATGAGCCAGTATTAAATGACATTATGGTACTTATGGTGGTCAGGCACGAACAGGCTAAGTGGGATATATATTCTTTTAGCTAAATTGTGCTTGTCACAGGGAAAACAAACCCACACTGCCTTCTAGGGAACCTTTCCGTTCAAAATCCATCAATCATTCCTCCAGTTCAATGTCTGAATAATGTAACCTTTATCTGATGAAGATAAGAACTGGCAATGGCAGTTAGAAAACTTTGCCACACAATAAATACAATTAAATTATAGATTAGACATATAGATATTAATGCACAACTCATGTAGGGAATTCAGACAATAAAGAATGCTTAGTAGGGAAAATCCTGGTCCCGTAAAAGTCAGTTGCAAACTTCTTTTGGCTACAGTGGGGTTGGGTTTTTTCTGAAGGTTTTTAAAGCTTGGCCCCAGTTCTTAACAGGAAGGCAGCATGGTCTACCAGGAAGGCTATAGGATTTGGAGACAGGAGGCTTGGGCTGTATACCCGGCTCTGCCCTGTATAGTTTTGGACAAGTCATTACACCTTTCTGTGCTTCTGTTTCTCTGTTTGTGCAATAGAAATAATCATACCCATCTTCGTAAAGCTCTTTGAGGTCTATGGATGAAAAGCACTGTAAGTGCGACGTATTTATTGTTTAGGAAAATGTGGCATGTAATAATAATGAATTATATATTCCACATTTGTTTTGAAAATTAAGGCTGTCTTCAGCCATAACTTTGCCTGTTGCCTACAAAAGGGCCACAAACTTTGTAACTTGGCTGCCACAGAGTTTAATCCTGATGCAGTGACCATCTTAACACAAGTGAGCTGAAGAAGGTTGGTTGCAACCTTCCTTTCCTTTCTTCAAGCCAGCTGAATTCTTTGGATTGTCTCTCCTTATGGTCAAATACAGAAACAGGATTACTAGTGACATTATCAGGAAGTGTCCAGTGACCAAGCCTCAGGTATGGCCCTGAAGTCATTATGTGGGGAAGGGAGCTATTCCCAAGTAACAGATTATACCTATGTTTGAAATCAGCAAGAATAGAATTAAAAGAGATGGGAAAAGATGGCAAGAAATTGACAGAGGACATAGTGTCATTGATCAGATGAGGAAAAAGCCTCCACTGGCAGAAAGCCAACTATTTTAAAGATTTACTTTAAATGAAAATACATAAAAATCCATTTTAAGTAAATTTAAGTGCTTGTGAAATGCGCTAGACTGATAAAACCAAAGTGCAAATCCTCTAGCTGTAGAGCATGTCCAGCACAGCAATGAAAACTACTCTGTAGAGCTCTGCCAGTGTACTGCAGAACTGCCCTGGAGGAATCGCCTCTTAGGGCATGAATATAATTAATTCTCCTGGCTACTTGGGGACTGTGCTTAAAGCCACTCTGATATTGCTGATATTGTTTTCTTTTATATGCACAGCTAGGTACTAGTGTGAAACCTACAAGTCACTTCACATACCAGTGGGCAGTTCAGCCAGCAGCCACATAGATGATGGTGGTAACTTCCATTCTCTAGCAACAGCAGCCAGCTTTGAACCAGTGACCTAAAATAAAGGTAAAAGATGCCAGCTCTTGTTACCAATTTGCCAAGCCCTCCAATCTTTCTGTTTTCTCATTCTGAAGCCAGGACACTAACTTAGCTCAAGGAATCTCCAGAACAGAGCTGAAATGAGCTACTTTCATTTGTCTTTGGTTTGGCATCAAACAGTACGAATTAGGAAAACCCCCAGTGGTGGAGGCTGACCGGTTTAAATTTGCAATGTTCCTTTTGCAGCTCCTTCCCAATGTGCATTTCTCTCCTACCTCCCCTTCCCCTGGTGGCAGATTCCTCCTCCCAGTGGCTAAATCCCTCCTTCCATCCCATCCTCTTATGTCAGCATCCCCCTTCCCTTCACTGTCCCATGAATTGGCTTCCTCCAACTGCCAAGATGTGATTCTACTATAGTTGTATACCGTTAAATGACAACAAAATGATGAAGGACCAGAGTCTTGGGGGTAGAGCAAAAAGAGCATAGGGGATGGTCAGATTCCACTGGAGAGCACAGGAATGCTCCCTCCGGAGGCCCCTGGGCATACAAAATGATTAAAAAGGGAAATCAAAGGGCATGCTAAGGATTGGGAGCATGCTACACCATCTCCAAGGGTGTGAGTGGTTGTGAACTGCCGGGGAATCTATAGGAAGAATTCTGTCTGGTTCCAGCTGCTCTGTACTCCTCTAATGCACCTGACAGTGCTTACAGCACAATCTGTTCTAAGGAAATGGCAAAATGAGTGAGTCCTTTTGAAGAGCAAGGAAACTGAATATCCTTCTTACCATGATACGGGATCCTTGTACAGATACAGTCTGAGATACAGTGTCAGGTATGTCTGGGCAGCATGTGGGGTAGTTTCCATGACCACAGGTTCTGCAGAATGAAAACTGAGGTTCAAATTTTCTATCTGGCAGCTTTCATATGCCCTTCAATATACATCTATTTTATTTCACACAATTACCAATCAATTTTGTTTTACAGGAAAGGGCTTTCATTAGTGGCCAAGCAATCCCTCTCTCTTTCTTCATATGTATACACAAATACAGAATAGGAAGGCAATTTAAACCATAAAAATGAAGTGTCTTTCTGACTTCACGTGGTATTGCCTTATTTATAGGTCTCATAACTCAGCAGTAAAACTTTGCTCTTGGCTGAAACTTGACACAGAAACAAACAATTGTTTTTACCACACATACTGGAAAACCAGAAAAAGAACCAACATGGCCCATTGTTGCAGTTCTGCCACACATAAATCCCCATTGATTTCAGCTGGCATTCCTTCTGAGGAAGGAACACTGGAATTAAAACAACAAACAGTACTGGGCACTTTTCCCTTAATTTCCACAATGGCATATTGTCAGTTCAGAAATTAACTTTTGCCATATGGAGAGTACGTATATAAAGCAACAGGAGCTATTTTCATTTGGGAATGTGTTATTATTTAATCCAAAATGTCACTAGAGACAGATGAGTCTAGTTGCTGGAGCGCTGACCCAACAGACCATCACATGTGAGCAATAACCAGCAAACTAAACATTTTCCATGTGGGGCTTGCAAGTTCTCTTAACATAATATTATTTCATGAAGCAGTTGTCACTGTTGATTGGGTTGATACAATTTAGTCAGGTTCTTGAATCTGATGGAGGCATTACTGCTTGCCAAGTAATCAATCAATAAACTAAAAATTCTCTTTGTGGACCTTCTCACGATGCACTTCAGAAACTCATGAGGTATCACTATGGTCTATGGAGTCACAACTCTGTGATTTATTAACTCCTTTCTTATTTATTTCCTTGATTAGTAGAATTGAGTGTATTTTACATATTTCTGAATTACATATTTACCTACGGAGCTGTTACAGATTATTGGGTAAACAAAGACATGCTTAGGGAGTGCCTACAATGGAGTTTATAAAAATGCTATTTAAGTAATAGTAAGGATCTGACAAGCAGAAACATCATTGTAAACATCTATGCTACAATTCGCATCCTTGGGAGAAAAAGAAAAATATCTTCTTATCTGATCATTTATTCTCCTTGAATTTTACTAAGTCCAACTATCTTCAAATGGCCTTTTCTATTTCTCTGTTAGGCAGTAGGCAGATCTGAAGAATCGGCAATCACTTGCTCATGTGACTTAGCTCTACCCACTCTGTCATCTTGCCAGCATGCCTTCCAAAGATGTAGTAAATTACTTCAGACTTAGGCCCACATAGCACAGGAATTCTCTGCCTACGAAGCTCATCTCTCTGTCTGGTGGAATGTGCTGTGATTTCAGAAGGTGACTGTAGACACTTAGCTTTATATGTTTCTTAAGTGCACACATTCCCCATGTGAAGGTGCAGAGCCAAATTCTTCTCTGGGTCAAACCTTTATAACTCCATTGACTTCAAAGGCATTTCTCCAGATTTACTCATCTGCAGTGAAAATGGATCCAGAGCTTAAAGATATTTTCCACCCTCATCCTTTTATAACATGATATTAATAGTATGTTTATCACAGTAGTGTCTCAGGACTCCAAGCAAGATCAGGGCCCATTGTGCTAGACACTGTACAGAGTGGAAGATAGTTTCCTGCCCTGAAAGTTTACAGTTTGAAAGGCAAGACACACAGATATAGACAGATAACACATGAGCAATTGATCAAAAGTTACAATGCAATTTCTCCCTAATTATCAATCACTCTCATAACAACTTCCTGTTTTGCAGACCAAATGAAGCTCTCTACGTTGGCTGTGCTATTTTAATATCTATCATCAGAGATCTTCTGACATCTACATTTTGTGCCAGGGCTTTCTTTTTGTGTATGCCTATGCTGCAGTAAAAGAAGGTAATCTTAGATTTGGAGACTTCCAAAAGCTAGAGATCACTGGGTTTTTTAAAACGAATCTGGAGCTGTCTTTACTGAGCACTCCCGCTAGCTGCTCTGAATGAAAAGGTACAAAGTCTTTCTTTCATTTCAAAGCACAAAGGTCCAAAACTGTTCTTGCTGGTGTTGTAGTCATAAGGAAACCTACTTTGTTAGGAAGTACATTAATACACAGGATTGTGCCATTTAGCACTGCCTTGAATTGGGAGCCATGCACAACCGTGCCATCACGGAAGGGCTCAGCAAAGGATTGTTCCTCAAGGGGCTCTGCTGAATCATCCCCTGCCAGGAATCCATCCCTAAAGCTCCCTAGGGCAAATGATGTGTGCATTTTGCACTATTATATTGGATGGTTCAATCTATTCCCCTGGTTCACCATGGGCTGATGTAGAGACAACAGGGCCAAGGTCTGGCCTCCTTCCTTCCCAGTTTAGGGTGATGTGTATCTCTGGGCAAGCGTGGAGCATGCAGTCCTCATGATTCCCAATCATAGGAATTGTGATTGTCCCTGACACTTGTGCAGAAGCACAAAGGAGATGGAAGTTTCTTTCCAACGGTTGCCCTCTGTCTGCACTAAAACACAATGTGTCCCCAGAATAGTTTGAAAAGAATATTGCACAGGAATCCTGCAGGTCTCACGTGAAAAACTAGCCATTAAACAGTGAATTGCAAAGCATCTTGTTCACCCATGAATACACCCTTTTCCCTATAGAGAGGCAAATATATTATAGGCAGGGATGGTAGCACTGTCTATTGCTAAGACTGCCCAACACTTTCTATTATAAGGCCTTGTTGTAAGTTGCTTATAACTTTGTGAAATGCTAACAGTTTGGGTTGAAATTTTCCATGCCAGCTGTTCACCTCAAGCTGAAGGTTTCTGGAAAGTTTCATCCATTTCCAAGAACAAGACTAGAGAAAAGTACATAGTTTTGCTATTTTAAAAAATTCTGGGAACTTTTTTCTTTGGAAAGCTGTAGTACACTTATGTTTTGATCAGTGGCTTGGAATCTGGCAGAAGGATGGTGTTTGTTCAGAGATGTGTCTTTTGCTGCTCCTGTGAAAATCTGCCCAAACATGACCAAGCTATAAGCCTTCGAAAAATCTCAGCTCATATATGCTCAATAATAATTTAGAATTTAGCAGTTAAAAAGCTCCAAAAATTCCATCCTCACTGAGCACGCTCCATCCCCTCACAGCTCCTACTGCTGACTAGACTGCACATGCATCATACGCACAGTGATTGGTGGAGCAAGAAGAATGGGAGCCAAAGTCAGTTTGAGGGTAGAAGTAGGAAAATAGGATTGGATGAACAACCTGAGGAGGGAGACTAGGAGCTGGGGATGTGGGGAGAATGACTGGATGCCAGGTTGGATGAGGAGCCAAGATGGGGGAAGTGGTATTGGCTGGGCAAAGACCCTGGGAATGGGAATGTGTATGTGGGAATGGAAGCCTGGGGAGGGGAGGAAATTGTATGTGATCATATAATTAAAGATTGTATCTTAGTGCATATGCACCAGCACGGGATGAATTAAGGTTGTACAGGCAGACTGAATTCTGGCATTTCCTAACTTCTGAGTGCTTGACTTTGCAACCTGTTCTTTTAACCCACTTTTTGTGTGTATTATGTAAGTAAAATGTATATATTCATTAATACAGTGTGGAGGCTGAGAAAGGGAGTACACAAAGGAAAGAAATTCAGATTAAAACTTATCCTGCAGCATAAAACTTGTCCACGTTAAACACTCTGTATATTTCATTAAATGTATTTTAAAATATCAACAGAGAATCAGAGTTTAAGGCCAGAAGAGACCATTATCTAGTCTGACTTCCTGCATAACACAGGCTATCGAATTTCACCCAATCATTTCTGCACTCGAAATTATTCTTCCCTGCTACATAAGTCCAATATTCTGTCTCTGAATTAGAACATATCTTTTAGAAATATATCCAATCTCCACTTAAAGACTTCAAGCAATGATGAATTTACCAATTCCCTTGATAAGCTGTTCCAGTGATTAATTACACTCGCAGTTAGGAATCTGTGTCTAATATTTCAATTTGAATTTATCTAACCTCAACTTCCATCCATTGGATCTTTTCAGACCTTTGTCTGCTAGATTAAAAGTCCCCTAGTGTCAGGAATCTTCTCACCAGGAAGGTACTTAAGCCTGAACAAGATCCCTCTTGTCCTTCTCTTTTTATTATACTAAATAAATTGAGCTCCTTAAGTCTCCTATTGTAAGGTCTCACATAACTCTGGTGTTTCTTGTCTGAACCATCTGCAGTTTTTCAACGTCCTTTGCGGAGATTAAGATTGCCTTTCAACAAAGTAAAATAGGATGAGAAAATATTACACATCCACAACATAGTAAATATCTTTGCTTTCAAACTTCCGTCTCTGTGTGCTTGATTTCTCAGTTTTAATATTGGATTAAAGTTAGTTTTTGTATTTACGTTCTTGTCACAGGGTGACTGACCCCTTTAAATGAAGCTGGACCAGCATCCCTGTTCCAGAACAGGTGCTCCCAGTTTGGCCAGAACAGCACATGAGTCAGTAAAGGACCAGAGAGAAGGAAGATGTAGGAAATTCCTGGAGAAGGCTGAAGAGGCTTGTCAGCTCTGCTTCCTAAGCTAACGAGCAGGGCTGGCCTTACCATGAGGTGAACTGAGGTGGCCACCTCAGGTGCCAGACTGTAGGGGAGTGCCATTAGGACCCAGAGTGTAGAAAACTGTGTCTGCTGCTGGTGCATATGTATTCTCTCTGCTCTAGATGCAGAGAGATGGTGGAGTGCTGTGCTGCAGGAAGGAGGGCACAAGAGACATAACAGGCAGGCAGGAGAAAAGGTGAGAGGGAATAACAGGGAGCTGCAGGGAGAGAGAGGAGGAGGAGCCTCTTATATACCTCTCTAGCACCCCCAGGAGCCTGGACTGATTAACTCCATCTTCTCAGGGAGCTTCTTGTTTCCTGCTGCTTCCCTGAACCCACTTGAGGAGAACAGGCAGTTAACTGAAGTAGTAGGAGCCAGTTAGGCCCTTAAGACGCTGATATCTTCTCTCACTCAGGCCTTGCTACCAGCCTGCTTATTTGTCTCCTTCAATTGAGTGTTGAGAGCCACTATAGCTGGCACAGAACAGCAGTCATGAATGAAAGAAGAAAATGTCCCTCTGGGGCAGCATTCAGAAAAAGAAAGAAAGCAAAGGGAGCTTTTCTGTCTAAGCAGGAAGGAGCTCTCCTGAGATACATAGACAGAAATGTTCATGGTTGACCTTCCGGCCCCAGTGACGATGTGAGTGTTGAGGAGATACCTGATCTTCCAGTCAGAGTGCAGGTGACCTGGCAGTGACTGCAGCATCCAAATCTCCATCTCAAATGGATGTAACCATACACATTCCTGAAGAAAAGTGTAGATGAGAGAAGTGTGTGGTTGAGGCGCAAGAAACAGCTGCTGCTGAGTTTAGTTCCTTAAATCTAGATGATCCAGGACTGTGGACCCACTTGAGCAGTTGCCTGAGGGACTTCCTTGTACTGCATGGGCCACAGCAAGTGGAAAAACTTCATGTTCTCCAAAGACAATGAAAATAGAAGTTTGCATCCAACACATTACTGGCATGAAATCCCCAATGGTGACAAAGTGGAGAGGCCATGGCTTATGCACTCAGAAACCCAGAATGCTGCATACTGTTTTTGTTGCAAACTCATCCAGTCTAAAGTTCCAGCCACATTGGATTCTACAGGAACAAAGGACTGGAAAAATCAGGCTAGAAATCCGGCATGCCATGAGAAAGCAGTAAATCACCAGAGAGCATTCCATAGGTGGAAAGAGCTTGAGATGAGACTAAGGTTAAAGGCCACCATAGTTGATCAGCATCAAGAGAAGATTGCATCGGTCTCTTTACTGGCAAATGTTCTGACAAGGCTCATTGCCATTGTGAGAATGCTTGCTACCTAAAACCTAGCACTGCGTGGCACTTCAGAATAGCTGTATGTGCCAAACAATGGAAACTTCCTTAAAACTGTAGAGCTGATGGCTGAGTTTGATGCTGTACTCCAGGAGCATCTAAGAGTCACCACCCAAGAAATGTACACACACCACTACCTTGGAAAAACAATTCAAAATGAGATCATACAGTTACTAGCAACAAAAGTCAAACAGAAGACTGTGGCAGATCTGAAGTCAGCAAGATATTGGTCTGTTATTCTGGACTGCACACCTGACATCAGGCATATGGAACAAATGACTTTAATGATGCGTTTTGTAACAACAACAGAACCTAGTGAAAATGTTCCTGCAATGGTGACTGTCAGACAGCATTTTCTAGAATTTATTGACATTGATGATACTACAGGAACTGGTATGACAAATGTACTTCTTAAAAAGATACGGGAATTGCGATAGCTGACATGAGAGGTCAGGGCTACGATAATGGTGCCAACATGAAAGGAAAGAACAGAGGAGTGCAGACATGGATCTGAGAGTTAAATCCTCGAGCTTTTTTTGTCCCATGCAGTTCCCAGTCATTGAACTTGGTGGTCAGTGATGCAGCATCAGCTTCTAGTGAGGCTGCTGAAGTTTTTAATGTAATTCAAAGCATCTGTGTATTTTTCCCTGCATCAACTCATCAATGGCAAATTTGAAGCAACATCTGGGAACGTCCTCTCTGACACAGAAGCCACTGAGTGCCACATGATGGGAAAGTCAGGCTTTATCACCTCCACCTATCAAACACCAAATTGGGAAAATAGATGATGCCATAGTTGCCATTATGGAGGATAATACTATGATAGGAATTGTTCTTGGGAGAACAGTGGAAATGGAATCACCAGAAACATATATAGCTTCAAATTTCTATGTGGCTTAGTGTTGTGACATGACATACTGTTTGAAATAAATGTTGTAAGCAAGAGACTCCAAGGTGCTGACCTTGGTATATCTGGAACAGTGGAACAACTGGACAAAGCAAAGTCATACCTACAGTCTTACCAGTCAGATGAGTGATTTCAAAACATTCTGAAGAGTGCACAGAAGTTGGCAGAAGAACTTCACACTGAAGCTATTTTCCCATCCATTCAAGAATACAGGAGTCGCCGAAGAAGACGACATTTTGATTACAAGGCACGGGATAATCCCATAAGAGACCTCTAAACAACAATTCAAAGTTGAATTCTTTAACCAGGTGCCAGATTGTGCAATACAGTCAGTTGGAGAACGTTTCATGCAGCTCAAGGAACACAGCAGTATATTTGGGATGTTGTAGGATATTCCAGACTCCTCAGTATACCTGAAGAAGACCTACACCAGCAATGCAGGGCACTAGAGACAGTGTTGACACATGACATGACATGTGCGATATTGATGCGAGTGAGTTAGGTGATGAACTGAAAGCCCTTTCAAGATATATTTCAGCAGGATCAACTCCAATTCCTGTTGTGGAATATATGTGCACAAATAAGATGACCACCCTCTTTCCAAATGCTTTTGTTGCTCTGCGCATACTTCTAACACCTCCTGTAACAGTTGCCAGTGAAGACTTCAGCTTGGAGAAGCTGAAGTTAATAAAAACACATCTACGCTCCACAATGACACGAGAGGCTGGTCGGCCTTGCAACCATCTCAATAGAACATGAGCTGGCCCAGACTCTGGACCTTTAGCAGGAAGCAGTTCAAATCTTTGCAACCAAGAAGGCATCAAAAGCACCACTTTGATTATTCAAACAGATAAAAATGCCAGTGTTTACTATGCAGACAAGAAAAGTTACATTTGGCGATCAGGCATTTGAAAGTTATATGTTACTTAATATTTTTGAACAAGGCATTTTAAGTTGTTAGTTCTCCTTTATTGGGTAGGTAGCAGAGCAGTACCATGAGAGGAGTAGAACAGGAAGAAGGCAGAATTGAGACCTTTCGAAGTTTTGGCGCAAGCGAGAGGGCATGGGGTGTCGTTTGAGCTCCCTGCCTCAGGTGTCAAAATGTTGTGGGCCGGTCCTGAACAAGAGCTGAAGAAAGCAGAGGAGTTTCTGCTGACTTCCAAATGGAGAGCTGAACTAGGGGCTGGAGAGGGCTGAAAACAACAGGGAAGAAGCAGAAGGGCTTAAGACTTCTGTATTGGAGAGAAGGGCCAAAGAAGACTGATCGCAAGTGAGTAGTGGAGTGCTGGAGTGTGGGAACTAGAGGGCTGGAGAGGGCTGAGAGCCAGGAGACCACGGTAAGGACCTACATGATGGCCTGTCTGGGATGTGAGAGGCTAACGGAACAGGGGAAGATGGATGTTCCCCTAGTGAGGATAACCTGACAGCAGAGAGGCTGGGGGGATTTTGTGTTGGCAAGAATGGCATTGCACTCCATCTGGATGAGCTGGGATGGCTGTCCTGGCAGAAAGGCAGGAGAGGACTGAAGAAGAACCCAGGTGTGGTGAAAGATGCTGGAGTGTGGTATGTGCAATGTTGACAGACTATAAGGTGTAGGATTTTAAGGACTACATGCACAGGGGATGATGGACATTTGTCATGGATTATTTGTAATAAACCTGCCCCCAGGAGAGTCCTACTGAGGCAAGAGACCCTGTCGTGGAATCCTGAGGATCCTAAGAGGGCAAGTAGGATGGTAACCATGGTGTTAGGGTGCCCAATGACGAGGGAAATCATTCACAGTTCCTCGTTTTTAAAAAAGGGAGTAAAGAAGAGAGGAGACAAAGTTGTGAGTGTTGAGTCCTCTTCAGTTGCTTTAACTGATCAGTCTTTAGGACCTTAGGTCAATTAAGTTTCCTCAGCTGTGTTAAGCTCCTTAAGCATTTAAAACTTTAATTACAGTGAGTTGCCTTAAATCCATACTAAAGCACTTTAAGTTCTCAGAAAGTTCCATGGCACACGCAGTTACTTTTAAAACTTTTATGACTTCACATGTCTCTTCAAACTTGGATTGCTTTTCACTGCTCTTTGATGAGCATGAGCAAGGCTTCTTGTCCTCTGCAGCACGCACAACTGCAAGAACCCCAGGATAACATGGCAAGGTGGGGCTGCTGGGCATGGCTTTCTTAATTCCCAAATCCAATAGGTGGTAGTGTCATAAAGATTATATTTTCACTGCTGAGTTAACTCAGGTGATGAGTGCCCAGATTAGTCTAGTCCAGGTGTGAGAAGCCATGTTGCAAATCCATCCCTGCATTACTGTATCCTCACAGGAACTGCATTCCCCTGAGGAGCATGCTGATGCTAGCAAATGTCAAGGAGATTGAGGGATGAGATAAGAGAAGCATAGAGACATAAAATGTGGGATTGTGATGCCACAGGAAGTGGTATAACTGGCTATGATGTCACAGGAAATTACACTATGACAGAAATGGCTATGACCTAAACTCTTGCCCTTCAGGCTTGTGGACTAAACCTTCCAGCCCCTGACCCCTAAGAGGAAGTCCTCCCTTACTGAAAGAGGAAAACCAATAGGATTTGATGTCTAGCCCAAAACCTTTAAACCACTGCCTTATAACTAGCTCCATCTCTGGAAATGAAAACCAGTGAAAACTAAGGAATAAAACTAAAAAGAAGCATAGAAATGTTTTTAAATTATATGCAGAGAGATTTGCTAAAGGAAAATTTATGTTTGTAAATCTAATTGTTAACTAAACACAGCAACATGTTTTCCCACACACATAATTCAAAAGAGAGTTTTAAAAGACCTAGCTATTTATAATAACATAATAATCTGTGAAAAGTTTTATATATTTTTATTACACACGATCAAAGCAAATATTAGGCTTTTTATATAAAGATTAAAAGAATTTTTGTTTTCCTTGTGTAAGTATTAAAAAAGAGGCTGCAAATACAAAAGGTAACAAACTATCCCCATTTTGCTATGTTAAACTGTAATGTCTAACTTTTTTTCATAATTTAAAGTTAACTCTGCAGTGAAGAGGCCAATAGGGTTTGAGTGATGCAGTGAGGAGCGCTGAATACGGGAGATGTAGTGAGCCCAGTGGAAAGTTGTGTGGATAGGAAGCCAGGTTGGAAAGAAGTGGACTGTACAAAAGGCCTATTTAGGGGGACACCCATCTGCACTGAGGCATTAGCTCTTGAAGGGCTCTGTCATTGCTGCTACCTTGGCTCCTGGAGACAGCAACACCATGTAAAGCCCTTGGCGAGGCTATGTCTTTCTGTAGAGACACTCGGCTCCAACAACTGCTGCCTCAGCTCCTTGACATACTGGTGTAGCACTGCTATGGGAGCAACTGTCTCTGCACTGAGGCTTTGTGTACCAACAGCTCCCCACAGCTCTGCAGCTTAATAGACAGAAGACACCAGCACTAGGACAGATCTTCCATCAATGATGCCTCAGCACGGAGGCATTGAACTCGCTCTGCTCCTGGCAATCTGCATATCTGTGATCCCCTTGCAACCTCATGCCACCCAGCCACCAAGGGGGTGGGCAGCCAGGGGGCAGGAGATATGGAGAATGAATGGATTGCTGGAGAGACATGGAAGTGAGATGGCCCAAGGGAGATGCTAAGAGTGAACAGAGATTTGGCAGGGCACAAACCATCAGGGATGTAGAGGGCAGAAGGATCCATATATGACAAAGTCAGGCCAGATGCCAGCTCTTTCCCAGGCTGCAGGCATTAGCTAAGAACTGACAAACTCATAGCTGGAGACCAGACCAGTTGACTTGTATGTTAGTTTTGCTCAAAATAGGTATTAGTCTTGCCTGTATTGAGTGTTTTAGATGCTATGAAATGCTTGTAAGTTGCTGTAGGCATTAATCTCACTTGTCATGTCGGTATTCCAGGCTATAAGAAAATATGAACATTTTGCTTTATAACTTTGAAAATGTTTGCTCTGAACCTGTGAACCCCGGCACGGGAATCATCCCCCTGTCCGGAAGGACTATCAAAATCAGATGGACCATCAAGGAACACCGCTATTCAAAGGATTGATTAATGGCCCTATCACACCTGAGAAATGCTAGATCCAAGGAATCTTGTTCTACAGACTTGGAAGCTGAATGAAGGAAATCAAACAAAGACACGGGAAAAATTTCCATCTCTCTTCACTGTTTGAACTCTGACAAGGCTAGAGACACCAACCTGAAGCCAGAGCTCCCCAGGGGTTATTTCTTGGGTCCACCCTGAAAGACACTTTGAACTGACAGATCACTACAACTTTGTCACTTGTAGGATTTAGATGACAACTCATTTGTGTGTATATGTTTGCTTGCTTTAACCTTTAAATAACTCTCATTTCTTTTTTCCTAGTTAATAAATCCATAGATAGCTTATTACAGGATTGGCTACAGGTGTTGTCTTTAGTGTAAGATCTAGGGCACCAGCTGATCTGCGGTAAGTGACTGGTCTCTTGGGACTGGAAGCAACCTGAATATTGTGCGATTTTTGGTGTTAGTGACCAGGTATTACTAAGTCCAGTTTGCCTGGGCGGCAAGATAGACTAGAGAGTCTAAAGGGGACTGTCTGTGATTTCCATGGTGAGACTGTTCTAGTGATCCACGAGGTCACATTTGTTACTGGCTTGGTGAAATAGAACATACCACCAGACTGGGGTGCCTGCCCTGAGGTAGGCACTCGTGGCCATGAGCTGTTCCAGACAGCATGACACCATGTTCCTTGTGTCCATCTTCCCCAGGCTCCAGGAAAGGTCTTTACTGTTCTATGCAGTAGTTCTGATCTGACAGCCCTGTTGTTGTCCACTAGACTATTACACCCCTTCAGTGGGCCTCACTAGAGAGACAAGGTGCCTTCAGAGTACAGCTGAGAGGTCTGCTGAGGTACCATCAGCTATACTCTTCCATGACCCATTGTGCTCCTGCTTGCCCCTGCTATAGAGTAAAAATTGTACATTCTGTCACCTGTTCTGAGCAGGTGCATCTTGTGAGGGTCAAAATTGAAACACAAAGTAGGAAATGGTTTGATCTGACTCTGAACGAGTCTAACCCAAAACACCAAAAGTCTGCATTAGTTTGGCCTTTTCCTGCATTTGTGGGACTTTCTGCAGATTATCCCAATACCTTTACTGTAGCAGGGTGCGAGTTGTAGTATCCTGGTCACTGAGGTTGCTGCAGCACAGAGAAGGCTGGAGGCTTAACTGGAATCAACCGACCTGTTACTGGAGGGGATTAGTAACACTTGGTAGCAACTGTTGGGCTAATGAGTTAGTTGGCTTAGTAACAGGGGGATATATAACTGTGAAGATGAGGTTTAAAAAAAAGAGGGGGCGGGGGAAGAGAAAAGTTCTGTGGAAAACCCCTCCTGCTGTGCACCTGTGCTGTAATCCTGCCCCGGTTGGAAATCCAGGATTAAAGATGAAATGATGATGAAGATGAAATGATGAAAAAGAAACAGATTTAAAAATGGGCTAGACAGTGCTGCTCCCAGGGTAGCTTGAGAGGCGCTCTGTGACATGTACGATCAGTTAAATGAAATTTATTCAAGTGAATTTATGCCTGATGTGTATTTGCCAACATTTGACATCTATAAAAAGGGACATTTTGGGAGGAAAACAGGGATACTTTTGAACTCTATGTTAATACATTGGAATATGAAGTTGAGAAGTAAAATAAAATAATAAATATTCTCTCTTTTAAAAATAGGCATTTCCTCTTTAATGGCCCAATCTTGCATTCATTATACATCCAAAACTTATACCAACTTCACATGGGAGTTAGGGCGCATGAACTGTGCAAGGCCAGGCTCTTAATAGGGGCTTATCATATGTAGGAGAAGAGAATTGAAAAAGAGAACTTACGCTGGGTTGCACAGTTTGACATTGTGGTGCATGTTTCAAAGGAGTATCTATAAGAGATTGCTGTCCTTTACAAAGGTCACTGTAAAATACCTTTCTTTGTTAGTTCTTGCTTCAGAAACCCATTCCTGGCCTGTCTGCTGTCCACCTGAACTTTGTTAATGAAGCAAAGTTCTGTCAGGTTATATCTCTGACCTTCAGACTTTATTATCTGGAAAACCATAAACTTTATCCAAGGAAGATATAAAAAGGACAGTTTTAACACATTCTCTCTGCAGAACTTGCTTCCAGGCTCAGCATTTGATTTACTCTTGGGTTTGAGCTCTTAGCCAGCATGCCTGCTGATTACAATGGGACATGGAAAATGGAATCCAATGAAAACTTTGACGGTTACATGGTTGCCTTAGGTAAATGAAAAAAATACAGTCTTGGGACAAGAACTTTTATTTATCAATCATGCCTATTTAAAAAACTACTAATAGTAGAGCAGTCTTACTCCTTTTATATGTTTTGAGGATAAGAGTTTCTGGCAGTAATATTAAAATATCATGTACTTGCTATAATATGTGTAGACAAACTTGAGTGACTTCTCAAGCAAACAGGATACTCCATAGCAGTGGAGAAAAAACAGTTAGCCTTTAGCATTTAATAAAACTGTAACTGAACTAACAGATATAGTAAAAAGTTTACATAGTAATGAACCTTCTAACAGTCTTTATTGGAGCATATTTCCACAGCAAGAAAATTAAAGTTATTAACAAATAGAATTCTTATTTCAATGTTAAAAGAACATTGAAAGAGAGTTAATTTTGTGCAAGTAGCACATTAAGAGAGCTGAAAATGTGAATGGAGACCAAGCTCCTGGTAATGCCAGTTTACTCTATTTCCCCCACATTAGTGTCTTCAATGATTATAATGATAGTGCAAAAGTTTTACAAGGGATAATTGTCTTCTGTTGGTTTGAGGACCATTTTATATTTGACCTTTTCAATACAAATGTAATTTTCAAATGTTTTAGTTTGCATGCAGATAAAACTTAACCCTATAGGACATTAAAAGCAGCAAAGAGTCCTGTGGCACCTTATAAACTAACAGACGTATTGGAGCATGCTCCAATACGTCTGTTAGTTTATAAGGTGCCACAGGACTCTTCGCTGCTTTTACAGATCTAGACTAACACGGCTACCCCTCTGATACCTATAGGACATTATGGATACCTAAGGGTTCTGACTCATGTGAGTCTCAGGATATTTAGTATTTTTCTTAAAGTCTCAGCTACTGGATCTGAGAATCTCAGCTTCCATTTTTTTGGGGGGTGGGGTTGGGGGGTAAAAAGTAATGTTCCTAGCCCTCATGGTTGCAGAGGACAGCTTGAAAATGTGAAATGAGAGCACCGTAGAGGCTCAGAAACCAGGAGGCAGATAAAAAGAGCCCAATATTTATTATTATTTTAAAATCATGATTATAAACCAATATCATTATTTGGAGTGGGTAGGCTCATGACTTTTGAGTGTTTGATAGTGGCAAGACTAGACGAGGGATGGAAAATCCTTTCCACTCAACTCAAAAGTGATCTCTGACCAAAATAAATGTTCTGTCGGGAAAAGCAGATAAGAGAACTCTAATATTGTTGTCATTCTTGGTGACTGACAAATTCTCTTCATTGTTTAAGCATCCTTCTCTTCATTGTTTTAAGCATCCTTCTTCCTTATGGCTAGTCTAGGCATGCACTTGAAGAGTGTGAGACTTTCTTCCAACAGGACAGAGTTTTACTAAGTATTTTAATCCGGTTGTAATGTCACTCAACACTCTGTTCCCTTCTCTCCTAGACTTTCTCTTGGGTATCATTTGCTAATATTGTTGTATTGATTCTGTCAGTTGGGTCATAACTGCTTATATTTACTCTTCTTGAAAACTTTTACCAAGAAGGCCAGCAATTGCTAGTAATATTATTAATATCTCTCTTTAGATTGGTACTTCCCCTCTGAAATTTAGACTGAGATATTCATTGAAATTCAATAGGCACTTGGTGCCTCACTCTCATAGGATGTGTATTTTTTCATCTTTAAGCATTCTAATCCCAATCCTGCCACAATAAGTAGTGGCCTTCCCAATTCTCTACTTTCTTTTGTATCATAACTAATAGCATGCACTGCGCTCGAGCAATACTTTTGTCAGACCTCCGCTCCATCCTCAGGATTGTTTCAGTTAGCAACGAGAACAGGATACCTGACTGAAACCATCCTAAAATGATCTTAATGGTTTTCTCCAGGGTGTTTGACACATTAGACTATAAAATAAAGGGCTCGATTCAGCCCCTGGGTCCCTCAGGTGGAAATAGGGCCACAGGAACCCAGCACTGAGAAGTCCGCTTGAAGAAGGATTGGCAGAAGTTTAAGCCATCCACAATTCCTGATATGCTAGGTGGCTCAGAAGTGGTTGGTGCAGTACAGTGAGACAGAGGGGTTCATTGCATCTCCTGTTCTGCCTCCACTGGAGATGTGCCTACTGAATCTCCTGCTGGAGCTTAAAGCTAGTCTCCCCATAAGAAACTTGGTGTGAGATTGCGGAGTGAGACCCATGTTCACACAAATTGGCTTTGGATCAGGCCCTTTGTTTTGTGGGTTTTTTGACCATGTTTTATGTACTGCGATTCAGTGCTAGAGAAAAGTGCCTCACAGAATTTGCAACAAAGTAGTATCTAGATGCGTATTTCTATGTGTGGTTCTGAGAATTTGTCCCTCACGGACTGTGTTATCAGTGAAAAAGAAATGACATGGAAATAGTGAAAAGAGATTTTTCTGCTCTTTCTCCTGATTTTACATTCAGTTGATATTCTAAGAATTAAGGAGTTCAGGTTCAAAGCACAATGAAGCTGAACTTTTTGAGGTTCATTCATCCTTATAATTGCTACATATGCATTCCTATACCTTAATTAACAAATCGTTTTGCCCTTTAAACCAGAAACTCTAACTTTTTCATAAGCATGTTACAAAGTATTTCAATCTAATCTAATAGAACCATATTTCATCTTTATTGCTTGTATTGTTCAAAATGTGTTTTAATAAAACCTCCCCTGATTTTCTGCAGTAGTACAAGACTAATATATTAGTCAGGAATAGTATTCCTTTGGAAAATTAGACTTTTCTTTCCTCTGAGAGACCTAATTTTTTTTACCTGGCTATAAATCAGACCCAGAGATACCTTTTAATCCTCAGCAACGGATAAAATATACTTGAATATGAACATTATTTCCTACGTTAAAGTAACACTTTTTGTTTTGTTTTCCAGCCACTCCTTTCACTCAATTTGATTAGTGCCTTATCAGTAGCATAATGAATCCACCAAAAGAAAATGGGTTCCATTTGTACAAGGTTTTGCCAAGATGAAAATGATTAATTTTTATGTGATGGTTAACAAGCCACACTATTTTTCAGTCTCTGGGAGAAACATGTTAGATTATTTCATTTGCATATAATACCATAACAAGATTCATTGCCAAATGGTCAAATATTTATTGTACCTGGCAATGCAACTGGCATTAGGTGTATTGTCTAGGGTAGACTGCGTCATGATGGTAATATATTTGAAATATCTTTCAGGGCATTCAGTTGCAAGTACTTGTTTGTATTATGTTAGTTTTCATAATGAACAGAGTACGAAATGGTAAAGGGGATCAGGCACAAAATGCTGACTGAATATTAAAGAGGGCATTGTCAAATGCAGTACTCTTTGAGATTTTATATATATATAATTTACTTTGCATCTTTTACCCATATAGAAGCTGCAAAATAATCTCTTTCCATCCATTTTTTTCCTTTAAAGTCTGACCAACTTTGATTTTTGTTTCTAACATTCTTTCCTAGGGACAATCAGTATAGCTCTTATTTGTTTACTTATTTATATACAAGCATCCTTTTTGCAAAGGGTTTGCTAATTAATATGATTCTAATTCAAACTACTGTATGAAAAGGGGAAAAATGGCTTTTACAGATGGCAGTTAAATCACACTCAGTATAGTCCAGTGTCAATATAAATGCAGTACAGTTCCACAGATTACACATAGTCCCAAACAATAATAAGTGATTATGGTGAAATAAAAGCTACATGCCAAAATTCACTGGATCAGACATGCACATCTACTGCACTCGTTCTGAGATGCTTCTATAGATATGAGTAGAACTGGTCAAAAGCAGTGTCTGGGGAGAGGGCATATTGTTTTCTTGAAAATTTTCACCAAAAAATGGACATTTTATTTTTTCCAAAAACATGAATACTGAAAATCTTGGGGATTTTCAGTTTTTCTCCTACTTCACGCCTCCCCATTATCTCTAATTTTGTCACTGAAAAAAGGAGAGGGGTATATGACAGTGGAAAAATACCCAAAACTGGGGGAAAAATGGGTTTTTCATCAAAAAAAATTAGAACACTTTTTTTGGAAAAAACACAAACATTCCTCAATTTTTTTATTTTTTTCAAAAAAGACCTTTTTTGTCATTTAAAAAAGTTTCAAATGAGAAATGACAGCCAATTCTAGAAGAGAACTATTCCACCTTGTTTTATCTGAAAGTGAGAGGATTAAATGTACAAATGCTTTCATAGTGTAGTTTTCATAGTTTTGGTGAATATATAAAAATATCTTTTGCGCCTTGTACCAGAAGTTGGAATTTGGCTAGGTATATCATACACTTATGTTTTGTTTGTT
Organism: Gopherus flavomarginatus; assembly: GCF_025201925.1. Taxonomy (NCBI): domain Eukaryota; kingdom Metazoa; phylum Chordata; order Testudines; family Testudinidae; genus Gopherus; species Gopherus flavomarginatus. The sequence continues at coordinate 72,404,296 of NC_066624.1, read as the reverse complement.
GATAGGCATTGATTTTGCCACTCGTAAGATTGCAGGACACTTGAAACAAACGAAGGAAATTATTCAAGATGGAGACAATTTTAAGACAAAAACACTGAGCACTTTGAGAAACTATGAACTGAATTACACTGTGGGAGTGGCGTTTGAAGAACACACCAAGGGGCTTGACAACCGAGTTGTTCAGGTATACATTTAGTGTACGTGGAAATCAAATACTGAGGTTAAAAACAGGGTAAGCAGTCTGTAAATTTCCTGACTAAAAATAATGGAAAGCAATTTACAGATATTAGAGAATGTTTGTCTATGAAGTGCAGGTAATTTGCATTTCAAGACAATTTCGTCTTTCACATAGAAATATTTATTTTATAGACAAACAAGGAAGGTTTCCCTGATTTTTAAGGGCAATAACATTTTTCTTGAAAGGAATCTTTCCTGTCTTTCTATAATAAACCTCTTTGTAGTAAAGTAAAGAAAGGAAGTATATTTTGTCACATATAATTTAGCTGCTGCTGAAGTTGCATTTTAAAACTACTGATGTTTTTTCCCCCTCCACATTATCTTAAAATTGTCAGTTCTATCTGAGTCTGTTCCTGCAAGCCTTCCACACATGGAATTCCCATGGAAGACAGAGAGAGTTCCGCGAAAAGACCTCTTAAGGGATCAGGGCCTGAACCAGCTGGTGTATTCATTTACTGCACACACCTTTGCTTTCCTTTTACCGATACCACCCTCAGTTTTATTCTCCTAACATCCCCTGAAAACATGTAATGGAGAATTTCAACAATACAAAAGGCAGCCAGGCATCCAACTCCCATTGAAACGCCTCTTTGAGCCTTTGAAAACCTGCCCCAAACAGCCACTCACCTCTCTTTCTGTTATCATTTTGTTGATACTCTTCAGCTGGTAACCAGTTCTACCTTCTTCCTCAGCACTTGGCTAACTTGCTCCTCTCTGACCTTACACACACTTCTGCATCATCAACTTATCCCAGTAAACAACTTTAATCTCTGAACTCAGATCCTGCTGTCAGCCTCTGGAGAGATGGTCGCATAGCTCAAAACTCACTGACAGCAAGACCTATTTTGTCTCATTAGTCCTCACAAAGGAAGTAGGCAGCATATAGAGATGAATCCTGTCCTTATCTGCGCTCATGGAATCCCCCAGCAGAGCTGCATGGGTTTCACTGAAGGCATTGTTTGACCCATAGGCCTGCTTTTGTTCTCACTTACCCCAGTTTCACTGAAGTAGCTCTTCTGGAGTTACTTCTGATTCACAATAGTGTAAGTCAGAGAATAATCAGGCTTATAATGTTCCATTTTCAGTCTCCCTAAATCCCTCTCTCTAGAGAGTCCAGAATGCTGAGGAAGTGCCATTCTCTCTCTTTCCCTGAATCTAGAGATTGTGGAGAGTCACATTCCCTGGTTTCCTGTTAGTCTCCAGTTCTAATTCAAAATTGCCTTTGAGGTTTTCAGAAGTCTCCCTCTGAATTTATTTCCTCTTCTCTCTCCAACTACATGCACCTACAGCCAGTTTTGGCTTGTCTCTATCCTTTTTGTACTGTGGGAGGTTGAGGGAGCTTAGGTTATTCATTCACCCCTGCGTCTGGTGCCCATCCTACCTGGAACTCATTTGTTTGTTTATTTGTATAATCATGGTACTTAGGAGCCCCAGGCATGGACCAGGACCCCATTGTGCTAGGTGATGTACAGAACAACAAGAGTGTCCCTGCTCCAAAGAGCCTATACTCTAAATATAAGACAAGACATTAGATTGTTTCATTGTACACCCCACTCAATGGGACAATACTTGTCAGCACGATAGGGAGCGGTACCAGCAGCCAAGCCATGCCTCCAATTTCATCCTTTGAATTTCTGATGCTATTTATAGAATAGCACTGAATATGAAAACTGTATTTTTCTTTTCTCGCTGTGTGAAAACATATGACTGCTCTTGCTTTAAAGCTCTTGGTTACAGTGCCTGAAGGATACTATAAAATAAACTATAACTGTATTGTACCAAGTGTCATTTACATACTTTTTCTCTGTCTGTTTTATGTACAGACAGAGGCAGTGTTAATGCTGCACTAGTCACTGTGATCCATTGCACTTTATAATCTTTTTTTATTAATGCTTTCACACAGCCAGAAAAGAAAAATACAGTTTTCAAATTCAGTTCTATTCTATAAACAGCAGCAGAAATTCAATTAACTCATTGTCCCTCCTTTGCACACATGTATCATTGTATCCGAAGAAATAATTGCAAGGTGATAACATATAGCACTTTATACTAAGGGACATTTGGGCCACTACAGTCTTCACACAAGCAGGTGGGGTTTTCTCATCACACACTGAAGTTATGCTACTTCCCTATTAGTTCTGGTGTGTTTTGAACACTTTCCAAAATCCCTAGTTAACTTCTTGGATTTAATCCTTTGATCTCTTCAGACACTAGTGAATTGGGATGGTGATAAATTAGTATGTGTCCAGAAGGGGGAGAAGGAAAACAGAGGCTGGACGCACTGGATTGAAGGAGATAGACTGCATTTGGTAAGAACTGACTTTCGTGGTTATAGCATGTAACAGAGACTGGGGAATAGTATAGTTACTATAGTTCCAAGGATTTTTCTTATTCATTTTACTCACACAGCTCTGATACTTAAACTCTAAAACCCCCTCCCTTCCAGAACCCCCACTGTTTAATTTGTCTCCTCTGCTTCCCAATTAAGCCATAAACCTACAGTGACTTTTGGTCCAGCTCACTGCACTGCAGCCCTTAACCCTTCTAGTTACATAGCACATCCAATTCCTTCTGCATTTTGAGTAAATACTAAAAATAAACCACAGTGTTTACATGCTGAATAGAACCTGTAAGAACAATATTTTTTTGTTGTTCCAAAAAATGAGTTCTGGCAAGAAATATGTAGTTATCCAGATCAGAAAAACATTCCCAGAATATACAGGGAAACCCAGCAAACATTCTATAGTGTAGTTATCTTGTTCTACTGCTCGCCCCTCCCCCCCACAAAAAAATTCCCCGTCGAACAGCTGAGTTAGTAAACTGGGATGCAAAAGAAATGCAGCAAGCCTGAGAGATGCCATATGGGCCTGTAAAGAAAATAAGCAGTCAATGAAGTCTGGAAAAATAAATGAGAGCATACAGAGAAACACTGGGGTCCCAGGAAGAACAATCAGTAAATTGTGCATGGTAATGCTGGATGGTAGGGGCTCAGAAAGAGACAGTAACAGGCAGAATCGCACAACTTTTAGTGATTAGTTTAATACTAACTTCACCAGATTTGGATCTGTATAGATGAGGGGTTGGCAACCTTTCAGAAGTGATGTGCCGAGTCTTCATTTATTCACTCTAATTTAAGGTTTTACGTGCCAGTAATACATTTTAAGTTTTTAGAAGGTCTCTTTATATAAGTCTATAATATATAACTAAACTATTGTTGTATGTAAAATAAATAAGGTTTTTAAAATGTTTAAGAAGCTTCATTAAATTAAAATGCAGAGCCCCCCGGACTGGTGGCAAGGATCTGGGCAGTGTGAGTGCCACTGAAAATCAGCTCACGTGCCGCCTTCGGCATACGTGCCATAGGTTGCCTACCCCTGGTTTAGATAGATAGGAATTATTTTGCTTATCAGAATATGAATTTCTCCACCTTGGAACTGGATTGCTGGCTATAATACAGAGCTTAAAGTTATCTATTTGATGGACAGTATGCATTAATATTTTCTTTGTAGCATGTCTCCTCTATTTATCACATGAAGAGCCAGATCCTCAGCTGGTGGAAATTGGCATTGCTCCATTGACTGAAGTGAAGCAATGAAAACATGCACCAGTTGAGGATCTACCTTGAAGTCTTTTCTTGTTAGAATTAATTCTGTGCAGTTATATAAACTACATTTTACACTGTGCATGGTTTTGATGGCCATCTAACTACCATTGGAAGGTCAATCAGATGAATAAAAAAATCCTATTGTTTTCTTCCATCTAAGCAGAAACCAGTGTCACCCAACTAACAGATGGACTTTTATTACCCTATTACAATATAAATTCAAAATTAGCCAATAATTCCATTAATGAAAATTCTAATTATTGGCATCAGGATTCAAACTGAGATCTCTGGAAACAGGAGGATCTAGTGGGCTGGTGCATGAGTCTATTGGAGCACTATTGCCCTTGTACCCATCCTTTCTGAGACTTCCCTCCACCCTCTTTTTGTAATTCCCTTATTGCTTCAGTGCTTCTAATAAATTATAGCATGTTGTTTTAATAATAGACTATGCAAAGCCACACCATTACAGAGCAATTTCAATGCATTTTTCATTTTCATACTTTTTAAAACTCAATTCAAGTGTCAAAATCTAATTACCACAACCTGCAGTGCATGCCAGCTGATTAGGGCTTGATAAAACACACTGTTGTTGTTTTTTAAATAAGCAAACCTCTTCTTGAAGTGGTGGTTCAGCTGGTCTTACAGTGATTTTTCGAGGGGAGGTGCTGTAGATGGGAAACATAGCTCAGAATAATATATACTTACCAATTGTTTTAATGTTGCAGGAGCTGACATGTGAAGACCAGGTGTGCCATCAAGTATTTAAGAAGAAAAAGTAAGCTGACCAGAAAGTCCATCTGGTTTCACATATGCTATTATGCTATTTGGTTCTTTTTTTAAAAGCTATGTAATGACTGCTTGACACTGCCATGTAAGTGCATCTAAGACAAACACATCCTTTAACACCAACATGGAAACACTTCTGTATGTTTTAAGGTCTTTTGCCTTTCAATCCAGACTTAAATAAAAATAATTCTTATTCTTGTCATTATTTCTTTCATTTCTAAAATCCTTGTAATTTTTCCAGAAGCAAGACAGTAAGTCCTCTAAGAACAATGCGGTAACTAACCAGTCAGTTATCTCAACAACAGAATATCTCTCTGTGGTGCTGTAATATCATAATATGTTTGGATGAGTGAGTGCAAATCTGACATTCATTGTACTGCTTCTATTTAATTTAGTTCTGGGTCACTAAGTCTATAGTTTCAGGCAACAGGATGGCTCAACAGATTTGTAATAGGATACACAGCCTTTCACATCTAGGTCACTAATTTGAATTCGGCCCAGGTCCGTAGCTACTGAAAATTCTTACCAGCTGATAACTGTTTGGTGTTTTCTTAGTCCAATCCTAATAGACAGGTGCCCACAACCCCAAACCAACCATCATAATTGGCTGTTTAGTAATCTCAGTGGAGAGAACAGCAACTGAACTAATCTCTCAACTCAAGAGCTGGTCCCTATAGTTAAGCTTGAAGCACATTGACAGGGGCTGCATGTGGAAGCCTTGCACAACAATTACGTATGCTGCACCTATTCTGTGTGTAAACTGTCTCCTGTGCTCTCAGTCTTGTACCTTGTATCTTTTACAGGTTTGTTGTTAGTCTGTAGTTTCCAGCTCTCTCTTTGGATTTCCACGGTTTAATTACCTGTCTTTTTAAGGTTTTCCAAAGGACTTCGTGCTGTTTGCAGGGGACATGTTTAAATCAACCATGGATGATAAAGGATTGTGTTTTCAGTAGGTGGAGCCTGAAATCATGGAGCCAAATGTACACCTATATATGTATCAGTATTAACATGTATAAATCTGATACATATGTATTCAAAGATATTTGGACACCCAGATACTTATAAATGCTGGGAAAATATAGGTGCATGAATTTTTATTATTTATTATTAACTGATCTGAGCCTCCACTGGTTGAAATGGATGCTGTTTTGGCATTCTTTGTGTGATCTCTGATTAAAGACTGAGGATTTTCTGGTCTATGGCAGTAACTCATCTATTTTTGGAGGTTTGTCCACAAAGATGAGGCAGTTCCTTACTACTTGTTAAGCCCACCTCTGGAACTTCCACCAGAAACAGGTGCTCACTTTCTCTTTCTGGACCCCTGCCAGCTCACTGTTCTTACAGGGGGGCACATGAAATAATTGTACACAACTCACTAAGCTTTCCAAGAACTATAGAAATGACACAAGCGGAAATATCTGTATTGCTATTTTTTAGCCCCATAGCACAAGCCCTGTGAGCCCAATCAGTTGACCCAGGCTCTGAGACTTGCTGAGCGTTTGGGGTTGGTTGGTTGGTTTTTTTGCAGTGTAGCCATACCCTTAATGCACAATGGCTGCTTCCCAGGTTTCCTCCCCCAGATCTATGGTGATTCAACCATGTGGTATTTGCAGTGTGGCTTCCATTATCATATTGCAGAGCAACCGCTATCTCTGACTTTCCTGCTTGTGAAGCGTTTCTGCCCCACTGTAATTTCATAAACCCCTCTTCACCACACAGGAAAAGGGCCCTAGGGCTGTTAAACAAGCATTTACTTGATGAAGGCTCAATGAAGACAAATAAAGTGGCACTGACAAAGTCATTTAATTACAATATTTGTCTGTGCTCTTTCTAACTGGTGAGCGTATAGTTAGCCTTGGTGGAGGGAGATTAACAGAAGCAACAAATACCTTCAGATTTTTAATGCAGATTTTTTTTCTCCACTAGAACAGGCTCTTTTCAGTTTTAATTTGTGATTGATTCCAAGGGCAGGGGTTGCAGATGTTTCAATTTTGGCTTGCTGATTACACTTGTTATGCAGATAGTGAAGATTAGCTGGAATCGCTTTGTGAAAATGAGATTTAAAAATAATAACAATGAGCCAAGCTTCTTGAGAGCCACAAAGATTTTGTAAATTATTCTCTGAGTTTCACACTTTTGTTAATTATAAGTTGTGCTGCAGTGATTCAGTCATTACTAAGTAAGGGAAATAGGGCAACAAATGAGAGTGTATGTTGCAGAGCTAGCAGGCCATGAACCTATGGCCTCATTAGCAAGAAAGCCCTCTGTGACAGGATGTAGGGCCCTGCCTAAGCATATGGACACCAAGAGGTAAACTCTTTGCTACGCTTACAGCTGCTTACACCCAAACAGCAGAACAAGTTGGAGAAAAGGAGCTTGGCTTTGAGCCAGGGCCTGAGTCTCCTCTGCCTTGTATGCTTGTGCCATTCACACCTCTGCAAAGTACGTGTCAATCTCTACCAGATCAGACTGGCAGAGCTTGATACTCCTCTCATTTACGCTGTCAGGAATAACTGTACTGAAATGTCATGGGTGTAAAACTTGTGTGAGAGGAGGATCAGCCCCATGTTTAATTATCACTCACTACACAGGGGTACGTGTTTATACAAGGTGCAAGTCAGAGGTGAATCAGATCCTGAGGCCTGAGTCAGGAGCTAAGGGCTTGTCTACACTATAAAGATGTACCATTTAACAATACTGTACAAATACCCTAGTATGAATAGTTATACTGGTACTTTCTACCAAGATAGCTACAGGGAGGAGAATATGTTATCATAAGGCCCCTTCATTCCAGTATAACTGAATCCACACTAGAGGATATACCAATATAAGAATATTGGTTTAAAAAATATCATACCCCAACAGACCAATTGCTAACAAGCAAGTGTAGACCTGGCCTCAGGCCAACCTTATCTAAAGCCTGTGTGGCTACAAATAGCCCCTCAGGCTGCTCTCTTGTGACTTAGATGGGACTTGTCAAAGCTGGTAGATGGCCTCATCCGTTTTCTACCCCAGACGATTACATAGCACTCATGTATCTTGACAGGATTTAAACCAGTGAGCCCTGTATAACAGGTACATGTAGTGATATGCAGGAGGGGGCTCTGGAATGCTACTTATGGAAATTCTGCCGCTCAATAGAAGGGAGAGTTGAGTTGTTTGTATCTGCCTCTGATGGAGTCAATCTAGCTGGATGTTGCTAAATCACCTTTGCCAGGAATTACCTGGAGCTCGTGAGGACAATATAAAGCTTTTAAAGCCTTTCCTCAAGCACAAGCACTGCTGAAAGACCCACCCTTCCCTAAAGAGCAGTACTTCCAATAAGTCATCTCCTGGACTGAAGCCACCTGAGAACACAATGACCTAAAAGCCTTTACTGTCATTTAACTATGTAATAATTGTGCTTATGAATTGTCTGCAGATCTCCTGACACCAGTGAGATTTTGGAGCATATAGCACAAGCCTATGACCCTTAGGTTCCTAAAACTTAGAGCAAAAGTCTGCCTAACAAACCTGAGGTGACAGGTGGGTCTAGGCCCATCCAAAACAAAAGTGCCCCCCTCAATTAAGTGGGAGGAACCATTGATCCCGGCATCAATGTATTATGAGGGACAACGAAGGAAAAAAAACAGGAGCAGGTATGGGATCAGAGGTTGAAAATCAGGGATCTGGAAGAGGACACCACGCAGAAAACATCCAACTGTCCCCAAAGGTTTCCAGGGAGGATGTGATTGTAGAAGGGATTGGAAATAGGCTTCGCAGTTGTAGGGCACCCACCCATCCATCTTCCTCTCCCTGATATGATGGATGGCTCTCTTGGCCAGTGCCAGGACGAGGTGAATGAGGAGGTCCTGTGACTTTGTGGGGCCACAGATGGGAAGTGTAAGGAAAAATGCAGCCAGAACCTCAGGAAGAGGTTCTGGAGGAGCCAGAAAAGGGACTGCCACCTTATGCACCCTGCATAGATGTGCAAATAAAAGGGACATGTGTCAGGGGATTTGTGAACTGCCCAGATATATCCCTCCATGGAGAAGCCACCAGCCAATAACCTGGGCAGGCTATGGAATCTGAGTGGAGTACAGATTGGCGCACTGGGGTTCCTAACCCTGCTCAGCTGGCAACAGACCCTGCCATGTGGTGTTGGGGCAGGACATAAAGAAGTGGATGATGTGAAACACAAGCATGTACAGATGTTCTCTGGGTGAGGTTCACAGGCGGACCATCTGAATGTCATGCAGCCAGCTCAGGTGGCATGTCAGAAGTGCCTAGAGAGGTTTGCAGGACCTCACTCAAAGACAAGTTCCTGAGGGCCAGAGGTGAGAGGTGAGCAGGGATCACCGGCCCACAGGACCCACTCGAGGAAAAGCAAGAGAAGCAGGAAGCACAGCTGCCCTCATCTCCTGGAGCACATGACTGGGGGTATGCAGTGTGGGCAGTCCCATGCACTGGCCAGATGCCACAGGGTCCACCCAGTCCCACTGATCATAAGGTGGCACCAGCCAAGACCATCCTCTGGCACACCCAGGGGGACTGTACCACCTGCACCCAGAGATGGGGTTGTGTAGCAGGGGTTCTGCAAGGAGGTCTCACCCTCAGCAGCCACCGTGGACCAGGGCATAAAAACTAGCTTCCAGGTCCTGAGGAGGTCCTGGTAAAGACTGGTAGCACAAAGAGATGTCTGGGGAGATCTCTGACTGCACCCAAGCAGTCAGAACAGGTGCTTCCATTTGGTCAAATAAGAGGGTGGGGCAGCACCTGGTGGCTATAAAGGACCAGGGAGTGAGTGACCAAGTGAATTAGAGCTGTCTGGAAAAACTGTTGGTAGGAGAGGAGACTGGCCAGAATGAAGTACTTCCTGAGGGAAAAGAGCAGGAGGGTATTGCTGTTTTTTAAGCTAACATCCCAAACTAGTAGTGTGTTGCCTGTTGCCTCCTAAAGTAGCAAGCTAAGGGCTGAAGGCTAGTGAGCAACAGAGGGACTTGACTTCTGCTATCTCCAGCACTGGACGGCTGACTGCTGGAGACTGGTGAGAGGGCCAGGAAGAATGAGGGATGCTCTCTTAGTCAGGATGCACTTTCAGCAGAGAGACTCTGAGGGTTCTTGCTATGAAGAAAGTTGGGTTACACTCCAGCTGGAAAAGCAGGGGTTCCTTTTCTGGCAGAGGGACAGAAGACAGCTGGGGTGCCTGCTATGCTGAAAGATGCCAGTGTGTGGTATGTTGGGTGTCATGTCATAGTATTTTAAGGGCTCTCTATGTGTGGGAGATAAATCCACTAGCTTGTGACCTGTGTTTTGAACTAATTGCATAATGTTTTTGTAATAAACTAGCTCCAAAGAAGGCTATTATTGAAGTAAGAAAGCCTGAAGTGGAGTCCTTGACAGGGGAAACTTAAGAGATGCATTTGTTGTGCCTCCACCTGCTAAAAGAAGGTGCTCCAGGCAGGGCCCCTCTGACACAGGCACTCTGAAATATTGATAAAACAAAGGAACAGAGTGATGTTAGAATTTGTCTTGAAATCTGAGCAAATTTGTATGATTACCTTAGTGTGAGAGGTTTGCAAGGTTTCATGACACTGCTGAGGCTCTTCATGAATACTGGATAAAATGACATCAGTAATACTAGCAGTTTCTGAGCAGAATGCTGACCCTTGAAACTCCATCCACTGCAAATGACTTCTCCCTATGGTGTACCAGTACTTCCACGGTGCTGCTTTCCAGTGCCTTCATGCTGTTCAATGCAAAATCATTTGGGGTGGGGGGGGGAGTTTGTATTATCCTATAACTAGCTTGTATTACACTTAATTTATCAGCATTCTGTTTCACTAAACAATTAGACCAACTGTCTGTGAGGTTTGTCTAGTTTTTGGAGGACTGGGGGACTTTCTTGAGTTATCATGGGCCCATTACAGTGTCCACTTCTGTATCGACACAAATCTTAAATAATCTTTCTCCCAATTATTAACACACCTATGGTTAAAAAACAAAGCCTTAAGTACCCCCTGGCAATCCTGCTCTCTCTTCTTTAGCTGCTTCTATGTTACGCTTTGGGTCCCTGCTGTTTTTTAGCTCGGGTAATAAACAACTCTGACAGACTATTAAAGCCATACCAAAAATCTAGACAAACCCTGTCATAGCTACTATCCCCATGAGCCCTATTTTGACTTCAGAAAATGTCAGGTATGAAAGTTACTTGGAATAATTCCCTGCTAACCCCACACTATTGCTGAGGGGGCGGTGTCTTCCAACCTACTTTAACAATCAGTGAGCAGTGCCCAGTGTTGCTTCTTGTCACCACAGTCAAGCACTGGCATTTTTAATGCCTTCTCTGCCCTATAATTTCTCAATTGTATTTGCTGCCTGTTTCCTCTTTTACCCACTGTAGGATTTTTTTAATTCTCTTTTTGAAGGGTGTAAGTTATTTGTGAACATCTAACATTATAAAAGTTCATAGTTTATTCTCTTCCTCTTGCATCTTGGGAAGCTTTAAAATGTACATTTTATGTCTTAAATTATTTCCCTGCTGTTTTTTCTCAGCAGTCACTCTTCTTTTCCCACGTTCCTATACTGCTTGGAAAAGGGAATTTAGGTAAGGTGTTCAATTACTAAAAGTATATATCCTCCTGGAGGTGCACTGAAGATAAAAATTACTAACCAATAAAATGAAATGGAGGATTTTTCTAATGCAGTGCTCCTTCACTGTGGCTTCCAGTGGAGTGGTCCTAATGCCTATCTGAATAATTTTAAATATGCCTCTTCAACATATTACTTCAAAAATACTTTTTTCTCCTGTAGCTTTGTCTGTAAATCTGGAAACACACCCTGACTTGGTCTGAGAAGGGCTATTGTGCTTTAGTCCTGAAAGCAGGGGAAGCCTTTGTTATAGTCTGTTGGCATGACAACTGAGCCCAAAGCACAATTTCAAAATGCATAACTATCTTTTCTCTTTCTCTTGGTTTAACATCAGTGTTTGTTAGAATTGAGTACAAATTAATTGTAGACGAGGGGCGGGGGTCTGATCTTGCAGCCCTTGCTCATCAAGTAGTCCCATTGCCTTTCAATAGTGCTCCTTCTGTGAGTAAGTAAAGCAAGATCGGGAGGGACCTTGTTTTGAATGAAAGCAGCTCAGTTTGGATATTCTGTAACTAGAACAAGTAACTGGTTTGAATAAATAATTAATAGCCATACAATTTATTATGGAGTATTGCTACTTGAAAATCTAGCTCTGGCTTAAAATTCCTTTCCAGTTAAGAGAAACATGGGTTACAGAGCAGCTTTTAAAAATATTATTACACTAAGTCACATGCATTTCTACTGATAGCAGACGGAATTTGGAAACTAGAGTTACATGCATTTATAGCACAAAGTAGCCTGGTCACTGTCACTATATGTCTAGTAGCATTCATTTTTGTTATTTGTTATAAAGGTTGAAACAAACTACCACATTTCATGAACAATTGGGGAGGGGGACTTTGTTATGGACTCCTTCTCATTTAACTGGCTACAATAAATCATTGAAAATAAGATCATAAGGCAAATTTTCTAGTTGCTTCCAAAAAGTGACGTGTGGATTTACATTTTTAGAAATAAATGACAAAAGGCTAATCTAATTAGTTTTATTCTCTAAACACCTTTGAGGAGACTGCCAGTAATATATTCCAGAAATGTAGCTGGAAGATGAGCTTTATTGGTTAGAGGATTAAAACGGAGTTGAATGACTCCCTTTCTGAAATAATGGCCTTAGTTCTCTGAAAACACAGATTGCTGTTTGTGACTAATGGGTGCCCTGAGCAGTATTACAGCAAATTGCTTTCCTTGATGACATGAACTGAATATATAGAAAACCTGAACACTTAGTATATCAAACGTCACTAAAGCAAAGCAACTGTCTTCCAGAGACAGGCTTTGTATGATCATAATTGAACGACTTCCCCTTTAGTGAGCTCAAGCCACTGAAAAGGATACGAGACCTGATTGCCCCACAACAAGCAAGGCAATGGACAATCTCTACAACTGTACAAAAGGAGTATAAAATGCTACCGAGCCAGAATGGTAGGCGCAAATTCATCCTGAGCCTGCTAGGGCAGCCTTAAATGCACCCTTCACTTGGGTTACTCATTGCCATAGCCTCTGCTTGTGGCAACAGGATGCAGGATTATTTTAGCCAGGGCAGTTGGGGTGGGTGCTGTGGGGAGACAGTAGTTCCAGGACCTCCAAAACCTCTGTCTGTGTAAATGGGGTGGATTGTGGTGTACTGGGTCCCCAACTTTCTCTCAATATGTCATGCCTTCTCGTGACACACCACCTCTCTTCTTTTGCCCAACCTAATCTGCCCCCTGCTTTACAATAATGCACCCTCTGCAATGAGAGGTTCTTCGGGGCAGTGCAGGCCTGTAGGAGCCAGCTCTGTGCCTGATCTAGATGACTCCTGTATTGGTGCTACTCACCAGAGAGGAGGTCTTACCTCTGCTTGTGGCCCTTATGAAAAGCAGTAGCTGACATAGAGGCTGTAGAACAAACTGTTGATGGGGCCTGTAGTGGCTTAAACTCACTTAGCACTCATGTAAACGACTACACAGGGTGTGTGAATCAAGCTCTTGGGCTCAAATTCTGACTTTATAAATTTTCTTGCGGGCATTAACGTCTTTTTTTCTGTTGATAAAGCTGGTGTTTGAGGGGGCTGCTTCTAATGAAAATTCAGTCACTTAAATGGTCAAAATAGTCAAACCCCCAAAATACCACCTACTCCAGGTCTTTACAGTATCCAGACATTAGGTTAGCCATGAACATAATATATTCACTTCAGAGCTCTGCTATTTAAGACAATACTATGCCATAATGTGCATATTAGAGTCCTTCATCTCAGTCATCCATAAATCCAAGATAAATGTCAGTTAATTTTAAATAACAGGGACTTTGAACACTAAGGCTGCATGTGTGTAACAGTGAGCATATTTTGGCCATCTGGACCAATATAAACAGCTCAAATCCTCACATTGTGCATGGCACTCTTTTATTCTGATTTCATCACTTACTATTCTATTCTATTCAGAATAATTAGTGCAAACACTTAAATTACACTGTTTGGTATCCTTGCAAGATAGCATACAACTATGCTGCCAGGAAGGTTATAAGGACAAACTACTTTAGATTTCTTTTCATGAGAGGAGTGAGTTTGTATCACAAACTATCAAATATTAACAATTGATGTGATTTTTCTTTTTTTTCTTTTTTTTTTTTTTTTTTTTTTAGTAAATTATTCTCCTAGGCTTAGACACTTGAATTCAGGCCTAAAGTTTTAGTGGCAGTGATTGGGTGAAGGAGAGAAATGAAACACTTTGCATTGCTACTGCCTTAGCTGTGTTTACTCTGTGGCTAAACAGATGCCTTCAGTCTCTCTCTAAGGCTGGTCTTCATTAACAGATCTTGTATTGGTATAACTATCAGTTGGGGGAGGAGGTGTGCACTGGCATAATTCCCCACTCTGAACCTTAGCGTCCAAAGGATGGGGTACCAGCATGAATTCCTCTAAGCTCAATTACCAGCTTAGAACCTGTAGTGCTGCCACCAACCAGGAATTCCAGTGCCTGGTACACTCTGGTCCCCCAAAAAACCTTGCCTGGGGACCCCCAAGACCCAGACCCTCTGGATCTTAGTACAAGGAAAGTAAACCCTTTCCCTCACCGTTGCCTCTCCCAGGCTTCCCCTCCCTGGGTTACCCTAGAAGATCACTGTGATTCAAACTCCTTGAATCTTAAAACAGAGAGGAAAATGCACCTTCCCCCCTCCTTTTCTCTTCCCCTCCCAGATTCTCCCTGAGACAGACAGTAAGCTTAACACAGAGAGAAATTAGCCTCTCTCTCCCCCTTCCCTCCTTTCTCCCCACCAATTCCCTGGTGAATCCAGACCCAGTCCCCTGGGGTCTCACCAGAATAAAAAAACAATCGGGTTCTTGAACAAGAAAAGCTTTTAATTAAAGAAAGAAAAACAGTAAAAATTATCTTTCTAAATTTAAGATGGAATATGTTACAGGGTCTTTCAGCTATAGACACTGGGAATACCCTCCCAGCCTAAATATACAAGTACAAATTAAAATCCTTTCAGCAGAATACAAATTTGAACTCCTCCCAACCAAATACACATTTGCAAATAAAGAAAACAACTATAAGCCTAACTCGCTTTATCTACCTAGTATTCACTATTCTGACCTTATAAGAGCCTGTATCGGAGAGATTGGAGAGAAACCTGGTTGCACGTCTGGTCCCTCTGAGCCCCCAGAGAGGAGAACAACCAAAAACTAACAGCACACACACGAACTTCCCTCCCTCAAGATTTGAAAGTATCCTGTCCCCTGATTGGTCCTCTGGTCAGGAGACAGCCTGGCTCACTGATCTTGTTAACCCTTTATAGGCAAAAGAGATATGAAGTACTCCTGTTCTATTAACTCTTAACTATCCGTTTATGACAAGGTGATTTTCTTTTTTACCAATAAAACAATAGAGGTTGTCCTGTGAATGCAGTTTTGACAGTATAAAGGTGCCTCGTACAAGTATAGCTCATTTCCATTTGCATGTAGACATCACCAATACCAGCATAGGCACCCTTATTCTGGTACACCAGTGCTTATGCTAGGAATGTTGTACCACTCTTTACGAGTGTAGTTAAAGGAGTTCAATGTTAATAAGGAACAAAGGGGGTAGGGCAGACCCATACTATCTATCTGGCATGCTTTGCATGCAGTAAATTCATTCTCTTTTTTTATAAAGATCTTTATTTAATCCAAGAAAATGAACTTGTAGCTGTGAAGAAAACGTGACAAAGAACAAAGTGAAGTTAAGAGCCTATGCTTACTGTATTTAAATAACTTCTTCCTCAAGTAAAAATGTCTTCAGTATTACAAAAGCCAACACAAACACTTTATAAATTCTTTGTCTTCAATGAACTTATTGAAGAAACTAATTTACACATTAAAGATTACAGGGGAAGCTAGGCAGCCCCAGACAGTAGAAAAAGAACTTCTGATGGACAGAATTTAGGCACCGCCTGCTGGCCAAACTTGTGTACGGAAAAGTGACTCAGAAGCAGTACAATACATTTAATTTTCTGAGTTAGGGTCCTGACTACAATTTTAATAAAAGCAACACATTCTGTCATGAAACAAATACCTTTTCTCTGCCTCCACCTTAGGTTGCTGCAAACTGTAACAGATACTTACAAAATTAAAACTTTTTGTTCTGCAGTAGAGGAAGACTATAAATAGGAAACCTTGGAGACAGCCTGGATGAACTCAGTAGCTGAACTATCCACAGATAAAAGGGATCCACAGCAAGGGCTAGGTCTCAGGGAGTGTACATTATCCAGATCCAAATCAATTGGTTCTGCCTATCCTACTGGCATCAAGAGAAGAAGACTGAAACTTATTTCTAGTAGTGAGCATTTCTTCTTCTGCTGAAAAGAAGAATAGGAGTTGGTAGGAGAGAGTGGACCTGCAACCCTATTTTAGCTGTAAGAAGCTCAGGGCACATCTATACTTTGAAATGCATGTCTTGCAAGAAGGGCTGAGGCAACACACACACCATGAGAAAGCTGGAAGTGTGTGGGGTATATGTATGGACATTGTTTACAGTTCCTCTTGTAATAGCAACAAGTTTGGCAGGGTGGGTGTCATAAACAGATAGCTAAGGGTTAATGTCTCTTTCACCTGAAGCACCTGACCAGAGGACCAATCAGGAAACCGGATTTTTTCAACTTTGGGTGGAGGGAATTTTGTGTCTAAGGTCTTTGTTTTCTGGCTGCCTGCTTTCTCTGAGCTTTGGAGAAGTAGTTCTACTTTCTAGTCTTCTGTTTCTAAGTGTAAGGACAAAGAGATCAGATAGTAAGTTCTATGGTTTCTTTTCTTTGGTATTTGCATGAATATAAGTGCTGGAGTGCTTTGATTTGTATTCTTTTGGAATAAGGCTGTTTATTCAATATTCTTTTAAGCAATTGACCCTGTGTTGTATCATCTAAATACAGAGAGAACATTTGTACTTATTTTTCTTTCTTTTTATATAAAGCTTTCTTTTAAGACCTGTTGGAGTTTTTCTTTACTGCAGGGAAATTGAGTCTGTACTCACCAGGGAATTGGTGGGAGGAAGAAATCAGGGGAGATCTGTGTGTTGGATTGCTAGCCTGATGTTGCATTCCCTCTGGGGGAATAGGAAAGTACTTTTTGTTTCCAGGATTGGGAACAGAGAGGGAGATTCACTCTGTTTGGATTCACAGAGCTGGTGTCTGTGTATCTCTCCAGGAGCACCTGGAGGGGGGAAGGGAAAAAGGATTATTTCCCTTTGTTGTGAGACTCAAGGGATTTGGGTCTTGGGGTCCCCAGGGAAGGGTTTTCAGAGGGACCAGAGTGCCCCAAAACACTCTAATTTTTTGGGTGGTGGCAGCAGGTACCAGGTCCAAGCTGGTAACTAAGCTTGGAGGTTTTCATGCTAACCCCCATATTTTGGACGCTAAGGTCCAAATCTGGGACTAAGGTTATTACATGGTGTGCAGCTGGTGGGACTAGAATCCAGAAGCCAGTAGGAATATTATATTTTTCTTTTCTCTGCTAAGGGCTTTTTAGCAGAGAGAAGCAGTTGGTTTTAAAAGGGAACCAGAGAGAATTTTTTTTTCTGCTCTCTCTGGCAGTTTGTGGCTTGCATGTTAAGCAGAAGTCGTTAAGGACTATTAACAGTCTTTTGTCACACAATAGCACTCCCATTGAGAGTCGTACCAGCACTTATAGGCATGCAAATAAAGTGGTTTTTCTGGTTTCCCTTCATTGAACATTAGCTAGAGAGAGAAAAGGAAAATTAGCTAAAGGCACTGTTGCTAGGCAGACTTCAGGAGGCAACAGAGAACCTGCAGTTCAGAAGATAAACACCGGAGGGCACCCCAACACCAGAAAACAGGAATCATGACTTCTAAGGCAAAAATTGCGGCCGAAGAACAAATCAAAGAAGCTGAACACAGGCGACAGATGGAGATGAAAGAAAGAGAAGAACAAATCAAACAGGCAGCACACAAAAGAAAACTAGAAGAAGAAGAGTTCGCCCACCGAAGGAAACAAGAAGAAGAAGAGTTGGCCCACCGCCGAGAAATGGAAAAGCAACAAAAAGAGAATGAAGAGAAGGAAAAACAGAGAAAACATGAACTGGAGTTGGCAAAAGCTGGGCTGCCTGTGCCAGCCAACCCTAACAACCCAGCGCCAAATATTGCTCCACAGCACAGGAAATTTCCCACCTACAAGGCAGGTGATGACACCGAGGCCTTCTTGGAAAACTTTGAAAGAGCCTGTCTTGGGTACAGCATTCCCGAAGACCAGTACATGGTAGAATTGAGGTCACAGCTCAGTGGACCTTTAGCAGAGGTGGCAGCTGAAATGCCTAAGCACCAAATGAATGACTATAAACTTTTTCTAACCAAGGCCAGATACAGGATGGGGATAACCCCAGATCATGCCCGTCGGCGCTTCAGAACCCAAAAGTGGAAACCAGAGGTGTCATTTCCCAAACACGCCTACTACATTGCAAAAAACTATGAGGCCTGGCTAACAGGAAACAACATTCAAACCTTGGAAGAACTGAACCTCCTCATACAAATGGAGCAGTTCTTGGATGGTGTTCCTGAAGACATCACACGGTACATACAAGATGGAAACCCCAAGAATATCGCTGAGGCGGGGGAGATTGGAGCCAAATGGATGGAACTGGCAGAAAGCAAGAAAGCTACTGTCAAGGGGAACGATTACCCCAGGGGGCACACAGACCATAAACCCTACAACCGAGGACAGCCAAAAACCCCACATACCACCCAAGTAAAGCCACAGATACCCTACCCTTCAACCTCACCAATCTCCAGTAACTCACCTCGGCCCAGTGATCCATCAGATGGAAGATGCTTTAAGTGTAATGAACTGGGACATATCAAGGCCAAGTGTCCCAAGAACACCATGCGAGTGCAATTCATTACACCACCATCACACCAAAGATCCCCAGGCCCGGATGCCTCTCAAATACCCTTGGAGCGAAGGGAAAATTTGAGAGTGGGCGGAAAGAAGGTTACTGCGTGGAGAGACACGGGGGCACAAGTGTCAGCTATCCACCAATCCTTCGTTGACCCCAAATTCATCAACCCAAAGGCCAAAGTTACAATTTACCCCTTCATGTCACAAGCTGTAGACTTGCCTACAGCTCAACTGCCTGTCCAGTACAAAGGCTGGTCAGGAATGTGGACTTTTGCAGTCTATGACAATTATCCTATCCCCATGCTACTGGGGGAAGACTTGGCCAACCAGGTGAGGCGGGCCAAGAGAGTGGGAATGGTTACACGTAGCCAAACCAGGCAAGCTTCCAGACCCATTCCTGTTCCTGAGCCGTCCACAGAGGCCCCGTCTGTGTTACCAAAGACCCAGACAGAGGTAGTGGACCCGGATTCCATGCCTACCACTGAAACAGCCACAGCATCTCCAGTCCCAGGCCCGGAACTGGAACAACAACCAGCACTAGCAAGTGCAACTACATCTTCAAACTCAACGCCAGAGGGCGCCAGCGAGCCAAAACTGGCAGAAGCGACAGACAGCCATACCCAAAAGGCTCAGCCAGAGCCTGAAATACCCTCAGGTGCACCAGCGGAGAGCGGTTCACCAGCAACGGAAACAACCCCATCACCTACATCGCTTCCAGAGGGACCAAGCCCAAGTCCACAGTCTGAGGAAGAACTGGTGACCCCAGCCTCAAGGGAACAGTTCCAGACTGAGCAGGAAGCGGATGACAGCCTTCAGAAAGCTTGGGCGGCGGCACGGAGCACCCCACCGCCTCTCAGCTCTTCTAATCGATCCCGGTTTGTTATAGACCAAGGACTTTTATACAAGGAAATTCTTTCTGGTGGACACCGGGAAGAATGGCAGCCGCAAAAACAGTTGGTGGTTCCAACTAAGTACCGGGGGAAGCTCTTAAGCTTAGCCCATGATCATCCCAGTGGCCATGCTGGGGTGAACCGAACCAAGGACCGGTTGGGGAAGTCCTTCCACTGGGAGGGGATGGGCAAGGACGTTGCCAAGTATGTCCGGTCTTGTGAGGTATGCCAAAGAGTGGGTAAGCCTCAAGACCAGGTCAAGGCCCCTCTCCAGCCACTCCCCATAATTGAGGTCCCATTTCAGCGAGTAGCTGTGGATATTCTGGGTCCTTTCCCAAAAAAGACACCCAGAGGAAAGCAGTACGTACTGACTTTAGTGGACTTTGCTACCCGATGGCCAGAAGCAGTCGCTCTAGGCAACACCAGGGCTAACACTGTGTGCCTGGCCCTAACAGACATCTTTGCCAGGGTAGGTTGGCCCTCTGACATCCTTACAGATTCAGGGTCTAATTTCCTGGCAGGGACCATGGAAAAACTGTGGGAAACTCATGGGGTGAATCACTTGGTTGCCACCCCGTACCACCATCAAACCAATGGCCTGGTTGAAAGGTTCAATGGAACTTTGGGGGCCATGATACGAAAATTCATCACCGAATTCTCCAATAATTGGGACCTAGTGTTGCAGCAGTTGCTGTTTGCCTACAGGGCTGTACCACATCCCAGTTTAGGGTTTTCACCATTTGAACTTGTGTATGGTCACGAGGTTAAGGGGCCATTACAGTTGGTAAAGCAGCAATGGGAGGGGTTTACGCCTTCTCCAGGAACTAACATTCTGGACTTTGTAAGCAACCTACAAAGCACCCTCCGACACTCTTTAGCCCTTGCTGGAGAGAATCTAAAGGATGCTCAGGAAGAGCAAAAGGCCTGGTATGACAGACATGCCAGAAATCGGTCCTTCAAGGTAGGAGACCAGGTTATGGTCTTGAAGGCGCAACAGGCCCATAAGATGGAAGCATCATGGGAAGGGCCCTTCACGGTCCAAGAGCGCCTGGGAGCTGTAAACTACCTCATAGCATTTCCCAATTCCTCACTAAAGCCTAAAGTGTACCATGTTAATTCTCTCAAGCCTTTCTATTCCAGAGACTTACAGGTTTGTCAGTTTACAGTCCAGGGAAATGATGCTAAGTGGCCTGACGGTGTCTACTACAACGGGAAAAAAGACGGTGGCGTGGAAGAGGTGAACCTCTCAACCACCCTGGAACGTCTGCAGCGGCAACAAATCAAGGAGCTGTGCACTAGCTTCGCCCCATTGTTCTCAGCCACCCCAGGACGGACTGAACGGGCATACCACTCCATTGATACAGGTAATGCTCACCCAATCAGAACCCCACCCTACCGAGTGTCTCCTCATGCCCAAGCTGCTATAGAACGGGAGATCCAGAACATGCTACAGATGGGTATAATCCGCTCATCTACCAGTGCATGGGCATCTCCAGTGGTTCTGGTACCCAAACCAGATGGGGAAATACGCTTTTGCGTGGACTACCGTAAGCTAAATGCTGTAACTCGTCCGGACAACTATCCAATGCCACGTACCGATGAGCTATTGGAAAAGTTGGGACGTGCCCAGTTCATCTCTACAATAGACTTAACCAAGGGGTACTGGCAAGTACCGCTAGATGAACCTGCCAAGGAGAGGTCAGCATTCGTCACCCATGCGGGGGTGTATGAATTCAATGTCCTTCCTTTCGGCCTTCGAAATGCACCCGCCACCTTCCAAAGGCTGGTAGATGGTCTACTAGCTGGACTGGGAGAATTTGCAGTTGCCTACCTCGATGATGTGGCCATTTTTTCAGACTCCTGGCCCGAACACCTACTACACCTGGAAAAGGTCTTTGAGCGCATCAGGCAGGCCGGACTAACTGTTAAGGCCAAAAAGTGTCAAATAGGCCAAAACAGAGTGACTTACCTGGGGCACCAGGTGGGTCGAGGAACCATAAACCCCCTACAGGCCAAGGTGGATGCTATCCAAAAGTGGCCTGTCCCAAAGTCAAAGAAGCAGGTCCAATCCTTCTTAGGCTTGGCCGGATACTACAGGCGATTTGTACCACACTACAGCCAAATCGCTGCCCCACTGACCGACCTGACCAAAAAGACCCAGCCAAATGCAGTTAAGTGGACTGATGAGTGTCAAAAGGCCTTTACCCAACTTAAGGCAACGCTCATGTCTGACCCTGTGCTCAGGGCCCCGGATTTTGACAAGCCATTCCTAGTAACCACGGATGCATCTGAGCGTGGTATAGGAGCAGTGCTCATGCAGGAAGCAACAGATCACAACTTCCATCCTGTCGTGTTTCTCAGCAAGAAACTGTCTGAGAGGGAAAGTCACTGGTCAGTCAGTGAAAAGGAATGCTATGCCATTGTGTACGCCCTGGAAAAGCTACGCCCATATGTTTGGGGACGGCGGTTCCAACTACAAACTGACCATGCTGCACTAAAGTGGCTTCATACTGCCAAGGGGAACAACAAGAAACTTCTTCGTTGGAGTTTAGCTCTCCAAGATTTTGATTTTGAAATTCAACACATCACAGGAGCTTCTAATAAAGTTGCTGATGCACTCTCCCGTGAGAGTTTCCCAGAATTCAGTAGTTAAAAAGTGTTCTTAAAATGTAGAAGTCTGTTAGTTATATACTTAGGAGTATATGTAAAGGTGTATGTGTTGTATTAATCTGTTTATTTTCAAGTTCTAGAAGGAAATCGCCGCCAGTGAGATTCCCCACTGTCTGCAATTTGGGGGGCGTGTCATAAACAGATAGCTAAGGGTTAATGTCTCTTTCACCTGAAGCACCTGACCAGAGGACCAATCAGGAAACCGGATTTTTTCAACTTTGGGTGGAGGGAATTTTGTGTCTAAGGTCTTTGTTTTCTGGCTGCCTGCTTTCTCTGAGCTTTGGAGAAGTAGTTCTACTTTCTAGTCTTCTGTTTCTAAGTGTAAGGACAAAGAGATCAGATAGTAAGTTCTATGGTTTCTTTTCTTTGGTATTTGCATGAATATAAGTGCTGGAGTGCTTTGATTTGTATTCTTTTGGAATAAGGCTGTTTATTCAATATTCTTTTAAGCAATTGACCCTGTGTTGTATCATCTAAATACAGAGAGAACATTTGTACTTATTTTTCTTTCTTTTTATATAAAGCTTTCTTTTAAGACCTGTTGGAGTTTTTCTTTACTGCAGGGAAATTGAGTCTGTACTCACCAGGGAATTGGTGGGAGGAAGAAATCAGGGGAGATCTGTGTGTTGGATTGCTAGCCTGATGTTGCATTCCCTCTGGGGGAATAGGAAAGTACTTTTTGTTTCCAGGATTGGGAACAGAGAGGGAGATTCACTCTGTTTGGATTCACAGAGCTGGTGTCTGTGTATCTCTCCAGGAGCACCTGGAGGGGGGAAGGGAAAAAGGATTATTTCCCTTTGTTGTGAGACTCAAGGGATTTGGGTCTTGGGGTCCCCAGGGAAGGGTTTTCAGAGGGACCAGAGTGCCCCAAAACACTCTAATTTTTTGGGTGGTGGCAGCAGGTACCAGGTCCAAGCTGGTAACTAAGCTTGGAGGTTTTCATGCTAACCCCCATATTTTGGACGCTAAGGTCCAAATCTGGGACTAAGGTTATTACAGTGGGTGAGAAACACCAAAAGCTATCCTATACTAGTGGCTTATGAGAAATATTCACAACCAGCTCAAGTATTGCTTGTACATGTTCTTTTTAAAAATGTCTCTGAAGTCTAACTATGTAACATTAAATCTTTGTCCAGAAAGGACTAAACTTGGGCCTGTGCTTCAGTAGAAGAATAGGTTGAAGTGCAGGAAAGTGGAAGTAACCCCATTATCTCAGCCCCTTATCTGTTATGTAGGTAGGCACACATTAAGAAAAACCTCCCAACTTGGTTACCATCTATCTCTGTAGACAGACTCAATAGGTCTACTCATGGAGTAAAAGGGAAAGAATCTGGTCCAGTATGTCTGATAACTTGTATGTATTCAAAGTTTGTTGTAACCATGTTAGTTCCAGGATAACTCAGGTGATCTGAAGAACTCTGCGTAAGATCAAACACTTCTCTCTTTCACCAACAGAACTTGATCCCATACAAAATATTACATCACCCACCTTGTCTTTCTGATAACTTGTATGACAACCTTCAGTTGGAAAACATTTTGGGTCAAATGCATTATAGCACATCCAGTGAATAGGGCACTAGACAGGATGTTGGGTCGTGTGGGTTCTATTCCTGTCTCTCACTGACCTTCTGTATGACCTGGGGGAAATCATTCCACCTCTTGGTACCTCCTCTTTTTCCTCTTGCTCTATCTTGCCTGTAAGCTGTTTGGAGCAAGGACTGTCTCTTATGCATTTGTATAGTGCCTGACACAATGAGGTCTTAGTTACTGTTAAAGCCTCTGGGTGCTATTGTAATACAAAAAATTAAGGTGAAGATGGAAAATAAACTTAGTCCAACAGAATTCTTCTAGAAAACTTAAAAATCAGTTCAGTGAGTGGGGCAGTGTCTGAACACCGGGGATCAAAATTAGGAAAAATGTCATGCAACTTAAGTAGAAAGAAAAGTACCTCTAGAAACAATTTCATATATGGTATCTGGCTGCCAGGGGGTGAGTAATGGACAAGTTGCATAAAACCAGTTTAACATTCTGTTGTGTTAAATGTTCCACCTACTTGGTTACTTTAATACACACTCTTACTGAAAACTTACAGTACAAGCTATATTTCATATGCAATATTCAGGATAAATTATTCAAGGAACAATCACAAGGTGTTTTGGGATTTGGTAATTACATAGGTATTTAACGCAACTTTGAGACGTTGTACCAGTGAATATGACACTTAAATTTTAAAAAATGGAACCCATTAGGAACAAAGACTTGTTTGTATTATACTCAGATTATTTGTAAAACCTTGATTTGCAGTCAAGTCCAATGTGAACAAAGACTATACTGAGCCTTGATTGACCAAAATGTCTACCCTGCCCCCAGGCATCCGGCAGCCACCCAACCACTGCTCCCAATAAGCTTCAGCTATGACTCAGGCCAGGTCCACACTAGAAATTTTTTCCCACTCTAGTTATGGCACTAGGAGAGGTGTGCATTTTTTTTCTATACTGGCAAAGACAAGATGGGTGAGGTAATCTCTTATTGGGCCAACTTCTGCTAGTGAGAGACAAGCTTTTGAGATGCACAACACAGTTCTTCAGGTCTAGGGAAGGTACTCAGTGTCACAGCTAAATACAAGATCAAAACAGATAGAATATGTGCTAACTACTTATGCTAAGTTAAATGACTGTTCAACGTGAAGAGGCCTGTTTAAAACCCATGTAGTCATAGGACAAAGGTAGGTTAGTGGGTTATAGATTGTTGTAATCGCATAGATCCATAATGTAGACCAGTTCTAATAAAGATACTAGATCTAATTATGTTGCTCAGGTATGGATTTTTCACACCCCTCTGAGCAATGTAGTTATACCAGTCTAACCTCCTGTGTAGACAGCAATATGTCAGCAGGAGAGCTACTCTTGTGAACATAGCTACCATCTCTTGGGGAGATGTAGAGAGTCTTCATTAAAGTGCTACAGTGGCCCAGCTGCATCAGTGCAGCTGTGTTGATGGCTACATGTAAAATGCCGCTTTACCTGAGACCATGATTTTTAGAATCTAGCAAAGTTATGAATTTAAGTTCCTAGAGTCATGTTTTTGCAAGTGTTTTGTGCAGGTTTCCTCTGAGAATGAGGACTGATAGGTAAGCTATACAGCGATTGCTTTGCGAAAGTGTTCATCTCCAGGTGAAATAATATCTTAATTTTCCTGAGACCTCATTTGAGAGCATAGTGGCTGTCTTGTTGCCCCAACAACTGTGGGGGGTGAATTTAGTGCACTAGATGAGGTACACCACATGATGTGATAGGCATGTGTAGGATCCATGAATCTTGAAAAATGTATTGTGGGGGATGTTAGATTTTCAGGTTTTGCAGCTGTTCTGGCAGGGTCTTTGAACTGGTATGCCCTGGTCTGTGGGGAGCTTGCTTCTGATTTGGAGAGACTGGGGGCTGTTTGAAGGCCCAAAAGAGCGGGGAGTCAGGAAAAACTTCTTTCAGAAAGGAGTCTCCATCAAGAATGGGTTGTAGTTTGATACCCCACACTGGAATCCATAGGAGGTAATAGGCGATAACTAGGGGTGTACAGTCAGAGCAGGTCTTAGTTCTATATAGAAGCAGGTTCTCTTGGTATTTGGGTGGCCCTGTCATAAACAGATAGTTAAGGGTTAATGTCTCTTTTACCTGTAAAGGGTTAACAAACAGGGAACCAAACACCTGACCAGGGGACCAATCAGGAGACAAGATATTTTCAAATCTCGGTGGAGGGAAGCCTTTGTTTGTGTTTTGGGTTTGGTTTTGTTCTCTCTGGGATCTGAGAGTGACTGGATGTTCTACAGGCTCTAAATTTCTATTCAAGTAGTAAGTGCAAGTAGAAAGGCGGTTTAGTCTTTTTAATTGGTTTACTTTATTTGCAAATGTGTATCTGGCTGGTAGAGGTCTAATGTGTATTTGGCTGGAAGTATTTTAAATTGTATTTCTGCTGGAGGAGGCTTTTTCTCCAGTTTCTAGAAGCTGACAGACCCTGTAATATTCCATCTTGAATTTACAGTGATTTTCTTTATTTTTTTTTTCTTTTATTAAAAGTTTTGCTTTTAAGACCTGTCTGATTTTTCCTCTTGTTGAGGCTCAAGGGAATTAAGTCTGTACTTAACAGGGAAGGAGAAGGGAGGGGGAGAGAAAGGGGGGGGAACCCACCTGATTTCTCTGTGTTGTGATTCAAGGAGTTTGAATCACGGTGATCTCCTAGGGTACCCAGGGCAGGAAAGATCTGGGAGGAAGAAAGGAGAAGGGGAATCCCTTTGTTTAGATTCACAGAGCTTGAATCTGTATATCTCTCCAGGAGCCCAGGGAGGGAACACCTGGAGGGGAGGAGAAGGGGAGGGAAATGGTTTATTCCACTGTGTTGTAAGACTCAAGGAATTTGGGTCTTGGGGTCCCCAGGGAAGGTTTTTGGGGGGACCAGAGTGTATCAGGCACTGGAATTCCTGATTGGTGGCAGCTTATCAGATCTAAGCAGGTAATTAAGCTTAGAGGAATTCATGCTAGTACCCGACTTTAAGGTTCAGATTGGGGAAAGATACTATGACAGGCTCATCCCATGACATGATCTACTTCTCTAGAGTGTCCTTATTTGGGGAAGGCAGTTTTGAGTTTAAAGTGTATATCCCAGACTTCCTCCTTGGAGTAGATAATAGATTTCTTGGTGTGTTTGGAGTGGATCTATGAAGGTACATGTGGTGATCTTTGGATTTCTTGTACATAATTGTCTGCAAGATTCTGTTGTTGAAGCTGATGATGTTCAGGAAGTTGATGTGGGAGTGTTTGAAAGTTTAATAGATGGGTGGTGATGGCACTCTGAGGGAACTTGTCATCTGTCCAAAGGATGAAAATATCATTGATTTGGTACATTTGTCTACAAATTCTTCTTTGAGGTGATCCATGAAGAGGCTGGCATACTGTGGAGTCATTCTAGTAGCTAGGGCTGTTCCCATGGTTTGGACAACGTGTTTGTTGAATGTAAAATTGTTATGGGTGAGGATGAAATAGATGAGTTTGGCAATGTGTTTGGGGTGGATATATGAGGGTTGTCCATTGTCTTATAAATATTTGAGGCAGGCAGGGATGCTGGTGTATAGGGAGGTGACATCCAGGATGGCAAGGATGGGGGAGCGAAAGGGGAGGAACCCACCTGATTTCTCTGTGTTGTGATTCAAGGAGTTTGAATCACGGTGATCTCCTAGGGTACCCAGGGCGGGAAAGATCTGGGAGGAAGAAAGGAGAAGGGGGAATTCCTTTGTTTAGATTCACAGAGCTTGAATCTGTATATCTCTCCAGGAGCCCAGGGAGGGAACACCTGGAGGGGAGGAGAAGGGAGAACTCTACCTAGCTTGGAAGCTTGTCTCTCTAACCATTGGAAGTTGGTCCAATAAGAGAGTACTTCACCCACCTTATCTCTAGTATCCTGGAATTGACATGACTACCACAACACTGCATATACCAACATGAGTGCTTTTCTGCTATAATTTTTCACTTGCCAAACTGGTTATAAGGTAGACTGGCCAACCTAGTCTAATGTAGATGAAGCCTTTGAGGGACACTCTATAAGCCTAGAAATAATTTTTTACTTCTCTTAGATGGCCAAGGATAATTCAGTCATGTTGCCTATTCATTCCTCTTGATGTCAAGGACTAAATAGGCATTATTGACTGCCAGCCACAGTGCAGAACACCAGCTGATAAATCTAAGAGCTGCTTCCTGGCCTAACAACTGGCTTTATGGAAACCCTAAGTGTGCGTCCTTTCCTGACACCCAACATCCAATCAGACTCCTGATTACCTCTCCCAGGTACAGCAACACCAGCCTACTACCTTCCTTGGGCTCCTGGCCTTTCCTCATCTCCTTGCACTATTACCAGTGCCTAGGCCAACCTCAATCCTGCTCAGTTTCCATATCTCCCTCACCTCCCACAGCAATGGATGTGGACTAAGCCATGCCCACATGTATGGGAGGGTTATACTCCTTCATACAATTTCACCTTTGGCTAAGCACTTATGTGTATGCACAAGGTGTATAAGAAGCAAGTAATATGTTAGGGAGCTCACTGTTAGCCATATACAGACTTCTTTCCCCAATGTCCTGCTGTATGGGTGGGTCATAATCAGTGGCATATTCCACTGTACTTTCTTTGTGAAAGACTTAACAGTGCAGACTCTACAGGAAACAGTAGAGGAACAGGAAAATAGCTCAACATAACTTTAAATGGCAAGTGCCATGCATGCCTCTGACAATGTGTGTGTATAATACACTATAATAAAAGGGTAACTCTAATATAGGGGAACTCTAATATGCCTTTTGTAATCACTTACTGTAGTGAGTAAATTACATGTTGTTGTGCTATGGTAAGGAATGCCTCCATTACAAAGGTAAGCATGCATGCACACACACACGGCCTACAATTCTGGGTGATTGCTGATTGTAGTTCAAACAATGAAAGTTTAAAATACCATCTAGTTATGAAGCTCCAAACTGTGATAACTGTTTTAAACTTTTCCCAAAAACATTAAACAGATCTTACAACTACTGTAGGTGGGGGGAGACACCAATTTTTTTTAAAGTAAACTATTACCGGAGCCACTTTCTACCTGAAGAAATTGTGTTCCAAAATCTGTCCTTAATATAAGGCCAGTCAATAGTCAATGGGTATGAAATGCTACCACCTACTCTAGTAACCACTTTATACATGTGTACATTATTACACTGTGGGGAAGGCACTGGAGAATCAGCCCTCTAGTTTAACTTACAACCAAAAAAAAATTTATCCACTACATTTGACTTAACACTTTAAAGAGTTGAAGCAACCGATTGACTCTGTATTGATGATAAATGCAAGTTTTATAAAGAACTTTATGCCAAAAACTACCCAGAACACTCTACAGTTCCATGAGACAGCTAACTTTAATCAAGGATAGTTAGAAAAAATGTTTCCTGTCATTTTTATCTACATGTGCACATCAATATGGACTAACCATTTCCAATAGTTGAAGAAAGGATACTCCTCAGCCAAGAAGCATTGATATAGAAAACTCTATAGCTCACATATCAAGATTGTATTCTGAGCAAACTAAACAAATTGGCTGATTTCAAATCTTAACCTATATGCCAAACCATCCCTTAAGAGTAACTATGATGGAACAAGTCCATTTGAAGCCTTAAAAATCAATACAAGAACATTTAAATCCACATGAAACTGTACTGGAAGCCATTGTGAAGTTCATAAAAATAAACAGCCTATACTCCGAACCTGGAGGATGCAGACTACTGCATTCTGAATTTGCTGCACCTGAGTTTAAGGGCCCATTATTTTGCCACTGACTTGAATGGGAGTGGGATTAGGCCCACATACTCCAGGAAAATAATTTAAAAAATCAAGCCTTGAAATGAGTATTACCAAGTAAATCAAGATCATTCCTACTCAGCTTAGCTTTATAGCATTTATGTAATACTACTACCCCTTTAGCCAATGGATCACATGAACCTAAAGAGACTGCAGCACAAATGAGTAAAATTTTAGTGCAGTAGAACCTCAATTACAAACACCTCAGGAATGGAGATTATTTGTAACTCAGTGTTTGTAACTGAACAAAACGTTATGGTTCTTTCAAAAGTTTATAACTGAACATTGATTTAATACAGCTCAAACTTTCCTATGCAGAAGAAAAATGCTGCTTTCAATCATCTTAATTAAAATGAAACAAGCACAGAAATCATTTCCTTTCCTTGTCACATTTTTTTCAACTTTCCTTTTATTTTATTAGTAGTTTAACACAGTCCTGTACTGCATTTGCTTTTTTGTCTTTTCTGCTGCTTGATTGTATGCTTCCAGTTCCAAATGAGGTGTGTGATTTGACTAGTCAATACATACCTCTGAGGTTCTAGTGTAACTTTACATTACTCCAGTTCCCACTCCTCCTTCACTAATTACTTCCCTTTTCTGAGTGCTCCTTACTTATGTACACCTGCCTTCTTATTAGCATGTAGTTAACCTTACTGCACACATAATTCTGGTTCAAATCCAAGCAAAGCTGATTGTGACTAAGAGCAGATAATGAAACAATGTGGCCTCAATAAACTGAGCTGGTGTTGAGGCCATCTTGTAGGTAATTTGTATACCTAATGCAATTGGCAGCCTCAGGCAAGAATTCAGAGGTTCATTGAAGGCCTTGAGGCTCAGAATTAGTACAGTAGAAGGAGTGTGATGAAAGTTACCTGCACTGTGAGCTGACTGGGACATGGGCAGTCTAACCTAGTGGCCATAGTGGGTGTCAGGCCTGCTGGTCAGAGCAGGCATCAGTCTAGAGCCAAGGATCCTGCCAGAGAGCAGGAACTAGATGCTAGAGCAGGTGCTCATGCTGGACTTCATAGTCAGAAGCCACAGGTCAAACTAGACGACAGGACCTGGAACAAGCAGGGGAGCAGGCACGGAGGAGTTCAAGGCAGGGGTAGCCACTCTGGTAAGCATGAGCACTGAGAGGCCAGCAAGCTGCTGCTAGCTTAAGAGCTGGCCTATGTAGTCAGTCAGGTGGCAGGGCTTAGGATCACCGTATTTCAACAATCAAAAGAGAGGATGGGGGGGGGGGGAGCCCTCCATCCACTTCCTCCCACTTCCCACCCCCAACTGCCCCTGTCAGAACCTCCAACCACCCCCCTACTCCTTGTCCTGTGACTGCTGCCTCCTAAGACCCCCCCACAAGATAGCTTGCTTGTTTGTTTTGTTTTTTGTTTTTAAAAAGGCATCTAGTCTTGATTTAAACTGCAGTTGGTGAACCAAATCTGTCCCTAGGTAAGCTGTGCCAATGATTAATTACCCTCGCTTTTTAAAAAACAAAGCACATGTTTTTCTGAATTTGCCTGGCTTCAGCTTCCCTCCAATCACTGGATCTTATGCCTTTTTCTGCAAGATTCTGCTGTTTTACATTACATGTGCCCCATTAAGGAGTGCACAATTCCAAACAAAATGTTCAGTGTTAAATGTCAATTTGTTTTATTTTGAAATTTTACCACAAAAGCTTGTTAATCATTTTCTCGCTTAAAAAATTTCTGACATCACTTTGGCCAGAAAATTATGTGGTTGAAAAACTTCTACAAATTATACTTCTAGATTAAATTGACACTGAAAGATAAGCAAAGCTAGTAGACTTGTTCGATAGGTTTCACATTGAAAATGAGGTTCAAGATTAGCTTGATGAATCAAGACTTATGGTTTTTCTATCTTCAAATTAAAGTTTGAATTGTTCATTTGAACACAGCTCTATGCTGCCAGTTACTACAGAATTTTTCCAAAGCCTGAGCATTTTTTTTTCCCTCCCTAGTGCAGAAAACTTATCCTGAAGCTCCAATATGTTTGTATTGGAACCTTAAAGAAAACTGTTTGGTCTATTCGGATTATAGAATATAACTGCCAACAATGTGTGAATAATCAGGATTTTTCTTTTTAAAAAAACTTCAGTTAAGTGGTAATCAGCATTTGGATGAAAATATCTAAGTTCATCCTTCAAGTCTGTTAAACGTTGGAGTAGTTTTTCCCCCCACTACAGCCAAAAACCTTATGTATGAAAAGAGAATCATGGTTGGATGGTTTCACTGGAGAGAACTGAGACAAAATAAGATTTTAAAGGTAGTGCTTTGATACAGTTCACAGTATTGAGCATTTCTATAAAAATCTATGAACAGCTAATCTAATGACTCTCTGCAGCATGCACATCTTTGTATGACACTGCAAGTAAAAGAAACCTACGAGAGACTTCCTATTGATGTTTGGTACTTTGACCCACATCGTATGATGGGAACAGGTAGTAAATCCAGGTTCTTGCAAGCATTTCTGTGACCCTTTTTTTACAAGCATTTCACATACTGTGGTAGCCTGGTGAGCTAATTTCAGATAATAGCACTAAAATATACAGCAAAATGGATGTATTGTGAGGAACAGCAGGATGCAAGTCATGATGTTTGAAGTTCAATGCCAATATCCATATTTTAGTTAGTATAATTTGAGAATAATTGTACATTTGCACAAGCCGTGTAATTCGGTATTTTCCTAACAGAGATCGTCAGCAGTAAAGACTTTAACATATTTCATTGCTTTCTCTCAGTCAAGATTTACCCTCTCCATCACGACTACACTCTCGTTTGACAGCCACTGACCTAGCTAATGTGAATCTCCACATACTCCAGCTGAAAGTCATTTACACCTAGGAGTCCTTTTTCTGCTGTGTTGACAGGTTTCAAAGGGGTAGCCGTGTTAGTCTGTATCAGCAAAAACAACGAGGAGTCCTTGTGGCACCTTAGAAACTAACAAATGTATTTGGGCATAAGCTTTCGTGGGCTAAAACCCACTTCATCAACTGCATGGAGTGAAAAATACAGTAGGCAGGTGTATATATATTACAGTACATGGAAAAGATGGGAGTTGCCTTACCAAGTGGGGGGTCAGTGCTAACAGGGCCAGTTCAAACAAGGTGGAAGTGGCCTATTTCCAACAGTTGACAAGAAGGGGTGACTATCAACAGAGGTAAAATTACTAGTGTTAATGAGGCCAATTCAATCAGGATGGATGTTGCCCATTCCTAAAACCCTCTGTGGGTAGGTCTAATAGTACAGCTGTTGCATTTATACATAACTCTTCCCATGACCGTTTTTTTTTTTATTCTTTTATCCAGGACCTGCAAGGGCAGGACTGGCTGTGTGAGGAGCTGGTGAGTCCCAAGCCTGCATGCAGGATTCCCCCTGAGAACTGACCTCTAGGTACCTGAAAACAAGATCCTTCAGCTGGGTTTTTCCTTCCCTACTGGTGATTCCCAGTGTGTAGAATTTTGCTGGGAAACTTCCCCAGCCAGGATGAGTTAGCCTCTCGCTAGGTGAGACCAGTCACCACATGGTCAGCTCTGCTCTGTCTGCTAGTTCAAGGCTGCTGCCTGCTGTGTGTGTGTCTAGACACCAAGCTTGGACACTACAGTTTGGATTTTAGTACAGATTTTAGTACACCTTGAACCCTGCACCCCTTTGTGGTTAGGGGAAATCCTGGGACCGAAGCAGCCTGATTCCTGCCTGAAGAGGATCCCTGCCCGCAGAGATCAGCCCCTCTGCAGTGACTGAGGAGTCCAGAGTTATCTCTGAACCTGAGGATCATTCATGGAGTTTGTGAGTGCACCATCTTTTAGTTAGTCAGTCAGGGAATTTGTTTTGGGGACCTCCTAACTCCCTGAACTGTGTCCTCAAGTGAGTAAGGGTTTGGGGATTTTATAACCAGCGGCATATTAAACCTGGGGAGGGATTTACCACCTTCTCCCATTTGTGAGTCCTTTATGCTGTACTGAACCCAGTCAGCCACACTGCTAAACCACTGCAGAGAAGAATTTTGTGGTTATAGATCATCAAAGGCCCCAGCAAAGTATGCGTACCAACAGGACACTAATCTTATATTTGCTACCTCAAGTCACATGATTGGGGAAAGTCACAGGTATTAACAGTGTGGGCAGTGGTGAATCTAATAATAGTGTTATATTTGTCTCCTGTTTAATATAATTATTGTGTTAAATGTATTGTATATGTTAGTGTTATTTCTTGGAAGTCTCCAACTATCTGGCAAGTGAATGGGGATTACCCTGTGGTTAGAATTTTCCTCCCAAGCTGCCCTGGTGACCCTTCCAGGATGGAGTGAAGGGGATGGAGGCACCGCTGAATAAATTAATTGGAAAACATAAAGAAGAAACACCCTGCTGAGTGGGTGGCAGGATCCAGAAGAACCTAGACCTGTCCATCAAAACCTGTAAGCAGATTGGCATTAAAGAAGATAATGAGGTAGAGAGGGGGTGCTACACCTCTTTAAGCAATGTCCTAATACACACAAACACATTCTTGCACTTTGCCCTTGCAGATCACGCACATCACTTAGGACACATGACCACCCTAGGTCAGAGTATAAACTGTTGTTTAGTTGAGCTGCAGTATACTGAAGCTGCCTGTGCTCAAACACTTAGGGCATGGCTACCCGCATTAAAGCAGCCCAGTGTGCTCTAACTCATGACGTGTCCATACTGACAAGACACGTAGAGTGCTCCGACTCCGCAGCTAGAGCGCTCCCAGTACTCCACCTCAGCGAGTGGAATAATATTTGATGTGCCCCTGGTGGAGTGCTGCTGCGCCAGTGTGGATGCCCTGGTCTGTTAATGCACTCTGATTAGCCTCCAGATCAGAGCGCATTGTCCCACAATGCCTGTTCTAGACACTGTGGTCATCACTTTGAACTTTACTGCCCTGCCCTCAGGTGACCAACCGTCAGACCCGGCCTTTAAATTCTCCGGGAATTTTGAAAATCCCCTTCCTGTTTGCCCAGCCAGGTGTGGAGTGCTCTCAGCAAATCTTTCCAGGTGACTGTGCCGCCACGCACCAGGCAATCACCAGTATGGAGCAATGGTGACGTGCTGGACCTCATTAGTGTTTGCGGGGGAGGAAGCTGTCCAGTCATAGCTGCACCCCAGCTGTAGGAATTATGATGCCTTTGGGCAGATATTAAGGGACGTAATGGAAAAGGGCCATGACCGGGATGCTCTGCAGTGCAGCGTTAAAGTGAGGGAGCTGCAGAATGCCTACCAAAAAGCCCGTGAGTCAAACAGCTGCTCCAGTGCTGCCCACACCACCTGCTGTTTCTACAAAGAGCTGGACGCGATACTTGGGGGTGACCCCACCTCCACTCCGAGCACCACGATGGACACTTCAGAGCCCAGTCCAACAAGGCAGGGGGAGGAGCAAGGTGGGATCGAGGGTGCTGAGGAGGAGGAAGACATCCTGGCATCCCTAGATGCATGCAGCCAGGAGCTGCTCTCAAGCCACGAGGAAGGTAAGCAGTCAAAGCAGCCACTGTTTGGGGAAGGACAAACACCAGAGAAGGTTCTCAGTAAGCGGTTTTTATTTTGGGAAGGAAGTTATTCGGTGCAGGCTCTTGGGGTGAGGAGGGTTAAGGCTGCACGCATGCCTAGATGTGGAATAGGGTGTTGATGTGCTCTCTCACATCGCGGTAATCGGCCTTAGTGATCTCTTCAAAGGTCTCATCCAGAATTTGGGCAATGTGCTTGTGTAGGTTTCGTGTGAGAGCCACTATGGTCCTTGTCCCAGTCAGGCTAACATGTCTGTGCCACTGTGCCGTGAGGGGAGGGGGAACCATTGCTGCACACAGGCAAGCTGCATATGGGCCAGAGCGAAAGCCGCATTGTAGTAGAAGACCCTTCCTTGCTTCCCAGGTCACCCTCAGCAGCGAGATATCTTCCAGGATGAACTCCTGTGGAAAAAGTGGGGACAATGTTCAGTATAGGGAGCCCCTGCAGCTGTTAGCTCTCCCCAAGGCACAGAAACCGAGAGGACAGTACAGCCATGAAAGAATCAGTCCCCCTTGACTCTGTGCTTACTCACCATTTTGGGGTTCTCGGGGGTTATGTACACTCGCTTTGGGAAGGCAAATTATGCTGTTGTGTAGACTGTGCTTGCCCTTAAGTACAGAGGAATTCTTGCTCTGTCTGGTGTGAACAAAACTCCCTCTCTAAGTGTTGCATTTTGCCTTTACAGATGCAACTTTGAGATCTCAGCTGTCCGTGTTATCACCGGCCAAGAGGCTGCAAAGAATCAGGAAGAGGCCATGTAGAAGCAGAGGACATGCATGCAGCACTCCCTTAATGAAAACCAAAAAGTGCAGGAGTGGCAGGAGAGTGAAAGGAGGATCCGCCAGCAGAATGCGGATCACCAGCACCAAAGCACAGAGCGGCTGATAAGCATTATGGAGCACCAAGCGGACTCGATCCAGGAGCCTGTAGCCATGCAGGCAAAGCACTACCGCGTCCTCCCAGCCCTATAGTCCTTGTCCCAAAACTCTTTCCCTTGTGCCCCTATGTCACCTCCAACCCACTTTCCCCAACATCTGGGTTCTTATCGCCATCAGCTGCCTCCAACACCTGTAGCTTCACCATCCAGCCCTTAAAACTATTACTCTTACCCACTGCACTCAGCCCCTATTACCATGCAGTATACCCATCCTAAACTGCAGCACTCATTGCACAGCATTCCAAACAGGAAGGCTGAGTATGACAACAGGACATACATAAATCTGTGATTGTACCATTCCCCACCCTGCTGCCCTTTCTGTTTCCCAAGCAGTTCTGTTTCTTTTCAATACATGGATTTTTTTACTTTTGAAAACGCTTTATTATTGCATAAAATAAGATACCTTAGCCCAGGAAAGCAATAGGCACTGCAAGTCAGTGTATCATACATAGCAAACACAGATTACTACTCACATTCGAACCACTGCACTTCACTCCTGTGCAGGGTACCAGACATTACTGGTGGCTTTCAGTCTCAAATTGCTCCCTCAAGGCATCCCTAATTTTTGCAGCCCCACGCTGGGCCCCTCTAATAGCCCTGCTTTCTGGCTGTTCAAATTCAGCCTCCAGGTGTTGAACCTCCAAGTTCCATGCGTGAGTGAATCTTTCACCCTTCCCTTCACAAATGTTATGGAGAGTACAGCATGCAGATAAAACTGTGGGGATGCTGTCATCAGCCAGATCCAGCTTCTCATACAGAGAGTGCCAGTGGCCCTTTAAATGGGCAAAAGCACACTCCACAGTCATTCTGCACTGGCTCAGCCTGTCGTTGAACTGCTTCTTGCTGCTGTCAAGGCTCCTTGTGTAGGGTTTCATGAGCCACAGCATTAAAGGGTAGGCGGGGTCTCCAAGGATCACAATGGGCATTTCGACTTTCCCTATGGTGATCTTCTGGTCTAGGAAAAAAGTCCCAGCTTGCAGCTTCCTGAACAGGCTGTATTCCAAAAGATGCGTGCATCATTTACCTTTCTGGGCCAGCCTGCATTAAGGTCAATGAAATGCCCACAGTGATCCACAAGTGCCTGGAGAACCATAGAGAAATAGCCCTTCCGATTAATGTACTCGGAGGCTAGGTGGGCTGGTGCCAGAATTGGAATATGCGTCCCATCTATTGCCCCTCTGCAGTTAGGGAAACCCATTTGTGCAAAGCCAGCCACAACGTCATGCACGTTACCCAAAGTCATGGTTCTTCTGAGCAGGATGCAATTAATGGCCCTGCAAACTTGCATCAACACAATTCCAATGGTTAACCTCCCCACTCCAAACTGGTTAGTGACCCATCAGTAGCTGTCTGGAGTTGCCAGCTTCCATACTGCAATAGCCACCTGCTTCTCCACCATCAGGGCAGCTCTCAATCTCATGTTCTAGTGCTGCAGGGTGGGGGCGAGCTCCTCACACAGTCCCTTGAAAGTGGCTTTTCTTACGTGAAAGTTCTGCAGCCACTGTTCGTCATCCCAGACTTGCAGGACGATGTGATCCCACCACTCGGTGCTTGTTTCCCGAGCCCAAAAGCGCCATTCCACGGTGCTGAGCATGTCCGTGAATGCCACAAGCAATCTCGTGTCGTATGCGTTACTCAAGTCGATATCATCGTTCGAGTCCTCACTGTCACTTTGGATCTTAAGGAATAACTTGACTGCCAAATGTGATGTGCTGGCGAGACTTGTCAGCATATTTTCTCAGCAGTTCAGGCTCCGTTCCTGCAGACCAAAAGGGAAGACAGAGCCCGCAGTACAAAAAAAGTTGAAAGATGGCGCCAATTGTGGACGGAAGCAGAGGAATTTCTGGGATGCGAACTGATCCATCATGGGGTGTTGGGACAGGACCCAGAATACCTCGCCCCTTTCCCTTCCCACAAGCCACAGTGCCAGAATGGGAAGAGGTGCTCTGTGGGATAGCTGCCCACAATGCACTGCTCCCAGGGCCGTTGCAAGTGCTGCAAATGTGGACACGTCACTGCCCTTGCAGCTGTCAGTGTGGACAGACTGCAGCACTTTCCCTACTGCGCTCTACGAAGGCTAGTTTAACTCAAAGAGCTCTACGTTTGCAAGTGTAGCTGTACCCTGTATCTACTCTTTGAAACAGAACCACACCTGCTAAACTTTATAACCCCTCCAGTCTTATGCACAGGATGCTATCTAACATTATACTTTCACTTAGCCATTGTTAAACCCACTCTCCTATCCTCTCTCTGCTGACAATCCGCAGGGCAAGAAGAGCCCAGTGCACTGTTACTGACACAACCTATGGAACTCAGTGCTGGATCTCTCAAGGTACACATGCACCACTCTCCTTTGATCATGCATATTGGGGTGGGAGAGGACAGGGAGCAGGGCTCAGGACTGCTCAGATCTCCTATCACAATCACACCTCCGTCAAGTTCTTCCAGCCAATTCTTCCATTCAGTATAGCTACACCTAACACAGTGAATGCAACTGAAGTGCATGCAGATAATACCCCCTAGCTATTGCCAGCTCCAGGAGGGCACAGTAAAGGCTGCATTGGCATGTACCTTAATTGTGTATTTCCTTGTTTCCAGAGGTTTGCATTTAGCTGAACTTTATGTTCTAGAAGGGTATAATATACCAAAGGGCAACCGTACCTCTGTATTAACTAAGCTTTGTGTCACTGAATTTATACAATGGTTACTACCAGGCATGCCACAAAATATCCCGATTAAAAAACTTATTGAACGTAATGAATAAGTATGATATAGCTTTATTTTTAAAGAGCAGTTCATTTGACTTTCTAGATTGTTACACCATTTGTATGCTGTGAGAAAACAGCATGAAGACTCAGGGCCTTCATCTGCACTACCGTGACTTTTTTTTTTTCTTCCAGATTATTTCAAAATTACCAGCTCTAAGTGAGAGCCTGTTCCTGCAAGAATCCTATGGAAGTAAGTGGGTGTTACACAGACACAGTGCTTGCACACTGAGGTTTTGAATTGCATGTTTTATGCATTCAATTATTGAATTCAGCTATTCATTGCTTAAACTACCCTCCTGTTTTTTTCTCTTCTTATCCCCTAAAACAGCTGGACCACAGTCAGCTGTGTTTCAGGAAGTTGTTATCATTTGCTACTTCCATTCCTTTCAACACTTGTGCTGATAATAGAATGTCACAATGTCCTGTGCCCATCTCCAGTACGAGACATTATATTGACCCCCACATTGGTCATCAGCAGGGTTTAAACCCAGAGCCTCTAGAATCACAGAAAAGACTTCTGCTGCTTGAGCTAATGGAATAACTGATAGCAGCTATCAGCAGTTATCCTCTGTGTGGACCAGCCACTAAAGGTGATGCAACAAGAATTTGCTAAATACACAACTATTTCTGCTTCTGCCCAGCAAGAAGTTTGAGAATCTGTATTTCTGGGTTTTATGCCTGCCTTCTAGGGCCATGGTGCGAGGCCTTGTGTTGTAAGAGCTGTGAAGTGAACAAAATTATCCACACAAGACAGTGGAATAGCTGAGACTAGAATTCATGATATCCTGGCTCAGTAGTTCAACACAGTTTTCCTTAGTTCAAAGGATATGATGGTTGCAGCAGTTCTCTGCAGGGGTTAGTGCATGCTCAATCGAGTTGGCATATTTGCAGATCTTTAGCCGCAAACCTCTAACAAGTTCTACTGAGCATGTGTGAGGAACAACTTTTCAGACCCTGAGCAAATGTAGATGAATGTGCAAAATTAACCCCAAATTATCCTCTTGCACCAAAGCATGGAGACACTAGAGCACTTCAAAAAAAGACTGTTTGTTTGGAAAAAATATTAACAGAGGGAAGATTCCAAGAATGACATTAAGGAAAAATAATAAACCGATGAAATCCTTTTGCTGATGCTTAAAAACATTGAAACAGCCAGGTGGAATGAAAAATATCAACCCAAAGGGTTACAGTTTTTGGCAAAATTATAAACTGAAAATGTGGGCTTATAATGAAAAATGTTAGGCAATGTTATCTGTAGGCAGCGCTTCACCAATACACAGCGCTATTTCTTTACTGCAGCATGTAAAGACTTCCCTTTCTTTATATGTCCAATACATATTAATACATGTGATAAATGAAGGTTCGGAGGGATAGCTCCCTTTTATGGACAGCCAGCCAGTAGCTATAAAATCCCTATTGTTAGCTGTTCTCTAATTGCTCTACCTGTAAAGGGTTAAAAAGTAGCACTTCCTTTTACCTATTCATAGCAGTGAGTGGGCACCTTGGCAAAAGAGGCAATGGGAAGGCTAAAACTTGTTTAAATTGAGAAAAGATTCCCCTTTTGTTTCTGTCTGTCTGTTCTATTTTCTGGGGGAGAGGTGGACAGGGCTACCTGAGAGCTGTAAGAAGCTTGGGCCACGTATGAAAAAATCATCAGGATCATACCTAGAAACTACTCATTTAAAACCTCAGATATGTAAGTAGATCAGGAAATGTCTAGGAAGATGCAATTAGGTTTATCCCTTTTATTTATTTTTGGCTTGTGGATTCCTCTGTGCTAACTCCAGGTGCTTTTGTTTTGCTTGTAACCTTTAAACTGGACTTCAAGAAAGCTATTCTTGGTGCTTAATCCTTGTAGCTGCTCTTTTAAAACCAAGCAATAGCCTGAATTTGCAGATGTATTTTCTTTCTCTTTTTTTAAATAAAATTTACTTTTTTTAAGAACAGAATTGGATTTTTGTGTCTTAAGAGGTTTGTGCACATGTTGTTAAATTAGCTGATTTCCTTTTTTTTCATTTGGCTTTTCCCCGGGGGGTGAAAGGGCTTGAGCATACCCCACAGGAAGCAATTCCCAAGTGCGCCTTCCTGGGCTTGCAAAGAGGTTCTGCATTTGAGTGGTGGCAGCATCTACCAAGCCAAGGCCAGAAAAAAGTTGTAACCTTGGGAATAATACAGGTCTGGAGTGGCCAGTATTAATTTTTAGAGTCCTTGTGGGGTCCCCACTTTTTGCACTCGAAGTGCCAGAGTGGGGAATTAGCCTTGACAAAATATCTGGAAAACATTGACAACATCAAAGCACTTTACACCTTGGGACAGTTGGGCCATGATTGTCTACACCAGGGGTAGGCAAACTTATGGCACACGTGCCAAAGGCAGTAAGCGAACTGATTTTCAGTGGCACTCTCACTGTCCAGGTCCTGGCCACTGGTCTGGGGGGCTCTGCATTTTAATTTAATTTTAAATGAAACTCCTTAAACATTTTAAAAACCTTATTTACTTTACATACAACAATAGTTTAGTTATATATTAAAGACTTATAGAAAGAGACCTTCTAAAAACATTAAAATGTATTATTGGCACACGAAAGCTTAAATTAGGGTGAATAAATGAAAACTCTGCACACCACTTCTGAAAACTTGCCGACCCCTGCTCTACACACAAGGACTTGGGATTTTTTGTTTAGTTTTTCCCCCAAACATGTCCTATAGTTATGTCACCTCCATCATTAGATTTAGTTTGTGTAATGTCTTCTAAAAATCATAGTTATCTTATTGGATTTAATCATTTGATTCTTGCAGATGCTAGTGAGTTGGGGTGGTGATAAACAAGTATATGTCCTGAAGGGTGAAAAGAAAAACCAAGTTGAAAACTTTGGATTGAAGGAGACAAATTGCATGTGGTAAGAGTTGATTTGCAGGGATACAGCATAGCATATAGTTTCCAGGTTTGGTGGAGTTTTTGTTGCGGGTTTACCATCATCTTTCTTACATAGCTGTTAAATGCTAATAACCTCTTTCATAACACTCACTGGGCTTAATTTATCTCCACCTTCCTCCCTGTTAAGCCACATATCTTCTGAGGATTTTGCTTCAGTCTACTGCACTGCAGCCATTAACTCTTCCCATTTAATAGTACCTCATAGTGGACCACAAGCTAAATATGAGTCAACAGTGTGATACTGTTGCAAAAAAAGCAAACGTGATTCTGGGATGCATTAACAGGTGTGTTGTAAACAAGACATGAGAAGTCATTCTTCCGCTCTACTCTGCGCTGGTTAGGCCTCAGCTGGAGTATTGTGTCCAGTTCTGGGCACCGCATTTCAAGAAAGATGTTTAGAAATTGGAGAGGGTCCAGAGAAGAGCAACAAGAATGATTAAAGGTCTTGAGAACATGACCTAGGAAGGAAGGCTGAAAGAATTGGGTTTATTTAGTTTGGAAAAGAGAAGACTGAGAGGGGACATGATAGCAGTTTTCAGGTATCTAAAAGGGTGTCATCAGGAGGAGGGAGAAAACTTGTTCACCTTAGCCTCTAATGATAGAACACGAAGCAATGGGCTTAAACTGCAGCAAGGGAGATTTAGGTTGGACATTAGGAAAAAGTTCCTAACTGTCAGGGTAGTTAAACACTGGAATAAATTGCCTAGGGAGGTTGTGGAATCTCCATCTCTGGAGATATTTAAGAGTAGGTTAGATAAATGTCTATCAGGGATGGTCTAGACAGTATTTGGTCCTGCCATGAGGGCAGGGGACTGGACTCAATGACCTCTCGAGGTCCCTTCCAGTCCTAGAGTCTATGAATCTATGAATCTATTAAATGAATTTGAGTTCTGAAATAAACACTCAACAATCAACCACAGTATTCACCTGATGGAAAAAGCTTCTATAGCAAAGTGTTTGCTTATTCCACAAAACAAAACTCTAGCTAGAATTATGCAATAATCTAGATCATAAAATAATTGCAAGATTTCTCAGGGGAATCTAGCAAACAGTCAACAAGCTAATGGCAATGTAGCTATTAAAAAAAACTGAACAGATGACTTAATAAACTGGGATCCAAAGGGAAATGCAGTGAGCCTGAGAGGCCATATGGGCCTGTAGAGAAAATAAGGCAGTCAGTGAAGTTTAGAAAAATAAATGAGTTTACCTAATACTGGACTCCAGGAAAGACAGTCCCAGGCAGGAAAACATTGGGCCCTAAGGACTCAGATACCTTCTGAAATAGGCAGCAGCACACTGTATATTTATGTCACCAGATTTGGGTCTAGATAGATAATTTGTACAATATGAATTTCTCCCACAGTGGAACTGGAGTGTTGGCTATAATACAGACTTATAAATTTAATCAAGTAAGGATTAGTTAAGTGCACTGATGTTTTCTTTCTTTAGCATTTCCCCTTTTTCACATTGTCTTGTTAAAATTAATTCTATGCAATTACATAAACTTACCAGAGGCTACATATTTACACTGTAGATGCTTGTGATAGGCATGTTAAACTGCCTTAACCTGGTACAATTCGAAGATCAATAACCTGTGTGTGTGCATGTATATAATATACATCAAAATACAATATCCAAACCAGCTGATAGGCAGACTCTTATTATCCTATTACAATATCAATTTCACTGACAAGTTCTAATTATTGGCATGAGGATTCAAGTCGGAAGTCCCTTGAAGGAGCTAAGGGACATGCTGTCCGGGGAGGCAACAGCTTGGGAGGGTGGAAGCCATTAGCTGCTGAAACACTATTGTAATTAG
Source organism: Gopherus flavomarginatus (assembly GCF_025201925.1). Taxonomy (NCBI): domain Eukaryota; kingdom Metazoa; phylum Chordata; order Testudines; family Testudinidae; genus Gopherus; species Gopherus flavomarginatus. The sequence goes on along the minus strand of NC_066624.1, from coordinate 72,360,739 downwards.
CGACAAAGAGTCCTGTGGCACCTTATAGACTAACAGATGCAGTGGTTTCCCCAGGAATTGAAATTAGAGGGGGTGTTCAAATTTATAGGGGGGGTGTCAGGTCCAATGAGATATATAAAAGAGATATGAATAAAGTAAATGTTTTGTTAGGATTATGCAAATTTAACATAAGGAAAATGCAAGTTACACCAAAACACATAACACATCTAGATTTCTAAAAAAAAATAATTAAAAAAAATGTGTTTAATTTAAATTGACTTTTGAAAAGTAAGCCATCATGGGATAAGAGGGCAGTCTTCTCATGGATCAGTAATTGGTTAAAAGATGGGAAACAAAGGATAGGAATAAATTATCAGTTTTCAGAATGGAGAGAGATAAATAGTGGTATCCTTGAGGGGTCAGTACTGGGACCAGTACTGTTCAACATATTCATCTGGAAAAATGGGTAAACAGTGAGGTGGCAAAATTTGCAGATGATACAAAACTATACAAGATAGTTAAGTCCCAGGCAGACTGTGAAGAGCTAGAAAGGGATCTCACAAAACTGGGTGACTGGGCAACAAAATGGCAAATTAAATTCAATGTTGATAAATGCAAAGTAATGCACATTGGAAAGCAATCTCAACTATACATACAAAATGATGGCATCTGAATTAGCTGTTAACACTCATGAAAGAGATCATGGAGTCATTGTGGATTGTTCTCTGAAAACATCCACTCAATGTGCAGCAGCAGTCACAAAAGCAAACAGTGTTGGGAATCATTAAGAAAGGGACAGATAATAAGACAGAAAATATCACATTGCCTCTGTATAAATCCATAGTATGCCCACACCTTGAATAGTGTGTGCAGATCTGGTCACCGATCCTAAAAAATATATCTTGGAATTGGAAAAGGTACAGAGATGGGCAACTAAAATGATCAGGGATATGAAACAGGAGGAGAGATTAAAATGACTGGGAATTTTCAGCTTAGAAAAGAGATGACTAATGGGGTTATGATAGAGGTCTACAAAATCTTGACTGGTGCGAAGAAAGTGAATAACGAAATTTTATTTAATCCTTCACATAACAGAAGAACTAGCAGTCACCCAATGAAATTAATAGGCAGCAGGTTTTAAAACAACAAAAGGAAGTACTTCTTCACACAATATAAAGTCAACCCAGGGAACTCTTTGCCAGGGGATGCTGTGAAGACCAAAACTATAACAGGATTATAAAAACAACTAGATAAATTCCTGGAGAACAGGTCCATCTGTGGCTATTAGCCAGGACGGGGAGGGATGCAATACCATGCTCTGAGTGTCCCTAGCCCATTTGCCAGAAACTGGGAATGGCCAACAGGGGATGGTCACTTGATGATTACCTGTTCTGTTCATTCCCTCTGGCATTGGCTACTATTATAAGACAGGGTACTGGGCTATATGGACCATTGGTCTGACCCAGTATGACCATTCTTATGTAAAAATTAATTATAATAATAAAAATGTTTAGTACAGAAGCTCCCCAATATAATGACCTCCCAAGATAGCAACAATGTGAGATAACAACCTTGGCAAATAATGCATTTTAAAAAGCTTGGCCTACTAGGAAACATATTTATATAAGTTTCCATTCCCAGTCACAAATCTAGCATTCTGGAGCAAAGTGACTAAAATATAGTCCAACAAACAAATGTTTATTCAACATGCCCCTCACTTTTCCCTCCACCGCACTCCACTCACCAGTGTTGTCTTTGGTCAGTGTAGACTCAGAGTTCAGAGGTGCTTTCACGTGAGTACACCTTCCAGGTGGGGGACAAGAAGGCACCTTGCTTGTTCCTCCAGCTGCTCACTGTTTGCTCTGGCCACGTCTGTTCGTTGTGCCACCGTTCACTCCACCGCTCTGTTGCCAATGGCCCTGCGCAGTCACCTTCTGCTGCCACCTGCCCCTGTGACCTCTGCGAGTTGGTCTCTTGAGGTTCCACCAGCTCTCAGTCATTTCAGCTGAGCTCTCATTGGGGGAACCTCGCTGCTAGTGCAGTCTGAGCTGTCTCTTCCACAAAAATGCTGTCCCACAGGAACACTGTCCCCACAACAGGACTAAGCACTTAGACCTGATTGTCAGTGATTTCAGCTGCAGTGGTCACTTAACAGAACAAAAGACTATCTATGGAGCCTAATCAGCTCTGTCTTTAAACAGTGGAGAGGGACAGATCCCCACTCTCTCTCTTGATGCCTTCAAATCATCACAGGCTAAGTACAGTTCTACTGCCCTTTACTCACAATAAGAACAACATTTCATCCCCCCCCCGCCCCCAACCCCAGCCAAAATCTATCACTTGGACAACACAGCTCTGTTTGCTGGATACCTAGGTAGATTAGGTGTGAATGTAAATATAATCTGGCCCCACAGCCCCAGCTCATCACTAGCTGTCAGGGAGAGCTCATTTAGACTTTGCTTACAAATCATCATTTGATATTATCAGGTTGGCCAACATCATGAATGCACTGACATAAAAAAAAACAACAGCTGTATAAGGAAGCAAGGAAGCTAGTCTATGTTCATACTTTTCAAATCTAGTATACTTCTTCAGATACACATATTTTATCATACACTGTATAAGCTTTTAAGTGTATATTAATGTTTCAGTTTAAATTCAGATTTCCAAACAGTCTCTAAATTGGTATGTAACTAGCTCACAAAACTAGGGGGGGTGTTGGGGAAATTCAGGGGAGGTGTACAACCCTCCTGGGGGGGGGTCTAGGGAAATCACTGAACAGATGTATTGGAGCATGAGCTTTCATGGATGAATACGAAGTGGGTATTCGCCCACGAAAGCTTATGCTCCAATATGTCTTTTAATCTATAAGGTGCCACAGGACTCTTTGTCGCTTTTTACAGATCCAGACTAACACGGCAACCCCTCTGATACTATTGTAATTGTTTCCTACTAACTACTGTTTTAATTATACCCTCTTTTTGTAATTCCCTTGTTACTTCAGTGCATCTAATCAATAATAGGATGTTTTAATATTAAAGTGTGCCAAATCCCATCACTATAGAGAAATTTCAATGCATGTATATTTTCATACATTACTTTTTAAAGTTTAATGCAAGTGTCAAAATCTAATTACTGAAATCTGCAGGAAGCAGCTGGTCTTTCAGTGTGGGTTTTTTTTTATGGGAAGCAGCTAAATATAGGAAATGTAGCTTGCAACACTATATACTTACCAATTGTTTTACTGCTGTAGGATTTAATGTGTGAAGACCAGGTGTGCCGTCAAGTATTTAAGAAAAAGTAAACTGACCAGAAAACCCAGACAGATTCGTATCATGCAGTTAATCTGTTTTTTGCTTCATTTAAAATGCTATGGAATGCCAACTTGATACTGCCATGTAAATGCATTTCTGGGCATCTTTAATGAGACAAACATCCTGTAACAAATAAGCAAGCAGTTAAGCATATTATTTCTGTATTGACTTTGTTGCTGAATGGGAGTGCAGGTTAGGGAAACATGGGGAGGGTGCAGGGACACACAGAGACCTATGTCCCCGACTAAATGGAAAAGGCTAGGGGTCTGCATGGGGTGGGATGCTCTCTAACTCCCTAACAGTCTCTTCCTGCCCAAAAAACTCTGTTCCATACTTCTCGCTCCCACACCCAACAACTGTCCAAGTTCACACCCAGACCCCTTCCCAGAAATTACTTCCCTCAATTTCAGCTGCTCTATTACCCCTACTCCCCCCAAGCCCTTGCACTGCTTCTGAGATGTGCAGGAAATACACTTTTGTATTGTTGTTTAAATTAATTATTACTCAAAGTTCTGTATTAATATGCCTAGTAACTAATCTATTTGTCAAATATTTCCAGAATTGCTTTGTTCTCTGTATTGCTACAGATATACTTGCTGGCAGGTATTTTGAAATAATTACCAAAATAATTGAAACTGGCATGATTATATCGTGTTTATTTTGACAAAATATGCAGAATTTTAAAATATTGGGTGTAGAATTTTTAATTTTTTGGTACAGAATTCCCTCAGGAGTATTCTATGGAATCCTACACTCATTCACTCACCTGGCAGAGGAGAGACTATGATTACAAGGTGGTTTTCCCAGGGTGAAGCTTATCCATTGCACTCCAAGTGTGGTGACCTCTGCCATATCCCCACTTGCAGGAAACTTGACTGCATAAGTTGTGGTGGTGGTTGGGGGAATTGTGTCTAGACTTTCCCTGAAGGGCGGCGTTTGAGGAACCCAACAACCACCAGCTGCCTATGACTCCTTCTTTAAACCCTCTTGCCTCTCTGTGTAGGATCTTAAGTTTCCCCAAAGAAAAAAATCCAATAGGTCTTCCCCTCTACCCACTCCCTCCAGGTTTCTTAGCACACTCCTCTTCTTTCTCCAGCACTGATGTTTTCTGCTAGCTCTCTTCATGCACATATATATACACACATATATATATACTGCCCCTGGAAATTCCCACTACATGTATCCGATGAAGTGGGTATTCACCCATGAAAGCTCATGCTCCAAAATGTCTGTTAGTCTATAAGGTGCCACAGGACTCTTTGCTGCTTTTACAGATCCAGACTAACACGGCTACCCCTTTGATACTCTGTTCCTTCAGTCTCTCCTTATGCTTCCATGACCTATAGTATTACAAACACTGAAGTGTTTAAATGTCAGATCCCCAAAATTGTGAATTGCCTTGGGTTTTTTATTGGCCTTTTAGTTTCTGAGAGATTAGGGTACATGTGGTGATTCAGGGAACGTATGTACAACTTATGAATTCTGGCTGACATTATACTACTATGAAAATTGATGTATCAGTAATGCCCTTCTATGTGTACCTACTATGAGCTGATAGGGTTGTCAGATCTCTGCTAGAGCAGGGACAATAATGGGTCATGACAACTTCACAACTCTAACCACAGTGGTCATGCTAAGGAGGGTGTGAGAGTTGAGAAACCAGTTCTCTCCCACTTCCCTCAATAGGTGATGGGGTTTGGTGCAGTGGAAAGTTACCAAGCAGGCCAAAGTGACAAGTGATTAAGAAGGTTATAAAAAGGACTGTGGGGGATGGGCTTGGGGGTAGGGGTGAGTGAGAGAGGAACCATGCAGACAGGAGGGGAAGGGGGTTGATAGCCACCGTAATGGAAGGCAAGCTGCGGAGAGAAGGCTCCATGTTTCAGGACAGAGGCCATACACTGGAATGGACTTGTGGCTTAACCAAGGACTCTGATCCCAGTCCTAAGAATGCTGTGGAGCAGTGAGGAAACTGAAGTAGGAAAATGAGTGGTTTATTATTTGTATAGGTCTGTGTATTTCTCATGCTATTAAAGAGAAATGTTGTATGCAAGTCCTGTACAACATTTATGTGGGTTATGTGCTACACCTTATGTGGGCCCTTGAAGAGGTAACCCAGAGAGCTCACACCTTCAGCTGAAGCTCTGGGAGGGAGGTGTTGATGCTAAGTGGGGAGTCTGAGGAGTTAGCACTGGTTCCAAGGATTTGACACAAGGACTGCATGTGCTAAGGTCTCAGGCTGGGATGCTAGGCAGAGGATCTGCACTCTGAGAGCGTGCTTAGGGCTCCCCAAGCTAGGGACGGTGCCTGGGCTCTGTTCAAACTCCAGGGGCTGAATTCCTTCACAACAGTCTGGTGAACGGCCAAGAGACAGTGCTTGAGTGGACTTGTGACAGAACACTCTCAGGTCATGTTTTCAAGCATGTGTCTCAACTATGAGGTCTAGAAACAGTGTTCTTTTTAATGAAAGCTGAGATTCCCATCATCACATGCCTCCAGGAGCTTGGTTTTTTAAGAAACACCAAATATCATACAGGATGGCAACACTGACTTTTTATCCTCCTGCCCAAGCTTGTCTTCTCTTTCTCTTTCATCAGGATTACAGTAACTCCTCATTTAATGCTGTAGTTATGTTTCTGAAAAATGTGACTTTATGCGAAATGATATTAAGTGAATCTAATTTCCCCATAAGAATTAATGTAAATGGGGGCGGGGGAGGTTCCAGGGAAATTTTTGTCTCCAGTCAAAAGACATTATATACGTATACAGTATACGTTTTAAACAATTTTAAACAAACAGTTTAATATTTTACACAGCAATGAATGAGTGTGAAGCTTGGTTGAGGTGGTGGAGTAAGAGGGTGGATATTTCCCAGGGAATGCCTTGCTGCTGAATGATGAACTAGCACTCAGCTGAACCCTCAAGGGTTAATACGCTGTTGTTAATGTAGCCTCACACTCTACAAGGCAGCATGGACTGAGGCAGGAGGGAGGAAACACAATAGATGCAGAGCAGTAGCTGCAAACACTTCCCTGCAAAAACTGAACATGATGACGAGCCCACGTTATCCAGCTGGAGTGCACCACTCCCTCCTCCTGACAGCACATGCACAGCTGCACAGGTGCTGACTTTCCAAAGTGCTGAGGGGTGCATGCATGAGTGAGAGAGAGATGTACATTGCCCCTCTAAGTACACTGACCCCACTTCAAGTATGTTGCTCTTTTAAGCAGATCAGCCAGTTCAGACAGGAAGCAACAGCTTTCACCAAGCTCCCTCCTTTCTGCCCCTGAGCCCTGTCCCCTCCCCCCTGCTTTGCGGAGAAGGGGAACATCCTGATATCAGAACCCCTCTCCCCCCCTCCTGCAGGAAGCTCTGGGGAGCAGCTCCAAGGCAGGGCAGGAGCAGCATGGCAGTGAAGGGAGGGACAGCTGAACTGGGGCTGGGCAGCTGCCATGCCATATGCCTTACAAAGAATTTAGAGGGGGAGGGGGACTGCTGCCCCTCCCCCGCAGTTCTAATCCCCACAAGGAGGGGCTGCTCTTCCAGAGAATCCTGCAAGCAGTGGACAAAGCAGGCAGCTGCCAAACTAAGTTATAAGGAAGCACTGAGCAACTTTAAACGAGCTTGTTCCCTAACTGATCAGCAATGAAGTGACATTAACCGGGACAACATTAAGAGAGGAGTTACTGTATATCCTAACCAGTAAAAACACAAGACTGTTTTGATTTCTCTTATTTTTGGGTAAAAAGCAGGCTGGGGAAAAGCCAGCCTACGAACTCAGCCTTGACATGATCCCAGGCATTCATTCTTGTGGCTTTCAGACTGTAAATGCTCTAAAGCAGGTACTGTTTTTCTTCTGTGTTTGTACAGTGTCCAGCACAATGAGATTCCAATCCTCATTTGGGTATTTGAGCTGTATCCATAATAGAAATAACTGTGAAACTGGAGATAAAAATGGCTATTCTTGTAATTATTTCCTTCATTGCTAGACTCAAATGATCTTTATAATTTACTAGAGACAGGGTTGTAAGTCCTCTGGCAACAGTGCCAGTGGAAATGAACAGTGAGGGTTTATCACATAGTGGTGTTGTGTTTGAGTAGAAATCTGACATTGATTGTACCGTTTCTATTTCATTTTGTTCTGGGTTGTTCTGGGTTGCCATGGGCATAGATGACACAACCTTTTGCATTTTGGTTGCTAATCTGAATTTGGCCCAACTCTGTAGCAATTTCAAGTACATGAATATTGAAGTATCTACGCAAGACTTTCGTGAAATGGGTTGAAAGCCTTTCAGTGCAGTGCAAGTGGACAGTTCCTTACAGCACATAAGGTGAGCTAATTGTGATGGCAGTTTAACAGTCTCTCACTGGAGAAGCAAAAAACTGCATGGGCAAAGAGACCCATCTACCCTCTCAGGGTTGTGAATGGAGGCACAATGAGAGGGCTAGCATGGCATTGCAATTCTGAGCCTGATTCATAGTGATACCAGTTCACAGGTGTAGGCCTGGCTTGAGATGAGTAAGTGGACCTGGATGAGGCCCCATTTCTTGGGAGACAGGATAAGGGAGATAAATGGATCAACAGGCTGGAAACACAGTATTTGTACTAGCTAAGATGGGGTGAACACTCAAGGAACCATTTATAGTGGACGAGATAACAATGGATAAAATAAGTCAGGAACATAAGATGAGGTACAAGATATGCAGGGACTGTGCATTTTGTACTGAGATTGGTTCCTACAAAGTGATCAAAGTGAAATAAATGTAACAATGTTATAAAGGAAGAGATCTGCTGTGTGACTGAGTGTGTGTTACGCCCTGTACCAGGGGTGGGCAAACTTTTTGGCCTGAGGGCCACATCGGGGTTCTGAAACTGTATGGAGAGGCAGGTAGGGAAGGCTATGCCTCCCCAAACAGCCTGGTCCCCTCCCCGTCAGCTCCCTCCCACATCCTGCCCCCCTCAGAACCTCCGACCCATCCAAGCCCCCCTGCTCCTTGTCCCTTGACCACCCCCTCCCAGGACCGCCCGCCCCTAACTGCCCCCCCTGGAGCTCCATCCCCTATCCAATCCCCCCTGCTCCCTGTCCCCTGACTGCCCCCTGGCTCCTCCTGCCCCTTATCCAACCCCCCCCCCCCGCTCTCTACGCTCTTACCATGCCCCTCAGAGCACCAGGACTGGCAGCTGCGCCGCCTGGCCAGAGCCAGCCACGCCACCGCACAGTCTAGAGCGCAGGGGCAGGAAGGTGGTATGGCAAGCTGAGGCTGCGGGCAAGGGGAACAGCCGGGAAGGAGCCGGGGGCTAGCCTCCTTGGCTGGACAGGATGGTCCCACGGGCCGGATGTGACCCATGGGCTGTAGTTTGTCCACCTCTGCCCTATGACCACTCCTTATGTTTGAGTCTGATCAACTCAGCATCGCTATGCTCACTGCTAAATAGAGGAACCTGAGGGATAAGACTGGACCCAAACTAAGTCCACCCCAAGAAGGGGCAAAAGTGAGGGAGCTTGCATGACCTTGGCTCTGGGGGCAGCCTGAGGCACCATGGCCTGTGCAGGGTTGCCAAGTGCCGGGTTTTCGACTGCAATACCCAGTTGAAAAGGGACCCTGGTGGTTCCAGTCTGCACCGCTGACTGGGCTGTTAAAAGTTTGGTTGGCGGTGCTGTGGGTCTAAGGCAGGCAAGTCCCTACCTGTCCTGGCTCTGTGTTGCACCCTGGAAGCGGTGAGCAGGTCCGGTTCCTAGGCGGGGGCCCACAGAGAGCTCCACGTGCTGCCCCTGCCCTGAACACCAGCTCTGCACTCCCACTGGCTGGAAAGTGCGGGTGCCTCTGGGCGAGAGCAGCATGTGGAGCCTCCTGGTACCCCCTGCTTTGGAACTGGAACTGCTGACCATTTGCGGGGCACAGTGTGGAGCCAGAACAGGCAGGGAGCCTGCCTTAGCCTCGCTGATCAGGAGCTGCCTGAGGTAAGCCTGCGCTCCAACCCCCTGCCCTAGCCCTGAGACCCCCAAACCCGAAGCCCCCTCCTGCACCTCAAACCTCTCATCCCCAGCCCAGAACCCATACCCCTCCTGCACCCCAACCCCCTGCCTCAACCTGCAGCCCTCGCCCACATGCTGAATCCCTCTGCCCCACCTCCAGTCTGGCATCCCCTCCTGCACCCCAAACACGTTATGCCTAGCCCCACCCTAGAGCTTTCACCCTCAGCCCAGAGCCCTCACCCCTCCCTATGCTCCAAACCCCTGCCTCAACCTGCAGCCCCTGCCCACACTCTGAATCTCTAGGCCCTACTCCCAGCCTGGTGTCCCTTCCTGCACCCTAAACACCTCATCCCTAGCGCCTGCACCCCCTCACACATCCCAACTCCCTGCCCTGGCTCAGAGCCTCCTCCCATACCCTGAACCCCTCATTTCTGGCCCCACTCTGGAGCCTGTACCCTCAGTTAGAGCCCCCACCACCTCAACCCCCTGCCCCTGCCCAGTGAGCCTGGAGGACAGCGAGCCACCAAGGGAGGGATATTGAGGCGGGGCCTCTGAGAAGAGGCGGGGCTAAGGTGTCCAGTGTTGTGTGATTAGAAAGCTGCCAACCCCAGGCATGTGGGAACACAGGGGCACGCCCTGTCTGCCATAGCCACGCTCCAGTCTATCGCCAGTGCCAGGAACCCTGGGGAGCATCAGTGCAGGGCTCCGCGCTGCGGTGGGGAAGAGGGTCCCGCTCACTCTGTGAACAACCAGGCCACCGCTTCTGTAGCAGGGATGACGAAGGGAAGCCCTAACCCTTATCAGGCAGGCAGCAGCGGCCATGACAGCTCCTCGGTTTCCTCCCGTATGGAAACCACAGTTCCCAGCATGCATCGCGGCGCACCGGACCGATGCCGCCGTTCTCGATTCACGGTGCAAAGACTACATGTCCCAGCATGCTTTACGGCACGAAGGAACTATAATTCCCATTAGGCCCCTCTTCTGGGGTTTGGTAGCCGCCCCCCCCTCCCTCCCTCCCTCCCTCCGGGGGAAGCTGATAGTGCGTCGTACATTGGTTTAAGTACAGTAGGCAGGGGCCTCTGGCCCCACAGGCGCCATGGGAACAAGTAGTCCCAGTCCCGCGATGGTTGAGCTGCGGAAGCGCTTGTGAACGGTCTTCTCGTTTTCATTCTACATGTCGCGAGAGCGGCTGGGCCGGAAGCTCCACGTCGGTCAGTTGAGCTCGGAGAGCGACGTCTGAGCTGCTGCTGAGTGGGAGGCTGTGGAACCATGGTGAGTCCGGCCGCAGGGCCAGCTCGGGCCGGGCCTTGTCTCCCCGGGGCTGGCGCAGCTCGCCGGGGGGTGGGGGGCAGAGGGTGGCCGCCGGGCGCGGGGTGGGCCGGGATATACAGGTGATGGGGGTGTGCAGGGTTCCCGTCTCTTGGGGGCTGTAAAGGAACTAGACCCCCATCCCCAGGCGCTCCCCGCTCCTGCAGGTCAGCTCTGTCCCTGAGGCTGTGCGGACGGTGCGTGACAGGTATTAATCCCCCGTGAGATGCTAGGAGCGGATGTGCTGAGGGAACCGGGTCAGGGTGTCAGATCAGTGGTTCTCAGCCGGGGGTATGCGCACCCCTCGGGGTACACAGGTCTTCCAGGGAATACATCAACTCACCTACCTATTTGCCTGGTTTTACAATAGGCTATATGAAAAGCACTAGCGAAATCAGTACAAATTAAAACTTCCTACAAATGATGGCTTGTTTATGCTGCTCTACATACTATATCAGTGTTTCTCAACTGGGGGGAGGGGAGGTTTGATTTGTTTTATAATTATATGGTAAAAATGAGAAAGCAATTTCTCAGTAACAGTGTGGCTGTGACACTTGCTTACAAAATCAGACATGAAAATACAAATAGTTTTCCAGTGAGGTGAAACTTGGGGTATGCAAGACCAATCAGCTTCCTGAAAGGGGTACAGTAATCAGACAGTTAAAGGTGCAGCTCATTGGTATTACAGAGACACAGTGGGTGAGGTAATAGCTGTTATTGGACCAACTTCTGTTAGTGAGAGACACCAGCTTTTGAGGGCTGGTCTACACTACGGGGGAAAATCGATCTTAGATACGCAACTTCAGGTATGTGAATAACGTAGCTGAAGTAGAAGTATCTAAGATCGAATTACCGTCCTCATGGCGTGGGATCGATGTCCGTGGCTCCCCCTGTCGATTCCGCAACTCCGTTCGGGTTGGTGGAGTTACGGAATCGATATAAGTGCCTTCGGGAATCGATACATCACCTCTAGACGAGATGCGATATATCGATCCCCGAGCAATCGATTGCTACCCACCGATACGGCGGGTAGTGAAGACATACCCTGAGCCATGCAGAGCTTCAGATCTGCTCTGTGTGACTTGAAAGCTTGTGTCTGTCACCAGCAGAAATAGGTGTTACTGAGTAGTAAATAAGGTCACCATTTTTAGAACTTCCACATTATGAAATGCCTCATTCTAGAAAAATTACTTTGGCATGAATTCAACCAGTGGAAATTTTAGGTAATTTGGTTTTGTATTGCCAGAGTTATAGGTGAAGTCAAAATCAGGGTATAATGGAAGATTTAAAGTTCTTTTTTTACTTTCTAGTACTTCTTTTAAAACTATCATTGGCTTCTGTGTTTGATTTTTTTTTTTAAAGGAGTTGTCAGACTCCCTTCAATTCCTAATGGACAGGTGTCTCCATTACACATCACAGTCTGTGATAACTGACTTCCTCACTACATTCACAACAGAAGTACAAAGGAGAGAATGGACCTTGAAACTTGCCAACTCTTTTGCATTTGAGGTGGCTTTGTCTATTCCCTATCTGCTCAGTATAGGTTTATGGTCATACTGGGTAGGATGTTGTCTGGAAGCATGCACTGCCCTTCCTTTTCTTGAGCTTATTCTCTAGATACATTTTCCAGTTGTGCAGATCAGGACCTCTTCACAAGCAATATATTCATGTGGATTAAAGAAATAATGCACAAGAACAATCCTCTACATCCTACTTGGACCTTGTCCTGCTCCAGAGAACTCAGTGGGAATGATGCCACTCAGAGCCAGTATTTGTTTATATTCCAAAGACACTCTTACAAGAACTGAGTAAACAAGTAGATAAGATAAGGAACGTGTGAGATATGTGCCGGCAAAACAGAACTGACTGGTTTTATTTTAGGTCTAACCTTCAGTTTTTTTCTTATTTACACTGCATATATGTTAAAACAGTTCCATGCCATTTTTAAGTTGAAGAATAACTTAGCATTCTTAATTTTTCTGATCTCTAGCCTCTCCGACTCGACATTAAGCGAAAACTAACAGCTCGATCTGACCGAGTAAAGAGTGTGGACTTGCACCCCACCGAACCATGGATGTTAGCTAGCCTGTACAATGGCAGTGTCTGTGTTTGGAATCATGAAACACAGGTAAACTTTTTCTACTGTATTCTATTTCTAATTAGAAATAGGAGTGTGTGCAGTGTAGCAATATGGTAATTCATTGATATGTGTATCCTGAAGATAGTAATATCGGAAGCACATTTTTCTGCAGCAAATATATGGAAAGAACTTTTAATAATAATAATCACTGTTTTTTTTTGTTTAAGAAGGCAAAACAAAAAACTATAATTTGCTGAATCACCAAGTGTCTTCAGGAGGCTCATGGGGTTCATGACAGCACTTAACTGTAAGCGGCATTAAAGATCAATGTACTGAAAGGTGGTGCATTTTTAAATTGTAGCCTCAGAGACAAATAAGTACCATGATATAAAGCAGATAGATTAGGATGTTAACCCATCACTGAGCTTTCTGTTTATATGCTAAATGCCCTGAATATTGAGAGTAGTAGGGATGTGAAGCACAAAATTGATCTTGAACTTATTTTTTTCTGTTCAATCTCCCTGAATTTGAGGCTCATTTGTTTGCAATCTGTGTGATGCCTCAGCATATGTTGTTCAGGTGATACCACAAACATTAAGAAACAGTCTAAAGAAAGGCCTATGGAGATCACATAAATTCCAGAGTTTATTAACTATATACAGTGTGATTTATTTTTTGCAAATTATTTTCATTTTAGTTTATTCCAGAAGGTATTAAATGTTTTAAGATTATGCAGAGCTGCACCAGAGTATAAATACCTCCCCTTACCTGTTAAAAAGAAGTACTGATCCATTTCTCTAGGAGCTCCTTGACCATTCTTAAACTTGCAACTATTCAAAAGTGGTCTGTTTTAAGAAATGCTGAACAGATTTAAAAACTGACACTTTCTCAGTAATATACCCTAATATTTCCAATTTTAGACTCTAGTGAAGACCTTTGAAGTATGTGACCTGCCAGTCAGAGCTGCAAAATTTGTGGCAAGAAAAAACTGGGTTGTGACCGGAGCTGTAAGTTGTCATTTTCTGTTTGTCTGTTTCATATACATTCCCCCACTTTTCTCTTTACGTCGTTGCACCCTTACACACCATCCAGAAGTGTGGTTCGATATTAACTTGTACACTGGAAGAAGATAACAGTTTATAGCTGTTCGTTTCCCCAAAACATTCTCCTAAAGCCATTGAATAGAAAGTCTGAGCTTTAAAGTGCCATTCATTTTAAAAACAGAAAAATATAAATTGGTGGTTTACTTTATATTTAGGCCCAATCTATATTACCAACTCAGATAATTTCTGGCAGTGGTTAAAAGATGTGGTATGCACAGTATATTAACAATGTCACTATAATTAGGCTAAAGGACTTGGACTATTGAAGATAATACAATTTTAAAAGTTTCTTGTTTTCTATGTTCTTCCTCAATTATTTTTAATACAGAATCTTCAGAGAAATTTTTGTTCACTTTTAGAACACTAATCCACTTTTATCCATTGAATGTACTTCTTTCCATACTAAAATGTGCTTAATAAATCCATTCTAGTCTTGCAGTTATGAAAAGTCAGCAAAGTGTAACAGCTGATGTCACAAAGTATATACCTTACAGGCTGTAAAATGTGTGTGTGTGTTTATATATCTTGTATATAATTGTTTTGTTTTTTATATTTTCAACCCTAACATTGTATTACTAAAGAAGAAAGTCTGAATTAGTTTTGCATGCATATTTGTCAGCCTTTTTAATATTTACAGAAGCAGAGTTGCAGATAAGTACATTGACACATGCTTGTATCTCTATTTGTAACCACTGAAATAAGCATTATTTCCATGTTACATTTTTAATCTGTCATTTAAATCATATTGCCCTCATATCCAATCACTGAAATGAAGTTATATTTTAATATGCATCCAGATATGCATGCAATATGTGTGTCTGAATTGGCAATTAAAGTTGAAAACATGCTGGGCATACACAATATCTATCTGTTACGATTTCTGAATAAGTCTTCAAAAGGGTCAAATGCCTTTGACCCCATTGAAAATTGTCCATGATGCATTTATATTTTTTAAATGAATGTATTAAATGGACAGTCAACTTGAAAATCACTTTTTTTTGCCTGAAAATTTTGTATCTACCACAGAAACAAGTAAAAGCTAAGATTTCCATAAAAGAAAATTTAGTAGAAAAATTTGTACTCTTACTTTGCTATCATATACTTCGAGTTTCTTGTCATTTTTTGTTGTCTTGTTCATTGTCTATGTTCTCTGTTCTGTGCATTGGCATAATAACACTTATACACATCTCTGGGGGGAAGCTCACATGCAAGCTTTTTTCTAGCTCTGAAAGATGTTGCCTGCTAGTGACAGAAGTTAGAAAGCTGATACTGAAGGGGTAACAAATAGGCATATATATGGAAGGAGAAGGGAGTAGGCCGAACCCAGCATATGTTATGTTGCTTCCTTCAAAACATTTAGGATAAAGTTTTCAAAAGTACCTCGTCCCAGTGACTTTGTGAGACTTAGGACTTGTCTGCATAGAACAGCAATGTCACTACAAGGGTGTGATTTCTGAACTGCACCAGTGTGTTGCACACTAACTGGCCCATGCAAACTTAGTTTTTGCCCACAGAATCTATGCAGACCAGTGCACTTTAGAAATCACACCCCTCTAGTGCTCGTTGTTTCTCCTTGTACACAAGCTGTTAAGACCCTAAGGGTATGTCTAAAGAGCTTGTGGCTGCGAGCCTTCCATCATGGGTTGACAGACTCAGGTTTGCAAGGTTCGTGCTACCATGTCAAAAATTGCTGTGTACAGGTTTGGCTCAGGCTGGAACTCGGGCTTTGAAGTCTAGGGAGGAGCGTGGGTTTCAGAGCCTGTGCTGCAACCCAAGCTGCAACTTTACAGTGCTGTCTACACAGGTATTTTTAGTATGGAAGCATGAGCCAAGTCTGTTGACCTGGGATAGGAGGCTTTCTGCCCTGCCCTTTGCATCTAAACCTTTTGAAAATTTTATCCTAAATATCTTTATGCTCCCAAGTTAACATGGTTTAAAAATTGATTAAAAACGTAAAGATTTCAGGACATCATATTTAAGAGCTTTAAAATGGTGGTGGTTGTTTTTTGGGGGGCGGAGAGGACTTGGTTTTATTTTTTGTTTTGGGGCATTATTTCCTAAATAGTCAGTTAAAAAGAAATCCAAGTTGGCAGTGCCTTTTTCAGTTATCTTATATCATTGATATCAATGTAAATTTTCCCCATTGACTTTAATGGGAGCAGAACAAAACCCTTAATGCATGGAAAACACTTTTTCATGCTCACATAATGTGAAAATGTCTAAAGGAACTTTAGACTTTGCTTAAATTAAAAAAAGTGACCTTTTGGGCTAAGACCAGCTTTGAGAAACTTTGATCATAGATGAATTCTTCATAGTTATAAATGCCTTAAAATAGGATCATGTAATGTAAATTTCTGAACCAAAACTGTGTCAGAATAATTACGCTAGCTGGCATTGTTTCCTTTCTTGAGACTTCTTTCATGCAGTTCTTAAAGAACTTTATGGATGAAGAATCTCTGAAGATGGAATATTAGCCTTTATTTAATGTGAAATACTTTCATAGAGAAGCTGATCTTAGTGTCTTTATTTTCTTATCTACAGGATGACATGCAAATTAGAGTTTTCAATTACAATACCTTGGAAAGAGTTCACCTGTTCGAAGCACACTCCGATTATATTCGTTGCATTGCTGTACATCCTACTCAGCCTTTCATTCTAACTAGCAGTGGTAAGAGATTTTCAGTATAATTTGATTTTTCTCTCACAACTCTGTTCAGACTATTGTCTTATAAACAATGAGAAACTACATGGCTTGTACTGTTTTTGCTGAAATAAGAATTCTTGAGCAAGTAGCCTACTTCTCATTTGTCATCTCAAATTATTTCTTTCCAAGCTAGTTTCATGTTTTTAATGGAATCTCAACTTTACTTAGGATTTGAAATGTAATAAGTTAAGCTCTTGTCAAAGAAGAACTGAAGGTCTAGTTGCTTAATATCTGCCAAACAATAAGTTCATTTACATGCTAATGATCTGCTGTTTGGCAGATTGACATGCCATACTTGGGTTTGACATATATCAAGATTAATGTCATTTTGCTGGTTAAAACTAGAAGCACTGTAGTGTTTTCATAGTAAGATGCAACGTGAGTGATATTGGAGTTGTCCTATTGTTTTACACTTTAAACATAATGTCCTTTCATCAGACAGAATTGTTGGCTTCATGCTGTGCTCACAACATTCAATTTAGATTCCCTAGTAAGCAAATTTAACTGTTATCTTGATCCTTTAGTATTGATGTGTAGTCCTTAGAAGTGTCTGAGATTAATTAGTGCTCTGACTGAGCCTGATACTCATCATCATCTTTAAAGGGGGAAAAAAGTAGGCACTGGCCTGTCAGATTTTCTTTTGGAAGTTAAAGGGAAGAGCTAGTTTTCAAGATGCCTAGAAGCAAAAAGAAGAATGCTGCGTGCATTTCAGAGCGAGAGTTTAAGAGAACAAACCGAGGTGTAGTATCTCCTGAAAACAAAAGAAACAGTATAGCTGAACTGACTATATTGCAAGAACAGTGAGAAGAATAGCTGGATTACACTCTAGATCAGTGGTTCCCAAACGGGCCGATCTGTTTACCTGCTGCGTCCACAGGTTCGGCCGATCACTGCTCCAGGCCAGTGGGGGCTGCAGGAAGGGCAGCTAGCACATCCCTTGGCCCACGCCGCTTCCAGCAGCTCCCATTGGCCTGGAGCAGCGAACCGTGGCCAGTGGGAGCTGCTATTAGCTGAACCTGCGGACGCAGCAGGTAAACAAACCAGCCCGGCCCACCAGGGGCTTTCCCTGCACAAGCGGTAGAACAAGTTTGGGAGCCACTAGATGGAATGGAGGCTTTATGCAGAGTCAAGGATCTGCGTGTAAGCAGTTTTTGCTTAATTCAGTATGTCTTAGTGTGTGCCGAATTAGGCTGTTCATCCCTTTTGTACCTTTTTGTTTTCAAGGTAGTACATAACCAATAAAGCAAGAGACTAAATCATGTAGAAAACAGCAGAAAACAGTGAGAAACAAAATAGGCAATCTAAGGACTTGTCTGCGTGAACAGTTAGTCTGCAGCAAGCTGGGGTGTGAATCTGCTCCATACTAGCCTGCCATGCACTAACTGTCCATGTGGGGACTAGATCAAAGCACAGCAAGGAACTGTTAGTGTGCTTAAGCAGGGTTGACATGGACAGTTAGTTTGTAGCAGACTAGTGAGGGGTAGATTCACACCCCAGCTTGCTGCAGACTAGCTGGTCACGTAAACAAGCCCTAAATCCTTATGCTAACAACAGAAGAAATTCTCTTCAGGATTCCAGTGTTTGCTTTGATGCTTATCTTTGAAACTTGACCCTTTCCGCAACTACTCATTTTTCAGAGTTCCAGACTAGGTGCTTCCAAGATGTTTGTAGGTCACTGGAGCTGTACAGGAGCTATGGGCTATGTTGCTCACAAATTCCCTTTAGATTTCACTTTCAAAACATAAAGCAAACTGTTGAAAAACAATGATTGGCAGTCCTGGGGGAAGTCTTGGTTATGACAGCTGATAATGTACACCCTCCTAATTGAAGAGAGTGTGTGTTGAGGTTTTAATAACATTCCTTTCTCCTAAATATTAACTAGTCCCTGACTTAGAGGTGTTAACAAAAATACCAGTGTTTGAAACAGTAATTTAAAATCACTTTCCTGTCAATTGCTCAGCTTTCACTCTGACTTTTGTGATGTCTCCCTAAATTGCCACAGTGTGTTTTTGTTTTTTGGGGGGTTTTTTTGGGTGGGGGGAGAGGGGTTAAAGTTTCTTCACACCACTGCTACCTTTTTTAGAAGAAATCTTTCAGACTTTCATTAAAGAAGGAGAACGGTACAATTCTCCAGCACCAATGTCCTCTTTAAGAGAACACTGAATGGCTCTGAAGTAGGAACCAAATGTTTAGCTATGCTAAGCAGCCTGGACTATTACTAGGTTCTTACCTCTGGCAAGCTAGATAGTCCTCTGCATTAAACTGAAGCCTGGGTATGTCTGTCTTTGGGGCATGGGTGGGGTGGGGGGAACTAAAACCAACCCTTGCATTCCCTATAGCCATCCCCCTGCCTCTCAGGGTAAACAGTCTTCTGAGTATAGTCCATTTTGGTAGTAGCAACACTTCCCTTTAGGATGGACAGGCCTTGAAAATTGGGTTACTGAGGATTTTGTTTTAAAAAGATAGTTTTAAATATTCATATACCTAACTTGAATTTTTTTTCCAGATGACATGCTTATTAAACTCTGGGACTGGGATAAAAAATGGTCTTGTTCTCAGGTGTTTGAAGGACACACTCATTATGTTATGCAGATTGTCATAAACCCAAAGGATAATAACCAGTTTGCCAGTGCCTCTTTGGATAGGACGATTAAGGTACAATAAATATACCTTTTAAAAACTTTAATAAATAATTACCAGACAGAATAAATACAGCCGTACAGACAACAGAAAAATTTAAATTCATAAAACAAATATATGTGCAGTAATACTGTATACTATATACAAGGACATATCTAAATTGGAATGACATAAGTCAAGTTATAGTTTGTTGAACAATCATCAGAGCCTGCATAAACACTTTATATATCTGTGAAATCTCAAGATTAGCTATTGTATTTGATCTTTGAAATGTGAATCACTGGCAGAAATGTATGGACTCTTGTGATTCCATTTGGATTATCAATAAGAGTTGGGGAGTGAAACTTTACTGTCAGAATCGTCCACTTTCAGAGTCTGTTTTAGGGAAATGAAAGATAGCAGAGTATCTGTACTGAGAGTCTCACTTCCCTTTCCTGCAATACTGGGTTCATGGGGCCATCCGGGCACTGAGATTTCCCCATGTTCACTTGGAGCCTTCGTTATATATTAGGACTGTAGAAAGGGCCACCTATGCTTCAAGATTCCTTCAGCTGTTACGATTAATGGGTATGTGTGAATGGGATTTGGTATGGTAGCGAGGAGGCAAAGTTTTCACCTAGGGACACGATGTACCTGAAACCTGATCCATTTAACAAACCGTCATTTAGTATTTTAGATTTGTGACTCTAAAATCCACACTAACAACTAAAGGATATATGTATAATTCTGACTCGAACTTCAGATTTCTGAAACAATAGTAAGCTTAGGACATACAAGGTGACATGGTGTGTGTAAATATGATATGTACATACATGCAGAGGGATTTAACATGTAAGAGAGACCATTGAAGGACAAAGCTATTTTATTGCTTTGAAATATTGGCCCAAAGTGTAATTAGATTTTTTTTTCATTGCATTTAAGAAATCAGGATGCTGTGGTACAGACTTCTTAGTTGTATCTTTCCTATCTCTAGAATTTTTTAAGAATGCACTATTCAGAGTTCATTCTGTCTGGTTGTGCTGGCCCATGAGGGCAAGATGAGTACTTAGGTATGGTGATCTTTTTCTTTGCAAGGTGTGGCAGCTTGGTTCTTCTTCACCCAACTTCACTTTGGAAGGCCATGAAAAGGGAGTGAACTGCATCGATTATTATAGTGGCGGAGACAAGCCTTACCTCATTTCAGGAGCAGATGATCGCCTTGTCAAGATTTGGGATTACCAGGTACAATGTGTTCACCTCTTCGTGAATACTTTAGTAGATTAATTTAGTTGGGCACCATCAGCAGCAAAGGCATGGAAATTGAGGGAAAGGGATGGAGGTGAAAAATATTCTGGAGTTTTCATATCTTGGAATAGAAAATAGAGAGCTTCTGTGATGTATTTTTCTGGAAAAACTGAACTAAAAGTAGTATGCTTAAAAATTATGAGTAACATTCTGTTTTACCAGATGTGAAATATGGAAATCACCTTAAATCTGAATGTTAAAAGTTAACTTTGTCTTGAATAATATTGGAGTTACTTTCTTGTAGAGTAATGCATCCCATTTTTTTAAATTTTGTGACCAATCACCTTGCAATTGATTGGGTACCCACATGCTCGCCCTCTCCCCTTACTGCAGGGGTTGGCAAACTTTTTGGTCTGAGGGCCACGTCTGGGTATGGAAATTGTATGGCGGGCCATGAATGCTCACAAAATTGAGGGTTGGGGTGCAGGAAGGGGTCGGGGCTCTGCCTGGGGGGTACAGGCTTTGGGGTTGGGCTCAAGATGAGGGGTTGGGTTGCAGGAGGGTGCTCTGGGCTGGGACCAAGGAGTTTGGAGGGGGTCCGGGTGCAAGAATCCAGGTGGTGCTTACCTCAGGCACCTCCCAGGAGCAGCAGCATGTCCCCCCTCTGGCTCCTTACGCTGAGGCGTGGCCAAGCAGCTCTGCAGGCTGCCCCGTTCACAGGCGCTGCCCCTGCAGCTCCCATTGGCTGTGATTCCCGGCCAGTTG
This sequence comes from Gopherus flavomarginatus, assembly GCF_025201925.1. Lineage (NCBI taxonomy): Eukaryota > Metazoa > Chordata > Testudines > Testudinidae > Gopherus > Gopherus flavomarginatus. Next base: position 72,339,647 of record NC_066624.1, on the reverse strand, counting down.
GAGCTGTGGGGCCAGGAGCAGCGTGTGTAGCCCCTTGGCTGTCCCTATGTGTAGAAGCCGAAGTGGGGACATGCCACTGCTTCTGGGAACCATGCAGAGCAGGGTAAGTCCCTGACCCTGCTCCAAGGCTGGAGTCCCAGAGCAGGGCAAGCCCTAGACCCCACTCTCTGGTGGGAGGTCGAGGGCCAGATTAAAATGTCTGGAGAGCTGGATGCAGCCCCCGGGATGTAGTTTACCCATCCCTGCTTTACTGTATGTCCAGAAAATAATTGTCTCCTTTTGTATCCACTTGTTCTCTCCAATCATTTTGTCTGTTTTCTTCTGCCTCCTTGTTGCATTCCATCTTTTTGTTCTTACTTATGTTCCTTGTCCCATCCATCTGTGATTTCCTTCCCCCCACTAGCTAGGTATGTGTTGCTTGGGTATTGATGGGGAAGTTATCCATTCATAAGTCTAGTATCAGAGGGGTAGCCGTGTTAGTCTGGATCTGTAAAAGCAGCAAAGAATCCTGTGGCACCTTATAGACTAACAGACGGAAAAGGATAAACGGACACAAATCAGACATTAGGAATGGCAATATACAAAAACCTGTAGGAGAGCACTTCAACCTCCCTGGCCACACTATTGCAGACCTTAAGGTGGCCATCCTGCAGCAAAAAAACTTCAGGACCAGACTTCAAAGAGAAACTGCTGAGCTTCAGTTCATCTGCAAATTTGACACCGTCAGCTCAGGATTGAACAAAGACTGTGAATGGCTTGCCAACTACAGAACCAGTTTCTCCTCTCTTGGTTTTCACACCTCAACTGCTAGAACAGGGCCTCATCCTCCCTGATTGAACTGACCTCGTTATCTCTAGCTTGCTTGCTAGCATATATATACCTGCCCCTGGATATTTCCACCACATGCATCTGAAGAAGTGGGTATTCACCCACGAAAGCTCATGCTCCAAAACGTCTGTTAGTCTATAAGGTGCCACAGGATTCTTTGCTGCATTCATAAGTCTGTGGCCTGAGCTGAATGCTATAGGAGTAGAGAAGAAAAGGTTGAGCCTGTGGGACAAAGATAGCACTAGGCTTGGTTTTCCCTTGTGACTCTATGCAGATCTTTGTTTGTCTTTCAGGAACTGAAGCAAAAAGTACAGGCACTAACGAGCCTTCTCTTAATATATTGAGGCATCTTGCTCTCAACGAAGTGTTTTGTAGATAGGGACCCAGTTAGCTTAGGAAACGGAGAAGCAGCTACACTAATGGAAACAAATTCATTTTTGGTGGTTGGGGTTTTGTCTTAAGACAGACTCTAGAGTATGCTGTTCTTTGAACAAACTGAAGCAGAAGTAAAGATTACAGAAATAAGACTAAAGACATGCTTACATAATTCTTATATTAAATTTCTTTGAAGATAGTGATCTGAGAAAATTGCAGTGTTAATGTTTTGTTTTCTTGTTCTTCTCTTCTTACAGAATAAAACCTGTGTGCAAACTCTGGAGGGACATGCTCAAAATGTATCCTGTGTCAGCTTCCACCCTGAGCTGCCAATCATAATCACAGGCTCAGAAGATGGTAACTTTACGTTTTCTGAGACTTAATATACATGAACAGTAGGGCGGGTTACATACCCTTTTGTAGACTTGGAAGGATTAGTTTCCTTGTTTTTCTTTTTTATTTATATGGCTATAGAACTGGTTACTATTGGTTTCAATTCCCTTTGCAAGGTCCAGCTTTGCTTGGCTTTTGGCAGTTCACTTTATCCCTACACTTTCTGATCTTCAAGAGCTGGCTTTCCTTGATCCATCCCATGTAGGCTTTTTGCTTTCTCTTAATCACTGGTTTGAGATGCTTGCTCATCCAGGTTGGTCTGCAGCCCTTCCCTATGAATTTTCCCCCTTGCTTGGGATACAGGCTTCAGATCGTTTCTGCAGCTTTGACTTAAAATAATTCCAATCTTCCTCCACATTCATATCCTTGAGTACTTCTTTTGGAAACCCCAGATAAAGGTGAATCTAACCCATGGGAGGGCGTGGAAGGACATGGCTAGGAGGAAGGCAGGAACTGCAGGAGTACTGCTGCTGAGATGCCTAGGGCATCTGCAAGCAGTGAGGCCCCAGTCAGTTAAACTCCATCTCACTGTCTCTGCACAGCCATGTGAGAGCTGCCTGCCAGCTTGGAGCGCCTAATTTCTTCTCCCTGTGATCCCTCAAGCTCCACCAAGAGATTCTTCTGTGCTGATTTCCCTCCTTTGGCCTCTGTGACACTTGTGGGAGATACCAAATATCCCCCACAAGCATCAGTGAGACTGCTGAAATTGAAAGATTAAGGTTCTATTTCACTAAAGTTTAAATTACAAGTGTTAGTTTCATATGTGGTCTTTGGATTCTTGTTGTTAAATGCCATAATGTTTAATAGCCCTAGTACTGAGAGAGAAGACTGAAATTGCATACATCTTTTTCTACAGGAACTGTCCGCATTTGGCATTCGAGCACGTACCGCTTGGAAAGTACACTCAACTATGGCATGGAGAGGGTGTGGTGCGTGGCCAGTCTGAGAGGATCCAATAATGTGGCTTTGGGTTATGATGAGGGCAGCATTATTGTTAAGGTATCTTAATATTAAATTGGAAAGCATACATGAAAATGGTGGCCCATTGCCACAAACTTCTGTTACTAAGCTATTCTTTAATACTGAGACAGCCTGTGAAGTGATTAAAAAAAATGGGCACTTCAATTTATTGGCATATTCCAAAAGAGCTGTAAGTATTTGAAGTGAATGAAATTAAATTTGAACAACTTAATGGCCTGAAGATGCTTAGTTTTTACTATCTTTATATGCTGTTCTTATTAGCTTGGCCGTGAAGAACCTGCCATGTCTATGGATTCAAATGGAAAAATTATTTGGGCTAAACACTCAGAGGTGCAACAGGCTAACTTGAAAGCTATGGGAGATGCTGAAATTAAAGATGGAGAAAGATTGCCACTGGCTGTAAAGGATATGGGGAGCTGCGAAATCTATCCTCAGACCATTCAGCACAACCCTAATGGACGGTAATAGGTTGTTTTTTGTTTTGTTTTGTTTTTCCATTGCAAAACAGAATTCTTGACACTTCAAAATTTACAAATATGCCATACAAGAAAAATATACTTTCAGATGACTGATCTACTTCTAGTGACCCCCATTAGTCTCTGCACACAATTTCCACCCCAACATATTCTTTTTCTCAATCTTTAGGTTTGTAGTAGTATGTGGGGATGGTGAATACATCATTTACACAGCTATGGCTCTGAGGAACAAGAGTTTTGGTTCTGCACAGGAATTCGTATGGGCACATGATTCTTCAGAGTAAGTGTGGTTTTTATTTTGCGTTGTATTAAACAAATGTATTTCTGCTAATTTCCAGACTACCCAAACTGTAAACTGGTCTGAAAGTTATCAGCTGGATTGAGTAACGAGCATTCTATAGCTTGGATTACATGAAACTTTTATATATTGAATGCACTTTTAATTTTGAAGAAATATTAAATATAGTAGCCTACATGTCTAGTAGTTAATAGCAGTTCTTTATGGCTGTACAATATAACATTTTGCTATCTTGTCTGGATAATAGTTTTGTAATGGTGCATTTTTCTGTGTATTTATTTAGGTATGCAATCAGGGAGAGCAACAGCGTTGTAAAGATATTTAAGAACTTCAAAGAGAAGAAGTCCTTTAAACCTGATTTTGGTGCAGAGGGTGGGTTTTATTTGTATTTCCTAAATCTGCTAGATTACAGATCTTAACTCTTTTGCTGGAAAAAATATTTGCTAGTGAAATACTAATTCCACATTTGCTATTCTTTGCAGGTATCTATGGAGGTTTCTTACTGGGTGTCAGATCTGTTAATGGCTTGGCATTTTATGACTGGGATAACACAGAATTGATACGCAGAATCGAAATTCAGCCCAAACATGTGAGTTTTGTCAGATGTCACTCTGTGTGTGTGTGTGTGTGTGTGTGTGTATATATATATATATATGTGTATATATATATAAAACCTGTCATATCAGGGATGCATTTAGAATATACTACAGGCTTTTCTGAATTTGTTAATCTCATGAAGCTGTTAAAGATAAAAAAATAAATTTTTTATATTTTTTTTGTAGTAGAAGGACTCTTACCTAGACACTGTCTTCTAAACCCCTACACTGGATGTGCAACTGAACAAATATTTTGATAAAACATGTGTGTCCTCCTTTCTTAGCACAGCACCTTAAAATGTAAATGCTATTTTTTGTTTTTATTTATTTAGATTTTCTGGTCTGACTCGGGTGAGCTGGTCTGTATTGCCACAGAGGAATCATTCTTCATTCTGAAATATCTCTCTGAAAAAGTTGCAGCGGCGCAAGAAACTCATGAGGGAGTCACTGAAGATGGTATTGAAGATGCCTTTGAGGTAACTGCTGTTAAAAGTGGGAATGCAGTTAGGGCAGTGTACTTTGGATCAAACCTTGAGTGCAGTAATAGCTGACTTTTAGTCTGTAAAAGGTTAGCATATCATGCAGAATAATTATTACTATAGTCTTACTATAAACGTGCCCTAACATCTGTTGGAAATTCTATTTTGAGGTGTTAGCAGCTAACGGAGAAAAATTTGTTTCTGGTTGAAACTTGGTATAAAAGATCTTGGCCTTTATAATAAATGTAAAGATGTCTTTTAAAAAAAAAAATTGTTACCATTTTTCTACTTTAACTCCTACAGCATTGTGTTCTAATACAGGGGTTCTCAACCTTTTTCTTTCTGAGCCCCCTTGTCCCCCCAACACGCTAAAAAAATTCCACAGCCCACCTGTGCCACAACTATTCTTCTGCATATCCAATAGATTAAAAGCCAAGGCCAGCGTTAGGTAGTAGCAAGCAGGGCAATTGCCCAGGGCCCCACACCACAGAGGACCCTAGGAAGCTAGTTGTTCTGGCTTTGACTTTTAGGCCTTGGCAGGGCTCGGGCTTCGGCTTTGGCTTTTTGCCCTGGGCCCCAGCAAGTCTAACACCAGCCCTGCTCTTGAGTTTATTTTGGTGGATCCCCTGAAACCTGCTCATGGGCCCTGGACCCCTGGTTGAGAACCACTGTTCTAATAAACCGTATATACTCGTTCATAAGTAGAATATTATTGGTAAAAAAGTGATGCATCAGAGAGTAGGAGTCAGCTTATAAAGAGGTCTACACCAAAATTTGATGATTTTTAAACTCTCTGGAATCATTGAATATCTAATACATTGTCGTTTTGTTTTCCTGGAGCATCTGCAGGCCTGGAGCCCCTCATCTCCCTGTAGCCACGGTTCACTGTTCACTTCTCGCAGCTTTCATTGGCTGGGAAGAGTGAACTGCAGCCACAGGCAGCTGAGGGGCTCCAGGCCTGCAGATGTTCCAGGTAAACAAAACATCCTGCCAGTGGCTTACCCTGACAGGCTGGGAGCCAAAGTTTGCCGACCCATTTATTCATGTCAATACTGCAGCCTTTTAAAGTTGCAAAGCCTTTGTTTAGTGGACTAGAGTGGCTTGAAATGGACCTCACAAGTCCTTGAGCCAATATGAAAATATAACGTGCAGAATTGATGGAATCTCTAATAAAATTGAAATAGTCTGTTATCCCTAGAGACATGCCAATCTACAGGGCTGCTTTGAAATAAACAAAGAACAGTAATAATTTGACAGTGATAAAGCAGGTAACATTCCTATATAAAGTCCTACAAAATCTATAACTATAATAACGATCTATTTTCATACTAGTATTTAAGATGAACGGTGAAATCAAAAGAAAAAGGTCTTATCATGCAGCGTTCAACCTTAAAGTTGTTGAATATGCAGAAGCAAACAATAATTGTGCTGCTGCTCATGAATTCTGTATCAGTGAGAAGCAAGTAAGAGAATGGTGGGGGTGGGGAAAAAACACTAAAAGACATGCCAAGAAGCAAGAAAAAATGTCCAACGAGGTGCGCTTCATTTCCTGAGCTAGAGAAGGATCTCAATAATTGAGTTGTTGAATGTCGACAAATGGGTATATTGTTACTAGAACTGGAATTCGTCTGTGTGCTCTGCAAATGTCGAAAGATGACAAATACACATCAGTAAAGCCGTCAGCGTTTGTTGCATCAGCAGGTTGATGTACTCGCTTCACGAACTGTCATGGTCTCTGTCTTAGTCAGCGAACAAAGATAGCGCAAAAGCTGCCTAGAGATCTGGCAGAAAAAAATCGAATCTTTCCAAAGGTTTATTATAAAATATTGAAAGGAATATGCATGTGAAATGTCACAAATAGGAAATATGGATGAAACACCAATGACATTCAATCTCCTGAGCAACAGAACGGTAACTGGTTGGTGAAAAAACAGTTTTAATTAAAACTACTGGCCATGAGAAAACTCCCTTCTGTTGTGGTGGTGGTTTTTTAAAAGAAAAACCTTGCTTAAAAACATGAAATTTCCTGCTGGTGTCATTGTCCCATGAAAAGGGATGGATGGATGAAAGTGGGACTATTGAATGGCTGGAAAAAGTGTGGAATAAGAGACCAGGAGCACTTTTCAAGAAACCTGCTATGCTCGTTCGGGACATGTTCAGGGCACACAAGATGGATGAGGTGAAAAATGTGGCCAAAAATATGAAAACTACTTTGGCTGTAATACCTAGAGGCTTAACTTCAGTTCTACAACCACTTGATGTCTGCCTAAAGACAGGCTACGTAAAATGTGGTCTGAATGGATGTGCTCAGGCATGGTGAAGTTGACAAAAGGCGGGAATCTTATGAAGCCCGAAATCAGTCTGCTCGCCCAGTGGATCAAGGATGTGTGGGTGTCCATTCCCTCAGAAATGGTAGAAAAATCATTTAGGAAATGCTGTCTCAGCAATGCACTCGACGGGTCAGAAGATGATGCCATATTTGATAATGACACAACAGAGGTTGCTGATGATAAGGAATCTGACTCTGAAGATGACGCTCCCGACATCTACAATGACAATGCAGGGGCACCTGTGACTGAAGCAGAGTTTAATGAACTGTTTGGTGAATCAGAGACTGATTCAGACTTTGAAGGATTTTAAGACTTTTTAAAGTCTCATATTGTTCTAGGAGACTTGTTTTTAAATATCCATTTACTGATTTTAAATATTTACTGTAATTTTGAAGGTGAATACATATTTGTTTAGTTATTATAACAGATTTTTAATTAGATTACATGAAAATAATTCTAGCAAAACTTTTGAGTGTTTCTTGTGATGCCAGCTTTTAAAATATAGCAGAGGTCGGCAGACTTTGGCTCCCGACCTGTCAGAGTAAGCCGCTGGCGGGTCGGGACGTCCCGCAGTTCCCATTGGCTGGGAACGGCAAACCACAGACACTAAGAGCTGAGGGGGTCCGTGCCTGCAGATGCTGCAAGTAAACAAAGTGTCCTGACCTGCCAGAAGCTTACCCTGATGGGCCGGGAGCCAAAATTTTCCAACCCCTGAAATATAGGGTCGGCTTATGAAAGGGTCATACAATTTTTGCTATTTTTACCTAACTATCTTGGGGGGTCAGCTTATAAATGAACAGGCTAATGAATGAGTATATACGGTAACTAAAATTATTATTTTCAGACATAAAACTGGGTGAAATAGTAGTGCAAGTTCTTCAATTTTCAAATGTTGAAATTTAATTAAAGTTCAAGACTTGGTTAGTGGGTATGTGCTGAATAATGTTCTTAACAAGCACTTAAGAAGAAAATGCTGTGCCCTTGTCTAACAAGTAAATCAGACAGCAGTATTAACAAAGATTTTTTTTTCTACCTATTGCTGTACATAGTCCAGGTCAAAAATGGAATAATTTAATCCAGATTTTAATAATCCTCCGTGAAAGCTTTTTACTGAATATATTTGTAAATGTTAAAACAAATGTGCATGTTTCCAGTTTGTATCTAGAATTCCATCTTTAACTTGCCCTGTTGTGGAGGATGGAGTGTTTAAACTCACCTGGGAGCGGGGGGAGCTTTTCATGGCTGTCCCAGTCCTAATGTTTATATGTAGCTGGTGTGTTTTAGTTTTTTTAATCACCAAAATTGCTTTATTTTTTTTGTGGCAGGTTCTTGGTGAGATTCAGGAGATTGTAAAAACAGGGTTGTGGGTTGGCGACTGTTTTATTTACACCAGTTCTGTGAACAGACTGAATTACTATGTTGGAGGAGAAATTGTCACTATTGCCCATTTGGATAGGTGAGATGTATTTATATTCTTCTGTCAATATATTTTGTAATGCTTTTTAAAACATGTTATGAAACAGTTCAACTTGTCACTAAGTTGTTTGACTTCTTAGCATGCACTAGTTTTTTCTAACCACATGAGTTTAATGTATATTGAGTAACATTGCTGCAATATTGCACAGAATAATAAAAATTGTCTAATAGTACGTCTTTCATTAGTAAAACTGCAGTAAGTTTTAGAATAGTAAGTACTGTCTTGCTATCATAAAATCTACTGAATCTTCTGTTGAAAATTGTTTTTGTTATAGGACGATGTATCTATTAGGGTATATCCCCAAGGACAACAGGCTTTATCTGGGTGATAAAGAGCTAAACATCGTCAGTTACTCCTTGTTGGTCTCTGTGCTCGAGTACCAGACAGCAGTAATGAGGAGAGACTTTGGTATGGCTGACAAAGTTCTTCCTACAATTCCAAAGGAACAGAGGACCAGAGTTGCACATTTTCTTGAAAAACAGGCAAGAGAACTGTTTCTGCAACTGTAAACAGTGTAAATGTAAATTGTAATTCCAATTTAACCTTTCAGTTTACTCAGTAGGGAATTCTCACATTACTGCATGCATAAACCAAACACTTATTAAAAAAATTGTTACTAAATATTGTACATTAGTAATTAAGAATGAAGCAGTCATTTCTGTTCTTTATACAACAGTCAATTTGGCTTGGGAAAAGGGAGATGATTTGGTGTTCAGAATGAAATTTCAGAGATTGCTGATGAACTTGATAGACTACAATTTGACTCTTGAAAAATCTTTTTAGGGCTTCAAACAACAAGCCCTTGCAGTATCCACAGATCCTGAACATCGCTTTGAGCTTGCTCTTCAGCTTGGAGAATTAAAGATTGCATACCAGCTTGCAGTGGAAGCAGAGGTAAACATAAGATTAATTTTAACAGGAAGTCAAGTTCATACTGCAAAACCTGCACATCTTGGGATAAATTTAACAGAGGACTAGGCCTCATGTAAAGGGGAGGGATCAGGATCTGGGGATGGAGATCAGATCCTTGAGCCTGCACTGTCTTCCCCCCCTTCCCCCCGCCCTCCAGTGACCAGAGGAAACTTTTCTGGAGGTGCTGTATAGGGATTTGAGCTCTGTGGGTTGGGAGGGAGGATGTTCTGTTTGCTGTCCCTCTGGAAACCTACCTAAATTTCCTGAGAATACATATTTGGTCAGGATCACAACTGCCTTCCAATTTTGTGTGCTCTTACTGGAGCTACAGTGGAGACTAGAAGGAAGGGAAATGCAGCCAGGAATTGGTGCATAGAAGCAGGACTTCTGAATGGATGGGTACTGACTCCAAAGACTTGCCAGTTGCAGGTGCTGAACACCAAGACTCCACTTCTAGTGCTCAGTATAGATGATCTGGCCCATAACTAACTTTGAGGATAGTCTCTTTAATTGCCCGCTTCACGTGATCTCCTACAGTATGTGTGAACTACTTACGCTTAGCAGTCTGTACCAATTTTGATTGATCTTTGACGTGCTGGTTATCTTTCCAAGACCTGAAGAGGAGCTTTGTGTAAGCTTAAAATTTTTTTCCCTTCCACCAACAGACGTTCATAGAGTATCAGGGATGGAAGGGACCTCAGGAGGTCATCTAGTCCAACCCCCTGCTCAGAGCAGGACCAATCTCCAGGCAGATTTATGCCCCCTCAAGGATTGAGCTCAAAACCCTGGATTTAGCAGGTCAATGCTCAAACCACTGAGCTATCCCTCTCCCCGCCATTGTTGATCCAATAGAAGATGATTTATCATCTCCCTTGTCATTCGTGTTATTTTGTAAGAGGAACAAAGTGTCCATCTTGAAGTTAAGGATGGACACATAATTAAGTTACAATATGCTTTTTTATTATTACAAATATTTTGAAAGTCTTAGTTTTAAAACAAAAAATTACTAAACACCAGGTTGGCAATACTCTAATGTGCCTTCTTCATCTTGCTTTCCTCCCCTTACTAAAGGGAAGATCCTACTAGTTGCCACATGAAAGTCACTGAAACTGTGTGTGTATAAAATAGTCTGTGTGGTGCTACAACTGTGTTAATCTATAGCCGTTATATTGGCATCTTGGTCGGATATTTGAACTCCAACATCCTGAGTGCAGGGGAAAATACATATAAGTAAGCTACAATTATGTTATGGAAGTCATGGAATCTGTGACTGCCAGAGATCTCCATGACATTTTCTGCTTCGGCTGTGGGGCTGGAGCTGTCATGCAGCGGGGGCCCCAGAGCTCTCAGCTGCCATGGGCAGCTGGGGAACTCTCTGCAGCTGGGAGCCTCCTGCCCCGTAGCTCCCAGCTGCCACAGCGGCAGGGGCCCCTCTCCCCAGCCACTGCAAGCCACAGCAGTGGTGGGTGTTGGACCCTCCTACTCCCTATTTTGTCACTTTTATTTTTAGTAAAAGTCATGGACAGGTCACAGGTTTCTGTGAATTTTTTTTGGATTGCCTGTGACTTGACAGTGACTTATACGTAAGGCTAAGATTTTGTTAGGTTATTTTTTAATAAAAATGAAGTTGGGACAGGAGACCTGAACTTGACTGAACTTATACTCCTGCTAATCTGCAGTTTTCAAAGAAGTCTTTCTTTTAAAAAAGAAAACCATAATGTGAAAAATGTGTTGGTCTTTAATTTAAAACACTTAAATATGGAAAATCTCTTACAGTCAGAACAGAAGTGGAAGCAACTTGCTGAGCTTGCCATCAGTAAATGCCAGTTCGGCTTAGCCCAGGAGTGTCTGCACCATGCACAGGACTATGGAGGTTTATTGCTATTGGCCACTGCTTCAGGAAATGCTAACATGGTGAACAAGCTAGCAGAGGGAGCAGAAAAAGATGGCAAGAACAATGTAGCTTTTATGAGCTACTTTTTGCAGGGAAAGTAAGTAGCAAAGCGAGGCTTGAATTGTGTTCATGTTCACGTTCACTATTTTTATAATACTCAGACTGAAGTGGACCACACCTCAAATTCCTAATCAGATGGCTGCCATAGGTATGCTACAATTGCTTATGTGGAAATAGAATATTTTCCTGTTGTTTAGCTATCCCTTATAAAATGGAAGAGAGCCGGCATCATGTGACTAACAGACTGTTCTAATTGGGAGTTGTTGCTATAATGTAATGTAACTGGACATGCTTATTAGTGCTCACTAGCCTGGGTACAATGGAGGATCTGTCGCTTCCATTTTAGGGAGAAGTTTGATAACTGACACCCCCCACACACTTTTTTTTTTTTTAAAGCAAAAGATAAATTTGTTGTGGTCATACAGGGATGGAAGCCTTGATATAAACTATTTACTCAAAAATTTAAGATGGTGAAAGGGGGAAGGGCATCATCTCAATCAAGAATGCCAAGAGACTGGTGGCTCTACACAGTTTGCTGTGCTCTGGAGCTTTCAAATGCTTTATTTTAAACAAAATCAAAAGCGCTCAGTTTTTAATGTGACAAGCTTGATATTTTGAAATTTCTTTTATTAGAAGAAAAATCTTTGACATTTCATTACAATTCTCCTGTCTGCTAAAACTTAGTCTTACAAAGAGCTATTTTGTTTTGGTAAAATTATGAAGACATTTGACATTTTTTGGCCTTGTCAGAACACCTCACTCAAATTCCTGTACCTCCAGAACAAGATTATAAATCTTAATTCATGGTGCAGAGATGTTAGATCACGCTGATTCCTCTTCAATGAGAAAAGGAAAGATGTTTCTCATTGCAGCCAATGGCAAAACCGCTGCTGACTTAAAGTAGAACTGGGCTTTGTCTTCTGTATCAGCCGAAATAATACTAAAGCCACTCTAATCTGTAAAGTTCCAATGGGTCATAAAGCATGTATATAAATTTTTTGGTTAGTGGACTGGTACCTTATTTTTGTTCTATCAACTCAGTATTACTTTGAATATAAGGTTTACCTAGTATTTTTCTAAGTCATATTTGAGAGAGACTAAAAACACAAATTAGATCAATGCCAAATTAATCCCTGGCAGAACTCTTGGTTATAATGTTATACTAGGATTGTACTTGACCATAAAACTTTCTCAAAATGAAATTCAGGATTAAAGTTCCATGCTACATTTTGCTTACTCTGGGGTGCCTACCAGTTACTGCAAGTGGCCTTTCAGAAAGACTGATGATCCTACATCTTTTGAGCAGAAAGACTTAACATTTTGTTTTCATTACTTCAGCAACTTTATCATAAAGTATAAATTAAATGCAATACTTGCTTTTCTGTATTTTAACAGAAAAAAAGTGTTACTGTATTGACAACTTCAATATTTAACCTTCCAGAGTTGACTGTTGTTTGGAACTCTTGATTAAAACTGGTCGTTTGCCAGAAGCTGCCTTCTTAGCACGTACATATTTGCCAAGCCAAGTTTCAAGGTAACTTTTTAATGTATTTAAAATAGAAGTACGTTCCTTTAAAAACTTTTTGCTTACAGCATATCTGTTCGTTTAACAGGGTTGTAAAAATGTGGCGAGAGAATCTCTCTAAAGTCAATCAGAAAGCTGCAGAGTCCCTAGCTGATCCCACAGAGTATGAAAACCTCTTCCCTGGATTAAAAGAAGCTTTTGTTGTTGAAGACTACGTAAAGGAAACTCATACTGACTTACGGCCAGCTAAGGAATACCCACTTGTCACTGTAAGTAATATATTTTGTTTTCATTAATATAAATGATTCCATACATGGAGCTCTGATATTTTAATTTTTTACTGCAAGAACTTTCATGTAAGAGTATTTTTCTCTCTACTGTTTTGTTAGCCAAATGAAGAAAGAAATTTACTGGAAGAAGCAAAAGGTTTCAAACCTTCAGGAGTAGTAGTATCCCAGGTCAGTGATACAACTGTACAATAAAGTTCCAGGATGAAGAGGATCTGGTATTATGCAATATAGCAGCTGCTCTGGGGACACTACACCCACCTTTAATGGACAAATTATTGCTCTAGTTTGCTTTTGTTACTACTTCGGGTCACATTTCTCTTGCCTCATCAAAATATACTTTCACAAGTTTTATTGACCTCTTGAGCTATTACTGACAGATTGTTCCACTAGCATAAGTTGTGGTACTTCAACTGGGGCACTAGAAATAAGAACATGACATCAAAAACAAACTAAGTTTGGTATTGTGAGCTAAACGACGGTTCTTTGATTTCTGAAAGATTGTGAGAAATTCTTAGTGGTACATCTTGTATGGTTGCTACATCTGAGGAATAGCTTGTTGCTCTGATTACAAGTGCAAATATCTAATAAATTTCAGCAGGATGAATCACTCAGAGCTAGGTCTTCCTTTGTGGTACTGTTTCCAACAGCCTGAAACTTAAGTAGTCTAAAGTGATAACACATTTTTAAATCATGACTAGATAAATTAACCTCTTTAATAGCCAGTGTACTACTATAAAATAGCACAAATTGCCAGATAGGGAAATCAGTTTCCATTTCTCCTGCAGTAATTGGAAGGCCTGCCTTTTTAAGCAGGTACTACCTTTTGAGAGCTTTAAACCACACAACCAACTGTCCCTGAACTCTTAATGAGAGAGAGAATGCTGACCTAGTCCTGCTTTGTGTTTCTCAGACTTATGCCATTAAATGTTCCCCCTTCCAAGCATCCTGTAGAAGGCCCAGGGAGTAAATTGAACCTTCTGCTGTAGGCACATTCTTCATCTTTAAGCCCCTTCATTTTACTTTAAAAATCACCAGTTTTACAAAGTGTTTTTCAGATTTTAACCCTACTTTTATATCATTCAAAGATATAAAACCTCATTTTATTAGGAAAATACAATACATTGCACAATATATGTATGATAATACATTAATCTGTGTATATGCAAAGCTGCCTGTTGAAGTAAGGTTGTGTTAGTCTAGAAGATACACATAATAAACAAACTGGCACAAGCGCATGTGCATCTGAATGTACTGATGAAGCTCATGCCCACCATTTCAAGTGGTTAGCTAGTAGTTTAAAGATAACCCATTTTAGTGTCAAATAACTCCATCTACAACAGTAAACTGTTTAATCCCCAAATCAAACTTTTTATTTGAATAGATGTATTGTTTTCTTAACTCTGAGGTGGCATAGTTTTGATTTCTATTTCAGTTTTGCAGCAAACCACATTGATTTCTGTTCAGAGCATTAATCTACTGAATACTTTTTTCCATCCTGCTGTCCACCAAAATAAATTGATATTTACCTAGAAAAATTATTAGACTTTTACACTGATTTTTCAGCTGTTTTTGTTGTAGTAAACACTGAAAATCCCAGGAAAAATAAAAAACAAAGGGTCCTATTTATCTTCTACCATAGTAAACCCTAAATAAACCTTGATTTATGTTGGAAAACATAAATCAAGAACAAAATTCCAAAGTGAACTGAAACTTCTTAAATTGAAAATATGAGAAGCTTCTATGCTGCTGTTGTGTAAAAAGTTGCATTATTTTGTGGTCTCAGTTGTGACTTCCACTGTAACAAGAGAAGCCTAAAATCAAATGTCAGCAACTGGAAAGTGCTGTTCAAAAGCTACTTAGGGAAACCTTAGAGACTTTAAGTGGAAAAAACCAAACCTTTGCGAGAAGGCATGATTTGCTAGCATTTTTAATTCGGACTTTTAGGCAGAGCTTTAAATAAATATAAAAAGACTTGTGAATATGAAATCTCATTTTCATCTCATAAGGAATCTGAAGAGGAAGAATTAGTTCCATCTCCTAAACCAGTAGTGGCTCCTCCAGTTCCAGGAAACTCTGATCCTCTTCCAATGACAAAAGATGAAAAGGTATACTTCAGTTTCAAAAGTATAGCTCTGAGATGGGAAGGAAAGCTAATCTGAAACGCACAAGTTTTGATATTTGATGATCTCCCAGGGAAAAGGTGATACGTAGATTAGCATATCTGGACTACTGTACCGTAAAGTTTCACTTTATTTTGTGAGGATACTAACTTACCACTAGTCAGTGTTGAAGTTTGCAAAATGCCCAGCTAGGAAAGGGTGTGTGTGCTCGCTCAATCAAAAGTAGGTCCCATGTAGTCGAACAGCTGCACATGCAGTAGTAGAGTATGTTTAACAGAAGGTATCTACTCCAAGTAGCAATGCAGTTTCTATTTGTAGTTTTAAATTGCAGCAGTATTTGTGGCTGGGTCTAAAGAGCTGCATCAAAGTTTGTTTGCAAACATCACCCACTAAAGGATTTACAACATATATAACTAATAACATTTCTTTCTTCCTGGCACCTAACCCTAAATGCCTTCCTTCTCTCAGGCACTACTAGACTTGGATGATGATTTGGATAACTTGGATCTGGAGGATATTGATACTACAGATATCAATCTGGATGAAGAGATCTTGGATGACTGAACTTGATTTTTATTTGTGACCAAATCCTTTAATTCATAATTGTTACACAGAGGAATTACATTTATATGGACTACAGCGATTGGAAACTAGCTTGATTTTTATACTGAAGCTGGACAACACTGGTACAGTATGCCTATCAGCTGCACATAGAGAATTTTCAGATTGCAACATTTTGAAATTCATTTAGTGTAGCAACTAAGCAGTTCTCCCTAAGCTCTGTCACATTTATCAAGAGAAACTCAAAATAAAGTGTTTTAAAGAGACACTTAAGAATTCCACTTGTATTCTTGCTTACCCCTTCTAGGGAAGAATGCTTATAGGGAACATTATATTAAGGTATTAAAGCAACCATGACCTACAATCTGAGTGGAGTAAAAGGCAAGAAAGCCAGGATACCATTTCCTTATAGTGCAGTTTAGCCTACATCTATGTGTGCAACATGCTACTTTTTCAGGTGAGCTGAGCATCTGTAACTACAGCATTTAGAACTGGTTTATCTTCAGGTGGGCACCTACAGTGTTAAACAGCAGTAGCATACTTTTTCTAAAGTGACAGGTATCTGGTAAACTGGATCACTTACCCCAGCTGCCCTAAGTGACTTATTACTCTAACCGCTGCTGGGCAACTGCCTATGAAGGTTTAGCTGAATAAACTTTTTTGTTAACTTATATCAGAGGTCACATGTAGCTTCACTGCATTAAGGCTTAGATATAAGGGGCTGACACCTAATTCAAGTCAGTTTATCTACTGCCTCACTCTTTAAACCAGGGGTTGGCAACCTTTCAGAAGTGGTGTGCTGAGTCTTCATTTATTCACTCAGATTTAAGGTTTCATTAACATTTTTAAGTCTCTTTCTATAAGTCTATAATGTATGACTAAACTATTGTTGTCTGTAAAGTAAATAAGGTTTTTAAAATGCTTAAGAAGCTTCATTTAAAATTAAATTAAAATGCAAGTGAGTGCCACTGAAAATCAGCTCTTGTGCCACAGGTTGCCTACCCCTGCTTTAAACTAACCTGTGCAAAGAATCAAAACTGCTGTACTAATGTTCATCTTGCCTTGAAATAAATTAACTTGAACACAAGTTTAACACAAAGTTGCATGCAGAAGTGTCCCTTTTCAACTATATAAAGGTATTGTGTAGTAGTCATCCTCTCTCATACTTAATGACTGCATTCACCTCTTCCACTTGTGGTCTGGTGCTTCTCTAAAGGCCAGTTTTTCAAGTGTAAAAACAAACTGTTTGTTTTAGTACTGACCTGTTTAGCAAGAGTGACATGCTAGTTTTCTAGTTGCAGAATTCTTGTAAAGGAACTAATTTGCATCACCCTACTGATTCCTTGGTAGCTACAGTTTGCTATTTTATGAAGAGTCTGAACCACATACCTCAGTCACTTGTGTTTATTTTAGAGTTCTATACAGCATTAGCAACATTTTGTACTTCTCAGATGTTAACATGATGGAATGCTTGAATATTAATACTTGATTAAATAAGCCCTTTTTATTTCACAAAGCTGCTGAACTAGCCAATGCTTCTTGATAGGCCTGAAGAGCCAGCTCTATATATCCTACCTTCTTTGATTCTGTTTTCATGAACACCTGTTAAAGACAACAGCTATTAAAATGGTGACAGAGGGTACAGAAGAATTCCTTCTATGCATCAGAAATTGTACAACACTATTCCTTGTGGCATCGCAGCATAACAATTTTAACAAAGTAAGTGGTAAGTCAGGTGTAGTGATTTTATACATACATGCAAATATGAGTGTATAAACATTTAGCTAGTTAAGGAGCGTTCCTTAAAGAACTAAGACTTTGTGGCTAGCTATAAAGAAAGTAGGTATCAATGTGAATCTCACCTTTCCATTATTATATCCAAAGCAGAAAAATGTACTATACCTTGATTAAATCTACTCCATAAGCGTCCTCTTCTTTAACTTCTTTTGCTGATTGACAGTCAGGATGGAGCATATGATAGAGGTTGATTAAGCATGTAGCATCATCTATTCTAAAAACAAGTTAAGACTCATTTCTCAGTTATTTTTTAAAATACTGTAGCATTGTGTTAGTACAAGTGTGTGAAAGTATGTAGGTATACCAGCCCATAACTAAGATCCAAGCAAAAATTTGAACACATCTCCACAGTGTAAGTGAGCTTCTATATCAGTGGTGTCACATTCTTTGTTATATGCAGAATAAGAATGCTAAGGAGCACTGACCTATGCTATGTCTTGTTTAAGGCCTGTGCTATTAGTCTCTCCCTAGCATATGTTTCAAAATACACAATAGCTCTGTATTCTGCCAAAAAAGGGGAATATTTATCTTCACCAATCCTGGAGTGTAAAATTGCTAGCAATCCAGTCAGTTTCCAGAGCTTTCTCTGATCTAATGTGAGTCAGTTATTTTTAATAGGGAAACTAACATCTCCCAAAATTTAACTCAAAAGCAAATGAGAATTAATCATGTTATCTACATTTAGGACTACTTATCACCTCACAAAAAAGCAGAAAGGGAAGACAGTTTTTTAGTAACTGGAGTTCTTCAAATAGATTTCCTTTAAATATTGTCCAGTCCTACATAATTAATTGTAAGCCTCACACACTACTGAACTTAGGGAAAAATGACTTCCTTGAGATTAATTTCAGTCAATGTGGGAGCCACTATCACAGTCCCATCTCCCATTTAAAACTAGGATTTTAGATTTTTTGTAGGGTACAAAACATACTTGATTTTAATGGACAAGTGAAACAGTGGGAACTGGAGAGTATCAGTCATGATGTGTCATCTATTTAAGAACATGTATCAACTATCCCTGGTCTTGCACCAACATTTCCATCAAGGTTGTTTTGGAGTTTTAAAGATGGATTTGTAAATTTAAAAAGTGTATTAGCAGCTACTTAAAAGCCATATGGTAGTCTCAGCTAGTGTTAGCTGAAACTGCTCTGCTGGAATAGTTTTTTTTTTCTGGTGTTCAAGAAAGGGGCTGGGATGAGACATGTTTAGTGCAGATGCTCTTACACAAGTAAAGTACCTCACTAAGGCCCTGGAAACTCCAGGGCAAAAACCACCAACTGCCCAAAAAGTCAGTCATTTCCCCAATTTGAGTACGTATACAATAAGGACTAATGATACAGTAACTCCTCACTTAAGGTCATCCTGGTTAATGTAATTTCACTGCTGATCAATAAGCGAACATACTCCCTTATAACCTTGTTTGGCAGCCAGCTGCTTTGTCCACTGCTTGCAGAAAGAGCAGCCTGTTGGAGCTAGCTGGTGGGGGCTTGGATCCAGGGGACCAGCAGCCTATCAACTGCTGGCAGTTCAGCTGTTCCTCCCCCCATTGCCATAACGTGCTGCTCCTGTCCTCTACCTTGGAGCTGTTCCCAGGAGCCTCCTGCTTACTGTGCAGGGGGGGGAGGAAGAGAGGGGCTAACATCAGGGTGTCCCCCTGCCCCCCACTTACCCCATCTCCATAGGATGGAGGAAACTTGCTGATCTACTTAAGGCAATATACTTAGAGTGAGGTCAGCGTACTTAAAAGGGCAATGCACATTTCTCACACACAGGGTGAGTGTGTCTCTGCCATGCTGTTTCCCCTCCCTCCATTTGTGCTGCCTTGTTAACATGTTAACCCTTTACACTGAGTCATTTGTCTAGTGAAAAAAAAATTTCCCTGGAACCTAACCCCTCCCCCCACCATTTACATTATTTTTATAGGGAAATTGGATTTGTTTAACATTTTGCATAAAGTCGCATTTTTCAGGAACATAACTACAACATTAAGAAAGGAGTTACTGTACTTCATTTTCACCCTGTCCTCCTAAACTATAAGGCCAATCCTAAAATGCCACTTAAAATCATGAAGTGATCAGTTTATAAAATATACATGTAATTTAAGATTGAGTCTTAACACTCCACTGAGTTAAGATGTGCCAACAGTTATAAAAAAAAATTACAGTTTAAGTTAAATTCTGCAGGAACTAAGAGGTACAGGTCAGTATTTGCTCAATACAACCCATAACTTTTTTGCATGCATATTCATTCGCATAAACCAAAAATCACAGCAAAAAATATTTTGCAGTAGGTATTTTCATGACTATTTGAAATCAGATTTTATTTTAACTGTTTTTATGCTAGGGAAACAAAGCAAATCTAGTGTCCAAACAGCACTTACAAATTTCTCTGGATCATATCGATTAATAAGCCATCCGTCTTCTTCCTATTTACCAGATACCAGACCATTCCTCCGAAGTGTCTTGTTGAACGTAGAAGATCATATTTGGCATGTTTATCAATGTCCTCATATGTCTGATGATGAACCTACCCAGAATGAGATTTTAGTTTATAATCCTGTTAACCTCCAAATCTTGCTGAACTGCCAGAAGAGTTATAAAGATTTATCTTTGCAACACCTGCAAAGGTCTAGAATAGTGCTGACAGCACACAGATGGCCTCAAAGCAATGTCAAACCTAGGTTATTGTATGTAAAAGTCTTAATTTTAGATAACAGCGCATTGAGATATCCTAATTCTAGGAGGTAAATTAATTAGAGGGAAATACAGTCACAACTAATCCTTTCATTACTGTGTGAAAATGTTAGTTTGAAGCCTTTCGTCTACTCCTTAGCTATGCTCAAGTGACAGGATCTACACACTAAGCTTTGAGGAAAAAAAGCAGGAAGGAAGCAGATGTATGCTTGTCATATCTATGCAAGGAACCAGCAGAGCACCTGCAGTCTCAGACCTCAAAGCTTCAATTGATGCTGTGAGGTAAAATGTGTTAATAGTTCATGAAAAAAATTTTTTTTAGAAGTCAAATTTGCCTTTTTCAACTATATCTACTTAAGCTTCTTTTTCACACTATATCCCAGTTTGAATAATAAAAACAGACAATTACTCTTTGGTTTGTAAATCAGTTTCACTTTTAAGTTCTGACATAGCAGGAAGCTTCAATGTTTGGGTTATGGGAATGGTTTAACGTGGATTTCAAGGAACTGCTGTGGTAAGATGCTATTCAGTGTAAGTGTCCATCAGGCTCAAAATAACTAATCTTACAGTAGAGTATAGGAAAGGTTAAGAAGGGAAACACTGCTAAATATGGAACTATGTTCTTGTACATTTTCAATGAACACAAGTTTTACAACTATATCGTGCACTTGAATTAAGAATACAAGTTCCAAGAGTTAAACAAAATGGAGAGGTAGAACATTAAATTCTTTATTCCAACTGGGAGTTACTGAGCACTTGGCAATTTTGAAGATCAGGCCACAGGCATGGCTTGAAGTTAGGAATTAATATTTATAAATCTTAACTTGTACCCCTAAATAATTTCAAGTAGTTAATACTGACAAAAGTACCACTTACTTTTTTCACTTGGAATCTTAAGGTCAATTTGTGTCTGCTCCAGTCAAATTTTGTAAATATAAGATAACTCTACTCATTTGAGTTGTCTTACTGAAGTCAATGGGACTATTATACAAATAAAATTACACACATGCCTAACTGTATGCAGGAGAATATCTTAATGTTAACAGTATAAAATTCAATATTCATATTTCAAAGCTTATATTTTTGCTGGTTCATTGCTCACTACGGTTAAGTGACACTAATTTATACTTACAAAAATTTTCTGGGAATCTCATCACTGTAAGTAGTTAAGAGATTTTTAGTTCGCTTAATTTGTGTAATTGACAACACTGTCAATCTGTGTGGGTCTTTCACATAGCCACAATGGAGAGAAAAATATTGACAAAGAGCCTATAGCTGGGGTAAGTGTAGTATCTGAAGCCATTTTTAACGCATTACATTCACTAGATATCAAGTTGGTAGTGTCCCTTTAACTTACCAGAATTTTGTACATATTATACAATTTTGTTTATGTTCACTAAAGTTGAATTTGTTTTGAAATGGTAAACATCTTGTATAGCAATGTTACAAAAAGAAAATGTGAAAATATAGAATCAGAGTTAGATACAATTGGTCAATGACTTTTTTTTTGTTTTCATAACATGCTGGTCTCATAGACACACATTAAGACCCTTACATACTTTTCACTAAATTTCCAGCTGCTTTTTTTTAAATCTATGCAGCTATTAAAAGGCAATATGATTTTTCAAGAGTTATGGTCCACAGAGAATTCATACTCTCATAAATGAAAACCTACAAGTTGTCATTGGCATTAGCCTTCCTATTAGAAATAATAAAACAGACTTACTCTGATATAGTCAGCTGAATCTGGCTCAAACTGTGCAATACACAGGTTAAGTACCTCTTCATGACGGTCCTCACGAAACACAGTCTAAAATGATAGTTGTAATTCAGGAATAAATTTTATATTACTCCTTATTCTAAAATGAATAACCATTTCTATTATTAAACAGCCAGTACATTTCTATTTTAGGTAATGACACCTCTCAGGAAATGTCAACAAAGTACAAGGCCAAGAATGACAAGCCACATGAGTGCAATAATTGCCCTCAGATTCCTTACTGCAGTAATTAAATGAAATACATGAAAGAAAAGAAAAACAATTTATTTGCCAGAAGCCACATTGCAGTTTCAGCTTCAGGTCAGGCATGTAGTCTTGTTAGTACACACAGTAGTTAAGTGTGTACCTGTAACAGACAACTCATTCCATCTGATTCATCTGCACAAAATTTGCTTGTTCCTGACTACCAGACCTGTAAATTTATGAAAGTGAGCTATGCCAATAAATATCTTCATACAAGACTAACTGCATGCACGCTACAGGTTTCTAAACCAGTATCACTGAACTGGTACAAAAAACAGGCCTTTGCAACACAGTTCTAAACTTTCCTTTCAGAATCACACTATACCAGAAGAACAGCACTAGTGATGAATCTTCACAAAGCCAAAAACATAATTACCTTAAGGTTTTCATCCTTGAATATTGGTGGTGGAACAAGTTTGCGTCCCTCTCTCGGGAAGTACACCTGAATCATCCTGTCCCGTTCTTCCCAGGTGGCCTTACGTAACACACCACTTGGTTCTCTAACTACAATGAAACGCTCCTGAAATCAAGGGGGATTTTTTTTTTTTCATATTTCATCTTTTTCTTAGTTTTTCCCTTAGTATTCAGAGGTAAGGTGAGAAATCTGGCTGGGAAAAATCCTCCTGCACAGCAGCTCAGGATAAGCAGAAATGCTAGAAAAAGGCTTTCCTGTTCACAACTATAAACTTGTCCAATGTCATTCATATTTATGCTTGTTAGTCATGTTCTAGAGATGGAAAAAACTAGTTACAAGGAAATTCACTGAACACTTACTGAATAATTGCAAATATCTGGCTTTCTTCTGAACACCCCAAAATGAGATCTCACTCCCCTCCTTTCCCTTCAAGAGAAATTCCTGTACTACAGCATCAGAACGTAATTTTTAGTTGTGCCAGCAATAAATGTTTCCTTGTAATTTTATACTGTACTTACCTGAGGTTGAACTGCGATAACATTTTATTTAAACCCAAGACTGTTCCTTTGAAGTTGCAAGTAAATAGTTAAGAAGCTCTTTTGCAGAATATACTAATAAGTTACTCACACGATGTGGAGTGCTGTAAGTTGTATCAGTAAACACATATTTGATAGTTTCAGTTCCTTCCAGGATCCTGTCTTCTGCTAACACATCATCAATTGGCTCTCGCTCACTCAGAACAGGGGGCATTTTTAATAGTTCTTTAGCTTCCTCAATGGCTTTTCTTGTGGCCTAAAAAAAGAAAATCCAGTAACTTTACAATGAAATATCACACTGTGTTGGAGAGTAATTCAGCACCAGTAAGAACATGTTTAAAAAATAAACTTCCCTCAACTTTTACTACACTGAAATGTACTCTGGAGAGAGACACAGGCTGGCTAAAATACTATGCAGGCAATTCTTAAATAAATAATATACCATCTGACTTAAAAACACTGCTTTGTCAGACACCTGAGTGCTTCTGACAGAAGACCAGAAATTGGGAAAGGTGGACAATAGATTCAAAGAGAATAAGGAAGGTGCTGAAGTCACCTAATTTATTTCAGCTAAGTCCCTAGATAGATTTCTAACCAAGGTGCATTATAACATTACCACACGCTTAGGAAAGACCCAGGATTGTGGTAGTAACAAAACTGGCTTAAGTTAGGAATCTCAACCATCCAGAGGTTCAGCCAGGGAACAGAGAAGACACTGCGGACAAAAACTTCCAGAATTTTAGGTAGTTTAGACATGAAACAAACATACATAGAAAACACACACACACAGAGCCTCAAAGAAAAAAATGAAGTTTAATTTAAAAAATCATCATTCCAGAGGAACAGAACTATATGCAGTTTACTCCCATCCATATATAATAAACCAAAACCAAAGAGAAAAGGAGAAAGAGACTTCAAGGCAAAATATCTTCTGAGATACTTAAAAGGATGTCACTACATTGAAATCTTGTCAATTAAAAAAGTTAAACACATTTCTGGTACTACAATATATCTGTGCCCAAGTTGCCGTGCCTTTTTTCTGTTAATTTACCATAGGTTTCATTCTCCTTAAAAAAAAAAAAAAAAAATTGTATTTCACCCTACAGTTATGCTGAATCTCAACTTTTGCACAGGCCTTAATGATTGTGAAGTTATCAACCTACTACAGTCTTTTACTAAACAAAGACAGACTGCTAAGGACATAACCGGTAAGAACAAAGAAATCAGGAGTCTGATTCACACTGTTTGATTAGATTTGGTACTGAATTTCAGAGATATTAAACAAATTAAAAAATATATGTTTTAAATTTTGTTTTCCTGGTAACATTTCCCATTAATCTTTTGAAAAGTGTATGCCTACTGACATTCAACTCCCCACATAGAAGAAAGTAATCAAAGAAATTGACCGTAACTTAAGAGTACCAGTAAAATATATTTTATTTATAAAATGGGCTGGAATGGTGTAGTAGTGCACAGAATTTCAAATATATTTTAGATAATGTTTAACATAGGTCTGTCACTATGACAGCTGTGTTTGTTAAAGTATACAAGAGCTTTAGCTGTTGTAAACCTTTTGATTAAACAAATATATCTTAAAAAAAAAAAAAGGCACCATACCTCTGCTAGTTGTTTTTCTGTCATTAACTTGTAAGTGGGTGGCTTAAGCTCCTGTTTAATGGGTCTAAAAACCTTCTGTAAATCCAACCCTGTCATCTTAGAGAGTAAACTCTGAACCAGTTCATCCATAAAACAAGGCTTTGTGACATCTGACTTTTTTTTGTCTGAAAGAGATTTATAAAAGTTAGATTATTTTCTTGTGCTTAGACTAACATCCAATAGACTCAAAGGTCTGACTACCAGACCTGTGTAGTTTAGGCATATGCCAGCCGAGAATGAAACAGACCAAGAAGTGAAGTGTGCAAGTGACAAGTTCCTTCAGTACTTTCAAAATTCAAGGCATTAGTCTAGAAGGTAAAACTCCAAAACATACTGATGTTAGCAAGTTAGGCAGTGCTCAGGAAAGAATCACTTTGGAGCATTTTCAGGTCTACAACAGACTGAGTTTGTGTTTATCCTGTCCCACCCGAGATCTCCAAGCATTCAGAAGATGAAGGGGTGCATAGGTGCTGGAACTAGTACTGCCACACCCCCGGGGCTTGAAGTGGTTTCCGTCATGTATAGGGTTTAGTTTGGTTCAATAGCTCTCAGCACCCCACTACGCAAATTGTTCCAGCACCCTCGACGGGGTGGCACAGCTCTGTCACTGCAGGCTCTCCACGGCTTTCCAGTCAGCCTGCACTACCGAGCCAGGGCTTTCCCACCCAGGACCGGGAGCGGGTGGCGCGGGGTCGGGGACTGGGCTGTTGCCCGAGGTCCAAGGGCCCAAGCGGACGCGGACGGAGACGAGGTTCGGCTCGTAGCACAGCTCCCAGCCCCTCACCCCGTCGCACGACGCTGGGCTGCGCCAACACACCCACCCGCTCGCTTCCCGCCTCGCTCCGTGTCCCTCCCTCAGGCTAGGGGCTCGCGGCGCGCCCAGAACCTACTGGCCTCCGAACCCGCGTCCTGGCCGTACCCGCGGCTCCACAACAGGGCTCGCCCTGGGCGCCGGAGCGCGAGAGGAGATGCCGCGCAGCGCCACAGAAAGCGCCACCTGGGCGCTCCGAAACCCGCCATGTTGGTGCGCTACTCTGTCCGCCTCGCCCACAAAGCGGCTTCCGGGTGACCGCGCTAGGCTCGCTGGGACGTGTAGTCCCGGGGACACTCCGTCAGTACTAGGCCTCAAGACGATGGCGGGAGGGGAAGAGTCGGGGAGGGGGCGGGTCAGTGTCTGCCATGGGACACTGCCAGAGGCGGAGCTATTGAGAATATTAATATTCATTGAGGTCAGTTTTCTAAATCTAGATACGTAGCCTTGGGAGGGCGGAGGCAGGCGTAGAGATGTGTTAGAAATGCAACGTTTGGGAGGAGCGGGAACCTCTGGATTGGAACAAACAGTCGAAATTTTTGAAGTTTCCTGAGGGGAAAAAAAAAGTGGATTCCAGCTCAGAGCAGTGGCTGAAATGCAATAGACAGATAATTCAGACACAACAAATACATAGATTTCTAAATGAAAAGCCACTTTGAAATGAAAAAATCAAAACATGCCCTTTTGCGACAGTTGACTCTTATTGCAACTCTTATTTTTAAAACTTTATTATCAAAACAAAATTTGGTCAAACAGACACATTCCCATGGAGTGTTTTCATTTTGATGAACTGATGTCCAATGGAAAAAATGTTTTGTCAGAAAATTTTAGACCAGCTCTAAGCAGCAGTTTACTTCTGCCTGCCATGGTCAGTCATTAGGCTGATCACTGCTGGTTGTTTCTCCCCCTGCTTCTCTCTGCAGTTTTGGGAACTGGGTCTTCTATATAAACTAGTATCAAAAGTAAGTTTGTAAAATATATTTTCTGAAAACGCAACAAAAAGCCCCCAATCCCTTGGGAGTATTGTGGGCACTAGCCAGAAAGGGGTTAATGAGAAAGTGTGGGCTCAATCAGACCTCCTCTGCTATACTCGTGAGAGATGATAAGCCTGGAAAGAGGGGACTGAAAGCAGGAAAGCTCTGTACAGTGATGGTTGGTTTAGAAAAGGAATGAACCTTTTGTGTGGTTCCACTAGAAAGAAAGCCTAGGTCTTAGTAGCCATCCAGAGACTACCTGAAAGAAAGCCTGGCTGGGGCCAGAATCTTTCTAACTGCTTTTAGATTCCAGGATCTTCTGGGGGTTGAGGACTGGTAGATAGGCCTGGTACAGAACTTTTATGCTTCCTTTGTTCTCTGTTACTAGTCTGTTTTTCCTCTGGGATCTATGGAAATACAAACCTGGGAAGGGGCTATGGGAAAAACCTAGAGACAGACTAAAGAGGTAGCCCCAGAGGGCTTGATTAGACAGATCTTAGCTGCTTGCTACAGGGTCCCTGGGCTGAAAGCTAGAGTAAAAGGAAGGGCTTGGGTTCCCCCACAAGTGCCCCGAGGAAGGTAACTCAAAGATCCTTTTGCAGGTCTAGGCTCAGGCTGAAGACGTAATATGAGACTGGTGGATTCTTGTTCCATAGGACTCTGTTACCCCTGAAGGGGTGGGACTGTACGTGAACTAGCTGGAGAACTGAATCACAAGTAGTACACTGCTGCAACAACTGTTTGCAGGGTGTGCTGGAAGAGAAGACCCTGCTATGCCATTCTGGATTGTGCTGGCTGGTGAGTGACACTTCTACACCTTGTATCCGTAATAACGTCATACTTACAGAAACTTGTTTGTGGCAGAGCCTGTGGACTCATCAGATGCAGAAAAAGAAAAAGTAATTAAAATGTACATGTTGTTTTCACTGACACAGTAACCATCATCCTGGAGTTGGTTCTTATAGAGAATGTTATTTAACACAGGTTCTCTTTTGACTAGCTTGTGTGGACCACTGGCTAAAAGGGGTGGTAGCTTATTGTCAAAGCAAGGATTACAATAGTATTAGTGTAACCTTTGGGTGAGCTAGAGTTCACATCATTTCCCATCTCCAGTGATTTAAGAACCCCAGCTCCCATAGAAAGTAGCTGGAGACCTGGAGTTCCATCTCTCCACATTCAAGTCCCAAAGGAACTAAAATGAATTTATTTAAATAATGTTTCTTTATAATAAGATTTTATAATCTAATTTTTACAGCATGACATTCCTATTTTATAATCCACTGATGACATCTTCACAGTTATACATAAACAAAGAAAAATTAAAATCTGAACAGCTCAGTCCCCACAGAAATACAGTGAGAAAAAACTGCAAGTTCCCAAAAGCTTAGGTTTTGTTCACCTAAGTCTCAGAGGCTTTCATCACCAAATCTGTACAGTCTGCTGAGTCTAAAACAACATCTTCCCTCCACTTGCTTGTAGGAATCTTCAGCTGGAATCCATACAGACTCTTCCTCTGCTGAAATCATTGCTAGCCAGTCAACTAACTGATTAACCAAACACTCAGTTAAGTGCATAGATTTAAAGAAAACCCTGTTACAAGAAAATACAAAACTGAGATTAGCAAAATATAAATGACTCTTTCCCCATTACTACATTTAAAGAAAAGTTGGTGACTCAGACTAGTTGAGACAATTTAACTAGAACAGTTTGGCAAAAATCAAAACAACATTCAAAGCATACAATTAAAAAATAAGTTCTCCCCCTCCCAATTTCCCCTTCCTATAAGTAGCATTGCCCATGCTTCCCTGTTAGAGGGTAACAATATCACTAACCTGCTGCAAAATATTTCAGAGTTGGGGACAACAGCCTGCTTTCTGCTCCTGGATTCAGCTTCTCCCAACTCACACAGGGCACATAGCCTTTTGCAAAGCAGCTGCCCTGACTCCTGGCCTTGACCCAGCAACAGGGAACCTGTTGGAGCATACCCAAAACTACCACACCCAATTCCAGAAGCTTCTGGCTGTGGCGTGCTTAATCTGCCTAGCAACAATGACCCAGACACAACTCACTCTACCTTCCCCAATGGGTCTCTTAAAGAGATATCTCCCTATTAGGCACATGGGTTACACTGGGGAAAATCGGAAAATGCTTCAGTTTAATTTGTTTTAAAAAATTCAAAGAAAACATTACAACAGACATTGTAAATGCATTGTGTTTACAATAATAACATACCAAATCTGATATGACAGTCTCATATGGACAGCAGACTTGCTTGTTTGATAAACTGGGATGGAAAAAAATAAGAAAAGAAGAGTCAATTAAAATATCAATTATTTTCTTGAAAATAATCCACATTCTACAAATCATACCTTACAGAGCTGATCAACAAACAGAATTTCCACACTCTGGGAAACTCCAATATTTTGGAAATTGTTTTCATCCAGACAAAAAAAGCCACAACATCAAACTTTTCACAGAACACAAATTTTTAAAATACTCCTTTTGATTTGGAAATGTTCAAGTGTTTCTCTTTCTGGTTCTCTGGTTGAGATCCTGTGCGATTGGTTTGAGAAGTTGAGTTTCTGGCTTCCTAAATTGGGAGCATGACTGTGAGACAGGGAAAAATCTAAAATCCACATAAAATTAAGAAATATTAACAACATCATGCCCCATTTATTTTTAAGCAAAGTGCCACATATCCTTCAATAAGGACTTTGTTTAAAAGTGAATGGAATGATTTGCCTCACTATTTTCTTTCCTTGTCACATGACAGATCCTATTAAAAGGATGGAGGATGTCTCCTAGTTGGTATGTTTGCTAGCAGGTGCAGTGGAATGGTTAAAATGGAAAAGAAAAGGTGACTAAAACTTGAATGTTGCTGACTCTAACTAATCCATATTCCATAACTACTATCATATATACAGAAAACATGATGTGGCATAATTTTCTTGCTGGCTATTTTATCTGGTTTCCGCATAATCAGCTTCTGGTATCGGTATTTGTCTTGTTCTGAGCTTTATTATCTGCCTGAGAGGGGGAAATTCTGTAGTAATTTACATAATATTAAAATGCTATTGTTTTCTTTATGAATTTGAGACTTTCATGACCTATTAGGGGATAAATCCATATCCTAAATGGCAAGTTCTCTGTCTGGCACATAGAAAGGTATAATTCCAAAGAAATGGGCAAATTAATCATGTATGTTAATGACTTAAAAATCAATTTCCTTAGGAAAGAATGTCTCTTGAGTTGAGATACCAGTTTTCTTCTCTTTTCTGGAAGCAGTAGCTATCTGACTTGTGATGGTTTTAGTCTTCTTATGCCCTCCATGCAGCCTGTGGTATTTAGTCTTTAGAAAGATAAAAGTCATAAATGCCAAGCATATTTATAAACAAATGAAATTGTAACCCTCAGTAATATCAGATTTACAGAATTCTTTATGTGGCAGATCCTGTTTCCTAGAGGCATAGTTGGCTTGAGGATTAAAAGACATGAAACAGCGAAAAACTGTTAAAACGTGTGTTGTTTTCATTTTAATACAACCTGTGACTTATACAAAATGTTATTTGAATAGGTTCTATTTTCATTAGTTGGTTTGGGTCTTCTCCCACTGGTGTGTTGGGTTGCTGTCTCTTGTTGGCATCATGTCACAAAAGGAATTACATCATCTGGGAGAGAGGAGGGGGAAGAAAAAGGGACATTATGTTTTTAATAGTATGCTTACAGTAGGTGAAATGGCAGAGGCTGTTTCATGGTTGGCAGGCTGATAAGTTTAGGTAGGTAAAAGAAAAGGAGAGAGAAGACAAAACATGGATTTTATTGTCACAAAGTAATCTATGTTCTACAAATCCTACCTTATTCCTAAAGAATTGGACTTGGCATAGTCACCATGGGTAGCTGCTTGGTCATCTTATGCTGTGGCCTCTTGTTGTCTTGGCATCTTAACTATGTGTGACAAAGAAGAACGTGAGTATCCATAAAAATTATAAATATCTAAAAGTACAGTCATCTTTCTTAATTTCCTACTTAAATGACCAGGCTAGAGCCACTGTCTGTCTACTTCTCTGTCTTATGTAGTAGAGTATTTCAAAGGAAAAATGAAAATAGGAGATTAAATTTGCAGGTTTGTGTTATTAATTTATATTCTACTATACATCATATTTGTGGAACTTGTAATATGGTACAATTTCCATCTGACTAGCTGGTTTGGTGCCTTCCTCGTTTTCTGAGTTTGTCTTCTGAGTTTGACCATGTATCACAGAAGAAAATTTGAGATGATATTCATAAAATTAAGATGGCACTTTTGCTTTAACCACTTTATTTCCCTCTTTACATCATATGTTAGGGGTGCAGTCTCTTTACTAGATGGCTGGTTCTTTGTATAGCACATGAAATATTATGATCTAATAGAAAAAAATCAAAATATGTATGTTAGTAGGTCTTAAAATTATTTCCTTTAAAATATAATTATTGACCAACTTTAAAAGTTTTGTAGCACTGGCTTCCTTCTTATGGAGTAGAGCTGGTTGCTCTGTTTTTTTTCTACTGTTTTTCTTTTCAGAGCCTCGGAGTTTCTCTACATTTCACCAGCTGATGATTATCAGAGTGAATTGCACTGTGTCCATGTCTGCTTCTGCCCAACATGTTCCCCAAAACACTGCTATACTAGAGCACTTAAAAATACATATGGACATAAAACTGGACATTAATGTCCATAGAGAAATGTCTAACTACTTTTTATCTTTAGGCCCCAATCCACTATCAAAATGCATGCACTTCTGGCAGCAGAGTATAGACAAGTTTGTGCTGTCTAGAGTGTGGGCTTTTGCACATCCCATTCAATTTTTAAAAAAAACCCTGAGTCCTACAAAAAATGATGACTCTTTCCTCCTGAAATAGCTATCCTTTAGCACTAAGCAGCTAAAGAGTATGGTTACTTACCATCCCTACTCTCCAGACCAAGTGACTAGCTGTCTTTATCTTCTGTAAATTGAACAGCGATATCTGCTAACTTCCAATCATCTTAACCCATGATCTTGGGAACCCACTTCCTGAACAAAGCAGATTCTAGCACCAGGTTTGCTTTACTCCTTTTAACTTCTACATCTCATGACCTGTGAAATAGGGAATAGTGTGGTGGACACATCTTCCTCTCTCTTTCAATTACACCACCAATGAAATGAGAGAACATGAACTGATGCACTCAAGAATTGTTCAGTTGGAGGATAAAATGGTTTTATTAAGGAAAAGAAAGGGAGAAAACAAAAGCGTTAACAATATAGGCCTTTCCCCAGAACTTAAAAATAATATACCAAATGCCATTCCCTTCTCTCCTAATAACAGTGCAAAATGTGACATATTATGAAGTTGTTGTAGCCATGTTGGTCCCAGGATATTGGAGAGACGAGATGGATGAGGTAATAACTTTTATTGGACCAGATTCGGTTGGTGTAAGAGACAATACACAGAGCTCTTCTTCAGGTCTGTGTAGCTTGAAAGTTTGTCTCTTTCACAAACAGAAGTTAGTCCAGAAAAAGATGCAACCTCACCCATTTTCTCTCTCACATATTACAGACACATTCAGTATCTTTGAAATACTTATCAACTTCATAAAGGTTTGTATGTCTGTGATCCAGAGATTGTATACTGGCTTTCTGAGATGAATTACTGATCTCCTTCCAGGAACTAATATCAGTTTGGGGTACCTACTGCAGAACCTGGGACAGGTAAACAATTCCAGACAAGTAGCACCACCTGGGATCAGGGCCGGTGCAACCATTTAGGCAACCTAGGCAGTCACCTGGGGCGTTAGGATTTGGGGGGGGGGCGGCATTTTCTTCGGCAGCGACCACAGCAGCCGGATCTTCGGCCGCCCCGGTCGCTGCTGGCATTTAGGCGGAGGGAGCTGGGGCAGGGATCGGGGGGAGGGCCGCCTGCAGCAAGTGGGGGGCGGGCGGCACTGTCATAAACAGATAGTTAAGGGTTAATGTCTCTTTTACCTGTAAAGGGTTAAGAAGCTCAGTGAACCTGGCTGACACCTGACCAGAGGACCAATGAGGGGACAAGATACTTTCAAATCTTGGTGGAGGGAAGTCTTTGTTTGTGCTGTTTTTTTTTGTTCTTTGTTCGCTCTTGGGGCTAAGGGGCCAGATGTGCAACCAGGTCTTTCTCCAATCTTTCTGAAACAGTCTCTCATGTTCAAAATAGTAAGTACTAGCTAGAAAAGGCGGAATAGTCTTATGTTTGTTTTCTTAACTTGCAAATGTGTATTTTGCTGGAAGAATTTTTACCTCTGTTTGCTGTAACATGTATCTTAGGCTAAGGGGGAGGGAGTCCCTCTAGTCTATATAAGCTGAAGACCCTGTAAACATTTTCCATCCTGGTTTTACAGAGATAATTTTTACTTTTTCTTTCTTTAATTAAAAGCTTTCTTTTTTAAGAACCTGATTGATTGATTTTTTTTCCTTGTTTAAGACCCAAGGGGATTGGGTCTAAACTCACTAGGGGATTGGTGGGGGGAAAGCAGATGGGGCGGAAGGTTAATTCCTCTCTGTTTTAAGATCCAAGGAGTTTGGATCAGTGTAGCCTCTCAAGGTAACCCAGGGAGGGG
This sequence comes from Gopherus flavomarginatus, assembly GCF_025201925.1. Taxonomy (NCBI): domain Eukaryota; kingdom Metazoa; phylum Chordata; order Testudines; family Testudinidae; genus Gopherus; species Gopherus flavomarginatus. The sequence continues at coordinate 72,306,537 of NC_066624.1, read as the reverse complement.
AAAGTCTGGGAGGGGGAAGGAGAGGGAACGGTTTATTTCTCCTTGTTTTAAGACCCAAGGAGTTTGGGTCCTGGGTCCCCCAGGGAAGGATTTGGGGGGACAGGGAGTGTACCAGACACTGGAATTTCTGGTTGGTGCCAGCGCTATCAGAGCTAAGCTAGGAATTAAGCTTAGAAGGGTACATGCAGGTCCCTACTTTTAGGACGCTAAAGTTCAAAGTGGGAAAAATACCTTGACAGGCATGCAGAGGAATTCCACGCCCCAGCTCACTCCTGCCCCACCTCCTCCCCAAGCACGCCAGGGGCAGGGGTGAGCTGCTTCACTTCTCCTGCCTCCCAGGCTTGCGGCACCTAAGCTGATGGGTGCCGCAAGCCTGGGAGGCAGGAGAAGTGAAGCAACCTCGGTGTGCGCTGGGGAGGAGGCGGAGTAGGGGTGAGCTGGGGCCGGGGGGCTTGCCTCAGGATATGGGGAGGGTGGGGAGCTGCCGCAGGGGATGGGGGAGGCACCTCAGGGCAGGGCCGCGGCGGAGGGAGAGTGCAAGGTGGAAGTTTCGCCTAGGGTGCGAAACATCCTTGCACCAGCCCTGCCTGGGATGACATGCATCTACTGACTTAGACCAGGTTCAAGGCCACAGAGACAAATAATGAGGACAGCTTGAACAAACTGACATGAACTAACTTGAATTAACCACAAAGGAAAACCCTGCTGGAAGGGTTTGAAGGACTTTAGAACCTTGCAGAGTCTCTGTGTGGAAAACTCTGTGTGGAGTCTCTTAGCAAGCATATAAATCTTTTATTGTTTTATGATACGTCTTCTGTTGCCTGATCTAGTGATGTCCAATTAATTATATTGATCAGTTAGGAATCCCAATTTACACTTTGAAGTTTTGACAGGGTTTTGCCTCGTAATCAGAAGTATTAGTTATTACGAGGAGTCAAGTGTGCGTGAGAGAGACAGTCACAGTAGGGAAAGGCCTTCTATCCTTGTAATACTTTAATTAACATAGTCAGCAAAATTACAAACACTCTAACCCAGCAAAGTGGGTAGAGATAGTACAAAATGATCAATACATCTCCCATCAGAGCATTTGTATAGTGACACCATTCCTAGGATTGATGAGACAGGTGATCCTCAAGTGGTCCTGTCTCTGGCAAGCCAAGAAGATCCCAATGGCTGGAGCCCTGGATAGTTTATTATAAAGTTCTCTGGCTACCATTAATATTCATAAGGATGATAAACCTCCTCAATCTGTATCTAAACTTCCTCACCCTCATAATGTTGGAGTGCTCTTTTCTTATAGGTTAATATGTCATTTACCTCTAGGTCATTATCATATATGTCAGTTGTTACCATAACATTATTGAAGTTGTACATCTTCTGATGTTCCTATCCTAAAATATTCAAAACTAGCATAAACTGATATTCTGCAATTACCTATCAGCAGTCATATGTGTTTATTACAGCACTTTCTCTTGTGCCTTAGGTTTATTCCTTGTTGCTATTTATGCTAAGACTTTTGGACTTTATGCTTCAATTTGGCTAAGCTATTGCCTTACAGGCTTTGAGACCTGTAGGGTTATTGCATTAGTGTTCTAACTTTTACCTATGTCTTACTTAGATCTTACCTAGCAAATACCTACACATATATGCTACATTTCTCTAATGCTTTTGTCCTAAAAGTAAATCTGTCCTGGTTTGTGAGGGCTGGCTGGTCTCTGATAACCCTATCGTAGTCCTGTGAGAAAGCAAAACTGCAGGTGCTGAGCTAAGATCTGCTGGGGGGCATAGTTCCTCTGAAACTGTGAGGCACAGCATAATAAATTAACATTAGATCGAATTAGAAATTATCCCTTGGGCTTCCTGTTAAATCCAGTTTGTAAACTTAGTTTGCTTTTGTTGCATGGCCAGTTCTTTAAATGGTAACAATTTAATCCTCATGATACTGAAGTGGTGGTGTGCTAGCTGTTCCAGTCTGCAGTCTTGCCAATGATTCCTAAAGATGTCACTTATTGAAGATTTTCAGGTATCTGCCCTAATTTTCCCTCCTTATTGTTTAAATATCTTAAACACTCAGAATTTCTCAAATAGTGCCACAAGTGGACTTTTTTGTGGCCACAACAGCCTCTAAAGCATGGACAGAGATTGGGGAGGAGCATGGGGTGGGCATTTTCTCCCCCAATCTGCATACGTTGATAGTAGAGGGGCACAATTTAAAGGTTCGTCTGCCCATGAACAGGTCAAGTCACAGCTCCCATAGGCAGTTATTCCCCTTAAGGGTAACCTCAGTCTCCCCTCCCAGAAAGCAGCAGCAGCAGCAGCCCCTCCCTGTATCACCCAGCTGTTGCTCCTGAATAGCTGTTACTCAGTGCAGCAAGATGTGTCATTGTGATGTTTGCGTTGGTGCCCTAATAATAATAAATGGAAATATACCTATCTCATAGAGCTGGAAGGGACCCCAAAAGATCATGAAGTCCAGCCTCTTGCCTTTACTACCAAGACCAAGTACTGATTTTGCCCCAGATCCCTAAGTGGCCCCCTCAAGGATTGAACTCACAACCCTAGATTTAGCAGGTTAATGCTCAAACCACTGAGCTATCCCTCCTGTCTAGAACCATGCAGTCTCCTCAGGGGCTCCAGGCAGCACCTCTGGAGACAGATGGGGCCAGTGTGCATGCCACCATAGGTGGCTCTTGTGAGTGGTGGTGGCTGTGGCATTCAGTCGCCAAGGCGCTCCCCTGCTCCCACCTGGCTGCAGCACAGGGAACCTGGGACTCCACAGGCATCCAGTGAGTTCCCAACCCACCTTCTCTAGGGCAGGCTCTGGCTGAAGGGCCGCGGAAGGCAGGGACAGAGAGACGGGTCGGCACTTGGACGTGTATATGTGCATATTTATTTGTTTTTCCTAAAGTTAATTAAGTATTTTAGGAAAAATTGTTAGAGTGGCCACCAGCAAAAATTGATGGCCACACTCTGAGACTGCCCAAAAATTTATTGTGAGAAGCAATTTTATATTTCAGCTCCTCCCTCTGTGCTTTGATTAAAACTACTTCTTGATAAAATGTTGTTTCTAGCTTTACTTCTAAAAGCCCTGAACTCTGGAACTTTATAGCTGCTTCTCTCAATCTCCATGTACTTTTTCTATCTATCTTGGTTTTCCTTGCTGTACCATTATTTTTCTCTTCAACTTTCATCTCATGCTAGATTTACTGTAGTACCCTTATACTTGTTGCTAGGTTTCCTCCTTCTGGAATGTCAGTAAGAAGCCAATGACCTGCCATTCAACCTTTGCAATCCATTTTTAAAGGACAGCACATTTCATTGCCTACTTCAGGGGTAGGCAACCTATGGCACGCGTGCCACGAGCTGATTTTCAGTGGCATTCACACTGCCCAGGTCCTGGCCACTGGTCTGGGGGCTCTGCATTTTAATTTAATTTTAAATGAAATTTCTTAATCATTTAAAAACCCTTATTTACTTTACACACACCAATAGTTTAGTTATATATTATAGACTTATAGAAAGAGACTTTCTAAAAACATTAAAATGTATTACTGGCACGCAAAACCTTAAATCAGAGGGAATAAATGAAGACTTGGCACACCACTTCTGAAAGGTTGCTGAACCCTGGCCTACTTCTACCAATGTCTTTATGGACTTCTTACTTAGTATACTCAATTCACACTATAATAGAAATACCGTCTGCTCCAAAATCATAGGCTTCTACCACCTGAACTAAAGAGAACTCCCTATTAGCTAAACTATTATAACATTACTAACTGCTCTTACATAGTAGGTCTTAAAATACTGCACAAGCTTTTTCTTAAGGTACATGGGTTCGCATTCCTGTTCTCTGCTGATAATCACTGCACACTCAGCAAGAGTAAAGATGGAAATAGACAAACTATATGCCCCCAAATGCCACAGCCAGCCTTCATAATTCCTCCTCTGTCTTTCAGTCACAGATTAAAGCCATGAACCAGCAAAATACCCAAGTGCATGATTAAAATTAAATATATGCTTAATTTCCATTAACTTCCAAGTGGCTTAAAATTAGCATATGCTTAAGTGCTTTGTTAATTCTGCCTAAATTCTTTGCATGCCTCTTGAAAAATGGGAATTAAAATTTTGGGAGAAAAAGTTTTAAAGCATGTCTTGATTGTAGTTAGGCTGAAGTTAAGCAACATCTTAAAATATATTTTGGTTGTAATAATGGGTTGTGATTGTATTGGAATGTTCTTATTTTATTCCAGTACTTGGACACAGTATGTTTGAGTTTCAGCTTTAGCCTTGTCTATCATAGCTTTTTTTTCATTGCAAAACAGACCCAAAAGGACACCTTCTCTTCAGTTACCGTGATACAAATCAAGTGAAATCACTGGGGTTAGGAGAGTGTAACAGTGGAGATCTGGTTCTTACTGTTGTTATAATGTAATTATTGTGTTTAATTTATTTGAATGATGCTAAGAAAATTAAAACATAGTTTTGAGGAAATGGAAAAGAGCTTGTCTTTCAACTTTTGCTAGGAAGATCTCTGGAGTGAGAGCTATACCCTATAAGGGGATTGGGAAGTTATTTGGCTACATGCCTAAAAGCCACTTCAGACCTGTTCATGCATTTGGATGGCAATCCAACATTCATTTTAATTCACAGAGGTGCTTGAAGCAACAACAGAATTTATTAGACTAGATCCTTGAGAAGTTACATTCACATTCATTCTGTACTGGAGTAGTAACAGCTGCTGTGAGGATTAGCCTTTTGGCCAGTCGGAGAAAGAAAATACCAAATACTATAGATGGAGGTATAGCTAGTTACTACACCTTATGGGTTTTTTTAAAAAGTGATTATACCAGGTTGGTGGATGGGATTTTTGTTTAGTTCAGAGGCAGAGTAAGGCAATGATTTTGAGAGAGTGCGTGTAGTAGCCAGTGTTGATTTACAGTTATACACTTAAGGGATTTCACAAGGATGGGATACTGAATAGTCTAACAATTGGTAATGGGACATGGGCTGTTTTGTTATCTGTTGGTGTTCTGAATTCTGCCCAGGACAGTTGCTTACAAAAAGTTGTAACCAGCTGATGTCTGCTTGGTGTGCCATGTGAAAAACATTGGTGGTCAAAGTTTGGATTCTCTTTAAGTGTCAACAACACAAAATTACCTCCACAGTTCATGTTAATTGCCCTTTTTGCTGGCAGTTTCAGGAGGAAAAATGATTAAATGTCCATGGAGACTGAATTGTCTTTCCTGGGTTGGTTAGAGTCTCATGGAGGAAGTGTGTGGGCAAAAAAATCTGCCTTGCTGCTCTCTTTAGTGTCCCTGCTTGGTAGCTAGATAAATGGAGGCCTTCAATCTACAAGGCTTCAATCTGACGTCCTTCATGAGCACTAAAATCAGCAAGAGAAATAACTTCAGGAAAGGAAGGATTCTTCTCTGGCATAAACACTTTAAAATGCAAAATGTAATGGTTTATAGCTGTATTTCCAGCTGCTCTTTAAGAGGAAACAGACTGCACCCAGTGTAAGTGTGCTGCGTGTCCACGTTTGATGGGATGATTTTGAAAAATTAATTTGTTTTGCTTGTTCCTGATAAGAGAGAATCTGGCAGTTCTGTGGAACATTTTTCTGAGGGACACATTGGACTAGGTTGGAAGTTGTTTCCATCAGATCTGCATCCATTAGTCTGATGAGAAGTTATTTCTTACTAAGGAGAGAGAGTACTGAAGTGTGATGGAGATGACATTTACAAAGGTTAATAAGCTTGTAAAAAATGTCTTGAATGAAATAATATAGTTCAGTGGTAAAATAATATATTTAATTGCCTGCTTTTTTCCCCTCTTGTGGATTCCATCTATGGTACAAGGTTCATTGCTGAATTTTGTTTTACCTGCTCAGCTAACTGGAGCAATATTTAAAAGTGGACAATAGTACTAAATAAATTACTATATATCTGTCACTTCAGTTTAAGGAAAAATGATTGTTGATTTGCCCCAAATCCACCTCTCACTCTGCCTAACCATCTTTTAGCATTGCCCTTTGATTGAAACTTTCTAGGCAGCTGTCCCACAGTCACACAGCAGCAGATGACTGTGCCAAAAGCAATTTTTATCTCCACTTCCACAGAGGATTATAGACTTTTTTTTTAAAGCCAAAAAAACCCCATAATCTCCTGTTTTGTAGGGTCATAGTGGCCGTTTTGCATCCTGGAGACTTTACTGGTACTGACGCTGCTCCATGGTCCAGCGTCTGAATTTTGAAACTTGACAGCATGGATACAGAAGGCAGGAATGCTATCTGCACCCAGAGCCTGCTCAGATGTAACCTGAAACAGAGACTAAATGTGGAATTGTCTATTGACATTGCCAAACTGAACTGTGACTGTCCCAACAGCGGGACAAACAGCCACTTCACTACTGCTTCATTTATGCCAGACTAGAGATTATTTGCCAGTGGTAGACTGCAGTGGTTATGGAGATGTCTGAAGAAATTAAATTACCCTGATCTCAAGTGCATCTCTCTGTCCTATATAAGTAGGTGGATGGCATCAGTGATCTAACAGGTCTCTCTCATCTGTCTCCTATAATCTATATATACACTGTTAGTGATGAAAAAGGGTGAAATACACAAAATGGTTTTCTAAATTTTCCTTATCTGCTGCTCTCTGATGAGTATAATTAGTAAATATAGAAGAGAAAATATACCTTAGTATTTTACTTGTGCCTAAATTATATGACTTGTTTGTAATTTACACTGCAGATATGAAAAAAAAGCAAAACACATTAAGAAGAAATGTATGCACTCTGATAAAAACATCTTTGGCTCTTTTATTTTTAATTTAGACTAAAATGAAGCACTGTGTACTTGTGTTATATTCCTGGGCCACAAGAGGGCATGATGGAGTTTTCAAAGATCTATTGAGAATTAAAGTTCATTAATGGATGTGAATGTAAATTTATTAACTACTGACATTAATGACCCCAAATTTGCCTTTGTCCCTCACAAAGCTTCCATTATCTCACATTAATAATTATAAATGTATATACAAATATTGACTCCAACAACTGAAATAATGTAAAATGTTTGTACTAGAACGGGGGTGGGCAAACCTTTTGGCCCAAGGGACACATCTGGGCATAGAAATTGTATCGTGGGCCATGAATTCTCATAAAATTGGGAGTTGGGGTGTGGGAGGGGGTGAGGGCTCTGGAATGGGGCCAGAAATTAGGAGTTCAGGGTGTGGGAGGGGGCTCCAGAGTGGGTAGGGGGTTGGGGTGGTGAGCGGGATGAGTGCTCCAGCTGGGGGTGTGGGCTTTGGGGTGGGGCTGGAGATGAGGAGTTGAGGGTGCAGGAGAGTGCTCTGGGCTGGGACTGAGGGTTTCAGAGGGCAGGAGGGAGATCAGGGCTAGGAGAGGGGGTACAGGCTGCAAGCTCCGAGCAGCGATTATCTGAAGCAGCTCCTGGAAGCAACAGCATGTCCCCTCTCCGGCCAGGCATCTCTACGCAATGCCTTGTCTACAGGCGCCACCCCTGCAGCTCCCATTGGCTGCATTCCCAGCCATGGGCGGCGTGGGCAATGGCGCCACCCAGCGCCTCCCATGGCAGGGGCGGGGGCAGTGCCCTGTCTACAGGCGCCACCCCTGCAGCTCCCATTGGCCGCATTCCCAGCCATGGGCGGCGCATAGGCGGCGTGTGGGACGAGGGCAATGCTCAGAGCCCCCTGGCTGCCCCTGTGCATAGGAGTTGGAGGCGGGACATGCTGCTGCTTCCAGGAGCTGCGCGGAGTCATGGCACACAGGGAGCGGGGCAAGCCCTGGACTCCGCTCCTTGGCAGGAGCTCAAGGGCTGGATTAAAATGTCTGAAGGGCCAGATGTGGCCCCGGGCTGTAGTTTGCCCACTTCTGTACTAGATAAATGAATCCCACTCAAGTTCATATTGCTTACTTTGTCATTCTGTTAGGGCTGTTCCAAAGCCCACTGAAGCCACTGGAAGTCTTTGTGTTATCTTCAGTGAATTTTGGATTAGGTCTATAGTGTTCAAATAAAGGTTATTGATTCTTTTGGGGTCTTATATGAATTGTATGTAAAACTTATATTAAGAACAAATAGTGGTAAATTAGGATGAAATTCAGTAAGGACAAATGAAAAGTACTCCACTTAGGAAGGACCAATCAGTTGCATGCATACAAAATAGGAAATGACTGCCTAGGAAGGAGTGCTGTGGAAAGAGATCTGGGGGGGGGTCATAGTGAACCACAAGTTAAATATGAGTCAACAGGATAACACTGGCGCAAAAAGAAAAAGTGAACAATTCTGGGATGTATTAGCAAGAATGTTGTAAGCAGGACATGAGAAGTAATTCTTCTGCTCTACTCTTCACTGATCAGGCCTCAGCTGGAGTATTGCGTCCAGTTTTGGGCGCCACATTTCGGGAAAGATGTGGACAAATTGGAGAAAGTCCAGAGAAAAGCAACAAAAATGATTCAAGGTTTTGAAAATATGACCTGTGAGGGAAGATTGAAAAAATTGGGTTTATTTAGTCTGAAGAAGAGGAGGCCAGGGGGAGGGCGGGCAGCGTAACACTTTTCAACGACATAAAAGGTTGTTAGAAGGAGGAGAGAGAAAAAATGTTCTTGTTAACCTCTGAGGATAGGATATGAAGCAATGGGTTTAAATTGCAGCAAGGGTGGTTTAGGTTTGACATTAGGAAAAACTTCCTAACTGTCGGGCTGGTTAAGCACTGGAATAAACTGTGTAGGGAAGTTGTGGAATCTCTGCCATTGGAGATTTTTAAGAGCTGATTAGACAAAGACCTGTCAGGGATGGTAGATCAGTGGTTCTTAACCTGGGGTACACTCACGCCCTGGGGGTGCGAGATGCCCTTTCTAGGGGTGTGAGACATGCCAGATTTTTTAGAAAGTAAATCATCGAAAACACAAATTAATCACAGGCACATAAGTACAACTACTTTGTTTCATCAAACCTAGTCTGCTTTTACAGATCCAGACTAACACGGCTACCCTCTGATACTTGACACCATGCAAGGCACTGCATTTAGCAGTATAGAGTGGAAATCCATCAACCTCATGAAGAAACTTGCACAAATACAGACAGATATCATATACCAAATGGACCAAAGATAAAAAATCCACTGCTATCTACATACTACACAGACCACAGTGAGAGATTATGCCATACTCTATAAAAAAAACTGAGGAACCACCTGATCAGCATCCTATACAGCAAACAGGAAAACATCAAAAAAGAGCTCTCCAACCTGGAGACTCTCATTAATAACCAAACTTCCATAAAAACGGACTTCACTAAAATAAGACAGGAGATCTACATTACTCACTTCACCTCTCTACAAAGGAAAAAGGACTGTAAGCTAAACTCCTACCTGCCTCATGGGGCCACAATCGTGGTACCCCCAACCCACCCAGCAATATCGTCAATCTATCCAACAACACACTCAGCCCAGAAGAAAAGTCTGTCCTATCTCGGGGACTCTCTTTCTGCCCTGCCAACCCCACCAACATGATACAGTTCTGCGGCGATCTGGAAGCCTACTTTCGCCGTCTCCGACTCAAAGAATACTTTCAGGACAACACTGAACAGTGCACTGGTACACTCCCACCAACAGCACAGGAAGAAGAACTCCACATGGACTCCTCCTGAAGGTCGAAATGACAGTCTGGACCTCTACATTGAATGCTTCCGCCAACGTGCACAGGCAGAAATTGTGGAAAAACAACATCGCTTGCCTCATAACCTAAGTCGTGCAGAACGCAATGCCATCCACAGCCTCAGAAACCACCCAGACATTATCATCAAAGAGGCTGATAAAGGAGGTGCTGTTGTCATCATGAACAGGTCTGACTACCACAAGAAGGCTGCCAGACAACTCTCCAACACCAAATTCTACAGGCCACTTCCCTCAGATCCCACTGAGGAATACTCTAAGAAACTGCAACATCTACTCAGGACACTCCCTACACTAACACCGGAACAAATCAACATACCCTTAGAGCCCCGACCAGGGTTACTCTATCTACTACCCAAGATCCACAAACCCGGAAATCCTGGATGCCCCATCATCTCGGGCATTGGCACTCTCACTGAAGGACTGTCTGGATATGTGGACTTTCTACTCAGACCCTATGCCACCAGCACTCCCAGCTATCTCCGTGACACCACTGATTTCCTGAGGAAACTACAATGCATTGGTGACCTTCCAGAAAACACCATCCTAGCCACCATGGATGTAGAGGCTCTCTACACGAACATCCCACACAGAGATGGAATACAAGCTGTCAGGAACAGTATCCCTGATGATGCCACAGCACAACTGGCTGCTGAACTCTGTGCCTTTATCATCACACACAACTATTTCAAATTTGATGACAATATATATCTCCAGATCAGTGGCACCGCTATGGGCACCCGCATGGCCACACAATATGCCAATATTTTTATGGCCGACCTGGAACAACGCTTCCTCAGCTCTCGTCCACTCACACCCCTTCTCTACCTACACTACATTGATGACATCTTCATCATCTGGACCCATGGGAAGGAGAGTCTGGAAAAATTCCACCATGATTTCAACAGCTTCCAATCCACCATCAGCCTCAGCCAATCTACATGGGAGGTCCACTTCCTAGATACCACAGTGCAAATAAGTGATGGAGCACATTACCACCACCCTATATCGAAAACCTACCGACCACTATGCCTACCTTCATGCCTCCAGCTTCCATCCCGGGCACATCACACGATCCATTGTCTTCAGCCAAGCACTGAGGTACAACCGCATCTGCTCTAACCCCTCAGACAGAGACCAACACCTACAAAATCTCCACCAAGCATTCTCAAAACTACAATGAGGAAATAAAGAAAGAGATCAACAGAGCCAGACGTGTACCCAGAAGCCTCCTACTGCAAGACAAACACAAGAAAGAAACCAACAGGACTCCACTGGCCATCACATACAGTCCCCAGCTAAAACCTCTCCAACGCATCATCAGGGATCTACAACCCATCCTGGACAATGATCCCACATTTTCACAGGCCTTAGGTGGCAGGCCAGTCCTCACCCACAGGCAACCTGCCAACCTGAAACATATTCTCACCAGTAACTGCACACTGCACCATAGGAACTCTAGCTCAGGAACCATCCATGCAACAAACCTCGATGCCAACTCTGCCCACATATCTACACCAGCGACACCATCACAGGACCTAACCAGATCAGCCACACCATCACCGGTTCATTCACCTGCACATCCACCAATGTAATATACGCCATCATGTGCCAGCAATGCCCCTCTGCTATGTACATCGGCCAAACTGGACAGTCGCTACGAAAAAGGATAAACGGACACAAATCAGATATTAGGCATGGCAATATACAAAAACCTGTAGGAGAACACTTCAACCTCCCTGGCCACACTGTAGCAGACCTTAAGGTGGCCACCCTGCAGCAAAAAAACTTCAGGACCAGACTTCAAAGAGAAACTGCTGAGCTTCAGTTCATCTGCAAATTTGACACCATCAGCTCAGGATTAAACAAAGACTGTGAATGGCTTGCCAATTACAAAACCAGTTTCTCCTCCCTTGGTTTTCACACCTCAACTGCTAGAACAGGGCCTCATCCTCCTTGACTGAACTACCTCATTATCTCTAGCTTGCCTGCATATATATACCTGCCCCTGGAAATTTCCACTACATGCATCTGAGGAAGTGGGTATTCACCCACGAAAGCTCATGCTCCAAAACGTCTGTTAGTCTATAAGGTGCCACAGGATTCTTTGCTGCTTTTACAGATCCAGACTAACACGGCTACCCCTCTGATACATCAAACCTATGTATTTATTAACATTTTACATTTTTTAACTATTACTGTGTTAAATTTTAACTGCAAAATTAAAATAAATATATAATTCTCTCTCTTTCATTCTTTAATTATGATATATCTTAGTTTAAAGAACTGACCTACTTCAACAATTTTTGATAAGGGGCGTGAGAATATATTTTTGAGAACCAAAGGGGTTCAGGCTGTAGTAAAGGTTAAGAACTACTGGTCTAGATAATACTTAGTCCGGCTAGGAGGCATGGGACTTGGCTAGATGACTTCTCAAGGTCCCTTCCAGTCCTATGATTCTGTATCATTCAAAATAGGCTGGAGGTCAGTCTCAGAGCAACTTTAGTACAATATATATATATATTAGCTATTTAACCCTACTTTTTATCTTCTCTCATAGCCCATTTTCTGACGTTACCCTCTGACACCATGAGCCTCTTGTGAAGGATTCTGCCAAAGGTCTTGTGAAAACCCCAATCAATTGTATCTATTTGTTCTCCTTTAGCTATTATTTTGTTGACACTCTCAAAGTACTCTGGTAGACTGGAGAGGTATAATTTTATTTTAAAGAAGCTGTGCTGGTTTGTCCCAGTTCATCTAGACCAGTGGTCCCCAACCTTCTTGTGGCCAGTAGCACATTCATGTTTTCAGAAGAGTGTGGCGGGTGCCAACAATTTTTCAAGGCTTATTTTGTATTTGTACATCATATTTAATATTCTTCCCACTCTGGATTGAAATAATACGTATGTTGTCTCTTATTTGAACCACTCATTTTGGAGCAAAATGTTAAAAAAATAATAAATTGCAAAGCACAAGAAAACAGCAGTATCAGTACATGAAGAATACTCACATACAGGGCTGGCTCCAGGCACCAGTGGACCAAGCAGGTGCCTGTGTCAGCACATGCTACGGGGCATCATTCGGTCCATTCTGCAGAGGCAGAGTGTTTTTTTGAGGTTTTTTTGGTGGCAGCCCTGCAGCCCTGAAGTTCTCGGTGCCCGGCAGGCGCGGGGCCGTGGCTTCTCTGCAGCCTCAGAATTCTCTGTGCCCAGCAGGTGTGGGACCGTGATTTCTCTTCTTGAAGCCGGAGAGAAGCCACGCCCCCGTGCCTGCAGGGTACAGAGAGCACCGGTGCCCGCAGCCCTGGAGTTCTCTGTCCCCGGCAGGCGCGGGGCTGGAAGAAGCCGCTGGGGACAGAGAGCACCAGCACCCGCAGCCCTGGAGTTCTCTGTCTCTGGCAACCACAGGGCTGCGGCTTCTTTCCCCTGCTGAGCACCAGGCGGGCGCACATAAATGCCCTGGCGGGCGCCATGACAGGAACCACTGATCTAGATGTTTTATAATTGTTTCAATCAGTTCACCCAATATTAAACTATAAAATTAGTCAGGAATTCCCAGAATCACTCTACCACCTCTTTGTTAGGTGCAATATTTGTTATCCTGTAGTTCGCAGATTTTAATAGCTGATTTTAATAAGAGATTGTGTAATTTTGTTAGCAAGCTCAGTCACTTCATTCTTCAGTTCCTTCAGAACTCAGAGGAATACCCTTGGCTCTTGGTGACTTGTTGCTGCTTAGTTTACCAATTTCTTCCAACCCCACCTCTGTCTCTGACAGTACTTCCTTTTTTTCACTTGAAAAGAGCAAGTACCTCTCCAATATCCTCAATGTATTTTTGAGTCTACTGGTCAAAACTAAAGGTTGCCTTTATTCCCAAAATTAAATGAATAGTCAGCTACTTGTTTCAGTCTTCATCTTACAATAACAGTCCCTGGCTATGTTCACTGCTCTTATTTTACTCCAACCCAGCAAGTCAAGATATTAGAAATAAAAAATACAATACACATATAATTGTTTTAACTAAACATAATTATTGGACAGCATTTTTGCTTACAGTTACACCCATGTAACTCTCTTGATATCACGTGAGTTGCTAGGTGTAGTTAGTGACCTGATCCAAAGCCGGATGGAAGTCTTTCTTTCCATTATCTTTGGATCAAATCCTGAAAGAAGAATTTCACACAGTACAGAGATGAGATGTCAGTAGCTGATTCCAGGAGAGCCATATCAGGAAGAAAACTACTTCAATTTATACTGGTGAGACTGTGATCTATATGTATATTGCAAAGCCCACTTTTAAAATTGGCTATTAAAGAATCACAGGTGGCTTTAATTCTGTGAAAGCAAGTGTGCAGCTAGACATCTGTAATCAAACTAGTCCATCAGTTTGCTAATCTATTGTCTCATCCAGTGTGTCTGATTTTTTTTTCCTATTGCTTAAACATTCTGGTATACAGTGCACAATATGATCATTAATATGTCTGTTTTTAAACTTGGACTAGTGTAAATGCCTAGTATTCAGTATAGACATTCTACATATTTAAATAAAATAAATAACACAGCTGGAGCAGTTGGGGAGATGTGGCAGTGAGTTTCTAAAAGAAAGTATAATAAAAAATCCAAACAAACAAAGCCCCTGCCAGTACTCCAGAAGAAATATCACTCACAGGAATGTAAAAATTGCAGGCTTGGGTTTGCCTCACACGCTCCATGCTGGCTGCCCCCACTTGTCAGAAATGAATGTACAAGATGCGGAGTCCAAGTGTGGGATATATTTATTTAGGGATGGAAGGCATCCCTAATACAAGCATAATTCTGGAGATGTGCTGAACCTGAGATATTTCATATGCTGTAGCTGGTAAACCTAAAGTTAAATTTCAAAGTTGGAAGTGCTGGACTCTGCCTGTATGCAGTTTGAATGTTTCACTTGCTGTCTGGTTTAGGCATCTTTTTCTACAACTGGAACAGTATGTTCCCATGACAGCCATTAAATAGAACTCAAAATTTCCTCTCTCAATTTGCAGTAAAAGCATGATAATACCATCTATAAACTCAGGCCCTAATCCTACAAAGACTTAAAGATGTAAATAACCTTGATCCCCAGCAAGAGGGAGAAAGCCAGATTCCACCCCCTTTGGAGCAGCACAAAGGGGACATCACAGATAAGAATCTGGACTAAAGTGACTATCTATCAAAACCAGTTTTTCACTTCCCTCCCTCCACTGCCCCCCATTACTTAGTATTGGTATTGCTCAGCAGTTTACTCCTGAGGGAATTCTGTGCTAGAACATTTAAAATTCTGTGCACAATATTTTAAAATTCTGCAAATTTTATTTGTCAATAAATAAATGTGGCTCCAGCATGGCAGTGGGGAGTACAAACCATCTGCACAGAGGTGGGAGATCACCCTAAAGCCCCCTCCTCCCCACTCGGTACCTGATCCTGACACAGTGCAAGGGCCTGGCCTACCCCAGAAACACCTGGGGTCCTGCCCATCTGTCATAGTGTCTTTCCCAATTCTGAACCTTAGCATCCAAAATATGGGTACTAGCATGAATTACCCTAAGCTTAATTACCTGCTTAGATCTGATAAGCTGCTACCAATCAGGAATTCAAGTGCCTGATACACTCTGATCCCCCCAAAACCTTCCGTGGGGACCCTCAAGACCCAGACCCCCTGGATCTTAACACAAGGAAAGTAAACCCCTTTCCTCACCATTGCTTTTGTCAGCCTTCCCCTCCCTGGATTACCCTGGAAGATTACTGTGATCCAAACCCCTTGAATCACAACACCGAGAAATTAGGTCTCCTGGAGAGAGAGACAGATTCACACTCCATGAATCTAAAACAAAGGGATTCCACCCTTCCCCTCCCTTCTCCTTCCCTGTTAAATACAAACTCAATTCCCTTGAACCTCAACAGGGGAAAAAAAATCAGACAGGTCTTAAAAGCAAAACTTTTAATAAAAAGAAAGAAAAAAGTAAAAGGTCTATCTGCAATTTAGATGGTAAAAAGTTACAGGGTCTGTCAGCTTAAGAAATTGGAGAAATAGCCTCCTCCAATAGAAATACAATTTAAAATACTTCCAGCCAAATACACATTTGCACATAAAGGAAAACAAATAAAAAGACTATACCACCTTTCTACCTTTATACTTACAACATTGGAATAGAAGATTAGAGAGCCTGTAGGTACGTGTGGTCACTCTCAGAGCCCAGAGAGAACAAAGCAAAACCCAAAAAACACAAACAAAGGTTTCCCTCCACCGAGATTTGAAAGTATCTTGTTTTCTGATTGGTCCTCTGGTCAGGTGTTGCAGGTCACTGTTTGTTAACCCTTTACAGGTAAAAGAGACGTTAACCCTTAACTATCTGTTTATGACACCATCTGTGCCCAGTGCACCAGGTGTGGGTGGGTAGGCTCAGCCCAGCAGGACCCAAGTGTAAAGGGGCTTAATGTGGGGGGATCCAGGTGTGGGGTATGAGGTTTCTGTGTGGGGCAGTCTGGGTGTGGGCAGCTCAGGGGGAGATCTGGATGCACAGAGGCTCATTGAGGGGTTTTGGCTGCAGGGACAATGGGACTCTGCAAGATCCAGGTGTAAGTGGTTAGGGCTCAGTGGGGGTGGGGGGTCTGGGTGTGGGGAGATGAGGCTGAGCAGGGGTGTCTGGTTGGTTGTGTGTGGCTTAGTGGGGGGGTCTGGGTGTTGGGGGAGTGGGGCTTGTGGGGTGGGGGTCCAGGTGCAGCTGGTTGGGGATCAGAGGGGTGTAGATGGGTCTCGTCAGAGGGGTCCATGTAAAGGGGGGTGGGACTTGTCAGGATGAGGGTTCGATGGGCCTGCTTAATGGGGGAGCCCCAGCTGCTGGTGAGAGGATGCCACATGCCGGGCTCCCGCTTCCCCCTGCAAATCCCCGTGTAGCTTCCATAGATTTTTATTGGAAGGCAAACAATCCACACAACAACTTATTGCCTCTTTCTTATTGCATTCCTATAGCCTTAATTTCACGGGACTCAAGTTCTCCATATTCTGTGACCATCTGAACTATACTGAGCACTGTAAGGGTTTGCAGGATTGGGCCCTAAACCAGCCATATATACTTGTGTTGTGCACTTCTTTGCTATGAATAAGAATGGATCACTTGCAACTGAAAGTGTAGAGATTAGCAATGGCCAGAAAGCCAGGCAACTTTCGAATAAGTTGTCTGATATTTTTCACTACACGCTTATGCAACCATCTTCTAAATACTGACTTCTTTCAGAATACTTAATCACATATACTGCACTGTGTGCTGCAGATACAGCTGTCTTGTTCATCTTATACCAGTTGTGCTGTTGGCAGGATTATAGTTAAATGATGCTTAGTTCACATTCAGTTACTCTTCTAAAGAATAAAACCTGGTATTTTCTCTCACGTTTCTCAAATGAGAATACCAGTTCCTGATAGTACGTGGTCTTATTGTTAATAGCTGGGATTGTAGTAACTGGTAGCGCTATATACCTGAAAATTCAAATCTGGTCAGCATGCATTGCTACCCAAGTAATTTGGAACATCTGTTGCTACAATCTTAAAGCTAAATCCTCAACACAAATACAATACCCTTTATCACCAAAGGAACGCTAGATGGCACTGTCCGACTTTGTCTCACAAAAACTACAGTAGCAGAACTTTCATACATGAAAGAATCTTCATCCTCTAAAAATATTTGTAATATTGTGTCTTTATTATGAAAACAATTAAAACACTGAAATTTTCAGTTTCTGTCCTGAAAAGTACGAATGCATTGCAGACACGATTTTCCTGCAGTGTGATTAATGGGGAACATTTCTTTGTTAGACTAGTGAGTACATCATTTGCTTTCCTTTCATCTACTGTAATCCTATCAAGCTGACAAATCTACAGAAAAGGGGAATTTTCAGTTCCTGATATCATCAGAATGTTCCTTACTGTAGAACAGGAAGAAATAATGTGGCCAGTATGCCAACCTCCCATCTCCCCTCAAATGACCTTTAACACAATGCAAGTCTTTGAAGAGAGGGGGGAAATGTTAATATTTTAAACAAAAGTTGTTTGGAAAAAAACATTCTGTGGTGAAATCTGTTGTATAGGACTGAGTGTAATTACTCCTATTTAATTAGTATTTTATTTTGGATAGCTTAAAACAGAAAGCAAAGTATTCAGAATCACTTCATTTGTATACAGAGTGCATAAATGTTGCTCAAGGGCTGGATCCAGAATCAGGCCCTAATTAGGTAGGTTTAGTGCATTGGGGGACCTCTCTCTCACTCACATACACCCTTCTACTGCCACCGGAACCCTTTCCCCATCTATATTTTACTTTTGTATGTCTCCATCTTGCTTATGGATCTTCCCACCCTGCCATGTGTGTGTCACTTCTTCTACATGTTGTTTTATTCATTTTAATTAGGACTTACAAACCTTTTGATGAAAGCTTTTCAGAAGTAGTTTGGTTGATTCTGACAAGCCTATAGAGGTGGTCAACACTTTTTTTTATTTGGAATTTCTAAGGGCACAGGGACTGCCCCCGCTGTCCATGGCGGCAATTTGGTGCGCTGCTTGGAGTGGCGAAAACTATAGAGCCGGCCTTGATGTCTGCAGGCAAGACAAGGCTAAACCTGAGGAACTGGGCTGTTCTTTCCAAGAACATGGTTAGTAAAAGACCTCTGTGCAATAGACCGCCCTCCTACAGGAAGATTAGTAAAGATCTAAATCAACTCAAGTTAATATTGAATATCTGTAGAAGGCCTGAGACAGCAGCACTGAAGAGACAGTCCCCGCAGTATTTGCTCATGAAAGAGAATCCTTCCTTTTTAGGAGTTGTATTTATTTGACTTCATTTTGAGTCATTTAACAAACAATGTCCAGATTAATTACTGAACTGTATTCATCCTTTCTGTAGCAACCAACCTTTTAATACAAGCAAAAGAGAGGTTTTAAGGAGACCTTAAACCCCAAGCTGTGTCCACATTGCCTTCACAAGCCAACTGTTCATCAGGAGCCTCTCCCCAAAGGACCTTCTGTTTCTCCCATCTGACAGGAGACCAGCCGTTTTTGTTCCTTGATGGGTTATCGGGCTAATGAGGTCCATCTGTTCTGACTGAGTAGATTAGTCAGAAGCACAGCTGCTTTCCCTCAGCCTGGCCAGGCTGGAGAGGTAAGAACTCCAACCCACCCACTCTACAGGAATTCTGCTCCTAGGAACGCACAGGACTGGGCTAGGATCTGGATTGGAAGGCAACCCAGTCCATAGAGATCCCCTGGGAACAGCAGTTGGCTTCTGGGATCACTGCTGGTGACTTGAAGACATCCCTTTGCTATTTACAGAGCTAATTGTTTTTGTTTTATTTTCCCCCTACACAATGTCAAAATCAGGACAAGGTGCTCTCCTACTGAGACCCTCAGGGTTTGTATTTCCCCCAGTCTCCTTCAATAATTCTTAGTTTATTAAAAGAGAGCCTCTCACAAAATGAATTTTTAGAAATTGCTGTTCTTTAGTAGTGGTAAAATGACAAAAATGTCTCTCATAAATAGCTATATTTCCAATGACAGACTGGCCAATCAGTGGCCAACATCCTTCATAGCAACAGGACATCCTGAGCTGTGGTAGCTGGATTTCCTCTATGTGGATTGAACTAAAGTTCTCAACAATAGGTCCATATATATATAAAAAATACACAGTACAAAAAAGCCCACAAATTTTCAGAATACCATAAGTTATTCTGTAGGATTAATACACGTGGCTGGAAAAAAATGTATGTGGTCTGTTTTTGTAAAAGATTTTGAATTTATTACTTATTTACTCTGTCCCAACAAAAGGAAAGACCTCAGATTATGTGAGAGAATTTCAGGATGTGGGTGGTCATAGTTGAAGGTCTTACAGTGAATGTTCAGTGAAACATCCTTGGAACACAAAATTCAAATGGATGAATAATAAACTAAACCAATGTAACAGTGACTGCATTATAAACAAACCCTGATGTTGAAGGAATCATCTAGGGATGTCAAAGTTCAGTAATTAGAAAGAATGGGAAAATTGTCATCTCTTTTCAGAATAAACGATAGATCGTTTGCACTTTTCTAAATACAAAAACAGAGCTAGATCTTCAGCTTGTGTAAACTGGCATAGTTTCACTGAAGTTGAGGGACAGACTGATTTACACCTGCTGTGGATCTTGTTCATACCCTTTATAACAGCAAAACTAGTGTCAAAGGTGAACTGCAGAATAATAAAAAAGGGCTTATGCCATATACCACATGATAAAAGGAGCTGGAAAGGGCACATTAAATAAAGTAAGTTACTGTATGTCACTCTACAGTAGTGCTAGTTATTAAGTAGAAACTCCAACTCTGGGCCAAGACAAAGATATTTCCCCTGCATAAGCAAGTGGTGAATTTGACAATTTGGACCAGACCCACAAAGATATTTAGGCTCCTAACATCCATCTATTTCAATAGAGAGACAAGATGGATGAGGGAATATCTTTTAATGGTTCAATTGCTGAAGTAACAGAAATTGGTCCAATAAAAGATATTACCTCACACCCACCTTACCTGTCGTATCCTGGGACCAATACAGCTACAACAATACTGCAAACATTGATTTCAGTGGAAGTTATGATTCTAAATACTTTTCTGGATCTGGTCTGTCTCTGTAGCTGAAGCGCTTCACAAAATGTGCAATGCAAAGATGGCATGTGGGTGCAGATTTACAAATGTGATTTGTATGACAATAGCTCCGAATAAGGGGACAAACACCTAGCTCAAGATCACTGTGGTGTGGAATTGCACCCTGAATAAGCCCACTTTTTGGTAACTGTGCCTTGCCTTCTGTGCTATACCGGCTGCAGAGAAGATGAGTGGGGTCAACCTCTTTGAGCTATTTTCTTTGCTATTGCAGCTGAAATGTGACACAAAGCATCTGTAATGTACCCAAGTCTCTGGCCCCACATCATGGCATAATCGAATAATTAATTTTCCAACTTGTTTTTTTTAACATGAAAGGTTCTTTCATCAGCTCTCATTGCTTCTTTTAGTCACCTAAAAAGTGATCAGAATTAATTTGTAATTGATGGAAAAAGTCAATAGTGCTTCATCCTTGATAGGATTTGAACATGATACCTTTCAGATACAACACAGATGCTTATCAAAATGAGGCTATGGTCTTTTGTTAATAGTCATGGGAGTTTAAAAGCATTCAGAAAATTAAAAAAGGTTTGTTTTATGCCAGTGTGCACCCTATTCCAGGTGGTTTGACCTTGTCAACTTCCAAATCTAGATGTCACACTTTAGATCACATGTCTTTAGTAAAGATGGGTCAGCAGCACCCTGTCTTAGGTTGGCTGTTAGCTGTTGAACAGCCTTTGGGGCAGACAAGTGATTAGTCTTCTGCTGGGCTGTCATGTTCTTGTGCATTTTATTTTCCCATAAGTTAGCTTTGATTGTGAGGAATTTCCTTATGTTTCATTATTGAAGAAAGTCCTGCAGAATTGCTGGAGACAAACACTGAGTATCTTTTTATGGTCAGGCTGCAGTGGAAAAAAACAGTTGAGAGGCTGGGTCGTCCACCAGCACATGTGCCTGCTGCTACATGTCAGGGCTTATTGTTGTCAAATTAAGCTGATGATGTCTTAGTATGAAGGATTTCTTTTGCCTACAGTTGATGTATCTGTAGTGGGGAAATTATATCAATATGCTTTTCATTTTCGCTTTCTATTTTTGTTAGAAAGTAGCAGGCTGACCCAAGCTGAGTCTTCTGGTCATTGTAGTATCAATGTTATAACAGTATCTTACATTTTATTTTATCTAGAAAGATGTCAAAGTAGCTTATGCAGTATTGAGAGTACACAGAAATAATGTCACTCGTGGTAAAACTGCAGAAAGTGTCTAGTAGTCCAGTGCAAAACTACATGATTGTTGGGACCACCACATTCAATGGGAGTTGCAGGAGGGAGTTTAGATAGGCAGAATGTAAATACCCAAGTTGGAATTTGTCTGGGATACACCTACTTACCACCATGCTTCTCTCCCCTACATAGATTAACACTATTCTGGATCTATTTCCATCCCAAACCCACAAGAAACCCAGCAGTGTGAACTGTACATGTCCGCTGAGTTACATGCCTCCCTCTCAGTGCAACTGTTTTGAATTGTGCTCTGCTGTACAAATCTGCTACAAATCTCCTCCATAGTAGGCAATAGTTTCTTTTGACTTACAGCAGTGAGATAAACTATCCCTATTATCACTCAACAAAAACATTATTGCTAAAGTCCATTTCTAAAAAAAAAAAAAATTCATGCAAAATATTTACTATAAATTCCATGGGATATTGACCTGTATGGCATAAACTCTAGCCTTCTGTATGTTTCCCAGCTCACTTCAATAGATAATGTCACCCAGAAACTGTTGCCTTTGCTGTGGCACCTGTATGCCACCCTAGCCATTTGGGGAAGATCTCTCCAGTACAGGCACTATGTGCAGTCCCTTTGCAAATCCTGGCGCAGGGGACATTCTAGGGTTAGGGCCAGGAGCCAGATGGAAAATGACAAGACTGGGAGTGCAGAACATATTTTTATGGACATTCTGGAGAACTCTGCTGCTGGGACCAGTTGCCATTACTTAGAGCAGTCATTTATGGTTCAGATTTTCAAAAGAGCTCAGCACTTAACAGCTCCCGTTTAGTCACCTAAATAAATATCCATATTTTCAGAAGTACTCATCCATACCCAGCAGCTCCCAGTGAGATCAACAGGAGCTGTTGGGTGGTGATCAGTACTTTTGAGAAACTAGACACTTCACTGAAGTGCCTAAATGGGAGCCAAGGTCTTCTGGAAACCTGATCCCAGTCTATAAATATATTAAAAATTATTTATTAAACAAAAGATGTGATTCTTCAGTTATGGAAATGCTTTAGACCAGAAAGAAGGAGCCAGAGGTTGTGCCTAGATATTCCAGTTCACATGTCCCTCTTTATAAGTGCTTTAGAGCAGAGGGAGATCTCCCAGATCCAAAATCCCACTGAGCTGAAACCAAGAGAATTGCTTAAAGCTGGAATAAGATTCCAGTCTCCATCACCTAAATGTAAAAGATTGAACAGTTATTTTGAAATTGAGGAGTTAGTTCTAGTATTAAAGGGACTAGCATTTTTTTAACTTCAGAAGTTTAATAAATGCTTCTTTTTACAAGGCCAATTAAAATCCTAAATCAAAATTGTTTCTAACCTTTTTTTCATTGCTCATTTTTCCATTGCTCAAAATGTTTTACTTGGCTGCTCATAATCACCCAAGAGCCATATCTGGTGAGACTTGTTCTGCTAACTTCAGAGATTATGGGCCCAAAAGATGCATTCACAATGTTTGCACCTTGTGCAGATCAGGTAGGCATCTGTGGAAGTGCGAATATCTCAGCCCACAATGAGGTGCGGGTGCCAAAATGTGAGCACAGATTACCATCCTCGCCCCCATCCAATGGCAGGCAACCTGACTGAAATGTACCCCAAAGAGACTTTCCCAAAGGTGTACAGGAAATCCAAGACAGAGCCAGGAATAAATCCCAGATTTCCTGTCTCCCAGGCTTATACATTAACCACAAGGCCTCCCATCCTCTTTTAGTTTGCTGAGGAAGACGTTACACAGCATATTGTCTTTCTGATAGCCTTTCATTACAGTTACTATACTGCATATTACATCATATTGTTCTGTGTTAGGTTAGTCCCATCACAAACACTTTATGATGTGCTGTCCAACACACATGCAATGGATACTGTATGAAATACTGTTACCATTCAATACCTATACTGTTCATGCTTTGAGCAAATGTAGTACTAAATAAAAGCAGATATTTTGAATTAACCAGGGATAGTTTGGATACACAGAAATTCACTGCCTGATTTCCCTGCCAACATCACAGTTGCTCATACTTCTGCTAATCTAAACAACATACTGTGGAGAAATTTGGTATGAATCAGCTTATAAATAGCTATGCTACAATAATAAATATACTTCTACAGTACCTCTTTGATTCATAAAACATATATCTGCTTGTGCACATGTGGCATTTTGTAACATGAAAGACTGATGCACTCTTCATCATATGTCATTGTGCAGCTAAAATTGAGTGGTAACATTTTATAGATACTTTATTGTGATTTGTCATAGGAAAATCAGAGGACTGTAGTTTGCTCATAAGGTATCTAGATAGACATTCAGATATATGGCTGAACATATGATAATTTTTAGTTACTTTGCCTCCAGCTTCAGCTTTCCTAGCTTTCATTCTGTACTGCTCAGTTTGCCATCATATGTTTATTCTTTAGATAACATTACTTGTACAAATTCCAACTGAAGCAGGATCAGTAATTTTCAGCCTGTCTTGATGGCATTTATAATGCAATGCAGCTTATGGAATTCCATTCTACCTTTTTGTTATCTAAATTACTCCCAAATAACTTAACAGAAATTCTACTAACTCAGGGGGAAATGGGCTGTGCTAAGCACCCACTTATCTACATAAAGAGTGATACTTAAAGCACATATAAAACAAAAATCTGGTACCAGATCTGCAATCTCCTTGCCTGCAAAATCGTCATAGACCTTGGTTGAATTGTTGAAAGATTTGGTTCTAAAGGTATTTAAGGAAGTGATGATGAGACCCAGAATATTTTATAGATACAAGAATAGCTCTCTCTCTCTCAAAAAAGGCAGCAACCACCGCTCAGTGATATCTGTCCCCATAACTAAAGTAAAAATTTAGGGGCTGCATGTGCTCATTGCAGTCAACTTTAGTTTTGCCATTGCCTTCAAGGGGAGTAGGATCAAATCAGTAAGGCTCTGATTTAGCAAGATGATTAAGAACATATGGAACTTTACGCGCATGTATAGTCCTCTGAAAGTCAGTGAGATACACACATGCTTAAAATTGTAAATATGCTTAAGTATCTTGCTGAGCAGGACCTAAGTACAGTATTGCAGAAGCCACTTGGTGTTACCACTTTTGGTAAAAGTTGACTGTTTAGTGGAGACCACTGGAGCTAAAATAAACAGAACTATAGAATAGCAGATTTATAAAATGAATTTATTCTACAAACCATGTTTTTCATAAAAAATAAATTGGGTGTTTTTTTCATAGTTTTGAATCTCTTGTACTGTGACCTTACTCATTGGAATGCAGCAGTGATATGCAAAAACTCTCAACTCAGAAAGCAAAGGGGTATTGAAGCATTCAGAGAAGAGTAACCTGACTGCTAAATTCCCGAACTGAATGGGACAGTGAAGATACATCTTTTCAGTGTAGTCATTGTAATGTCAATCAGATCTGCAACTAAATAAAGATTGCACTGACGTGTGAAAAGACTTCAGGAAGTGGCACAAAACAGTATTTAGTCTGGGATTTTTCAAAGGGGCCTAAAGGAATTTGACACCAACTCCAATGGCAGTTAGGCACATTTGAAACTCCTAGTCTTGAAGTCTAGGGAAGGTGGCCAATTAAGTTGCTTATTAACATACTTAGTCATAAATGGCAGTGATTGCTATTATGTTAGATGAGGTACCTGAACTTGGCAATCTCCGTAACAAACCCAAATACACCTGTTACAGTACAAAATGTATTGCAGTCTATAGGCACCAACCTGCAACCTCTTTGTATCCAGAATTCCCATTGACTTCAGTGTTCACCATGCGGACAGGAGGCAGGATGATACCCTTTCTCTCAGAGTTAGAATAGCAAATCGTTTTTACTGTATGCATTCTATCAGGGGTTAAATATGTTCCATGTAGGTAAGTGAATAGATCTATCTGATGCCTCGTGGGAAAGAGATTATCCTCTATTGTACATAGATTCAGCGGCGGCTCCAGGCCCCAGCACGCCAAGCGCGTGCTTGGGGCGGCATGCCTGTGGAGGGTCCGCTGGTCCTGCGCCTGCGAGAGGTCCACCGAAGCTGCGGGACCGGCGACCGGCAGAGCGCCCCCCGTGGCATGCCGCCATGCTTGGGGCGGCGAAATGTCTAGAGCCGCCTTTGCATAGATTAAAAAGAAAATGAAGGCTTCAGTACTGCAGTGAGCTCCATGGGGTTGATCCCTGCACAGGATCAGGGCCTAATGCTTCAGAAGATAAAAAATAAAAGTTTAAAAAGTGACAGTCTACTTAATTAGCCATCTGCTTTTTACTGGACTGAAGAGTTGGAGGAGATGGTGTATCTTGTTCCCCCACACAAAGCTTTGATGAATGTGGAAATGAAGTGGCAGAGATCCAGATATGGAACTGCAGGCTTAAAACAGTGTAAAGTTGAAGGTTCCTAAACCAGGTGGTTATCAAATTTAGACTGCAACAAAGCATTAGGAAAAGTAATCTCACAAAAGATATAATTTAAATTTGAGTGTCTCTTTGAATAAGGAACTGTGTTTTGATTAATTTTACAGTTGATGAGGGAGGGATCCTGTCTGTCAGCTTCTGATGAGTCCTCTTCAGGGATCAAAATATTAGGAAATTATTTTTTAAGAAACAAATATCAACAGAGTCCAAAGGGTGTATGTGTGAGTACATATGTATGCGTGTTTCTCAACACACACTTTGTTACCTTTGAATTAAGGTTCCTAGACTACATAAGCTATTAATGCAAAGTATAAAAGGCAAGGAAATAAGCAATTCATTCATTCAAAACCCCATCTGTATTCCACTCACCTATTGCCCTTCTCAGCCTCAACTACCTCCCTTTCTACCACCACATTTTCCTGCCCTGAACAACCAAACTTTGATCACCAACCACGTTTATAGGTTATATAGGAAAAAATAAAAGGGCCAGAGTGTCATAGCTGGCTTGGGAAGTGTTCCTCTAATGTAGGCACTGGGTAAGACAGCCATATGGCTGCCTTCAACAGATCTCCTAAGAAGCTCTAGCATAGCAGGTATGTCAGTGGAGAAGGTGGGGTGTGTCATTGGAAGGTATATAAATATAAGTGAAAATATTTGGCTTCCTGAAGCTGCTGTCTAATGCACCAAAGAGCGTAGGTAACAGTGCCAGTGGAGCCAAATGTCTGCACCAAGTGCCTTGGCCCTGAGATACTAGGCTTTCCTCCTCTTGACCACACTTTCTCTCATTTTATTGAATCAAAGAGTTATGACCCTAATCCTGAAAGATATTTAGGCACCTAACTCCCTGCCATCTAGGCCTACATTCTAGAGAGCATTATAAAAGTTTAGCTACATCCCTGTACTTTTACATACAAAATTGCAAACTATATAGGAAGAGATACAGTAAATACATTTTCTCTTTGGTCTGGTAACATATAAGCCTTAGTCTAGATTTTGAATATAGAAATCTATTTACTGTCTATTGTCCTAGGGTATTAGACATGAATGAAGACACAGCTTTATTTTAGGTAAACAGTATAGTTTGAAGTTCCAGGATTTTATTATGCACCTACAGACAATATTTTTACTGACTGGGACTCAGTATTCATGAGGTCTGCTTGTTCTTTACCACTTACTCACTGTGTAACGTGATCCCTTACTCACTCTGAGCAGTGCCTTACTGCACAAGTAGACCCAGTGACTTTGATTGAGATCACTTAGGATGTAAGGTACTGCTCAGTATAAGGGTATCACAATTTGGCCTTGTATGACCTTGGTCAGGTCATGTAGAGAGAGATTGTCAAAAACACAAATGACTTTCAATGAGAGCTAGGTATCTACCTTCCCTTTGGGCCTTTGAAAATCTCCCCCTTAACATCTGTCTCATCTTAAAAATACTAAATTATCTTTGAAGAGAGGTTTGTTGTTCTTTAGAGTGTGATGCTATATAAATCTAAGGTAATATGATTATCAGATTCTGTCATTGTTTTGCTTGAAAAAGTTGAAATTAAAACAAGTGAAGGAACATGTAAAACAGTATGGACTAGACTCTGTCATCCTTACTCACAGGGAATATTACTCCACATTTAGGGACATTGATTTAAATGGCTCCGTGTGCTTTGTGCAATTGTACTTAATATTGTCACTCCAATAAATCATTAGGTTCTTTTCATACTGTTTTTTATAAGTCTGATTTCTTCTGAAGAATATCTATTTTATAATTAGATGATCTTAGTTCAGACACAATTAACAAAAACCCACAAATCCACAGGCTGTTAGACAGCTTTTAGTTTGGGGATACTGTGTACAGATTGAAGAATTAGAAGTATCGCTGTTTAACAGCTGGGTGCAACTGGAGAACCACATAACATCATTTTCTTTCGACACATCATTAAAAATGTTGGGTTTTGTCATCTTTCTATTTTACTTCCTAGCTGATTTGGCAGAGACTCACAAACCCCTTTCTTTTTACAAAAATTAATTTCCAAAATGATACTTGAGTAAGATGCCATTTGAGGCTTAGGGACAGGAATACAGTGAACATTTTAGCCATGTGCACTTTGCTAAGCATAGACAAGAAAATTGGTTGTGATTTTTCTTTTATTTGTACAGTACTAAGTAAACGCATACAAAACAATATTCATTTATATCATAAATTATTGTAAAGAAGGAAGATAACATAGTCAGTGGGGTTCTGTGCAGGTTCAAGAGTCAGTCTGTATCCAGTTGCAGGACCGGAACCTTAGAGGGGAAGATATTATACCCAGTCAGAAGTACAGCCAAACCCGATGAAGCATGTATAAGCCCAGCCCTTCTCATCAGATTGTAGAAGAATATGTGGCCTGATGCACCTTTAAAGTTTGAGTCTACTCTGCAAAACAGCTCCTTCTTACTCTGTGTGTATTCAGAGTCCTCCAGCTGCTTACTGTAGTGACCAAATTAAAGACTGACACTTTTTTTTTCCTTACACGTACTTGTACTGCAGAGCCAGTTCGGCTAGGTGAGACTGAACTGGACTCCATGGGACTCAGTGCAGGAGCAAGGGTCTGCCCGCACACAAGACGCAGGATCAGAGCCCTCATCCTAAGAAGCTACATGTACAGGTTTGTATCCACTTTGAAAATCTTTCAGATCTACTAGAGTAGGTAGGGGATGGAGAGTTCATTTGCAATATGAACAGTTCACTGTATTGTCAGTAAAGTTTCTCTATGTTCAAAAAGAGATCATTTGCAATGGAACACACCTTGTCCTCGCCTCTGTAGCTTTCTAAGGGCCTGAGCTAGTGGGACTGGTGTTTCTGCTGCACGAAAGGAGGCAGGGTTTGAGAATGGGCAGCTCTGATGTTCTGTTGCAAAGACTGATACTTTACCAGGCACCATTGTTTGCTAATCTGTGAACTTGTTTGTATGCCAGAACTTGTGGTTAGGACTCTGAAAGGCCACAGTAGAGTTTGAAGAGTGTTGACTTGGCTTTTTGTGCAGTGGCACACAAAATGAAAT
Source organism: Gopherus flavomarginatus (assembly GCF_025201925.1). NCBI lineage: Eukaryota > Metazoa > Chordata > Testudines > Testudinidae > Gopherus > Gopherus flavomarginatus. The sequence continues at coordinate 72,277,483 of NC_066624.1, read as the reverse complement.
AACAGTCATGTCAATTGAGTGTTTTATAAGGAATTGTCATTCAACCATATCTATGTATTACATATGTGTGCTGTAATGTAAGGTAAGGAAAATAAAGTGAATTCCTCACAGAATATTGTGTAGGTGTCCAGATTTATAATTCTACCTTGAGAACAGTATCCTAGGAGTTGAGTGAAAAAAGGTGGAAAAAGGGGTCAGGAATGAAGAATGGAAGTAAATAAAATATAATTAATCTAGCATACAATCTGCCTTTGCGTAGAAAGCTAATGCATTCAACAAAAAAACAACAGGTTGCTTGTAGAAATTTTGGCTAAAGTTATTTTTACCTCTTGTAATACTAAAGAAAGAAAAAAATCCTTTATCTCTTATATGAAATAGAACAAGAATAAATTGAACTTCTTTTATTATCTGTAAAGTAAACAATTTCTATGTATTGCTTGACCAGATGCCACTGAAGCACAGAAACTTTTTTTAGTTTCCTTCCATTGGATGTTTCTCATTGGCAGAGTTTGTTGGCTCTAACAAGGTGGTTGCTGAGACAATTCTTTATAAAAATGTCTCTTGATAGATTCTTTGGGCTAAGTCTAGTGACAGATGTTAGCATGAAATTAGAAACCAACCTCCAATAGCAGTGACAATTAAAAGGTCTTCTGCACCTGGCCAGGAGCCTTTCTTCTGAATGAGGGAAACTACCAACAGAGTGGGAATGTCAATTGTTAATGCAGGTTTGTCTGCTGCTGGACTATTTTCCCTGTCCTGTTTTTTCCATGCCTGTATCACATGCATCTCCTCAGTGTGATGTAGAAATGACATCAGATACAAAGGAGCAATGCAGTGAGTGGCTCAAAATTGTGAAGAAGCTGTATTTGAAAAAAAGTCTCCCTCCTCAAACCAAAAAATTCTGTGCAGCAGCCCCCAATCAGAAGAGCAGCAAGAGTGGTGTGTCAACTGAGGCAACTGCCACTTTGTAATAAAGCCTATGGAGGGGAGGAGAGGGACAAGGGAAGCACCCCTAGTGTAGAGAGTTCACTGCAGAGTCAGTTCAATAAAACTTGTGCTTCCCAGTTCTGGCAAAGTTTTTGGACATTTCAAAGGGCTTGATAAACAGCAATAGCCTTGTCTCCCACACATTAAAGCTTCATCAACGACATTATGTGAAAAGAAGAAAAACCTGGCAGCACAGTAAAGCAAAGGGTAAGGTGTTCCTTGGATGGGTCAAGGTGCTCTAAGTTCCTCTTGCTGCACTGAAATAACAGCAGTTTTTCTGGCAGAGAACATCTGTAACCTCCGTCTGTACCGAAGAAGCACATCTGTTCACAGTTATGGGTCAGTGCCCATACAGGAAGTGTAGTTGTACTGCATACAGAAAAGAGACTCAGGATTATAGATACAAAAAAGCTTAACCCCCCCTTTTAAAAATGGACTGGAGGATAAAATGAATGCAAATTAGATCCATGGAAGAGTTAAAAACCTTACAAATTCTTCCAGCCTGATAAAAATCTAGAAAAAGCTATAGGCAACAGGAGCAGAATTTTTATCTAATGTTCTATTCTCTTCTCTTTTAAAATGATTTAGTTCAAACCCTGATTATAAGATGTACTGTTGAATAAAATGTGTATCGGTAACACAGCAAAGCCCAAAATGAGTCTGACATGCTGTCTGATCATGTGGATTACATCACACATTGCATATTTTGGATTTATTTTTGTTTTGCCAGCTCACAGCTGTTGTCAAGGTTTCCACTTTCCTCTCAATTAGCTCCTGGGAAATAGCCCTAAATGAGTATGGAGGGAATACTGAAGTACATTGAATTATAGCAGTAATATTTACCAGCATATTGCATATAAACTTGCAATAGTAACCTCTAAAATATTCTGCCTCTTGTTACTGGATTGCACCTGATTAGATCCTGTTAATTTCCTCTCTTCCTGTTACTTTACTCTGTACAAATTTTGCCCCAAAATACTTTACAAAATCACTGTACAACTAAGGCTCTGGTCCTACAATAAGCTCTGCATGGACACAAGGTCTTAACTTGTTTACATTGAAGTCAATGACAAAACTCCCATTAGCTTCAATAGGAGAATAGTAGGGCACAAAAGGTTTGCACCAGGGCAGGTAGGACGTAGGTAAATAAAACAGCCTGGGTCTTACCTTTGTATGTCACAGCATCAACTATTGATTTATTTCAAGTGGATTAATAGCCTAAAGCTAATCGCTACCTATCCTAAACTAAAGTAGGCTGTGTTAGCTAACATTTTTCTCTTGTCTTGGTCATACTTCTTGACATCCCTAATATGAAGCTGAAATTCACCTCATATCAGGGTAGTGTATTTCCATTTTACTGCTGTAAATTACTGATGTCAGAGGCTAAATTAGAAATCTGAGGCACTAAAGTGGCCCACTGCATAATTGTTGATGTATACATTAGTGAACGTGTTCATCTTTCATTAATATTTTCATATGCCCTACTTTCTTTTTAATAGGGCTGACAGTAAGTGTAAGCTCTTTAGCATCTAAAAGTACTCTGGCAAGTACTTAACCACAACAAGAAAACAAAAACTTTTCCCTAAATTCCAATGTGGAAGACTCACAGAGAAGCCTCTGCTGTGGAAAGATAATAGTTTCTAATCCCAATAACAAGATTTGCAATCTTGAAAGTGTAGGGAAAGTTTGTTCCTACTTGCCTATCATGAGGATATTTCTTCTGTAGCTTCTGGTACTGACCATCAAGATACCAGATTAGATGAACCACTGGTTTGATCCAGTATAGATCTTCTTTTATCCCTAACCTATTTACATAGTTACAGCAAACGTACATAGATATGATGCAGTCTCACTCATCATGAGAGAGAACTTGATTCTGGTCTTGTGATCACATGGAGATTGAAGTTTCTGTTTACCACACACCAGCATAATAGTCTACAAAATTGCATTGTATATTTTGACTTCTAAGAAGAGATGAAGCAGAAGTACATTATTATTCTGTGGTGTATATGTATGGAATACTTTGATTTTCACTTAATCGTACAAAGGCAGCAGCAGTCCACCTTAATCATCTTCCTTGGCTTGGAGGAAGGAGGAGGAATTGCCACACAAGCCATTTCCTTTATTGTGCAGATTGCAGAATTGTCCCATATGCTCAGAAATAATAAATTATATCCCTGTGACACAAGTATACAAGGTCTTCAAAGAACCACAGACAGGCTGGAATTTTTGTCATTTTATGTGACAATATCTGAATCATGGTCAATTTCTTCTGTAGTTAGAAAGCCAAGCCAAGTCAAGCTAGACCTAATAAACACCACTGGCAGCTGTTTCCAGCTGTACTATGCTGAAGCAAGCTGACAGCTTGACTGCCAGATTGAGAGAGCTCTGAGCAGTGCATCTCTATTTTACTCTGGACAGAACGTTTATATTTCTACAACACTTGGAAAAGGTAGATTGGTGGAAATGTGAAACAATTTATTTTCTGGATTTGCAGGCATTTCCTAAGGAGCTGATTCAGGCCCCCTGTGGGGAAGTGTACTACACTGAACCCTTGCTGGGTGCTCTGCCTCTACTTAGCCCTCTGCAACATTTTGAATACCCAACTGAATACAAAACTGCTCATAATGGTAGGATGCATTAGGCCCACCCTAGTCTCTGAAATTGCTCTGATGCTGATTTATCATGAAGAAAATATAATGGCAGCTTTCACCAATTGGTCCTGGTCTGTTCTGATATTTTTTCAAGCCTCCAGAAGATCATTAGAAATACAATAATACAGGCAACAAGATCTTTAATTAAGATCCAACAGGAGTGAGCTGTATTTCTATCTTAAAAGCTTTGCTTAAGCAAAATGGCAAGGTCAGTGAACAAAATAATGGGTAGTAGTGACACCCCGGCACAATCCAACATGTTTGTCCTCCTACTTTCTACCTGTCCCATTTGGTCTTATGTAACCATTTTTTCAGCCTATTACATGTGTGCCCTAATGTTGGGTGTTCCAGACAGTATTAGAGGCCAGGTTGTAGGGACACCAGAATATTTCCTTTTGGTCACACTTTAGAGGTTCCTAAACTAAATAAAGTTTTTACTCAAGCTCCCACTTAGACCCTTGCTCTCCATGCTCTGGGAATAGAAAATAAAAGATCCTGGCACACCAAGTGACCAGCACATTGAAGTGTGGTTTTGTAAATAAAAAATCAGAGAATTACACCTCTCCAAACACCTTCAATAAAGAAAAAAGAGGGTGAGTGCCAAAGACAGGGACAATAAACTGTAATAAATGGGAAACAAAACCAGGAACCCAATTTAATAGTGCCCACTGTGGAAATCACAAAATAGATGCTTCCTCCAAGAAAGTCACCTGGTACATGGTGGATTTTGGGTGGAAAAGAGTATGTCAGTTATGTCAAAAAATCTCCATGTCTCACCAGGCTAATGACAGAATCTGGCATTCAGCAGCCAGAGCTGGGGAGCTGTGAAAAAAAACAACAACATGGATGTGGAGAAAAGCTCTCTCCTCAACAGACCCTCTAGTCTGTCTCTCAACTTGTATCTCTATTTGTATGGCAAGAATCTGTTTCCTCACTACAATGGGTGGATGCAGCTGTTGGTCCTGCACAGGCTAGGTGCTCCAGCCCAGATCTTCAGAGGTGTTTATGTGCTTAGCTCCCAGTGATTTGAGAGCTAGGTGCTTTAAATTCTGTTGAGGATCTGGGCCTCTGTCCCTTTCATTAAAAACACAGCTGTATTAGAGGAGGCTGCCTCTCTTACCCTTTTCCTATCCACCTTGCTGCTCAAGTTTGGGAAGATTTTGGAAGTAGGGCAGGGCAGGGTAGCTGTTCGCTGACAGGATGAACAGCTTGTCAATCAGCAGTGGGCTGGTAATGAACAGCTCAGCTCAGCAGGATGAGAGTTTTCAAACTGGCTGCCTGGTAGAACCTACTAACTTTTGCTGCTGGATATTTTGTAGGAGTTCTTGTGTCTCCACATTTGAATGTGGCAACATATAAATGTGGCTGGCAAAAAGAATGGTTACTGAGCTTCTGGCAGTGAATAGACAAATGTTGCGTGAGGAGAGAGGTTTTCCTGGGTAGCAGACTAAATGGTGGCATTACTTGAGACTGGACTGGAGACTACTTTGTGGTTAGAAAATTAGCTATCACTAAGTTTCAAATCTGTGACATAAGCCCAAAGTGCCTTTGATGTGTGACAGACTTTCATTACATATTAAAATAAGAAGGTTTTCTTTGGCAATTTTGGTGGAATGTAGGATTGTATGTGGGGAGAAGGCAAGAAAAAGAAAGTTCAAAATACTGTTAAAATATTTTTATGCCCTGTCAGCTAGTAATTATACTGATGTTATAAGTGTTTGGGGGAAAGCTATAATTATTCCAGCAAATATAAAAATACATTTTCCCAGAGAAGATCTCCGCTGTTTCAGTGTTGATAAGTGTATAGTTCAGCAGTTGCATTTTCACCTTAGCAAATTACTTTGCTGATTGATAGATGAGTTAATTTTAAAAGGAGCCTCCTCACTACAGATGCAGCTGTGAAGGCTAATCAGCTAAAGCAATTAAACAGCTATCTCTGTGGATGCAAAGAAGCCAGTTGGAGAACCAAAGGTACTGAGAATTGGCTAGTTACAGATAACTGGGAAGAGTGAGTTTATGTCTAGCGTTTACTCCCTGTAACATTCCATTGCAGATTCCTTGAAATTCTGACATTTAGCAAAGTATGTTTGTCTATATACAATTTATCAAACTTTGAAATTCCCATGTTCATAGCTTTCGACAGTAGGTCATTAGGACTAAACACAGAAAGAAAAGCAATCAATCTTATTTTGTGACTATAGACACTTGTTGATTTCCATAGCCATGGACTGAATAAGATTAAAGCTACTAAGATCTATAATAGGCTATATCGTCTGTTGACAGGATTTAATTTCAAAGATGATCCAGCAGTACTTTACAATTTAAAAAAATGTTGGTAACTAATATTACAGTGAAATTTCTTGTTACAAGTGACAAAGGTATATATAAAGTGAGCCTATGATACCAGAAGAGGTTTTGATGGCTAATGACAAAATGAGAGAGAATAACAAAGAAAATAATGATTTAACACTTGTGGTTTTTGTGAGAGGGAGAACTAAGGTCTTGACCACATGTGATCATTAAAGATCCCATGACACTTTTTATAAGCATAAGGATGTTAACCCTAGTGTCCTGGCCAAATTCCAACTTAGCTAATTATATCCTGCTAATATAAGTTCCCCCTGTAGTTTCAGCTGGATATAATATTCTTCCTTTCCTGTTCTAAACTGTTAAGCTGTGGCTGCACTTTTTTAATAGCAGGTGAGTAAATGAGAATTTTAGGGCTCTTTAAAAATTATTATAATATGAATTTGGGATGGTTAGGTGCTCCCAGCTGGCTTTCTGTCTCATTGATTGCAAATAGCAATCCAATTTCCCTGTCTGCTACAGATTATTTGGTGGGGAGGAAAGAGGAGCAGGTACTTTTCCCTTCCTTGTATATCTTAGGTCCCAAGTCTGCAGTGAGCCCTGTATAAGGGTATTCTGTGCCAATGTAGAGCCTCATTGAATTCATTGGTGCTCCATCTGGATGCGGGGATCTGCCTGAATAGTGCTTGTTGCAGGAGTTGGGCCTTAGATCTGTGGGATGCTGACACAGAAGTCCTTCATTTCTCCTTAGGAAGCTACAGCCACTGGTATAGGAGAATACCTGGGTTGGCTTTTACTTGCAAAGAGGAAGAAAAAGAGCAGGTCTGATGAAGGTTTTCAAAACTGACAAATTTAAAAATAATTAAAATAGCAATGACTGGCCACTTGCTCACCCTGACACTTACTTATTTCAAAGTAACAAAGGATAGAATTGCTGAAGTATTTTACACCAGAAATGTCTGCAGTTCAGTAGTGGTAAAGCCCTTTACTCTTTTGAGCATATAATGAATTTTCTGAGAATATACAAGTAAATCTATTAATTTTAACTGAAACTAATAAAAATGGACCGTTTAATAAATTATCGCTTGATGTCAAAGCTTTTTTGCTCCAATAGAATAACAGTCTTTAAACTTTCTAAAATTTATTGAAAATCTGGTACATAAACTATAATTGAAGAGATTAGATTGTAATCAAGCTATTAACAATTGTATTTAATTGTTACAATTATCATTAGTAGACAGGGCCAGGTCTCATAGACTCATAGGTCAGAAGGGACCAATATGATCATCTAGTCAGACCTCGTGCACAAGGCAGGTCACAGAACCCTACCCATCCACTTTTATAACAACCCCTAACCCAGGACTGAGTTATTGAAATCTTCAAAATTGGTTTGAAGACCTCAAGCTGCAGAGAATCCACCAGCAAGCGACCCATGCCCCACGCTGCAGGGGAAGGCGAAAAACCTCCAGGGCCCCTGCCAATCCGCCCTGGAGGAAAATTCCTTCCCGACCCCAAATATGGCGATCAGCTAAACCCTGAGCATGTCGGCAAGACTCACCAGCCAGCACCCAAGAAGGAATTCTCTGCAGTAACTCAGTTCCCATCCCATCCAACATCTCCCCGCAGACCATTGAGCAGACTTATCTGGTGATAATACAAGATCAATTGCCCAAATTAAACTATCCTATCATAACATCCCATCTATATATTATCAAGCTTAGTCTTAAAGCCAGATAAGTCTTTTGCCCCTATTACTTCCCTCGGAAGGCTGTTCCAGAACTTCACTCCCCTAATGGTTAGAAACCTTCGTCTAATTTCAAGTCTAAACTTCCTAATATCCAGTTTGTACCCATTCGTCCTCGTGCCTACATTAGTACTAAACTTAAATAATTCCTCTCCCTCCCTAACGTTAACTCCCCTGATATATTTATATAGAGCAAGCATATCTCCCCGCAGCCTTCTTTTGGCCAGGCTAAACAAGCCAAGCTCTTTGAGTCTCCTTTCATAAGGCAGGTTTTCCATTCCTCGGATCATCCTAGTAGCCCGTCTCTGGACCTGTTCCAGTTTGAATTCATCCTTCTTAAACATGGGACACCAAAACTGCACACAATATTCCAGATGGGGTCTCACCAGTGCCTTATATAACGGTACTAACACCTCCTTATCCTTGCTGGAAATACCTCGCCTGATGCATCCTAAAATCGCATTTGCTTTTTTAACAGCCGTATCGCATTGGCGGCTCATAGTCATCCTGCTATCAACCAATACCCCAAGGTCCTTCTCCTCCTCTGTCGCTTCCAACTGATGCGTCCCCAACGTATATCTAAAATTCTTATTATTAATCCCTAAGTGCATGACCTTGCACTTTTCACTATTGTATTTCATCCTATTACTATTACTCCAGTTTACAAGGTGGTCCAGATCTTCCTGAATAGTATCCCTGTCCTTCTCCGTGCTAGCAATACCCCCCAGCTTTGTGTCATCCGCAAACTTTATTAGCACATTCCCGCTCTTTGTGCCAAGGTCAGTAACAAAAAGGTTAAATAAGATCGATCCCAAAACCGATCCTTGAGGGACTCCACTAGTGACCTCCTTCCAGCCTGACAGTTCACCCTTCAATACGACCCGCTGGAGTCTCCCCTTTAACCAGTTCCTTATCCACCTTACAACTTTCATATTCATCCCCATCTTTTCCAATTTAACTAACAGTTTCCCATGTGGAACCGGGTCAATAATTCACATCTCTCTTCAGTGTGGCCACTTTGACATCAGAAGTACAGTGACTAAACCAATTATAAATCTTCTCCTCTAGCTTATTTGCATAGTCAGTGATGCAAGGACTGTACCTTAAAAATGAAAAATTACAAAAATGTTTAAAGTTGCTGCGCAATATTTTCTATTCAGTTTATTTGGAGATATCACATAGTTACATCCTCTTTGGTTTTCTTATTTAGTATTCATGTATTTTTTAATAATTTAAACAATAATTTTAGGAAATTCCTAGACATTGCATTTCAGAGTACATAGTACAAATACATTAACAATGTGATTATGAAAATGTACTTCAGTGGTTGGATGCAACTCATTCTTAAAATACATTGGGTTATTGTCATATGTTCCCCTTATGGTGTCACAACAGGGCAGAGTTAAGGTTGTTTGAGTTCCTCAGCTGTGCATATCCACACTTTAGTAGAAATCCAGGCATGTTAAGTTTAACTTTAAATCTGAATTTATAGGGTTTGTAACCTTGTTTTTGGAATAGCAGTTACAATATTCTTGTAATATTTTTTCCTTAGCTTACTAGCATATACTCACAGCTTAATTATGGAAGTTCTGGTCATAGCTCCATATTTGAGGTTGAGTTTTGTACTTTAGGCTCAATATTGCAAGGTGTTATCCACTCTGGAACCAATCCAACAAAGTATTTAGGCCAACAAGTTGCCTTAATGAAGTCAACCCTTCCTATGCTTCAAGTTTTGTTGATATGGGATAGAGTACTCAGAACCTTGCAATATGAAGTAGGGAATCGGCCATTTTCTTTCATCTGAAGAATACAACATGTCCTCCCTGAAACTACCACGCTTAGTCTCTGAGTAAAGAATACATTTGCTGAGACTTTACAAGTAAAGTGGTCCTTTAAGAAATTTAGCACCCAGAATCACACCATTTCTTTCTCCTGAGTGATCTTAATAACAACATAGGTGCCATCAAACTTCCCTGATAGTTAAAATCCACTGAAATCTTGTGCATACATTACATTTGAAGATACTTTAGGATTAAAGATATTTTTTCCTGTTATTTTTCATAACTGAAAGTTTTTCCTTCAGCAGAGGCTGACAGATCATGTTCTACTACAGAGAAATCCATGTAGAATGATTGATTGCCATCACCCAACAATCATAACTGTGCCCTGTAGTGACACAATGGGAGTGGAAAATGTGTTTAAAATCAGTTTAATCTAACTTGGTTGACAAGAACTAAAATGTGCTAATCATAATAATATGTTTATTGGATAGTGTCACTACAGGGCAGAGTTAGGGTTGTTTGAATGCCCTAAGAATGTGTTGCTATACCTTAACATGTTTGGCCTTCTTTTAGATGTAACTTTAATTCTGAATTGCAGGAATTTATAATGCTTTGTTTGGGGATAAACACAACATCATTGTAATGTACTGTTGCCCCTTTTTGACCTGAGTCAAAGTTTGGGGCCCTTGGGATGTTCCAGATGGAAGTAGAAATTGATGGAGTCTGGTATTTTCTAAGATGCAACCTTGTTTATTTACAAGGAATGTACAAAGGCCTGCTTCTCTGAATGAAACAAGAACAGAAGGAGTAGTTTCTTAGTTTACAGCCCCAAGCCCCTTTAGCCAACAGATCCAAAAATGCTCTCTCTAGCTTTTTCCAGGATCACATTGTGCTTACAGGTGCCCGCTTGGTTCTCTTCCTGCCTCTCGATCTCTCCCAGTTTCCATTTTTAGTGTCTGTCTGTCTACACTGGCAAGTTTCTGTGCAGTAAAGCAGTTCTCTGTGTTGTAACTCCCAAGGCTTACACACTGCCAAGCCACTTAGTGTGCAGAAACTGTGCAGTTGCAGCGCTGTATAAAAACCACCCCGATGAGAGGCGTACAGCTTTCTGCACTGGGGGTACAGCACCATGGTGCCAGTGTAGACACCCTGGTCGATTACAGTGCTGCGACTGGCCTCAGAGAGGTGTTCCACAATGCCTGTTCTTGTCTCTCTGAGTCATCGGTTTAAACTCTACTGCCCTGCCCTTAGGTGACCAATTGTCATCCCCATCCCATAAATTCCTTTGGAATTTTGAAAGTCCTCTTCCTGTTTGGTGGCGCATGCAGTGGTCTCAGCGCATCTTTCCAGGTGGCTATGCCTGCTCCACACACCAAGCGATCCCCTGCATGGAGCAATGCTGAGCTGCTGGACTTCATCAGCATTTGGAGGGTGTGGGCTGTCCAGTCCCAGCTGCACTCCAGCCATAGGAATTATACCACCTATGGACAGATTTCCCGATGCATGACAGAAAGGGGCCATGACTGGGACACACTGCAATGCAGGGTCAAAGTGAAGGAGCTGCGGAACACCTACCACAAGACACAGGAGGCAAACTGCTGCTCCGGTGCTGTGCCCACAAGCTGCTGGTTCTACAAAGAGCTGGATGCAATACTTGGTGGTGACCCCACCTCCACTGTGAAGGCCATTGTGGATACTTCGGTGGCTTGCATGCCAGTCGAGAGTGGACCGAGCCAGGAGAAGGAAATCTTGGACAAGGATGTGGATGGGGAATGCGACCCAGAGGCAGAGGATGACTTGGCGATCAGAGATGCATGCAGCCAGGAGCTCTTTTTTACCCCTGAGGAGGCTAGCCAGTCACAAATGTCGGATCTTGGCAAAGCGCAAACATGAGAGGAGGTCTCTGGTAAGTGGATTTGATTTTGGGAATCACTGAAGTGAGTTGTTGGGAGCAGGAGGGTTGCAGAAAGCAGACTTGTGTCTATATGATGCATGTACCACTACATGCCTAGTCTAGTGGTGTGGAACAGGCTGTTGATTGACTCCCTCAGTATGTGGGAATTGACCTCAGAGATCTCCAGGAAACTCTCATGGAGATACTGAGAAATCCGCTGCCACAGGTTCTTCCTCAAAGCTGCTTTGTTTCTTGCCCCATTAATGGTACCTTTCCTGCACCACTGTGTCGTCATGGGGTGGGAGTGGGAGACCATTGCTGCACACAGGTGAGCCACATAAGGGCCATGGCGGAAGCCACAGTCTTGGAGAAGACCTTCCCTTGATTCCCTGCTCACACTCAGCAGCGAGATATCTTCCATAATGATCACAGCCTATAGAAAATATGGGGACAGGAATGATTATCAGCCCACCCCGCACAGTGCTGGCTGTCCCCAAGAGCCACATGACCAGTGTGCAGCAGGGTCTGGGAACACCGATTTACCCTGCCCCTGCGGCTACTCACCATTTTGGGGGTCTTGTGGCCCATGTGTGCTTGCCTGGGGTCAGCCAGTTAGTGACAGATATGTGAATACTGGCTGTGTTTTAAATCACTGAATCAGTGTTCTGTGTGTTGCAAACAACACTGCTTCTGTAAAATGTTGCGTTTTGGCTTCACAAAGGTGACCTTGGGAGCCCAGCCTCCCTCTTTGTTATTGCCAGCTGAATGGCTGTGAAGAATTAGAAAGTGGCCATGAAGAACTAAGGAGGACTTTCGTTGTGACATTATGATGTACTCTGCGGCCAAAAAACAGGAATCGAAGGAGTGTCGGGACAGTGAGAAGAGGAACCGAAAGGAGAACGCAGCATGCCAGAATGAAGCCACAAAGAGCATCTCTTAAATATTATGGAGAACCAAGCGAACATGTTCCAGGCAATACTAGCACTGCAAACCGAGCAGCTCCGCGCCTGCCCTCCCCTGCAGCCACTGTCACAAAACTCTTTCCCATGCACCCCCCCAGACACCACCAGCACACTCTTATCAACCTCCTGGCTCCAGTCTGTACCAGCAGCATTCCACGCCTTCCTCCTCACAGTCCAGCCCTGTGGACTCCCAGAACCCACTGCACTCAACACCCATCCCTCTGCAGTTTGGCCCTGCTGAAGTACAGTACCCCCTGCTCTGTACTCCAAATGAGAAGGTTGGATATGATCCCTGGACATATACAAATTTTTAGCCGTCCCGGGACCCCACCTCCTCCTGGGACCTTCCCTCTCCACGTCCGCCTCAGAGCTGATGTGGTTTTTTTGTTTGACTCTCTCCTCCAGTTGGTGTTTTTTAATAAAAGAATTGCATGCATTTGAAAGCAATCTTTATTCTATTAATTGAAGCAAACAGAGCCCTGCAAAGCACAGACAATTATCTTAAACCTTCATATTACATCATCTGCACCAATCACAATCATCTCCTAGCATTACATTTACTACACTCCCGAGCATAGCAACAAATATTCGTGGCTTTCAGCTTCAAATTGCTGCCTCAAGGCATCCCTGATCCTTCTGACCCCACACTGCGCCCCTCTAATAGCCCTGGTCTCTGGCTGTTCACATTCAGTCTCCAGGCGCTGAGTGAAGCTTTCACCCTTACCTTCACAAATATTATGGAGCATACAGCATGCAACTAGAAGCATAGGAATATTGTCGTCCACCAGGTCCAGCTTCCCGTATAGGCATCACCAGCAGGCCTTTAAACAGCCAAAAGCATACACAACAGTTATTCTGCATTTGCTCAGCCTGTTGTTGAACTGTTCCTTGCTGTTTTCAAGGTGCCCCGTGTATGGCTTCATAAGCCACGGCATTAAGGGGTAGGCGGGGTCTCCAGGATCCCAATGGGCATTTTGTCTTCCCCTATCGTCATCTTCTGGTCCAGGAAAAAAGTCCCTGCTTGCAGCTTCCTGAACAGACCAGTTTTCCGAAAGTTGTGTGTCATGCATCTTTCTGGACCAGCCTGCGTTAATGTCCATGAAACCCCCCCGGTGATCCACAAGCACCTGGAGAACCATTGAGAAATACCCATTCCGATTAATGTACTCTGTGGCTAGATGATCTGGTGCCAGAATTGGAATATGCGTCCCATCTATCGCCCCTCCGCAATTAGGGAAGCCCATTTGTGCAAAGCCATCCACAATGTCATGCATGTTGCCCAGAGTCACAGTCTTTCGGAGCAGGATGTGATTAATGGCCCTGCACACTTCCATCAACATCAGCCCAAAGGTCAACTTTCCCACTCTGAACTAGTTAGCAACCAATTGGTAGAAATCTGGAATAGCCAGCTTCCAAAGTGTAATTTCCATGTGCTTCTCCAATGGCAGGGCAGCTCTCATTCTTGTGTCCTGGTGCCACAGGTCTGGGGTGAGCTCATCACACGGTCCCATGAATGTTTCTTTTCTCATCTGAAAGTTCTGCAGCCACTGCTTGTCATCCCAGATATGCATGATGATGTGATCCCACCCACTCAGTGCTTGTTCCACTGTGATCAGCACCTCCATGAATGCCACAAGCAATCTCATGTCATAGCTAGTACGCATGGTGAGATCAATGTCTCACTCCTCTTGCCTTTGTAGTTTAAGGAATAATTCCCCTGCCACTGGTGACATGTTAGTCAGAGCGAGCAGCATATTGGCCAACAGTTTGGGATCCATTCCTGCAGACTGAAGAGACAGAGTATGCAGTACATAAATCATTGAAAGATGGTGCCAAATGCGGACAGAAGCACAGGCATTGCTGGGATGCAAAGCAGTGCATTATGGGGCATTGGAACAGGACCCAGGATGCCCCGCAACCCCCTCTGCCTTCCCAGAATTCTTAGCGGCAGAAGAGGAAGAGATGCTTTGTGGGTTAGCTGCCCGGAGTGCACCGCTCCAAATACCACTGCAAGTGCCGCAAATGTGAACACACTATAGCACAGGCAGCTGTCAGTGTGAACACACAACAGCGGTTTCCCTTCAGCGCTCTCTGAGTGATGCTGTAACTCTGCCAGTGTAGACATACACACACACTCCCTGATTGCAATACTGAGTGGAACTCTGTGCCCACATGGTGCTAGTTTCTGGGCAGATTCTGTTGGACCTTATTGTAGATGTGGCCCCCTAAGTGTTTCTTACAACTATCTTAAGTGAAGGATGCATTCACACATCAGTTTTAAGAAGGTTTTAACTCAACCCATAACACAGTTTCACCTAGCTCATGACAGTATTTTAACCTAAATTACTGATATGTGGTAGTAGTCTCAACCTTATCTACATTTTAATGTAGTTCTTGTCTTGGAATATATAAGGAAATTGACTCTCATACTGTTAATCCAGTTTTACATAGTGTAAATGTTGTGTGACAGGGTCAGGCCAGATGGCTGCAGGAGAGTGTTCGAAGGCAGATATATTAGTCCCAGATTAAGTAGATCCATTTTTCCTGGGTAAGGTAACAGGGGCAGTTCCAGAACAAGCAGGAACTTGCTGGAACCAACTAAGGCAGGAAGGCTAATTAGGACACCTGGAGCCAATTAAGAAGAAACTGCTAGAATCAATTAGGACAGGCTGGCTAATCAGGGCACCTGAGTTAAAAAGGGCCTCTCTTCAGAGCAAGAGGTACTAGGAGCTGAGAGTGAGAAGGCCTATTGCTGGAGGACTGAGGAGTACAAGCGTTATCAGACACCAGGAGAAAGGTTCTGTGGTGAGGATAAAGAAGGTGTTGGGAGGATGCCATAGGGAAGTAGCCCAGGGAGTTGTAGCTGTCACGCAGCTGTACCAGGAAGCACTCTAGACAGCTGCAGTCCACAGAGCCCTGGGCTGGAAGCCAGAGTAGAAGGCAGGCCCAGGTTCCCCCCAAACCTCCCAACTCCTCATCAGATACAGGAGGAACTGACCTGGACTGTGGCTTTTATCAGAGGGGAAGGTTTCTGGGCTGTTTCCTGACCCACATGGTGAATCTCTGAAGCGAGCAAATCCGCCAGTAAGAGCAGGACCTTCCAATAAGCGCAGGACTCACCAAGGTAGAGGAGGAACTTTATTGCAATTGATTTCACTGGATTTACACTAGCATAAATCTAGAGTCATACAATGGTGAATCTGGTACATACTGTAGTTTGAATAGTCCTTCTTGTAAGTTGCTTTGGTATCTATCTGGCTGAAAGCCTCAAAAGGAATGCATATTAGTACATCGTCAGGGTCCCTTTCGATGGACCTCTAAGAAAGTGACATTTCAAAATATAACATCTAGGTGAGAAACTGCTTTTTAAAATAAACATCAACAAAGTTGATAACATTTAGAAGGTATATTATGTCTTATTGGACATGACAGTCATGTTTTATCATGTAATATCTTACTATCTCAGGACCCTTCTGAAAGACAACTGCAATATCCCAATTTTTAATTTAATCAATCAAAACATTTGGATATTTTATAACTCAGAAATGTTTGTTCAAGATGTATTGACATGCCAAGTAGAAGTGCTCTGTGTTTACCAGGAAAAAGCAGTCCAATGGAACAAGTGTTTAGCATTATGTATAGTCTGAAGTGAAGAGAAATGTAAAATAAGTGTAGATACTGTCAGAGCTCTTCTTTTGCTCTAGGAATGTTAAGAATCCTTGTTCAACATTTCATGGTAAACTCATTCAGAAAACTAGATTCCTAGAAAAACCTCTAGATCAAGGAGTATGCATGTGTAATCATTGATTCAGAAGCTGGAAGAACACAACTCAAGCACATATTTTTAAAAAGAATATTTTTATGTTTTGTAGGAATATTTTGCAGTACTAAAAAACATGTGGACATACACGTGTCTTGTATCAGATGAGTAGCATGTTAGTCTGGGTCTATAAAAAGCGACAGACTTATAGACTAACAGACGTATTGGAGCATAAGCTTTTGTGGGTGAATACTCACTTCGTCAGACGCATGTGGTGGAAATTTCCAGAGGGAGGTATAAATATGCAGGCAAGAATCAGTCTAGAGATAACGAGGTTAGTTCAGTCAGAGAGGATGAGGCCCTCTTCTAGCAGTTGAGGTGTGAACACCAAGGGAGGAGAAACTGCTTTTGTAGCTGGCTAGCCATTCACAGTCTTTGTTTAATCCTGAGCTGATATTGTCAAATTTGCAGATGAACTGAAGCTCAGCAGTTTCTCTTTGGAGTCTGGTCCTGAAGTTTTTTTGCTGTAAGATGGCTACCTTTAAATCTGCTATTGTATATCCAGGGAGGTTGAAGTGTTCTGCTACAGGTTTTTGTATATTGCCATTCCTAATATCGACTTGTGTCCATTTATCCTTTTAAGTAGGGATTGTCCAGTTTGGTTGATGTACATAGTGGAGGGCCATTGCTGGCACATGATGGCATAGGTTTTTTATTTTGAAAATATGGTCACTTTACCTTTGTGTTCAACTCCAGTTTTCAGAATGACTGCGCTGCACCTAAAGCTGGGGGAGAGGGGAAGGGGGAAGGGTTTGCCAGAGGAAGGCAGTAGTACTTTATGGCCGGGGGGGGGGGGAAGGGAGGGGGAAGAGACAAGGTGAGAACCTGCTGCAAAAGGGTGGGAGGTGTCAGCTTTGCAGCACTGACTCACCCCCTGAGAATGTAAGGGCAGAAGGCTTTAAAGGTGCAAGCCCTGGCACTGGAAACCCTTTTCTCCATGTAGCAGGCAAGGCAGCACCTTGAGGTGTGATTATGAGCTGGGGTTTGAACCTGCTGTGGTCATTGCACTAGTCGCTCCTTTTTAAGGGGCTGGAAAGGAATTTTTGCCGACCACCATACAGGGGGTCCCCGGTATACATCTCCCTCTTACCCATCAATAGGGGAGCGTGTTTTGATTCACGTCAGTCCCAATCCACACATCCCTCATTTGCAGAATTGTACTGTAAGTTGCAAAGGAGGGATATGAGGATCGGGACCAACGTGAATTAAAACACGTTTCCCTATTGATGAGTAACAGATATGCATAGCCACTTTATATCCAGGCCCACCCTCCCAGTCCTGGCACTGCTCCTGCCCAGTGCTTGCCCCACACCACCTGCCTGGTGCTCCAGCCGGCAAGCGGGATTGGGATGCAGTGGTTTTCCCAGCTCTGGCACTCCAGCCGTGGAGTGGGGTCAGGTGCTTGCCGCACTCCACTTACCCGGCCCTCCTGCTGAGGAGCGGGGTTAGGGTGTGGGGGCTTCCAGGTGCTGGGCAGGGGGAATGGGGCAAGTCCTTGCGCCCCAACCCTGCTCCCCAGATGGAGTGCTGGGTAGGTGGAGCGGGGCAAGCTCCCAACTCCACTTCCTGGCAGGAGCGCTGGGCAGATAGAGCAGGACAAGCCCTCGTACCCAGATCCCACTCCGCTGCTGGGAAGAGCGGGGTAAGCCCTTGCACCCCAATCCCACTTCCCTGAGAGCAAGACAAGTCCCCGTGCCCCAATCCCCAGCTGGAGTGCCAGGCAGAGTAGGGCGAGGCCCTGCACCCCGATCCCACTCCCCGGCAGGAGCACCTGGTGGAGTGGGGCAAGCCCTTGGGCCCCAATCCTGCTCCTCGGCAGGAGCACCAGGCGGACGGAGCAGGGCAAGCCTTGAGCCGAGGCCAGGTGGGGGGGGGGCAGAGCAGGTGGGGTGGCGCGGTCACACATTTTTATGGCTCCCCACAGTTTTTCTAGGAGCCCCTGGCAAGAGCATCTTCCCTCCCCCCACCTCCCGCAAAGCCTGCTGGAGTGGGGGAGAGGTGGCCTGATTGCTCATATCCGTCATTGCCCGTCCACCCAGGTGTTCCCTCCTGCCTATGCCACCATTGTATCAGCAGGTCCCTGGTATATGTTATTTTGGTGTCCATCGTCCTTTTCAAGAGCACTACCCCAACGTATACTGAGGACGCACCTTATTGACTTTGGTGGAGTGGGGTTTTTTTGCCTTCCCCACAGCAAGGGTCAGGGAAGACCTATTATGGAGAGCACAAAAGGTGGTAGGCTGTATGTCGCAACTCATTTTGTAAGTGTGGGGCAGATGTCCAGTGCAGGTACTGCATAGGGAAGGCATCCAGTGACCAGATAAATGGCCTGGTAAAGGACTTAAAAAGGAGGTGCTGGTTAAAGGAATGGAATGATGGGCGGCTTGGGACTCCTTTTGTTGGAATGGCAGAGAGCCAACCCCGCTTTCTTATAGCCTACTTAACCCTCCTACAATGGGAGGGTGGAGGTAAGGTCCTGGCAACGGATTTACTGGAAGGACTGGGATGGAAAAATGAGGGGCAGCTAGTGGATGCCCCCCAGATAATTACAGAATAAACCAGGGGTTACATGCACTGTACACTTTTATCTGCCAGGTAGTTCCAGACATCTAATAGTAGAGTTGCGGCTTGATTAAATCCATATCAAGTGTCTCCTGTCCTTCTTTCAGCATAGCTGGACAAAAGTGTCACCTTCTCTGAATAATAACTTTGCCAGCACTGAAATGCTTTGCAGCTAAAACTCTCAAGGTGCTTTATATCATTTGGTGAATTAAGTCTCTCAGTGTCCCTATGAGAGGGATAAATGAAAGCACAGAAAGGTTAAAAGGTTTGTCCAAAACAAAGACAAGAACCAGAATGCAGATCTCAATCTTCTGAGTTATAGTCTTGTGCCTTAACCACAAGATCATCCTTCCTCTCTTGAAGGAGACAGTGTCCTGGCAATTAATAATTTTTTAAAAAAATGAGAGCCAAAACAATTGAGCCAGAAGAAACCGTAGGCAAAGAAAAATCCATCTTAAATAAAAACTCCTTCACATTAAAAACAAAACAGTCTGGTTGCTTTTGAAAGCACAACTATATAAAACAGTATTTATTTCCTGACCAAATGTAGGTAGATGACAGATTTCTCCAGGTCTTTTCCAGAATCAGAAATGTGAGCTTGGTATGGTGTTCCTGATATGAATGCAACATAACATTTGACAAATGTGATTGGACATTTTAGCAGTCATGGTGTGTAGCCCTGCTCCATTCTAATACGCTGGTCTAATCAGAACTAATACATAATGATTACAGCTCTGGGACCAGATACCTGAAACTCTGCTCTGTTTGATTTCTTTCCATAGGACTTAAGCACTGCTGAACTTAGTTCAGGCGTAGGGCAACATCTCTGTTCTTCCAGGCTTAGAGACTGTTTGAAGCTTCACCCACTTTTGGGAAACAACATATGTAATGACATATAAATATAGGGGAAAACACACAGAATTTGTGAGTTCAAGTTTATGCAGAATTAGGCAAGATAAAAGTACTAGCTCAGGTAACTGAAATCCAATCTGAGTTCAGAACATCTGTTCTGTGGTATGGAACTCTGGTCAGTAAACTGATAGAAAACAAGCTGTATGTGCCATTGAATCCTTATTAAGCAGGTACATACAGTACTTAGCTTTTTGAATATAGTGCAAATTATCAATGGATCACTATTTACTCTCTATCTCGGTGTGTCTTTCTCTCTCCCGCCCTCCTCCACCCATGAGCATAGTGGATGCTGTAGAGTTCAACACACTAGCCTGCATAAAATATGAATTCCCCCTACACACCTGCCCAAGTAACTGAAACTGAACCAAACCACTTTGTGATGTGAGAAAGATTGGCTACTATTCTTCTATTGCCACTTCCCTTTTTACTTTCCCTCTGATTTGATTCTGCAGTTTTGAGTTCAGGCTCAAAATTCAGAAATGCCAACATAAAGCACAAAAGAGACCACTGAGACATGTGTTTCCAGTTGGACCAGAATGAGGTTATAATAGCATTCTGAGGAGTAAACTTGTTCTCAGGAAGTTTCTAGCCCAGTTTTGGGCAGCACCTTGTAAATGCTGCATTTAATCCCATATTTTCAGTATAATGAAATGGAGCTAACAGAGTGACATAATCATTTGGGGGTTTCATCAGCTTTTGGTCATGGAGTTATTCTGAGATCCAAGCTTTTTTATACAAATATTTATATATATAATATTAGTTCTTAAAACACCACATGAAGAATTTGCTTGCACATTACAGTTAATACAACCGCAGAAGTGGGAGGGGGAACATGAAAATTATTACAAAATCTAAATAGACTACAAGTATGTAGATGCTGTTGGGATTTGGTGGTTCCCAGTGAGTCTGATGCTGGGTAGAAATCATGGGACTTTGATCCAATGCGATTCAATTCAATAAAGCTTTATTCAGCGTGTGCACAAAGAGAGCCCCTGGTACAAAGAATCAGGCAGAGTCCCTCCAGCAAGGAGCCCCTCCCCTCGCTACTTTATAGCACATGGTGCTTATATAACAAGTTATATAACAACTTACATAACATGAACCTTAACCAATCAGAGTTAAACAAACCCATATATGGGTTTGTTTATCACATGCTCATAGTGCTCCAGTCCACATGCCGAGCTCTCACCCCTCCCTGTGGCCTTCTCCAGAATGTTCCTAGGTCGGTGAGCCACAGCATGCTTCCCTATGCATAAGCACCCTGTAAACCACATTTTATTTAAAATAAACACAATCATACCCTTCAATGCCAAGAAACTGAATCATAGTGGTGCAAGTGACAGATATTGTAATATTTCTCTAATGGAACTGGCTTTCTGCTCATCAGTAACATTTTTCACAACTCCATTAAATTCAGTAGCTAAGGATGTTCTGCATAAAAATCTGTGAAGTAAGAATATTTAGAAAGGTTGAAAGACTGGACCTCAGTTAATGTTAAAGGGCCAAATTGTGATACCCATACTTGTACGTGTCCGTCCCTAATGCAGGTTCAGTGAATTGTTTGATTGAGAGAGGAAAATTAACACCAGACAAATGTAAATTTCAAAACACCACGTGGCAGTTTATTAACAGGGAGAAAATCACAACTTGGGCTGGGGAGGAGCACTTTTACCAACTAACAGTACTATTGGAACAAGAAACCTTTACACAACCTGAAACAATCTATTTACATTTATCAACAAGGAACCAAATAATTCAAAATTAACTGCTCTTTAGGAAAAGGTAAACGAATACACCAAATAAAATAAACTGTGTGCACACTAACCAAGTACTACTATTAAATACACCAATTAACTTCAATAGGAGTCAATACAAGAACTCAGTTTTTATATACCATATATACACAACTTCACATCAGATAACAATATATGCGGTTCTGTACCAAACAAGAGAGGGGAAAGGAGAAGAGGCCAAGCAAAGCACAGAAAGGAAAATTAGAAAGTAAGTACCGTATTCCAGGCGCAGCTAACCAGCAGAACAGACACCAGAAGCGTACCGAATCCGTAGAAGATAACGTTGAAAAAAGCAATAAAACGACACGTCCCGAGCCGGCTATATCTGGAGGAGACCCCTGGCCGAAGGGTTGATCAGCTCCTTCAGTCAGTACGTGGATACTCCTGCAGATCCTGGCATGAGGCATGGTTTTATCCAAAGGCCCTTTTTACACTTGTCAGGATCTGATTGGTCCCTAGCTCTTACGCCCTCCAGGTTCCGAGCTGTTGCCCCCTACGTAGATAGAATTTGCACACGGCACACTAGAAGCTGCTAGAAGCTGCACCCAGCACACTAGCATAGTTTTGCACACAACCCTAATCTGACCGTTTGAACTGAACTATGATTGGTCAGATTGGGTCCCTTTGCCCACGGCACGCTGGTGTTATGCACACAGCACTAACCTGACCCCTGGGTTACCAGGCAGAAGAACAGGAGACTGCACACGACACTAGCCTGACCCCTAGGTGACCAGGAAAAAGAGCGGGAAAATGCACACGGCACTCTAATGTTGCACACCGCACCACGGTGTTGCACATAGTACCAGTGTGACCTTTAGATGACTGACAATTGGCCATACAGACACCATGTTGGGATAAAGACCTTAGGGCTGCAACAGTATGGAGCGCCACCTTAATCCACAAGTGGTGTCAGTGACATCAAAGCAAACCAGGTACACTCGAGGTGAGTAACAATGTCAGAAGCTGGCTCTACCTTAGGAAGCTTCAAAAACAATTGAGCTATAATTAAATCAAGAGGAACATCTTTCTGAGTTTGTTAGGTAACATGGAGTTTTGCAGGATAATAGTGTGTTGCTTCTGCCTGTACCCTGTCAAATCTTCTTTTAAAAAATGTGGGCCTCAGTTTTCAGGATCTGGAAAAATTAGCAAAAAGAACAGGAGTACTTGTGGCACATTAGAGACTAACAAATGTATTTGAGCATAAGCTTTCATGGGCTACAGCCCACTTCTTGTCAACTGTCTAAAATGGGCCATCTTGATTATCACTACAAAAGTCTTTTTTCTCCTGCTGATAATAGCTCATCTTAATTAGCCTCTTACAGTTGGTGTGGCTACTTCCACCTTTTCACGTTCTCTGTATGTATATATATTTCTTACTATATGTTCCATTCTATGCATCTGATGAAGTGGTCCGTAGCACACTCAAGCTTATGCTCAAATAAATTTGTTAGTCTCAAAGGTGCCACAGTATTCCTGTTCTTTTTGCGGCTACAGACTAACACAGCTCCTACTCTGAAACCTGGAAAAAATAGCACTCTCTGTCCCTGCTAACTAACTTCAACAGAGCTGTGTACTGGAGCCATGCAGGAAGAAGTTGCAGGATCTAAGTCCTTGTCATTAGAGTCTCCTGTTTAGCAATAGAATGGGGGTACAGCACACATAGTGGCAGTGTAAGTGTCCTTATGGCATTCCACCAATGTGTGATAACCCTGATTAGGAAGAAAAGTAGTTGTCTCCATGGGTTGGATTTTCAGAAATGCTGGCCTGACTGATTCCTATTGATCTCAGTGGGTGTTTTGCCACTGGCTTTAGTGGGAACAAAGTTAGGCCAGTGCTGACATTTTTGAAATTCCTATCCCATGCCCATTCAGTCCTTGATTTCTCTTCTGAGACCACCAGCGAAGACCACTTATGATACTGAAGGGTATGCTTGTGTTCATTTTCGATAAAATGTGGTTTGCAGGGTGCTTATGCATAGGGAAGCATGCTGTGGCTCGCCACCCTGGGAACATTCTGGAGAAGGCCAACGGGAGGAGGGTGAGCTCAGCAAGTGGAATGGAGAACTATGGGCATGTGATGAACAAATCCATATATAGAAAGGTTAAATATGATTGGTTAAAGGTTTGTGTTATGTAAATTGTTGTGTAAGTGCCATGTGCTATAAAATAGCAATGGGAGGGGCTCCTTGCTGGAGGGACTCTGCCTGATTTTTGTACCAGGGGCGCTTCCTTTGTGCACATTGAATAAAGCCTTGTTGAATTGAATCGAAGACCCTTGATTCTCCCCAGCATCTGACTCATTGGGAACCACAAAATCCCAACAACACCAAGCCAAGATTTTCAAAAATAAAAGCCTAAAGATAGGCTGGTATTTAGGCAACTTCCTGAGTTTCAAAAGTGTCGACTTGCTGGGTGCTCTCCCCTGAAAATCAGGTGGCTACCTAACCATGGATTTAGGAACCTAACTTTAGGCTCTTAAAATAATTTTTTGATTCCTCCCCCGCCCCCATGTGATACAACCACCTGTAGCCTAAACAATGATGCTCTCTCTGCCCTACCTCCCCTCTGGTGATTATACATGAGCAGGAATAGTATTATTAAGCCATATTTACATTTTACAGTAGCCCCAACATAAATATGGATCATATTGTTTTCTTATAAAGAAGTCTTAAGGTTCTTTTTTATCCATGAGAAGGACAGAACTAAATGAAGCAACTTTCTTTCACTCACTATGAACTGGGCCCTATATCAGTAACATGGTCCTCCAGAAGCTGTAATATCCTTGGTCCTTTGGCACCTCCCTTCTATTCTGCAGTTGAGATGAGAGTCTAGTAGCTATCTTGGAGTGAGAGAGGCTGTTTTGTTTACTTTAGCCAAATCAGTAGCCTTGTTTTCAGAACACAATGTCACTGATGGGAATAACAGTTCCTTTTGGTGAGAACTGAACCAGTTCGCAATGTAACGGTTGTGATAAATGTCGCCTCTGTGGTTTGACTGAACCAAAACAACTCTGCGTTTCCAAGCAATTAAAATGCAAGTGCTGAAGATTACACTGTAAAAAATTGAATGTAGATAAGTGAATTGCAGCTGGGGCAGGTCAGATTCACAACATGAAAACTGAACCACAGTCCCATGTGAATCTAAATAGGGATGCACCAGTGACTGATAACAAAGAAAAATGGGACACAAACTTCAACTTTGGAATTTATATCTCACTGATGAGGCATGGGCTCGCCTTCTTGTCTTTTCCAGAAAGCTTAACTGTTCAGATATAGCTTTATCTTACTATTTTTGAAGGCAAATGAGAGCAAAGTATAGTTGAGAACAATTCTATAACCAGTCCTACAGAGTGTCGGAAACTTGGCATTTGAATTGGTAGCGCTTATGCAGGTGGGTTTTTTTGTAATAGAATAAAATTACCTACTCCAATTTCAATTCATTTGTAACAAAATAATGTAATGAAGTAGCTTGCTAGACATTGTGTGTCTTTTACATTCCTCATTGAATTGCTGTAACTTTTGTAATCTTATCAAATGGCCTACAAGACATTGTAACACAGTCACACAATCAATATATAAACCTCTATCTGATCATTCTCTTCCTGTGCCCTGCAAAGTAGTTAGTGTGATGATTCACTGGGATCCCTCCATGTAAGTGGTGCAATAGAATCTTGACACTGATGACTAGATTCTCAGTTGGTGTAAATCCATTATATGCTCCAGTGACTTATACCGGCTGTGACTCTGCCTCCAAATCCAAAGTAAAGGTCATAGACATTGACGGATGTAAGAAAATGAGGCAAGAGAAAGAGGAAAGTGAGAAGGAATTTGGGAAGGGTAATTTATTACATAGTTGTTTAAAGAATGTGATCTGGGTAGCAGTGAGAAGGGAATTTAATATGTACAATAATTACTTTTGGAAGACTGTGTGGAAGAAGGTCCAGTCATACTGATTATAGTTAGCTGAGCTTTGTGAAGAGATGGGAGTTCCACAGAGAGTGTGCTGTTGAGGATTTGAAAGATGGCATGAGCAGGGAGGCAAAGCATACTTCCTAAATAAACTGCCACAGAAGGACAAATTCCACTGAGTAGAACACAGTGAGCTTTTTTTTAAAAGAAAAAGCACATGACAAAATAAAATGAGATTGTTTAGAGTATCGTTATGCTAAATTAAGAAAATCTGACTAGTGATTGATTTAATGGATGTTTTGTTAATGGCCCTGAGCTAATGGCAATAAATCCACTTTATTATTTGTACTGTATTTTCTGTATTGTAGCTCATTAGTATCATATGTACATTTAGTAACACCTTATTTGTATTTTAAGAAGCTCATTAACCCTTTGAGGGTTATCCAGAGAATCTAAATGAAAATGTATTTATTCCAACAGTAATAATTCATTTGTTGTCACGGTTAAAATAATTAGGAAATGGATGTATTGATTTCAGATCAAAACTACAATTCTGTAAGAATTGCTGGTTTTGGATTACATGTGTTATTCAAACTTACCCATCAGTTTGAAGTCATATCATGGTTTCACTCCCTGCTAGTTTCATTTTAAGAGAAGGATTTTTTGGAAACCAAAGTGGCAAAGGTAAAACGGGAGTTTCACTAAGCTTAGTGCACTGTGTGTTTGTTACAAAGTTATCACAAGGTTCAGCAAAATATGTATAATATCAGAAACGAGTTTTGAACATTATCCAGAGAAAGCAATATGTTTTACTTTCAGCTTCTGTGGGAGGTTCTTGAACTTAAAAATATCTTTGCATGAGATTTGTCTGAATTAATTTCAGTGTTCACGACCAAAGACAGATAACCTCTCTGTACTTCGGTTTACCTATCTGTAAAGTGCATAGAACACTTGCAATCTCCCAAGAGTGGTGTGAATCTTATTTAAATAATATTAAGTATGAATAGTTATGAAATTTTTATTAACTGTTTTGTTGAATACCAATTCATTAAAATGGTTTGTGGGAAAGGGTTGCTTTTGACAAACTTCCCTTCTGAAAACTTTTTTGGGGGAAAAAAGTTGTCAAATTGTTGAAACATTCTGTTTTGTTTCCAAATTTTAAGTTAATCTGTAGTTTTAAAAAAGCTGATTTTTTTTAAAAAAGTTAAAGTCAAAATTTAACATTTTGAAGTCATCAAAACAAAATGATTAATAAAGCAAAATATTTTTAAAATCTCAAAATTCTCAGAGAATACGAAAACAATTTTCCATCCAGCTCTGTTGATATGGTTCTTTTAGATCCACAGATGAAACATGCTATATTGTCCTGATCCTGTTTCCACTCTAGATGCTGGCAAAATTCTCATTGAATTAAATAGTGGAGGAGACCAGTCACAGGTCTATAAGTGTAAGCATTTGGAGCATCCAGACTGTGTGTTTGCAATACCCACATTCAGACTGCCAAAGCAAAACAGGATACCAGTATGCTAAATTCAGCTTCAGAGTACCTGCTCCAGTGCAGTCTTTAAAAACAAAATTCAAAAACCAGAAAGTAGTCTTTGTGAAAAGTGTTTTCCTATGAACATTGTTCCTTGACATTATCAACTCCATCACAGAGGCCCTTCATACTAGGATACCCACAGCATAATTTGTTTTACCCTCCATTTAAAAAATACAAAACTTGAACCCCATTCCAGTTAAGACAGTCATCAGTCATAAGTAAACTCATCATGAAAACTATTAGACTAAATAGAGCAATTAATTGCATCTTGCTTCCACAAATTGACTATCCAACAATAATTAACTTTATCTCATTAATTCTGATGTCTTACCCTTCTTGTTATACCTTTCTACTGAGGAAATAATGTCCTAAGACCAAAAACAAATTGATAAAAAGTAGAAGGAAACTACTTCTGTTGTGGTAATCATTCTCATCAGCAAACTTTACCTAAAAGGAAATGCAATCTCACCTAGTTTTCAAATATTTTCAGTTCTTTTAAGGCTTTTTTTAATAATTTGTGAATCAAGAAGAATCTCAGTAAAGAATGTAGAGGACCACCAAAGAAGAAAATCAAGATTAATGCTAGAACAATTAACTCATAACGCAAGACTGTTTCCAAAACCTCATCTGTAAAAAGTCCTCAATTGACACAGCAGGTGTAATAGTTGTAAATTTATAATCCTGATACCAGGGAAACCAAGGGCAAAATGCTCAGTGACTTCAAGGTGATTTCAGAGGGGCTATGCCAATTTACACTAGCTGAGGTTGTGTTCCCATCTTTGAAAACGTGTGGATATGTTTATTATTACTAAACTATAACTATTATTATACTTATATTGCAGTAGCACATAAAACTGTAAATGCCAGGAAATATGCTGAAATAATATACACTTACATTGCATTTTTCTTCTGTATAGCTCTTTACAAATCTAATACTGGTCTTAGCACTGCACTACTGTTGCTGCCAAAAATCTTTCATACAAGTAGGTGGGAGTTTTGAATGCATCAGGATCAGGAATACAGAAACAGATTCATTCTCTTATGAAGTACTAACCTACATTTCAAAAGTGACTAGTGATTTTGGATGTCTAACTTGAGATACCTTAAGAAGGCCTGATTTTTTTTCAGCAAGTGGCAAGTGCTAAGCACTGGCACCATATTATGGACATCTGTCCATCAGAAATTGCACAAAGGTTACAGGCTTATTTCACATAGCCATCGCATATTAATCACTTAGTGTTTTGGGCATCATTTGAATCATTGACTCAGGAGGTAAAATGCTTCACTGTACGTTGCTTTACTAATCCCTTGATCTCTCCAGGCTTCAGGAAAATAATCCCAACAGTGCATTTTTTTTTAATCTTAAAGTGCTTAACAAACATTAATTTCAAAACTCAGTGTGGAAACAAACCTGAATTTTATTCTCAAGGTAAGATTTTGGTCACTTGACTAGTTTGCTTCTATTCAGAAAGATTAATGAAATTCCATATTGGGGTTTGTCCAAGGTCACTTATCCACCAGTTCTAAGACTTTTTCTATCATCTCTGTTCCCCTGTTGTTAGCTGGTTTGTTTTACAGGTTGGTTAAATTTCTTCCTAAGGACGTTCTTTGGTTGGCGAAATAAGTCACAGGGGTCTGAGGTTCACTGACTAGAACTGAAATCTTGGCTCTATATATTTAGGGACAGGTTTCTGAAACAGCTTGGGGTCCAGTTTTAAAAAAGACTCAATACCCAGTGGTGCACCTGTTTGCTGAGTCCTTTTGAAAATCTGGCCCTCGATAGGCAGAGAATACCCTGAAGAAACAGCTTGATGAAAAGATATTTAGGAATTCGAAGAGCAACTGTTAAATCGATAGAAAAAATCCGCTCACATAAATATAAGAAACACATAAAAATCATTTACAATCTTCAGCCTGTCTTCCCCGGTTTTTGTGTGAGGCCTAAGTTAACAATGTACTCTTAAGACAGTATACCATTATTCTTATTTTAGTGCATTTCATGTCTATAATGTTAATATAAACAAAGGTGCTGACAGGAGCTAAGGTTTTAAACTGGTTTAAATTTGAATTTGACTTATGATTTTCCACAGGGAAAAAGACTAAAGTTTTTAAAGCTGCAGTTAAATAATGAAAGCCATTTGTGTGTGTATGGTTTCTTTTGCACAGGAAAATTGAGTGTCTGGATATTAGTGACTGACAGTTTCATGTTATGAATTTTTTTTCTCTTGAAACAAAGAGTTAAAACCATTTCTGTTTTTTCACAAACTTTTTCTGGGTAGTTTCAATTTTCTAATTGTTACAGGGCCCTGATTCAGCATGCACCAAAAATGCCTTGCTAAGCATTTAAGCACATGAGTTGGCCCCTAGGGTTGCCAGATGCCTGGTTTGAAAGTCTATTTGAAAAGGGGAACTGACAGTGGTCAGTCAGATCTACTGAACGGAGACCCAAAGTCTCGCTACTGCAGGCTGGAGAGCCAGGGAGGCACTGGGTTATCACTCATGCCAGCCCCTACTCAGCCAGGACCGCCTCCTACCTGCATGGGGTGGCTGCAGCTCCCCCTGCGCAGGTGAGTCCACCCCAACCCAGGTGGCGGCAGTGGTAGGGTAGGGGGGAGGGGAGGAAGAATGTAAAAGCAGAGAGCGACAGTGGAAAGGGGGGAAGAGGAGCAAATGGGGGATGGGGCCTTGGGGGAAGAGGTGGGGCGTGACCTCAGGTGAAGGTCCAGGGCAGAGATGGGGCCTGGGGAAGGGGCAGAGCCTTGAGGGGAAATGATGGGGCAGGGGAAGTTCTGGCATTCCTGTTGGAGTGTCCAGTTTTTAAATATTACAAAGTTGGCAACTGTAGTAGTCCCATAGAAATCACGTGAAATCAATAGAACTATTCATATGCTTAAAATTAGGTGTATGCTTAAGTACTTCTCTGAAGTAGGACAACTTTAGTACTACATGATGTTATCCTGTAAAATGAGTTTTGGGGTGCTGCTATACGAACTTGCCTATTCCCCCCTTAATCCATTCTTCCTGAGGTAAAAGTTCCCAGGGCTTCTAAGGAAACACTCAAAAGACACAGATATAACCTTCCAATAAAGTAATTGAGACAGGCAGTAATCTTTCCAAAACAAAGTATCTTTTTATTAACATATCTAATAATCCCATATACAGTGTATCCTAAAAATCCTAAATAAAGCACAAAATCCCTGAGACACAAATTCCTTATTGCAAGTTAAAGAGCACTTGAACCATGATAGCATATAGTTCAAATGATACTAGATAAAGCAATTTGTTGCAACTGGCCAATTTGCAACAAGTTGCCCACAGCAGATCTTAAATTGCTTTAAAGTTTACATAGATAAAATACAGTTAAAACCACAGCAAAGAGTCCTGTGGCACCTTATAGACTAACAGATGTATTGGAGCATGAGCTTTTGTGGGTGAATACCCACTTCGTCGGATGCCTGTAGTGGAAATTTCCAGACTCAGATATAAATATGTAAGCAAGAATCAGGCTAGAGATAACGAGGTTAGTTCAATCAAGGAGGATGAGAGGCCCTCTTCTAGCAGTTGAGGTGTGAACACCAAGGGAGGTGAAACTGCTTTTGTAGTTGGCTAGCCATTCACAGTCTTTGTTTAATCCTGAGCTGATGGTATCAAATTTGCAAATGAACTGAAGCTCAGCAGTTGCTCTTTGAAGTCTGGGCCTGAAGATTTTTTGCTGCAGGACAGCTACCTTTAAATCTGCTATTGTGTATCCAGGGAGATGGAAGTGTTCTCCTACAGGTTTTTGTATATTGCCATTCCTAATATCTGATTTGTATCCATTTATCCTTTTATGTAGGGACTGTCCAATTTGGCCGATGTACATAGCAGAGGGGCATTGCTGGCATGTGATCGTGTATATTACATTGGTGGACGTGCAGGTGAATGAACCAGTGATGGTGTGGCTGATCTGGTTAGGTCCTGTGGGTGTCACTGGTGTAGATAAGTTGGCAGAGTTGGCATTGAGGTTTGTTGCGTGGATTGGTTCTTGAGTTAGAGTTACTATGGTGCAGTGTGTAGTTACTGGTGAGAATATGCTTCAGGTTGTCTGTGGGTGAGGACTGGCCTGCCACCTAAGGCCTGTGAAAGTGAGGGATCATTGTCCAGGATGGGTTGTAGATCGCTGATGATATGTTGGAGAGGTTTTAGCTGGGGACTGTATCTAATGGCCAGTGGAGTCCTGTTGGTTTCTTTCTTGGACTTGTCTTGCAGTAGGAGGCTTCTGGGTACACGTCTGGCTCTATTGATCTGTTTCCTTATTGCCTCATGTGGGTATTGTAGTTTTGAGAATGCTTGTTGAAGATTTTGTAGGTGTTGGTCTCTGCCTGAGGGGTTGGAGCAGATGCGGTTGTACCTCAGTGCTTGGCTGTAGACAATGGATCGTGTGGTGTGTCTGGGATGGAAGCTGGAGGCATGAAGGTAGGCATAGCAGTCGGTGGGTTTTCGGTATAGGGTGGTGGTAACATGACTGTCACTTATTTGCACCGTGGGGTCTAGGAAGTGGACTTCCTGCGTAGATTGGTCCAGGCTGAGGTTGATGGTGGGGTGGAAGCTGTTGAATTCGTGGTGGAATTTTTCCAGAGTCTCCTTTCCATGGGTCCAGATGATGAAGATGTCATCAATGTAGCGTAGGTAGAGAAAGGGCGTGAGTGGACGAGAGAATGAGATGTGTGTTTCTCTATCACATGCATATTAAATATTATAAAAACTATCCTAAACTAATACTAAAACTAATAATTAAAAGAATATTAAGCTTACTCTATAAACGCATTGCTGCTTTCTTTAAAAATCGAAGCACTGTTGGTGCTGTTCAGCTCCTGGTCAGTCAATTTTGTTCCACTCCAGCTTTCCTCTCTCTCTCTCTTTTTGCAGCAGTTTGTTTTTGGCTTTTCTTGCTGGCTCTTCGGCTCCTCCTGCACGGGTCTTGCCTCTTCAGACGCAGCCTCCAAACTCTCAAAAATGTTACAGGCAGCTGGCCTTTTATGCTACATTGTATATCTGCCTTTATATAGTTTCCTATTCTTGGCTACAGCTACCTCACTTGCACATGTTCAGTCTTGACCATTACCTCCGAATTCTGATTGTCAGGTTTGACCTTTAAAATAGGTTGTGGCTGATATGACTGGGTTCTGACCAGCTTAACTGAACGACCTCTCTGTCACCCCTTCCTTTCTTGCATATGCTCATTGTCGTTCCTTACTTCAAGTTTGGACTCTGCAACCCCTACACCATAGGCGCCAACTTCCTCCAAGCCCCGGGGGTGCTCAACCCCCTGCTCCATCCCCGGTCCCGTCCCCACCCACCCCTTCTCCAAAGTCCTTACCCCACCTCTTCCTGCTCCCGCTCCACCTCTTCCCATTTAGTTCCACCCCCTCCCCTGAGCATGCCCTGTCTCCCCTCCTCCCAGTACCTCCTGCATGCCAGGAAACATCTGATTGCGGTGGGAGGGAGGCGCTGGGGGGAGGGGTAGGAGTTAATCTGCAGGGCTGCCTGCAGGCATGAGGCACTGGAGTGGAGGAGGGAATTTGGGTGCTAAGCTCCCACTATTTTTTTCTGTGGGTGCTCCAGCCCTGGAGTCGGCGCCTGTGCCCTATACACACTTGGCTTTTTGCAAAGGTGACCTCTTGGAAATTCTGGGCTTTCTGCCAGGGTACCTTTTTTAATTTTTTTTTTTTTTAGAGAAATCCTAAATTCTTACTGAGCATGCTCAGGGTCCAGAGCTTCCATCTCAGAGTGGAGTGATTTTTTGCTTATTCAGAATGGAGATCAGAAATACAAAGTAGAGACTGGAGAATTTTCTCTGGTGATAATATCTAAGTACCTTGCTGTGTAGATTAATTAGATTAATCCCTGCATGGGGCAATTCTTTGTTTTTAATTATTACTGTAAGCAGTTGATATTTTGAGGGGTTCTTTGAGTGGAGGCCAGAGATTTCAAAGCCCCCTCTACACACTTTATTCCGAATCATAAACTCCCAGAATGCTTTAAAGGACTTTATGCCAGTCAACATAGGGTATGTGTACACTGCAATGTAAGCCCAGGGTTTGAACTCAGGTTCAAGCCTAACCCCCCCTTATATCTATACACAAATTGCAGGGTCCAAGGACCCAGTGGGTATGAAGCTTGAGTCAAGCTGGGACCCAGAGTTCAAGCCCTGTTGTTTTTCAGTGTAGACACAGCGCCATTCAACTTGTGCTCTGGGAGTCCACCAAAAGTATCCCGCAATCTCATGGGTCAACTTTCTTTGTCCTCTGTTAATGCATGATTTAATAGATGTTTTAATAAATAGGTAATCAACCTATAGACTCCAGCAGATCATTAGATTGCTTATAATCAGGATTTATGACCATCTATAATACCATTTGCTCATGTGCTTATAACCATTTATAACAGAGGCTACTCATGCCTGTAATATCTTTACACCATCTGTTCATACTTTTAACCCTTTATAGAACATTTATATATGGAACCCTAAATTATGGCTGAAATTTGCTTATTTTAAACTGTTTTTAATTGGATAATGGCACTTAAAAGGTCAGCTTTTGTAGAATTATCTACTTTCTCATTCCTATTGGTCATATTTGGAGAGTTTCAGTATTTCCTTTTTAATTAAGCCACATGCTAAGAGAACGATTTAAACAAATTGTTGGATGAAATCCTGATCCTGTTGAAATTATGGCAAAACTCCCATTGACTGACTCTGAGAGGCCAGGATTTTACCACTCAGAATTTAAGAGTTGTCTTATGGAACATATGGTAACATATTCGGGGGATGTGATTACTAGTAGGATTAAGTAAATAAAAACATTTTATTTTCAAATAAATAAACTAGAGGTATGAATATTATTAATCCCTTCTGGCCAGTTGCCTAGTCATGATCGGTTGGTAATTTATTGTAGGCATCACAGCAGAAGTAGATCCTGAGGAGATATTTAGAGAAGGACATAGTACTGGCCTTAAAGATTAATCTGGGGAGGGGAGCATCATGGAAAGCAATATGCAGATGCTTGCAGGAGAAGTGGGCAAGCAGATAATGAAGGATGATATTACTGGTGGAATGGAATGGGTGAGAGATTATGCAATAGAATTGATTGCTAACTGTAAAATGTGTGGTACTCTTCTAGGATAACCTTGTGTAATAGATTATAGAGGATATTCAATGTCATAGAAAACTGAACTGAACCTTTGCATAAGCCTGCCTAAGTAGGAATAACTACATTTGAGTTATCATCTAAAGATAACAAATAGGAAAATGTAACAAGGGTCCAATCCAACTCTGATTAAAGTCAATGAAAAGCCTGTCACTGATCTCATAGGGGTTTATTAGGTCCCAGTGGACCAAATTGGGTTATTTTATTATAGCATCACCAACACCACACCAATGGCCAAATTACACCCTAGCATATGCAAGCATAGTTCTCACTAGCTCAGATTGGAATGGTGCAGAAGAAGTCAAAGGAGGGTGGAAACTGGCCTCAATTATTTCACCTCAGTACTGAAAATAATTTATTCATATTAGAGAGCTGACAGTATTCATTTCAAGTTAGTGCCAAGGGTAGCTAGCAATCACTGCACTTGAATATCAGCAAAGAAATGTCCCTTGCCTGGTGTCCTTTGATGACTATGTTCTGAGAACTAAATTGTAATTTTATGATTCTTTCTATGCAGCTATCATTGGAGTTTTAAACAATTTCTCATTGTACAAAGTATTGGAATTACTAAATTATCCACAACAGATTTGTCTAATCCCATGTAATCTCTTCATATTGCATCTAAATATTTTTTTGAAATAATTGTATGCAAAGCCGTTAGCAAATGGATTTTTACAATTGTGAATGCTGTTGGGTTACCATTTACATCAGTTTCTATGTAATTATCTTGTAACATAATCAATTTCATAATAATGGACGATACATCATCTCTGCTTTCAACAGCTTTGTCACTTCCTTATAGAATTATAGCCATAAAGATTGAAATCTAATTTATTCATTAGCCACATTTTTCTCTACAAATCAAATCATGGGCTAGTTTTTCCTACATCATAAATATTTTTTTAAACTCTTGCTCATGTGCAATTAGATTAAAAACGTTGCTTTGCAAACTAAATAATAAAGAACTAATTGGAACTTGGTTGGATTTGCAAGAGATTTTGTAAGTACTTTCAAGAGTGACATATAATTTAGATATATTTAGGATTGCTGTGGGGTGTTTATTTCCTTAGTTGTCTTTGAACACATGCAGACTTCAATGACATTTCTGCCAAAATTTTCCTACCTTCTCAGTTATATATAGGCTTGGAAGGATTAGACTTTTATTGGTAAATGTCAATAAACTGTACACATAAACTGATGGAAAAATATTTCCATGGATAATAATCAAAATTTGCAGATAGGCGCAGAAAGAAAAATGCTGTTTCAGAATTTTAGAATTTGATTTAAGAATATTTACTTTGTATATTTTAACATGTGATGTTGGCAATTTGTGTTTTAATGGTTATAAAGCTTTAGCGTTTTGAACTCAACATCTACTCTCATTAAATAACTCTGACCCCACCCCAATAATTTCCCGCAATTGTAAAAAATCCTTCCAAGCCTATTTAAGTGATATGACTGCATCATGTGACAGTAAAACAGAGTTTACGCTGCACCTAGCCCATGTCATTTCTCATAGAAATGAAAATCTAAGAAATCTCCAATATCAGTTATACTCTGTGATTCATTTTCTTCCCATACTTGCAAATTATAAAGACTTGCCTATTCAAAAGCTCTATAATCTATGATATGCTTTCAGGAATTATTTAATGCATCTAGGTCCAGTGCACTATTTCATAGAGCAGGAACCCAAAAATGAAGGCTGCATATCATTGCAGGGTTGTTTCTTAAGGTTATGTGAAAAAAATGAGAAAAAATAGATTAATCCACTATTCAGTAGCCATTATTAATCTCTTATCTTTTTGCTGCAAGTTTGTTGACATATTTTACCCTGCTGGCAATAGAAATCATGCAGTCCATCTACATTAGCTTTGAAAAATTGCATTTCATAAGTCAACTGAACTTAAAAAAAATCCTTTGTATTTTTTCCACTGTGTTGGAAGGACTTGGAGACAGCAACATCCAGTGGTTAGAGCAATTGGCATCTTTGTTGTATTCCTAACTCTCTCTGACTCATTCTGGCATTTTGGGCCAGTAAATGCCCTCTCTGTGCCTCTGTTTCCTCAACTGAAGTTAACAGTAATAATCCTAAACCTCATTTGTAAAGCAGTGTGAGATACTTGAAGATATAAGTGCAAAAAAATGGATTATAATGACTATACACATATCAACGTTTAAAATGAAGCGAAGTGAAATTCCCCTCAAGTTAGAGCTATGTGGAAAATGAGAGATTTTTAGATCTTGCAAGTCAAGTTTTGTTTTATTACTGGCCAAATAGCAGTGCATTTTTAGGCAATATTTAGGTGGACATTAGCTGGGGGACTCAACAGACTGTAAATTCTCTCCAGATCAACACCATCTACGTATCAGCAATGGCAATTAATAATAGACTATTTCCTGGTTTTTCACCATGCTGAGTAAAGAGAAATGACAAGCTGCATCATTCTTGAGCTTTGGGGACATATTTTTTGTCAGCTATCCTTCCAGTCTTTTGACATATTTGAGCATAAAATAATACTATAGAAGCTCCCATACTTGCTAGGTCTGCCATAGGAAATATCCTTGGGAATAACTGGCTCAGAACACTTGAAAATATATCCCTCTTCTGTCATTGGCCTGCAAGATTACAAGGTTGTCTTTGGAGAGCTCCACTATTACATTTATTCAAAAAATCAGGAAGGTCAGTGCATGGGAAAGATCAGTAGAAGCAGTTAAGACAAATGCATGTAACAGTTCATTCCAAGACGAACTTCCATCCTGATAAAAAGTTCTCTCGACCCAATGCTTGGACTTTTGTTTTACAATTCTTTCAGGTATTGAAACTAGATAACT
This sequence comes from Gopherus flavomarginatus, assembly GCF_025201925.1. NCBI lineage: Eukaryota > Metazoa > Chordata > Testudines > Testudinidae > Gopherus > Gopherus flavomarginatus. The sequence continues at coordinate 72,240,601 of NC_066624.1, read as the reverse complement.
GACAGATTCCTCCAAGTGGACCTTCTGAAAAGCCATTGTATTTCACTGAAATAAATGGTAATTATGTGAGTTGCATCATTCAAGAGAATGATGTTTTAGTGGGCAACTTCTCCAGAGCCCTGCCACCTATTTGACTGATGGGCAAGCACTCAAAATAACTGCAGTGCCAGACATGGGTGGGGCAACTGTAGAGCAAAGGCAAGTGATAAGAAGCCAGGTGACCACTGGAGCAGTGTCCCATTGAGGAAATTTTGTCGCTCTTATTTACCAGTGGCATGAGACATAATATAAAGTGTACCACTAAGGTGCCCATGTCTGTTGGAGAATAGAGATGCTCAAACATTTATATAAAATAAGGGGTTATTGTCATTAATGGGATTTATTTTATTTATTTAGATTCTACAGAAGACAGTGAAAAATTTGGCAAAATAACTAAGTCATCTACGTACATTCTCTGTGTGTCAGCTATCAAAGCTGTGAAAGCTTTGCTTGGAGACACATCAAATATAATATTACTATTAACTTCCTTTTAACTTGGACATAACTGACTCATGAAGCTGAATGTAAAAGTCAAATTGCCTGACCTTTTAAAAAATGTTTGTTCTTAACATGTACAATGAAACAGTGCACAAGGAATCCAAAATCTCTTACTATTGAATATTTGGGGAATTTCCTGGTTCTGTGCAAAGTAAACAGAGAGGCAATAGGTACAGATTTTAAAAGAGAGAGAAATTAACAATGGCCTTTGACAACAGATGTTTTTAAAAATCTCATATTTGGTTTAATTCTGTCCATCCCACCCTTTTGCTTTGTATAACAGATGCTCAGCTAACTAGATCCAAAACAAAAGACAATAAAGATAAACAGCTGGATACTTAACAATTAGCTTTAAAACTAGTTATGAATACTTTTTTACCCTGAGCGCTAAACTATTTTATTACAAAAGGGAATCATTTGAGTGGCTCTCTTTCATGCATATATTTTAAAAAGCACATACACCAACATCATATTTCAGCATCTTTGAGTAGTGTGTTGGCCTTACACCTTTCCTTACAAAGGCTGTGAAGATAGAATGGTTCCCATATAAAACCTGGCCTATCCCAATCCATTCTGCGCTTTCTTTTCTATTTTTATTGTTATTGTCAAAAATCAGCTTCATTCTTGCAGAGATCAAACAAAACGTAGGGGCTATAGACTGTATTGATATTTTAAGTTACTTAGAGAGAAATTGTTGCCTTGGATTCTCTGCTGCATGCACTAATTCATGAAAACTGCTCATGAGGATATTATGGACGTCCTTGCTTAGGGCCTGCACAAACTCCCATTGCAATCAATGGAAAGACTCCCTACGACTTCAGTGGGAGTTACATCAGATTCATAAATTTAAACTCATGGAGGCAGGATGTGTCTGTGTGTATTTTGTCTCTGTTACAGTACTGAATGCAGTATTGGCACATTGCAAATGTTAGTAATTATATCAGAATCCACCTCAATTTAGAAGATGCTCAGTGCTTGCTGTCTAACTAAGCCCTACAGTAAAGTGTTTTAAATATGGAGTAAATATTTCAAAAGTTTCTAGGTTACTTGGACATTCAAGTCCCATATGGGTGCTTAGGAGCCTACTTCCAATTGGCTGTCAATGGAAATGAGAGTAGCAGAGATCCTCTCATCCTGGCAAATCAGAGGTGTCAATAGGGTGTCTCCTACTGTTGACTCAGCAGCCGGAACGTATCTGCTTTGGTGAATGGAGAGGGCCCAGTGTATTCTTCTCTTTCTGTCTCACACACAGTCCTCTGCTAGGATGATATTAGTGGGGTCACCCCTAGAACAATCCTGCTGAGATGAATAGGATAGTTAATGCCTCTCAGCTCTATTATTTGAGACTGTCTGCAGACTCTGGTGGACATTTACTTCATTGGTTGCCCTTGGATCATGTTTTCATCTCAACCATGAGGCTTTTTTATTTAAATGAAAGTTGAGATTTTGATTTAATCACAGGACTCCAGGACGTGGGCCTTCAGTCACAGGCCAATAGGGCCTATGCCTAAATCCAGCCCTGAATGTTACACAGGTACCCATCTAAGACCATAAAGTTATACTAACTGCAAAAATATTAAAAACACTATATTTCACAGCTTTGAGAGCACGAGCTACTATGAGGAAATGAGGGAGAAAGTTGTGAAAGCAATTTAATGAAGATAATGCTAAATTACTAATATGGTAATCTGAAAGAGGAATAATTCATCAGCACCTTCAGGCAGAACAGCTGAAAATTACAAACTAATATACACAGGCATCTGTTCATGTGATCAGTTATCATGAGGTTTTATTTTATAAGCATTCACTTAACCACTGCACAACAGAAATGTAACACTTCACAACTGTTATTCTCACATTTCATAACAGTTCACAGAGAACTTCTCCATTTATTATGTTTTTCTGAATTTCATGCAATGTCAACATTTAGGAGGATATGTAATGCACAGTATTGCTGGCATGAAGTAAATTGTCACTTTCATGTTTATTAGACCCAAGCAACCTTTTTGAAATGGATCCCATGTTGATACTCATGCCAACTATTGGCTGTATCAGGAAATATGCAGTTACTTTTTGGGTGGTGAGAACAGAAAAAGTATGCACATTTCTGGACTAGCTTCCTCCCATCAACCCTTTGGATGTTATTTTTTTCTTTTAAGGGGAAAATGATTCTTTCATAATCTTTGCATGCAGACTCAATGAAATAATACACATTCTATACCCCACTTCCTCAAAGGGAAGTCATGAGGTTTAGGGAGAAAGGCAGGTCCAGTGGTCAGAGTACTAGCTTGGCACCTGGGAAACATAGGTCCAGCTCTCTGCATTGCAACAGACTTCTCTGATTTACATTTTAAACTATAAAGATATGAAAGTTGTTGTTCTTGTGTTTATCGCTTTCTGCCAAGTGCCATTATTTGTGACACTGGCAATATTGGGCACCAAACAAAGATTCTGATTTTCTTTTCCAACGTACAACAATTTTTATTGGACATGGCTTGCTCTGGGCGGGTCTACATTACCGCTTGAGTCGATGTAACTTATGTCGCACAGGGAAAAAGACACCACCCTTGGTGATGCAAGTTACTGCTACCTAAATGCTGTCCACACCGGCATGGTGTTGGTGGGAGACACTCTCCTGCTGACATAGCTTCTACCTCTCGCAGAGGTGGAGCAATTATGCCGATGGGAGAGCACTCTCTAGTCGTCACAGTGTGTCTTCACCAGCCACGCTACAGCAGGGCAGCTGCATCGGTACAGCTGCACCTGTGTAGCAGTTCTAATGTAGAGCTGCCCATTGTGTATTATTGGTTTTGCATGGTTATGAACAGAAAAGACTATGAAACTACAAAATATAGGCACTACCAGTACCTAGCTAAGGAGTTCTGCATTAGGTGTAACTGATGCTGGCATAGAACTTACAGCTCAGGACTCCTTACTTGAACCAGGTTTCTGTCTGATCACTGCTAGAGGGGAAAAATACTTTTGGCTGTTAACCCAGCCTTCTTTCTAAGAGGAAGCTTTTACCGTTAGTAACCCATCAAAAAAGTTCATGAAAAACCACCTCTTTATTATAATTACCCCATTTACTTGCATGTAGTGTCCACAGAAAGAGACAACTTATAACCCATTTAAATAATTTTTAGAAGCCCTTAAAATCACAAACTTCAATTCAGCCAATTACAGATAATTGTACCCAAACAAAACATCCACCTGCTCACTAAACTACAGCGCCCGGTGTTTCTGAGGTGCCTAAGGTCAGGAGCCACTTCCCCTCCATATGTAAACTTCAGGCTTTAGGCATGTCTTAATTCAGTAACAAGGAGTGCTGATGATAACCAGAATGAGTAACCTTGTTCCAGCTCTCATTAATTAGTTCATGGAACAAACACCCAATCAGTGTGGAAACCAGGCTGCATACTTTTTAATCAAGCTACATGGTGTTTAGGTTACTTACTACCATATACATTTAGCCTCTCAGGAAATGTAAAATATAAGTAGAATTTAATTGAAATACTCCAAACTTTTCATAATTATAAGGTTTCTCAAAACAACTGTTTCATTCACTTGCTTCCTGCCATAGTCGGAGAGGTGCATGGCTCAAGATTGCACAGGTTACCTCTTTAAAACAAAGGGACAAACAAAAATTTATTAGCAAGCAAAACGGAAATTCACATACACTCCTTCCCCATTTCCTACTCCAGAACTCTAGTGGAGATCTGAGTTCCCTTGATACAATCCTAGCAAGTCATAATATCTGCCAAAAATAAATCCACGTTAACAAATTGTGAAAAAAAGTAAACATCTGGCAAATATGCATGTGCTTAACTTTAAGCCCAGGAGCAATCCCACTGAAGTCAGTGAGATTATTCACATTCTTAAAATTAAGCACATACTGCCTTGGCCTAAACTACAGAGTTTTGCTGGCATGGTTTTGTTGGCTAGGTGTATGGGAAAAAATTACACACATAACTATGCCGGCAAAAACTCCAGTATAGACACAACTTTACCAACCAAGTGCTTTTGTCGGCATACCTAATATGTTCTAAGGAGGTGGTGTAGCTATACCAGTAGAACAGCTCCTTTTGCTGGCAGGTGGCGCGTCTCCACTAGGGGGCTTTGACAGCATAGTTGTAGTGGCAAAGGCTCTATAGCAGTGATTCTCAATTTTTTTTTTCATGGACCTCTTGAAAATTGCTGAGGGTCTTGGCAGACCACTTAATGATCTTTCCAAATGTTGTTTGTACCTGTTAGCTAACTATTGTAAAGTGCTTTGGCTAAAAGTGCTACCTAAGAAAAAAAATAATTTTTTTTTGTTCTACAAATAAAAACACACAACTCATATTTTAATATCAGTAGTCTTACCTTTCTAATGCGATGGATGTGCACTCTCTCCCCTGCTGTGGCAGCCCCCGAGCTGGGGCTGGGAAAGAGGGTGGGGGGTCTCTCTCTCTGTCCCCTGCCACAGCAGCCCCTGAACTGAGGTTGGGAAGGAGGGGGGTCTCTCGCTGGCAGCTGCAGCCCTGGAGCTGGAGAAAGTCGCCTTTCTCTGGCCACCGCAGCCCTGTACTTGCTGAATTCTCCCCCTCCCCTCTTCTCATCCCACTGCCCCCTCCCACCTCTTCCCACCAAGGCCACCCCCTCACCTTACATGTGCATCTTGTCTAGGGTCCGGGTACCTAATTAGTGAAGGCACACCCATACAGCTCCACTAATTAGGTGGGTGGCCCTTCATTCTCTCATGTGTGGCCGCCGAGGTGCGCACCTCCGAGGGAACTATCCGTGGACCACCTGAATGGAGCTCGTGTACCACTGGTGGTCCATGGACCACAGTTTGAGAATCTCTGCTCTATAGTATAGGCAAGACCTTAGTTATTAGGATGGAGGCCTAATAGCTTGCTGTTAGATTTTGTAAATGAATTCTTTCCTCTCTTCTTTCAAGGTGCAGATGTCAGATCATTTTACACAGCAAGGACCATGTGGCTTGTGGGAACATGTCTCAGTTCTCACCTTTGACTAACAACATACAAAGTATTTGACGTGGGTGCTATTTCAGCACTGCTATAGATAGTCTGAGTTTCAGATCTCACTAAAGCAAATTAATGAACCTGATAAATAATTATGATTTTCATTGTGTGTGTGATAGCAGAAATGTATATCCCATTCCAAGGGTTTTGTTGGTCTGTAAGTGGAACAGAGACCTACAAAAGCTTTTGTTAGCTTGCCTTATCCTAGGACAGCTTTTTAGTACTTTATAATAAATTTGAAATACTGCAGATTAATATTTATTTATTGAAAATAGCATGCAAGAAAAGTATTGCAAAGATCCTTCCTACCTCTAGTAAGATTTATATTTTACAAATTAAAACTTTGATCTTCCAATCTGATACTCTTTGCCCTGAGACTCCCTGACTTTAATGGGATTCTATGAGGCAGATCCCTTTCAGAATTAATGCTTAAAATAACTGAAATTTTCATATTTCTTTCTTACCAGTATGGAATGGAGCCTAGCATGGGCTTTGATGAACAGCTGAAGGTAGTTTAACACCACAGTTAAAGGACTCCAAGCATAACAACTTGTACCCACATAAGCAAACAATTTGTAAAATAGGAAAGAAGTATTTTGGTGCTTTGCCATTCTGAAATCTTGTCCCATTTGCAACTCTAAGGGCTTAATTCTGCACGTACCAGGGCAGGAGAAATTGTTACTAATATCTCTATCTCAGTTGCCATATTATTTTGTTATTACTGTAGTTCTCCAATGAGGTTTTGCAGCTTTACAGTATCCAGAAAAATATAAATACAGGCCACCACAGTTGGGAGGCCCAAGAAACCAGACAAAATTGAAGCAAAACTGTCTCTTGCATCTCCTTTTTGTGGAGATTTACGTTTCTTTATCCTCTACAGTGCAAAATTTCAGTGGGGCAGGGATGTTTGGGGACTCAACTGTCATCAACAACTGGAGCATTAAATGGAAACCCGCAAAAACTGGCAGAGAGAGGCTGAATTCCTCTCTCCATTGAAGTCAATGACAGAACCCCATTGACTTCAATTATTATTTGTATTACCATAGCATCTAGGATCCCTGCGTATGGACCAGTACTCCACTGTGTAGGTGATATACAAAACTACAGGCCCTGCCCTAAAGAGCTTACAGTCTAACTGTAAGACAAGAGACAACAGATGGATACAGACAGAGGCGGATTAAGGGTTTGTAGGGCCCTGGGTCAGAGCAAGTGGCAGGGCCGGCTCCAGGGGTTTTGCCGCCCCAAGCAGCCCAAAAGAAAAAAAAAAGTCTAGCACCTGCTTGCTAAGCTGGTGCCTGGAGCTGGCCCTGGCAAGTGGGAGGGTGCCTCCCCACTCCTTCTACCTGCAGTTCCCCTCTCTCTCCCCAAGCACTCCTGCTGGGGAGCAGGGGCAGGGCACAGGGGTGCCCATTTTTCCCAATTGGCTGGGACCCCTGGGCACAGGCCTCATTGGCCAGTGGCTAACCCGTCACTGCACACAGGTGGGGTGTCATAAACAGATAGCTAAGGGTTAATGTCTCTTTCACCTGTAAAGGGTTAACAAACAGTGTGACCTGCAACACCTGACCAGAGGACCAATCAGGAGACAAGATACCTTCAAATCTGGGTGGAGGGAAGCCTTTGTTTGTGGATTTGGGGTTTGTACGTTGTTCTCTCTGGGTCCTGGACAGGACTAGAGGTGCAACCAGGTTTCTGCCAATGTCTCTGCTACAGTCTCTTATCTATTCAGAATAGTTAGTAAGTAAAAAGGCGGTTATAGTCTTTTAACTTGTTTTTCTTATTTGCAGTTGTGTACTTGCTGGAAGTAGCTTAAATTGTGTTTCTGCTGGAGAAAGCTTCTTTCTATTGTCTATAAGCTATAAAAACCCTGTATATTTACCATCTTGATTACAGAGACAATTTTTATGTTTTTCCTTCTTTATTAAAGTTTTCCTCTTTTTTCTAGAATCTAACTGATTTTTTTTTTTTTTTGGTTATCTTTTGTAAGACTCCAGGGAAAGGAGTCTGCATTCACCAGGGAATTGATGGGAGAAAGGAAAGGGAAGGGAGGAGGGAAGAAAAACCTGCTCTCTGCGTTTATCTCTGTATCTCTCTCCGGGGAAGGGGTGATTCAAGGAATTGAATCACGGTGGTCTCCTAGTGTACCCAGGGCAGGAAAGATCTGGGAGGAGGAAAAGAGGGGGGAGGGAATGGTTTATTTCCCTTTGTTGTGAGACTCAAGGAATTTGGCTCTTGGGGTCCCCAGGGAAGGTTTGGGGAGACTAGAGTTTATCAGGTACTCAGAATCCTGATTGGTGGCAGCCTATCAGATCTAAGCTGGTAATTAAGCTTAGGGGAATTCATGCTAGTACCCATATTTTGGACGCTAAGGTTCAGATTTGGGAATTATACTATGACATGGGGAGGAACAATGAAACAATGAGACCATGTTGCTCAGCATGAAAGGCAGTGGCATCAATGCACCAGCGTGTGTGGGGCTTTTTTTGTTTTTTTAATGCATCACAGCAAAGGAAAGTTTTAAGGAGAGGGAGTTTTACAGATGTTTACAAGGAGCTGTTCCCAAGTATGAGTAGCAACATGGGAGAACACAAAGGTACTTATTTTTAAAATGTAATGAGTAGGTGATCGAGACTGGCATCACGGGCAGATTGGAGGCAGGAGGCAACTTCAGTAGGGCCAGGATTTCACTCAGAGTGTCTCACGTGACAACACACCTAACACTATGGAGTGGTTAATGGGCCAAATTACTATCTTATGCCACAGGAATTTTTTGATGGCAGAAACTGAGTTGTCTAAATGCAGTTTTGTGAAACTGATGCCTAGAGGTTTCACAAAAACTCATCCACCTTCTAACCTGATTATTCAATGGTTAACATAGCTGCCTAATGTACTGCACTCTTCAGGAAAATGTTTGTAACCTAGACTTTGAGAGATAATCAGGTACTCCTGTTTGGACAAACAAAAGGTATTTATGTGAGCTCTTTTACCAGATTTACCCTATGCTTTCCAGTCAGCTCAGAGGACTTCCACCTCTAGTTCTTAACTGGCTGTAGTGAAGGAGAATGAATATGATGTCTCTTGTTCTAGACTAGCCTATTCCAGGATTTTATCCTCTCCTGTGGCCTGTGAGATTTTTTTAGGGGGAGGAAGAGAAATGGCTACTGAGTAGGGCTAGTTAAAACCTTTCCATCAGAGTAGTTTCCGGTGGAATATTGGGTTTTGACAAAATGAATTTTTTCACAAAAAAATATCTGGTTTACATGGAAAACTTCAACTGTGCATCAAAAAACAGAATGGCCCCAAACTGAAATATTTCAACTTGAAAATGCTGCCATGGTGCCTCCTGAGATTCATAGCTTGCTTGCCTCAGATGTCCCCATTCTCCTCTGGAAACAGACTCCCAGCTGGACTACATCTCCCATGAACAACCACAACCAAGGGTTCCCATAATATATCACATCTCCTTTCCAAGAGGGGAAATTCTGGTGAATCATGGGTAGGCTTGAAAGGATTATATTTTATTGGTAAATGTCAATAAACCATACACACAGAACTGAGTAATAATTAAGGCTATGATTTAATCATGGACATTTTTAGTAAAAGACACGGACAGGTGACGGGCAAGAAACAAAAAATCACAGCCCATGACCTGTCTATGACTCATTCCATAAATACCCCTGATTGTATCTGCGGGGGGAGCGAGGGCCTGTGGGGGCGGAGCCCACAGCACCAGCTGCCGGGGTGGGGGCAGCCCTGGGGGCCCGCTGAACTAGCTGCTGGGGGAAGCCCCTGGGAGCCCAGCCGCAGGGGTGGAGAGGTAGTGGCTGCTCCAGCCGCCACTGGAGGGGGAGCCCCAGGGCATCTAAATACAATAAAACTTGGATTTTTCAAACCCCCATTTACAAAAAAAAATGTAGTCTGAAATATCCTTGTGTCTACTGCTCTGTGTAGATTACTGCATATTCCCTCAGAAGTAAGAACCCCTGATTGCATTAAGGTTTCCAGTACCTTGCAAAGACCTTCACAAAATCAAAATCCTACTGTCCTATCTTTCAGTTTAGGCATAAAACCAAAATCCTGCCCATTTGTGGTTATTAATGTTCCCATTGCTTTTCCAGTGTCAGGGCCTCTCATTCATGCTGCAAAGCAGATAAAACAGTTTGTCTCTTGCTAAATTTAATATACCTTCTATTAAACATTACTCTTTTTTTACTACCTTGTTTAAATCTTTCAGCAGCAGATATGGCGAAATGGTCCATTTTATTTAATCCCAGAACAGCTGCAAGCATTGTTTATATAATCAAGGCACGTTTAAAAAGATGTATGCCGACAGCTAATGATTTTTTAAATGTAGGTGCATAGACAATACTTGCACTATCTCTTTATGGTTACATCTGATATATCTTAGTTCATGTTAAATGGAATTACTGTTGTAATTTGTACTACAAGTGATAGCATAAAAAAATGCCTGATGCCTAGTGTTAGACTAATTACCACATATGATTGAATGATAATTTTTCCCTTGACAATGTTGCTCTCTGCTCTTCTCCCTTTTTGCTATAAGGGACTATGTTAGGGTTCTCAGAAGAGCTGAAAAAGGCTCTTACAAGTCAGACGATCAAATTCTAGGACTCTTACATCACGTATCCAGAGCTCTGACCCCATGTTTTTGCACCATAAAGATTTTTGCAGTCGCTATGGAGTAGGAAGCAGAATGAATCCATAACTACCAGTTTTTCAACAGCTTCCTCTTCTCTTCTTCCCTCCCTGAGCTTAAAAAAGGACTCTTAACTTGTTCAGTTTTTCTGAGTCAGCAACAGCAAGTGCTCTGTCCTGTGAAACTCCCTCCTATGAAACTTGCTCAGTGATCCTATTCTCCCTGCTTTCCTATTTCTTCCCTTTCTCTTTTGTTCTTTCCCCCGCCGCACCCCTTCTCTCACCCTCCCTTCTCCTTTTGTGTGTGCGAGAGGCCATGGGTGATGACGGAACCAAATTTTTTAGTTAACAGTTGACCCCCCTCCTTGGCACTGAACTCAAGTGAGAGATTGAAAGGACCCCCCTGATGGTGAAATGGGAGACTGCAGAGGGACCCCTGGACTTCATTATATAAGAGTTTGACACATGACTGCTTATAGTCTGAATTTAAGGAAATGAAATAATGATTCTTTGAGGCTGTTCGAGACGTACATCCAAAACACACTGCTTTTTAGTTCAGATGATTACTGCACTTGGATTGAGGCATTCAGCTATGGTGTGCAAGCATTCCAAGTGGAATTGTGCTGGGGAGTATTGTAGAAGTAAAGTACCTGAAGAACTGGAAATCCTCCTGGACTAAGTGTATGCTCTTCTAAGAGGTTACAAGCAGCTGTTGAGCAACCTTCTAGCAGCCTCATCTAGGTCAAACATTGTCAGCTTTGTAGCATGAGAGTGATTAACACCCCCAGTGCCCAGCTGTTATGTTAGCTGCCTGTATAGCTCCACAACTACAACTTTACTCTGTAGGTGTAACACACTCCCTTTTCCCAGTAGGTGCAACCTCCTTAAAACAATCTTCAGACTGGTGGAATTTTTTTTCAAATGAAGAGTGCATGTTATCCCTTACCATAGGATCCACCTGTGAGGTTGTTTGTCTAACCTTTCTATGACACTGCTAAGGCATCTTTCTTCATGAGGATGTAGGTTCTGCACAATAATTAAGAAGAAAGCACAAAAAGTCTAAGGAGGCATTTTTCTCTGATTTTTGAGACTTCAGTAAGGGTATAGAATTATTTTAAATAGCAGATGCTATTGAGGAAGAGGTTAATTGAGAAGGTGTATTTTACATTTTGATCTAAGTCATGGTTGGATTCAGTTTGATCTCCTCTGGCAAGAAAATGCATAACTGGGATCCCACTGTAGCTTGCACGTTAAAGTCTCTTGTGTTGGATCTCTAGAGCTCTATTGTTCCTTTGGAGGGCAAATGTCTCGGAAAGTCACGGGTGATAAGGGAGTCTCTGAAACAACCAAAGCCCTAAATCATTAAAATGAAACTTTTAGATTCCAGTATTGCAAACTTCCAGCACTCAAAACTCATGAGTCAGATCCCCCAAAAAATCACAAAAGGCTTAAAAATAATATTTTTTGGTGGGATGCTGGAACAATTTTTATAGTGGGAGTGCTGAGAGCCATTGAACCCAAATGTAAACCTTGTATATAATCAAGTATCAAAGGGGTAGCTGTGTTAGTCTGGATCTGTAAAAGCAGCAAAGAGTCCTGTGACACCTTATAGACTAACAGACTTATTGGAGCATGAGCTTTCGTGCATGCGTCCGACAAAATGGGTATTCACCCACATAAGGTCATGCTCCAATACATCTGTTAGTCTATAAGATGCCACAGGACTCTTTGCTGCTTGTATATAATAGAAACTACTTCAAGCTGGGGGTGGCAGTAGCAGCTCTCGCATCTCTAGTTCCAGCATCTATGCATTTTGTATTCTTTTTATTTGCCATCTGGCTGTGAGTCTTTAGGGTTACATCATTGAGTTTTTCTCCAGAAACATGTGGGCAAGAAACTTACTTTAAAAAGAAAAAAGTGTCATCTTCTCACTTAACCATATGCCTTCAGGAGCTGGAGCTTTAAGGAAAATACCAGAGTCCTGTGGCACCTTATAGACTAACAGACGAATTGGAGCATAGAGCTTTTGTGGGTGAATACCCACTTCGTTGGATGCGTGTGGTGGAAATTTCCATGAGCAGGTATATATATGCAAGCAAGGAGCAGGCTAGAGATAACAAGGTTAGTTCAATCAGGGAGGATGAGGTCCTCTTCTAGCAGTTGAGGTGTGAAAACCAAGGGAGGAAAAACTGGTTTTGTAGTTGGCTAGCCATTCACAGACTTTGTTTAATCCTGAGCTGATGGTGTCAAATTTGCAGATGAACTGAAGCTCAGCAGTTTCTCTTTGAAGTCCGGTCCTGAAGTTTTTTTGCTGCAGGATGGCTACCTTTAAATCTGCTATTGTGTGTCCAGGGAGATTGAAGTGTTCTCCTATAGGTTTTTGTATATTGCCATTCCTAATATCTGATTTCTGTGAAAAATACCAGGAAAATACCAATTATCATGAGACTCAGGACAACATTATGAAAGTTGGCAACACTGAGAGTAGGACTAAGTTATTGAATTCAGTGCTGAAATGGAGGGGAAACTAGAGAAATCTGTGAAACACTGTTTTGATACTGTGTATTTATCTTGTTCTTAGTGATACAGGCTGCTATGAGCTGCATCAGTTGAAGCCTTTGTGCGTCAATTACCTTCAACCCAGCTAGCATGAGTTGTAGTACCCTAGCCAGGAAGTCCTAAAAGCCTTATGTATCCCTGTAGATAGTTCCTTGTAACCCCATGTTGTTCCTGGGGTTGAAGGGCACATCAATGGTTGGTCCCCCATAAGATGAGCTGCTGACCAGTTCATAGGAAGCTTCTGAGGAGCGTAAGTGGGCAGTGCAAAAGTGGCAGGGCCAAACAAAATGGTTCCTATTGCACTAGCGATACAGAGCACCTTTGCCTTCAGCTCAGTTGGGTGGTCACAACAATGATGTTTTTCCCCACTCCTGCTATTGACGTGTAACCCTTCTTCCCATCTGAGTTGGCAGCAACAAGGGCCGGGTTCAGTATCTAGGGGTTCCGTTTCAATAACGCAATGCAAAACCGGCTCGAGCTCCCACCCAGTAACTTGTGACAATTACATACCACCGCCCTGGCACCTCTAGGAGGCAATACTTCCCCTCTGGCAAGAAAGAGTCTGAGTGTAGCAAAATCCTTTTAATAAAGGAGGGAAACAATGTGGCATTATGTTGGGGAAAGACCACAAACAGGATTCATAACACAAACCACGAGCAAAAGACCCACCCCCAAGTAAGTTTTGCAGTATCCTTTTCCCCTCAGGGTCTTAAGTCCAACCACCGAAAAGATCACCCCAAAGTCCCAAAAGTCCAACACCCCAAAAGTCTCTGTCCCTGGTCAGTGCAGCCCCAGAGTTCAAAAGTTTATCTGCAGAGTTCTACCCCCCCCGCCAGCTGGATGGAAATGGGGAGGAAGAAAGGGGCACACGGGGTGTTAAGGGGCACCTTACGTGGTCCGAAGCTGACTGCCCTGCCTCTCTGTGGGGTTCTGCTGCAGCCTTCACCATGAGCCACTCCACTCCACTAGCCGTCCCGTGAGCCGCTCCAGCCATCCCACGAACTGCTCCACTCTGCACCACTTCACTTCATTCGCTGTACTTTGGGCTGCTCCAACCATCCCAAAAACTGCTCCGCTCTGCCAGCTGCTTAGCAATATATCTTCAGACTCCCCCACTAGTTAATGCAGCACTCAGTGATCTTAGCTCTTAGTAATTTTAGCTCTTTAGTGATTTCAGCTCTTAGTGATTTCTGCTTGTAGTAGGAGAGCCCCATTGCTGGTGCACCATTGGCCCAAAGTGAATTCAGCAGAGCAGCCTGTAACTAGACTCTTAATGGAATCATAATTAGCTCTGCTATTCAACAGTGGAGAGAGGAGGAGGTGCAATGGGTGTTTCAGGCCTCTGGGGGGTGCGGGGACAGCATACATGTCATGGTATAATTCCCCACTCTGAACCTTAGCGTCCAAAAGATGGGGTACCAGCATGAATTCCTCTAAGCTCAATTACCAGCTTAGTACTTGTAGCGCTGCCACCAACCAGGAATTCCAGTGCCTGGTACACTCTGGTCCCCCCAAAACCTTGCCCGGGGACCCCCAGTCCCTCTGGATCTTAACACAAGGAAAGTAAACCCTTTCCCTCACCGTTGCCTCTCCCAGACTTCCCCTCCCTGGGTTACCCTGGAAGATCACTGTGATTCAAACTCCTTGAATCTTAAAACAGAGAGGAAAATTCACCTTCCCCTCTCCTTCTCTCTCCCCCTCCCAGACTCTCCCTGAGAGAGAAAGTAATCCTAACACAGAGAGAAATTTAACCTTTCTATCCCCCTCCCCTCCTTTCTCCCCACCAGTTCCCTGGTGGATCCAGACCCAGTCCCCTGGGGTCTCACCAGAATAAAAAACCAATCAGGTTCTTAAACAAGAAAAGCTTTTAATTAAAGAGGGAAAAACAGTAAAAATTATCTTTCTAAATTTAAGATGGAATATGTTACAGGGTCTTTCAGCTATAGATACTGGGAATACCCTCCCAGCCTAAGTATACAAGTACAAATTAAAATCCCTTCAGCAAAATACAAATTTGAACTCTTTCCAGCCAAATACACATTTGAACTCCTCCCAGCCAAATACACATTTGCAAATAAAGAAAACAAACATAAGCCTAACTCGCTTTATCTACCTAGTCCTTACTATTCTGGACATATAAGAGACTGTATCAGAGAGATTGGAGAGAAACCTGGTTGCACGTCTGGTCACTCTCAGAACCCAGAGAGAACAACAACCAAAAACTAACAGCACACACACAAACTTCCCTCCCTCAAGATTTGAAAGTATCCTGTCCCCTGATTGGTCCTCTGGTCAGGTGACAGCCTGGCTCACTGATCTTGTTAACTCTTTACGGGCAAAAGAGATATGAAGTACTTCTGTTCCATTAACTCTTAACTATCCATTTATAACAATACCATTAGGTACAAATACCTGTCCCCAGCGTCTCTCAATTCACTGGGTTTTGGAACCATGTCTCTTGTCCAGCGAGTGCTACTTAGTTGATGGTAAGTCCCTCTGTCATAAAACAGTTCCACTGGCTTATTCACATAATCAGGGTAACAACACTTTATTCTTCCTGCCCCAATAACAGAGAAACTGGGGATCCCACAGCAGCCAAAGTGACCATTTGGGCAGCTATGGGCTCATGCTAGGTGGGGAGGGTGTGCCTGTGCAAACAAGACCAGCCCCTGAAGTTCTTTTTCACAACTTGCCACAATTCACCACCAGATGTCAGAGTACAGCTCATCCTGACTCTGCTTACAGACGCTTACTGCCTCCCAAAGACCTTTGGGAATTGGAATGCTGTAGATGGCCTCTGAAGAGATGGAATTAGCAGAGTCCTCTACAAAGACCCAACCACTCAACCCAATATAGAGCAGAGAAAGCAGTTGCCATTAGACCTCCTGAAAATCACAAAACGATGGGAAGAACAGGGGACATTTTTTGGGGGGAAAAGGATGGTGTTCAGGTAGCTGGAAATATATTTGTTTGAGGAGGTCTGTAGATATAATCCTTTGATGTGTGTCATGGGCTGGTCTGCAGATAGGAGGCAATTACAGCGGTAGCTAGACAGCACTTTGGATCATTAGTTCAACCTGCTGTAATTCATGCTTTTTAGCTCTGGAGGTCCCTGGTTCAAATCCTGATATGTTCCCAAAGACGGTGGTCATTACACCAGTTCTGTGTGGGGTTAGCATGATGGATTGCACCTCAAACTCGGGCTTGGTAGGAGTGTATTTGAGGATCAGTAAAATCTAAAAACTATAATGAAAAATGATCATCAGGAACCACAGACTTCTCACGGCGTCACATGGTCAGCTGCATCTCTTTATGTTCATTGAGTGGCTATTCCTGTCCAAGCAATGCTGGTGCAAGATCTTCTCTGCTGCCATCTCCTCTGTGGAAAAATAAAATGGAGGGAATCTCTGCTAAACGTAATAAGCTGGAAGCTAGGATGGAAAAACATTATGGAAAAAGCACAAGATCAAATTAACTAAAAGCTATGTGCCTGGACAATAAGGGCTGACTACAAAGTTAGTTAAGAACAGTATTGCTGGAGACCGTTGGTTTCTTAAGTATTCTAGCCAAGTACAATCCAGAAATGTAAGTGCAAGGTCTGCTTTTTCTTACAGACAACCTTGTGCCAAAAGATATGAATCTTGATGTAAAAAGAAGATCCTATCTGCTTGGAAGAAGTCTACTTCATTCTTGTGGGAAAAGCCCATAAAAACTCCCATGGAGTAAGCGCCATTGCTGGTCAAAGGGTTTGTGATGGAAATCTGCTTGCTGCATGCACTATAAACTATATAGACTTCAAAAGGGCTAGCTGCTGTTTTCTCCCCATATTTCAGTCCAGCCATCCATGCTAACAGAAGGGTCACTATTTTAGAAATTTTGTGAAAAAAGGAGCTGAAGCTTCCATTGTCTATTGGGAAAACCTCAGTCTTTTTTTTTTTATTATACATCACATGCATTCTGGGGCTAAACATCAGCATTCTAGTAATTTAACACTATCCAAAACATTGCTCTAGACCAGTGTTTCCCAAACTTGGGACACTGTTTGTGTAGGGAAAGCCCCTGGCAGGCCGGGCCGGTTTGTTCACCTACCGCATCTGGAAGTCTGGCGGATCATGGCTCCCAGTGGTCACAGTTCGCTGCTCCAGGCCAATGGGAGCTGCTGGAAGCGGCAGCCAGTATGTCCCTCAGCCTGCGCTGCTTCCTGCAGCCCCCATTGTCCTGGAGCAGCGAACAGCAGCCAGTGGGAGCTGCAATCGGCCAGACCTGTGAAGGCAGCAGATAAACAAACCTTCCCGGCCCACCAGGGGCTTTCCCTACACAAGCAGCATCCCAAGTTTGGGAAACACAGCTCTAGACAAGGATCATAACATAGAAGAAACAAACTAGGACTGAAAGTTGACTCATTGCATATCATACTGACCCTTCTCCCCGACTCTTTGTTGACATGTTTCTATTCTTCCTTCCCTAGTTTGGAGTCAGTTTTTGCAAAAGATCAAAAATAATTTGTTGCAGAATGGTGTTGATTTATGAGAGGATGCTGGTTAAATTTTGTTAGACTGTAAAATTGAAAATAGGGAATGTTCATCTCTTTTGGATTATACTGATGTTGCTTCAGTTGCCTCCTAACATCTGCAGATCTTCATATAAAGGAGAGAATAAAAATGTTGTGACTAATAAGTATGATTTCTAATGTCAGGGTATTGTCTATATAATGCTTATTATGTTTTTGGATGGCCACTCAACCTATGCACCAGAATTGCATGTTGTGTCATGAATATCTCATTCAAACTGGGGGGGACTGGAACTGTAGTAGGGTGCCCGCTGTCAATATGATCTGTACTACTAACCACACTTAAATAATGCTTCCCTATTCAAGATGCTGCATGGCACAAAAACTGACTCTCAACCCCTCTGTGCTGTAGGTAAACATTAGAACAAGTTGGAATATTTTTGACAATAAGTGTTTTTGTTGAAAAAGGCTGTTTTGAAGCTGAGAGGATTTGTGGAAATTAATTAGTTTCAATAAAGTTTTCAGTTGGAAGGTTTCCGAGGTCTTGGGTGGAATCTCTGGTTACTTTGAGACGAGAGAAGTTGTTGGGTTTAATGTGTGGGTGCACGGTGATATTTCTGGCTTGCGATATACTAGAGGTCAGACTCTATGATCTAGTGTTCCTTTCTGGCCTTAAACACTGTGTCTTTCTCTCTCTCTCTCTCTTTCAGACCTGAACCCCAAACCTGACCTTTTTGATCCAAAACCAGCACTTGACACAATTCTATTTTGCTAAAATGTTTGAAGGTTTTTGTCTGCACCCCAATGTGGAACAGAAACAAAGTTTTAAACCTTGGAAGTTGTCATGGAATGGAATTAGCTTTCTCCAGCCAGCTCTAGTAAATATTATCATCCCCATTTTACAGGGAAGGAAACTGAAGCAAAGGGATGAAGTGACTTGCCCAGGCCAATGCAGTGAATCAGTAGTGGAGCTGGGATCAGAATTCAAGACCTCCTTATGCTCTGTGTTCAATCTCTCGTACCGTGCCGGCTATATTGAAGTAGTTATAGCAACACAAAGGTACTGTTCACACTGCGATCAAAATTCTGTCATGTTTCCAAAAAAAAATCACATTCAAACACTTTTGTGAATAGGGTACTTTTTTTTGCTTAGATTTTAATTCCTTGTGCATTAAACTGTGTGTAAAACAACTGATGAAAAATCCCTTTAAAGCCCTGCATAGACGTGGCCTAAGCTGGAGCAAACCCTGTTTTGAGTTCAGAATCTCAGTTATTTGTTAGGATTTGGGTATATATTTTGTAGTGCTATATTGAAGAGAGAGATTGTGTGGGGTCTTTATCGGTGTTTTCAATCAGAGCATTCAGAGCTTCTGTGAAAGTACTGGAGTGAGATGGTAAGGGGGTTAGTGCTAAGAAATTCCTGATACAGTTGTTATAGCCTGGGAGCTGAAGTTTCAGTAAACTGGGAACAGAACTCTGCAGAAAAAAGACAAAGCCTGGGGCTGTATTATTTTTTTCCCCTTTAATTGCGATTTTGGTTTCATCCAAATTAATAGCTTACATCAGCTATCACAGAGGTTCTTATTTGTTTTCATATGAGGTAAGAGATTAAAAAAATACATTAAGGGCACAAATTTGCAGTCATCACTCAGGAAAAATTCCCATGCAGACTGAGCATTCACTTTTTAGGAGAATGTTGTGCTTTTCTATTTCTGCAACAGCATTTCTTTTAAATTTCAGCTAATTAGCCAATTATAAGTACCCCATAGCCATATTTATGACATTAGTATGTACACTGAGCAGAACAAGCTGATTTTTTTTTTTTTGTTATATGTTTTGCAATTTAGGCTTCTCTAATTTTCAGCGTGTTGCTTTTGGAGAGATATAATGTTTAATTTGACTAATTTAATTTCAACCATTGTAAAAACAAAAGTAGGGAACATGCACTAACTGACAAATTTGAACAGTTATTTCACTGAAGCTGAAGCTTCACTAAATGACAATTGTTATTTTTCAATTAGGGATTCTGGGTTTTGGTTTCTATTTTTATTCATTTCTATGTTTGTTTTTTGGCAGCTTTCATCCCTTGTAACTTACTAGCAGAAATGGTAGTACAGGTTTATTTGAATTGTGATTGCATAAATGTAAGGAGAAATCACCGTTAGCAATAAAATAGAAGTTTATTTTTAAAGGGTTGTTTTTAAGCCCTCTAATGTATTGATTTCATCCTACATTCCCCTGTTAGAAAGCTACTTACTCTGCTGCTGTTGTGTGATCAAGAAGTGAACCAGGCAGAAACAGAACAGGGAATGATACATTCTGTAATTTGCCGGTGAAAGAGTACATGGAAAATGAATTTTCTTGAGTCTTCTTAAGAGTCCTGGCATTTTGTATTCTCCTCCTCCAGTGTTGGTTGTTTTAAAACTAATTGCCTTCTCCCTCCATCCTACCTCCACAAAGAAAGCCCTATTTAACGTACTACTGAATTTTGATATGATGGTTTCAACTTTACTTGTTTATTATTTATTTATTTGTTTAAACAATTGGTGTATAGTTCTTCTTGCACAGTATTGCCAGCCCTAAGTGGTCAGAAATAATGGATTAGACCCCAAGAAATCGTGAGATTGATTTAAAAATCACAAATCAAAAAATAATCAATTTTAAGTTTATTTATTTGCCTTATAGTTTTTGAATCTTTAGAGCTCATATTTTCTAGCTTTTCTCTTCCACTATGCAGGCTAGAAACTATTTTTTTTAAATGAAAACTGAGAGTCTTCTGTAATAACATGACTCCTTGAGCGATAAGGAAACCACCAAATATAGCCAGAGTTGGTGGTAACACTTCTTATGCCAAAATGTGGCTAGAGTCAATCACCTAAAGGTCATGAAGATAGGTTTTATACCATTAAAAACTCTCCAAACGATCAAAGACCTACATGCCAATCTGGGATCACAAACCCTGGGATCTACAGTTGCAAGAAAGACTTCACCACAGCCCCCTCTGGCAGTCTCTACCAGTGGGTATCACTAGGGATGGATTAAGGCATTGGCTTAATAGGCAAATGTCTTGGGCCCAGGCTGCTTGAGTCATGTAATGACATGTCAGAATCAAAGCTTTTGTTTTAAAAGAGATTTTTTTATGATGTCAAGAATTTGGTCTATTCTGAATTCTGTCACTAATTAGTTGGGTGACCTTGAACAAATCACACGCTCTCTGGGCCTCCATTTTCATGCTTATCCACCCTTTTAAAATTATCTGAGTGCTTTTCAGCCATAGATCTATGTAAAAGGTATTGTTGTTTTGTGGCATTTTCCAATTTACCATTCTATTTCCCCATCTGCTCTGATGAAGTGGTATTACAATATTTATTCAAACCCGCTTAAAACCAAAATCCCGATACAGCATGTCTGAATGAGGACAATTTCAGTGCCTTACGAAACATTTAAAGCGGAGGTGGCCAACCTGAGCCTGAGAAGGAGCCAGAATTTCCCAATGTATATTGCCAAAGAGCCACAGTAATATGTCAGTAGCCCCCCATCAGTTCCAACCCCCTGCTCCCAGCACCTCCTGCCCACCGGCTGCCCCACTGATCAGTGCCTCCTCCCTCCCTGCACCTCCTGATCAGCTGTTTTGTGGCATGCAGAAGGCATTATGGAGGAGGAGCGAGGGCTTGGCAGGCTCAAGGGAGGGGGTTGGAAGCGATGGAATGGGGGCAGGGCCTGTGGCAGAGCCAGGAGTTGAGCAGTGAGCACCCCCCAACACATTGGAAAGTTGGCTCCTGTAGCTCCAGCCCCGGAGTCGGTGCCTGTTCAAGGAACCACATATTAACTTCTGAAGAGCCGCATGTGGCTCCAGAGCCACAGGTTGGCCACCCCTGAATTACAGGATGTGGACTATATGCTGCTTGTGATAAACAGGGATTACAGTGATCACAGGTAGAATTTAGTCTGAAAGATGGAAGGGTAAATGGTTAATTCTGCAGCATGGAAGGCAGAGATCTCTGTGTGAGATTTTCAAAGACACAAATTAGGACCGGTTCTATAATCCCATTATAAGGGTGCAATTGGGTATTTTGGGGGCCCTGGATATCACTATTTAAAAAACAAAAACTTTTCAGGAGTCCATAAGCTAGGTAGATCTCGAGGAAAATCTTGGATTTTAAGAGTTTTTAAAAGTAAAATTTTTTGCTTCTGTGTGAGTAGTTTTGTAGTGGTTTTATATAAAGGATAATTGTACTTATTGTAGAGACAAGGTGGGAAAAGGAACATGTTGTATTGGACCATCTCCTGTTGATGGAAGTGACAAGCTATAGAGCTTACACAGAGCTCTTCTTCAGGTCTGGGACAGTGAGTACAGAAACTGGTCCAATAAACGATATTACCTCACCCACCTTGTGTCACTAATACCCTGCGATCAACACAGCTACAACAACACTGCACATATTGCATAGACACTCAAACCTCGCAATAACGCGTCCCTCCATAACGCAAAATCGCATATAATGTGAACATAGGTTGGCTCCCCTTTAAGGCATAATACAGTATTGTACCAGTGGTCCCCAACACCATGGCAGGGGAGAGAAGCTGCAGCCCTGCGCCTGCCGGGCACAGAGAACTCCAAGGCTGCAGGGCTGGTGCTCTCTGTCCCCAGCAGGCGTGGGGCCGCAGCTTCTCTCCGGCTTCTCTGGGGCTGTGGGCACCAGTGCTCTCTGTCCCCGGCAGGTGCGGGGCCGCGGCTTCTCTCCAGTTTCAAGAGGAGCCATGGCTCCCCGCCTGCCGGGGACAGAGAGCACCAGCACCCACAGCCTCGGATTTCTCTGTCCCTGGCAGGCGCGGGGTCGCGGCTTCTCTTGAAGCCAGAAAGAAGCTGCGGCCCAGCACCTGCCGGGGACAGAGAGCACTGGCGCCCGCAGCTCCGGAGTTCTCTGTCCCCGGCAGGTGGGGAGCTGCGGCTCCTCTTGAAGCTGGAGAGAAGCCGTGGCCCCACACCTGCCAGGGACAGAGAGCACCGGCGCCCGCAGCCCTGGAGTTCTCTGTCTCCGGCAGGCAGGGAGCCGCGGCTCCTCTTGAAACCGGAGAGAAGCTGCGGCCCCACACCTGCCGGGGACAGAGAGCACCAGCACCTGCAGCCTCGGAGATCTCTGACCCCGGCAGATGGGTGGCCACGGCTCCTTTCCCCTGATGGGCACTAGGCACTAGGCACTAGGCACTAGGTGGCACACATCAATGCACTGCTTTGGGGACCACTGACAAACTGACTGGTTTGAAACCCCGCTATACCATGACCCTGCATTTAGCGCGATGGAAGTTTTTGGACCCCAAACATTGCGTTATAACGGGTTCTTCGAGTGCTTGCTCATATCCATTCCAGTTAGGTGTGTGCGTGCCACGTGCACGTTCGTCGGAAGATTTTTACCCTAGCAACACTCGGTGGGTCGGCTGGGCGCCCCCTGGAGTGGCGCCGCTATGGCGCCAGATATATACCCCTGCCGACCCAGCCACCCTTCAGTTCCTTCTTACCGCCCGTGTCGGTCGTTGGAACAGTGGAGCGCGGCTTAGCTGACTTCCACTTCCCTAGCTACATGTAGTTCTCGTTCGTTATTGTGTATATAGTTATATAGTTATAATCCTTTTATATAGGGGTGAGAGGGGGGTGAGGGGTGAGAGGGTTTATATATATATATATATATATATATATATATAATATATATATATATATATATATATATATATAGTTACACGTTTTTTCTTTACTAGCATAGTTAGTTTAGTAATAATTAGTGGTGTTCGGGGAGTAGCCCCTTCCCCGCACCCAGTGCCGGAGCCCATGCCCGGCTCACCGGGTTTCAAACTGGGCTCGGCCTGCCACAAACCGATGCCGACAGGAGATCTGCACGACTCCTGTTTGAAGTGCCTTGGGGAATCGCACTTGACAGCTAAGTGCCCCATTTGCAAGGCTTTTAAGCCGAGAACAAAAAGGAGCGGGACTTTCACTTACCCCTCCACCTTCGGCACCGAGCGCTGGTCACTCGGCAGGCAGAAGCGCCTCCATGGCACCGGACCGCGCCGGTACTGCCAAGGCTATCGAATCTGGTGCCTGACAGCTCCCCGGTACGCGCTGTAGTTGAGCTTACTATTCCCTCCACGCCGGAGACATTCCCAACGGCGAGGGATCTCATTGCCATGACGGAGTCGATGCTGCCTGAACCCCCGGCACCGCCGGTGCAGGTAATGCAGTCTCTTGGCAAGCCTCCCTTGATAAGACCATCCTCTGTCGGCACAGCAGAGTGGCACCATTCATGATCACGGTCCCGCAGATGCTCCAGGTCTTCTCAGCACTCTCGCTCCCAACGCCACTTGCTGTCCCGGTGCTGTTCTCCTCCTCGGTACCGGTCGCACTCACTGCACCGATCGGTATCCCGTTCGCTGACCCGCTATTCTCGGCACCGTTCCAGCTCCCGGCACCACTACAGGCATCGTGACTCCCGTAGCCACTCCCGACCTCGAGCCTCGATATCTTGGTCAACCTCCTGGCACTGCTCTGGCCGCAAGTCCGGATCTCGTTCCAGGTACCGGTATGCCTCCAGGCACCGGTCCCCGGTGCCGAGTTGGGCAAGGTCCAATAGAGACAGAGACTCTGCCCATGGCTTTTCAGCACCTCCATGGCCATCCAGACACGCATCAGTGTCATCCCATGTGGACAGCTCTTATGCTCAGGACCGCAATTCTGATGTGTCCACCAACAACCTGAGAGCCCATCAGGACCTGCTAAGGAGGGTAGCACTCAATATGGACCTCCAGGTGGAGGAGGTCCTGGAGGTAGAGGACCTGGTAGTGCACATTCTATCGCCGAATGCCCCGCTAGAGGGGCCCTACCCGTTTATTCGGACCATCCAGGCGAATGCCGATACTATATGGCAGTCCCCAGCCTCTATCCCTCCTGCAGCCAGGGGAGTCGAGCGTAAATATATGGTGCCCTCTAAAGGGTATGACTACTTGTATCTCCATCCTCCTCCCTGCCCACTAGTCGTTCAGTCGGTTAAGGAGAGGGAATGCCATGGCCAGCAGGCGCCAGCCCCGAAATCGAAGGAGGCTAGGCGAATGAACCTACTCGGCCGCAAGGTGTACTCTGCAGGGGCCTTACAGCTCTGGGTGGCAAATCAACAAGCCTTGCTTAGCTGCTATAATTATAACACCTGGGTGGCGGTGGGTAAGTTTATGGAGCTTCTCCCTCAAGATTCCCGCCAAGAGTTCGCTGCCCTCTTGGAGGAAGGGAAAAAAGGTGGCCAGAACTTCCCTCCAGGCCTCATTGGATGCAGCAGACTCAGCAGCCAGGACTCTGGCCTCGGGTGTTGCCATGAGGTGCATCTCATAGCTTCAGGTTTCAAACCTCCCACTGGAGCTGCAGTATACCATTCAGGACTTACCATTTGATGGTAAAGGCCTCTTCGCGGCAAAGACTGCCCCAGGCTGCAAAGCCTGAAGGACAACAGGGTCCTAATGCGCTCTCTCAGCGTGCATACGCCGCTGACCAAACGCAGGCCTTTCCGTCCCCAGCCACACTGCCGTACTCTGTGCCTAGCTAGAGACAGGACTTTGGTAGGTGGCGTGGCCGAGGTGGTCGCAGACGACCGTCAGGACCCCAAGAGGGCCAAGATCAAGGTCCTTCGCAACCACCACTGGGGCCAAAGATGAACTTTCGAAGGTGCGCCTGAGGGCGGCGTACCAATTACAGGCTGGGATCCCACTCCTACTTCCTCCTGGCGGGGTCCCAGTTAACTTCAGATCGCTGGGTCCTACGCACAGGGGAATATGGGTACCACCTCCAATTTGTTCCAACCCTGTCCCTATTCAGGGATCCCTCTCACAAGCAATTCCTCTTACAAGAGGTGCAGACGCCGATGGACAAAAGGGGTAAGGGGTTTTACTCCCATTATTCCCTAATCCCCAAGTCGAACAGGGGTCTCAGACCTATCCTAGACCTGCGAGGACCCAACCAGTTTATGATAAGGTTGAAGTTCCGCATGGTATCCCTGGGAACCATTATCCCATCCTTGGATCCTGGAGACTGGTAAGCCGCCCTCGATATGAAGGACGCGACTTTCACATTGCCATCTTCCTTCCGCACACAAGATACCTCCGCTTTCTAGCCAACCATCAGTACTTCCAGTTTACGGTCCTGCTGTTTGGCTTTCTACAGCCCCATGGGTATTGACCAAGTGTATAGCCGTAGTCGCCGCCTACCTCCGCCGATGTCAGATATGTGTTTTTCCATATCTGGATGATTGGCTTATCCGAGGAGACTCCGAGACACAAATCACTCAGCATGTGGGCATCGTCAACAACCTATTCACACGACTAGGCCTGATGATCACTATAGAAAAATCCACTCTGGTTCCAACGCAGAGGTTAGCCTTCATAGGAGCTATCCTGGACTCCGATCTAGCCGGAGCCGGCTTACCACAGCCGTGGTTTCAGGCGATGGCAACAATCATCCGAGGTCTGCAGACTTTCCCAACGACCTCGGCTCGCACTTGTCTCAGTCTCCTGGGTCCCATGGCTGCCTGCAAGTTTGTAACCAAACACGCCAGGCTCCGCCTCTGTCCTCTTCAAGTTTGGCTCAACTCGGTGTACCGCCCGGACAGGGACCCAATGGTCACGATAGTAACTATTCCCTCGAGCACCCTAGACTCCCTAGAATGGTGGCTAACTCCCTCCCTGGTGTGTGCAGGGATGCTGTTCCATCCGTCCCAGCCCTCAATGTCCCTGACAACGGACGCGTCATCTCTCGGCTGGGGTGCTCACTTTGGTCACCTTCGAGCTTAAGGCCTTTGGTCTTCTCAGGAGCTGGCATTTCACATAAATGTCCAAAAATGAGAGCAGTCCGCCTGGTGTGCCAGGGGTTCCAGCAGCAGCTGCAAGGCCGTGGTGTCTCAGTGTTTACAGCCAACACAACGGCCATGTGCTACATAAACAACCAGGGAGGGACATGGTCCTCCCCCTTTTGTCAGGAGGCCATCCATGTCTGGGGCTTTTGCATAGCCCACTCGATAAATCTGGTAGCGTCCTTTCTCCCAGGCGTTCGGAACACCTTGGCGCATTGACTCGGCAGATCTTTCCTATCTCACGAGTGGTCGATCTGCCCCGATGTAATGCATTCTGTTTTCCAGAAGTGGGGATTTTTTCCCCACATAGACCTGTTTGCTTATAGCGAGAACAGGACATGCCAGATGTTCTGCTCCTTCCAAGGTCTCTCCCCGGGATCGATCTCGAACGCTTTCCTGATGCCGTGGAAAGGCCAACTCCTTTATGCCTTCCCACCATTCCCGTTGATTCATAGGGTCCTGCTGAAACTCCGCAGGGGCAGAGCGCGCATCATTATGATCATCCAGGCAGCACTGATACACTACGTTGCTTGACCTGTCGATAGCCAACCCAATTACCCTGCCGCTCCACCCAGACCTCATCACTCAGGACCATGGCAGGCTTCGCCACCAGGACCTGCAGTCTCTTCACCTCACGATGTGGCTGCTGCGTGGCTAAACCAGGGTAGCAGGAAGCCTTCCACCTGGTCAACGTACTTGGTCGAGTGGAAGCGTTTCTCCTACAGGTGCGAAATGCTTGATCTTACTCCTACTGAGGTCTCCATCCCCTCTATTTTGGACTACCCCTGGCCTAAAACAGCAGGGCCTAACTGTATCATCACTGAGGGTACACTTAGCAGCCATCTCTACCTTCCACTCAGGCTAAGGTGGGCGTTCTGTGTTCTCTCACACTATGGTTTCGAGGTTCCTCAAGGGCTTGGAGCGCTTATACCCTCAAGTACGCCGCTCAGCCCCAACCTGGGACCTCAACCTGGTTTTAATCAGACTTATGTCTCCCCCATTCGAGCCGTTAGCGACCTGCTCGCTGCTATACCTGTCTTGGAAGACAGCTTTCCTCGTAGCCATTACATCGGCCAGACAAGTCTCCGAGCTCAGGGCTCTTACGGTGGTTCCGCCGTACGCTATGTTCCACAAAGACAAGGTGCAGTTACGACCACACCTGGCTTTCCTCCCTAAGGTGGTTTCGGCCTTTCATGTTAACCACACTCAATGTGACAGGAGCAACAGTTGCACTCCCTGGACATCCGTAGAGCACTCACATTTTATATTGAACGGACAAAACCATTTCGTAACCCCCCCCCAACTCTCTGTCGCAGTAGCAGACCAAAGGATAGGCCTACCCGTTTCCTCTGAGGATCTCATCTTGGGTGATGGCGTGCATCCGCACTTGTTATGATTTGGCTCATATTTCCCCAAGCCACATCACCGTGCCTTCTACCAGGGCTCAGGCTTCATCTGCCGCCTTGCTGGCTCGTGTTCCTACCCACGAGATCTGTCGCGCAGCTCCATGGTCCTCGGTCCATACCTTTGCTTCGCATTATGCTCTGGTTCAACAGTCAAGAGATGCTGCAGCCTCTGACTCAGCAGTTTTACATTCTGCCACAATTCACTCCGACCCCACCACCTACGTAAGGCTTGGGAATCATCTAACTGGAATGGATATGAGCAAGCACTCGAAGAAGAAAAGATGGTTACTCACCTTTGTAACTGTTGTTCTTCGAGATGTGTTGCTCATATCCATTCCAAACCCACCCTCCTTCCCCGCTGTCGGAGTAGCCGGCAAGAAGGAACTGAAGGGTGGCTGGGTTGGCAGGGGTATATATCCGGCGCCATAGCGGCGCCACTCCAGGGGGTGCCCAGCTGACCCACCGAGTGTTGCTAGGGTAAAAATCTTCCGACGAACGTGCACGTGGCGCGCACACACCTAACTGGAATGGATATGAGCAACACATCTCGAAGAACAACAGTTACAAAGGTGAGTAACCATCTTGTTTCACTGTATTTTAGTCTTTCTGACAGTTGGGGCCCTTGAAGACTGGGGAGGCAAATGTCCCTTTTTTGCCCCCCCGTCCTTCCCCCAATAGGTCAGGGCCTCACACAAATGGCAGTTAAGGGCCTAACTCTCTTTGAAAGTCCCCCCTCTATCTTTGAAAGACTGGTTAAAAATCACCTATGATTCAGGGAGCCTTCTGATGACCCTTCCCATCATTTATTTGTACCTCATGCTGTGTCTATAAACTGGGGGCAGAGAGGCGGGTGCTCCATACTCTCACTGTAGAAAGGGTATCTAAGAGCTTTGCATATGCACTCATGAAGGGTTTCAATGAAGAATGGACCATAGGTTCTGAATATACACAAATCCGCCAGTGTCATTGATCATGCATGCAAGTGGCGCAAGGGGCTGCAGTTCGCTAGTCTGGTCCATAGACTGGAGTAGGGGCTGCTGGGTTGGATTTTTGCCCTGGCCTAGAGTTGAAGTTGGAGTTCATCACGCTACCTCACTTGCACTTCTCTTGCATAGATTCTTATTACTCAGGCTTTAAATGGATGAAGTGTCCTTGAAGACCTAGGATATTTGCAAAAGCAAAAGCACCAATGTTTTTTAAGGGTTTGTCTGCATGGTGGTTAGTCCACACCAGAGGGGTGTAGATTTAAGTCTGCACTAGTGTGTCATGTACTAACTGGCCTGTGTAGACCCTGCTGGCATGGACAAAAAGCTCCCTAGCATTCAATAATGTAGACCTGTTTCAAACAGTACTACATTAACATGCAGTAGAGCACCTTATAGTGTGTGCCAGCATGATCCACCTGCTCCAGTTAGTGTGTGACACGGTAGTGGGGACTAAAATTTACCCTCCACTTGTACGAGCTAAGGCACAGTGTAGACAAGCCCAAAAATTTTTAAAAGGGCTAGGAAAGATTGAAATATGTGATATCCTCATCAGTGGTTTGAGTGCTGCTGGGAAGGTTCTTGAAGGTATGACCTTTCAGTCTGGACTTCTACTGAGATATACCATAGATCATCACAAAGATCAAAGTACCACCAAGCATGACTTCCTGTGTCTATGGAAAGCTGCTCAGTGCAAATCTCCTCCAAGGATGACATATGAAAGCAAATGAACTTGAGAAAGGAAGGATGGTTTTGTGGTGAAGGTGCTAGACTGGAACTCAAAAGACCTGGCTTCAGCTTCTGCCTCTGTGAAAGGGTTCTTGTGTAACCTGAGAAATCCCTTAATTTCTATGCCTGAGATCGATATCTGTAAAATGAGGGTGATAATCATTCCCTGCGTCACAGTGGTGTGGAGGATTAATTCACTGTGGGATGCTCACATATTACAGTGCTGGAGTACATACAGGTAGGTAGGTAGATAAAGCCCAGTGAGAAAAGAGGTTATGACATTATATAGAAAACTGCATCAGTCTTTCATTCCCCTCTTATGGAAGATGCACACTGAGTGGAGGAATAACATTCTTAAAAATAATTAAAATGAATTATCATGTTTTCTATTCTGAGTTTCACCAGAAAATCTTTATGTATTAACTGAACTTTAACTGCTTAGGAAGACTTGTATATTACTATATTGAGACATAAATTACTTATCTAATCACCAGATCATTACAAAACAAGCATTCACCTCTGCAATTCTAATATTTATACACTTCCTTCTTCTTTTGTCGATCTGTTGCATCCTACATGTGTTCCTGGCATTTAATTCGACTAGCAACAACACTGTAGCCATGTGAGGGGTGTAGTAGCTGGCTGCTATAAATCTCAGAAGAATTTTCCTTTATGCATCATTTTGATCTGTATTTTACACCCTGGCTGAACTCTGTGTAAGGCCTCTTGGTTCTGGCTGTCTTTTGTAGCTGGCTGCATTGGCAAATGTGGAAATCTTGTGAGGCCTAAAGAGGCAGTAGATCATTTTTTGTGTCTCTTGTTTTAATAGGAATTATCCTAGGATTTAACATTTCTGTTAACTTCATTTTTTTCCCTTTTTAACTGCACTCCACAGAATGTTTACAAGAGTTGCGTGCAGTCTGTGATGATATACCAAAGTCATAATTTTCAGTGCTCAGTATTCATACTTGTTAGATATATTTTAATGATACAGACACAATTCTTGGTGCATACCAAATATCCACTTTATACCATCTCTTCTACATGTCCCACACACAAAGTAAAATCAGTTCAAGTATTCCTGAAACAAAGCACTCTTTTATATACCCAGTGGATACAGTTTCTGTGAGACAAGAGCTCTAAATTTCCATTGCTTTTATCTTAGACAAGATCCACTCATCTAGTTTCTGGAGGTACTGCAATCAGTAGAGAATGGGTTGTATTGCAAAGGGTAAGGAAAAAAAACGATTAAAGTAATACATGTGTGTAGTTATAGCTTTAAAAAAAAGCATTGCTTCTTGGAATAAAACCAAATGATCTTTTGGATCTTGCAGTAAACTGATATTGTTCCAACCTTTTTCTTTATCTGACACACATACACACAAAATCTCCTTCTTTCAATGTAGCCCCTTGACAGAGTTAATTTAAAGAAGATTTGGGAGTATGATGCAATATCAGCTGCCTTCGCATAACTCGTTGCTGTTTTCATTTGAAATCTCTCTCTCAGACTCAAATTACCATTTGGAAGTTTAAGCTAATTTTTTTTTTAAATGACTGGGCTGATTTGATAAAATTCCTGAAAGAAATATACTGAAAATGATGAATATTAAAGAAAAAAGTTAAGATCACAAAGATATTTACTAGATATAAAAAGACATTAATTGTGAAACAGAGAAACTTGCAACCTTATAAGTAAACAGAACTTGTGTTTTATACATAAGCAATTGAAAACATATAATGTCCATGTTCTTCTTCTGAATTGTTTGAAAGAGTCAGTTTTCCTGAATCCCCTCTAAACTGTGCTATGAAGAGATTTTTAAAAAAATAAAATCAGATCAATTCATTTAAATAGCTATAAGCTCCACCTAAAAAATGTTTTACTTATAATCTCAATTTTTAAAGTGTGTACATTCCTATATATTTGGAAGAACACTGAAAAACCTCATTGACAAAAAAGAAAAAAATATTTTTAGCACATTAAGTAGACTGTTTAATAGTATTGTTATATCTGGTATTCCCATGGTATCTGTAAATGCTTTTACAGTACAGTATGCCTCCCAGATAGCATTATATCAAATTTTATTCTGGTTAAACACTAAAACATGCACTTGTTTTCCATTAAGGATATTTTAGAACAAAAAAGTGATTTATATTAAATCAGCCCTTTATACATTTCCTCTTTAACTCTGTTAAATATAAAGTTGCTTAAAATCAATTAAAACCTGAAATAAAACATTTTTAAAAATGTTACTTTTATGCTTAAATACCTTTTCTCGTCATTACTTTTATTTTCACCTACTGTAGCTGAAATGATCCAGTTATACTCAAAATATTTTTAAACTCTTCAACGGAAATCCATATGAATGTCACTGTTTTACACTGACTTTATACAGTATTGTTAACGAGGATAGAAAACACAAGGATTACATTTTCTTTACTCTCTTTATGCATTAACCCAATTGTTAAATCAGTGTATATCAGGGGAAATTCTTAAAGCCAGAGCATACATAGGCAAGAATTTCTTTTGGTTCCCAGAATCACTGAATATGAAAGTAAAGTCAATAGAGGAGTTTGTATTAATTGAAATCTGGCAGTTTCCAGGGCAAATGTTAAGTCAGAATGGACAGTGTTTTAAATCTGTTTTGCCATTCAGATGCATATAATCCACTGAATTCTGACAAACTCCGGCCTTGTAAACCTTATAGATTCAGACCAGGGTTGGACAAGTCAAGTTAAATTTCCTGACTCACTTGTCCCAGTCTGATTGTGACCATTATTTGGTTTTTTTTTTCAATAAAAATACACACAGACCTCAGAAAGGATCATCAGAAAAGTTAATTTTTTTAACGAAAACCATATTCAACCTATTAATAAGGAAAAGCAATAACCAAGAAAATTCATGCCACATCTTCAAAAGCTTTTTTAAAAATAAAAAATGAAGTGGTTTCAAGAATGAAAAACAGCTTCATTAGGTAACATTTGTATTTGAGTTATTTTTAAACATTGGGCATCATTTTCTTCTTTTCTTTAAATGCTTTATTTATCAGCATGAAATAGATAGAATGCTGTAACATAAAAATTGATCCAATATACAATTGATCCAATAGGTCACGTGTCATTCATATATAAATGCATGTATGTTTGTGTGTATATGGGTATGTATGTGTTGCAAGGGTCGAACTAAAGGATATCTGTTCTACTGTGTAACCTTCAACAGGATTTCAGAACGACTCTGTTTGCAGAACCTGCCTCAGGTTCTCTTCATCTATCACCTTGTCCAACAGTGAAATAATACTGATGTCTACAAAATTATACCCCTTTTTAGACTGTAAAAGTTATTCATGTTTTCCATTGCCAGCTGAAACTAAATCTATTTTATGTTATCCTGGGGAAAACAATTTAATTTCAAATGAAACTTTCATATTTC
The DNA here is from genome assembly GCF_025201925.1 of Gopherus flavomarginatus. Taxonomy (NCBI): domain Eukaryota; kingdom Metazoa; phylum Chordata; order Testudines; family Testudinidae; genus Gopherus; species Gopherus flavomarginatus. Next base: position 72,207,885 of record NC_066624.1, on the reverse strand, counting down.
TTCACCTGGCTGTTTTTAAATACACTTACTGTATATATGGGATACCTTGTGTTTTAAACATCTGTTGTGAGATTAAAATAAGATCTTAATTTCTGGTATGCTATTGATGTTAGAAAAATATAAGATGCATTATTAGCTATCTGCTAGTTGACAAGAGTGCAGGATTAGGTTTCTTTAAGGGAATTACACTTTTTATGACCCCGCTACATATAAAACATGTTAGCTAATGGGGGTGCAGAGGGGGCAGATTTAAGTGTTTGATCAGGAAATCCTGCATGAGCATATTGGATGGAAATTTGATTAGTAACCTTAGTGACAAGGGGATCAGATCCACTCTCTACATACAATCAGATCTGGCAGTATGTGCTTTTTTGTCTCTTTGAAGGAAGGGAACATTTGTACAGAATCAAGACAGCGTATTGGATAATTTAAAAAGTTGTTACATCTTGAAACCTGAAAATCACCTTTTTTATTTTATTTTGGAAATATGTTTGCAATTAGACTAATGTTTTAAAAAATCTTAAAAAAAAAAAAAGACTTTTGGTTATATTTAAAAGAAATATTTTTCCAAAAAGAGGTTTTTGTCTTAAAGCAACTACTATATTTTGATCTCTCTGCTGTGAAATCTATTGGGAATGGAGCAGAACAAGGAGGAAAAGAATAAACAGTATTTACTTTAAAATATGTTAGTGTCCTTTTGAACAGCATTGTTAATATGCTTATTTAATGTTGACCACTGGTGCTACAGCTGATGAAAAAGTTGATTTAGTTTTGAAAGTCTGTTTATTTTTTCAGCTAGTTAAGAAATGGTATCGTGCTTCAAATAAAGTGTTAAGAATAAATATTTCTCTGTTTTGATAGGCTGCTTTATTTGTATTTAATTTTGAGAGAAACTAAAATTTGCTATAGTGATCAAAAGGCCTCCCTGTTTTTTGGTGACAAGTGTCAATATAGTATTTCAATGGGGCTACACTGATTTACGCTAGCTGAGCTGCCACACCCAATCATTTATTTTGTAAAAGGAGTTGGGGGGAACCCTCACAAGCTTAAAATATCTCAAGCATAATAGAGACCAAGGTTGCATTTGGCTTTTTTGTGACCTCCAGTTGTAATAAAACTAAAGGCCACATTCTGCTTACAGTTGCATCAGTGCAAGTCTAGAGTAACTCAGTTGACTTGAATGGACTTAGGGCACAATCTTGTAAAGAGCTGAGCATCTGTGAAAGGGGTAATAGTGTCTAATAGAGTGAATCAGGAAATCTCTAGTGGGGTATAGTGGATAGGATACTGGACTACGAGTCAGGAGATCTGCATTCTCATCCTGGCTTTGTCACTGGGTGACCTTGGGCAAGTCCCTTTGCTTCTGGTTCTCCTTCTACTCTTTGTATATCTTGTCTGGATTGCAAGTTCTCCAAGGCAGGGACCACTCTCGCTATGTGTTTGTACAGCACCGAGCACAATGGATCTTGGTTGGGGCCTCAAGATGCTACTGTATATAAATAATAATTAATCAGAGGATGCACTTGGCACCTTGCAAACTTGGGCTGTTACTCTGGCTTTAACTAAGAGCAGACTTTGGCTCTAAATTACTAGTGATTTCCATATTTTATGGATGATTCTGAGGAAATACTGGATGTGAAATCAGCCCTGCAGTTTGACAAAGAAAGCATGTCAAATTTTCCAATGTGTTGTGGAAAAAAATACTCAGAGTAACCTTTATGTAAAGTCCATTGCAAGAAGTAATTAAGTAATAACATCTGATGACACAGGGACTGTCATCTGTTTAAGCTCAAAAACTGGAAAGCTCTAGGAGGCTAGATATCAGATAACAAGAGTGCCTGCATCATGGTGCTCTTTAATGACTCCTGTCTTTGTGCCATTGAAAGTTAACAATAGAAAATGCTAATTTTTAAAAAGCCACAAGGATACAATGGTAAAAGATTAGGAGCCTGATACTTATCTGACATATTTTACACTGAGATTACTCCACTGACTTCGGTGGAACTGCTATACTTTACACCTGTGTTAAGCCAGAGGAGAATCAGGCCCAAACTGTGTTAACTGAGTCTAGATGGTTACAGGCTTGGCACTCACTAGTGGGTTTGCAATTTACTTTCAAAAAATGGTTTAATGAACATTATCCCTTTTGATGAGTCTGATAATGTTACTCTGTTTTTACAATAGTCTCATAAGGACAGCCAGTGCTTTTCAGTGCGATTTATCCATCTAATACCTAAAAAAGTAACACACCCAGCACTTAACACCCCTTAGCCTTAGGATATAATAACTGTTTGTTTGTTTTTTCATTTTGCTACTTGATGTCAAACCATTTAGAATGGCTTTCTCCTTATTAGCCTACATTATTTGTTCTCATTTTTAATATTATAGTCTTTATTTGCAGGTGATTATAATGGAATGACAAAATATAGCAAAAAGAGATTCTGACCAGATTCTAACAGCTAACCAACTAAATGGAACTTTTTTTTTAACACCATCCAATGATGTCACCAGTTTGAGGTTTCTCTGGGACTTTATTAAAATGTTTGTGACAGAGCCAATGTAAACCATCCTAAATCTAACACAGAGCTGAAAGGACTGATTTTAGGGAATGCAAAGATATGGATCATTGGGTCTGTCGAAGCGGCATCTTGAGCCAATTATTGGTGTCATCTTGAGCCAATTTAATCAATCCAAGGGGGACTCAAAGGGGTTGGGGGTGCAGGGTTGCAAGTGTTGGTCAAACATTCTGACTAAAATGCATTTGTTGTAACAGCAACCAATCTCCACTTTGTCTTGTGTTGTTATATGTGTACTGTAAATAACTGAGCACTCATTTCAACTTCTAAATGTTTAATTGCTGGATAATATTTTGTGGTGTGTGTGTAATAAAATATACACTTACATTTATTTCAAGATACTTCTCAACAGGAACCAATGTCAGAGTAAAAGAACCTGAAATCAGAACATTATTATCTTTAAAATATTTTACCAACATTGAAGAGTATATTTACATTATCTGAGCCTAATCCTGTAAGCAATTACTCATGTGAATAATCATAGCTATTATATATTATGTGGACTATTCACATGATTGGATAAGGACTGTTTGTGTGAGTAAGATTGTATGGGCCTGCCCATAACACATGACTGACAAAACTGCTAAGAGAAAAAATAAAAATTAAATTATATCAAAATATCCTTAAAAATAACCTACCAAGCCCGTGACAACAATTGCCAGCAATTATAAAATATACTGGAAGCCATTTTATTTAAATTCTATTAAAAAACTGGGGAAAAAATACCTTTTATAACATTACTGTTCTCGGTATTGTACATGAGCAAACTCTCACTCATGAAAGCATAGATGCTGGAACTAGGGATGCTAAAGGTGCTGCCTCACCCCCTGGCTTGAAGTGGCTTCCATCATATACAGCATTTACAGTTTGGTCCAATGTCTCTCAGCACCTCCACATATTGGTCCAGCACCTATGCATGAAAGAATTCCTTAAACACATATTGTCCCACTGACTGGGATTTTTCACATGGATAAATGTTTGCAGAATTGAGCATAATATGTGTTCTTATGTACTAATTATCTATAGTAGTAATTTTAAGTTATCTTTGTACCTGACTGTTATAGAAGTATTAAGGCACAAATGTAACCTAATATTTCAAGTTTTAAATACTTAAATGTTTATTGCATTTAATTATTTTAAAATTAGAACCTAACATATTTTGCTTCTATACAGAGGTTCTATTCTGTACATTTTTAGAGAAGGAATTAATCTGGATAGCTATAGATGGAGATAATACAAATGATGGATATTATAATATACAAATACCATTTTTATAAGTAGTAAATAAAGTGTATTTCAGGTACTTTGACAGACATTATCCAGGAATATTCAAAATAAGTTAGTTAGAATGGGCTTTTTGTTTTGGATAAGATGTCTTGGAAAGCAATTTGCATGTTTTGGAATTGTTAACACCGTAACAAGTTATGTCACAGTGCAGCACAGAAACAACTTAATGCAGTGGGATAGAATGTAAGATGAGATGATAAAATAGAAAGCTAAACTTTAAAGAAATACACACTTATTTTTTCCTTTGCACGCTTACTGTCAATTTAAAGACATAGAGATTTGCTTTAATTTAAGCCAACAGACAAGGAAAAAAGCAGTTAGATAAGTGTCCATATGAAATCTATCTTATATTTCTGCATTCAATCACTGGGCTTGATTTTCCCCTCACACCAATAGAAATCAAGAATTTTTTATAAAATTAATGGAGTTATATCTTTGTGAACACAATATAAGTGAGAGTAGAATCAGGCTCATTATATCTTTTTCACTAAGTGCTAAATACTTTTTGTTTCTAACAACGTGCAGAAATATTACTGAATGCATTATCAACTAGTATAATATTCATGTATAGTATTAATCTTTCATCTGCATGTTTGCTTACGTGCCTAGTGTTGTATGTGCGCATAGTTTTTACAGAAATAAAGTTCTGATATCTTCACATAGGTATCTGGTGTAGCTATGTACATATTCAAAAGTCAATGGCCTGATCCCCGGAGATGTTGAGTGCCCTGCAGGACAGGCGCTTAGCAGGATCAACTCCATATTTCAAAGGAGAAGTTAAACCTACAGAATAAAAATGCAAAACAACAAGGGGAGAAAAGTGAGATGACTTGGAAAACATGATACTTAAAAAGCACATTATCTAGATCTTTCAAACAAATATTTCTATCAGGGAAAGTGTTAGTCTGTTTTGACACTGAAATAATCCTATGTTTCAATGACAGGGGGAAATTGATTTTAAATTCATGATAGATGGTATATCCGCTTATAAGTATCATATGAACTGCTTTTCTACTTGTTCAAAGCTTAAAAACAAGCTATTACTGCTTAATTTATCAGTGGAGAAACAGTTTCTGCTATGTTTATAAATAGCATGATGCAATTTATCACAACTACATAGTCTACGTTTTTCTCTTGTACTTAGCAACATATTTAAAAAGGTTCAGCTTCAGCTATAACCTGCTGGCTCTGGGTCTGTAATTTATTATTTGCAGTAAGAGATCACGTCCAGAGTTTAAATGTCCCTAGTTGAAAGTTTATACCAGTCAGGATAGAAAATTATTCTTTATGCCTAGGTTGAAGTACATTACTTCTTTATTGAATTAATTATGATAAGGATCATAACTTTAAACTAGGGGTGAGGTGCTGGCTTTCTACTAGGATTGCTTGAAGCAATTTTCATCTGGACATTTTTGTAGAGTTATTGAGTCTGGCAGGTCTGAACTTTATGAGAGAGTGACTTTCTCAATAACTTAAAAGAGGTTGGACATTGATCCAGGCAAAGGTTTACCATATCCCATGTCTCTAGCCAGGAAAATTTGCACTGCATGCTGAACAAATAACTACAGAACCAAATTAAACACATCTTATGAGTCTTTTAAAATAAAAGCAATGCTGCTCCTTTCCCAGTTGGATTGATCAGGGAGCTCTGTGAACATGACAGCTCCCTCGCGCCTTTTTTTTGATCAGGATCATGCATGGCCAAAAAATAAGGTTTTTGGTCAAGCAAGGATTTGTCTATAAGCACCCCACCATCACCCCACACACAAAATGTTAGACTAGTGAAAACTGGGCTCCCAGTGCAGTTAGATAGAAGCTTTAATGCAACAAAGTGACTCTGCCCTCCTATTGAAATAGTCATGAAAGAAGCTGTAAGCAATGCAGAGGACTCATTAACCTTTTGAAAATTAAAAAAGATGCTAAGAAACAGGAGGAGGAAAAAAAGTTGTATTCAGGAAGACTATATGTCCCTGAGAGATCAGCTTTCTTATCCAGCCCTCAATTTTCTTTAGAATGGTAATTCAGTGACCCTGTGGACTAGAACCTGAGTCCAGCAGAATCTAGGGTGCCTGATGTTCCTACAGTGCCAACAGGAGGCTATGCAGGGCTATACCCAGGAAGTACTGTGGAGAGTTAGTGTCACATGTAGTACCTCCCAAGATACCCAAAGTAAATGTACCCCACAGGCCTCTGATTGTCCAGGTGCCCTATTTAACACTATGGGTTGCACCTGGAAGATGTCTGGGCAACCACACAGACTTTGGCTGGCTGTGACTCCAGACTTTGCCTTGTCTCCTGATTTCTGATCTAAGCCTGACTCTGGCCTGCTGCTATCTCTGGTCTCTGACTCTGGCTTGACTCTGACCCTGACTCTTGCGATTCCTCTGACTCCTGCTCAGTGACTATCATCCCTGACATGCAGATCCCAGCCAAGCCATGACTGCTAGGCCAGCTCACCTATGCCCCAGTCTCTTAAAGCCTGGTGAAAACTGTGGTTTGAGACTTGCCCAGCAACTCAAAGGAGCAGAGACAAGGTAGAAGCTAGATCTGAGTGGCATTTAGCTGCCTTAATAACAAGACCATTCTTTCTCTTCCTGTAGGCCCCTACTCCATTCACTATCCTCTTTCCAGCTTTTAGAGCAAATTAAGCAGTGGTTCTATATCCAACAGCCTCAGTCATAGAACAGTTTTAAAAAATGAAAAAAAAATGTAGAAAATTTTGAAAATGTCAAAGTTTGTTTTGGCGAATTTGAAATTGAACCATCTCTGTGGGTGTTTTCCAAATTTTTTGTGATTTTTTTTTTAATCTTCAGAATTTTGAATTTTCAAATGTTGTTCTCCCAAGCCTTTCTGCCACTGAGTACAATAAAATGAATGATGTCTACAGGATTATTTTAAAACTTGTTTCCCCATTTTTCTTTTGCTACTCTAACTTTTTGAAACATCTCCAATTTAGGAAAATTTGAGTGATGAAAGGGAAAATTAAAATCGGTAGCTCTGCCACTGTGAATTTGCAAAACTGACTGTTGACAGCTTGATTTTGCAACCACAATAGCATTCTTTTAATATAGATTTGCTTTGGTTCTGTTTTATAATTTCCTAGTTTTATTAAAAAAGGAAAAAACATTGTATTTATGTGCAACTGTAAGAAATCTATGTCAATTTATTGGGGTAATGCCCCAACTAGCAATTTTCTCCCTTGTGCAATGCATTTAAGTAGCAAGGAAAATGACCTTTTTGGGGATTTACAAAAAATATTTACAGGTTTTGATTTAGAAATGTCACATAGCTTATGTGACAGGATATCAGGATTAACTGTGGAGAGCGATAAGACATCAATTATTAGTCAGTGGAGCTGGTATTCATGTAGGCATACCACCGTTTGTAAAATGTTTCCTCTTTTCTTTGGAACAGTGAAGACAATGGGAAAACTCCCATTGTCATATGTGGGATCATGGATCCACAGAGCCTCATGTTCTCTGCTGACGATAAGTTACGTCTCCTTGATGTGTTAGCCTTCTCCAAGTAAAGAGACTGACACTGACTTAGTACTTTATTAGATGCCTCCTTTTCCTCCATTACAGGCTTCCTGGAAATGCTATCATAGGGTACGTCTACACTACGAGATTATTCCGATTTTACATAAACCGGTTTTATAAAACAGATTGTATAAAGTCGAGTGCACGCGGCACACTAAGCACATTAATTCGGTGGTGTGCCTCCATGGTCCAAGGCTAGTGTCGATTTCCAGAGCGTTGCACTGTGGGTAGCTATTCCGTAGCTATCCCATAGTTCCCACAGTCTCCCCCGCCCCTTAGAATTCTGGGTTGAGAGCCCAGTGGCTGATGGGGCAAAAATGATTGTCGCGAATGGTTCTGGGTAAATGTCGTCACTCATTCCTTCCTCTGGGAAAGCAACGGCAGACAATCATTTCGCGCCCTTTTTCCCTGGATTGCCCTGGCAGACGCCATCGCACAGCAACCATGGAGCCCGTTCAGCTTTTTTTTTTTACAGTCACCGTATGTGTACTGGATGCCACGGACAGAGGCGATACTCCAGCGCTACACAGCAGCATTCATTTGCTTTTGCATGATAGCAGAGACGGTTACCAGTTGTTCTGTACCGTCTGCTGCCGGTGTAAACTGGCAATGAGATGACGGTTATCTGTCCTTCTGTACTGTCTGCTGCTATCATGGGTGCCCCTGGCTGAGGTCAGCCAGGGGCGCAAAGGCAAAACTGGGAATGGCTCCCCGAGTCAATCCCTCTTTTATGGTTTCTAAAAATAGAGTCAGTCCTGCCTAGAACATGGGGCGAGTGTACTAGAGAAGCAGTGTATCAGAGAGCACAGCTGCTCCGTGTCAGATCTCGCAGAAATGATGAGCTACATGCCATTCACAGGGGGTGCCCCTGCAACAACCCCACCCGTTGCTTCCCTCGTCCCCCAACTTTCCTGGGCTACCGTGGCAGTGTCCCCCCCATTTGTGTCATGAAGTTATAAAGAATGCAGGAATAAGAAACAGTGACTTGTTAGTGAGATAAAATGAGGGGGAGGCAGCCTCCCGGTGCTATGACAGTCCAGGCAGGACATTAAGCAGTGCGGGGGAGAGAAGCCCAGCATGCCGCTGCTATGACAGTCCAGGCAGGACAGAATCTTTTCTTTACACATGAAAGGGAGGGGGCTGATGGAGCTCAGTCCCCAGTTGCTATGATGAGGACGGTTACCAGCTGTTCTCTACCATCTATTGGGAATGACCGAGAATCATTCCTATTTTCACCCAGGCGCCCCCAGCCAGGCTCACCTGAAGCCAGCCAGGAGCACTCACGGGTTGATAACAAGGACGGCTACCAGTCCTACTGCACCGTCTGCCACCGGGCAGGGGAAAGGAGTGGATACTGCTCTTCACTGCTGCAGCATCGCATCTACCAGAAGCATTCAGTAGACATAGGGTGACATTGAAAGAAGTCAAGAAACGATTTCTTTACCTTTTCTTTCATGTGGTGGGGAGGGAGTAAATTGACGAGCTATTCCCTGAACCAAGCCGAACAATGTGTTTGAACCTACAGGCATTGGGAGCTCAGCCAAGAATGCAAATACTTTTCGGAGACTGCTGGGGACTGTGGGGTAGCTGGAGTCCTCAGTACCCCTTGCCTCCCTCCATGAGCGTCCATTTGAGTCTCTGGCTTCCCGTTACGCTTGTCACGCAGCACTGTGTAGCTTGTAGATTTTTTTTTCCAAACGCTTTGGCATTTCGTCTTCTGTAACAGAGCTTTGATAGAACAGATTTGTTTCCCCATACAGCGATCAGATCCAGTATCTCCCGTATGGACTGGAGCTCTTTTTGGATTTGGGACTGCATTGCCACCTGTGCTGATCAGAGCTCCACGCTGGGCAAACAGGAAATGAAAATCAAAATTTCGCGGGGCTTTTCCTGTTTACCTGGCCACTGCATCCGAGTTCAGATTGCTGTCCAGAGCGGTCACAGTGGTGCACTGTGGGATACCGCCTGGAGGCCAATATCGTCGATTTGCAGCCACACTAACCCTAATCCAATACAGTAATACCGATTTTAGCGCTACTCCTCTCGTTGGGGAGAAGTGCAGAAACCGATTTAAAGAGCCCTTTAAAGAGCCTTTTAAAGAGCACTGCTAAAATTGGTTTAAACGCGTAATGTAGACCAAGCCATAGACTTGCTGGTCATACAAGGTGCAGAGGTCCCTGACAAATGGTCTACTCTCCTTCAATAGGCAAGCTGAGAATAGCATTGTGCTTGCTGAGCATAGAAGACAAATGAGAGTTGAGAGAAAGCATAGTGGATGGGCCTCTATTTCACATTTATCTAAGGTGACAAGATGGCTCGATTTTTATAGGGACAGTCCTGACTTTTGGTGCTAATGACTATATGTTATAGTAATTCATGACAGCGTGGATTTGATTTAAATCAAATTGATTTAAATCATGATTTAAATCACTAATCAGGAAGACTCAATTTAATCATGGATTTCTACATAAAAGTACATTCTTGTTGGTTGTTATAACCTTAATACATATTCTTCACAACTCAGAGATAGATGTAGGCTTCATTTTTAGAAGGTACACACTATACATTTTTAAAGTGATTTATTTTGAAAACTTTTCAGATTAGTTTTACAGCTATATCAGAAAATGAATGATTGTTTGGTTATTTCATTTACCAAAAGTAATTGAAGCAGATATTTATGAAGTCATTGGGAGGTGAACTATCTACATTATTTGGAGGATTTTCTTGCCATGCTGTATTAGGAGGAGAACATCAGACAAATATTTAAATTGTTTTATTTAACTAAAACAACAATGTTATGTATTCTGGATTTTTTTCTTCAACAGCAGACAATATTTTAACAAAAGAAGCATATGAATTTTTAAATTTAGTTAAATATTCAATTTTTTAAAATCAGGTTTGTTTTTGTTAACATATTGTTTTTAACTAAAATAGTTAAATGAAATTTAAAAATAATTAAATAAACGATGTCAGTGAGGCCAACATGAGAAACTTAAAACTATTGGTTTCTGCAGCTAACTCAGTCATCTTCACCTTCATTTTCCTGTTTGTTCATAATCTGGAAAAGAAAAACAAGCTTTTCTGCTTTTTCAGGTCCCAAACGATTTCTCAATTTGGAATGAATTAGTCTTAAGGATGAAAATATACTTTTTATGCCAGCAGAAGAAGCTACTGCTGTTAAAAGTGAAATTATCACTTCAACAGTCTCTGAATCCAAGTGCTTAAGTGACTTCCACCCATTCACTGGTGTGACTTTCTTTAAAACATTATCAGCAAACATAGATTTCTTGAATGGTTTTTATTCCCAAACTGGGTCTCTTTTATGGCCTGCTGCCATTATAGGTTTTCCCTTCTAGTGAGAGAATGGTATGGTAGATCTCAAATCAATGAACGCTACACCCCAGAAAGGCCTCCAGACTTCTTGAATATGCTGCTTAAACTGTTTCACTTTTGTTTCTACTGCCTGTCCCTCCCTTCCCCCATTTATCTCCAGATTTCTTCTCCTTGTCAGATCTATTCTGCCCCCAACAATCTTCTATTCATTGAACTTTTTGAAACTTTGCACTTTTAGAAAGAGGTAAGGGATTGACTCTGTGTACACAAATTTGCAGAGGGACAATAGAGTTGAGGTCTGTTATTTCTCACCTCTGTATATAATTTATTTTATTTTAAAACATTTTTGCTGTTAACAAGCATGTTATCTCTGGAGACACAAATCTGCAGTTTGAGAACTGCAAAACTCAGCATCTCCGATGGTATCTTCTAGACTGAGTACTGAGTCCCATTGGGTAGGTAGAAAGATTAACCTAAATAATCTATACAAAAGCCCCTGAAGCCCAATAAAACTGAGTCCCTAATCCATCAACTATTGGAACTCATTTATAAAGCTTTCCTTAAACATTACATGAATATATTGTCTCATAGTATAGAATTAGAATTTATAATCCCTACTCCATGATGAGATATCTTTGAGCTATATTGTATCTTAATTAAAACTATCTTTAGATAAGTTTTTTCCTCAAAACACATTTTATTTAAAAAATCTGGTTTAAATTTTAAAAATCCAATTTAAATAAAAATATCTGATTTTTTAATTTTTTTTTTAAATCATTGATTTTTATCCACCCTGCTTCATGATGAAGTGCCTTTCTCATGGACACTGTAACAGCTCTGTCCCAGTGTGTAAGACATTTCACAAACCATCAATTTCATTAGTGTTACTACTTTGTCCCCTTCTTCTTACATCCAATAAGCAAAAAGCCTTTTAAAAAGCTCCCCAGTGTTTTGGCAAAAGTAAATTCATTGGCTCTGAAGATAAGTCTGTATCTAGTGTTAAGTCTATATTTTCAGAATTTTAAGCACTATCCCTGCTCTGTGGCCAAGAGTCAACACTGCAAATTGCATTTTGCCCCAGGACCATAATATATCTTCTACAGAATTAATATAGAAAACCAAGTTCTGTCTTAATGCATTTGTTTACGTTTGGAAATCCTAATGTACTAGTGTAGTCTAATTTATATTTATATTTGTAAGACTGTTACTATTGTTTAGAAGCTATCATTGCTTTTTAATTTTTTTTTAGTTTTTTGTGCCGGAGTGTTATAGACTAATACAGTGTAAAAAAAGAGATAGGAATATATTTTAATGAGGTTCTCAAATCCTGACCAAGTTTAATTATAGCATGCTAACATCTTTGACAGAAAGAGCTGAAGTTGGTTGTATCAACAAAATGGAATTTGACGTGTTACAGGCTCTAGCACCCATTTGAAGGCAGTATGTAACTATTATAGAGAACATCTGGATGGTGAGGGAATATTACTACCATCTCACTACCAATGGATGATGGAAAACATCTACCTCTTTCAGCCTACCTTTAGAGACAACCTCCGAGATGTGTCCTCTGAGACAGATTACTCTCATTTATCTCATCAGGCAATCTAAGCACAACCTAAACTGGCATAGAAATAATGTTGGGGCTTGTGGGCACACGAGTAATTATGCAGCACCTTTTAAAACCTAAAATTAGAGACTAGATACTTTGGTATTTTCCTGTTTATACACTCATGGTATGGCCTCTCAAAATTCCTGATCTACCTGTGAATACTTCAGACTCTTTGCTGCTTTTTCAGATGGTTAGTGGCTGCCATGTTTTTACATTACTACTGGAAATGCACATTCCATTGGACCCATAACGGTAGGGGTAGTCAATTATTTTTTGTTAGGGTCCAAATTTCTAGGGTAAGGTATAGTCAATGTCCAGACTCCAGAGAACATAATTAAAAAAATAGCAATACTTATCATAAGTAAATAAAGATTTTGGAGTTTGTTCAAAAACATTTGGTGGTCTGGATTTGGGTCATGGTCTGCCTATTGACTATCCCTGCATTACAGTATGTCACTGAAACTATTCATGTTAGTAAGCACGAGGCCTGGTATTGAGTGTTTGTAAGATGTGGCCCTAAATTCCTGCAAATGTGTGATTAAAAAAAAACACTTTTAGAAAAGTGATCCAAGAAGGAAAGCTGTGGAGTCTTGGTAACGCAAGATCTATGAAATTCCTTTCTGTGGATATTTATTTCTTAGCAGAATGCTGACTTTGGTGCTGACATTTACCAAGCCATGTGTGCTGTGGAAGCTGCGTCCATGTACTGTCAGATTCCAGCGTCTTCACTAGTCATGCTTATGGTGTGACCTGACTTCTTGCTTTCACAGACTACACTTTCCTGTATCCCTCAGGGCTTTGTGGTTCTTAATCCCAAAGGGGGCAGTAATATCAATGCCATATATTAGGAGATTATCCATTACTTCAAATAAGCCTGCTGAGTTGCAGTTTTTTTCCAGTCCCAATCAATTAAAATCTTAAAAGTACTGTTGGGGAAGAGGGAGTTTGCGAGAGCAATAAGTGCTGGCTGTAGACATGTTTGATTTTCACAAGTTACTCAGGACCCAGTCCTGTAAATTTACTAACCTGCATAGTCCCATTGAAGTCAACAGGACACCTCTTGACAGTAAGTACTATGGCCCTGATTTAGAATAATAGAATATCAGGGTTGGAAGGGACCTCAAGAGGTCATCTAGTCCAATCCCCTGCTCAAAGCAGGACTAAACACCAACTAAATCATCCCAGCCAAGGCTTTGTCAAGTCTGACCTTAAAAACCTCTAAGGAAGGAGATTCCACGATGTAACCCATTCCAGTGCTTCACCATCCTTCTAGTGAAAAAGTTTTTCCTAATATCTAACCTAAACCTCCCCCACTGCACCTTGAGACCATTACTCCTTGTTCTGTCATCTAGTACCACTGAGAACAGTCTAGATCCATCCTCTTTGGAACCCCCTTTCAGGTAGTTGAAAGCAGCTATCAAATCCCCCCTCATTCTTCTCTTCTGCAGACTAAGCAATCCCAGTTCCCTCAGCCTCTCCTCATAAGTCATGTGCTCCAGCTCCCTAATCACTTTCGTAGCCCTCTGCTGGACTCTCTCCAATTTTTCCACATCCTTCTTGTAGTGGGAGCTGCGGGGGGAGGGGGCAAAACTGAACACAGTACTCCAGATGAGGCCTCACCAATGTCGAATAGAGGGGAATGATCATGTCGTTCAATCTGCTGGCAAAGCCCCTACTTATATAGCCCAAAATGCTGTTAGCCTTCTTGGCAACAAGGGCACACTGTTGACTCATATCCAGCTTCTCATCCACTGTAACTTCTAGGTCAGGGGTGGGCAAACTATGACCTGTGGGCTGCATCTGGGCCCTCAGAGCTTTGGATCCGGCCTGCGGCGCCACCAGCACCACATCACTGCGGCCCCCAGGTGGGAGTACAGAGGGCTCCATGTGTTGCCTCCAGGCACAACCCCATACAACTCCCATTGGCCTCCTTGTACACCCAGCACCCCCCTGCACTCCAACCCCCTGCCCGGAGCCCTCTCGTACACCCTGCACCCCTTCTGCACCCCAACCTCTTGCCCTGAACCTCTTCCTGCAGACCACACGCCCTCACACACCCCAACCTCCTGCCCCGGCCCTGCCTACAATCTCCTTACCCAGAAGTGGCCTTTGGCCCAAAAAGTTTGCCCACCCCTGCCCTAGGTCCTTTTCTGCAGAACTGCTGCCCAGGCATTCGGTCCCTAGTCTGTACCAGTTAATGGGATTCTTCTGTCCTAAGTGCAGAACTCTGCACTTGTCCTTGTTGAACCTCTTCAGATTTCTTTTGGCCTAATCCTCTAATTTGTCTAGGTCCCTCTGTATTCTATCCCTACCCTCCAGTGTATCTACCACTCCTTCCAGTTTAGTGTAATCTGCAAACTTGCTGAGGGTGCAGTCCTCACCATCCTCTAGATCATTAATGAAGATATTGAACAAAACCAGCCCCCAGGACTGACCCTTGGGGCACTCCGCTTGATGCTGGCTGCCAACTAGACTTGGAGCCATTGATCACCAGGGCCGTCCAGAGGGGCAATTTGCCCCAGGCTCTGGGCCCTGCAGGGGCCCCCACAAGAGTTTTTCGGGGGCCTTGGAGCGGGGTCCTTCACTCGCTCCATGGGCCCCAGAAAACTCTTGCAGGGCCTGGGTCCCCGGAGCTGCTTCTGCTCCAGGTCATCATTGGCAATTCAGCAGCAGGGGGTCCTTCCTCTCCAGGACCCACTGCTGAAGTGCCCCAAAGACCCGTGGCGGGGAGTCCTTCTGGCACTTTGGCGGCGGGTCCCGTGTCGGGTCTTCAGCCCTGCCGCCGAAGACCCCAGGCCCCCTGAATCATCTGGGCGTATCAAAAGCTTTGCTAAAGTCTAGGAATAACATGTCCACTGCTTTCCCCTCATCCACAGAGCCAGTTATCTCGTCATAGAAGGCAATTAGGTTAGTCAGGCATTACTTGCCCATGGTGAATTTAGGAAAGAACTTAAGCATGTACCGAACTTTAAGCACATAAGTAGACCCATTGACTTAATTGTAGTCCCGTTGGGCTAGGTGCTGTACAGTCATATAGTAACAGATATTTTTGTAAGCCCTTAAGAGCTTCCACACTGCATACAAAAGATAAAGTCATAAGATCCCCCTTTTGCAGAAGGGAACTGAGGCACTGTCAGATCAAGGGTACAATTTTCAAACAAATCTACGTCCACTTTCAAAAATTATTTTGGTACTTTGGAACCTAAATCCAACTGACTTTCAATGAGGCTCCTAACTGGCTAAGTCACTTCTGAAAATGGGACATTGGCTCCTAAGTCATTGAGGGCCAGATTTTTAAAGCTATTTAGTTGCCTAAAGATGCAGATAGGTTCTTAGTAGGATTTTCAAAGGCACTTAGTTGTCCGTGGGAGTTAGGTTCCATGGTGCATTTAAAAATCCCATTAGGTGCCCTATCTGTTTCTTTAGGTACCTCAATACCTTTAAAATTCTAGCTACTAGGTACTTTTGAAAAAAACACTCTAAATGATTTGCCCCAGATCACAAAGAGTCTGTGGTAATGCCAACATTTGATCCCAAATCATCTGAGCCCCAATCTACAGCCTTACTCATAAACAATCCTTTCTTTATAGGTTCTCTGTACTAATTTCAGTACTAATATCTTGGTAGGTTTACTTTTAATTTAAAGTGATGGACAGTCAGCTTTTTTCAAGTTTATACTATAAATGTTATCATTCAAATGTTATTGCCCGATTTTCTATAGTGGGATAAGAGTGAGATTAAATGGTGGTGACCTTAAAGCCCAATTTAAATCAGTCTTTCATAATCCATAATAGTCCTCGTTCAAAATGAGATGTGGTGTGAGAAAATACTTTTGATCTACCAACTATGTAAATCCCTGACTGCCGTATCATTATTAATGGAAGGCCCTGTTCCAGGACACTGCAAAACGATCCAGCTCGTTTACATTTCTTATTAAAAACAATTGATATAAAGAATTTGAAATTTATCTTGCATTCTAAGGCCAAACTTCAACAATGTCAGCTTGTTCTCACCATTAAATTCTTCTTCTTGTGAAAGAATATACAGAAAATATGATGGACTTTTTAATAAATAAAGCATCCTTATGTGCACCATGAGGTCAAAATTCATTTTGATTCTCATGCATTTCCAAGGCGTATTCTGCACTGGTTACTTATTCACAATTTACACTGGACAGCAGTGGAACAAGGCTGCAATCCAGCAAAGTGTTGAAGCATGCATTTAACTTCAAGCATGTGCACAGTCCTATTGAATTTCATGAAGAGTACACACATGCTTAAAGGTGTACATGTGCTTAAGTGCTTTGCTGGATCAGGGTCTACGTACAGAACAAGTGCAGTAGCAAGCTGGACTGTAATAAGCCATAGTAAGGAATAGAGAGTTGTCTTTTAAGCTACTAAGCAAAGAATCTATTGCTACATGATCATGGCTAGTGCAATTTTTGCAAATGCTTTTGCAAATAACTACAATATTACCAAGCATAGGGAATCCTGTGAATGTTTTGTTAACATCAGCTGTTCCCAAAGACAGAATCTTAACATTTTAATGGTGAATACTGTCAAGAAACAGAAGCACATGCTTGAAGGAGAGAGAACCAGATGGTGGATGAATAGTGAGAACAGTTGACCTCATGAGATTTTTACCATTCTCATCCAGAATCTCATGAGAACAGTGTAAGAATAAGTTTTATCAAGTTTCTAGCATGGGAATGCTTAGGCAAGGGATTTTAATATGGGTGCATTTATACTAATGTATAAACAATGCCAATTCTGAGCTAGATCCATCCAGAAGACTGAGCAGAGTCAAACTGAACAAGGTCCTTATTCAGTTAATAAAGGTGTGATGCCTTTTCTCTTGACTCGTGAGTGTTTAAGGCCTGATCCAGTCTTACTAAAATCAGTGGAAAGATTCCCATAGACTTCAATGGAACTTGGAACATTACAAACAGGTCATGAATTTCAATGCCATTAAATCCTTTGCTTCTTTCCATTCCAAACCCTAACCTCGGTCTAATCTAGACTCAAACACTTTGGGCCAAATTCTCTGCTGGTGTAAAGTGGCAGAGTCCAGACCATCTCTAACTGAAAACTTGCTTTAGCATGATTGTTACCCTTGCCTGTCTTGCCAGTTAGAGGGGACTCAAGGAAAGGATTTGCAAATCAGCAGAAAATCAAATCTAGTCAGGCTTTCACTTTCTTTCCATATAAAAAGCCCTTTTTGGGCAATGAGGATGTAAGGGTAGAATAATAGAACAGTCTGCCGAATAAAACTAAAACTCCCTTTCCTGCTTGTATGGAACCATTTGAACTGCTTCAGTGGCTGTTTCAAAGCACCTATAAAGGTACTGTCTTATTGTGTGAGGATACCTGAGAGAGCAATAGTCATGGGTTTTTCCACAGAAGTGTTACAAGTGAATGACAGGTTCGCATGGCAGTAACACTAAACATTATGGTGAAGGCCTTTATCCAGAAGCCAAGTTTACAGATTTCCCAAAGACATTAAACAAACACTGTAACTTTTTAACATAAACACAATTAACTAACATAAATATTTACCCAATTTCCTTTTCACGCTGTGTATATATCTCAGTGTATGACTCAGAGTTTGTTGTTACAAACCTGCTTCAGAAGATTACTATCAATGTGTGAGTTTATCAATAATTAATTTTTTTCTGGAGCCAACAACTACCTTACTTAGATAGCAGAGCTGTTCCTGGCATGATCCCAAGCCCATGGAAAGCAGCAGAGGGTCCCATTGATTTCAGTGGGCTTTCAATCAGGTCCTTAGGAACTTTGCTGATATGCTAGGTGCTGACAGCTATCTTCAGCGTTCAAGAGCACAGGATCTTTCTTCTGACCATACTGAAGAATGCAGCACTCTATTAGAACAATAGAAACCTTTGTAATATGAGGAAAAATGTGGATTGAGTTGTATATACACCACTTTCTCTGGGAGGCCCTCAAAGCATTTTACTCCTGTTATTTGTGTTAGAGTGGTCCATAGAGACCTCAACTGAGATTGAGGCCTCAGTGTGCTAAACACTGTATATGCACATAGTGAGAGGCAGCTCCTGCCCCAAAGAGCTTACAATCCAAATAGACAAAACAAACAAGGGAAATACTATTGTTCCTATATTAGAGATAAGGAACTGAAGCACAAAGAGATGAAGTGAAATTCTGGCCCTATCAAAGTCAGTGGCAAAATTCCCATTGACTTTAGTGAGGCCATGATTTTCCTTAAGTCACTTGCCCAACATCCCACAGAAAGCAGCAGGGTGAACCTCAAAGTCCTGAGTCCCAGTTGAGCTCCTTGACCACAAGACCATCTTTCTTCTTGTGCAAGCATTGTTGAATTTAGTCTCACAACACCCCAGTGAGGCAGATCCCCATTTTGAAGATGTGGAAACTGAGGCATAGAATTCAAATGACTCATTCTGTGTCACAATAACAAGACAATTCTCCCTGCTCTCTTTCCACTCATGTATGTATTCTCTGCTTTCTGTCTCAACATTTACCAGATGCTTTATTCATGTAGGCAAATTCTGGGTAAGTAGAAGTTAAATTCTTTCCATCAACGGATTATCAACCCTTTCTTCATATTTCTTAGCACTTCATGGCATCTGTAATAATCATAACATTACTTAAGTCTGGCTTTTGTTGATGTTTTTTAATCAAATCAGTGCTCTAAAACAACAGTAATTGTGTGATAACCACAGTGGCTCTTGCATATGCCAGCATGATGTGGAAACATCTAAAATTCAAGCTTAGTTAGATATCCTCTCTTCCTCCCATGGTTATCAGTAACTTCATCTTGTCGTTCCTGTTTTCCTTATCCTGTCAGGCAAGTAGTGAAACATTATGAAAGAGACATTTTACAGTTAATGATCATGGTATATATAATAGTCTCTTGATAACACATTTGGTGTATTATTGCTTCACATTCACCAGAAGGAGCCTCCGTGCTGAGGAAAGATTGAGGGAGAGAACTTCAGTCATGGATGAAACTTGAAAGATAAACTAGCATCTAAACCTCTGTATCTTCAAATAGGGCCAATAAATAATTATGCTTTGTGCTTAACGAGCCTCATTGATAAAAGGAGCTCCAAAATTTTTAACCATTAATTATTTAACTCTTCTCACACAGCATGCAGATTCACTATGCAACAGCTGAATATAACTATTTCAGACATGAGTGAAGCTAGTTAACTTGATTTACAGGTTGCATGATTTAATCAAGGTCATTCAAGAAGACCGTGCCAACCTGGCAATAAAAATAGTGAATCCCGGTTCCCTGCTCTAAACAATAGAAGCAGGTGTCTTTTTTGATATCTCCATTGACAGTGTCAAAGAATAATAAACTATTAATAATAAAGAAATTGCTTAGCTAGGTGACAGTTTGTGTGAGATGATCATTTTCCTATTAGCAACTGGACCGAAATGACCAACACATTTAATATTGGCAACCAAACACTCATCAAGTAACAACTTTCAGCTACTTCCCATCGGAGCTGGAGCTGAGCCAGTGACCCAGAAGTGAAAGATTCCAAATTTAATTACTGAATGGGAACCTGTTTTTGCTGCTTATGCAAATAATTCTCTGTATAGCTGTCATAAACAGATAGCTAAGGGTTAATGTCTCTTTCACCTGAAGCACCTGACCAGAGGACCAATCAGGAAACCGGATTTTTTCAACTTTGGGTGGAGGGAATTGAGTGTCTGGGTCTTTTGTCTGTCTGCCTGCTTTCTCTGAGCTTTGGAGAAGTAGTTTCTACTTTCTAGTCTTCTGTTTCTAAGTGTAAGGACAAAGAGATCAGATAGTAAGTTATATGGTTTCTTTTCTGTGGTATTTGCATGAATATAAGTGCTGGAGTGCTTTAATTTGTATTCTTTTTGAATAAGGCTGTTTATTCAATATTCTTTTAAGCAATTGACCCTGTATTGTATCATCTTAATACAGAGAGACCATTTGTATGTATTTTTCTTTCTTTTTATATAAAGCTTTCTTTTAAGACCTGTTGGAGTTTTTCTTTACTTCAGGGAAATTGAGTCTGTACTCACCAGGGAATTGGTGGGAGGAAGAAATCAGGGGGGAGATCTGTGTGTTGGATTTGCTAGCCTGATTTTGGAAGGGAAAAAGGATTATTTCCCTCTGTTTTGAGACTCAAGGGATTTGGGTCTTGGGGTCCCCAGGGAAGGTTTTCCAGGGGGACCAGAGTGCCCCAAAACACTCTAATTTTTTGGGTGGTGGCAGCAGGTACCAGGTCCAAGCTGGTAACTAAGCTTGGAGGTTTTCATGCTAACCCCCATATTTTGGACGCTAAGGTCCAAATCTGGGACTAAGGTTATGACAATAGCTTGCTCATCAGATAGATCAGAGCAGTAGATAATTTGCTGCCAGCATCTCTCCCATCTTTGACTGACAAGAAGGGGCAACAAATCTCTTTTGCAGCAGTTTCACACATGCACACTTAGTGATTGAGAGGGGGAAGTATTATCTAGTAAGGGGTACCCTGAGAAAGCATCTAGTGATCCCAGAAATTCTAGATGGAGGCCCTTGCTAGTGGTAGCACTGTGTTACTTTTAAGATGGACCCCTAACTAGTTGAACTTAGCCCTAGTTGCTGCCAACAACACCTGGCAGAAGGATTACACTTATTTACCTACCTCACATGGTGCTATGAGGTCTAATTAGAAAATAGACTTGCTTCACGTTGCTGGTGGAGGCGAGTGCATTTTGCACCCCTCTGTGCCCACAAGGGAAGCAGTGCCAGAGGAGGAATTCAACTCCTAGCTAGACAGAAGGCGGCAGCACCTTTTCCCACCTTGGAAGACCTTCAGGAGTAGGCTACCTCTGAGAAATACTGTCAGTCCATTTCCTGGCTGCCCCAGTCCTGCCTCCTTCTTGCCTGACCCCAGCCACTCTGAGCTGAGCTGGCTTTAGAGCCCTCCATTCAAAGGGTGTTGAAGTTAATTCAGTCTCCTGAGTTGGACAGATTTTTTGTCACCTGTGCATACACCTTGAGTTCTGCCAACAGAGCAAATCAAACCCATTGTTCATTTGGAACATGACAAGTGCTATATAACCCCTTTTTTGAGCATGTCTGCAGTGTTTATCAAGCTGCTGAATGTCACCAACCATCAGTTAAAATAAAACACACATATAGTCAATGTATACTGTGTATTACATGATAGAGATTAAATTCAAGTTTCATGAGTCCACTCAAGGGCTGTCACTTCTTTTAGTGTAAAAAGTATTTGTAAAACATGCATAAATACAGGAAATAATTATATTTGTATGTAGTTCACAAATTGTCACACATGCAATTAAGGAAATCAATGATCTCCTATGATTCTGTAATTTGTCACACAGATTCAGAGATTGGGTAGGTAAAGGACTGTCCACATAGAATCTATCTAGAAAAATGTGAAAGTGAAAGGAAATGATTGCTAGGATTGTAATAACCATCTCCCTATTAGGGTGACCAGATGTCCCGATTTTATAGGGACAGTCTCGATTTTTGGGTCTTTTTCTTAAATAGTCTCCTATTACCTCCCACCCGCTGTCCCTATTTTTCACATTTCTGTCTGGTCACTCTACTCCCTATTGTCTGCCAAATTGACCTTGCCAATATACAGAGCTTGGTGGAGTCAGTGACAACTATGGGATGCTCAGCACTTAAGAAAATCAGGCCACTTTTTAGGTGCAAAATATGGCCATGAGTTCCTAACTTTAGGCACTTATTTTTTAAAATTTTGGTCTATGGATGCCTAGTCACCCATATCTGTGAAGGTGTAGAGAAGGGCTTTGGGAAGAAGTGTATGCTCCTGCTGGGTTAATAACATTAAGTAGTAAACCATTAAAAATTGCCTGTCATAGTCATGTGCACACAAATGGCCTGATCCAAAGCCTGTTGAAGACATTGCAAGTCTTCAATTGCATGAATAAATGAGCAATCATAACAGAAGCAGAAGTAAGATAGAGTCTTCATCTTCCAGAAAGGCTTGTTTATGCAGATGCTAGGGAACAGCCCTAAAATGAGCACAACTAACATAACGTCAGCTTTGCAACCTAGTACTGCAAGTAGTAATGGACCACAGGAGACTGCTGCACAGAAACATTAGTCTAATTTGCACAATTTGTCTGGGA
The DNA here is from genome assembly GCF_025201925.1 of Gopherus flavomarginatus. Classification (NCBI taxonomy): domain Eukaryota; kingdom Metazoa; phylum Chordata; order Testudines; family Testudinidae; genus Gopherus; species Gopherus flavomarginatus. The sequence continues at coordinate 72,185,396 of NC_066624.1, read as the reverse complement.
AATAAATTATTGTAAGAGATTGACCTGAAATAGTGGGAAACTTGGAAGACCACTTGAACTTGTGAGAATTCCAGCATCTTACTTAGTTGAACTTTTGAGAGATCAGCTGTATTTACTAGGTTTTGGCCACACCCGAATCTGAATCAGGAAATAGATCTTGTATGTATATGCTTGGGAACCAAAGCAGTAGACATAGGTCTGGATCTGGTGATTTGACTCCAAACTGCCTTCTCCATACCTGTCCATATTTGAACGAGTTTGGTTTTGAGCTCCTGATATTGACTCATTCATATAGTTAACTCAACCGTAAAAGTAGCTATAGTGCTTATGTACCTTACAAGCCTGCTCTGGGAATTGTATTTACAGTAATTAATCCTGGAAAAATCCTTTGAAATCACTGAAAGAAAACTTCTAAATAAATCAGAGAATTATTACACTAATGCCAATTTTATGTAGATCAAACATATTGTGAATGATATGTTTCTGGATCCACTATTATGATTACTTTCTGCTCTCACATGCCGTCTGATTTTGCAGGAAGAAAAATATTGTGTGTGATTGTAGAATCTCCAATATCAGTGTGATGCTAGGAAGTTGCAAACTCGTCTAAGCCAAAAATGTAAATCTACCAGACCTCCCAAGAATACCAGAAAGAATCTCTTTCTCTCCTATAAAGGGTGGGAGAGATAAGATCACCTCTTCTCTTATATGGGAGATCAATCCTCCTGCTTTTGTCCTAAAGGAATATCCTTAATTCAGTTGCATCTTCAAAGGGAGAATTGGCTCTCTGGATTCTTTTGTGTTTGTATCTAAATAAAAATAAGTGCATACTGAGCCTTGAAACTGCGGATGGCCCCATGCATTTTATCTGTACTCTTTGAAAAAATGTTTTAGCTTTGTGACATTTTAAATTAGTTTCACTAGTGAGGAAATCAAAATGTGTCATCTCTTTAAGAGCCAAGAGAGAGCTTTCTTAGGAAAAAGATCATCCCAAACCATTACACGACTTATAGGAATCCTCAGTCATTCCTTACAGATCTTTATGGGGAAATGCTCTTTAGGAAATAGAATCTCACATATGAACAAACACATGTTTAAGGTATCTGTTTCAGCTTTTCAGGGAGAGTTCCCATATGATACTGCTAAGAATAAAGAACTAACTGCACCACTATTCCCAAGAGCCAGAACCAATGTAGGAAGTAGCATTTGCCAAATATGCTATGATGCAGGAGAAGAAAGGTCACTCCAACTCTATGCATTCTATGACTCTTCCGTTCTTCCATCTGCAGGAGCAGGCTGCTCACTGTTGTCGCCTGTCTGGGTTTGCTGTGGATGTCACCTATGCACTGGTCATATTTAGTGTCAGTAATTGCCCTTTGAACTAAACCCAGTGGCCAAAATAGTCTATTACATGATAATATAATTAAAGACCCTATTGTAATTCTGATAATGCTGCCCTCTGTCATTTAAGAGTTGGGAACCTTGACTCTGAACTCCTTGACTTCTGGCTTTTGTTCAGTCCTAATATTACATTAATGTAGACTTTTACATTTACTTTCCACTGGTTTTTTTAAATATGACAATAGGATTATATTTTTAAAATGTTAAGGAGTTTGGACCCAGGAGTGATCATTGAAGGACTCATCTTTGGGGATTTACATCCCCATCATCATGTATTTGGGAGGAAATGTGTAAACATTATGCTATCCTGTCTAGTACAGCTATTTAACATGATACCAGTACTTGGAGCTGAAAGATCAACTGAGTGAATACCAAACATAAAACTTTGGGAGTCATGCCAAACCATAACAACCTGAGAAACATAAAATGGTCTAAGTTAGAAGAACATCTCCTACAATTTGGCATTTGAATAGTATAGTTCATTATCTGCAGAATGTGGAAAATTTACTTAATTACATTAATATTATAGTTGTTTTATATGTGATGCTCTTCCATCCTCTAGGCATCCATACATGAGCTATTCTTTGCTGCATCTGGCTCTGATTCAAAAGTTGGTCCCGATGAGTTCCTCACGTTACCTCTATCCCTATTTCTTTCTTCTGGGCCACCATTACTTTTCTGGTATTGACCTTGTCCCACAACACATCAGCAGCTACAAATGTAACTCTTCAATTCTGGCTGCAGAGAGTGAGGTGAATGATAAGCATGAGCCATCTCTATATACCGTATCTTGCAGTACAGTTTGGTGAATCATCTGGCAGGGAGGTTACTTAGGGAGGTGCAACATACTCAGCCTCTGGTAAGCACCTTTAACTCCCTCCTTAAGACAGAATCCAAAGGCCATGCTTCACTGTAGAGTCTTTGCTGCAGCAGCTCAGTGTCTTGTCACCAAGCCACTAGCCCAGAAACGTTTTTAGTTTTTTTCCATATTAAATTAAGTTAACTTCATATTAACTTAATCGTAATCCCTTGTGTACAGTCAAATCATAGAAATGTCAGGCTGGAAGGGACCTTTGAAAGGTCTTCAAATCCTGCCCCCTGTGCTGAGGTAGGACCGAGTAAACCTAGGCCATCCCTGACAGGTGATTATCCAACTTGTTCTTAAAAACCTACAGGAACTGAGATTCCAGTCTCTGTCGGAATCCCATTGTACAGTTTAACTACCCTTCTAGTCGAAAATAATATCTAACCTTAATCTGCCTTGCTGCAGATGGTACCCAATACTTCTTGACCTGCCTTCTGTGGACATGGAGAACAAATGATCCCTGACATCTTTATAACAACCCTTAACATATTTGAAGACTGTTATCAGATCTCCCTTTTAATCTTCTTTTCTCAAAACTGACCATGCCCAATTTTTGAACCTTTCCTCATAAATCAAGTTTTCTAAACCTTTTATCATTTTTGTTGCTCTCCTCTAGACTCTCTCCAATTATCTACATCTTTCCTAAAGTTGGGTGCCTAGAACTGGACACAGTACTCCAACTGTGGCCTCACCAGTGCTGAGCAGAATATGACAATTACCTGCTTTGTTTTACATACAACACACCTGTTAATACATCCTAGAATGATATTAGCATTTTTTGGTACTGTGTCACATTGTTGGCTCATATTCAATTTGTGATCCACTGTAGCTCTCAGATCCTTTTCAGCAGTATGATCACCTAGCAGGTTATTCCCCATTTTGTAGTTGTGCATTTGATTTTTCCTTCCTAAGTGAAGTACCTTGTAGTTGTCTTACTGAATTTCATCTTGTTAATTTCAGACCAACTCTGTGATATATTAAGGTCCTTTTGAATTCTAATTCTGTCCTCCAAAGTGCTTGCAATGCCTCCCAGCTTGGTGTCATCTGCAAATTTTATAAGCATACTCTGCACTCATTAATCTGAGTCATTCATGAAAATAGTGAATCGTACTGGACCCAAGACCCCTGAAAGATCCCACTAGATACACCTTCGAGGTTTGACAGCAAAACATTGATAACTGCTCTGTGAGTAGTTCCTGCCTCTAGCTAATACTTGAGAGGAAGACTAACTCTTCCTCCTCCTTCTCTCGCTCTCTCTCTCTCTCTCTCTCTCACACACACACACACACACACACACACACACACACACACACACACACATCTTGCAAAGTATATATATCTGCTGGCAAATAGCCTTCCCAAGTTATGCTCTGAACTATCACAGTTGGTAGCCCTTGTAATTTCTATAATCATTAGTGTATTTACTGATGCTATTCGTAGTCATATACTCAGAGGGATACATACGTACCTGACAAACTTTGTGCAGCCAAACTGCCTTTATTTGAGTTGCATCAGATACAAATCGGGCCTTGAGTTCCAAAGCTTCTGTTGGCTTAGAAGAATCATCATGAGGGCATGTGTAAGCAAACTTATATTTGTACACAAAAACTAGCACCACTTTATTAAATGACTACTTATGCTAGAATGTAACAATATTTCAGTTCTGATGTTATCTTGACCATTCAATTATTTTAAATTAGATGATGTTTTAAGGGTCACCTTACATTACTCAGGACCAAATTATGCACAGATGTTTTGGGTTTGTTATTTCTGACAGGGCTAACCCACTGCCTTTACAAGGTATAAGTGAGCACAAAATTTGTCCTACTAAAGGCCCAGTCCACAGCCACTGAAATCAATGGAAAAAACACTCATTGACGTTGGGGCACATTGTTTCTAAATGAGCACATACTTTGTTTTAACCCTACCTAAATTAGGATATGTCTAATAACAGCATCATCACTTAAAACGAATTGTATTACTGTACTAATGTATTTTGAAAGGTGCTTTCTTCTATGTTAAAGAATGTGGATAGATATAGTAACCCTTTCAATAATAATAATAATAATAATAAATATTCATTGCCTGGGCACTAGAGTGATAGGCAGTGTCTAAATAAAAAGATAAAGAGAGAACAACATCTTAAATAGAACCTTAATTAAAATGTTACTCCAACATCAAACTATTGAATAACATGTAATCCACCAGATTATTGAATATAAAACACTTATTTTCTCTGACCTGGATTGTAACCATTTTTAATGATGTATTTTGTTTTATTATAAAGATGTGAAGGGAAAAGCTTACCTGTATATTGTTTAGTCTGAAGCAGAACTATAACTGGAACATTATTTGTAACTCTGAAATTGAGTAGGTATCATATTTTTGTATTATATTCCCTCGTCTCACAACTAAAAGTTTGCAAAACTTCATAGAAGTCACTATGATATATATTCCACTGTCTCTTCTGCCCTCTTATGGAACTACTCATATACATTAAGGACCTGATTTCAATGGGAGTTAGATCAACCATCGTATTTTCAGGCAATGGGTGACAACTGGGTTTTGTAAAAAAAACAACAACCCCAAACCCCACCCTGTTTTGAGCATCATATAGAAGATGATGTAAGTACTATTGGAAGTAATAGTTGTTCTTACACATGCTGGCTAGGACTAAATAACCAATGCCAAATACATTTGCATTATTTTTGGTGTTTGTGTTGTGCTGCTTATGGGCTGTGGTTATTTCCACATCTTTTTCTGACGAATGCTGTATATGTTTGGTACTGCATGCAGCTGCTACCATCTTCCCAGCCAAATGATGTCTAGAGTTTTAAAAGTAGACCACAGTTCATCAGGTTTGTAAACTGAAAGGTCCTAAATAACTGTCAAGTTCCTAAGTTCCAAATGTATCATCGTCAGAATCACTCTCCTTTGCTTATCGTTGTATGAAACTTATTTCACAGCCTACCCCTTCCCAAATTTATCCCACAGCACAAATAGAAAAACACAGTTGTTTGAGCACCCTCTTTGGTTCTGATAAATCTGCTGGTTAGAATATATAGCTTCCTAAATGTCATCACTTTTTTAAAATGCATGTTACATGAATCTTGCACTATCTTTAATCACTTGGCATATGCATTGACTGCTCCTTTTTCCAGCTGACTTCTACCCCCTGCTGGACCTGCGCATCTGTGGCAAATTCAGATGGGAGAACATTAAGCAGGCACATCAAGAGGGGTTGAGAAACTTCAGACAAGTGCAGTATTATTGGAAAGCAGCATAATTTATGGGGGATTCAGTGAAGAAAACCCCCTTTGAAGCTTTTTTCCTCCATTAATCATACACAAATCATGTAAAAACTGTTCTTGCAAATGGGGCATTAAATCTCTCTTGTGTAAATGTTCCGTTTTTTTTCCTTAAAGGGATGGCATCAAATTAATTTGGTTTTAACTTTGAAAAGTTTTTATAAAATGTTAACCCAAAAGGCATCTATCCTCATATTCTTTTGTTTATTTGCAGGCTCACTGAATCTTTGCATGTCTGTCTTAAACCAAAAACTCTTTAGTACTCTGTTAAAAACAACAGAGTAAATAGCAGCTTCCCAGCATGCAAGAACAACCTGATAAAAATAAAATCTAGCAGAGCTTGATTTCAGTGTCAGACTTCCAAACAGGAGAAGAGTCCAAACAACCATTTCGGGAAAAATGGATTAAAAACATAGGAAAAATGTAGTACCTTGATTTTCACCCCAATCCCAAAATGGGCTCCATCTGGGTGGAGCACTGTACCTATTCAGAACCCCACTGAAGTCAAAGGGGCGCTGCACGAGGGCAGGGACCTGCTTGTGTGGACTTTGTTGCAGGATCAGGGCTTTAATCGGCAATTGTAAACAATAACATATCATTTGCTGATGCTTTTGCAGATTCCCTAAAATCTCTTAAATGGAATTAGGGGCCTCTTGTATGAAGGGGTAAAGTCCATCCCCCATAACACAAGGAGAAGGAGAAAGCAAAGAATTGGTCCAGTGTATTTCTATGAGGCAAGTCCTGTAGAACTTGATAGGGACTAAACTATAAAATGTGATAGGAATCTATAGAAACTATATTAAAAAGCAATAAAATGTAATAGAGATTGATTGCTTTCTAAAGGTTTATGAACTATCCTATATAATTCTATTGCAGGGATGTTATTGCCATTGAATTCTATAGGATGGCTCAAAGGTGATCATTTTCCATTATATTCTACGTGATCCTTTCATAATAGTAAGCATGCTGGAAGAATTTACCTTGGGTAGAAGTTAACGCTGAGGGACAGTGGAGAGTATAGTCTTTCTTGGACTGAAATTATGGCCTGGATGCTACAGATAATTATGTAAGTGCTTAATAATATGCGTGCGGATGGTCTCATTGAGTTCAGCAGAGCTACTCATAATAAACATAAAGTTAAGCACATGCTTATTTGTTTTCAGGATTGGGGCTTTAGCTTTTAATAATGCCATACGGAGCCAAATAATCTTGTAACAATGTGGTTGTGAATTAATGGTCTATGTTCAGCCATAAATCTGTTGTAGTTGTATCATTTTGCGCATGGTATTGTATATGGCTTACCAAAAATCTTTGCAATGGGATCATTCTCTCCCCATGCATGCGCACATGGAAACAGTATATTGTACTGTGAAAATCCCTGAATTAACTCAGTTTCTCTCTCCCTCTACCCCCTTTCACTTCCCTGCTCTGGTGCAGGTTAGGGTCCAAAGCTCATTGGAGTAGCAATTTCTGTTGCTGTTTGTTTCTACTGCATTCAGGGAGACAGGACTTTGTGCACATTTCTGTAAATTAACAAGATGACACCAAGAATACTCCTGACTCCTATCACCGATTTCTCATCCTAATGGAAACACTTCTGCAAGGCCCTGAACTTGGGTCAAAGAGGGGTAATGGTTTAAAAAGAAACAAAATAACCGCAGCAATGAAGGCACTTGTTTCTCTAGCATGGTAAGTGGTTGACGTTTTTAGTACGCTTTCGATTGTTTTCTATACAAATGCGTACATATAAAGAGAAATTAATGGAAATCTTCTGTTTGGAAATGTTGAGAGTTCTGTTTGATAAACAGGAATAAAACACAAGAGCTGAACATTTCCTTTTTGGGTCAATTTTTCCTCCAGGCTACTCTCTCGGTGTTCTATTGTGTCCAAGCCATGGACTGAGATCATGTCAATGAAATGAAAGGATAAGTTTGATACTGTCATCCCATCCATCCCCACCCCATCTACCTGCCTCATTATTCTTTGTCCTTTGATCCCATAGGAAGGTTGTTCCAGCATAGCGAAGTTGAAACTCCATATGTTTAACTATCTTAGCCTTCTTCCCTTCCTTCTCATATGGGGGCTGGGGCTAGTCTCTAACTCTTCTCTTGGGATCTTAGGCAACCTACTGAAAGCAAAATGCATCTGCACAGAGGCTGCTTACTTCCACCCTATATCCTTCTTTTGTTCCCTGTTCCTCTCCACTATACTGCTCCCTCAAGGGCTTTCAGCCCTGCCCCCTATCAAGTGTTGGAGGTCCACAAAATGGAGATGGCAAGTAACGCTAGCTATTGAAGGCATTGCTTTCTCCCATGAAATTGCAGCTAGCCTCCAAGCCCTCCCAAATCTTGGATCAGGATTTCTTCTCTACAGCTAAGGGAAAACGGAGAACATGCCACAGAGCCACCTCTCTTTAGTCTGTGCTTCTTCTGGCACAAATCTCTGGACCCCAGCTCCCTTCTGCTTGGGTAAATAGACTCCCAGTTTGGTAGTGTCTGCTCAAAAGAGATTCAGGAGTGCAATAGAAGGGTTATTTCAGATCAGGGCAGAGCTGGCAGTGCTGTTCATTATTCCCATATTTTCATGAGACCTACATTCACACAAAGGAAGTTTAAAGTCTCTTCCATAAAACTAACTGGCTCTAGGTAATATTGCTTTGTGTACACAAGATATCTAACAAGCCAATCTAGGACCCACAGAAGTAACAGAAAGAATGGATCAGGCCCTAACTTAGATCCAAATTCTAATACCTTGGTTCCACAGTGAATAGTAGCTTACTCAGAGAAGAGTCCCGTTGTCTTCCATAGGGCTGCTAGTGGAGTAAAGTCTAGGTCAACATGAGTAAGGGCATCAGCATTTAGCTCTTTGGTACAGGGCAGGGGAGTTCAGAACTTTCTGAGGTCATCCATTTTAGCTATTCAACATGACACTCCTTGCTCTGAAGTCAGTCTGCAGCATAAAAACGATTTGCCATCTCTTCAGCTGGTAGACATGAGCATAGTTCCATTTCAATCTCTTTGCAGAGCTCTGCTGATTTACACCAGCTCAGTGTAAAGCAGTCATGTGATGCTGGGGCTTGTGAGGTGAATACTAAGCAGGATTCATTAGAACAATTTGATTACATTAATTTTATCTAAATGACATTATATTGGTGTTTACTGAATTTAAAACAAATATATCATTTGAACAATATATAATTTGTATGATCATCTTGAAGACTGATGGAGAATACTGTTTAAAAACTTAACTATGCTATTTTTAGTGGCTGTTTGGTGGTATTCAATTATATTTTATTTCAAATTAAACAGTGAATTGACACAGTCAAACAAATGGATTTGGAGCAAAAATGCCATTATCATTTATAAATATTAAATTGTGCAAATAGAATTATCATCTAAACAGATGTCCCTTAAAGCAATGGAAACACAGTTTTCTTTTCTTTGTCCACAGACCAAGGTCAGAAACTGTTTTTTAAAATTATATCATGCAGCAGGTTAAGCGTTCATCAGTGCTGCATGCTTTTAAAGCAGTCTGTCAATTGTGATCAGACATGCCGTATGCTGCAAAGCACAAAACTCGACCTGATGCCTTCTAACTAGGAAAGCAGTCGGCAGGAAGTTCCAGCTGAAGTTCACAGTTCCAAAGTCTGCAACCTTCTAATATTTTCAAGGTTTCATGTGTTTAACACAGGCCGACACATGGTCTGCTTCTTCTAAAAGTTCACCAGCAGTTTAGTAACATCATGTGCTCTGGATGGGGTAGGGGGAAAACCAGGGGGGAAGACATTTCTGTAGGATACTTATTGCTATAGAACTTGCAATTTTTATAAAATACACATTTAATACTATCCCATGAAGGGTCAGATACTCAGCTGTTATAAATAGACAAAGTTCCATTCAAGTCAATGAAACTATGTTAATTTACACAAGCTGAGGTCTGGCCTAAATTTGTAAAACTCTACTCTTTTGCCGTGCATAAGCTGCATTACTCTCACACATGGAGCTATATCACATCTGCATAAAAGGTGTAATTAAAAACCTGCCATAACAAATGTGCACTGTGCCCTACCAAGTTCTGGGTCTGACAAACTGCCAGAAGGAATGAATTTGATCTTTTACTCAAAATGATCTGCCTCCACTCCTAAAGGTTTTATCAAAGGAAGTTATGGCAGAAGCAACCCGTGATGTGGTATAGGGGAGAGGCAACTTCAAGTAATCAGCTGCCAGGCTATTCAGCCTTTATAGGATGCAGCCTGCACACTGATTGGCACCAAGCAAAAGGCTAGGCAGAGCAGAACATTGAGCACAGTTGTTATATGGTGATAGTGGCTTCTTTCCACATAGCATGTTGGTAGCAGAATTCTGCACCAGCTGATGCTTCTGGGTGGTCTTCAAGGATAACCTCAAATAGAGTACATTGCAATCAAACAGCATGAAGGTGTCAAAGACATAAGTATCTGGGTCATGATCCATATCATCCTCAGCCTTTTGACCAGCCAAACACTGGGGAAGAGCACAAGGGTATATCTAGTAAGGACCCAAGATTTTCAACCATCTTGACAAGATGCTATTAGTATAATTGCCCAAAGCATTTCAAAATGCTCTAATTTCTAGCAATAGTCAGAAATTTTTCTCTCTCTCTTCCCTCTCCCAAACCAAATTTTGACTCTATTGAAAAAATTAAAAATAGAAAACCAAAAGCATGTCAGATTTTGGGCTAAAGTTTATTGGCAGTTTTATTCCCCTCCCCCCCAATTTTTTGTTCATCCAAAAATGTGCTGCTGAAAACTGAAAATTTTCAAGGAAAGTAACCACTTTAAGTGAAATGTTTTGTTTAAGTGAAAGAGATGATTAAAAATTGTTGACCAGTCCTACTCCTTTTCCCCAAGGAGGTGTCAAACTTTAATACTTTAAACAGGAGTGGGATCAGAATGGAATCCTGACATACCCTGGATGTGAGATCCCACAAGAAAGAGTACTTAATTAGCATTAATCTGTGATATATCTGAGAGGTTAGAATAGTTGTTATGCTATCATTTGGACAGTGTAGAGGTGACCAAACATGAATTATCCATGATATTCTGTCCTGAGACAAATCTAGCATGTTATGGGAAACGATGCCTGTAAGGGACAGGTGTTCACACCATCCAAACATTTTAGGTCTTCAGAGGAGTCTTTTCCATCCTGATTTCATTGAATCAAAGTTGATGAGTCTCACAGGGAAGGCGATAGGCATTCTGAGATGACCGTACCAACTCAGAGAGGGTTGGGCAACCTTTTGGAGAGGGTGACCTATTTAGTTAGAAAACAGATCTCTTCATTCAGCATGAATTAGTATCATTTGATGTTTTCAATCATTCAGAGATGCTTCATCTGAATGGTGTCCAACTTCTTTTCAATCTCGACAGTGAGAGGCTATGTTCCAGTCCCATAGCTCAGAATACTGGGCACCGAAGCATTATATATCCTCAGCTTTGTCTCTCTACTTATCAGGGTGTTTGGTTAGTGAAAGAACTTCTTGGTGCTGCACCCCATTAGTGATGATGCTTTTGCAGTGTGGGCTTTAAGTTCTTTCTCTGTGCTTCCCAAGGTGTTAACAACAGAGACAAGGTAAGTGAAATCACCAACAATCTCTACCAGGTTGTAACCCACTGAGATGCTAGAGCCCACAGCATGTTAGAAATCACCGACTGGAAGAATTTTGGTTTTACCCCAATTAATTTTCAGGCCATCTTTTGCTGCTGAGCAATCCATTGTCTGGTTAAGCACATAGTCTGTGATGGCACTGAAGAGGTCTAGAGAAGCAATGCATCCTTGCTGAATGCCCAACCTAATTTAGAAAAATGTGGTGTTTTTACGATTTACTGTCACAACCCAGGCTTGGGTGGTCAGGTTTAAAGGTCACAGCAGTGGTGATCAAAGGCCTGGAACAACACCAAAGATCAGAGCTGACATCAGGATCCGGGAGTCAGAGCCAAAGATCAGAGCTGGGGTCAGGAACCAAGTATCGAAGCCAGGGATCAGGAACATCAGAGTTAGAGCTCAAGAGTGGAAGTCAAGGGTCTGAGCTGGAGTTAGGAATCCAAGAACTAGCCAAGAGGCAGGTCCATCACTATGGCTGGCAAGGAAGTCCACCTTGATGCATGGATGCTTCCTGGAATTCATCCTGGGCTTAAATAGGAGTCACAAGGGAAGCTGTCAGTTCAATCTTACAAGGTGGTACTTCCTGTAGCATTTATCTCCACACGATCTATGTGATAATGCTTACAGCCCCATCATGGCATGGTAAAGTGTCCTACCATGGAGAACGGAATAAGGCTTCTCTCCCCAGAAATCTTCTACAAAGGCTTTTAGAGTACCTCCAGGACAGCTTCATGGAGATGTCCCTGGAGGATTTCTGCTCCATCCCCAGACACGTTAACAGACTTTTCCAGTAGCTGTACTGGCCGCGAATGCATCCCAAGTCCTCAGGGCAAATTAATCATTAAAAAACACTTGCTTTTAAACCATGTTTTATATTTACAAAGGTACACTCAGCAGAGGTCCCTTCTACAGCTTCCTGGTCTGGGATACCACCTTGGTAGGGTTGGGAATGTATTTCAGTCAGGCAGGGTGAGAAAAAGATCCTGGCTGTCGGGGAGAATGGTGTGCTATGTGCTCTCCTCAACCTCGTCCTCGTCCTTGTCCTCGTCCTCGTCCTCCTCATCTTCCCCATCTGCAAAATCCTCAGGCATGGCGGACTGACAGTACCCCATCATCGGAGTCCACAGACAGGAGTAGAGTAGTGGTGGCGCCCCCCCTATAATTGCCTGCAGCTCAGCAAAGAAGCAGCATAGAAGCGGCATGTCTGCGGCTCTGTCCCAGAGCATCCATTTGATTCTCTGGATTTCTGGTACGCTTGTCTCAGCTTCTTAAGTTTCACGCAGCACTGTATTGAGTCCCTGTTGTGGCCTCTATCCATCAAGGCCTTGGAGATTTTTTCAAATGTTTTGGCATTCCATCTTTTGGAACAGAGTTCTGATGGATTCGTCTCCCCATACAGCGATCAGAGCCAGTACCTCCCATACAGTCCTTGCTGGAGCTCTTTTTCGATTCTGGGACTGCATGGTCACCTGTGCTGATGAGCTCTGCATGGTCACCTGTGCTGATCAGCTCTCCACACTGGGCAAACAGGAAATGAAATTCAAAAGTTCTCAGGGCTTTTCCTGTCTACCTGGCCAGTGCATCCGAGTTCAGATTGCTGTCCAGAGCGGTCACAAGGTGCACTGTGGGATAGCTCCAATATCGATACCACCAATACTGTCGAATTGCATCCACACTAATCCTAATTCGAACCTGCAATGTCGATTTCAGTGCTACTCCCCTCATTGGGGAGGAGTACGGAAATAGATTTTAAGAGCCCTTTACATCAACAAAAATGGCTTCGTTGTGTGGACGGGTGCAGGATTAATTCGATTTAATGCTGGTAATTTCGACCTAAACTCGTAGTGTAGACCAGGCCTAAGATAACTATGCTACACTTAACACTAAGATAACTACTAATGATTAACTAACAAAGGTAACTGTACAAAGATAAGAAAAAGCTAGGGAGTAGTGGAGCACTTGATAACAGGAGACACTCTTCCAACAACCCTCAGAGGCAGTAAGAAGGAACTGAAGAGGGGTCGGGCCGGCAGGGTCATATATAGAGTGCCATATCGGCGCCACTCTAAGGGGCTCCACAGCCAGCCCTACAGGTAGCTGCTAGGGAAGAAGTTTTTGATATCCGTGCATGCGGCATGCGCAAACACCTAACTGGAATTGTTATGAGCAAGTACTCAAAGAAGAATAAATATTAACACAATACCTTATGTTTGCAATCAACTTTTAAACATGCTTTATAATATAACTGATAGCATATTAATAGTATTTTGAGTAATAGGAAATCTTTGAAACTCATCGAACAGCAAATAAAAGATTAATCAATGCTCAAAGTGCCAAGAGATTTTTAATGCTTTAACATTTTTTAATCAACACTGGAGATTTATCAGTATTCATGGATTATGTGTACAATAAATCTGTACTGTCAAGTTTTGATTATCATAAAGAATGCAGCACTAGTATACTTAGCTCTGACTTGATCTCAGCTTTTGGAGGAACTGGCATTGTTTGTGGTAGATTATTGTACATAGGCTGTTTCATCCATTAATGAGACATTGACTGAGAAAATTGCATTTTACCTCAGGTACTTTGTTCGCTGTGTGTAAGAGATTGTTGTATGAAACTGCAGTAATTTACAAATTCTGTTTTGCCAAGATGATATTTGTAAGTGACATGAGTATAGAATAACAATTAGCACTGAATGGAGAAGTGTTGATATACATTCCTGCAGAACATGATTTATCCTTAGTGCTGACCTGTCAGTAAAGAATACCAAATTTTGCCAAGAAGTTACAACAACTTCGTAATGTTCAAGTGCCTTTGTTGATGATTGCTGCTGAATTTTACTTTCCATCTGGCCCAGGTCCTGGGGGCTTTAAGGTTTTGCCTATTGATAAAGGCCAGGTGGTCAAGTTTTGGGAGCTGTCTGTCATTTGTTCAGAAATGGGACATGGCTGTAGTTGAGAGAAAATAGGATGCAGGGGAACAAAAGGCAGTGGCAGCTGGGGTGGGCAGTGGAGTAGAATTCCATTCATTCCAGGTCTGCTCTTCTGTTAAAGCTCAGCAACACCTGGATGTTCCTTTGGTAATGGCTACTCTAGGGATACAGACAAGACCATTCTGAAAAGCAGCAGTCTCTTTTATTAACCAAAAACGTGAGAGTGTTTAGTAAATGTATTATACACTTTCCATTGCTGATCTTGTGTAATGAGATGTTTCTGATAACTATTAAGGCACTCTGACAATAAAAGCGTTGGATATTTTCCTGTGTTAATTGAGCACAGTATTGATAAAGTAAATTCATTCAATAGGAAGACTATTTCAACATACATTTTAGTATATTAGAGTTAGTATATACTGAATCACAGAAGGATACAGATTATGAGCCAAATTCAGAGCCGTTGAAGTGTATAGCAATCTTTTCATTGACTTCAATGGGTGTTGAATCTTCAGGCCCTGTATCTCATGAAAGTCAAGTGAAAGTAACTCTTCAAAGGCCCTCTTGGTTACAAGTTACATATCCCAGTGTACTTAAAGATGATGTCATCTGATCCCTGCTCTGTTGTGGTAAGTATAGACACACTCTTGTTCACAAAGAAAAGTTAATACAGTAACTCCCCACTTAACATCCTCTTGCTTAATGTTGTTTTAATCTTATGTCCCTGTTCAGTTACAGAACATGCTCCATTTCATAGAATATCAAGGTTGGAAGGGACCTCAGGAGGTCATTTAGTCCAACCCCCTGCTCAAAGCAGGACCAATCCCCAGATTTTTACCCCAGTTCCCCAAATGACCCCCGAAGGATTGAATTCACAACCCTGGGTTTAGTAGGCCAATGCTCAAACCACTGAGCTATCCCTCCCCCAGTTTAAAATTGTGCAATGCTTCGTTATAATGTCGTTTGGCTGCCTGCTTTGTCCACAGCTGGCAGCCCCCCATCAGCTCTCCTGTGCCCCCACACAGTGCCTCCTGCCTGCCGGCAGACCCCACAGATCGGTGTCTTCCCCCTCGTCCCCCCTTCTCCTGCCCACGGCAATCAGCTGGCTTGCAATGTTCAGGAGTCAGGGGAGGGAGAGGGAGCATGCGCTTCCTGAATGCTGCAAGCCAGCTGATTGCTGCGGGCAGGAGGCAGGGAAGAGATGGGAGAGGAGCAAGGATGTGGCATGCGGAGTAAAGGGGGGGGGAAAGAAAAGGCAGGTTAAGGATGGGGGTTTGGGGGAACGGGTTGAGCCCCCTGCCCCTGGTGCTTGCAGAGTAGTGAAAGCTGCCGCTGCTGCTGCACAACGTGCTTTTCCTAGCCTACGGCACCTTCAGCCTCCTTGCTTGCCTCATTGTCTCCAGTGCCAGTGGGCTGTGCCTGTGTGGGGTAAGGCAGGGGCACCTCCCAACTATAGTACTGTACTGTATTGTATGGCAAAAAAAAATTTCCCTGCAACCTAACCCCCACATTTACATTCATTCTTATGAGGAAATTGGATTTGCTTAACATCGTTTCACTTAAAGTCGCATTTTTCAGGAACATAACTACGTTAAGAGAGCAGATACTGTATTAGTCTGCTATGTATCATACCAGATTAAACACTGTCCATGAACCTAGATTGCTTCTTGAGTGAAACCCAGATATTGTTTCATGGGCAATGGATTTTTTTCCATTGATAAAGAATAAATATTTACTTCAAATTAAAGTGCAATAGGGCTATACACATCTATTAGCAAGTAAACAACAGCATCAAGGGCCAAGATTTTTGAAAAACAGGGAGCCTAAATCCTGATTTAGGATTCTGAATAAGTGGGCTGATTTTCAAAAGTACTGAACTCATCCAGCTGACTTAAATGGGAGCTACTGAATGTGCTCTGTACTTCTGAGAACCAGCCTACATATTTAGGAGCCTAAACCAGAACTTAGGCTCCTATATTTTGAAAACATGGCCTAAAATTGTGTTCTTTCTTCTTGATGAAAGGATGTGTGTGTTGTGTATATAAATACTAGGTATTAATAGTCTAGTCTTGCACATCAGTCAAAGTTCAAGATATGTGCATGAGATAGCTAAGCTAGTATATAGTACCTAATGTTTGTACCTTTTGCATTCCAAACCTCCGTTCATTCCCCACTGCCTGTTGCTCTCACTCAGTTCTTGTCCAAATTAGAGATACTGTTTACGGCATGGGCACCTCTTTCTAGGCAGTTCACAACACAGAGAACACTGGTGGGTGCTGTAATGAACAATAATAAAAGCAGTGCTTCTAATAACTCTTCTATTGTCACCATTGCCAGTGGACTTTTATAGGATGTGAAATTTGATTATCAAAAAAATCATAAAATTACACAGACAATTTAGCAAAAACATATGGAACCAGCTTCAATCTCTGCAGAGAGATCCATGTAAATTTGTCAAACTACTTGCAGCCACTGTCATGTGTTTCTGGCAAAGTAACTTTTTGTGAAGAACATGAGCAACATAGCATTAATCTCTGTTACTAACATCAACAAAAATGTGATGCAGTTGTACTAAGTCAATGGCTACTTAGCTTTTTCAATGTCACTCTGGCAGTAGGGAGTTCAAAGAGGTACTTAGAATAGTATGTACTAACTAAGAGACTAGAAGAAAGGGAAAGCAACTAACAATGTTTTGGCCATCTCCAGAATTCATCACCTTGTCACGAAGTGAGAGTAATGATCTTGGATGAAGCACTGAGACTACCTGTTGTTTTTGTTATTAGCAGCAGCCTTCTCCCTCTATCTTCTCCCACACGATGGAACTACTCAGGTGAATACAATGAGCAGGACTTGGCCTGTAAGAAGCATTCTCTCCTTGCTACTGCCCCAGTCTTCTCTTCATCTCCTATATCTCTTTCATTAGCTGACTCATGATAGTGCTGCATAGTAATAGATGTTGATCAGAATAGATTCAACCCAGTACAATCCCATGCCACCACTGAGGACTACACACACACATCTTCACAGCCCAATAGCATTTGGAAAAAGTTTGGAGTGGGTATTTTTGACTCCAATTCTAATGGCTATATTATATTTATCTTTAGCTGAAAATAAAGCCTGATGATAATACCCATTAAAGTGACTGGCAAGATTCCTATTGGCTTCATTGGGCTTCAGCTCAGACCCAAACATAGTAAATATATATTGGTTATTACAGTGACTGGTTGTAAACTAATTTTTTTTCATTTATGTAACAATATTCATCCAAAGACGCTAAAGTGGTGTTGAGATATTACAAAGTAATTTTTGCGATTCTGCAATGAGCTCTGTACAAATGTCTACCAACAACGGGTTTATTGCAGATCAGATACCTAATTTATAAACTCTACGTAGAGATCACTTTTGCCACTACTGATGTGTGGTCATATATTATAAAGCAGAAGGGACCACTGTGATCTTCTAGTGTGACCTCATGCATAACACAGGCCTTAAGACTTCCCTGAATTAACTCCTGTAGTTCCATGCCTGCTAACATCATGCTGAAGCTTTGGGTATGTCTACACTACGGGATTATTCCGATTTTACAGAAACCATTTTTTTAAAACAGATTGTATAAAGTCGAGTCACGCGGCCACACTAAGCACAGTAATTCAGCGGTGTGCGTCCATGTACCGAGGCTACCGTCGATTTCCGGAGTGTTACACTGTGGGTAGCTATCCCATAGTTCGCACAGTCTCCCCCGCCCACTGGAATTCTGGGTTGAGATCCCAGTGCCTGATGGGGCAAAAAATATTGTCACTTGTGCTTCTGGGTACAGCCTTACCCCTCCCTCCATGAAAGCAGCTGCAGATAACCGTTTCGTGTCTTTTTTCCTGGGTGAATTGTGCAGACACCATACCACGGCAAGCATGGACCCTGCTGAGCTCAAGACAGCAATCATGGATGTTTTAGAGACCTCACACATTCTCGTGCAGTCTATGCTGAACCGGGACCTGCAGAGCCAGGCGAGGAGGAGGCGGCTACGGCAGAGCGGTGACGAGAGTGATAAGGACATGGACACAGAATTTTCTCAAACTGCAGGCTCTGGCGCGTTGGAGATCCTGCTGGTAATGGGGCAGGTTCTAGCCATGGAACGCCAATTTTGGGTCCGGGAAACAAGCACAGACTGGTGGGACCGCATAGTGTTGCAGGTGTGGGACGATTCCCAGTGGCTGCGAAACTTTCGCATGCGTAAAGGCACTTTCATGGAACTTTGTGACTTGCTTTCCCCTGCCCTAAAACGCCAGAATACCAAGATGAGAGCAGCCCTCACAGTTGAGAAGCGAGTGGCAATAGCCCTCTGGAAGACTGCAATGCCAGACAGCTCCCGGACAGTCGGGAATCAATTTGGAGTGGGAAAATCTACTGTGGGGGCTGCTGTGATGCAAGTAGCCAAAGCAATCATTAAGCTGCTGCTACAAAAGGTAGTGACTCTGGGAAATGTGCAGGTCATAGTGGATGGCTTTGCAGCAATGGGATTCCCTAACTGTGGTGGGGCGATAGATGGAACTCATATCCCTATCTTGGCACCGGAGCACCAGGGACCCAGTACATAAACCGCAAGGGGTATTTTTCAATGGTGCTGCAAGCAGTTGTGGATCACAAAGGACGTTTCACCAACATCCACGTGGGATGGCCGGGAAGGGTTCATGACGCTCGCATCTTCAGGAACGCTACTCTGTTTAAATGGCTGCAGCAAGGGAATTACTTCCCAGACCAGAAAATAACAGTTGGGGATGTTGAAATGCCTGTAGGTATCCTGGGGGACCTAGCCTACCCCTTGATGCCATAGCTCATGAAGTCATACACAGGCAGCCTGGACAGAGTCAGGAGCTATTCAACTACAGGCTGAGAAAGTGCAGAATAGTGGTAGAATGTGCATTTGGCCGTTTAAAGGCGTGCTGGTGCACATTACTGGCTCACTCAGACCGCAGCCAAACCAATGTTCCCTTTGTTGTTGCTGTTTGCTGTGTGCTCCACAATCTCTGTGAGAGTAAGGGGGAGACATTTATGGCGGGGTGGGAGGCTGAGGCAAAACACCTGGCTGCTGATTATGCACAGCCAGACACCAGGGTGATTAGAAGAGCACACCAGGAAGCGCTGCACATTAGAAAAGCTTTGAAAACCAGTTTCATCACTGGCCAGGGTACAATGTGACTGTTGTATTTGTTTCTCCTTGATGAAACCCACCACCCCTTGATTGACTCATTCCTGTCTGTTACACCTATCCCCCTATTCCATTTTGTTTCTTACAGCTGTCCCCATACTCCACTTTGTTTTTGTTCTCCTCCTGTGGCCGCCCCTCCCTGGCTGTTAAGTTGTTTACCAGGGCCACTGCCCTTCTCAAAGGGAGGGCCCCTTAAGTTGTTTACCAAGAGCCATTGCCCTTCTCAAAGGGATGGCCACTTGTGCTGCGTGCTAAGTGGGACCACTGCCCTGTTCAAAGGGTTAGTCCTGTTATCAACTTGTTGAACCTGGGCTTGGTGTAGGGCAGGCAATGTCCAGAGCTGCAAGACCTATTGTGTTTTTAAGATCCTGGGCATGAGTCATAGGCCTCATGTGCTCACCTATTGCACAGGACTCTGCCCAGGCATGTCTCTGTGCTCACCTGCAGTTTTTTCCCTGTGCCTCCTCCCCTGTGACAGAGGGAGCCTATCAGGATTACTGGCGGGAAACTGCTTAACTTTGCCTTTAAAAACAGACATTTTTTAAACAAACATCAGAAAGGTTCCTGCATTGCTACCTGGCCTGATCAGCCAGGGGTTTGGGGGGGTCCTTTCTCCACTCTCGTTTTATTTTTCAGCTTATCCCTGATTTTTAACCCCCCCCCCATGAAGAACGAATTGCTGCCTGAGAGATCTCCTGATTATCGAGACTGTACCGAGCCCTCCTTGCTTCTTCTGATGTTGCTGTTGCTTCTGCCTTTGCTGCTACCTTGGGGACTGGTAAGAATCCCTCTGTGAAACTTTCCATACTTTTATTTTATTACTTTAGCTGCTGGCTCTGTTTCCCTAGCACACAGACTCAAGCTAAACCTTGGTCTGTGTCTTAATACCTCTCTTAAACTCCACCGGGGCTTTGTTGCTAAAAATAAGCTTGTGCCGCTGCTAAGCTCTGCTCCCTGCTTTCAGCTGTATCCACTGCTGCAGCCACCATCCCTTGGCTTCCTTAGGGGCTGCCTTGGGAGCTGTATCCTGGGCACATACCACTCTGCCCTCTGTAACTTCCCCATAGCATAAGGTGCACCGTAGGTTTTGCTTTTTAGTTTAATAAATCATAGTTTGCTAAGATTGTAGAGCTTGTAAGTTTCACCTGACTTGTTATAGTTTGCTGTTTTCTTGCTCTGTGTAGTTGCTTGTTATAGTTTGCTTAGAATTGTGATATTTGTTGTTTTGCCTAGTCGTTGATTAAGATAGATTTAAAAAAGCCATTGTCTGGTTGTATTCTGTACCTGTTTTATTACTTTGTATAAACTGCTTGTAATTTATATAAGTTTGATTAAGTTAGAGGATAGATCAGGTTTTTACTGCTTGAATTCGTCTTCCCGCTGTCCCAATCTCTCCCTGAACTTTCCCGTATCTGTTTTCCCCCGCTTCAATCTCCCCCCCGTGTACTTCTTCGTGTCTCCCTGTTGTAACCCCTTGCTGCTTCCCCCCGCCCCGTGTAACTTCCCAAACCCTTTGCTGCTTTCTTTCCTTTTTTTGTTGGGTGTCCCTCTAGCCCTTCTTTACACCTCTCTGCTGCCTCTCCCTGTATCCCCTGTGTTCGTGCCCCCGCTCCTCCGCTGCCCCTCCCCTACCAAAGATCACCATCACACTGCTCCGTTTGTCTTCACTCCGCTGCTGCAGCCTGTTTCTTCACTCAGCCGTCTCCCCCATTCTCCACGTGCCTTCCCATCGCTTACACGTTCAGCGCCCTCCCCTCTTGCTGCTCCCAGAGTCCCCTTAAGTGCGCGCCAGCTGCTCTTGTCTCCCATACCTCCAGCCCGCAGGCTCCCGAAGACTGCTGCTCTGGGCTTCAGAGTCTCTCGCTGCTTGCAGCTGCACTCTCCTCTCCTCAGATACCACTAATCACTCACTCCCCTCCCCCCTCCTGTTTCTTGACCCAGCTTTTAGGTACACTCTTGCTATCAGAGCCTCACAAATTAAGTCAGTAATTTTCTACATTGCATAATTTCACTTATCACTCATATTCTATTATTGCACTGTGACTCACATTTTACTTGTGGTTATAACACCCCATTAGTTGCCTCCATTTTTCTAATATACTTTGTATACCATTTTTATATAGAAGCTACCATTTTATTTTGCATTTTTTTTGGGTACGTTTTGCATTCCACACTGTATCTAGAGTTGTTCCTATATAAAGTTAAGTTGCTTATTGACTGTACTGTATCCCATTGTGCTGAACCCCACTTACTGTAATCCACTGTTAAAACTCCCTACACTGTTCAATAAGAAGAACCCCCCCATCGTAGTCTATTGTAAACACCTTATACACCTCATCCCATCACATTTCATTGTTAAATACCCTCCACTTCTTCTTCCCTTTAATAAAGAAATTAATTGGCACCCCACCTCTGTGGTAATTGCTCCCCAAGATCCCATATACCTGCAGGCAGGGACAATTCCATGTAAGCCATCCCCCCGCCTTCAAACACAACTTGCTTTCTAAGGAAATAAAGTCACTCTCGTTTAAAAATCATGTATTCTTTATTAATTAATTATAAAAAGAGGGGAAGAACTGACACGGTAGCCCGGGTGGGGTTTGGGAGGAGGATAGGAGGGAAGGAAAAGGCCACTAAAAATGTCATAATAATGACAGTCTTTTGGTTGGGCTGTCCACTGGCGTGGAGTGGGCAGGTGCATGGAGCCTCCCCCCCACGCATTCTTACTCGTCTGGTGGGTGAGAAGGCTAAGGAACATGGTGAGGGGGGAGGTTGGTTATACGGGGGCTGCAGCAGCACTCTTAAGTTCCTGCTGCCTTTCCTGAAGCGCCACCATACGCTGCAGCATGTCAGTTTGATCATGCAGCAGCCCCAACGCTGCATCCCGCCACCACTGATCTTCCTGCCACCACCTCTTATCTAGAGCGTCTCTCCTCTCATCTCGAGCGTCCCTCCTGTCCTCAGGTTCATCCCTCCTGTCCTCACGGTCACTGGCATCTTTCTTGTACTTTGATACCACTTCCTTCCACTCATTCAGATGAGCTCTTTCATTGGGGGTCACTTCCATGATTTCCGAGAACATTTCGTCTCGCGTCTTTTTTTGGATCCTGAGGGATGGAGGAGGGAGATTTGAAAAATTTGCAGCTGCAGGAGGGAGGGAAAAAAGGGAGAGAAGTATTTAAAAAGATACATTTTACAGAACAATGGTTATACTCTTTCATGGTGAACAACACTATTCACCTCACATAGCACATGTGATTTCACTACAAAGTTGCATTTTGCATCTTAATATTGAGTGTCTGCGGCTCTGGTGTTAGAGATCTCACAGACGCAGGTCCGGGCAGCAGAATTCGGCTTGCATACATCCATAGTAAGCCATTGTCTTTCGTCTTCTGCAGCCTTCATATATCCAGCGCCCTCCTTTCCCAAATAGCAAGCAAAGCCCGTTGAGTGCTGCTTCTTTCCTGTTAACGTGCAGCAGCAGAAATCACCCCCCCATCCAATTCTCTAAGATGATCACTTTACCCCTCCCCCCACCGTGTGGCTGGTATCATGGAAGATCAGTGCTAAACACTCCCCTCTCCCCCCAACCGTGTGGCTGGTAGCAGGGAAGATCTCTGCTAGCCAAACGCAAAAAAGCTCAGCGCCAATCACCCCTCCCTTTTTCCCCCTGCTTGGCTACCCGCAGGGAAGGATTTCTTTTAAGCAACAGGCAAAAAGCCCAGTAGGAATGGCCATCTCTGTCCTCTTAATTAAATTCCTGAATTTCAGCCAGGTTACCATGAACGATATCACTCTCCTGAGGATAACACAGCGAGATAAAGAACGGATGTTGCTTGAATGCCAGCAAACACCGGGATCATATGCAGCTAGGCTTTGTCATGCAATGATACCAGATTACTTGCTACATGCATGGCGTGGTCAAGTGTCCTACCATGGAGGACGGAATAAGGCTGCCCTGCCCAGAAACCTTCTGCAAAGGCTTTCGGAGTACCTCCAGGAGAGCTTCATGGAGATGTCCCTGGAGGATTTCCGCTCCATCCCCAGACATGTTAACAGACTTTTCCAATAACTGTACTGGCCGCGAATGCATCCCAAGTCCTCAGGGCAAATTAATAATTAAAAAATACTTGCTTTTAAACCATGTTTTATATTTACAAAGGTACACTCCCCAAAGGTCCCTTCCATGGCTTCATTGTCTGGGCTAGTGGCTTGGGACGGCTGGGAGGGTAATTCCATCAGCGTGAGAAAAAGCTCCTGGCTGTTGGGGAGAACGGAGTGCTGTGTGCTCTCTGCAAGCTCGTCCTCCTCTTCCTCCTCCTCATCTTCCCCATTTGCAGAATCCTCAGTCATGGCTGAAATTACCACCCCCCCTCAGAATCCACAGACAGGGGTGGGGTAGTGGTGGCGGACCCCCCTAGAATTGCATGCAGCTCAGCGTAGAAGCGGCATGTTTTCGGCCCTGTCCCAGACCTTCCCTTTACTGCTTTGGTTTTCTGGTAGGCTTGTCTGAGCTCCTTCACTTTCACATGGCACTGTACTGAGTCCCTGGTGTGGCCTCTCTGCATCATGGCCTTGCAAATTTTTTCAAATGTTTTTTTCATTTCGTCTTTTGGAACGGAGTTCTGTTGGCACGG
This sequence comes from Gopherus flavomarginatus, assembly GCF_025201925.1. Classification (NCBI taxonomy): domain Eukaryota; kingdom Metazoa; phylum Chordata; order Testudines; family Testudinidae; genus Gopherus; species Gopherus flavomarginatus. Next base: position 72,161,402 of record NC_066624.1, on the reverse strand, counting down.
AATCCTCTCTCCATACAGCGATCAGATCCAGTACCTCCCGTGCAGTCTATGCTGGAGTTCTTTTTTGATTCTCCGGAGACTGCATTGTTACCTGTGCTGATGAGCTCTGCGTGGTCACCTGTGCTGGTGAGCTCTCCACGCTGGCCAAACAGGAAATGAAATTCAAAAGTTCACGGGGCTTTTCCTGTCTACCTGGCCAGTGCATCCGAGTTCAGATGGCTTTCCAGAGCTGTCACAATGGTGCACTGTGGGATACTGCCCGGAGGCCAATACCGTCAAATTGCGGCCACACTAACCCTAATCCGACATGGCAACACCGATTTCAGCGCTACTCCCCTCGTCAAGGAGGATTACAGAAATCGGTTTTAAGAGCCCTTTATATCGATATAATGGGCTTCGTTGTGTGGACGGGTGCAGGGTTAAATCGGTTTAACACTGCTAAATTCAGTATAAACCCGTAGTGTAGACCAGGTCTTTGTTTCATGCTAATTCACAGGAAAGAGTGGCAACTACTGATTTACATAGCTTTCTGTAGTACTTGAATCTCTCAACCAAGTACTGACCTTAGACCCAGAACTGCTTAGATTTTTAGGAGATCACAAATCTTATGTGGCTTATGTGCTTTAATATTTCCATTATTTTTCTGTCTTCATGTTTAATATTTCTCTTGTTTATATATTGAATATTTTAAAGATATTCACTTCTATTAAGACATTTTATTAGCTTTCCATTATTTCATAATTATTAGAAACACAAAAAGATAGTCCCAGAGTGTTTGCCAAACACTGATTATTTTGCCTTGCATTTCATGCGTTGCAGGGAAATGATCACAACTTTTCTATATATTTATTTCCCTTTTAAAAATAGAAATCATACAGTATTCTATGGTAATAATCCAACACATCACAACGTTCATTATTGTTACTGTAATATTTTGGATCATTACCTTAGCACCCTTGTTGAAATAAGATTTATTAGTTAACTTGGACCACTCTGAATCAACTGATCGAACACATAGTATGGTACATTAGAATCTAAACGCATTGTGGATGTGTTTTTTCCCCTTTCATTTTTCATCAGAGTGGTGATTTATTTTCCCTTTCACATGTTGGATTTGAAACATAGTGCTAGGAGTGAGAGAGCAGCACTAGTGGTACCAATGGTGGGAGCAAAAAATTCATAGTGTAGACAAGCCTGATGTAAAATCACTTACTTTGAACAGAAAGAGTTGGGAGCCTTTCCAGTGCCTTCAGTGAGCATTGAATTAAGTTCTTAGTGCAGATTTTAGCTTCCTGTGAAATCAAGGGCCAGATTTCAAATCTGGCTCAAATTGCAGGTGCTGGATTCTCTTACAAAAGAGCTAAGCTTCTCTTTGAGCACCAACATTATTGGCCAGAATTTCAAAAGTTCTCAGTGCAATGTGTCACAATGGGAGCTGCTGGAAGGTGAGCGCTTTTGAAAAATCTCCCATTTATGGGTGCTGAGCACTTGAAAATCTGGCCCTTAGAGTATTACAGAGATGAGAATCCTGATGCAGAGAGTCTGTTAACAACCAGCTTTTCTACTTAGAATCTATGATAACTGTGAAACCTGCATTCACAGATAGTGGGGTTTTAATATTATTTATTGAATAAATTATTCAACAAACTTCATAATCTTTTAAAAATTTCAGTAACTATCATTTTCATTAATTGCCCACTTTATAAAGATGGACGAATAATTTTGTGATTAAAATTCATGAAGAATTTTTCCCTTTACTTGCCCAGCTGTAGATACGCTATGTATAGTAAAAATAGTAAGGACAAAAATAGCATAATAATACTAGACGAGCTTGTTTTTCTGTAGGATTATGAATTATCTTTTAAATACTCGCAATGCATGCAATTGGCTTTATTTCCCTGATGAAAAACTATGCAAACCAGTTAAATTTTTATATATAATCATGTTCTACAGTATGCAGTATGTAACTGTGACCAATTAAAAAGGGAGATGTTTTGATTAAAGCCCATGGTTTGGGATACTTTATACAGATTCCTAGAATGGAACTCTGGAATCAATTGTAATGTTGGATAGCACAGGAGCAGTTTAGAAATGGTTTAATCTCAATTAGTTCATATAATTGGCAATTGATAGAATGATTGCAAAATAGATTTGTAACATAATACCTATGAAGCTGGAGAACTAACTTCATCCTTAGGCACTGATTAATGGTGAATAATGCAACTGAAAGGCTCATTTATGAGCCAATAAGAGGTGTAAATAACATCTTATAGTTAATATTTTGCCATTGTAGTAGTATTGTAATACAAGTATAACTATTCATTGCCTAGATTTCAATTTCAGTTGAGAAGTAAGACTAATTACAGCTGGGGGAGAGGGATGGAGCAGGAGAGGCAAATTATTGTGTATGTTTGGTAAATAATGTCAAAATGCAATTTAGGTTTGTTTTACAAAGAATGGCCTGGATATTGTTAGTTCCACAATCACTTTTGGCATGAGCCTGAGTTTGGTTTGCATTTATCAAAAACAAGAAGGAATGCACAACATAGTATGGTATGAAGATGTCTGGAGCAGGTATGAGATGACTTGGGCTGGTCAGAAAACAGTAATTTGGTTTCATGAGAAATTTTGAGGTTCTGAATTTATTTTCATTCCAATACTGAAAAAAAATGAGACCCTTTTCTCACTTTTTTTTTGCAAAGAAAATGAGAGAGCAAGAAAGATTTCACCAAGGTCAAAACCAATGTAAGGAAAACAAGTCTCATTATTCAGTTTACCTATTGATATCTGGCCTTGAGAGTAAGTTTTAACTCATCAGTTTTGAAAGCGGTAGTGTGAACAAATGAACAGTAGACTCAGGCTTCAGTGGATGAACATATCAATACAGGAAAATAATTTGGAGCCAGTCTAAAGTCCATTGTAGTCACTGTAAGACCTCCCATAGGCTTCATTGGGCTCTGAATCAAGTCCTTATTGTCTTGAAATTTAAATAAAAATGTGATTTTTTTTTTGGATAAGCATTATTCCGATTAATCATCCAACATAAATTGTTGGATTATTTGGAGCAGCAAATTGCTATTTTCTGTCTGACAGAATACAATGTGAGTTTAAGCGTATCAAATACGTTTGGATTTAATAAATGGGAAATATTAAGATGTTTGGGTTTAATTCGGATATACATCCAAAACTTGCCTTATCCAAAGCTCTTGATTCTGCAGGAATTCTCCTGGGAAACAGGCTTTCTTGATAGATTTTTCAGTGCCTCATAGCTTGAAATGCCATAATAACCAGCTTCATGGAGCTTGGCAGAAGGAATGAGAAGTTAGTGGGTGAGGAAGGCGATGTCTCTGAACACTTGAGAATCTTATACTGCTGCTTCAAAAATTGATTGGAAAGCTGTCACTTTGACAGGTAACTCCCCACCTCTTCATGGAGGAGAGGTGTCCCCAGTGCCCACAGAGGGCTTACCTCCAGTAGGTTTTCCTGAGAGCAACACAGATCTTGGGAACTCTCAGGTTTTGGAGCCAACCCCTTTGCCAGTTTAGTAGAGGCAGTGAGGAGTACTTGCCCCTTAAAGAACGATCGAGGAAAACTTTCACAAGTTTCCTTCTCCACAGCCTCTCTCCCTCCCTCAGTTGTCTCTCTTGAAGGGAGCAATCTGGCTTCCTCTTAGCCTAAACCTGACTCTCACAGGGCTAGAGTAGGGGATGAAATCACTGCTTTGCCCCAGGAGCAGCCCAGAAAATGAGTTGCGACTCCTCCCATGCTCCCCTCTTCTTCTGGGTAGGGAGCAAGTCACTGCACACCATTTCATGGAGCAGCTCACTCCCCTGATGTGGCTGGCTGATGAGTGGCCAAGGCAGGGTGTCAGAACTGCCCTTCCCTGCCCACTAGCTCACAGTGGAGTCTATGGCAAGTAGCCCTTGCTCTCCCCAACTGGAGTTTCAGTCTGAATGTGCCTGGGTTGCAGGGGCTCTGACAATCTTGCCCATTTCATGTAACGTTCATATTACATCTGCACTTTGTTCGTTTAGAAAGAAAATCACTGCACTCTTATTCGTATTTGTCCTGCTACTCCTGTTTTCAATGTCAACAGTGGGTTATGGAATAAGGAAGGAGTTCATTTCTTTTTAGGCATCTTCCCTCCAGATCTCACAATGGAACAATGCACATTATTCTTCATTTACACACCATGTAGCTTAAATTTTTGCAGAATATTACATACTTTGTGTGTGAAAAATACTAGTGTGGTTTCTGTCCAGGAGATGATATGTGTCTCAGGAGATTTCAACTGATAAACAAGCTGTGGTGAGGAAATGCCTGAAAGATTTTCATAGGAGTGAAGCTGCCCAAATGGAGCAATTTACAAACATTCACTTCTAAAAAGTAAGCACACTGAAATGTCATTCTACTGCATAAGGGCCAGATTGTGTGCCTTATGCCTATTGGTGAGCAGTCTCACTTAGTCACATTCTGCTCCTAAATTACTGCGAAATCTGGGAACTTTGCAACAAAAGGGAATGACAGTCCATGGGAGCCAATTCATACAAGACTTTGTGCATCTGAATAATCGGAACTGAACTGGAATGATCAGGTTTAGAAAAGTCATGTTTTAACAGGCTGTGATCCAATGTGATCCAATGTGTCTGGCTCCCTAATGTCCTAATAATGGAAAATCACAAAACTTCCATTAAGGACCCTCAACAAGGAGCATCAGGTTATAGTAGAATTTCAATTTGAGTTTGTTGATTTTAGTGTATCTGGAAATGAAAGTCCTGGGTGATGATAATACCTACATCTGATATTGTACTCTTCATCAATTACAAAAGAGGTCAATATCATAGCCCCATTTTACTGATGGGGAAACTGAGGCAGAAGGAGGTGAAATGATTGACTCAAGATCACACAGCAGGCCATTGGCTGAACTGGGACTAGAATCCATGTCTTCTGAGTCCCAGTTGTATATACTGTCCATTAGGCAGCTATCACCACAGAGTTCAACCAATACACCTCACTCCTGACTCTCAATTATTTTGCTATTCCAGATTGTACTCATCTTAAATAGAGGCCACCAAATTCACTTCACTTTTTAGCTAATTAAGATTTAATACCTCTTTGGGTAAGGTAGTACATTGGCTCACTATGGCCTATGTATGCCTTAATGGTTCACTCTGCCAAATCGAGAGTTAAAATACAAGTTAAAATCCTTCCTTTTTTCTTTTTGAAAAGTACCATAAAAATTACCAGTTCAAAGACAAACTGTCATCCTCTCTTGGCCTGTGGCTTAAAAAAAAGTCATCTTTGGCAATGTTTCCATTTTTAGGAATCTCTGGTTATGCATGTTGTGTTTGAGCTATTCTCTGTTGCTGGCTCTGTGCCGGCATTTATTGGGATGGAAGATGTTCTCAGTGGTGGTGCATTTTTTGTCACTAGCAATGGTTTTCCCTAATAGGGCAAATTTAAAAGACACATTACCAAGAAGGGATGTAAAATAATGGGAAAGGGAAGTTCCATAGCACTCTTTTTAAAAAAAATAAAGACAGGCAAAGGATGGAGTTAATATAAAATCCTGCTTTCTAGTTAGCTAAAAGATGACCTGCAGTTTTTGGAATTACGGTATGTTCAAAGATATGTCACTGAAATAATGTAATGCCACAGACATTAGGCCATAATGACCTAAAAAAGTATGTGTTTAGCAGTTTGCAGCTGGAGTCAAGGAAGGAGCAAAACCGCTTGAAGTGAGCCAGACCCACACATTCTGAAAACCATTATTACATCTAGACACTGGCTAGGAAAATACATTCATAGCTAAACAGTTTGTCTTTGGTTTAGATTAAGTGTCATGTGATTAGTGGTTGGTAGAGGGGGTCAGAATTTTTATGTAACTGTCAGTTGTGATCTGAAAGATGCGCCCATATGAAATTTTAGGGTATAAATACCAATAAGTGCTATTTAAAACTATTAATGATAAGAATGGTGAGAAAAATAGAACTTAGCACGGACCACACAGGGCAGGGCCCATAAAAGCAATTATTTTGGATCTCTTTAGATCTGTCCTGATATTTTTGCAATAAGACTCCAGTTCAACAAGTTATCTGGCAAATGCTCAGGTGCTTTGCTGAACAGAGATTGCTTGCTGAATCAGGGCCTAGTACTTTAATAAGATAACTTGCAGGAGGCTCTGAGTGCTTTAGTGCACCACACACAAGGTACAGTAGGTAAATGTTATCATAGAATCTCCATTTTTCAGATGGCAGTGCAAAGGAACAAGGGTCAAGTGACTTACTCAGGCCTGGTCCACACTACAGCGTTAAATCGATTTAAACAGTGTTAAATCGATTTAACGCTGTACCCGTCCACACTACAAGGCACTTAAAATCGATTTTAAGGGGTCTTAAAATCGATTTCTGTACTCCTGCTCAATGAGAGGAGTAACCCTAAAATCAATATTACTATATCGATTTAGGGTTAGTGTGGACGGAAATCGAAGTTATTGGTCCCATTCTTTTACTGAGCTACCCAGAGTGCACCGCTCCGGAAATCGATGGTAGCCTGGGACCATGGACGCACACCACCAAAGTAATGTGCCCTAGTGTGGACGCGTAAAATCGATTTTATAAAACCTGTTTTATAAAATCGATTTTATTAATTTCGATTTTACTCTGTAGTGTGGACGTGGCCTCAGACTCATCTGCTCATTCAATGGTAAAGATGGGAGTAGAATGTAAATCTGGTGACTGGTAATCCTGTTCTTTAACCACTAATTTACTCTCCTGACAGAGAAGAAACATTGTCTTTGTCATCTAAATCACCAATGCAGGATGGGACATAGCCATGATTTAAAAATAAAACACACGGCAACTGGTATCTATCCAGCTTGTCTACTTTTTAGCTAAGATTTCTCTAATAACCTTATGTTTTAATCATGTACATAGTTATTTAGTGACAGCTATTTTGAACAGAGTCCTTAATTCCCAAAGTCACTGCCTGGGAAATCAAACAAGCATGTTTAAGCTAATTAGTGCCTAGATGCTTGTGTGCTAGCGATGTCTCATTTGAAAATCAGTTATTAATTAATTTCTTCTCGCATCTCCTAAATAACAAAGAAGACACAGTCATCAACAACTTATCGTTACATTGTGTCCTTCACAACAGTACCACAGGGCACTGTACAAACTAAACAATAACATTTATCAGCATGGAGAAGGAGTTAAAATCAACAGTCTTGCCTTAAATAAATAAAGTCTTGTCTTAAACACTTACATAAAGTGTGTGACTGGGCATCTCAAACTTTATTTGGCAGAGAATTCCATAGACAGGTTTCACAGATACAAAATGGCCTGGCTTCCATTTGTACAAGATTAAATGGTACAGCAAGTGAAATAGCACATTTTCCAGTAGTTATTCATTGGAATGTAAAAATTAATTTGCAAGTCATGCCAGTTCCTCTTCTACACTGGCTGTCCATAAACATTCAGACACTCAAGCTTTACTAGCACTGCTGCACATAGAAAGCTAAGTTTGAGTATTCATAGTTAGTGAAATTGAAACTGATGTCCAAGTAGTTGCACTAGACCTGGTATGTTTTATATGGGTTGGGATACTGCTTAATACTGGAAGGGGACAGGGTTATCCAACCCCACTCCCAGAATCCATACAACAGGATAACTACAGAGAGTAGACAAGAATCTGACAGGAATACACACACAGTCAGAAAAGTTTAACCCTTCTCCTTTCTGAGTCTTAATATTCTCTTAAATTCTCTAATGCTGCTCACCTGTCGTCTCTCCCTGAGAGAATAAGAGCCTGATCCCAAACCCACTGATGTCAATGGAAGGGCTCTGAATGAGAGCAGAATTTATCCTAAAACTAGCCTGGCTCACAGTCGTTCAGCTGCTGAAATGTAGCTCTTCAGGTACCTCTTGGTTGTTAAAATGTTTAATCCTCCAAGTGCAATGGAGGAACTGATGTGAAATGAATTCCCACAATACTACTCTGTGGTAATAATTGTACTTAGCTCTTATGGAGTGCTTATCTTCTATAGATCTTAGTACTTTACAAAGGAATGTAAGTAACAATCTTCATAGTTTATAAAAAAGGGAAACTGAGGCATAGATATGTCACTTTACAAACATGAAGCCTTGTAACATCCTGAAGAGGTGAATACAGTAATGGTTACTATCCCCTTTTGACCCATCCAGTTTGTTCAATCTGTATATTTTGTTGTCTAAATGTTTGAAATATTTATAATAAATGGATCAAGAGCAAATAACTTCCACTTAGAAACAGTCCCATTATGTCTTATATTGCATCAGGCATAGCACAATTAAGTACAGCTGAACCATGATAATTGGTAGGTTAGTTTACATACCCACCAAAAAGTCATGGCTCCCCCTCGTTCTGAGCAAAGATTTGATACCAAAGTACAGTAGTGAGGTTTAATACAATTACTGAGACTTTGCTACTTGCACAAACTATTCTACTGAAAATGTACTAGTATACTATGGAGTATTACAAAATCTGAAACCATAAAGCACCTTTGTCTAATAAATGAACAAAGCACACTGTGATGCCTCAGCCTTTATTTTATTGTGTGTTCCCCATATAATATATCAAGGCAACTTTGATGGCGGGATTTTCAAAAGCACTCAGTGTTGGCCTAACTCTGTCCCCACTGAGGTCAATTTCTGTTGACCGTGATTGACTTCAGTGGAGCAGAGTTAGGCCAACACTGAGTGCTCATGGAAATCTTAAAAACCTGCAGTATAGGCCCAATCCTGTAGAACTTGTTCAGGCAAATTTTTCATTGACTTTAACGAAAGAGATGAACTCAGAGCAGGCTACAGGTTTTGGTCCTAGTGAGCACTTAACCCTTTTTATTGCAATGGGAAGCACCATAACAATCCAGCACAGGGAATTTCAAACGAAGTTGAGTATATTTTCAGTTTCTTCAGCTATGAATGGCAATCTTAGGAAAGAAAAGACTGAAATATTCTAAATGTCCAACCTTTAGAGTGGCTTGTGTCTGAAAATGTTCCACATTCACATGCCAGATCTGTAAACTATAAATGTTTCTTAACCACCTTGGTGCAGTATTTCTTTAATCTCTAACCGTGATTTACTGCGTGAAGTCCAGTTCAATTACTAGTGCTCTCAGAAGCAGAAGGAACTGATTAAAGAGCTAATTAACTAGGGAAATAAGCAGTGTTGGAGGGTGGGATGTGGCCTGAAAAGACATTTTAATATTCCAGACAAAAGAGGATAAAACTATGGTACTTGGTCTGTTAATGAGAAGTAATTTGCTTTTTCCCTATAGTAGTCTGGTCTCCTCATGTTAAGCCATCAATGACATTTCACTCCAGAACATCTTTGATTAATAAGAAATGTAAAAATAAGCCACGTGATAATAAATCACTAGCAGTACTACAATTCATCGGATAAGACAATTAATATATTATTGGGCTGCATCATTGTGAAGTATACCATGAGAAATTCTATTCTGACATGGAAGGAGCTCAAATACAGCATGATTTAACATCTGCATGTATGATTTTGTTTCATGAAACATACTTCACAATAGAACAATTTTTATTCACTTTGTATTTCTCCCATTGGCATCAAGTTGTTTCTGAAAAATTATTGAGAGAGCCTGGAAATAAGAAGACTGATTACAATATATTTTTCATGAAGATGAAACTTAATATTTAAAAGAGCTAGCTTCTTTTCTAATCCTAGTATATATTCCCCATTTTCTCTTCTTTATGCATGCCAATTCATGTGGTGATTTGTCAATGAGCAGATATTACACCTTTTAACAATTAGGTCTGTGACTCGGCCTCTTATGAGTTAAGATAACAAAGAATAAATAATGTGTTAACAGTCTGATGGTATTGACTAGTGAGAGCATCTACCCAATACAAATGCTCTTGGTTAGTGAATATATTGTAGATAATGGACTAAATTCTCTTCATTACTTAAATGTGACATCCTGGATGTCAATTGGGATTAAAGCTGTACCCCCTGAGGGCAGAATTGGGCCCAATATACTGATTATAAACCTTGAAATGCACCTATAAACTTCTGCTACTGCAGAATGCAGCAGCCTACTTCTTGGTTAGGGATAGGTAATATAACCACTTAACCACCTATGTGATATATGTTGCATTAGCTACATATTCCCTTCCTAGTGCAATTACAACCATTAGCTTTGATTTTATAAAGCACTAAGTGGGCTATTCCCCAGTTCTCCAAGAGATTGCTTCTCTTCTTCTGTCCTGTTTCAGGAGTTACAGTCTATTGGGTCACTTTACCTGTGAGTACCTGAGGTTAAATTCTACAGAGCCAGTGACCTTTTTTTTTTTTAAAACTTTCTCCCCCCTTTTTTTTCCCCAAAATTCTAATGTTTGACATTTCAAAATTAGAAAAATCTAATGACATTCCATAGCAGGATAAAAAACTGAGGGGACACTTTCACATAGCTTACACTGAAAATGTTCATGTTTTTTCAATTGTTGAAAGTCAAAAAATTTCAACCAGTTGTAAACATAAACATAATCATGCTTGTCATTTGTAATCTCATACAGGGTAATAAAGTTAAAGACCTGGTGAATCAGGTAACATTAGTTATGTATTTCAAATCATATGGCTGCTCATGTCAATAAAAAGTAACTTCTGTCCTGTTTCAAACAACTGTAGGCTGGAGAAAGAATTGCTAAATCTTGGAGTGAACCTTTGGTAAAAAAACTGGGCCTTACGCCTCTTATTCCAAAGCACTTTTGGTATGATACAGGGCCAACGGGATCACCAAAAGAACAGATTCTGATAAATTGTGAAAAGTCAGCTTTCTAAGGCAGAAAGGACAGTTTTTTGCTGTAAGCTTTCAAGGTGTAAAAATGATTTACATCTGAGAGCAGCTTGAAATAAAGAATTCTGAGACAACACTTCAGTGAAGTCAATTATGTCTTGCCATTTACTTTACCCTCGAGGGTGAAATTCTATAGATTTGTAGAATATGGACTTAATGTTAGTTTAATAAGTATTAGAATTTTATGCCTATAAATATATATAGCCGATGACCTGTTTTTATTACAGAAAACATATACGTGGCTTAATTATTGCAACTACTTTAACTATGTTTTTCTGTGTCTGAATGACAAATTACACATCAGGTGTGTAGGAACTGAGGATGTGTTGAGACATTGAAACTCATTACATGCTATGAGAAACTCAGTGCTAACCAAGCAGCTCCTTACAGTTTAATCAGGATCTAGATGAAAGATAAGGAATGTGTCCAAGTTAGCATATGGCTCAGAGTTAAATGCAGTACTTAAATGAGTTGATGCCATCTGAAACTATAGTATCAGAAGCTCAGAGAAAGAATAGCATTACATTGACTTAATGATTTAAAGATTAGGAGCAGATCCTAAACTGGTGTAAACTGACTTAGCTCAGTTGATTTCAGTGGAGCTATGCCAATTTACACCAGTGGAAGATCTGGCCCTAGAATCCTAAAGAAAATATAAATCAGTAAATACCAGTGTTTATGTCACTAGGGAGGGAAACTTCTGAAGATATTAGGAAGTGCTATTTAAAGCCATTCCGATCCATAATACATCAAGGTGTGTATGGCAGAGCTTGACTTCTTTTTGTTAATACTTTACTCCACAAGTAGTTCATTTAAATTAATGGGACTATTTACAGAGTAAGGTACTACTTAAGGTGAATAAAACTGGCAGAATCTAGCCCATAAGTTTGAAATGCAGGTTCAAAAGGTAAAATTATTTTTTATCATTTAATCTTGAAACTGTATGATTTGGAATGTAATATAATCTAGTTTCATTCATCTTAAATGATGCATATGGAGTCATTTGTGTGTGCTATGTTGATGGGACTGAGTTTCTTAACAGGGTGGGGGAAAGAGTTAGGTGTTGACATTACTAAATATATCTAAAGACCCATCAGGTCCAGACAGGTCACTGGGAAACTGGAAGACAACACTATAGTTTGTGACTAGTATTAAATCAGCTGATGGTCACAGGTACAAACACTGGAACTTGAAACTTTATAGAGTTATGGCATAGCCACTGTACACTTCAGTGATTTCAGTGGACAGAATAAGAAAATTGAGAGATCAATGTACTTTGCTCTTTAAAATAGTAATTTATAACAGCCACTTTCAGGGACCCTCAGCCTGATGTTCTTGCATTGCATTTTGGTGTTTTCATCGTCCTGATGCATCAAAACATGAAGAAACGTAGAAAGGGGCTCCTGTGTCTTGCTTATTCCTGGGAGTAGGGGCTGAGTCGCAACGCTCTCCAAAGGCTAATCCTTGGATGATGCAGCTGCATACCACCTCTTACACAGGACTGAGCCTAAAAACTCAATCTAGCCCTAAGGCAAAGAACCATAGCTTTGAATCTTTGTACTCTCAATCAAGTTAACGCCTCCCTTTTTAATTAGTTATTTTACAAGACTTTGTTTAGCCTGATCTTCATGTAAAAATTAACAAAGCCCTCCAAGGTGCAAACATTTCTAATAAACAGAATAATCCATTTCATTTTCAGTTTTTTCCTTTCACGAACAGAGGATGCTGAAAATTTCATCTTTATTACTCAATGCTTTAGGCAATGATTATTCACAGGAAGTCCATTGCTTTCTTTCCAACCCAGATCCCATAGATACAGATCATTTGTGTAAGCAATGGTGTCACCATTTAATCCGTGGTATATAGTCACAGGAAAGCACACACGTTAACTTCAAAAGGCTATCACTTGAAGAAAAATCTCCACAATCTGTGTAGCAATTAGTTACAATAGAAGTGTGCACCTGTGGCAAGGAACTTTGGTGACTTGAAGAAGCTGATCTCAAAACCTTTAAGCACTGAGGATTCCCAGATTTAGATTTGAAGAACTGACAGAATTGACCTGTTCACCTCTGAACCAGTGACCTACAGGTGGCAAGAGGTATTGTTAGTGGCATGTAAGCAGAATGTAAGACTGAGTTGTTTTGATGTTTAAGATATCCATTTCATCTTGGCGTAAAAAATAACAAAGAAATGGGCTGGCCGATGAAAGGTAAAACTTCACTTGATTTAACTCAGCTAGAAAGTTAACTTTTGCAAATATTTTTACAATTTATGCAGTGCAGACATGTTAATTCATTTGTGTTTAAAAAGTAAAATATTTACATACTATCTGAAATTACATTATGTTCTTGCTAATGTTCTTAGTCGGTTTTTCCCTTGTTAAATAATGCAATTCTGTTTAAAAATTAATGATTGAGGGCCCAATCCTGCTTCCATTGAAATCACTGGGCATTTTGCCATGGATTTCAATGCCAGAAGGATCAAAACCCAATGTTTCCTAACATTTTACCTGATCATCTCTTCTGCCTCATTAGCGGGAGGAGATGGAAGTGGGAGAGTCAGGTAGGGTGGAATTCTCAGAGATGGCAGGAAAGCTCCTTTTCTTGACAATGTGAGTTCTCCAGGACCCACATTGCTTGCTAGGGAGCCAGTGCTGAGGCCCAGGGCATCTACTGTGTTTGGAAGGGGGTCGACCTTCTACTTCTTATATATCCTCACCAATGAAAGAATGAGAAAGAAACCCCATAACACAGAATGTTAAGAAGCTAAACAAATAGGGCAGTGCTGATCAACTGCTTTGGATGTGAGGGGGAACCCAACTTTTACTCACAGCTACCACTACCCAATCTTTGAAGGTCTGCCTCCATCTAATTGCTACAGTAGGGGGCACTCTTCTGAAACAGGTGCTTTCTCCCTTTGTACTACTCTCTCCTTGGTTCTTGGCAGATATAAAAGTATTTCATGTTGAACATTATGAGAGTTAAAAGTAGAGTCAGCTGCTGTAGAAGGGCGTTTTCATGCTGCAGTGACTGTCAGCAATCACCAGTCCACACCAGATAGGAGAGGAGGTGGAAAGGGAAGGATACAAGGGAGCTGTTACCCAAGGAGGATGTTATGGAGCCGCTGTTGGTCTCCCTAACTGCCTGAGATTGGCAGAAGTCTCCCCAGAAAAGTCTTATAGCACACAAGTGCTTAGGTTGTCCTGACCTGGAAACCAAAGTAGGATCAAAAGAAATGGAGTGGGAAACTGGGTGGGCACTTGGACTGTGCTGAGGAATCAACATAAGTCATGAAGGGGGGAAGCAATATCAAGAAGGGCCAAGAATTAAGGGATGCTTTTACATTTTGTCAGGGTAGAGAAGCAGACATGATGTGAGGAAGAAAGTTAGAGGAGTATTTAATTTTAGAACCCCACAAAAAATTGTCAGGCCCACACATGGAAGCCTGTGAAGAGACTCTACATGCATGCATAGCATGTAGCAGTTGCTATTAAAAATGTTCCAGGTTTCCTTTGGTTAACTAAAGGATATTAATCCAGTATTTTCAGCATTCATTTATGCAAAATAATATATATAGGGAATGCCACCGACACTGAGGTAACATTTTCTAGTTATCTGAAGTAAAACTGGAATGCTTTAAATGCAATCAAGCATTACTTTCCCCATAGTGTACTTTCCCAGAGCAAATGTAAGCATCACAAAGAGTATGTCTCTGGTAATACTAAAGAATAAGGGTCCCATCCTTCAATATGCCCTCAGCATCCATTATCTTCTAGAACAGCAGGTGTTGATCACCTTGCAGAAAGTGTGCAATACTTTATAGTGTAGAACCCTGTCTGTTACAGGCAGTGGTTCACCATACAATGGGTTCTGCTACACAAACAAACATGTCTTGAGCAGTAAGTAAAGTTCAATTAAATATAAGTATTAGTGATCAGCCACCATTTAGAAATCAAATCCCAAACTGAATTATAATGGTAAAAGTCTACATCACCTGCCTGCCAAAAGATTTACCAAGTATTTTGTATTATAGGATACACACAAATAAGTCATATGAAACTAGAGCACCCCATTTCAAAATCATTTTAATAATGACTTACCCATTTGAATGTAAGCAGATGAAGGATAAGCTGAGAGAGGGATAAACTGAAAAGGCCATGTGCTGGGTCCCTTCATTATCTACATGACTGGAACTACTATTGCACTTTATCATCTGCTGTCTCTCCTTGCTATCTCCCTCTTTAATTTTCCTAAATGGCTGGTACTCTGCTTCTGAGATAAGGTATTTAATATGGGAAAGGATTTAGAGGTTCCTACAAGACCAGTCTCAGCTACACTTTTTAAAATGTCATCTTGATTTGTGCTTTTTTCCTCTCTAAGTAATAGACATGGGGATTATGAAATGAATCTGGAAGCTAAATTCCACTAATGAAATTATTGCATGCACTGATAACATAAATAGCAATTGGGTCATAGTACAATAATCCCAGTTAGTAGTCAGTATGAACAGACATAGAATGAGCCTCAGTTTTCAGATGGATTATCTTAAAAATAAAATAAAACCCCTCAAGGCTGTATATATTACGTTCAAACCTAAAGTTCTCCTATGTATCTTGTTAGCTAGCATAAAAGCAATCAAGTTTAAAAAAAGGTATTTTTCTTTATTACCAAGAGTCACTTAAAGTGGCTAAATACATGCATGTTATTGTCAAGTCTTCATAAAAATCCATACTGTATTTGTAATATTGGGTAATTCCATCAGATGGTAGAAGGTGAGAAACTTCTAAACTAGAAAAAAGGTTTTCTTTAAAATACACTTGAAGTCAAGGAAATTACTTGTAAATTCACTTATATTAAGATCAGGCCAGATTCTGCCACCCTTACTCATATTAAGTAGCTTCTTACTCTACAAATATTCCTATTTATTTTGGTAGCACTCAATGTGAGTAAAGGTGGCAGAATCTGGCCCATATAGTTTTGTAAAATAACATTGCATTTCAAAAACCTATCTGCAAATATCAAGGTTGCAAAGTGAAGCACTCAAATTAGGAAATGCCAAAATTTAGATTGCCTTGGTAACCTTAACTCTGCCTCCTTATGTATATGCATCACAATCAGTCTTGAATTTCATGATCAATGCTGTTATTTCTACAGGACCCCTTGCCTCATTCAGTTTGCTGGTTTAACAGTGTTCAGTGAAAGAGACAATCAGTCAGTAAAGTACCTACTACAGGAGATTCTTTTTAGTTCATGTTCTCTCGCCTGCTGTAGTGTATATTCCATAGTTGTTTCTTTGACTCACAATGGCAAAAATCCTAGCTCCTAGCCCACGTTCCCACAGATGGGCCCAGACATAATACAGTGAATGCATGCAGGCTATAGAAAGCCCATTCAAGAGGACTCTCAGTCTTCTCCCTCCCTCTCCCAAACCTCACCAGTATTTACCAGAGTACAATTTCATGGTGGATATCTGCTGGAATGCAGGGCCAGCTTTAGGCCGATTCACCCGATTCCCCCGAATCGGGCCCTGTGCCTAAGATGGCCCTGCGCCAGCGCCTTTTTAATTTTTACTCACCTGGTGGCACTCCTGGGGACTTCGGTGACATTTCGGCAGCAGGCCCTTCACTTGCTCCAGGTCTTCGGCAGCATTTCAACAGCGAGTCCTTGAGTGCCATGGAAGGCTTGGAGCGAGCGAAGGAACTGCTGCCAAAGTGCCGCCGAAGATCCGGAGCACCGCTGGGTGAGTACAAATCGGGCCCCGCGCTTGTTAAAGCCGGCCCTGCTGGAATGCACAATGCACTGACACCAGTGCTGACCTCAGAGGTCAACAATAAAATAGATATGCACTGTCTACTCATTTAGAAGAACTAAAGTATTCAAAGTAAGAGTGTTTAATGTGTCATACACTATTCACATCTCCAGAACTTGAATCTTATAATAGATATCTGAACCCACTTGTCTAAAGGTAGCATCCTGAAAGTACATGAGAAGCATTTCTTGTGTGTATAAATACAGTAAATTATATCTGAAATTAAAGATCTGATTATTAAGGATTGGATGACTCACGGGATTGGTAATGGGATATAGAGCCTTTTATCTAGGTCACTGGTACTGATGTAAGCCAAAGTTATACTAAACAATAATAGTTACCATCTGATGGCAGTTCAGCTTTCCTATGTGAAATGAGATGCTGGTTTCTGTCCAGTTTATAATACTCACGTCAGAAAAGCCAGTATCACATTTGACAACCTAGCTGTGGATTAAATGAGCATAGAGATGAATTTATCCTTTTACCACAGAAGAGGCCCCTCTGGAATATGGCAGAAGCACTCTTATGGGAAAGGCTAGCCCTGCCACTGCCTATGTTGCACAAAGTCATTGGATAGAGAATGGAATTAAGTATGTAGTGTGGCTAACTCGGCACCTTTCACTGGGCACCTAATTTTTGAAAAGTGCATACAACATCTATAAACCTCCTGCCTGTGACTGGTACTTGCTGGACAAATATCAGTTGTTAGTGATATTGTGGAGAAGGGAGGTTAATTTCAGCAGCCTCCTGCTGAATAGCCATTGATTGCTCAGGTCTGTTACCTGAATAAAACTCTGAAATGCTAACTTTTGATTATTAAAACCAGTACTGTAGCAGGATGAAAAGCCCAAAGTCTGAAATTATAGACTGACTGTTGCCAGCATCACAAGCAATGTCATAAAAGGGCTACCATGCAGTTTCAGAAAAGTCCATTTCAATCTAGCATGTTACATGTTTCACTCTTCCTGAGTGCCTTTGAGAGGAGTTTGAGGCCTTGTCTACACTAAAGTGAAAAGTCGATATAAACTATGCAATTTGAGTTACATGAATAGCGTAACTCAAATCGACATAGCTTAGATCTACTTACAGCGGGGTCCACACTATGCGACGTCAACAGGAGACACTCTCAGGAGCGTGATTGGCAGTCAATTTAGCGGGTCTTCACTAGACCCGCTAAATAGACCTCCGATGCATTGATTGCCACGGTGTCAATCCTCTGGTAAATGTAGACAAGCTCCAACATTCTCCAGTCCAAATGACACCCATGAGAGTCAAGGGCGCTCCGCATCTTGCAGGATCAGGCCCCCAAGTCAGCCATCTGCAGTACATCTGCTGCAAAATGGGACGCAGCTGCTATTTTAAATCTGAGAATAGAGGACTTTGCAATTTTCAGCTCTATTTTCTCTTTTTGTAACATGAGGCTAAAGGCATGCCCTCAAATTCAGATTATGGGGATGTGAATAACAGCGCACACCAATGTACTGTGCTGTAACACCTGTGTGGACACTGCAGGTACAAACTGAAAGGTTCATACTTTGCAGTAACATAACTTATTCCTGTTTAAAGAGGACTAACGTGAAGTAGGAACATTTTAGTTTGTGCACGTACCATCCACGCAGGGGAGTTACAGTGCAGTTCTTTGGTGCACACTATTATTTGTACCCCAGTAGTCCAAACTCCAGGACATGTCCAGAAAATGGTGTGTAACAATTTTGGAGATGATGGGGCTATATTAGAGCATTTATATCTAGAGTTACAAAAGAAAAAAGAGCATTCCAACTATTTACAAAACCACATTTTTTGTACAATGCTAAAAATTTCATGAGGGAAATCTTGGTGCTGTCTAATGAAGCTGCCATACATATGCAAATAGGTGTACTGAACTGCTAAGCTTCTTCGGGTGTTTTTCTGTCTGCCTCAAACCTCGATATAATCTTTTACGCTAAATGCCAAACTTCATGTAGTGGGGTGGTTATCCGCTCCTGCCCTTTGCAGCTTAAAACAGCCCAGGAGGGGGGCTGTAGCTGGAGCGAGAAGCCTGGGCTGATGGCGGGAGTGGCTGCAGCTGAGGGCCATGCCCCAAACTGAGCAATAAGGCTGTATAAGAAGGCTAGGGGAGCCAGAAGCAAAGAGAATCTTCCTCTGGCTGTAGAGGGAGAAGGGCCTGGCTGCTGGAAACTAGACAAGGTACCTAGCGTGGAGCAGGGCTGGGGAAAGGCAGTGGAGCTGGGGAGCTCCTGCCTGGAAAGCCCCAGGCCAGGATTTGGCCAAGAGGTACTGGGGTTGCAGGGTGCAACCCAGGGGTAGGCCAAGGCAGCAGGTCCAAACCCCTTTGCTGATGATGAGTGGCTGATACTGCAGTCTGCCCCAGGGCATGGGGCTAGACAATGACTGGCAGTAGTCAATACTGAAGCAAAGTGGGGATAGAGGCGGGGAGGGGGGTTCCAGGGAGGGGAAACCCTAAGGAAAAGGGGTTGCTGCCAGGGGGCAGAACCCCATGTAAAAGGGCACCGGGTCCAGGGAGTGACACGGGGGCCAGTTGAGGTGGATTACTGGCCTGCAGAGGGTGCTCTGAGCTCTAATATTGAGCTAATTCCTGAAGTGACCAGCAGGAGGCGTGCGGGGGTGAGGCTGCCCGGTTACACTTCATTTCAGCAACATGCAGACTTAGATTTTGTGAGCGATGCTGCCAATATCTTATTTGGTTGAATGAAAGAAAAATGGAAAAATAAGAAGCAGGCTCAGGCATAAAGATTTGCTCTGCGTGAGCCAAACACCCTCCCCATCCCTCTCCAATGGCTCACAGCTCCTGTGTACTAATGTGTCAGGTTCTGCTGCACATGTGGGATGATGCCCAATTTTGAGCATCTGCAACCCCAGCATATTATTGAGCACAGTTCTTCAGAGGCTTGATCTGCAAGGAGGACTTTGCCAGCAGATAATGATTGAGAAATCAGCTCCACTGGCCAGTCCCCTCCTAACTGGAGGTGAGGTGGATACAGAGGTTTTGCCCAGGCCTTCCTCAGCCTGGAAGTAAGGCTTAAGGATCACATTATTTTTATATTATGGCAGGACATACAGACCTCAAATGAGATCAGAATCCCATTGTGCTCAGCACTGCACACACCCATAGTTTCCTTTGTTTCTAGCCTCTTGGGAAGCAGAAACCATACAATCTAACTAGACAACCCAGACAGTGGTTGAGAACAAGAAGGGAAATAGAGGAACCAAGGTGTCACAGCACGTTACTGACAGACCAAGGTAGTTAGACCCTGGTCTCTTAGCCCCAGTTCAGTGCCCTAGCCACTACACCACACTGCCTCACTCCTGTGTACGTGCACTTTATGCAAAGTGAGAGGATTTAGCCCTCTACAGTTTTAACAATTTCTTCATCCAGGATTACTCTGTTTGTGAGGTGGTTTGGCCTGTGTAATAGAAAACTGCCTAAAAAGCACTTATGTTTTATGGAGCAGAGGCCTCTGAATGAAGCTTTTGTGGCATGGACAAGACTCCCGGGCAACAGAAAACAGCAATTGCTAGAAATGTTTACAGATATAATCCTTGAAGGATTTTTTATGTATTAAAGATTTTTAAACTAGGCTCATCTTGTTTGTGCTGACACCAATAGAACATATGCAAAATTCTGGTTTAATCTATTATACAAGAAAAAAAATCTACTGCGATACATTCAACAGAAGTGAAGCAAGAAAATCACATATTAACTGGGACAACTGCTTACTGTTTTCGTTTGCAAGAATTTATTATCATAGGCTATCATCCACCTCCTTGGATTTATGATTACAGTAGTGTCTTTTAGAGCATGTCTCCAGGATTATCTCTTTTGGTTCAAGCTCTGACACAGATCTCAGCTGTACCTGCCTTACAGATGTAAAATGCATGCAGTTTAAGAAAGAAAACAAAATTGAGAGCGGAAAAGAGCTGAAAAACAGTAGAATGTAAAAGTAAGGTTTTTAGGCAAGTAGAAACACTAACGAGGATTACAACAGAACCACGGGATTCTGACTGGATATTTATGGCATAGTAAGCTTTGAAAATTATGCAGCATCAAGCAGTGTAATTCTATACCCTATGCTGAATTTTAATTTCTCTAGATGAGAACCATTGGAGTCGGCACACCTTGATAGCTTTCTCTTTTATTCCTTCAGGATGCTATGCACCCTTTTTTTCTGCTGTGATGCAAATTATAATGTGAATATATTTGTTGATACAAATTCATGTGCACTAAAATAAGATGTGGAAATTCCAGTTGTTTTTACCTTTGCTGAAAATTGGGACTAATAGTGGAACCATTCAAAAACTGACAGAGGGCAGAATAGCTTTTGAACTGCTTCACCTGTGGAATTAATATGTAAAGTACTGGTAAGTATGTTTTCAATAATTTTTCTATTGGCTGCTATTTTAAGTAACCAAGTACAATATTATATTGCATATAAACACATAGAATAAAATATTCACAATATCTAAGGACTGTAATGCTCATTATTTTTTCTCTGAACTTTTGAACATCTGTTATTTGTAACAAACTAGAATACAATATTAATAGTGTTTTCAGATTTGATTTTTGTGTCAGGTTCTCTTCTAGTGTAACTTATCAGAACTGTTGAAGTCAATGGAGCTAAGACAATTTTATACCTCTATCCTGCTCCTCTGAGTTCACCATTTTAATATTTCTCCCCCAATACTATGAAAGAGAAAGTTACATGTTGTAATGAAGTCTTTGCTGCCATCGAAAAGTTTTTTTTCATGCTAGATAATTTGAAAAGATGTATTTCTGAAAAAGGTAGGAACTAATTGTTATGAGGTAGCTAAAGAATCTTTCAAAATGACAACTGTACTTTACTGGCTTTATTGAACTGTAATAAAGTAGTAATCAACAATGACTGTGACCCTTTTCTGGTTATATAATTGATTTATCCATGTGAGGTCATACTGAAAGATAAGAATGGGGGACTTCACCAGCCTAGGTTACTGAAATGATCCCATCTGACATAAGATTACATGTTTAAAGCTTCTGCTACTGAGTGCTCAATCTTAATTAGACAAAAAGTGCTTTTTAAAATATTTTATTTTGGAGGCTGGTTCTGAAAATAGTACAGAATGACTTTTCCTGTTTTTGTTTTAATGCATTACTACAGTCTGGCTAGACAGAGTAATTGAAGATTGTGGCAGAATTGTTCTAGACCACTGAAGAGACACGAGTTCTTGATGTTTAAATTTTTGTTTCATTTGTTAAGCCTCTGTCTTGATATGTCTCTTTCCAAATGGAATACCACATCCATCCTTAATGCAAGCAAGTAGGAGAAGCAGTGAAGTGTGAAGAAATAATATGGACTGTTCAGCTCTCTAGATATCATATGTTCAGCTCTTTCTAGCTATTGTATGAGACAGACTAAGGAAGAAATATGGATATTTGAGATATGTTCCATAATCCAAGATATTTGTGACCATTTCTTCAGACTCAGCCAAACCCACACCCACTTGTAGTAGAGAATTTCTTTAAATTTCTCCTATGACAGGACAATAATAATACAATGTTATGTGCACATTTCTGATTACAACTCTGATACCTAAATGAGGGGTGAGCTTTTTGAAAAGCTGGTCTTTAATATCTCTGTGCTTCAGTTGCCTAACTGTAAAGTTGGACTAATACATCAAAGGGCTGTTCTGAAGACGGATTAATGTTTGAACTACTCAGCCTCCATCACCATCATATCTATGTGATAGAAATACCTAAACAGAAAGAAGAGCAAATAAACCTTAATCAAATAGAGTAATTTCATGCAGAAACCAGATGCTTAACACAAAGGAGTTGGTCAGAGTAAGGGCACAGATCCTAGAGATTATTTATGATGCAAGACGCTGTCTATACACATAGGCACCAGTTTAACTAAAAGTGTGGTTTTAAAAGCAATTTTGTGAAACTGAAGCAAGTCCACACATAGACACTCTTATTTCAATTTGTCTTATTTCAATTTAGCTTAGCCTGGTAATATAGATTAAGCTAAACTGAAATGTGTCTACACCCCAATTTTAATGTCACTTTGAAAACACACCCTTAGTTAAACTGCTCTCGGTGGGTGGGTGGCTGGGTGCAACCAGAGCCTTAAAGATGGCTTAAAGATGGCTTCAGACAGAATGAGTTATAAACTCAAAGGAACCTACACCTGTTTTGCTGCTCATCTATATTCCGAAAGCTCTTATGATGAGAACCACTTCTCAGCATCTATAAACCATTAACTGTTTTTCAAAATAAAGTCTTTAATTGCAAATGGCATCTCTGAGACTACTGTTCCCAGGGGACATCTTGCTGAAAAGCGACATCATTTGTGGCCCTAGTATTGTGGGAACCTCATGTAAGAGATTGTAAATTAATGTGTATCCAAAAAGAAAATGTGAATGTTTAATCCTCTTGTTTTTTTAAAAAAAGATGTTTTCTGTCTGCAAAGCAGTTACTTTCCCACTGGCTCCCTATCCTACCAGTGTCACCAATGATGTCACTTTTCTGAAAGCTGTTCCCATTAGGAATTGGCTCCAAAATGTCACTTGTAATGAGAACTTTATTTTTAATTACATTTTGCTAAGTGCTTGTTACATGACCTTTCAGAACATTGCTCTGAGCCAACTGATTGCAACTTTTCTTTAACTGTTGCTAGTATCTTACCTGGTTCCTCTGTCCAAAGTATTTTTAAATCAATATCCTCTATTGATATTAATAATTAAAATCTCTCCCAAAGAATCAAATTAGTAGGCTTTCTTTCAAATATCATATGACAAATGCTGAATTAACCATGAATACTTGCAGTACTAAAAGTTAATATGACACAATAAATTATTACTCAGAAAGCACTGCATTATGTAATTGGATTTTTCAATTGGGTTCATTACTCAGACAATTACTGATTGGGTACAAATGAAAAAGATTTACTATATGATGTCATGTGCTGCATCAATCCCACAAGAATTTGTATTAATTGTCACTCAGTCCTGCCAAAATCACTTGCAGTGTGCAGTAATGAAATCCTAATAGCAGACATCTGGTTTTAAAGGGACATATTCAAAGGTTTTAAACACATACCCAAAAATGTACCTTAAAATTATTACATTACAGAGAAAAGCCTCCTAATTTTAACCAGATGCCCAATCCTGACAACCTTACTCACACGAGAGTAGCTCCTTTTAGTTCACTGAAATTACTCAAATGAGTGAGGACTATAGAATCAGGCCCCAGATTTTAAAAAAAAAACGAATTAATACAAACACCCCTTCAGCGTTCCATTCTCTGTGCTGGCTTCATGGAGGCAGTAAACAGAACTGATGATATTGGTGTAGAAATATTCAGTGATAATTATAGATCAAATCTTTAGATGTGTCATAGGAACAGTTACCTGCCTAAGAGCAATTTGTAAGGGGACTGTCAATTCTCCGATGTGGCTATTGAACTATTGCTGTCAACAGGAACTTAGAGCTCTCATAAACTTCTGTAATAACTAAAAGGAGTGCTGGCATTATTAGGATAAGGAGCTCTCAAAAATCCTGGAGGTTCTGTGTGCTGAAGCAGCAGAGGAACCTTCACCCTTTGGAAGTGCTAGGTGTTCTTTGTGTCACAAGTGCATAGATGAGAGAGCAAAAAATAGCTCATTAGGCCTGGTTACAAACTAGCTCTGTTATCTAGGAATTTTAAGCTTCAGCTAGCAGCCTATGTGGTTAGGTGCAGAGTAGCAGAGAGAACATGCTGATGTTGACAGTAATATAAAGCAACAAAGATGTGAAAGGATGAGATTGTGAACTAAAGGTATGACTCTCTGAAGAACCACAGCATGACAGAGGAATTGATCTAGAGTTGCAGTGCCCCCATTGCAAACTGAGAGATCAGAGGGCAGCAAGAGAAACTGGACTGGCAACCTTCGGCTGCAGTCAGTGGCTTGCAGTGTTAGATACTGTGGAATCTCTCTCTAGAAATCATTTTCAATGGACCTGATTTTTCAACATACTTAAAGATTTGAGTGATTTAAATATACACATATATTTTTTCAAATTTCCAGAAGTAGGCATCTACATCACACTGCCTATTTGCGAAGCTGAATGCCATTCTGCGCCCACACATTATGCAAGTTTCCCTTAATCTTGTATGCTTTCATTATACATAGTGCCTATTTCAATTTGACCTGCAGTAAGTTTACAACATCGAAAGCTGAAGTGTACTAAACTTGAGTGATATGGGGATAGCCCTGAGAATTGGGGTTAGTTGAGAGAAGGTTTTGGATTTATATTGATTATAGCCCATATCATCCTTACAGTTCCTCTTTCTATATAGCATAAGATTCTATCTGCTAACTTTCTCACACCTGCAAACACCCCAAGCTAAGCAGAGAATTGCACTGGTAAATTAGTGTAGCATATTTTTTGTTACTGCTGATTTCTCATCACATCGTCATGCTGTAATCTTTATCACCTTGACAGAATTAGATTGTTCCTTGAAAAAGGAAAATAAATATAACTATGCCCTGGTGTGCTGAGCAAGTTCTTATTGTGAACATACTCCTATTGCAGACCACTTGTCCTTGTGATATAAGTGAAACACTGTTAGAATAAGAATGGCAGAAGCACTCATATCAGAGATCCAAAAATAAAAATTAAAAAGTAGCATTCAGTTTCCACAGGTGTTGGCCATGTAAACAGGAGTTAATACTGGATACAGTATATTTGTAATTCTGTGGGGGCAGAGGGGAGACAATACTGATCATTTTACACAAAGAGAGATGTAGTCTGCTGCTTAAGGACCCTACTCTGAAAGAATGAACAATGCCTCACTTCCAAGAACATTTCAGTGTTAGAGTCTTAGGGTACGTCTACACTATGGGATAAATTCGATTTAACATAAACTGGTTTTATAAAACAGATAGTATAAAGTCGATTGCGCGCGGCCACACTAGCTACATTAATTCGGCGGTGTGCGTCCATGGTCTGAGGCTAACGTCGATTTCTGGAGCGTTGCACTGTGGGTAGCTATCCCGCAGCTATCCCATAGTTCCCTCAGTCTCCCCCGCCTCTTGGAATTCTGGTTAGAGAGCCCAGTGCCTGATGGGCAAAAATCATTGTCGCGGGTGGTTCTGGGTACAGCCTCACCCCTTCCTAAGTGAAAGCAGCAGACAATCGTTTCGCACCTTTTTTCCTGGGTGAACTGTGCAGACGCCATAGCACTGCAAGCATGGACCCCGCTCAAATCAATATCGCGATCGTGAAGGTTTTAAACACCTCATGCATTCTCTTGCAGTCTATGGTGAACCATGAACTGCAAAGCCAGGCGAGGAGGAGGAGGCGGCTACGGCAGCGCGGCGACAAGAGTGATGAGGACATGGAAACTGAATTCTCCTTAACTGCGGGCCCCTGTGCTTTGGAGCTCCTGCTGGTAATGGGGCAGGTTGTACCCATTGAACGCCGATTTTGGACCCGAGAAACAAGCACAGACTGGTGGGACAGCATAGTTTTGCAGGTGTGGGACGATTCGCAGGGGCTGCGAAACTTTTGCATGCGTAAGAGCACTTTCATGGAACTTTGTGACTTGCTTTCCCCTGCCCTGAAACGCCATAATACCAAGATGAGAGCAGCCCTCACAGTGGATAAGCGAGTGGCAATAGCCCTGTTGAAGCTTGCAATGCCAGACAGCTACCGGTCAGTCGGGAATCAGTTTGGAGTGGGAAAATCTACTGTGGGGGCTGCTGTGATGCAAGTAGCCAAAGCAATCACTAAGTTGCTGCTACAAAAGGTTGTGACTCTAGGAAACGTGCAGGCCATAGTGGATGTCTTTGCTGCAATGGGATTCCCTAACTGTGGTGGGGCGATAGGGATATGGGTTCCATCTATCTTGGCACCGGCGCACCAGGCCACCCAGTACGTAAACCGCAAGGGGTACTTTTCAATGGTGCTGCAAGCAATGGTGGATCACAAGGGACGTTTCACCAACATCCACGTGGGATGGCCAGGAAGGGTTCATGACGCTCGCGTCTTCAGAAGCACTGCTTTGTTTAAAATGCTGCAGCAAGGAATTTACTTCCCAGACCAGAAAATAACTGTTGGGGATGTTGAAATGCCTGTAGTTATCCTGGGGGACCCAGCCTACCCCTTGATGCCATGGCTCATGAAGCCATACACAGGCAGCCTGGACCGTGGTCAGGAACTGTTCAACTACAGGCTGAGCAAGTGCGGAATAGTGGTAGAATGTGCATTTGGCTGTTTAAAGGTGCGCTGGTGCACATTACTCACTCGCTCAGACCTCAGCCAAACCAATGTCCCCTTTGTTGTTGCTGCTTGCTGTGTGCTCCACAATCTCTGTGAAAGTAAGGGGGAGACCTTTATGGCAGAGTGGGAGGCTGAGGCAAATCACCTGGCCACTGATTACGTGCAGCCAGACACCAAGGCGATTAAAAGAGAACACCGGGAACCGGTGCGCATCAGAGAAGCTTTGAAAACAAGTTTCATCACGGGCCAGGGTACGGTGTGATTGCTGTGTTTGTTTCCCCTTGATGAACCCCACCCCCTTGATTGACTCATTCCCTGTAAGCAACCCACCCTCCCCCTTCGATTACAGCTTTCTTAAGAAAATAAAGTCACTATCGTTTAAAAATGATGTATTCTTTATTAAAAAGCTCATTATAAAAAGAGGGAGAGAACTGGCAAGGGTGCGGTTTTGAAGGAGGATAGGAGGGAAGGAAAAGGCCTCTAAAATCATTTCAATGTAATGACAGCCTTTTGGTTGGGCTGTCCACGGGGGTGGAGTGGGTGGGTGCACAAAGCTTTCCCCCATGCATTTTTACACATCTGGGTGAGGAAGATATGGAACATGGTGAGTTCTGAGGGTGGTGACACAGGGGCTGCAGCGGCACTCTGTGACCTCGCTGCTCTTCCTGAAGCTCCACCAGACGTCGGAGGATGTCAGTTTGATCATGCAGCAGCCCCAGCATTTCATTCTGCCGCTGCTGATCTTCCTGCCTACACCTCTGATCTTCCTGCCGCCACCTCTCATCTCGAGCGTCTCTCCTGTCCTCACGTTCACTGGCATCTTTCCTGTAATTTGATACCACGTCCTTCCACTCATTCAGATGAGCTCTTTCATTGCGGGTTACTTCCAAGATTTCAGAGAACATTTCATCTCGCGTCCTCTTCTTCCTCTCCCATATCTGAGCTAGCCTTCGGGATGGAGTAGGAAGGCTTGAAAAATGTGCAGCTGCATGAGGGAGGGAAGAAAGGGAGAGAAGTATTTAAAAAGATACATTTTACAGAACAATGGTTATACTCTTTCATAGTGAACAACACTATTCACCTTACACAGCACATGTGATTTCACTACAAGGTCTCATTTTGCATCTTAACTTTGAGTGCCTGGGCTCTGGTGTTACAGATCTCACAGACACAGGTCTGGGCATCAGAATTCAGCTTGCATGCGGCCATGGTAAGCCATTGTCTTTCGGCTTCAGCAGCCTTCACTTCCATTCACAGAAGCCACCCCCACCCCCCTCCAATTCTCTAGGATGATCGCTTTACCCCCTCCTCCCACTGCATGGCTGGTATCATGGAAGATCACTGCTAATCACCCCCCTTCCCCTCCACTACATGGCTGGTAGCTGGGAAGATTCCTGCTAGCCAAACGCGAGAAAGCTCAGCACTATCCTTCCTCCCCTCCCCTTGCTTGGCTACATGCAAGGAAGGATTTCTTGTAAGCAACAGGCAAACACCCCTGTAGGAAAAAGGCCATCTCTGTCCCCTTAGTTAAATTCCTGAATTTCAACCAGGTTACCATGAACGATATCACTTTGCTGAGGATAACAGAGCGAGATAAAGAACGGATGTATCTTGAATGCCTGCAATCACCGGGACCATACGCAGCTATGCTTTGTCATGCAATGATACCCGATTACTTGCTACATGCATGGCGTGGTAAAGTGTCCTACCATAGTGGACAGAACAAGGCTGCCTTGCCCAGAAACCTTCTGCAAAGGCTTTTGGAGTACCTCTAGGAGCGCTTCATGGAGATGTCCCTGGAGGATTTCCGCTCCATCCCCAGACATGTTAACAAACTTTTCCAGTAACTTTACTGCCCGCAAATGCATCCCAAGCCCTCAGGGCAAATCAATCATTAAAAAAAGCGTGCTTTTAAACCATGTTTTATATTTACAAAGGTACATTCACCAAAGGTACACTCACCAGAGGTCGCTTCCATGGCTTCACTGTCTGGGCTAGTGGGTTGGGAGGGCTGGGACGGTCATTCCGTCTGGGTCAGAAAAAGCTCCTGGCTGTTGGGGCTAACGGAGTGCTGTGTGCTCTCTGCAAGCTTGTCCTCCTCTTCCTCCTCCTCACCTTCCCTGTCCGCATAATCCTCAGGCCTGGCTGAGATTACAACCCCCACCACGGAATCCAAGGATGGGGGGAGGGTAGTGGTGGCGCAGCCCCCTAAAATTGCATGCAGCTCAGCGTAGAAGCGGCATGTTTTCAGCCCTGCCCTAGACCTTCTGTTTGCCTCTCTGGTTTTCTGGTTGGCTTGTCTGAGCTCCTTCACTTTCACTCTGCACTGCACTGAGTCCTTGTTGTGGCCTCTCTCCTTCCTGGTCTTGGAAATTTTTTCAAAAGTTTTTTCATTTCGTCTTTTTGAAAGGAGTTCTGTTAGCACTGAATCCTCTCCCCATATAGCGATCAGATCCAGTACTTCCCGTGTGGTCCATGCTGGAGCTCTTTTTCTATTCTCAGGAGACTGCATTGTTACCTGTGCTGATGAGCTCTGCGTGGTCACCTGTGCTGATCAGAGCTCCACGCTGGCCAAACAGGAAATGAAATTCAAAAGTTCGCGGGGCTTTTCCTGTCTACCTGGCCAGTGCATCCGAGTTCAGATAGCTGTCCAGAGCGGTCAGTGGTGCTCTGTGGGATACGGCCTGGAGGCCAATACCATCGATTTGCGGCCACACTAACCCTAATCCGATATAATAATACCGATTTTAGCGCTTCTCCTCTCGTTGAGGAGGAGTACAGAAACCGATTTAAAGAGCCCTTTATATCAATTTAAAGGGCATCGTAGTGTGGACGGGTGCGGCATTAAATCGGTTTAACGCTGCTAAAATCGGTATAAACACGTAGTGTAGACCAAGCCTTAGATGTAAAAACATCACCCATAGTGAAGAGCCAGTCTTAGCTTCCTGAAAAACCTTGGAGCTCCATGTTCTGCTACCCCTGCCCACCCAAAACGAGTATTAACATGCAGGAGCCCAATTCCTGACCAATGTCAAATTGTGTGAACACTTCATACCAGTGCTTCATGCACTGGATTGCCTGACAATCAAATGTATGGTCTTGTTTAAGGTCCATTTTCATTGTCAAGATCATGAATGAACTGGATCTGGGTTACCTCAAGAACAGTCTCTCTACACTCTCCACCCTGCTTGCTAGATACTCAGTTTAGACTGAGAGGCCAAGTTTAATCTTGTGATTGTATGAGAAGATTCTTATCAGTGAAATGTCTAAAGTTATGGAACAAGTCTCCACAAGAGTTCATGTTCAGGCTGAATTTCACCTCTACTGTTGGCCACAAGGCCTCTGTTTAAACATGTATTTCTTTAAACAACCATAAAATAACACCTAATGTGGGAGGAATCAACCAGCAGTCTCCCTCTTGCTGCAAGGAGCCAAATTAAAGGGAGAAAGGAAGAGACTGATATTTTCTAGAGATAATTCTCATTAGAACTGAGACATTTTTCAGCCAAAACTTTTTTCAGTGAAAAATGCAGATTTTGCAACAATGAAACATTTTTCAAATTCATGTCTAGTTTGCTGAATTGTTTTGGCTGGGTTAAAAAAAAACATTCAATTCAGAAAAATCAAAATATTTTGTTTTGACACTTTTGAAATGAAACATTTTAATTTTTCAATTTGAAACTACTTTTAATTTGGAAACTTACTTTAATTTAAAAAAATAGCTTGTTTAGCCTGAACTGAAATTTTGAACTTTTTGTTTTGCTGAAAAATTTGCCTTTGTTGGATCCTTCAATATGTTTTGTTTTGGTTTTCTGGTTTGTTATATATATTTTTTTTATTTGTTCAGAATTGCTAGTGAACCAAAAAATACTAGTTTTTGAACAGCTCTAGTTATAATGCAGCTTTAATTTTTGTCTGGCACATGAATACTCCAACATCCACACAAATAGCTATAAATATTCCATGATACTGAAAAGGATTTGGAGAGCAAAGGTCATTGACATGCCAGTTGAAATGTTTCAGAAATAAGATAGTTTGCATCCTTGCACTCCTCTTTGCTTGCTCTCCTCACATGGTGGCACAGAACACTGCAGCTGCATTACATAGTAAGGTCCTGATCCTGCAAATAAATCCAGGTGAACACACCACTGTTTCTGCAGGTAGGCCCATTGACATCAGTGGGGCTCTGCACACATACAGATATTCATCCACTCAGAGAAACTTGCAGAATCAGCACCTAATTCAGCACCATCTCTCCTCTATCGTCAGCCATCCCTGCCCTCTTCTCTTCCCAGTTAAGAGCAGTGGTATGTACTGGCTTTCAGGGGTTAATTATTTCACTTACTGAAATGGTGTCAAAGAAACAGTGCATAACTAAACAAAACATCCAGATTTCTTTTATTGTAATTTTAGTGCTTTTTTTCTTCCCTTCCTTGATCATTAACCTGAAGTAGAGACTTGTGTAAGCTTGAAAGCTTGTCTCTTTCACCAACAGAAGTTGGTTCAATAAAAGATTTACCTCACCCACGTTTCTTTATAATGTTTATCATTGTTCATTTTCTCTTACAGTAAGGCCCAATCCTTCAAACTCTTACAGTCCTCAGTAGTGCTACTGTGAATAAATAGTCTGGTGAATTTAAGCAACATAATTAGATTTCTCATTAGCTGTTTTCAGGAAGCTTCAGGGTACTCCAAGCCCCAAATGTTCAAAAATTGGGAGTCAGGCCCCCAAAATCATGAGATTGACTTCAATAATGAATTCTAAAAAATAAATTCTATATTCTTTATTTGACTTCTGGTTTCTGAGCCATTACATTCAGATTACATTTTTAGACTCTGTTCTTCAGCTATGAGGTTTAGAAACTGAATGTGTTCACAAATGGAAGTTGAGACTGTCGTGTAATGACCTGACTCCAGAAGCTGAGGCTTTAAGAAAAATAGGAAATATTGTAAGACTTGTGAAAAAATGTCAAGAGTTGGCCACATGGCTTCAAATCATCCATTGGTACAGCTTGTTCACTGTGATACTGCCTCAAAATCAAAAGCAAGTGGCAATTGTTTGTCTCTAGACTGACACAATGATACTGCTTTGAATACAATTCTGCGGGTGTAAGTATTCTGAGCAGAGCAATGATTATTTTGTGTGGGCCAGACTGCTGACTATATAGTACTGTTAAAAAAAGTTTAAGCTGTATGGTGGAAAATACAGTATTCATCTGAGGTATCTTTTGCTGTATCCTTTTCCAAATAAAGAGTACTAAAAAGAATGTATATTACTGTTTTTGAGAGCTCTCAAGTTAAGCCCCTCTTAGGCCTGGTCTACACTACGCGTTTAAACCGAATTTAGCACTGTTAAACCGATTTAACCCTGAACTCGTCCACACAACGAGGCCCTTTATATCGATATAAAGGGCTCTTTAAACCAGTTTCTGTACTCCTCCCCGACAAGGGGAGTAGCACTGAAATCGGTATTGCCATGTCGGATTAGGGTTAGTGTGGCCGCAAATTGACGGTATTGGCCTTCGGGCGGTATCCCACAGTGCACCATTGTGACTGCTCTGGAAAGCCATCTGAATTCGGATGTGCTGGCCAGGTAGACAGGAAAAGCCCCACGAACTTTTGAATTTCATTTCCTTTGGCCAGCATGGAGCTCTGATCAGCACAGGTGACCACGCAGAGCTCATCAGCACAGGACACAACGCAGTCTCTTGAGAATCGAAAAAGAGCTCCAGCATAGACCACATGGGAGGTACTGGATCTGATCGCTATATGGGGAGAGGATTCCGTGCTAACAGAACTCCGTTCCAAAAGACGATATGAAAAAACATTTGAAAAAATTTCCCAGGCCATGATGCAGAGAGGCCACACCAGGGACTCAGTACAGTGCCATGTGAAAGTGAAGGAGCTCACACAAGCCTACCAGAAAACCAAAGCAGTAAAGGGAAGGTCCGGGGCTGGGCTGAAAACATGCCGCTTCTACGCTGAGCTGCATGCAATTCTAGGGGAGGGGGTCCGCCACCAGTACCCGACCCCTGTCCGTGGATTCCAAACGGGGGTGGTAATCTCAGCCATGGCTGAGGATTCTGCAGACAGGGAAGATGAGGAGGAAGAAGAGGAGGACGGGCTTGCAGAGAGCACACAGCACTCCGTTAGCCCCAACAGCCAGGAGCTTTTTCTGACCCAGACGGAATGACCGTCCCAGCCCTCCCAAGCCACTAGCCCAGACAATGAAGCCATGGAAGCAACCTCTGGTGAGTGTACCTTTTGTAAATATAAAACATGGTTTAAAAGCAAGCGTTTTTTAATGATTAATTTGCCCTGAGGACTTTGGGATGCATTCGCGGCCAGTACAGTTATTGGAAAAGTCTGTTAACATGTCTGGGGATGGAGCGGAAATGCTCCAGGGACATCTCCATTAAGCTCTCCTGGAGTACTCCAAAAGCCTTTGCAGAAGGTTTCTGGGCAAGGCAGCCTTATTCCGTCCTCCATGGTAGGACATCTGACCACGCCATGCATGTAGCAAGTAATCTGGTATCATTGTATGACAAAGCCTAGCTGCGTATGATCCCGGTGTTTGCTGGCATTCAAGCAACATCCGTTCTTTATCTCGCTGTGTTATCCTCAGGAGAGTGATATCGTTCATGGTAACCTGGTTGAAATTCAGGAATTTAATTAAGGGGACAGACATGGCCATTCCTACTGGGCTGTTTGCCTGTTGCTTAAAAGAAATCCTTCCTTGCAGGTAGCCAAGCAGGGGGAGGGGGAGTGATTGGCGCTGAGCTTTTTCGTGTTTGGCTAGCAGGGATCTTCCATGATACCAGCCATGCGGTAGGGGGAGGGGTAAAGCGATCATCCCAGAGAATTGGATGGGGGGGTGGTTTCTGCTGCTGCATGTTAACAGGAAAGCAGCAGCACTCAACGGGATTTGCTTGGTATTTGGGAAAGGAGGGCACTGTGCATATGAAGGTTGCAGAAGCCGAAAGACAATGGCTTACCATGGCCGCATGCAAGCTGAATTCTGATGCCCGGACCTGTGTCTGTGAGATCTGTAACACCAGAGCCCAGGCACTCAAAGTTAAGATGCAAAATGCGACCTTGTAGTGAAATCACATGTGCTGTGTAAGGTGAATAGTGTTGTTCACTGTGAAAGAGTATAACCAGTGTTCTGTAAAATGTATCTTTTAAAATACTTCTCTCCCTTTTTTCCCTCCCTCATGCAGCTGCAAATTTTTCAAGCCTTCCTACTCCATCCCGAAGGCTATCTCAGATAAGGCGGAGGAAAAAAAAGACGCGAGACGAAATGTTCTCGGAAATCATGGAAGTGACTCGCAGTGAAAAAGCTCATCTGAATGAGTGGAAGGACGTAGTATCAAATTACAGGAAAGATGCCAGTGAACGTGAGGACAAGAGGGACCAACGTGAGGACAGGAAGGACGCTCAAAATGAGAGGTGGCGGCAGGAAGATTAGAGCTGTAGGCAGGAAGATCAGTGGTGGCGGGATGCAACGCTGGGGCTGCTGTGTGATCAAACTGACATGCTCCAGCATCTGGTGGAGCTTCAGGAACAGCAGCAGGATCACAGAGTGCCGCTGCAGCCCCTGTGTAACCACTCTCACCATGTTCCATATCCTCCTCACCCAGACATGTAAGAACGCGTGGGGAAAGACTCCGTGCACCCGCCCACTCCACCCCCGTGGACAGCCCAACCCAAAGGCTGTCATTACTTTGAAATTTTTTTAGTGGCCTTTTCCTTCCCTCCTATCCTCCTTCCAAACCACACCTGGGCTACCTTGTCAGTTCTCTCCCTCTTTTTATAATGAATTAATAAAGAATACATGATTTTTAAACAATAGTGACTTTATTTCCTTAAGAAAGCTGTAATTGAAGCGGGAAGGTGGGTTACTTACAGGGAATGAGTCAATCAAGTGTGGGGGGTTCAACAAGGGGAAACAAACAGCAGTCAGACCGTACCCTGGCCGGTGATGAAACTCGTTTTCAAAGCTTCTTTGATGCGCACCGCTTCCTGGTGTGCTCTTCTAATTGCCCTGGTGTCTGGCTGTGCATAATTAGCGGCCAGGTGATTTGCCTCAGCCTCCCACCCCACCATAAAGGTCTCCCCCTTACTCTCACAGAGATTGTGGAGCACACAGCAAGCAGCAACAACAAAGGGGACATTGGTTTAGCTGAGGTCTAAGTGAGTCAGTAATGTGCGCCAGAGTGCCTTTAAACAGCCCAATGCACATTCTACCACCATTCTGCACTTGCTCAGCCTGTAGTCAAACAACTCCTGACTACTGTCCAGGCTGCCTGTGTATGGCTTCATGAGCCATGGCATCAAGGGGTAGGCTGCGTCCCCCAGGATAACTACAAGCATTTCAACATCCCCAACTGTTATTTTTTGTGATCTGGGAAGTAATTCCCTTGCTGGAGCTCTTTAAACATAGTAGTGTTCCTGAAGACGCGAGCGTCATGAACCCTTCCTGGCCATCCCACGTGGATATTGATGAAACGTCTCTTGTAATCCACAAGTGCTTGCAGCACCATTGAAAAGTACCCCTTGCGGTTTATGTACCGGGTGCCCTGGTGCTCCGGTGCCAAGATAGGGATATGGGTTCCATCTATCGCCCCACCACAGTTAGGGAATCCCATTGCAGCAAAGCCATCCACTATGACCTGCGCATTTCCCAGAGTCACTACCTTTCGTAGCAGCAGCTTAATGATTGCTTTGGCTACTTGCATAACAGCAGCAGCTTAATGATTGCTTTGGCTACTTGCATAACAGCAGCCCCCACAGTAGATTTTCCCACTCCAAATTGATTCCCGACTGACCAGTAGCTGTCTGGCGTTGCAAGCTTCCAGAGGGCTATTGCCACTCGCTTTTCAACTGTGAAGGCTGCTCTCATCTTGGTATTATGGCATTTCAGGGCAGAGGAAAGCAAGTCACAAAGTTCCATGAAAGTGCTCTTACGCATGCAAAAGTTTCGCAGCCCCTGCGAATCGTCCGAAACCTGCAAAACTATGCGGTCCCACCAGTCTGTGCTTGTTTCCCGGACCCAAAATCGGCGTTCAATGGCTACAGCCTGCCCCATTACCATCAGGATCTCCAAAGCGCAGGGGCCCGCAGTTTGAGAGAATTCTGTGTCCATGTCCTCATCACTCTCGTCGCCACGCTGCCGTAGCTGCCTCCTCCTCGCCTGGTTTTGCAGGTCCTGGTTCAGCATAGACTGCATGGTAATGCACGAGGTGTTTACAACGTCCATGATTGCGGTCTTGATCTGAGCAGGGTCTAAGCTTGCTGTGCTGTGGCATTTGCACAGTTCAGCCAGGAGAAAAGGCGCGAAACGGTTGTCTGCCACCTTCACAGAAGGAGGGGTGAGGCTGTACCCAGAACCACCCGCGACAATGTTTTTTGCCCCATCAGGCTCTGGGATCTCAACCTAGAATTTCAAGGGGCGGGGGAGACTGCGGGAACTATGGGATAGCTACCAACAGTGCAACACTCCGGAAATTGACACTAGCGTCGGTACATGGACGCACACCGCCGAATTAATGTGCTTAGTGTGGCCGCGTGCACTCAACTTTATACAATCTGTTTAAAAAAAACGGTTTCTGTAAAATCGGAATAATCCCGTAGTGTAGACATACCCTCAGTATCTCTCTAGCACTCATTCCTTTCCTGAAAGGTAGAATTTTCTTACCCTCAGGCTGCGGAGCTTGATCTCCTCAAATCAAAACACTGGCTGTCTTTATCTCCTTCTGCCCTGGTGTAATCCACTCAAGGGCATGACTGTATGTAGTACATTGTGGAAGATTTAGGATTCAGGCCATATTAACTGTAGTACTGATATAGATCATAAATTTAAATTATCCTAAGTGGAACTAGTGGCTGGTGAGTATCCTGGCAAGGTGGAGGAATTTGCAGATGTGCGATGGGATGGAATGGAGGAATAGGAGTATACAGTATTCTACAATCAGGGTCCAATCTTCTATGGTAACACTATTGTAAGTGATATGTTGAAATTTTCAAAGCAGTCTAGAAGACTATCACATCTCCCCTCAACTTAAGTGGAACAAGTGTCTAAATACCTGAGGCTGTTTTTGAAAATGTCAGCATAAATATTTTGGACCATTACTGTAATGTTCATATGGGGATGGGGGAGAGAGAAGACAGGTGACTGAAAGAAGACTGCCTGGGTAGGCAAGTTTCCAATATCAATTTACATTATTTATTTTTAAAGATGAATCAAGTCTTCAAAATCACTACAGACTTGGCAGGTAGAAATTGCTAAGCTTTAATTTGCCTCTTGGCCAAAAAGCTCCGTGAGTATGGGCTCGTTAGATACGGCAGTCTTTCCCACTACCTGAATTTAATTCAAACCGTTCTGCACAGTCCTAATTTTAATCCTTTCATTTTGGTTTTAAGTTACTGCATATATGGCACAATGGAAATATTTTTTCAAACTTAAATTAGAAACATACTTTGGGAGCATGAAAAAAAAACCCTCTCTCTTCAGTGCACAGTGAAACATCTTTAACTCCTAGCTGAAGTGCAACTATGGTAACATTTTTACTTGAAAAGTTTGATAGCAGTGGAGGAAAACAAACATTTTTTGGAATATGCTTTTTGTGTGCCCTCCCCACGCACTCAACTTTCACAAGCTACCTGAAATATCCTACCAATCTGCCCAGATTGTGTAATTCTTCTAAATAAATATGATATTAGAGCAGGGGTCTCAAATATGTGGCCCTCGGGCTTATTTCCTGTGGCCCACCAAGCTCCCCTGGAGTTATTTCCTGTGGCGGCCAAACTCCACTCACCCACCTCCCTCTCTTTTCCTCTTCCCCCCATCGTGCTACATCCCTGCTCCTCTGCCTACCTCCAGGTGCTTCCCAGATGCTTAGTGCTTTCCTGGAGGGAGATGGGAGGAGCGGGGAGCTGCGCACTCAGGGGAGGAGGCAGAGAAGAGGCGAGGCAGGGATAGGGATTTGGGAAAGGGGTTTGAATAGGGGCAGGGAGGGGGAAGAGTTAGGGTGACCAGACAGCAAGTATGAAAAATCAGGACCAGGGTTGGGGTGTAATAGGTGCCTATGTAAGAAAAATCCCCCAAAATCAGGACTGTCCCTATAAAATCAGGACATCTGGTCACCCTAGGCGGAGTTGGGGTGAGGACTTTGGGGAAGGGGTTGGAATGAGGGCGGGAAGAAGCAAGGGAGGGGCGGGGCCTCATGGAAGGGGTGGAATGGGGACAGAGCCGGGGATGGAGGGAAGCTTTTGTACCTTAGAGCAACCTGGGAATGAAATATGATGTGTCAGAAGGAAAACCTGAGTTTTCTACTTTACCATGACTGCTAGTTAAAGACATCAGAATACAACTGACATGGAGAAACTATGTTACAAGAAAAAATCATGATTGTAATAAGACTCAAAGTTTGCATTCTATACCTTTACAATTTTAATTTTGAAATGCTAATGAAAAATATTATAGCTCTGTAAACATTGGCAACAATGCTATTGTTGTCAGCTCCTCAGACGATCCCAGAATGTGTGCATGCAAGTTGCACCATCCGTCTAGTCTCCCTACCTGTTCGCTACAAGAGAGTAGAATGGCCTTTTTATAAGATATGATACATGTGAATGAACCAAAACCTTGCATCCAAACACCCCTGAATTTTAGGGAAGTGGAGTGCTTGGTTCACAGTTTCAGGACCAAATTTGGCTGCTGAGGCCCATTTCTAGTGTACATGCACTTGTTAACCTTTAACACCCTTCTTTTTTTCAGAACTGGGGAGCTGGGCATTTGTGTTGTAGCCCGTGCTCTGGAGAACTGTTACTTGTGAGAAAACAACTGAAAAGGAAATTCATTTTTAATTTAATTCAGGAGGGGATGGAATTAAATTACAGGTCAGTTGAAAGTGTCTGAAATTCAGAGGGCTCAATTTTGTAGGGCTCAATTATGCCTTTCCTGAGGTTGAGCTGTTCTAAAAAAGGGGAAGCAAGTGGCCTGCTCTTTACTTTTGTAATATTTTTGGAGAGGTTTAGATTCTGGATTGGAACTTCATAGAAATATAAATAGAAAAAATCATTTTAAGGGAGGTTTGCCGACCTTGCAATGATGCTTGCATTGCCTTTCATCATCCTCATCTCCCTGCCACAGAAATGGTACCCAATCTGCTTTCACTGTGTTCAATAATAATCAGGAGGACCATGTTAGTACTATATATATAAAGGCTGCTTACTGCTATTGTATCAGGTCGTCTACAATATCATTTTCGTCTTTTCAGTTGTTAAAGAAGCTATTACATAGTCTTCTACTGAAGCTCACTAATGAGGCTCAGCACTCCCCCCTCACTTTGATTTTAGGCAGAGCAGTGCACATCAAACACAGAAACCTGATCACTGACTGAGCTGGCAGCCTTCTGGAGGAGGAGTTACACTGAGATCCCATACCAGGCAAGGGAGAACTTTACCAGTTAAGGCTGAATGAAGGTCCAGAAATCTTTTATGTTAAAAGATTAGTGACTTAATATGAACATTTGAATATGCATTACCTCACTTGCAGCTTCTTGGTAGCTGTGGGGTCTCTGACTGCCACTGTCTTGAAGCTGCTTTCTGATCCATGGAACGAGCCGCTATTCTCTGATTACTACCAGGCCCCTGTTGCCATGGAGAGAGCACAGCTGAGTGTTATGCTAGCTGAAACATTGAGACCATGGCCATGGGTAAGTGGGAAGGGATTATGCTCTAGGCTGTATCTCTGTGGTGAGTCATTCCAGCAGGTAGTTTATGATTGGCATCCTGGAACACACTCTTGCCTTCAAGATACTGCCTAGAGCAATCATACCCTTAAAAGTGAAGACTAGAGCGTTTCTGCAGGTCTATGTCTCAAGAAGTTGAAATTGTTGTGGTGTCCCAGCCAACTGGGAAGACTTGACAGGTTTGGAATAAGGGGTCAGCTGTAAACTTTACCTCCCCACAGACAGACAGGAAAGTGACATCTCCACTACCCCATCTGTTCATCCAGGGGACAGGAGGGAGGTAACAGAGGATGCCTGACACAGCTAGGAGCATGAGAGGAAGATGTGGTTTTAGGCAGAAAAATTTCTGAGCATCACCCACCCTGGCTGCCAACACTTCCTCTCAGCTGGTCCTTCTTCCAGCAGCTGTCTCCTGTGTCAAGTTTGCTGTGTGTGGGAGGGCTGAGGGGGAGCTAGTTTATGGCTTCCTAGTTCTCAAACTACCCCAACATGAATTTAAGCAATGTAGATGCTGCTCTAATTTGTAACATCTGGTTATGGTCCTAAAGGGACACACAGCAGCTGTGAATAGTGAGAGTTGAACTGAGCCCTGTTTCACTCACCTCTGGGCTGAGGTAGGTGGCAAAAGAGACTGCTCCACCACCCTTATGTCATTTGCGGGCTTCCTTCTCCTCGCCCTTACTGGGGGAATTCTGGACTGATTGTCTGAAGTCAGGTTCTGGCCCCTTTATGCTACTCCAGGGTTGCTAAGAGGCCAGATTCAGGGCACAGCATCTGATCTTTACCATTTCTAAAAGGTAAAACACTACCGTGGTTGCTTGATCAGTGGTTGAACTTGGGTTCTGTCATTCTACCAATTTTAGACAGATTCACTATGCTCAAAATGGAGAATACTGCTGGAACCAGCAAAATCTCTTAAACCAATATACATTTTTACATGCAACCACTGTAGCAGGTAGTGAACACTCTAGTCAAGGTCACAGACAAACTTTCTATAAACTGGTGGAACGACTCAGCATACAAGAGTTAGCCATGATATTTCATCAAAGATTAGTATTGTAACGAAGTAAAGTAGCATAATTGCGCATAGTAAGTAGAATAAATTCCCAGCCTGGTAGCCAGCCTGATCCAATATCTCTTGTGTATACAGCTGTACTTTTCTCAAGGCATTAATTCAGTGAGACATAACTCTTTGGTGTGTTACAGGTGATACTCTAGACCTCAATAAGAGCTTGATTTTGAAAAGTGGTTTTAATCTGGCCTTTAAGTGTGCACATGCAAGTTTGCGTACTCAGTGTGCAAAAATCTGACCCAGTGTGTGCTAATCAGTCATCATCTACCCAGTTTGTGCACACGAAAATTGTTTACACTTGCATGTTGACAATGGAGCACACAAACTTGGGAAGGTATGCATAATCCTAGTGTGCCTGGGCTGTCACTGGATGGATACAAAGGCATGTTTGTTTCTAAATTGGGTGAGAGCACAAACTTTGTCCCCAAACTTAGTGCCCACAGCTGAAAATGTAGTCTGTAAAGTGTGAATATGCCATGGATGTATATGTATGATCTGTATAGTGCATACACAGTACAATAGTCATTGCCGACACAACCACATATGATCTTCTTACAGGGCTACTGCGTGGAATTTACTTTCTCTTAAAGAAGGATATAATAATTAAATGTGTGCGGCTTTAAAAAGGTACTGTGCTTTATATAACATGTCACTTTCACTGAATTATGAATATGACAAATTTACTAAGGAAATGGTGACCAATAAATAAGTGACATTGTTGAAGATCCACTCAGCATTTGCTCTTCCTAATGATTATTTTTTTAAAAAAATTATGAAAGCCAGCAATGGAAAATGACTTCTTTCTATCACTGCAAATGGGAAGTGATGACGATATAAGGGAACATATAAATGCAGCGTTCCTGAGTGGCTGTGGGGTGGAGGCAGAGGCTGAAAAAAGGTCATTCTGTTATCCCTGGGCATAGGTCAGGAATCACATCTGACATGATCACATTCAGAAAATAAAGCAAATGAAAGAGAGGAAGGGGCAGACAGAGTATCTGTAGTAAAGCAATCTTATCTATGGCATGCTGACCACAGTGGCAAAGTGTAAAGGGCCTAATTAGCTCTCTACTTATCCTCCCCTTCCTGTTATTCCCTCTCCACACACCAGCCACCCAAAGTTCTTTCTTCAAGCTCTGAAAGATGAGTTTGCTTTTTCTAAGGACTGACAGGAAATAATTTAAGGTGGAGGGTGCGGGGGGAAAGGTTTCCTGTTCTAGTTACCCCATGTTTCTAAACTTTAAAAAACAAAACAGAAAAGGAATGGCAATTCACACACTGAATACCATGGACCAATGTGATCCACTATACAAGGACAAGGATGTCAGTATATGGATGTAATTTCATTAGGACTCTGAATAAACTTTAAATATAGTTACAAACTGAATGATTTTAACTGCTCAAATGTATTTAAACTTAAATATAATGGAGCCCCTTTAAGGCCCTACTTCTAAAATTGGATTTGCCCAGGTGGGGTCCAACTGTAGGATCAGGGCCATAGTTAGACTCTTTCAGTTATAAATCTGTTTTTAAATTTATCCAGTGATAAACTTATTTCATAAAGCAAAATAAAATATGTAACAGGGTTTAACGTCAGTGGCAACTTATATATTTTTACCTCATCCTGAAAAAAGTGTTAATGTTTAATGTTACTATTTCAAACTACTGTAAATCTCTTTTAAAGAGTCTGGTACTTGACCTAGATCTAATGACATTTTTATTTTGACAGTGAATTTATTGTTCATGGATACATCATAGCATTGGCTTGCTCTAGGCTTAGTGCAGCCAGGAGCTGTGTAGCCTTTCTGCAAAGTTCAGTCAATGTACTTCAGTCCAAACCTGCAATTCTGTATCTCGCCAGTTCTGGACCTCACTTCTATGATGGTTGACAACCATGCTAAAAGAAACAGTTTAGTATTGTGGACTAGTTTCCACTAGGAATTAGTATAAATCTATTTGTGTGAGATCCCTTTGAATACCAGATACTGTCTGTCACATTTATTTTAAATACATTGACAATGATGCAATAAAGTAATTTTGTGGGAAGCCAGTGGTACACTTCTTAATTCAGTGCCTTTAAAACAATACTGGTTTGAAGAGAATCACTACATTTAAAGTGTATTAAAATGGGTTACGTTTTAAAACTACACAAAATTTCTAAAACACTTTTGGTAAATACTTCAGAAAACATTCTTCCTTATATCTATCTAGATATCTATCATAGTAAACATATTTAATGCTTTTATCCATGCTTTTACAGAAAAATTTAAAATCATGGCAGTGTTCATAGATATCAGTGCTGGAATGCGACTAGACTATTTAATATCTGAAGGCAAATTACTTATTTAAAACATTAGTGTCTCTGTTTTCTAGGAGAAATGTGCACCTCTTGTTCAAGCAGACATCCTCAGCACAGTTGAACAGCCCTCTCAGAAAGCACAGCAGCTCGGAGGAGGGATATCACAAGTGCTGGAAGATGTGGAAATCTGATAGAATTCTACTTCCCCTGATCTCGAGTCTGTCAGGTACAGTGCCAGCTGAGTTTCAGCAGTATTTTGTAGTGACTGTAGTGTGAATCAATTAGAATCTTTATCCAGCAGCTTTGCACATACCTGAAGAATTCAAGCCATTTTCTCATACTCTGATTTCTGATTTGATTTTGCTATCTCTGCCATGCAGTAATGGTAAAGAATTAAAAGGAAAATTTTTTTCTTCAAAACAGTGAATAAAGAGTATTTTCTCTTGAACTGCACATCTTTGACATCATTGCAAAGCTTTTGCCCAGCAATTTCTCCAGTTCTGTCCTGCCTAGCTTCCTACTATGGAAGAAACAGTCCACATATCCTCTATCTTAAATATCAGCCTTTCTATTCTGCAATATTGTAATCACAAGTTTTTTGTTTGTTTGTTTGTTTTTTGTTTTTTTTTTAAACATGAATCAGGGCCACCCAAAATCATGAGAAATAATTTTTAAACCACATTATTAAAAAAAAATCCTCTGCATTCTGCTTTTTTCAGCCTTGAGGGGTCCCATTTTCAAACTTTTCTGTCCAGCCATGAGAACTAGAAACTTTTTTAAAAAATGAAATATGAGATCTCATGTAATCCCATTACTCCAGGAGCTGGTCTTTAACAAAAACACTGAAATTCATGAGACACAATAAAATCACAAGAACTGGCAATATTGAATCTGGTATTCTTCAGTGAGACTATGTGTATCTTAGGCAACTTTTGCATTATTGCAGTTTGACTTGGCACTTAAAGGTTAAAGCTTGAAATGTGGATATAGGATGCAAACCACAGCATGGGGCTATGAGGTCATCCGTACACACAGGGCTAACTCTGTATTTACTTTCCCCATCTCTGCCATGTGCGCAGGCAGGGCCGGCTCCGGGGGTTTTGCCACCCCAAGCAGCCAAAAAAAAAAAAAAAAAAAGCCGTGATCGTGACCTGCGGCAATTCAGCGGGAGGTCCTTCACTGGGAGCGGGAATGAGGGACCCTCTGCTGAATTGCTGCCGAATCCCTGAAAGTGCCGCCCCACTCTCGAGTTGCCACCCCAAGCACCTGCTTGATAAGCTGGTGCCTGGAGCCGGACCTGTGCGCAGGGGAAGAAACATAGGAAGGATTCCTGATTTGAGCAGGTGTGGGGAAGAGAAGTGAGAGAATTCCCTGTGCAAAGGCAGGGCTCTGCGTTCAGATTCTGTGAACTGGGTTGATTTCACAGGCTAGGGATATCTTGGTTTTGTTGTGATACATGGTTATGAAAGTTCTCTTCTGCTGAATAGGCCTTTGGACTGGTGCTGTGTTTCTGCTGAGTCATCCCAGAGCATGCTCCCTGTTCCCACTCATCATGGCTGAACTGCTCAGATAGAGATTTAAGTTTTTTCTT
The DNA here is from genome assembly GCF_025201925.1 of Gopherus flavomarginatus. Classification (NCBI taxonomy): domain Eukaryota; kingdom Metazoa; phylum Chordata; order Testudines; family Testudinidae; genus Gopherus; species Gopherus flavomarginatus. The sequence continues at coordinate 72,116,753 of NC_066624.1, read as the reverse complement.
TTTGTGACTTGGATATCTTGTCTGGAATTTCAGAACAGAGGAGAAACTGTCCATGAGTCTCTGTGACATTCTAGACTCTATGGATTTAGGTGGAAATTCTAAATATTCAGTGCTTCCTGGTAGCCTCATCCCCAAAGCCAGTAGTGCTTCGCAGAGCTTGGGCTGCCTTCTAGGGCATTGGTTCTACCTGACAAATAGCCAGGGCAGGAGGACACCCCCAGAAAAGTTAGCGCTGACCCAGTCAGCATTACTTTACATGATTTTCTCAACACTGTGAGGGGATTTAGGAACAACCACTTGTATTATATGTAAGGGGTTAGGGTAGCTATCCAGGTGAAACTGCCTGGCTCCTGAATAAACCATGGTTCAATAAGAGCTATGGGAGGGCTCTGGACCTCTGCCCAAAATGGCCAAAATTCTATGCAGAACTTGAAATGCATAGCGAGGAATGCTTTCCCCTTTCGTGACTAGACTGAGGCTTTCATACAGGACTGTCCATACCTGGGGCAGGTAGAAATAAGAAGTACTTGGAAAAGATCTCTATTTTAAAATGAATATCAAGTTAATGAAAGGGGCCAAACTGGGAGCTAGAGTCACTGGAGTGCTTCAGTCCGCTATGTCAAACTCTGAAGTCCCTTCCCCATATTTTTGAGAAATTTTGAGAAACTTTGCTGGAAGTTTGTAAACAAACATTTCCAACACTGGCTTGGAAACACAATTAAATTGTTTAGTAAATCATTTATATTTTTAATTAAACACATTTACTGCAGCTAAAAATATTTTCCCCCTTAGCTTCCCCCAACAAAATTAAAACTAAGATATGGATTGACATTTTAGGGGTAGGTTGGCATAATCCAATTTTTAATTTTGGTAATTTTAACAGATAATATCAATGTTTATTTTTAAGCTTTTTTTTTAATTGTCATCGATTTTAAACTTTCATAGTAGTGGGAAATGATGGGAGGGGGCATCAGATAATTATTGATAGTAGACCTTGACATTCAAAAAGGTAAAGTTTCATAACCATTAAACCACAAATTTTCAACATCACATGTCAAAATATACAAAGTTATACAAAATATACAAAATTAACAATGCTCAGGCAGCATTATTCTTTCTATGCCTATCTGTACATTTCAGTTATCGATGGAAATAGTATCAGTTTGTGTGTGTTCAATGAAATGGACATTTACCACCACTGATCAATAAATTGCAACCAGCCCCAACAAGAACACTTTTGCTACATTGTCTTGTTTGCTGTGTATTCACCTGTGAGCTTTTTATCATAAGAGCAGCCTTAGCTTAGAAAGAAAGAAAGAAAGAGATGGGACCCTCATGAGATCTCAGAAAAACCTCCAAAAGTTCAGACCTCAAAGCTCTGGGCCAGTCCCTATGGCTCTCTTTTCCTATGCCGTCCCATTCCTGGAACAAGCCCTGTGACAGAGCAGACCCCCTTTCCACTCTGGCTGCTCATGTTTCTTTAAGTGGAGCCTGATCAGCCTCTCTGCTCAGAGGGGATGTGACATCGCCAGTGGTAGTTAGAGCTTCCTCACTTTGTCCCATCGATACCACTCTCACATGAAAGATACATCTCCAGGGATGAGGAAAGGTCATTTGTTCTCAGTGCTCCTTCAGTTTTTATCTCTGGTGAGACTGCCATCTAGGATGCTGATTGTAATAGTGGGGTTTATGTGGACAGCTTTCTACCAGGAACTAGAGTGAAACCACCAATTCATGTCACACAGACCACCAGCTTTCAGTTAGTGATGAAACAATGCTTTGTCATTAAATCACTTTAACTATTAGGGCTTGTTTACACTTGGAAATTTACCAAAACAACTATTCCAAGATATTTATTCCAGAATAGCTATTTTGGTAAACTTCCCAGTGGAGACAAGTACCCCCTGCCTTTGAAGTCTGTCATCCTATGTGGAATTTCCAGAAAGCTAGCTAATCACATATATAGAACCAGGGTAAAAATAACTACTAGAGTTGATCTGAAGAATTGATACTATTATAACCATAAAGGTGACATCTAGCTCAAGGGATATTAGAAACCTTACTTCTTACTTGCTCTCCAGTCCCACGAAACAGCCAATACTTAATGCACCCATTGTGCATAAGAAACAGCATAAAATGAACTGAGATGGAGCTTCCCACCACCATCTGCTCAAGATATGTTGACATATAGGAGTGGCAAAGAGGAAGGTGAAAACAGATGAAAATCCCAGCTGAATGGCCCTTCTGGAGGGTTTTTAATCTTCTTACACCTGTTTCTAGGCACTGAAGTGTGATAGTGACAGGGTGTAGAAAGGAATGTAACAACCTGGGCAACAGGATGTGGGTGGAGGCAAAAGTCCCATGGGAGAGACTTTGCATCATGTTTCATATCATGGATGTAGAAGTTGCCGTAATGCTGCAGTAGGTAAGTGTAAAGTTATTTAAAGTAAGTGCTCAGGAGTGGGGTGTGTTGGGAAAAGGCACAGCATTTAATTGTGTTAGCAAGTATTCAGCTCAGTCTAACTCTGCTCAGGCTTCTGAAAACATCTAGTTACTGGGCATTACTCTGAGGTTAAACACAGACGTTAGCATAGTCACTTCACTCTATATAATCTTATCTGCATAGTCACTCCCATATTCATAAAATAACTAGCCTTGCAGAAAGGTGAGTTCTAAACATTCAAAAGCAATAGGCAAAAAATAAAAGTTAGCTTACAAGCCTGCAAGTGATTGTCCAGTCAGCACTACAGTGTCGTTGTCTAAGAATAAAGAAGTATCAAATATCTGAAAGCTGTACAACACTGGCATGAATAAAAGGAAGAAAAAAATAAATATAATCTCTGCCACAAAAGGTCTCAGAATTACCCTGTTCAAAAAAGGAAGAGGCATGGGTAGAAACCACATGTTGGAAGTAGGAATTCTATTCAGTCATATTTTTTAAATTATTTTTAATTTGGAACATCCAAACTACCTAATATGGATTTAAACCTACCTCTGAGCTTGGGATTCCTCAGGGTCAGCTATAGTTTCTATTCTGATTACCACAGATTCTCAGCCACATGGCCAGATTCCAAGATGAGCAAAATTGTTGCAAAATGAGATGGTGGGGTTTGTTTGTTTGTTTGTTTGTGTGTGTGTGTGTGTGTGTGTGTGTGTGTGTGTGTGTGTTGTGTTGTGTTGTGTTTGTTTTTTCAGTAGCTGTAGCAAGAGACATGTGAACACCTTTATTCAGTATTTAGGTTCTTAGGTGTCAGGTGCCTTAGATACTGACACAGCAGACTTAATTTCACAAAAGAAAGGAGAAAGCTACATGTTGTCACGTTTACCTCTCCATTGCCTCTTACACAATATGACTGAGAATGGAATAAAAGAGAATGCTTTTTGATTTTGTTGTCCAGCTGTTCATTGTACCTTCCTGCAATGGTTCAGCTAATTACTAGGCTTAAGCCTCTATAGTTGACACTTCTCTACACTTCAAGTTCCAGCTACCAATTTGTCTTATAGACTCATAGACTCATAGACTCATAGGTCAGAAGGGACCAATATGATCATCTAGTCTGACCTCCTGCACAAGGCAGGCCACAGAACCCCACCCATCCAATCTTATAACAACCCCTAACCCAGGACCGAGTTATTGAAATCCTCAAAATTGGTTTGAAGACCTCAAGCTGCAGAGAATCCACCAGCAAGCGACCCGTGCCCCACGCTGCAAGGGAAGGCGAAAAACCTCCAGGGCCCCTGCCAATCCGCCCTGGAGGAAAATTCCTTCCCGACCCCAAATATGGCGATCAGCTAAACCCTGAGCATGTGGGCAAGACTCACCAGCCAGCACCCAAGAAGGAATTCTCTGCAGTAACTCAGTTCCCATCCCATCCAACATCTCCCCGCAGACCATTGAGCAGACTTATCTGGTGGTAATCCAAGATCAATTGCCCAAATTAACGATCCTATCATAACATCCCCTCCATATACTTATCAAGCTTTGTCTTAAAGCCAGAAAAGTCTTTTGCCCCTACTACTTCCCTCGGAAGGCTGTTCCAGAACTTCACTCCCCTAATGGTTAGAAACCTTCGTCTAATTTCAAGTCTAAACTTCCTAATATCCAGTTTATACCCATTCGTCCTCGTGCCTACATTAGTACTAAACTTAAATAATTCCTCTCCCTCCCTAACGTTAACCCCCCTGATATATTTATATAGAGCAAGCATATCCCCCCGCAGCCTTCTTTTGGCCAGGCTAAACAAGCCAAGCTCTTTGAGTCTCCTTTCATAAGGCAGGTTTTCCATTCCTCGGATCATCCTTGTAGCCCGTCTCTGAACCTGTTCCAGTTTGAATTCATCCTTCTTGAACATGGGACACCAGAACTGCACACAGTATTCCAGATGGGGTCTCACCAACGCCTTATATAACGGTACTAACACCTCCTTATCCTTGCAGGAAATACCCCGCCTGATGCATCCCAAAATCGCATTTGCTTTTTTAACAGCCGTATCACATTGGCGACTCATAGTCATCCTGCTATCAACCAGTACCCCAAGGTCCTTCTCCTCCTCCGTTGCTTCCAACTGATGCGCCCCCAACGTATATCCAAAATTCTTATTATTAATTCCTAAGTGCATGACCTTGCACTTTTCACTATTGTATTTCATACTATTTCTATTACTCCAGTTTACAAGGTGGTTCAGATCTTCCTGAATAGTATCCCTGTCCTTCTCCGTGTTAGCAATACCCCCCAGCTTTGTGTCATCCGCAAACTTTATTAGCACATTCCCGCTCTTGGTGCCAAGGTCAGTAATAAAAAGGTTAAATAACATCGGTCCCAAAACCGATCCTTGAGGGACTCCACTAGTGACCTCCATCCAGCCTGACAGTTCACCTTTCAATACAACCCGCTGGAGTCTCCCCTTTAACCAGTTCCTTATCCACCTTACAACTTTCATATTCATCCCCATCTTTTCCAATTTAACTAACAGTTCCCCAGGCGGAACCGTGTCGAACGCCTTACTGAAATCTAGGTAAATTATATCTACTGCATTTCCTTTATCTAAGTAATCCGTCACCTTCTCAAAGAAGGAGATCAGATTGGTTTGACACGATCTACCTTTAGTAAATCCGTGTTGCAATTCGTCCCAATTACCATTGACCTCTATGTCCTTAACTACTTTCTCCCTTAAAATTTTTTCCAAGACCTTACATACTACAGACGTCAAGCTAACAGGCCTATAATTACCCGGATCACTTTTATTCCCTTTCTTAAAAATAGGAACTACATTAGCAATCCTCCAGTCATACGGCACAACCCCCGAGTTTATCGATTGCTTAAAAATTCTCGCTAACGGGCTCGCAATTTCACACGCCAGTTCCTTTAATATCCTCGGATGGAGATTGTCCGGGCCCTCCGACTTCGTCCCATTGAGCTGTTCAAGTACGGCCTCTACCTCAGTTGCGGTAATATCCACTTCTATATCCTCATTCCCGTTTATCATCCCTCCATCATCGCTAGATTCCTCACTAGTCTTATTAAAAACTGAGGCAAAGTACTTGTTTAGATGTTGGGCTATGCCTAGGTTATCCTTAACCTCCATTCCATCCTCAGTGTATAGCGGCCCCACTTCTTCTTTCTTTGTTTCTTCTTATTTATTAGATGGGGTGGGATCTGAGTTACTGCAGAGAATTCTTTCCTGGGTACTGGCTGGTCAGTCTTGCCCACATGCTCAGGGTTTATCTGATCGCCATATTTGGGGTCGGAAGGAATTTTCCTCCAGGGCAGATTGGCAGAGGCACGGGGCCGGGGGTTGCCTTCCTCTGCAGCATGGGGCACAGGTCACTTGCTAGAGGATTCTTTGCACCTTGAAGTCTTTAAACCATGATTTGAGGACTTCAGTGGCTCAGACATAGGTTAGGGGTTTGTTGCAGGAGTGAATGGGTGAGATTCTGCAGCCTGCATTGTGCAGGAGGTCAGACTAGATGATCATATTGGTCCCTTCTTACCTTAAAGTCTATGACTCTAAGTGGGTGGAGAGATGGAGCTCTAAAATTTTGTTATTGATATAGGGCCAGTTCATTCCCTTCATGGGTGTGGGTGGAAAAATCAGCTTGGGGTCAAGAAGTACCATGCATTAGATGGAATTCATCAGGATCTGGTAGAAAGAAGTCAGGCTTTATTGGCTTGTAGAACAGAATAGGGGTGCAACCCCATACATCCCATGGATAGCTAGGATACCTCCCAGAAGCCATCCTTGTGGAGATGATTGCACACTAGTTTCCAAGCTGCCTGGAAAGAGGACCTACACTGGCATGGTTGCTTGCAGTGGCAGTTCCCTGCAGGGAGTGATAGGAGGGGCAATACCATAAGATGATGATATCCTAGTGAGCATTATTTTAAATTGGTATTTCCCATGAGATTACAAGGGGACCGTGCAGGAAGGCACTGCTCCTCCCACTTCTGCATGTCAAGGGGCTTTTTCTCCCTATTTTGCTCTCCACTATGTGCTCATAGTTACTGGGTCTGATCCTGAAGTCCAACATAGATAAAACTCCCATCAAACCGTCTCTTTAATAACTTGGTTTTCTGACTATCCATGTGCTTTTTGGAATTATTTGTGAATGCAGTGGAGTGTTGTAAAACTGTGTAAAACAAGCTGTCTTGCAAAATTTCTGGAAATTTGCAAAACTGTCCTTTTTTTTGCCTTACTGTAGCTTGCAGTGATGACACTACAGCAACAGAATGACTGCTTAGCATTATACTAAGTTAAAATAGGATTAAGCAGACCAGAAAGCACTGTTTTCGAATGTTTTAAAATCCATTTTTATTGGTATAAATGTCCTGGTTTTGCCCAACCTCCCTTCCCCCCAAAAAACCCAATGTAATTATTATTCCATCAGTTCATTTTCTTTTTTCTGTGTTCCTAAGAAGATATATTGGCATGCAAGGCTTCTACAGGTATGGCATTAGATCCGTACTTTCTCTTAGCGTGGAAAAACCACACAGAAGCTTGTTTTTAAGGAAAGAGAAAATAAGATTAAACAAGACAGGGAATGTCGTTATGAAAGAATGAAAATATTTTCATTACTAGGGTATTTGTATGTCAACAGCTGATACAGAGTGATGTGAGCCATTCCTACAAGGACTCCCAAAGTCTCTTCCTTCTACCATACACCAAATAGCAGAACCCAGATTAAATGAGCAACATACAACACTTCTCAGAAAGTTACTGAATTTCACATTTTCTTGTCATTTTATTAAATGTTGAGTGTTTCCCCCATTGTGACTTTTGTCATGCAGTCTTTTAGAGATGCAGTTTCCTAAGTAATATTGTCAAAAATGTGAACTTGTCTGATATGACTAAATAGATATTATTAGGTTGCTATTGTGTAGTGTATAAAAGAACTGCAGTGTTGCTTGGTCACTTATTGAAAAGAAGGTCTGCATTTGAGATGGGTGGAGAATGGGTAGGAAGAGAGAAAGTAACCATAGGGATAGATAAGAATATAGAAAATATCACCATGCCACTATATAAATCCATGGCACTCTCATAGATTGAATACTGCATGTAGTTTTGGTCACCCCATCTCAAAAATAGATATATTGGAATTGAAAAAAGTACAGAGAAGGGGAACAGAAATGATTAGGGGTATGGAACAGCTTCCATATGAGGAGAGATTTTAAAAGACTGGGACTGTTCAGCTTAGAAATGAGACTAAGGTGGGGATATGATAGAGATCTATAAAATCACAAATGGTGTGGAGAAAGTGAATAAGGAAGTGTTAGTTACCCCTTCACATAACACAAGAACCAGTAGCCACCCAATGAAATTAATAAGCAGCAGTTTTAAAACAAAAGGAAGTATTTTTTCACACAACATACTATCTATCTGTGGAACTTGTTGCGAGGGCGTGTAGTGAAGGCCAAAATTATAACTGGATTCAGAAAAAGAACTAGATAAATTCATGGAGGTTAGGCCCATCAATGGCTATTAGACAAGATAGTCAGGGACACAAACCCATGCTCTCAGTGTACATAAACCTCCAACTGTCAGAAGCAGGTACTGGACAACAAGGGATAGATCACTCGAAATTTCTCTGTTCTTTTCATTCCCTTTGACAGTGGGTAGTGTTGGAGTCAGGATGCTGGGTTAGATGTACCGTTGGTTCAACTCAATAATAGCTATTTTTATGTTCTTTGTGTAGAGGTAGCAAAGAGAGACTATACATAGAACTCGCTAACACAGGACTGTAACAGGTGAAGCAGAATTCATGTATGGATCAAACAGAAATGATCAAATATAGTGCCCACTTCTGCTGCCCTTACTCTCACTGAGTAGCATTTGTATAAGTAGTCATTTATTTCAATGAGACTACTCGCTTAGAATGTGAGTTAAGGTTTTACTGATCATTATTTAGGCATTTTTCAGTCCTAACTAAATCTCTATAAAATTATTAAGCTATCACTGGAAAACAATTGAATGTATTAGAATATGATGTCAGTGGGTGCAGAGTTTTGTGGGTTAATTTTTTTAATTTTCAAAATTGTTTTGTGGTATTTCTTTGCTTTTCTACACAGCTGCTGTGTTCTACTGCGGAAGTGGCTGCATTTTGGTGCCTGATCTCTCTCCATCTAGGATGACCAGAAGAGAGACATGAAATATTGGGACATGGGGGGTGGGGGCGGGGTGCCGGCGGAGCCAAAAAAAAAGAGCCACTGGAGCATAAGAAAAATTGGTGGGGGCTGAGCACCCACCAGCAGCTCCCTGCCCCCCACCGCCCCAGCTCACCTCCGCCTCACTTGAGCGGTCTGCCACATCCTGCTTCTCCCCCCTCCCTCCCAGGTTTGCGCTAATCAGCTGTATAGCGGCGCAAGGGCTAGGAGGGAGGGGGAGAAGGAGGAATGCGGCATGCTTGTGGAAAAGGCGGGGCCAGGGCGGGGATTTGGGGAGGGATACAATGGGGCAGGGAGGGGGCAGAGGCAGGGCAGGGCCGGGGCTGAGTTGGGGGCATGAGCCTCCTCCGCCTGTGTGCCGGAAGGCAAAATATCAGGACAATTTGTGTCCCGACTGAACATCGGTCGGGACGCGAGACAAACAAGTAAATATCAGGACAGTCTCGATAAAATCAGGACGTGTGGTCACCCTATCTACATCCCATACCTACCTTAGCTTTCATGAATTAATTTTTGTGAATGCTTTGAAGGAAAATTGCTATAGAATTACAGAGTATTATTGTTTCACTGGAATTTCATTTGTGTTTCATTTCATCTCCATATATTTGAAGACTGAGCACAACTAAAATATTGCTCAATATCTTTGATCTTTCCCAGATAGCCTGTTGTAATTGGCTCCTTGCAGATCTACCCAATCCTTATTGGAGCTGTTTAGAGTCATGTGGCTTGTTTGAGATTTTTGTTCATGTGACTTCATTAGTTAAATGCCTTTATTGGAATACATAGAAAAAATGGAATCCATTTAAATTTGATATCTTTTAAAGCTCTTCACTTCACAAGACCATCCTATTAGAAACACAATCTATTGGTACCATTTTTGGTGGACTCAATTTCTGGGCTTGTCTCTCAAAGCCATGTTACTAGTTATAGTTCTAAATATAGAACTTTTGATCCACTTTCTTCCAGGTTGAAGGAACTCTACCTCATGAAGATATGCACTTAGCAATTGTTCTGGTTTATATCACAGCAGTGCCTATAGACCGCAGTCAAGGATCAGGGCCTATCATGTTAAGTGCTGTATAAACACATATACATATGCACAATATAACACATTGATCCTGTCCTAGTTTGCTTAGAATAAAGTTTAAGAGATGGGATTTTCATAAGTGTTTAAACAAGGTGCCCTATTCACACTGAAGGTCAATGGGACTTCTGCATCACCCAAGTGCTTTTGCAAATCCCCCCTTAACACTTTCTGTCTGAACGAGCTATCGCTAACACTTTCTACCAGATGAAAAAAACCTTTTTTTACCAGATGTTTTCTTCAGTGTCCTATTAAGCCACTTGAGGATCTTGTTTTGGAAGAAACTGAAGGATAATTGAAGCAGGAGTCAATGTAATTCTTCTCAGAATACTTGTTCAGGTATTTTCCCTCACAAATTGTCCCAGGTCTTCGTTCCTTGTCTCCTCTTTACTCTTAAATATCAAGAATTAAGTTGATGAGAATACCTGAAGCTGCTTTTCTTGTCAGATGTTTTCCCTGGTAAGTGGTCTTTCAAAGGGTTTTTCCAGAGACAAGGTAACTATTAAACAATCAAGAAGACACTAACCATCCTTCCACTAATACCATCTCCTATGTTATGCAAATCCTGAGGTTTGTGGATCCTACCCTACACCTTTCCTAAATCGTCTTTAGCCGGGGGGGTCTTTAACACTGACAATAGCAAAACTAATTATATTATGACCTGAAGAATAGCTCCGTGTACGCTCAAAAGCTTCTTTCGCCAACAAAAGTTGATCCAGTAGAAGATATTATCTCATCCACCTTGGCTATATATTAATGGAAGAACATTGTGCCACAAACAGAAGCTCAATGAGTGAAATAAAATACCACTGGATTAATAGAGAAACTCCCATTATATGAAAGGAGTAAGAAAACACTGATGAAACTGGGAGAGTTTAGATCCAATCAGCAAACACTGACTCATGCTAGTCAGTGACTTCACTGGGACTATTTGCACATGTAAGGGTTTGAGGGATCAGTCCATTTATTGCCAGTTTGTGATGTCTCTTCTTTGGTGCCTTACTCAGACTTTTTAGGCCAGTGGGCTCTTTAATTAGTAATGTGGGCCCAATCCTGCACATCCCTACTCATGAGTGGATCCATTGTCTTGAGACTACTTCCATGAGTTAGAATTTGCAGCTTCTTAATCTTCCTTACTGTATACTGGTAGGGCAGATAACAGTACACCTGTTTAGTTTTTTGGGGTATAAGGTTTTGTTTTTTTGCTGCTTTCTGTTTGTTTGCTACGTGTGAGTTTATTCTAATTGAAAATATTTATATGCACAATCTTTCTTCTTCTAATTATTATTCTTGATTTAATTTTATTTTTCCATCTCCTAGCTATGGATAATCATTCTCGAAATGTAAATGTTAAATAAATCTATTTTATTTCAAAAGTTAGTAGATAGGGATTAAGAATATCATTTATCCAGTAAAGATCTCAATATATGGGAACAACGTTGATTATGAATTAAGCTCCCAGTTTCATGCCTCAACTTCTTTACACTTGACTGGGAGCAAACCCCTGTGTCTCAGGTGGGTGGATTGTTAACTACCTATCCTGAGGAGGTATCAGAGGAAGAACAGAGGTATGGAAAACAAATCCATGTCTTGCATTAACAGTGTCCTTCTACGCAAGTGTGAAATAGCCTTCCCCCGCCCATAAGCATTTTGGGAATCACTGGGCAGAGGACAGGATACAAGAATAATATGAAATGTGGGGACATGGTATCAAGACTGATTAAAAACCTGGCAAAATTGCACAATGGTATATCCAGTGAGAAGAAACCTTCACCTCTTGCTGTAGTTTTTGGCATCAAGAAGAGCTTATCTTCAAGTAACTTGTAAAATGTAAGGTGAATTGCTAAAGAGGAATGCAGACAGATTCTCATATCAGCACATTGTTTTGGTTCAGACTCCACTGGATTTATGCGAAGTACATTTGGCAAAAAAGAAAGATCAGTTTATCCTTTGTTTTTTCCACATGCTGTTAGCCAAACAAGCTGTAGGAGGAAATTAATGCTGGGAAGGTTGGAAAATAATTCACACACTATTTTAGTTTTCATACAACTTCAAAAGTTGTAGCAGGTTTGCTTTAAAACACACACACACACACACACACACACACACACACACACCACCATGCTCACAGACTTGCTGTTTTTGAGACTTTACTGTAGCCATAAGTACAAAGTTGGAGAAGAGTGCTGCTACTTCAAAGTCCACTGTATAGAGAGATTATTTAGAGATTTTCAGGCTGAACCACAAAGATGAATTCAGAGGACCAGTATAGTCCTACCTGAAACCTGTTTTGAGGGCATTATGCTGGGTAAACTGATTTTTCAGTTTAGGAGCAAATTCCTAACTTAATAAATATTTGGTTCAGAGCAAACCAAATCTGAAATTTTTCAGAATTTTTGGTGGATTGAGGAATAAAAAAATGTTGGGTCTGTTTTGAGGGGGAATTTGAACCTGAGGCTTCTAATTCCCAGGTGAGTATCTTAACAAGTGAGCTAAAGTTGACAACAGAGTGGGAAGTGAGAAGGGCCTCAACACCATGACCACAATCGCCACCACTTCCTCCTTGGGCCATTTTGTGAATGGCCAAAATTGTGTCAAATTTGGGATTGGTTTCAGATTGAATGAAATTGCATTTTTGTCAGACTCTTTGCCCAAACAATTTTTCCCAATTCTAAACTGAAGTGAATTTCATCCTAAATGAACATTTCAGAAGATTTTTCCTGATCCTGAATGAATTTTATGGTCTATTGACCTTCTGAGGGACTACACACATTACCTATGAGTTGCATACCTCTTTACTGAAAAGAGCTGGGCAAACAGTTCTCAGCAAATAATTTATTCAATGAATTTTATCACTTTGTTTTCACTTTGTTTTCAGATTGTCCAAGCAGTTGATGATTTCTTTGTTTTTCCAGGTTCACCACTACATAATTTCAGCAAATAATAATTCTTTAAGCCTAGCTTGTCTGAGCAGTTCATTGCAAGTATGGAATAATCAAAATTTGAGCAGTGTTGTGTATAGGATAGATCTGTCTCTTGGCTGGATGAGTGTAACTGTTAGTATCAGAAGTCACTTTCTGCTAATATTTTCCACTATTCACATTAAAATTTACTAGCACTATAAATGTCACTTCTGGTACATGTCCTCTTGATCGTTTTTGGAAAATGAACAAGAGAGAGCACAACAATAGTCAGTGAATTTTTTTTAAACATCTAATTATGATCTATTGTACGAACTATTTGCCCTGTTCCTGTTGTGAGAAACACCAGGGGCTTGATATATCCCTGCAGGCATGAGGGTGTAATTTGCACTACCTTCTACCATAGGCAGTGCTGTAACTTGTGGATATTAATTCTCAGGGCAATGGCAGGTGTGATAACACCATCCTCTGACAGTATATCTCTTAGGTACCCTTGTATTGCTCCCTTTCTGGCCAAGGGTGTTGCCCCCCACACATGCTCTTTGTGGGCTGCCTTGATCAGCTTTTGGCCCACAAGAGGATCAGTGGCTGCTGGTGCCTTATACAGTTTTGCTCCCATTCCAAGTGGACTTTCCATTACTGGGGCTCTGCAATTTAGAGTTCCAGGCACTGGAATTTGCCTTGAAGGTACAGTACATTTGTTTTAAGTGTACAAATTAAACACATAATTTCATAACTATCTGAAAAAAGGAAATGAAAATACAGGGATTTTGTTTGTAAATTCCATCCAAACATCAGGATCGTGTTACAAATGGTTTAAATGGAATTTACAACTCTACAGTTTTTCAGCTCTTCCCCATTTTCCCCACCTGCTTTCAAATACAAAAGATATGCTTGCGTTTTCTTGAAGGACTGAAATTTTAAACATGAGAATCACAAACAGCAAACAACAAAAATTGCCTTTTTGGGAAGTAGAGGTGCGGGGACAACCAGTAAATATATGAGCTACATTTTGTGAAAAGTTTGGGATTTGTAAAAATTATCATATGTTTGTGAATAATAAATACTGTGATGGCAAGGAACATAGCAAACTGATCTCTGCCCTTAATGCATAAAAATAATCAAAAGTCAATTGTCTTTCTACTATATCCAGAGGTATGAAAATAATCAGGTTCATACTGAAAGTGGATTATGACAAAGAGTGGCATTCTCTCCTTTGTGGACTCACTCTTTCAGTTAAACTGTTCACGTGAGTAAGAGATACAGAGTCCCTTGTGTCGGAGCAAATCAGTCTGAACTAAATGTTCTACTGTACAGGACAGCCTTCATCTGACGGTAGTGGGGGTGGGAGGAATGGTGATGCCTGCAAGGTTACTAGGGAGAAGGTTACTGCAGTGAAAATAAAGAGGACTTTCCATTATTTGGTTACTGCAGAACTTAAACAAAAAAATATATCATCACCAACTCTGGAGTTCGATATACTAGCAGTCTGTGAACTATATTTGGAAAGGTACAGTGATAATATCTACTTAAAGTTAGCTAAGAAATACTGCACAGTTTGAAACAATATTTGCAAAGTCCTTGTCAGCAAATGCCTTTAGGAAGGATATAGCAGGAAGTGAGGAAAGGAGACCCTGTCTCTCAACCCAAGGCCATTTTCATACAGTCTGAAGATCTTCCCCTTACCCCTTTTCCAGTTGAAAGATGCTTCCTGACAGCAAGTGCCACTTGTGGAGTAATGCACTTATTTCATTCAATAATAGCCAGCAGGGAAATGAACTTTGCCATTGGTGGTTATACAAAATTTTCCCACAAATAGTGTCTTTTTCAGTAACACATTTTTGTATCTTTAATTGTGAAGTTTCAAAAGAGGCTGATAAGCATGAAATAGATGAAATAATCAGAGTTGCTTATTTGCTGTACCATTCCAGTCCTAACCCATAGGACACAAAATACCATAGATTGTGATTAGCACAAAAAAAACTTGACTGACTTTATTCATAGTAGCTGATTTCACAGGCAGGCAGTACATGCAAGCACTGTGGGTAGCACATGATTATGGAGTACCTAATGAAAATGTTTTTTCCATGGAGATAGCATTACTTTTAGTGGATGCACATGGATTATATAGATTTACATGGCCTATAATAAACACAATTTATCACCAGGATATACGACTACAAACACCTAATATAAAGCATTTGAGGTTGAGGCAAAGACTAGTTAATCTCTGTGGAAAATATCTTATCTTTCAGATATGCTTATTTACAGTATTGTAATACTCTTTAAATCATAAAAGACCAATTGATGTAAGGAAATGTAACTCCATTGAAGTTAACAATATTGCATCCACTTACATCAGGGTTGAATTTGGTCCTTAGCTTGTTGTAGGGGGTTTTAATCTTAAAGTTGAATTCTTACTGTGTGTAGGGGAAAGCCTTATGTTACTAAGAAGCAAATTGCTCTCTAGGGCCTTCATATGCTAAGGGGATGTTTACAAGACTTTCAGCTATGGATCATTCTCTCCACTGATACAGTTCAGAAGTTATACAGCATACATGGCAAGTTTAGTGATGTAGCCACCATTATGCCAGCAGTAGACTCTCTGGGTTGACATGTTCAGTTACCCAAAAGGAACATGTCCTCAGTGTTTAATTTTGAAAAATAAGTATTTATTCCAGCCTATGTTAGCTCCTCATGGGTTAGACAATCATTTGCCATGCATCAGCTGTGGGATCTCTAGATGAATTTCAGATATCAAGACAAGAACAAAGAATACCTTTTGTCTTAACTATGCCAAAAAGGCATGGAATTGCCATTCCATTTGTTGAACCTGTTCTTTCCTGACCCTGGTTTCATCCTCTTTCAGCATAATAATTCTAGGAAAATGAAATAGTTGAATTTACATGTGCTGTTTTCATCATGTTGGTGCTGTATGTATGAAACTTCCCTTCTTAATGAGAGTTCATTGTATGCATGAAGAAGTGTATATACTGTAGACTCCCTTCATTTCTTGGCAATAAAGTCTCTTATAACTCACACCAGTCAGACCTCTGGCACCTCTCACACTATAAAACTGTGCACTCACATGTCCTGTATCACCCACTGAAATAAATGCTTAACACATTAAATTTCACAAGACAGCTGCAAGGTGTTATACCCATTTTACAAATAGTTAAACTGAGACACATGCTAAATCCAACATTTCTAAACTTAGGCTAAAAATTTGGTTGATGTAGTTCAAGGCTGTGCAATGAGTCAGTGGTAGAGGCAGGTGTAGAATCTAGGAATCTTGATTCCCTGTCCTTGCTCCAACTGCTGGACTGTACATTTTTTCCCCTAGAAACTCAATTTATGTTCAGAATGAGACAGTGCTGGGATTCAGACCATTCTCTCTTTTCAATAGTTCCTCTGGGCCCACTGCTTAGCATGGTAACATGACTTATAGTGGAAAAATTTGGCTCACCCTAGTGCATTCCAGTTGACAAGCATCACATTTACCAGATGAACAATGGTAAATCTTGAGCTTTATGGAGATTATTTATAAATTTGGAAGATACTTTGTTGCAATTTAAGCCCTAAAGGAGCACAGAGAACCAAAAGAAGCATAGACAACATCAGTGAAATATCATAATGGAAAGAATAGCGTTGACACTGACCACAAAGACAAGTTTAGTCATTACGACAGCAAAAATTGATTCTTAGCAATTCAGCTCCTATGGTGATGGATACCCTAAGATGCACAGAAATGTTTCTCTCATTGGACTCACTCAGCAACCCTACAGGAAATTTTTCTCACTCCTCCCCTGAATAACCTGAATTACAACAGCTGGGTATAGAATAACTCTGGTTTACAGATGCGGCAATTCAGATTATATTTTATTAAGCTGAAACAAGAGACGCAGCAAACTCTCCCAGGGAGTTCAGAAGTTTCCACCCTTCTAGTAATTGCATACTGTACAGGAAATGGAGGTTAAAAAAAAGTTACAAAAAGTCATTCTGGGTATCACCTAATACAATCATCATCTGAAACAAATTCTCATCTTCTCAAAATTTCCATGACCTGAAAAAGTCCTTTCAGTGGATGCTAAGAATTTCTGTAACACTCAATGTGCATTTGCTGATAAATAATGCATTGGAAAAAGGTGGTTACTCTGATCTCTTACACTGTTGTTTCTTCGAGCCTCATATCTTTTTGGCATAGTTGCATCATTAGATTTAGAAGTTATTAGTATTGTAAGTCTGACTTTGAAGCTAAATTCCTTCAAAGATGTACACCTGTCCCAAAAGCCCCCTGTTCACTGAACATGCAGAATTTTCTATGCATATGAAGATCAGTCATAAGTTTCATACAGTAAAGTCTGCATATGTTCAGACGAGAAAATTGCCATTGTACAGCTTTCATCTGACTCAAGAGAGTTCAGATAAAAATGCGGCACAGCACTCACATGAAACCAGAGAGTCAGGTCACTCTTGAACATACTGAGTCTCTCTAACTCTGGGAGTACAGCTGTGCTAGAAGCTTCTCCAAGGCCACCTGGCTCAAACTAGATCTTAAAGGAAGAACAAAAAATTAAATATTAATAAATAAAAGACTAATCCTGGTGGCAATAAATTATAAGCCATTGGTCTCTGAGAATTGGGTTATTTTGGTAACTGAAGGTTATTACGTTCAAAAAGGCCACTGTCCATTCATTTTATGCCCAACATTTAGGTTTTGTAAAACAAGATTTTAGGAGTAATGGAAACGTTTCACTGTTGATTACTCCAGAGTGACCAGAACCATTTCCCAAATGGTTCTGGGAAACAGAATGTGGGAAAAGGGAAGCTCCAGCCCTTGTTCTCCCACCAAAATACTCCTTGTTCCTCCCTGAGTCACCAGAAGCAAATGTGGTGCTGTTGTAGCTGAGTGGTCCCAGGAGATGGGATACAAGGTGGCTGAGGCAATACCTTTTATTGAACCAACTTCTGTTGGTGAGAGAGACAACCTTTTGAGCTACATGGAGCTCTTCTTTAGGTCTGGAGAGGGTAACCAGAGTGTCCAAACTAAATAGAAGGTAGGACAGATTGTTAAGCTTAAGGGGTTCACATATGTTGTAGGAAGCCACTTAAAATGAAGTGGGCAATTAAAAGTTGGCTGACATGCTACAAATTGTTGTAATGAGCCATAAAACCAGCATCACTGTTAAGTCCATGGTTTTTAGTGTCTAGCAGAGTTATGAAACTAAACCTCAAAGCTCATCTTTTGAAGGTGTTATGTAGATTTCCTTTGAGGATGAGGACTGAGAGGTCAGATATGGAGTGATCATTTTGCAAAAAGTATTCACTCATGGATGACAGGGTGTTTTTGTCTTTTATCATTTTTCTGTGTGAGTTCATTTGAGAGCATAGTGCTTGTTTGGTTTTGTAGTTTCAGCATTTGATGCACTGGATGAGGTATGCAGCATGTTGATAGGAATTCTGGATTTTGAAAAGTATTTGGGAGTGGGTATTGATCATTGTAGCAGTAGAGATATGTCTGCATATTTTGCATGTGTTACTCTGCCAGGGTCTGGTGCCACTTTGAGTTAGTGTGCCCTGGTCTGTGGGGAGCTTGCTTCAGATGAGGTTGGGGAGTTTTTTGAAGGCCAGAAGAGAGGGTTCAGGAAATATTTGTTTCAGGATATAGTCCAAGTGTGGGTTATAATTGTTTGATACCCTGTAGGAGTTCCATTACAGGGTGGTAGGCTTGAAAGCTTACCAATTCCACTTACTTTTTGTTTCTCTCATAAGCAAAGGTAGACAGGGTAATGACCCAGAATGTCATTCATTGCTTTCCTACCTCCTCCTCTGACTTCCATTAATCCTTTGTACACACATTCAGCAATGCATCATTCTATCCCCACGGAAAGGAGACAAATACCATTATTCCCATTTTACAGATGGGGCAGCTGAAGCATAGAGAGGTTGAAGTGACTTGTCCAAGTTCACATGAAATGTTTGTGGTACAAATAGGAATAGTACCTAGAGCTCTGAGGTATCAGACACACATCTTGTCCATTAAATCACAAAGAAATTGCTTCAAAATTCCGTGCAAATTTGTGCTGTGTAAAAATTTTTTTTTTAGGGTTTCTTTTCCACATTTGTCAAACACTTCAGGATCTACAGATGAAAAATCTATGAAGTTAGCTGACAAATTATTATTGTTTGGCCCATTTTGCACAAAATGCCGTTGTACAAGATAGCTTAACCCAGCTCAACTCCTTTTGTTGATACATTGTGAATCTTAAACTATGTAATCAATATTCTGCAAATTACAACATTTATACAATGTTTTTCTATAGTTTTAGATACATGCAGTGTCTTATATAGTAGTACTGCATTATTTGTATTATCATAATTCCAAGTATCCCTAGTAATGGACCATGACCCCACTATGCTAGGTGCTAAGTGGGCAGTATTCAATACATAAAAACATATTACAGATGACACATAACAGAATTATAGTGAGACTATGCAGGCATTTGTGGGGTTTTAGAATTCAGTTACATTAACTGTTTGAGTACAGCACTATCATTAATCTATTTTACTGTAAATACATTTATTTCTTTGTCCCTAGAAACACACATGTATTACTTTGAGCCTGTGGAAAACATGTTGTTAATTTTCTTCTGCTTGTCCAATTAAATATATATTGATAACTTTCAAATCAGTGGCATACATGTATAAATTCTGCACACACATTCTCAATCACCAAATAAACCATTTAACAATGTTTTAAAGAAGGGACATTGAATACTCTGAGAAATATATGAACTCTGTTATAAAAACTTGAGAAGTCATGAACAAGTTCTGTATAAAATAGTCCAAAAGCAAATCATAAAAAAATAACTCTTAGTATGATTGTCTTTGTATTCCTCTCAAATAGCACCTGAGATACATTTCTAAAGAGCAATTTATTATGTTTGTATCTGTCTACAAACAAAACCCTGACTTCTTAGTATGGGGATCTTGATTAAGGCTGGGATTTCCAAAGGAACCTAAGGAAGTTAGGAGCCCAGCTTCCATTAAAATTTAGGTGCCTACCTCCCTTTTGGTGCCTTTTAAAATCCCAGACAAAATGATTAAATTGCAGACTTTAGGCAGAAGAGAACTTACCATATTAAAACAAATCAAAACCCACCAAGCCCTTAGGACAAATCCTGAGCATCTACAATTTCATTGAGAATCAATACAAATTCCAGGTGTGTCAAGTATAATTCCCAAATCTGGAACTTAGCGTCCAAAATATGGGTACTAGCATGAATTCCCCTAAGCTTAATTACCAGCTTAGATCTGTAGCGCTGCCACCAATCAGGAATTTTTTTAGGGCCTGATACCCTCTGGTCCCCCCAAAACCTTCCCATGGGACCCCAAGACTCAGATTCCTTGAGTCTCACAACAAAGGGAAATAAACCATTCCCTTCCCTCTCCTCCCCTCCAGGTGTTCCCTCCCTGGGCTCCTGGAGAATTATACAGATTCAAGCTCCGTGAATCTAAACAAAGGGATTCCACCCTTCTCCCCCCCTTCTCCTTCCCTGTTAAATACAGACTCAATTCCCTCGAGCCTCAACAAGGGGAAAACAAAATTAAACAGGTCTTAAAGCAAAGCTTTTAATAAAAAAAGAAAGAAAAAAGTAAAAGGTTTATCTCTGCAGTTTAGATGGTAAACAGTACAGAGTCTTTCAACTTATAAACAATAGAAAGAAACTTTCCCCAGCAGAAACACAATTTAAGCTACTTCCAGCAAGTACACATATGTAAATGAAAAAAAAAAACAACTTAAAAGACTATGACCGCCTTTTCTTACTCACAATTCTGAATAGATAAGAGACTATAGCAGGGAGATTGGCAGAAACCTGGTTGCACCTCTAGTCCTGTCCAGGACCCAGAGAGAACAAAGCCAAACCCAAAACCCACAAACAAAGGCTTCCCTCCATGAGATTTGAAAGTATCTTGTCTTCTGATTGGTCCTCTGGTCAGGTGTTTGCAGGTCACTGTTTGTTAACCCTTTATAGGTGAAAGAGACATTAACCCTTAGCTATCTGTTTATGACACGCCCCCCAAATCGCAGACAGTGGGGAATCTCACTGGCAGCGATTTCTTCCTAAAACTGAAAAATAACCAGATTAATACAACACATGCACCTTTACATATACTACTAAGTATATAACTAACAGACTTCTACATTTTAAGAACACTTTTTAACTACTGGATTCTGGGAAACTTTCACGAGAGAGTGCATCAGCTACTTTGTTAGAAGCTCCTGAAGTGTGTTGAATTTCAAAATCAAAATCTTGGAGAGCTAAACTCCATCAAAGAAGTTTTTTGTTGTTCCCCTTGGCAGTATGAAGCCACTTTAGCGCAGTATGGTCAGTCTGCAGCTGGAACCACCGTCCCCAAACGTATGCGCGTAACTGTTCCAGGGCGTACACAATGGCGTAGCATTCCTTTTCACTGACTGACCAGTGGCTTTCTCTGTCAGACAGTTTCTTGCTGAGAAACACGACAGGATGGAAGTTGTGATCCGGTCCTTCCTGCATGAGAACTGCTCCTATACCACGCTCAGATGCATCTGTGGTTACTAGGAATGGTTTGTCAAAATCCGGGGCCATTAGCACAGGGTCAGACATGAGCATTGCCTTAAGTTGGGTAAAGGCCTTTTGACACTCATCAGTCCACTTAACTGCATTCGGCTGGGTCTTTTTGGTCAGGTCGGTCAGTGGGGCAGCGATTTGGCTGTAGTGTGGTACAAATCGCCTGTAGTACCCAGCCAAGCCTAAGAAGGATTGAACCTGTTTCTTTGACTTTGGGACAGGCCACTTTTGGATAGCATCCACCTTGGCATGTAGGGGGTTTATGGTTCCTCAACCCACCTGGTGTCCCAGGTAAGTCACTCTGTTTTGGCCTATTTGACACTTTTTGGCCTTAACCGTTAGTCCTGCCTGTCTGATTTGCTCAAAGATCTTTCCAGGTGTTCAAGGTGTTCGGGCCAGGAGTCAGAAAAAATGGCCACATCATCGAGGTAGGCAACTGCATATTCGCCCAGTCCTGCTAGTAGACCATCTACCAGCCTCTGGAAGGGGCGCGTGCATTTCGCAGCCCGAAATGAAGTACATTAAATTCATACACCCCTGCATGGGTGATGAATGCTGACCTCTCTTTGGCAGGTTCATCTAGCGGTACTTGCCAGTACCCCTTGGTTAAGTCTATTGTAGAGATGAACTGGGCACGTCCCAACTTTTCCAATAGCTCATCGGTGCGTGGCATTGGATAGTTGTCTGGACGAGTTACTGCATTTAGCTTACGGTAGTCCACGCAAAAGCGTATTTCCCCATCTGGTTTGGGTACCAGAACCACTGGAGATACCCATGTACTGGTAGATGGGCAGATTATACCCATCTGTAGCATGTTCTGGATCTCCCGTTCTATAGCAGCTTGGGCATGAGGAGACACTCGGTAGGGTGGTGTTCTAATTGGGTGAGCATTACCTGTGTCAATGGAGTGGTATGCCCGTTCAGTCCGTCCTGGGGTGGCTGAGAACAATGGGGCGAAGCTAGTGCACAGCTCCTTGATTTGTTGCCATTGCAGACATTCCAGTGTGGTTGAGAGGTTCACCTCTTCCACGCCACCATCTTTTTTCCCTTCGTAGTAGACACCGTCAGGCCACTCAGCGTCATCTCCTCCCTGGACTGTAAACTGACAAACCTGTAAGTGTCTGGAATAAAAGGGCTTGAGAGAATTAACATGGTACACTCTGGGCTTTAGGGAGGAATTGGGAAAGGCTATAAGGTAGTTAACAGCTCCCAGGCGCTCTTGGACCCTGAATGGCCCTTCCCATGATGCTTCCATCTTATGGGCCTGTTGCGCCTTCAAGACCATAACCTGGTTTCCTACCTTGAAGGAACGCTCTCTGGTATATCTGTCATACCAGGACTTTTGCTCTTTTTGAGCATCGTTTAAGTTTTCTTTAGCAAGGGCTAAAGAGTGTCGGAGGGTGTTTTGTAGGTTGCTTACAAAGTCCAGAATGTTAGTCCCTGGAGAAGGCGTAAACCCCTCCCATTGCTGCTTTACCAACTGTAATGGCCCCTTAACCTCGTGGCCATACACAAGTTCAAACGGTGAAAACTCTAAACTGGGATGTGGTACAGCCCTTTAGGCAAAAAGCAACTGCTGAAACACTAGGTCCCAGTCATTGGAGTGTTCATGGACGAATTTACGTATCATGGCCCCCAAAGTTCCATTAACCCTTTCCACCAGGCCATTGGTTTGATGGTGGTACGGGGTGGCAACCAAGTGGTTCACCCCATGAGTTTTCCACAGTTCTTTCCCTGCCAGGAAATTAGATCCTGAATCTGTAAGAATGTCGGAGGGCCAACCTACCCTGGCAAAAATGTTTCTTAGGGCCAGGCATACAGCTTTAGCCCTGGTGTTGCCTAGAGCTACTGCTTCCGGCCATCGGGTACCAAAGTCCACGAAAGTCAGTACGTACTGCTTTCCTCTGGGTGTCTTTTTTGGGAAAGGACCCAGAATATCCACAGCTACTCGCTGAAATGGGACCTCAGTTATGGGGAGTGGCTGGAGAGGAGACTTGACCTGGTCTTGGGGTTTTCCCATTCTTTGGCACACCTCACAAGACCGGACATACTTGGCAACGTCCTTGCCCATCCCCTCCCAGTGGAAGGACTTCCCCAATCTGTCTTTGGTTCTGTTCACCCAGCATGGCCACTGGGATGGTCATGGGCTAAGCTTAAGAGCTTTTCCCTGTACTTAGTTGGAACCACCAACTGTTTTTGTGGATGCCAGTCTTCTTGGTGTCCACCAGAAAGAGTCTCCTTGTATAAAAGTCCTTGTTCTACAACAAACCAGGAGCGATTAGAAGAGCTGAGAGGCGGTGGGGTGCTCCGTGCCGCCGCCCAAGCTTTCTGAAGGCTGTCATCTGCTTCCTGCCCAGTCTGGAACTGTTCCCTTGAGGCTGGGGTCACCAGTTCTTCCTCAGACTGTGGACTTGGGCTTGGTCCCTCTGGAAGCAATGTAGGTGATGGGGTTGTTTCCGTTGCTGGTGAACCGCTCTCTGCTGGTGCACCTGAGGGTATTTCAGGCACTGGCTGAGCCTTTTGGGTATGGCTGTCTGCCAGTTCTGGATCGCTGGCGCCCTCTGGCGTTGAGTTTGACGATGTGGTTGCAATTGCTGGTGCTGGTTGCTGTTCCAGTTCCGGGCCAGGGACCGGAGGCGCTGTGGCTGTTTCAGTGGTTGGCATGGGATCTGGGTCCACTACCTCTGTGTGGGTCTCTTGTAACACAGACGGGGCCTCTGCGGACGGCTCAGGAACAGGAATGGGTCTGGAAGCTTGCCTGGTTTGGCTACGTGTAACCAGTCCCACTCTCTTGGCCCACTTCAACTGGTTGGCCAAATCTTCCCCCAGTAGCATGGGGATGGAATAATTGTCATAGACTGCAAAAGTCCACATTCCTGACCAGCCTTTGTACTGGACAGGCAGTTCAGCTGTAGGCAAGTCTACAGCTTGTGACATGATGGGGTAAATTGTCACTTGGGCCTTTGGGTTGATGAATTTGGGGTCGACGAAGGATTGGTGGATAGCTGACACTTGTGCCCCTGTGTCTCTGCACGCAGTAACCTTCTTTCTGCCCACTCTCAAAATTTCCCTTTGCTCCAAGGGTATTTGAGAGGCATCCGGGCCTGGGGATCTTTGGTGTGATGGTGGTGTAATGAACTGCACTCGGTTGGGGTTCTTTGGGCAGTTGGCCTTGATATGTCCCAGTTCATTACACTTAAAGCATCTTCCATCTGACTGATCACTGGGTCGAGGTGGGTTACTGGAAACTGGTGAGGTCGAAGAATAGGGCATCTGTGGCTTTCCTTGGGTTGTAGGTGGGGTCTTTGGCTGCCCTCGGTTGTAGGGTTTATTGTCGGTGTGCCCCCTGGGGTATTCGCTCCCCTTCACAGTAGGTTTTTTCTTTTCTGCCACTTCCATCCATTTGGCTCCAATCTCCCCCGCCTCGATTACCGTTTTGGGTTTCCCATCTAGGATGTACCTCTCTATTTCCTCAGGAATACCATCTAAGAACTGCTCCATTTGTATCAGGAGGTGCAGCTCGTCCAGATTGTTAGCCTTTGTTCCGGATAGCCAGGCTTCATAATTCTTTGAAATGTGGTAGGCGTGTCGAGGGAATGACACATCTGGTTTCCATTTTTGGTTTCTGAACCGCCGACAGGCATGTTCAGGTGTTATCCTCATTCTGTATCTGGCCTTGGTTTGAAAAAGTTTATAATCGTTCATTTTCTCCTTAGGCATTTCAGCCGCCACCTCTGCTAAGGGTCCACTGAGCAGTGGCCTCAATTCTACCATGTACTGGTCTTCAGAGATGCTGTACCCAAGGCAGGCTCTTTCAAAATTTTCTAAGAAGGCCTCAGTGTCATCACCTGCCTTGTAGGTGGGAAATTTCTTGTGCTGTGGAACCATTATTGGCGAAGGGTTGTTAGGATTGGCTGTGTTCTGTTGCCTAGCCTATTCTAATTCCATGGCCTGTCGGTGGGTCTCCCTCTGGAGTTCTATCTGTCTTCTGTAGGCTGCATCTTGTTCTTCTTGTTTTCTTCTGTGGGCTGCCTCTTCTTCTTGTTGTTTTCTTTTGTGGGCTGCCTCTTCCTTGGCTAGTTCTGCATTAATTAGTTCCATCCGTCTCCTGTGTTTATTTTCCTTGTCCATGGCTTGTTGCCGTGCTCGTTCCTGTCTCAGGCTTTCCTTGGAACTCATGGTTCCTGCTTTCTTGTGTTGAGGCGCCCTCTGGTGTTTTTTTTGTCTGAACTGCTGGCTCTCTGTTGGCTTCCTGGGGTTGCTTAGCAACAGAGTCCTTTTAACTTCCTAGCCTCTCCCGAAAGAGTTAAAAAGCAAAAGAAACTGTCTTTCATTTACAAATGTGTTCTGGCTGGAGTGCGTTGTTGACCACTTAAGGTTGCTTTGTTTAACAAACGACCGTCGTTAAACCTAATAGCCCTCCCTATGCACAGCTAGACGGAGCAAAGAAAAAAAATTCTCTGGCTGTAGGTTTAAAACAAAACGCTTTCTCTCTCTGCTTACAAGCATCTAGCGGAGAAAAAAAATTAATAATCTTACTGGCTTTTGGATTCTTATCTATCCCACTGCTACCACCATGTCAAGTATAATTCCCAAATCTGGAACTTAGCGTCCAAAATATGGGTACTAGCATGAATTCCCCTAAGCTTAGTTACCAGCTTAGATCTGTAGCGCTGCCACCAATCAGGAATTTTTTTAGGGCCTGATACCCTCTCGTCCCCCCAAAACCTTCCCATGGGACCCCAAGACCCAGATTCCTTGAGTCTCACAACAAAGGGAAATAAACCATTCCCTTCCCCCTCCTCCCCTCCAGGTGTTCCCTCCCTGGGCTCCTGGAGAATTATACAGATTCAAGCTCCGTGAATCTAAACAAAGGGATTCCACCCTTCCCCCCCTTCTCCTTCCCTGTTAAGTACAGACTCAATTCCCTCGAGCCTCAACAAGGGGAAAACAAAATTAAACAGGTCTTAAAGCAAAGCTTTTAATAAAAAAAGAAAGAAAAAAGTAAAAGGTTTATCTTTGCAGTTTAGATGGTAAACAGTACAGGGTCTTTCAACTTATAAACAATAGAAAGAAACTTTCTCCAGCAGAAACACAATTTAAGCTACTTCCAGCAAGTACACATATGTAAATGAAAAAAAAAAAACAACTTAAAAGACTATGACCGCCTTTTCTTACTCACAATTCTGAATAGATAAGAGACTGTAGCAGGGAGATTGGCAGAAACCTGGTTGCACCTCTAGTCCCGTCCAGGACCCAGAGAGAACAAAGCCAAACCCAAAACCCACAAACAAAGGCTTCCCTCCACGAGATTTGAAAGTATCTTGTCTTCTGATTGGTCCTCTGGTCAGGTGTTTGCAGGTCACTGTTTGTTAACCCTTTATAGGTGAAAGAGACATTAACCCTTAGCTATCTGTTTATGGCAAGGTGTTCAACAGCTCTCAGTATTCGGCCTTAACTCGACATATTGGAACTCAGGTAAGTATGTAAAAGTGGGAAAAACATTACAAGGTGCTACACATTTCTAAGGACTCCGTTCTGCTATCTTCACTCAGGATGAATAGCACCTCACACTGCAGGCAGTCCCATAGATAGTGATACAACTAGTCTCCATGAGTAATAGTGGCAGAGTTTAGCCCTTGTACGCAATGGTTTTCCCAAGTAATACAGTAAGACTATTGTAATACATATGCAGGAAGGGACAGAACTTAAGTTTTTGGCCCCAATCCAGCAAAGCACCTACACACATCAGCAGTCTCATTGACTCAAATAGGAGCAGAATTCATCCTAATGTGAAAATGGCCCACATGTAAAGAGCTAATCTGTAATCACTACTAAAATGCCAAACAAAAACTACATTAAGAGAACATAAAGGTTTCATGATGAAGCACTCCAAAGTAAGGAAATGCAAATGATAAGATTGCTCATTTGAGAGGGATCTAAGCAAACTAAATAAATGGGCCACAGGAAAGCAAATGTTGATAAATGCAAAAAAATGCATGTTAGAGGAGAAATATAAACTGCTCATACACCTTACACAATCCTAAATTAACTATTGACTTGGGAAATGGGACATCCCATCTCATAAAGGATATTGCAGAATAAGTGAGGGTTCACAGAAGAGTGATTAGGGGCATGGAGAAGCTTGCATATGGAGAGGGATTCAAAAGATTGAAATTGTTTGCCTTAGAAACCTTTCCGGCTTCCAGTTTTCTTTCTCAGCTTTAAAACAATACAATCATATAAGAAAATGTGAAAAAATAACTTTTCTAAATATTCCTGTACACAGTATCTATATTTGACTGATCTTCATATGTTTTTTCTAAATATGTGCAATTTTAAAGTATGCTTAGATATGGGACTAATCCTCAGAGTTCAGTTTAATTCAGGTTCTCTGCATTCTTTGGGATTTTTTTCCTCCCTTATTGCTGTTTTAGGTTTAAATTCAGCACCAATATTCAGCTGCATAAAACTCTTTGCATGACTTTAATGTAGGCGTTTAGTCATTTGGTCTAAATAAATGCATTGAAGTACTTGAAGCACCTTATGCTCACTTGACTCACAGCCAACTACCAAATTCCACAAGATGGACTTCATCCTAATTCTCTAGCCTTTCTGTCCTCTCAGAGTGCTGCAAGCAGCCAATATAGCTATAAGCTGAAATAGACCCAAGTCATCTCTATATACAGCATATGTGCTGCTATAATATGATACTACCACATTTACTGAAGAATTCAGTCACATATCTGATAGAAATCCAACTGATCTTCTGAGACTATAATGAAATGCACCTGACAGCTAGAGGAAAACAAGCATACTTAGGAATGGATTAAGTTCATTTATTGAACTGCTATCTTCATTGTGCTTGGAAGTAAGGAAAAAGTGTTAGAAATACAAGATGTAGCTTTTTGGCCCAGGACCTCTCAACTCATGTCATCCAGACATTTTCTGGTCCTGCTTATTTAGTCTCTCAGCCTAGTGTTTGGCATGAGTGGAGATGAGAGACTGAGATAAGTGAATATGTGCCTACCATGGTCCAATCACCATGTTATCCAGTCTGAAATCAGAGTTTTTCAGAGAAGACAAAGAACCTGTGAGTATGGTCTGCACTGAGATTGAATCTGGTGGCATTCCAGAATGCTTTGGGAGATATAACTATACTGACTCCAAACCTGATGGGAGTTACTACAGTCTGTTGACAGTGACCACCCATTCCCTAGCAGTTCTCTCCTTTCACACCCTATCCACAGGTCACCATGAGGACCGGCCCACAACATTTTGGCACCTGAGGCGGAGAGCTCAAATGACACCCCATGCCTCCTCACTTGGGCCAAAACTTTGAAAGGTCTCAATTCTGCCTTCTTCCTGTTCTACTCCTCTCATGGTACTGCTCTGCTACCTACACCAATAAAGGAAAACTAACAACCTAAAATGTCTTGTTCAAAAATTTTAAGTAACACATAACTTTCAAACGCCTGAACAGCAAATGTTACATTTCTTGTCTGCATAGTAAACACTGGCATTTTTATCTGTTTGAATAATCAAAGTGGTGCATTCTATGCCATCTTGGTTGCAAAGATTTGAACTGCTTCCTGCTGAAGGTCCTGAGTCTAGGCCAGCTCATGCTCTGTTGAAATGGTTGCAAGGCCGACCAGCCTCTCCTGTGTCATTGTGGAGCCTAGATATGTTTTTATTAACTTCAGCTTGGAGAAGCTGCATTCTCCACAGGCAACTGTTACAGGAAATGTTGGAAGTATGCGCAGAGCAACAAAAGCATTTAGAAAGAGGGTGGTCATCTTATTTGTGCACATATATTCCAGAACAGCCTTTGGAGTTGGTCCTGCTGAAATGTATCTTGAAAGGGCTTTCAGTTCATCACCTAAATCACTCGCATCAATATTGCGCATGTCATCATGTGTCAACACTGTCTCTAGTGCATTGCTGGTGTAGGTCTTCTTCAGGTATAGTGAGGAGTTTTGGAATATCATACAAATATACTTCTGTGTTCCTTGAGCTTCATGAAACGTTCTTCAACTGACTATTGCACAATCTGGCACCTGGTTAAAGAATTCAACTTTGAATTGTTGTTTGGGATCTCTTATGGGATTATCCTGTACCTCATAATCAAAATGTCGTCTTCTTCAGTGAGTCTTGTATTCTTGAATGGGTGGGAAAATAGCTTCAGTGTGAAGTTCCTCTGCCAACTTCTGTGCACTCTTCAGATCGTTTTGAAATTCCTCACCTGATTGGTAAGACTGTAGGTATGATTTTGCTTTGTCCAGTTGTTCCATTGCTCAAGATATATCGAGGTCAACACCTTGGAGTCTCTTGTTTACTACATTTATTTCAAACAGTATGTCATGGCACAACACTAAGCCACACAAAAAATTGAAGTTATGTATGTTTTTGGGGATTCCATTTCCCTCTGCCACTGTTCTCCCACGAACAGTTCCTGTCATCGCATTATCCTCCATAATGGCAACTATGGCATCATCTATCTTCCCAATTTGGTGTTTGATAGTTCCTTTTGGGTAACTGAACATGTCAACCTGGAGAATGAGCCAAGATGGAAGCCAAGCTACTCTTGGCAACTCCAGAATAGTCTTTGATGAGAGGGTGGGTCTGTGGCCATCTTTTGCCTAGCTGAGTATGCTGTCAAGATGGTAAGTTGGGAAGAACTGTGGCATCAGCTGTTTGGCACCACTTGTCTTTTGTCTGGGGACTCAGTAGGCTAGGCTTGAGTATTAATGTCTAGCTCTGCTGTTCTTTCAGGTGCTCATGTGTCTCACTATTGCTGGGACTCACTGGTTGATGGGTAGGTTAACTGTGAGGTTAAATTAAGTGAATTGGCCTGTCTAATACTATTATGCCAAAAATAATTTTGCAACACTATTTGGGAGAGTGGAACTTGTTCCTGCTTATCTCTCAGAAAGTTTCACTTTACAGGACTGTAAAAGAAAGATCAGAAGGTCAATCCACAAAATTACTGGACAGAAAGAGGATCCTGTCATCATACTTCTTTCCAAAATTCTGTGTAATGTTGAATGCTCGCACATGGTCTGATTAAACAAATCATACATGATATAGACGCTGGGCAGGCACTGCACATGTTGGGAGTGGTACAGCTGTGTCAGTTCCCTCACAATCTAAACCAAAATAAACATTTGTCTAAAATTAAGAAATGTTCCCTCTTCAGATGCTTATATAAGAAATATAAAATAATGAGGTTCCTTTCCCTTCCCCTCTGCTCTTCCATCCTCCTCAAAAAAGTATTACTATCCATCTGCTACTGCTACTGTTCTTCATGTTATTAGTTGTCTTCTGGCCTCTGTCTGTTCTTTTGCTTCTACAGTTGCTGCTGGTGTTTCCTGCTGATGTTTCCTGCCTGGCTATTTTACACACCCCACAGCCCTTCTGGCTCAGTGCCAAGATGGTAGAAAAGCTGGCACTCAGTTGACTGCTGTTCTCATTTGTTCAGTACATACATCAATAATATTTTTGTTAAACTTTTATTTCAAGCAGCTCTTTGAGGCCCTCTGATTAAGGCAATATATTATTTTTTTCACATTAGCACTTTCTGAGGTGCAGAGAAGCCCTGCCTCCTCTCAGACTGTGAGAATCGCCAGTGATCATAATGGAGGGTTGAGAAATCTGTGGAGACATTTTTGCTATTGCAGAAATGGTAGTGGCTTGGGTTAAGGGGAAGAGTCAGATCAAACCATATCTTCCTCAGAAGGGTGGTGGAGTCTTTTCAACAATGAGAGCACAATTGTTCCATTGGCAGCACCATCACCCTCTCAACCTCTTTTAATAACTGCTCCAGTGTGGTGGAAAACAGTTAAAAAAAGAATTCGAGCCATGCCCATCTGCACAAAAGTTTTCCTGGGTTTATCTCTTCTAGTTCTACAGAGACAGTAGCCACAGCTTTTTGACTTCCTGTTGCACAGTGTCCTGTCCTGGTCCTCACTCTAATGTCCTGAGAAGAAGATAGGCAATTGTTCCTTTATAGGAAATTCTGAGTCCATTCATCTCAGCAATGATCTCTCTGAATCAGAGGCAGAAGAGGAGAAGAAGACCACTGAAGCTATGGCAGACCACCTCATATTCTCAGTTAGTCTAATCTAAGGCATTTCAGCCAATGTTGATGTGATTAGCTCACTTCCAGACATGCTAACTCACCAGTCCAGAGTGTTTGATGTCTTGGAGACAATAGATAAAGAACAATCCATCTTTCTGAATGATGAGGGACTTTCAGAAATGGTCAGAATTTATGGCTATGGCCCACTCCAGAACCACTCAGAGGTAGAAGGCTTGACCAGCGCGGTCAGGTCACCTAGCAGGACATCACCATTTTCTTCAGCCATATTGCCACAGTATCTTTAGAGTTATTGGCAACCTCCAACATGTTCTTCATGTTATTATTTGCCAGAGTGGCAAAGACAGGGAGGCAGAGAGGCTAGATTATATGGGAAAGAAGACACTCCACTAACCTGCCCTGTCCATGCACATAAACAACCAGACTCTGATATTTTATTATGACTTTCATCTGTGAAATAGAGCTTTCCCATGATTTATCTCCATCTGGAAGCCAACATAAAGCCCACACCAAGAACTTGTCACACTCAGAACATTTAGCCAATATATTGTCTTGGGCACAATCTGACTTTATCCCCCTTCACCCTGGGCAGCAGGGGTGGCTAGCTGCATTGGGAGACACTAACACAGTGGAGCTCTGATCTCAGTTACGGGCTCTATATGTTACCACTATCATACTACAAATAATCCAGTTGTAATGGAGTGCTGACTTAGCACCGCAGCACCTCCTGCTGTTTGCTCTGGGAATTAGCTCTGTCCAGCTGTGGAGCACCCTCTGCAGGTGGTGTCTTACCTGTTGTCTGCTCTGCTGTGTGTCTGGGACCCGCATTGCTCCCTGGCTTGTGGTGTCTTCTTCTGGACACAGCCCTTTGGCTCTGCCCTACTCGGTTCTCTCCCTTTCCAGGGGTATCCACAGTCCTCAGTCTGCATCTGCCCTCATGGCCCACTGCAGCCCCAAAGTCTAGCCCCTTGCCTCGGGGGCAAGCCACAGTCTGTATTGGACCACGCTCCTCCATGGCCAGGTGCAGTGCAAGGGGTATGAGGGAGGTCTCAAGCCCACCCACTACTCTGGGTCCTGGTCCAGGGGCCCCCTGGCAGCAGCCATGTCCTGCCCTCCTTCTCTCCCCTTTACTGCTCATGCTCCCTGGGCCACTTCCCTTTGGTCCTTGCACCTTCTCGGCCCTTTCTTTCAGGGGTCTTAGCTTGGCAGGTATCAGACTGGAGCCTGCCCAGCACTGCTCTATCTAGCATGCTATCCCTGAGAGCCAGTCCTCCTCCCTTGCTTGTCAGGGAGAGACTCCTGTCGCCTCTGCTTTGCAGCCTTTATGTAGGGCCCAGCCTGGCCCTGATTGGCTGCCTTTCTGCCCTTCTCTGATTGGCTGGGCTCTGCACAGGCTCCCTCCAGCCTACTTTAACCCTTCCCCTGCCAAAGTGAGGCAACTGCCCCACTACACCAGTATTTAAGACTAACCACAGACTTGAAGCTTGACCAACCATCCCCAGTCTGAGACATCAAATCACTGGAAGGTACATGGTTTGTTCCATGCACTTGGCCTTAAATGACAAGTGTTTCTTCAGCAACTTTTATTTACCCCACCTATTCTCTGAGTGTTGCTTCTTCAGAGCTAAAGTTAACAGCACTTAGTGGTCAGTACTCAGGACTAAAAGATTTAGAAAGATCCAGACAAGCATCAAGAGTAGAGGTTCGTGAACAGTGTAGTAACATGACACACATTCCTTAAATCCAGATCTACCATCTTTAGAGTTTTGTCAGTATATCAGAAATAGTGTTATGTGTGTTGCCTTCCTCTCCCTGTTCCTGTCTGTTTCCTGGTTCCTGCTCCCTGAACTATGTGTTCCAATTTGTGTGTGTGTGTGTGTACATGTTCACGCAGGGTTGGGTGTCTGCAATTACTGAGGGCCTGCTGCTACATACCTGTCATTTGGACTGTTATGTTTTGTTCAAACTGTTGCTGACTTTAACTGGTTCATGGTTATTACATGATTTGATTGACACCTACCTACATGTCTTACTTTTATTTCCTTGTCTTTTGGGATTGCTGTTATGGAGTGCATCAGAGTGTAACAGTTAATTAACTGCTCATTATAATACACACTGTGCTTGAAATGATACAATGTGAATCTGCAGAAACATTCCATTGAAGGAGATGAGTTCTCCACCAAGGTGTTTCTTGACCACTTTACTGCATTACTGTGACCTTAGGTATAGAATGTGTGTATCAGGGGTGCTACTGTGTTGGCTGCCCAAGCACACAGAAAAATGTAGTCCCTATCCCAAAAAGCAAAAGGGAAGAGCAAGAGAGATTAATGTGATCTTCCTGGTTCATTTTTATATTGCATCTTGGGAGCATGCTTGACAGGCCTACTTAGACATCTGCATTTATTTATGTTTTTTTCTTTTTGAAACATGAAATTACATTGATTTTTTTTTAAGTGAAGCATTTTGGTTTGTAAAATTGTCTTACAGTAGCTTTTCTCTGGTTTGTTTTCCAAAATATTGTTAGAGTTAGTTCTTGCATATTTTGATATAGCAGTACAGTTAAAAATATTGTTTTATGGGAATTAAGTTTGATCCAGTTAATGTCCTTTTGTACAATGTATTAATCTGAAGTAGGCTGCTAGTCCCATTGAATTACAAAAACACAGAATTCCTCCTCCACCCTCAATTTTTAGAGAGATGTTTGCTAATGAATCACATTTTATGTTTTGCGTGTCAATTGAAGGAGGAAACCATAATTATCTTATCAATCACTACAATACAAATTAACTCCATTCTAAAATTAGGCATGTAGGTTACTAGAATCTCTGTACTTGTGAAGATACTTCAAAATCATGTTTTCCTCAAACATCTACTGCAGTTCATAAAATATTTGCCATAGCATCCAACAAGATGTTTCTGAAATGAGACTGTACAGTATTCAAACTGAAAAACTGTCACGTGCATTCGCATCTTCTTGAGAACTTGACTTTGTTCAGTTTGATTAAACGTTTTTGCATGTAAATCTTTTCTCTTAAAAAAACCCCTCTGCTTCATTAGCCACTCACTCTTCTTATACACTGAGTGTCAGATTTTCAAGAGGGTAGAAGTCCACAGTCTCATACAAAAATGTGTGTATATTTGTTGTAATTATATGTGCAGGTTGGGTATTGTACACAAGTGCCTATTTAGATATTTAAATGTTCACTTGCATGTACATCTGCAGTAACTGCTTTCACTAATTAAGCACACTTCTGGCATCCTGCAGCTCTCACCCTTCTTGTTCATTGTATCTCTTTAACGTGATACTGGGCTGTGGCACCTTGGCTGGCCCTTGCCAAACCACCCACTCTGCCTGCCTTGGCAAAGTTGATCTGCAACTTTCAGCAATTTCTGTTGCCCTCCTGAGCTCAGACGTTCCTTATGCATCCTTTGTAGGTATTGTAGCCATTATCCTCTACCCTGATCATTGTCTGCAATTCTGCCTATTGCATATTTTATAACACAACCCATTATTTCATCTCCTCTAATCTTCAGTATTGCAACTTCCTTCTCTACAGCCTCCTACAGTCCCACATAGTCAGAATTTTGCCACCCGGCTTTTCATAGATAAAGAAGCAAAGACCATTCCCCCTTTTCAAACAACTCCACTGGTTCCCCATTTATT
The DNA here is from genome assembly GCF_025201925.1 of Gopherus flavomarginatus. Classification (NCBI taxonomy): domain Eukaryota; kingdom Metazoa; phylum Chordata; order Testudines; family Testudinidae; genus Gopherus; species Gopherus flavomarginatus. Next base: position 72,081,714 of record NC_066624.1, on the reverse strand, counting down.
TCAAGATCCAATTCAAAACTGCCCTCCTTGTTTGTTAAACCTCTGTCCACCATTCCCGTGGACTAACTCCAGCCTCCCTAATGAATATGCTCCCCACTATCCTCTTTTCCTCAGCACTAGCCTTCTCTCTGACCCTGTTGCTCCTGCCATCTGGAGCAGCCTTACGTGTCTTGCTGCCACACTGACTCACCGTCTATTTTTCAAATACCATCTGAAAACCTATATTTTCAACCTTGCCTTACAACAGTCTGGAGCAGCCTAAGGAAAACAAGCTCTGGTCAAGGTAAAGCCCAGCTTGACCAGCTAATATAAATTAAAATTATAACTGCCTTTGACTTTGCTAGGATGGTAACATGAGTTAAGAATGCACCTTCTTCCTGGTGAAGACAGCTGGCAATCCCTGGCCCCAAAAGGTATGTCCACATTGCATCTGGGACTGAGCATGCCAATTCAGGTAGACTGACTCACACACAAGTGGGCCTCAAGCTACTGTGCTAAAAATAGTAGTGTGCACATTCCAGTTTCTCAAGCCCATCTGACCCCCTAAGCTTCAGAGCCCAAGCTCCAGCCCAAGCCAGAACTTCCACATTGCTGAGCTAGCTCGACCATTGCTAGCAAAATTCTACTGAGGGTGGTAGGCTTGCTCCCAACCGCAGTGTAGACATATTGAATAATTGACAGTGTAATGCACACAGATTAAGTGGTCTCGCCAAGGTCACACAGGAAGTCTGAAGCAGGAACTGAACTTATGTCTCTGGAGACCCAGCCTAGTGCCTTAACCACAAAACTGAATGGATTACCTGCCAGTTTATTTTTATTGGTACTTTTCCTGTTAGTTTGCCTGCTTTCAAAGTGAACTAATAATACAGTTATTTAGGTAAGAATGGGAGGCCTGGAAGGTATATTCTTTAAAATCTTTGCAAGGTTTTGGTGCTCAGATCCTTGTTCTCTTCTTTGCTTCCCCCCCTTTTTTAGGGGGGTCCATTATGTTGAAAGAGACAGCAAAGCCACCAGAAGTGCTATAGCAGCATACCTTCCAACATTTCAGGTGGCTAAATTGGGATACAGTGCCACTCAGATCTGGCCCAGCTGCTCCTCTGTAGATAGAGATGGAGGGACAGATGGTGAATGGACCAGATTTGACTGGCATTGCAACCTAGTGCACAGAGGTCACAGTGCTACTCGAATATGGCCCATCCACCCCTCCAGCTCTGCATACAGAAGGGCAGCCAGGCCAAACATAAGTGGTGCTGTGATCCCATGCACCTGGTCGCAATTCCACTCTGTTTGGGGTCCCGGCCCCTCATTTGAAAGTTTAACCAGGATAGGGAGTTTTGGGGGTCAAAGCAGGACAATCTCAGTAAACCTGTGACTTTTGGGAGGCATGCAGCAGAAGGTCTTCAGGAGGTATGCAAACTTGGCCATTTAAAGCCCACATGAGTGAGGATTTTTTTAAAAAGTAAAATATTGTTAAGATGACCCTGTGAATGGGAATGAAGTCAGTGAGTTCTGAATGCTCTGTGAGGGAATGGGGGAGGCCTGGAGCTCCCATATTGAAGCAGAAAATTAAGTAAGCTTTCCCAGAAGATGAAACCTATCATTAGGCTACATTTACACTTATGGCACTTGCAGAGTGCAGCGCTACATCTGTAGCTACATGCCACAGTGAAAGGCACGCTGTGACCACATTTGTAACTGAGGTATGCAGCTATACTCTGCAGTGAAAGGCTCCAGCAGCTCCTGTCGGCCAGAGCCTTTCCCTGCTACCAGAGCCTTTCACTGCAGCAGGGAAAGGCTCTGGCAGCCAAGAGACAGAGGGACACTACACTGCTAAAAATATTAGTGTATATGTGGGAAGCACTGCTTGGGCATGTAGAGAGCTATGTAGAGCACTCAAGTATGTAGGGCACTCTACTCACTTAAACCTTGTCTCCTTATCTACACTTCTGCTTATACCAGTGCTAGCTGGGCATGCAGTATCTGTACTCTATATGCTGCCATAAGCGTAGACGTAGTCACAGTGACACACTGCTTCTTGGAAATGTGGAAAACCATAGTGAGGATAAGTGAACCAGAAGATGGAACACTTACAAAAGCAAACAGTTGAGCTACCATGAGGAAAGAAGTGGTTACATTGAGTCTTTTAAACATTTTTCCAAAGAAGCAGGAATTGTTCAGTGGCTGGGCCAGAAACTCCCAAGTGTTACTTCTGACTCTGACTCTGGGGCCTTGGGCAAGTCACTTAATCTCTCTACCACCATCTGTAAAGATGGGTAATGGTATGTACTTGTCTTACAGGGCATCATGGAATAAACAACTAATCATTGTAAAGCACCCATATAAACATGGCCTGACCAGCATAGTTTGAGGCATACTCTTTCCAGTCACAGGACTTGATTCTCTGTGGCCCTGCAATTTGTGTAGTCAATTGCACGTGTGCAAAGTGTCTGTAAAATGCAACCAGATCTAAATGGCAGCATTTTAGACCCACTCTGCAGTTTCTTTGCATAGGTGTAAATGACTACTTGAGGTGCAGGACCCTTGTGCCATTAATGAAGCATCTAGGCAACAACTCAAAAGCTCTGCCTTTCCTCTATGCAACCCTCACCCATCCTCCTCCTCCTGTCCTATCTGTCAGAATGTGATTCCTCTACAGGTCCTCCCTTGGGCCAACCCAAAGACCTGATAAAAGCATGCATGCTAACTGGTCTCTCTTCAGAATCCAACTGCTCATCTTGTTCCCCTTGCATCTAGTGTTCCCCTGCGCACTTCCTTCTCTGAAAGTTCTACAAGCCCAGACCAGGGTCATATGGACCAAATTTGTAACAAGCTTTTCAACTAAATCCATATGCCTCTAAACACTGAAGAGGAGTAGAAATCTGGACCTGAACTAGGATCCAAATTTTACAGTCCAGGCCTATCTCTCGTTGTTGTTGTTGTGTTTATTATATGATAATGGTGGATATTTTTGTTGGTTTTGTACTAAATTGCTCATATAAGCAGGAATGTCATTTGAACTCTAAAAAGCAGGAGGAAAACTCTTTTTTAAATTGGAGTTTTAAGTTGGATGGGGAGGTTGTTGAGCTGGACAAGGAGAGTAAGTGATTATCAAGTAAATCTGAGTGTTACACTTGTAATTTAATAAGCTCTATTCTTCCATAATAATCAAGTTCCTTTAAGACAACTTAGTTGGCTTTATCCTGATGATTTATTTAATCTGGGATTTAATTATTGTTGTATAAAATCTCTCATGTTATCTTTTAATTATTCCACATATGCAGCCTTTGATGTGAACTGCTGTTATTCCCCTACAGTTATATAGAAGATATTATTCATCATAATACAGGCTAATTCTGTCTTCACTTGAGTACCTTAACACAAACACTAGCCCTTACCATATCTTGAGTGCTTTCTTCTAATACTTCAGATATTTATTAATTGATTTCGAATTAGGTAACATACAATGGAATTGTATTTAAACACATCAGTTGTGCCTCAGTGGTTGAGTGGTGGTTTGGTTACAATTATTATTTTACATGCCCCAGGCTAGAGTGAAGTTATTGTCTAGATAATATATCAAATGAAGGAGAGCATTTAGCTTCTTTTGTTAAGAGTTCTGGAGAGATCACTTTTATAGCACCAATGATGTCTTATACAAATGACACCTGTATACTTCCAAAAGGGAACTCCATCCCCCCACAGTTGCAGCTGGAAGTCCCAGCATATGAGGGTCATTAATGAAAGAGAGGAATCATGGAGAGAGGCTTTTTTTCTCCTAACTTTCTTATTGCTAGAGCAGCTAAACACTATCACTCATCACTGCTTCAGAATCTGAGAGGAAGGAGGGGTTTAAAAGGTTCCTGGAAACTGTTGAGCTAGTTGTTTTCATGCTTTAAAGTTTATATTTAACCTTCATTAAATTTTCAAGTAAGCGAATATTTTAGTTTACTTAGTTGGGTTCAGGTTGCAGTACAGACTGCCACTCAGTTCAGCTTTAATCTTTGCACTTGTGAAAAATGTTTACTGAGGTTAGGCACAATTCAATCAGTTCCTCCTGAGTCTGTGTCTTAAAGCCATCAGGTTAAAAACAACAAAACATGCTACTTAATTATTTTAAATGAAACTAAGTCAATGTGACTGAATAGTATTTCAAAATATCTGACATCTAATAGACAAAGATCTTGGCTAATAAGAATCTGTGAAAGTGGACTGGGGTAAAAATTGCATCTTTCTGGACCTAGAAAAAAACTATATTACTGGACACCAGAAACAACTGGCAAATAGACTCCCGCTACCTGCAAGATTTCTAAATATTAAATGAGAAAACATACAGCACAGTGTGAGGAAAATACCTAAGGCTCCAGTCCTGCAATTAGATCTACAAGGATGGAAACCCTCTGTAGTCAATGGAACTCCCAGCAGCAGGTCCAGTGCAGAGCTCATTGCATGATAAAGAATTAACCCTTGCCAGCCCGAAAAAGTTTTGGAGAGAGACTTGCTGAGAACATTTATTTTCCATCTTTCATCAAAATGACAGGCAGAGGGTTATGGAAGAGTCACATATTTTATTAACATTACTAACACATTTCAAAAATAGTTTGTTTTGTTGAGGTTTTTTTGGTAAACTGTAAGAGACATTGTGCTAGATAGCTTACAAATCTATAGCAAATCTCTGCCCCAAACTTTACAGTCTAGGCTCCAATCCTGCAGCTGATAGCAGCCTATTCACAGCCCATACCTATCTGGAGCCCTACTGGGGCTCTGTTAGTGTACAGATGAACTGCTGTATTAACATTTCCAGGCCTAAAGATTTAGAAAATTTTTGAAAACCAACCAGATCTCTTAAGATGGAAGCAATCTAATAGTGTATGCAACATTTTTCTTCTCTTCTTATTGGTTTATTACAGCCCATGTCTGTCTCAGATGTGGACATACTGAAGTCTGATTGGCTTCAGCAGGATCCAGGATGGTCTGGTTATTATGCTATTCTGGAAACAACATTGTAGTCACTCTTTTGAGTAAGGCATAGAGATAGATTGTGTATGCTGATAAATATGCACCTGGTAATTTCTCTATGGCCTGTGTTATACAGGGAGTTAGACTATATGATCATAATTGTCTCTTCTGGCCTTAAAATTTATAATTCCATGAAAATTAAATAACAGGTGAAGGATGGGCATGGTTAAAAACTGAATAAGAGAAAAGAAAAATGACTATGAAGTGGGAATATCAAAACATGCATTTAATAAACATGAGTAAATGCATGTCTTCATTGTAGCCATTATCCTCTCCATTGCTTGCTTCTCTCTCCCTTTGTGTTATATCTACAACTAGGCCCTTATCCTGCAAACATTCACATGTTGAGTTTTGAGAATGTGACGGGTCCCAGACTCCCAGTGACTTCAATAGAACTACTCACAGGTTTAAATGTCAGTTTGTGTAAGTGCTGGCCAAATCAGGGAGCAAATGAGACCATGGAGATACTACCCTTATTCTCCAATGGTGTTTAGTTCGCATGTTGCATCATTTGGAGCAGTGCTGTGTGTGGAGGTGAGGTGTAATACAAACATGGTAAATTTCTCAAGCGTGGACAAGACCTGAATGAAGAGAAACACATTAAGTCAGTGTAAAGTCTGTACTGCTTTCCTTGGGTGAAATCCTGGCTCTGTTGAAGTCAGTGGGGCCCCTCTTTTCAAGGATTGTGCAGTGCTGCCACTGGTCAACTTGCCACTCAGAGAAACAAAGACTTCATCCAACAGCACCTTTTTAGTCACTCTTCTAATGAAGATTCACTCCCACCTGGATGCTGCCTTATTTCATCGCTGCTCCACTCCCTCACCACTCCACTGCAGTCTGAAGTGTGCACACACAGTTGTGGTTGTGGTTCCTTTCCTGATCAATAAGAGGGCTGTAACCTTTTTTCCCACCACATATTGGCAGTAGTCTCTACACCCCCTCATAGCTCCAGAGAGACATGCTTGTGATATGAGAAATTAGGACACATTTTCAATATATTGTATTTCCTGGCGATTTGGCAGTACCATTTTTAGATAAAGCTGCTAAGGGTTGTAAGATTGAAGGAAATTCTAATACATACATTTTTAAAAAAAATAACGAACACTTGATGATCTTTTGAAGCAGCAAGGAGAGCAAGAATGTCCCACTTGGAACTCCTTGAATTACAGTTGTATTAGGAGAGAGAAAATTTCAACAACATAAAACATACATTGGGCCAGATCCTTATCTGATGTAAATTGGCATAGCTCCATTGAAACCAGCAAAAGTTTATCAGTTTACACCAGATGACAAAGAAAAGATGAGACACTTCCTAGCTTAAATTCCAGGAAAATATCATAACAACCCAAGGATGGTCTCAGTCTCTGTCCATAATACCTGTTGATATCAATACCATAAAATAGTCTCAGAAAGTCCTATTACCTATTAATTACTATTGTGCATCTCCTCCTTATCCAACACATGTATTAATTACAACTTCTAGAGTTCAGAAATCTCCAACAGGAATGTACTATGACTATACACAGTATATGAATTCAAAACTCTTGCTTTATAATCTTTATTTGACTTTGAAGTTTAATGCAATCGGTTTCCACTGAAGTCAAACAGTACTAGAAATATGTTTACTTCATAATTGTATTACAAATAAGTGAGTGTCATGATCAAGTGAAGGGCTCCAAAATGTAACTGATAAAATTGTAATGTTGACCTTTGCTTTAGCTTAAACTAGACACAGTTGAAATATCTCTAAAAATTAGCTTTGTTGTTACAGAAATAAGACCCTGCAATCTCTACTTCCATGGGTAATGACTTAGTCAATGGGACTACTCACATGAGTGAGAGTTTTCAGGATGGCACCCATCATTTGATGTTGTTTTGGAATGTAAAAGGCTAAATCTTACGCTATTGTAACTATGTTGACCTTACTGGACTTTAACGGTAGCAGAGAATTTAGCCCAAAGCACCCAAATAAACATTCTGGGGAAGAGCCCGAGATGGTGGAAATTGTCTCATTTCCATTGACTTTATTTGGTCCGTTGAAGTCAGTGGAGCTATGGCAGTGCACTCCAGCTGGGAATCTGCCCCACCGAATACATTGAGGGAATAAATGAAAGATGTGACCATTTGTTTTATTGTACAATATGCTCTTCCAAGTTTCACAGAACCTGGATATTGCTCCATTTTATTTATTTAATTATACGTGGACCTAATGATACTCATAATTTCAGCATCTCAACTAATTATAGATTTATAATTGTATAACCCCTTTCATTTGGTTTTGTTTGCTCTTGGGCCATATCATTAATACAAACCCAAGATTTTTTTTGTGTAGAAAAATGTCTATTTAAATTGTGAGATCAATCGTCAAATTAGATGTGTGACTGCACACATCATTCCAGTGTTTATTTTCCTTTCTGGCACACTTGGGTTTGAAGAATGTAACTCAATTGCAATGAGTTTCAGTGATAAGAAGGTCATCTCATAAGATGTCTTTGTATTGTTTTGAAATGTACCATTACAAGGCATTTTAATAAACTTTGTTTTTATTTTCCTTGATTAATAACACATTTGCTTGTGAATTTTCTGGGATGTTTGATTCAGAGTCTTTCCTTTCTTTTCCTTAGAACTCTTTGGTGGCAGCAGCCTCCAGGAGGCCTTATGGGACTATCCTATGGCGATCTGACCTGTTTCTGGCTTTGTCCAAGTAACTTTAGTCGCACTAACACTTTTGACCCCTGGTGTCATTGATAAGCTCCAGAGCACAAAGTGCAGGGTCAAAAAAGTTTTGAAAGATTTACAGAAAAATAAATGCAGAAAGCCATGTGACTGGAATGTATTTAACTTTTCTATAAATATAGAAAACACTGTCATTTCTGTTCTCTCTCCTGTACATTACGTGTATACAGATAGAAAATGTACTACATTCATATCTGATTAATACCTGTATTAAAAATTTGCATGAGTTGTAAAGGAATAACTACATTTTTGAGATTTTCCGTACAGTGCTGTACATTTTTTTCCATTTCCCAAGTTACATGATTTAGCTAGAAATGGAATTTGAAAGGGAGTTTCAAGGCATTTACTGCTTAAGCATTAGAGGGCTAGTCATTGCTATTAATACGGTTCCACTATAATCTGTTGTGATTTTTTGATTGGCATTTTCCTTTAATAGAAGCATTTGGCAATTGCTACACTTAATAGTTTCATCTTCTCATTTTTTAAAAGCTGAAACTTTCTTTTATCTCCAAACTGTTTTTAAACAGCAGAAAACTAAATTACGTTGAACTCATCCTATGATGTCATAATAGCTGGAAGCTGGGAGCTGATATAAATTACATTGTGAAAATACTGACATTTAAAGCTATGTACAAGTATGTACTAAAATACAGTGATACATGTTTTGTTTAGGAATAGTTTGTAACACATTCTTATTAGTGGCAGATTCCTTGGTTCCAGTGCCTTAGATAAGTGAAATTAGCACACTGTTTTTTACATTCTATGTATTCTTTTCTTTTGGGGGATCAAAAATATAAATATTAAAGGCAGCACCAAATGTTGCCATTTGTAAGGCTATAGTGTTTGTTATTAAATCTGTAGAATATGTTCACTCTTTTCCGACAAGCTAGTATGAGGGATCTGTGAAGGGAAACATATATTTGCTGGCAAAATGCCTATATTAAACATACTGCTCACAGTGCCATCCTGATGGCACTGCGGGGAAGGACAGTTCAACTATGTGGTGTGAAAACATGCCATCATATCTGTATTTCATAACATAACGTGGTTAAGTAAATGGTGAGATTGTTTTAAATAATTAGATGATGGTCCCTTGCAGGAGACCAATTCTGTGGACAGCTAAGAAAAACAGGACATTCAATGGAATTAGGACCCTAATCTTAATCCCCTCCCAGGAGAAGCAGCAGCCTACAGGAAGCACTTTGCACAATGCTTTACTTTGGGTCCCCTGGAGATGTCCTGCTGAGAAGCCTGGTTTTAATGCTGCATTCCTTAGTACAAATAAAGCACAGCTTTATATCATTACTTGTGTGAGGCCTTGAAAAGAAAGTATTATTGTACCACAAAACATAGGCATGATGAGACAGAGCAGGGCCAAGTGTTTCCCTTTACATAGGTTTAAAAATATATTGGAAGTAAACAGCAGACTAGGCTGAACTGGACTTTTGTGTTTAAATAAAATAACAAACATCTCTACTTGCAGATTAATATTACCATAAAAAGACTATTTCCAGACTTATTTCCAGTCTTGCAGACAAGATATCCAATCCTTTAACCCGTACTCATATGAGTAATCCTGACTCCACCGAGTAATGCCATAGACTAATCATATGAATGAGGATTATTCTTAGGAATAATGGTTATAGTATAAAGCCCGTGCTACCTGTGAAACATGTGGAGATACTTTGAAAACAGCTGAATCAACCTCTCTTTTAAAAATCCAGATCAACAGAAGACTGTAGTTGAATTAATGGGCTGATCTCAGACCATTGCTCTTGGAGCTAAGTAAAACAAGTTAGAAAATAACAAAATAAATTCACATATAACTCAAAGGAAAAATGGTGGGTTTGATTTACCCTTGCATCCTAGGGGGTAGTTGTGCCCAAGCATAAATTCATCTCAGGAGGAGGACAGGTGGTAGCACCACTCACCACAATTCTACACAATGGGAGAGCATTTTTAAACTCTGGCCAAGACTCCATATGAAGCCTGCTGGTAGACGGTCCCAGGGAGATCAAATAAATCAGTGTATCTCTGGACTCAGTCCCTTCCTTGGATGGCCCTGCCACCTTTGTAGGCTGTGCAGGCTAGTTCTGAGCTCTCCAGCAGATCAAGGGGGTTGGGTTGTAGCCATGGGTATAGTTTGGGGGGAGCAGAGGGGGAGTTGCCCCCCCCAAACTACGACCCTTGGGCAGGCATGGAATTGGCTTCCCATATGCGACCACATTGGCCTAACTGGAGCTGCCCCACCCTCCACATATAGAAGTCAAACTATGCCTATGGAAGGGTTGTCAATCCTTCAGGATCATCCTGGAGTCTCCGGGAATGAAAGATTAATATTTAATTAAAATTATGCCATATGATGAAACCTCCAGGAATACATCCAACCCAAACTAGCAACCCTAGTGGGTTGTGTGCATTGTTGTGCCCCCACTCCAGTTAGACTTTATCACCAGGGTTTCCTGACCTTCCACTGATGAAACCCAAGCAGTGAATCTGACCCACTGACAGCACTGCAATAGGAAAAGCAAGAGAACTTGATTTTTTTATATGGCAAATCTTTTGAATGACATGGCTTATTCATAAAGATTGAGTTATCACATATGTAATATTTGCAACAATGAATCATCATAGCATAAAATATTCATGTAGAAATTGTTCTTGTTTAATCATTTCCTTGATTATCAGCTCAGTCCTGCCAGGCACTAATGCCTCTTATTAAGTGCTGGACATTTTCACCAATGGGAGTTCATCACAGTGGATCTTATGAGTCCTAATCCCATCAAATACTCAAGCCATCAGGGTCAACATGGTAAGTCGTCTTCTTCGGCTATCCCTCAATGTGAGGATGATGTCTGCCAAGGGGGTTCATGGCTGAGTTTTTAAGTGGCTGAGGAGTCCAATTCTTGCCCTGCAGATTTTCCCACAGAAATGACAGGTGTAATCTTGGAGGAGACATAGTTGTTGGCTGGAGTGTTGTGCCCTTTCTTTCCTCCTTTGTTGCTTCTCTGTCTCATGAGCACATTTGTTCTCCTCAGAATGAGCTGTGACTTAGTGTATGGTGTGGTGCCACTGTGTTCTGTTCTGTGCCAAGTCATCCCAGTTTGTTGGGTTGATGCCTCCTTTTTTAAGATGTACTTACAGTACATCTTTGAAACGCTTCCACTGCCCTCCACGAGCCCTTCTTCCCTGACTTAACTAAGAGAAGAGTACTTGCTTTGAGAGGCGACTGTCAGGCATACATACACAGTGGCCAGCCCAGCAGAGTTGGTATTTCATGACCTGCGCTTCTGTACTGCTGATGTTGGCTGCAGAGAGAATGCTGATGTTAGTGCATTAGTCTTCCCAGCTGACCCTGAGAATCATCCTGAGACAGCACTGCTGGAACCACTCCAGCCACTTGCGATGTCATCTGTAGGTTACCCAGGTCTTACACCTATAGAGAAGAGTGAGGATGACAACTGCCTTGTAAACCAAGATCTTGGTACTTGTTTGTAGATCCCTATCTTTGAAGACTCATTTGAGTAGTCTTCCAAAAGATGTGCTGGCACAGCAGATCCTGTATACAATTTCTGTGTTGATGCTGGCTGTTGAAGGGAGGTGGCTGCCAAGGTACGGAAAACGTTCCACATTTTCCAGGGTTTCTCTGCTGATGGTAATTTGTGGAGTAGTTTGTGCAGGTGAGGGCTAGTAGAGTACCTTGATTTTCCCAATGTTGAGAGAAAGACCCAGGCTGTGATAGGATTTAGAGTGCTTTGCAGGTCGGCCTCTGTGTGTGCAAGAATGACACAATCATCTGCATACTAAAGGTAAGTGATGCCAATTCTAGTGATCTTAGATTTTGTTTGGAGATGTCAAAGACTTAGGAGTTGGCCATCCATACGATACTCAATCCCAATTCCGTCAGGAAGGTGGTCGCAAATGAGAAGCAGACTCATAGCAAGGTAAATGGAGAAGAGTGTTGGAGAAGTGACACAGCCTTGCTTGACACCGATGTGAATGGTTTGGTCTCTGAGCCGTTGCACAAAATGGTGGCAGTCATCCCATCATGGAGTAGTCTGATGATGGAAATGAATTTCTGTAGACAGCCAGACCCACACAGCACCTTCCATAGGACATCACAGTTGATAGAGTAAAAGGCCTTGGTTAGGTCAATGAATGCCATGAACAGTTCCTAGTGTTGCTCTCTGCACTTCTCCTGAATCTGTTGTGCCACGAAGATCATGTCAGTTGTGCCTTGGGATAGCCTGAAGCCACACTGTGATTTGAGGAGGAGTTCCTTGGCAAGCAGGAAGAGGCAGTTCAGTAGGATCTGGGCAAGAATCTTTCCTGGAATGGAGAGGAGAGCAGTACCTCTGTAGTTCCCGCACAAAGATTTCTCCCCTTCCTTGAATATTGAAACAATATTGGTGTTCTTAAAGTCAGGTGGAATTTCTTCACAGGTCCAGATTTTGTTGGGGAGTTGGCAAAGTTTGTGCTGGAGCATTGTTCCACTAGCTTTAAAAACCTCAGCTGGGATGCCCTCTGAGCCTGGTGCCTTGTGATTTTTTTGTCTGAGTGATGGCATGCCGGACTTCCTCAGAAAATGAGGAATCAACAAGGTGTTCCATTCCTGAGAGTTGTGCAATAAACTCAGTGGTGTCTTCAGAGATCATGGATTCACAGTTTAGTAGACTCTCAAGATGCTCCTTTCAGAAGAGACCTTCTCTTGCCACCACTTGTTTTTGATGTCATGTAGCCACCTTTGGACTTTGGCTTTAAGCAGGTGATAGGCCTCATGTTTTTGTTTGTTAGAGGAATCATTTTGCCAATTACAAAATGCATTTCTTTTCTGTTGAATTAATGCTAGAATTTCCTCATTGTTTTCATCAAACCAGTCGTGGTGCCGATGAGTGGAATATCTATGGTTGCAGCACGTGCATTGTGAATGGTGTTATTAACGTGATCCCAGTGCTCTTGAATGTCAATTTTTCAGGCAGGCTAGAGATTTTCTCCAACAGATGTTGCTGGAACATCTCACAGCTGGCTTGGTCTTGAAGTGCTTTGACGTTGTACCACTTTCACTTAGTATTTGGGTGTTTGCGATGTGGTGGAGTGAGCTGCAAGTACATGACTGATCTTACTGTCCAACAGAGATCATGTTATAGCTCGTGTTATATGGACATCAGTATAGTCTCGGGCTCTGACTATAATATAGTTAAAGAGGTGCCAGTGTTTGGACTGAGGATGTTTCCAGGTGGTCTTAAATTTGTTACTCTGCCTAAAAATGGTATTTGTGATGAGCAGGTCATACTTCATGCATTTGCTGAGGAGGAGAATACCATTGGGGTTTACATTTCCCACCCCTTCTTTGCCTATTGTGCCTCTCAAGAGTTGGGAATCCTCTCCAATTCTGGCACTAAAATTTCCCAGGAGGATGAATTTGTCTGCCTTAGGTGTGATTGTGAGGACTGCATTGAGAGTTCTATAAAACTGCTCCTTATTGTCTTCCTCATCAATGAGTGTTGGGGCATATGCGCTGATGATCGTGGCATATTGGTTGTGTCTAAGCTTGAGGCAAAGAGTCATGAGACACTCGTTGATCCCCACAGGAAGCTCCAAAAGTTGTACTGGCAATCTTATTTTTGATGGCAAAGCCAATCCTATGAATGTGTCTCTCTTCAGGTGGCTTTCCTTTCCAAAAGAAGATGTAGCTACCTCCATCCTCTTTTAATTGGCCCTCATCAGCCCGGCGAGTCTCACTAAGAGTTGCAATGTCAATATTGAGTCTTGCCAGTTCTCTGGTAATTATGGCAGTTCTTCTTTCTGGGTATTCACTGTGCTGAGAGTCAATAAGGGTGCAGACATTCCAGGTGATGAAATTCAGTGTCTGATAGCTCTTATTTTGGCTGCGGAGTTGAGTGATCCCACTGGATACAGCCATCCAGTCAGAAGAGTGTGAGACAGCCTATGTTTGGGGCACCTTTTCTAGCCCCTTCCCCATTTGGGGTAAGCAGAGGGGATCCTGAAAAGACCTGCTAAGTCACAGCCGTTGCTGCCAAAATGTACTTCTGTCTCAACCAAGCACAAGACAACCATCACACAGCTGCTGCCTGTGTGCAGATTTGTGACTAAAGACTCCTAGAGATCACTGCTTCTGTCTTCCCCACCACTTTTCCGTTGCCACAGGACTTTGTGCGGGTGAGAACCCTTTGGCAGAGGCCTGCACATGAAATCTTTTAATGTGGAGAAACTGGTGCGCAGGAGGTAACCACCTTGACAGGAGGAAAACCCTTACCCAGTGGCAAGGAGATCCAAGACAACCAGGAATCTCTCTTCTGCTGCAGCCCTCATCTGCCTTCACAGCCGCAGAGTACTAGAAGGTCCTCTATATTCACCCAATCCACCGTTGGAATCTTTTGAAGTTTGGACCCTGGTTAGTCAGGAGCCTCACCTCAGACCTGCTCACCAAGGGGGACCCTACCAGGAGTATAAAAGCTCCAGACAATATAACTCTGAGGGTCTTTAGCCCAGCATGGTAAGTACTTGGGTGGGAGATCTCAAAACAACACCTACAATAGGTGTTGAAGATTGTTAGTGTTTCACAGTGTGGCTCTCTGTCCCAAGTCTGTGTTGAACCAATGCCTGAGCATTTTATCCAAACTTTGCCAGACCTGGATGCCTAATTACACATTTTTGGAGTTTATGTACCCAGGTCTGAAAATTTTGGCCATTCTTAGGAGCCATCAGACTGATGGAGTTTGAATTGGATATGAAACCCATGCACTGATCACTTTTGGTCCTTAAAGATGTCCCAGCATTTTTCATAAGAGAACAGATGTGAACCGTAATGTCTTAGCCAAATTCTGTTGTTTGTTTGTATTATGGTAGTGTAACTCCGACAGACACCAGTGGTTGGCGGGCAGGATCGAACCTGGGGCCTCTGGGAAATAATCCCAGTCTCTCTCTTTTAATCACACTTCCTCCCCTCTCCACCCTGTAATAAAAAAGGCGAGAAAGGTCTTTAAAAAACTAGAGCAAACAAAATTACTCACTTTTTAAAATTGTTTTCACACTTTTCCATGGGGAGGGAGGATGATTGAGGGAAGGGAGCAGGGGTGAAAGTGGGCTGGTACAGGCCAGTACAGCGTACCAATAAGAAGTGGCTGCTGATACCAGCCTGTACACAGCCAACATTAAAGCACTGCCATGGCAGTGCTTTAATTTTGTTGCCCCTTTTGCCCACCCCCCTATCAGTGGCCCTGCTGGTAGGGACCCTACTGGCAGGGCCACCAACAGTGGTGGTGGGGAGGTTAAAGGGGCAGCTGCCCCGAGGCCCGATGATTTAAAAGGACCCGGGGCTCCCAGCTTCCACTACTGCAGCAGCGTCTGGAGCCCCGGGCCCTTTAAATTTCCCCAGAGCCCCGGACAGCGCAGACCAGGCAGCATGGATGGGCTGGTTGGGGGAGACTGACCCCCAACCCCACCCCTTCCATCTGAGGACCCTCCCATTCTGCCCAAGGACACACCCATTCTAGGGGTCCAGAGATGGGCCCTTGTACCGGTAAGTCCTCTGTGCGACTTTCACCCCTGGAAGGGATAGAAGGAGGGGAGAAGGAGAGATGTTTGGCAGTTCGGGATGAGGGAGGGACAGTTTGAGTAGAGGGAGGTTAGAGGACGATTGCTGGTGGAGATGTAGGATGGATGGAGGGAATTTATACTGGCGCAGAGAGGGGCTTACTCCACTGAGGGTCTGTGTGTCTGGCCCACTAACTTTGCTTCAGAGAGAAACAGGAGGCCTTTTTCTTCTCCAAGGGCAGACAAATGCACATAGAGAGTGTGATTTCAGAAAAAGGAATCCGTTTAAGACAGCAATGAGGGAAGAAGGAGGTAAGACTAAAAGATAGACTCGGTGGTGAAGCTCTTAGGGAGGGGAGAAGAGAGGCAGAGACACTTAGAAAGGGAGAGTATTGATTTTCATTGTTAAACACTGTGGTTGAAGGACAGAGACTTACATAGAGGCAGCTAGATACTGCGGTGATGAAAGTATTAAAAATACAACAAATGGACTGAGGGAGACAGGCAGACTTGGGCTGATCAAGAACATAGAGAAGGTCAGAAGGAGAGAGAGACACTAAAAGGAAAGAAGAAGAAAAACAGGAAGCAGAACATTGTACTAAAACAAATGAAGTTAGAAAATCAATAAAAAGTTTTGTTCTAGGTAGCAGAAACTGCCTCTGGTTCCACCAGCCCTCCATTTCTTTGTGGTTATTCTATGACAAATTGGAAAAGGGCTGTGAGTTTACATTCAAAACCTTTGACCAGTCATTTTAAAGCAGAGGAAAATAAAATTGCTTGTAAACTGCCTGTAAAGAAATCAAACCAATGTGGCATGTCTGTGGAGTTGTGGGACTACATTAGAAGAAAACCAATTTTCTAGTTTCACCAACTAAACTAGAATCTGGTGCTTTCAGTTTCTCTCTTGAATACGTGGTTCACATTCTTCAGACTAGAACTTGCATTCTATGTAGATCCAAAATTCCCAGTGACTTCTTTTCTAATATTGGCTGCATCAGGGATGCAGAACAGGATATCTGGTAAAAACACAATGCTGTCCATCCGTGAATGCTTCCAGTATTGTGAGATCTTGTAGGTTTGTGAAAATGGTCATTGAAGGACTAATCAAAAACCTTTTGAAGTCAATGGCTTCATTGGGCTTTGGATCTGCCATTAGGGCCTAGTCATGTGAGGGGACAGGCATTCTCAGCTCTTACTGGTGGCAAGATCAGATGCTAGTTTTACATTCATAATTCGTCAGTTATTGATAATTACTAATATGTACAAGTGGATATCAATAAAATTATCGTACCTCTGTTCAGCACCGCTGTTTCTACTGAGGGACTGTTCAAAAGGTACAAATCATATTAAGCTAATGAATTATGGAGGCATTTTAGAAGGGGCACTGGAACTGTGAGGGATGCTTTAGAGATTATGTGTTAACTCCAAAAGGTGTAAGTAATGAATCCTATCAGTCTGTTATATTGAAGGAGTTATATTGCAATCATACATTATTAATGTGTCAGAGACATTTGTGAAAAAAATCAAGAACATTGTTTTGAAAGCACTAAATAGATTAGAGCAGAGAAAACTGGTGGTGGGGAGTTTGGTTTGGTTTATGAAAAGGAAAGCTGTAGGGACTGCAAACTTTTACTCTGAAGTACTGTTTGTGATTGTGCTTAATTTTTTTTAACTACCTCCATATTGTGTGATTATCACTGAGTTTTAAATACACAGGAACTCAGAGTCAACGTCAATACTAAAATTAGCTGTACATTTTGTATATGTTACACCTACATATATGGAAAAATACCTGTGCTTCATTATGATTAGGTTCTCTACTAACACAATCTTATTCTTGATTCGGAACCCCAGAATATTTTCAGTGATAAATGGTTTTAATAATTTGATACTGTATTTGGCTTTATAAATTCAAAGCTTTCTGATGTGTGAATCAATACAATAGGTTGTAAATATTACATTCATATCTTTGAGGATCCATACTGAATTTTTCAAAGACTTCTATCTGACAGGAGATCTTTCTCTCCTCCAGCATTAATTAGGTGATGATAATTGGGTCTCTCTAGGAAATACCAGAGCAGGAGAGGGCACCTGGATCCAGTGTGCAAGGAAACCCAAAACCAACCACAGGTTTAAAATTTTATAAAGCTACACAAATATTCTTTCTCACCCTAATGAGCATGTCAGAGAAACTCTCCTTTTTTGGTTTATTCTGACAGCCTCCTTTGCAGAGACTTTTTAAATTTAGAGAGATGATAAACTTTTTGTTTTCAACATGGGGAAACAGTTGCTATCCCTCTGCTTCTTGGAATAATTTACACAAATAAGTGGATCCAGGAGACCTTATTCTCTGTTTGCTATTGTCATATTGTGTCATTTTTCAAGAGAAAAATCTAAGTAAATGATTTTCTAAAACACCTACGTGACTTAGGAGCAGGATTCCTATTGCCTTTCAGTGGAACTTGTGTTTCTAGTGACTTAAGTCTTATTACAACGTCTAAGTGAAATAATTTTTCCCTGGTTTTTTTGAAGGCATAATCAGTCCCATGTGATCATAGTTCGCTGGATGACCTTCTTTAACTGGAGGTGAAATTCTAGTTTTATTTAAGTCAATGGCAAAACTCCCATCGACTTCAGTGGAGCCAAGATTTCACCCCAGGAGTCCACAAGGGATTTGGAATGTGGGACTGTACAAATGTTGCAGCTCTCAAGAAGTCAAGCAGACATGTTTTACACATGCAGGTAAATATAGCAAAATAACATCAGGTGAGCTACAGAATCTTAATAGTTCTTTGATTTTCAACAGGGTTTTGTTTGAGAATATTAGGAATCAGCTTTAATTTCATGTTTGGTTTATTTTAGTGTGTGTGTTCCCTTTGTCATGCTCAATCTATGCTCTTCATCAGGTATCTCCATGACCTTTTAAACTGATCTGTTAGTTCAGCATCTCTTTACTGCACACATGAGCTCTGATACTGAAAAGCAGTCCCCAATAGACATGTTATGGATAGAATTTTCAGAACTCGGCACTGGCCCAATTCTGCTCCTACAGGAGTCAATAGGAATTAAGCTAGCACTGAATGCTTTTGAAAATCCCATTTTATAGTACAGATTTTAGATTGGTACAAATTTAGCCTTATACTTAGATTGTAAACTCTTTAGATCTTTCCACTGATGTAACTAATCCAGCTCCCCAAGTGGTGGTAGTAGTTAGGTCAATGGAAGAATTCCTCTGTCGACCTTCTACAACAGGATTAGGTTAGTTTAACTAATGCACTCATGGGTGCGAATTTTTCACATTCCTGAAGAATGTAGCTAGGGTGATATAAATTTTAGTAGACCAAGGCTGTGAGACAGTGTTTGAGCAAAGTGCTGGTGGGTAGTGAATGCCATAATAAAATCAGTAATGTGCAATGGCAGTATAGCACATAGGATAGTAACTCAGAGCATGTCTATACTTATTGCTAAATTTGCACCATTGCAATTGAAGCAGAGTTGTTAATTTAGCAGGTCTAGTGAAGACCTGCTAAGTTGGTGGCAGAGCGCCTCTCGCATTGACTTCAGTACTCCAGCTCCCTGAGAAGCATAAGGTAAGTCAGTGGGAGAGCATCTCCCATTGACACATATCAACTTAAAGCGGTGTAGAAACACTAAGTTATTCTACTTCTGTTACGTAAGTTATGTACCTCAAGTAGTGTAACTTAGGTCAACTTACAACTTAGTGTAGACCAGCCCTTAGTGCTGTGTTTCCAACAAGCATTTCAAAGTATGTCAAAAAAGTATTTGCTTTTGAATAATTCTCCAACCACAATAAGTCAAAAAATACAAATGTTAGAATAGTAAAAAATCAAAAGTTTCTTCTGTATACACATAGGGCTCCCCACTGATGCCACTGAAATACTTAGTAGTTCATTGGATGTTAAGCACTTTTGGAGACCTGTCACTACATGTTACAATGGGATCTACTGGGTGCTCAGCATTTTTAAAACTCTGATCCTAATTGTGAATGCTGAACACATGTAAATCTGGCCCTGAGCTCTTGAAAATTTCCCCCAAATATTCTGACATTAGACAGTTGGCTTTAGCACACTCCTCCACAATAAGAGTATAGCAAACCCTGGGATCTTCAATAACCTCTATGTCCATTAAAGAAATTTTCCATCATGGCTTCTCTATCTATTTCTTCTAATTGTTCAGTAAAATGTGGTCACTGCCGGTCTTTACACCATCCAATTTAGAGGAACTTACAGAACTACTGTGAGCATTGTGTGGGGTTTGTTTGTTGTTTGTTTTTTCAATGTTGATAAATGCAAAGTAATGCACATTGGAAAACATAATCCCAACTATACATGGGGTCTAAATTAGCTGTTACCACTCAAGAAAGAGATCTTGGAGTCATTGTGGATAGTTCTCTGAAACCATCCACTCAATATGGTGTAGCAGTCAAAAAATCTAACAGAATGTTGTGAATCATTAGGAAAGAGAGAGATAATAAGACAGAAAATATCATATTGTCGCTATATAAATCCATGATGCACCCACATCTTGAATACTGCATGCAGATCTGGTCACCCCATGTCAAAAAAGCTATACTAGAATTGGAAAAGGTTCAGAAAAGGGCAACAAAAATGATTAGGGGTATGGAACAGATTCCATATGAGGAGAGATTAATAAGACTGAGACTTTTCATCTTGGAAAAGAGATGACTACAAGTGGGATATGATAGAGGTCTCTAAAATCATGACTGGTGTGGAGAAAGTAAATAAGGAGGTGTTATTTACTCTTTCTCATAACACAAGAACAAGGGATAACCAAATGAAATTAATAGGCAGCTGGTTTAAAACAAACAAAAGGAAGTATTATTTCATACAACGCACAGTTAACCTGTGGAACTCTTTGCCAGAGGATGTTGTGAAGACCAAGACTATAATAAAGTTCAAAAAAGAACTAGATAAGTTCATGGAGGATCAGTCCATCAATGGCTATTAGCCACAATGGGCAAGGATGGTGTCCCTCGCCTCTGTTTGTGAGAATCTGGGAATTGGCAACATGGGATGGCTCATTTGATGGTTATCTGTTCTGTTCATTCCCTCTGGAGTACCTCACATTGGGCACTGTCAGAAGACAGGATACTGGACCATTGGTCTGACGCAGTATGGCCTTTCTTATGTAGGAAACCTTCAAGGGAAAATTCTGTTGGCCAAATGTAACACACATACAGATCATCAATGTTAGATGCCATATTGGTATAATGTGTACTTGCCTTGATAATATATAAAATCTACAGTTTAGCAGTTGTTAACAATTCCTGTAAAATATCAGAATTTCCATATAGGAAGAAGAGCTGTGTATTATTTTGGAAAAGTGTTGTATTGCGTTTTCTTCCAAAACAACTGCTTGGATCATTTGAGATTCTAGTGACTTGTCTTCCACTCTAGAAATTAATAGCATCAATGCTAAAATATATATATATATATATATATATATATATATATATATATTGAGTTTATCCCAAGCATTTAATGGAAAAATTACAATCACTCTTTCGGTTTTTTGTTTTGTTTTATTTTTTCACTTAAGCAATTTGGCAGTGGGAAAGGCCCTACTGGGTTCTTTCTTTGAAGTCTGAAAAATCTGGCCTGGGTTCCTTACTTGGGGAAAAAGAGATTTTCCTTATGCAACAATTATTCCCCTAATGCCATGGGACACTTAAGGTGCATTGTATTTTCCTAATCCAAACATTTAGCTCATGTATTGTTTACACCAAGGAATACTCAAATGAGACTTGCAACATTTGGAAAGGAAACCAAAGCATCTTCTAATAAGGGATTGTCCTCTCATTAGACCTACTGATTTTCCAAAAGCTGTCTGCTTTATGTAATGCATTATAATTATATGACAGGAGACCAGTGGAGAATATGGCATACAGTTTCCCATAAGTTTCCTTTCAGAGATAAGAAAGATAAACACTCTGCTTTGCATCTCAAAAAAAAAAAAAAGTCGTCCCTCTGCAGTTTCCTGAGAGGCAGTTGAATGTTGGATGATTTTTGTAGCTATGTCTTTTCATTTCCAGACAATGATCTGTGTCATGTGGGGAAACTGGGTGTACAAAGTAAGGAAGCCCCCTGGACTGAGGTGTATGTCCTGGGCTTCCTGAGAATGTGGCTTATCTCACAAGGGTCCCTGGGTATGCACACTGTTTTATCTGTGCAGATCACTGAGGGATAGAGAGGCTGTTTATTTTTGCAGGGCTTTCTGTTCTGGGGAAAACAGGGGATGCTTTTAATTGGGTCTCTGTTCTCTCCATGGGCCTGCTCCTGCTCCACTGAAGTCAGTGGCAAAACTTCAGTGGGAGCAGGATCAGGTCCTAGGCAATTTAGGCTATGCATAACTTCACTCTGAAGGACCCAGCTGTGGGAAATATTTTCCTTAGATTGGCTTCCCCAGCGTAAAGCAAGAATCTCTAGTTACAGAATAAAACAAATAGCAGCACTACACTCTGGTTTATTCCACTCAGTGACAAACTTTTAATTACCGAGTTTTAGCTCTCCCCTCTGCCCCTTTCTTCGGGCTGATAAGAGTATATTCCAATGCTTGGGTAAGAGATTTAAATATGTACTGAAGAATGATTCCACAAAGAGAAGTTGTAAAAGCTGCAAAGATAAATGTAAAATTCCTAATATTAGAAGTTAATAAAATAAGTAAAACAGAGCAGGGCAAGTTTTCAGAAAGTCTCAGAGTATTATTTTGTTTATGTGCTTTGTTTAGCTCTCTCATTTATAATTATTATTTCTTACCAAAGATTTGTAATGCACTGACATCTGCTGTGTGTTTTACTAGTTTACCAGTTAGACAAAGGTGCCCAAATACGCTTTGCTGGCTATATTCTATAGCAGTTTGGAGGTGACAGAGGGCAGGGAAGGATGAGAGGCTGTATGTTACCAGCACACAGTGGATTATTGTTTAGACAAAACAAGTTAGAAACAGCCACCCTGCCCCAAGGATCTTACAATCTAATTAAGCTTGTTCCACTGGACGAAACGAACATTCTGTCATTAGAAATCCAGTGACGCAGAAGTAGGCTGACCTCATAAATCTGACCAGAGTTTCTGTTGGTTGGGTTTAGATATTACAATGAATCCAAATCTATTTTTGTACAATGTTTTCATTTGTGTTGCCCACTAATCAAGGAAGCAGCCGTGTGAGTTTACAATTTGCCTAAAATAACACACATGACCCTGATAAATAGCTTTCTTGCTGATTGGCAGAAACACTAAGAGATGAAAATTCAGCAGAAATGAAGCAGTGTAATTGAATAACTTGACTAACTGTGCAGTAAGCACTGTATCGTTTTCAGTTATTCAAGCTTGAGTAGGCCTGTAATTTAGCAATAATCTAGTACTACATACTATAGCAGGGGCTGTCACTGAAGAAAGCGTATCTTTCTTTTAAAACTATTACAACAGCAGACCAAACTCAACACTTTCATTGTTAGCACTGAACTTCGCTATCAATCCGTATTTCCTCTGAAATATTATATTAATTGATCCCTGTCCATTGTGTTTCACCAACTGGAGGTGCCCAATAGCAGCATGAACTAATGCTATGGCTTTTCTCCCTGCAATACATTCACCCTGTGCAGAAGACTACATAAGGCCTGTGCACTACTTAAACCCTATAGAGCCAGTGCTCTGCACAGTGCTGAATTTCACCCAAGATGTCAAAACTACTAAACTCAGGAGTGGAGCTGGTGGGGTCTTTTTGTTTGTTTGGTTTTGTTTTTTTAAGTCAAAACATGTTTTGGCTAAAATATGGCTTTTTGACCAAATTTTCCTTTTGGGCCAAAATTTCCCAGGTTCTTACCTAAACAATGTATTTCTTTCTTTCTTTTCTTTATTTTTATTTGCTACAAATGTTTGTGTTTTGATTAATGCACACATGCACACAAACACACACACACACCACAAACCCAGTAAAATGTACTAGCTCTACTGAAATCTATTCTATGGCAAACTGTTCAGAATTTCAAAACTTACCTCTTTTTCTCTGGTAGGGGTATAAACATCTGGTGGAAATGTGTTTTCCTCTGTAGACATAAAGCTAAACAAATACAGTCATGCTGGTAAACAAATTCCAGATCTGGTGAGGAGTGGGTGTCTGCCAATTAGCCCACCAGGCTATACATTTGTCTTTGCAGTGGTTACATCAGGGTAGCACGAGACCTGGCATACAAGTGATCTGTTGTATATTTACTTAAGCAGTAAAGATGGCAGCTTGTAATTTCTTCCCTTCAAAACTGGATGTAAAATCTTGGGATATAAATATACCATTTACTAAAGAAATTAAACTGTAAACTTTTTATAATGGATTGTTTCTTCATTTGTTTATTCCCAGAAGAATGAGTGGTTGTTGCAGGAAAGTGCTCTAGTTGGTTAGATGAATGCCCATGCCCATGCGCTGTGATCCAATCCCCACGCAACCTCTGGCAGATGATGAAAATTCTAGGTCACGTACCTTGGCAAAAGGAAAGAGTCAAAACAGGAAAGCAGTTTTAAATTGTGGAGGGCAGTAAGTGTAGTCCTCTTGAAGCCAAAGGGAGTTTTCTCATTGACCTCAGTGGAATCAAACGTTGACCTTACATAATTCTGTAACACATACAAATGCTACAAACCCAGTGGAATTATGGGGACAAGACTGAAGTGCCACACTCACTCACCATTTTACAGATGAATAAAGTGAGGGACTCAGACCAAGATCCTCAAAGGTATTTAGGTGCCTAACTCTGGGTCTGGGTGGCTTTGGCTCTGGGCAATCAACATATCACAGGATTGGGCCCCAAGGGTCACATTTTCAAACTTGGATGCCTGAAGTTAGGCAATGAAGTCCATATTTGGATACTTAAATAAACATATTGGTATCTCTAATATTTGTAAAATGCTTTGAGCCCCCTGGATTAGAGGTGTTATGTAAGTGCAAAATATTGTTATTAATGTATGTAACATTGGCTGGTAGGGACTTAGTAAAATAACTCGGCATTTAGGGTTGATCATGCTTGCATTCAGCTTTTGAGCTTTGCCATTGACTTCAGTGGAGCTATATTCCTGCCTTTGTATAGCACTCTATATCTTCAGAGCATTCTGCATCTAAGAACTTACTACATTTCATAACACCTCTGAGAGGTAGCTAGGTAACTCCTTTTAACTCACTTGAACAGATTCAGAAACTAGAAGCTAAATCATGCCTCCTACTGGAAAACCCATGAGAAGACCAAAGTCTAGGCTGTGTGGCCACACAGTTACCTTTGAATAATCCTATCCAGGAAGGAAGGAAGTGTTTGCTCCAGCAAAGTGAGTGGAAGGGATGGCCTTCCTTATGGATGTCCTCAAATCTACAAGGAAATATTGCAAATGCCAGGGTATCTGCAGAGGTCCAGTGCATTGGCACTGCGTCGGTCTGGCTCTCTCAGTGAGGTGCTCCCATTGGCTGTCTCCCTTCGTCTGTGCTCTTCACTTCACACACAGTGGCTTTCCCATAAGATAATGGTGACAGTCTGCACTGTCCCTGCAGGGAAATACATATCAATTTGGCATCCTTCCCCCCAAATCCAGAATTTAAAATATACGGAGTGATTGCCTAAGGGCTTCTGTGGAGACTGTGTATTTGGGGTGGGTGACAAAGGCCCATCCTCTCGCCTCACAACAGAATTTTGGCCAAAGGAGCAGGCTTTCCATTTCTTTCATCCTCTCTAGCAAGAACAGTGGGGTGACTTGGCCCTGATGCACTGAAAAATTTAAGGCCAAATGTTTCAAATGTGGGTGTCAAACTTCAGGCAGCCACGTTTTTAAATGCTGACCTACCTGACTTGCCCAAGCTACCCAAGTCAGGAGCAGGACTCCAGATTCTGGGTTACCAGTAGCATTCTCAATCTACTAGATCATGCAGCTTCTCAAAATCCATTTGGTGTTTTTGTGAACCTTTGTGTGTATGATATTCCTAGCATTAAAAGTTAACAAATAGCTCAATAAACAAAAAAACCTTTCATTTCCTTAGCTGTTTTTCTGAGTCAGATAACATCAAAGTTTAACCCCCCAGCCCTTTATCATGCATTAAAATAAGAATGACAAAGCAAGAGACAGTTGTTTTAATTCTCCTGAACTTGAAAAATTTTCCCAAACGTCAGCTGAACGTGTTAGCATGGATAGTACTGAACAGAACCAGCTATAACATTCAATAGTGCAGCCCATGGCAGAGGCTTGCGTTGTTAAGTATTCTTATGAATAATTCAGTTACTTTATTGCATTTAGGCAGTTATGGGGTTGAGTAGATGGGGATAGACTGAATTAATATCTCCAGCATATGGGCCTGATCCTGCATCATTCTACACTTAGTAAGTTATATATAGTATTGTAAATACTAGTAATGTCTGAATAATTACCAGAAGTGAATAAATTCACACTTAAGGCTGCATCCTTGTTTGTAGCTTGTCTAATACAAATAAGGCCAAATTATGTTATCAGGCACAAAAGGATTCCCATTGATATTAAAGGCTATTCTTCTAGCCACGTGTAACTCTCATTGAAATCAATAGGCGTTCTGCAAACAGGAGTCCTATACATAGAAGGGAAGCAGGATATGGCCCTACATAAAGGTCATGAAACAGCATGTGATGTTTATATACTGACCTATTATGGGCCAGTTTTACTCCTGTGGTCACTGGAATACAAATTGCGCTCCAAAGGAATTCACCCTCAGTAAAGGGAAGCTGTCTGCTCTGGCCACTGCTCCACAGGAACGCAACTGACAGGATTCTGGGAGTTGTGTTGAATTTTTATATCTCCCAACTACCTTGGCCTCTCCCCTCCACAGCCAGCATTGCTTACGCTGGCTGTGGATCTACAGCCTAGCAGCAGTTGCAGAAAAATGCTTTACTATGCCCCCACCGCCAGATGGATTTGTCACCGCTTCGTGCCCACAGACCAGGTTCTGCTGGCTGGCACCCACAGAACCCCAGGGTTAAATCCAGCCCTATGTAGACTGCAGAATGAAGTCATCTGTGCTTATTACTGAATTTATTTGCATTTGGAGTTTAATTCACTCTCATAGTTGTTTTTATAATTTGTATATTTCATGGACTTTTAAGGATCCTTTCAGCATAGAGAAAAAGGAAACTAAGTTGCAATTAAATTAATTCTGAGCAAAGCAACTCAGAAAAAATAGGAGTGGGCCTGAATTTTCAGGTGAATTCAAATTGGCCCTGAACCAAACTCTTTCTAAGGGTCCAAAACAGTTTGGTTAATTAATTTTTCATGTATAGTCTGGTTTGCATTTCCTATGTTTAGTCAGGGCCAGGAGTGGAAATGCTAGAGAACTGTGAGTGAGGCTGCTATCCTGACATTTCAGGCTTGGTCAAAAGTAGGATAGTCTGGAAATCTCATATGAAATCCTGCTTCTTGTAGATTTCCAGCTCAGATTACATACTGAAGAGGCTGAAATAAGTTTCAGATATAGAAACATAGTTGGAGGTGCTTATATGCATAGGACTGAACCTCTGGAACTTAGGGGTGGCTGCACTCTATTTGAAACCTACAGATCCTTCTTGTTAGAAGGATAATTGTAATATTTTTGCACTAACTCATAAATCAACTGATGTTTAGGACATAGCATGAAATTTATAGGTATCTAAGAGCCTAATCTGGCTCCCACTGAAGTCAGGAGCTAAAACTATGTCTATACTTAAACCGCTACAGTGGCACAGCTGCAGTGCTTCAGTGTAGACACTCACTACAGCAACAGGAGGGGTTCTCCTGTCACTGTATTAACCCAGCTCTCTGAGAGGCACTAACTAGGTCTGTGCATTTGAAATTACTGGGAGTTGTGCATAATCTGAGGTTTGGCCATATTTAGCTTGTTGCACAGGAATTACTTAATTCCTCCAGAGAAGTTGAGGTCTTGCTCCTGAGTAGCAGACAGTGCAATACAGAATCACTTCCAATCCACTTTTGCTTCTCCAGAGACTGATACATACAGTAAGATGTTTGCTGTTTTTGATCTTGTTTCAGTAAAGAAAAAGGGGCTTTGATCTGCCTCTCTTAGATAGAGATGTAATTTGCGAAACTGGAGTCGAAAGGGGAGGAGACAGCTTTTCTCCTTCAGATCAAACTAGTAATAGAACTTGAAACCTGATGATCTCTTAGAAAAGCCTAATAGTTAATTAGCAAGTATGTGCCACTAATTGTTTTAAATTGCAACATACTTAATAGAGGTATAAAGTATTTTAGCTTGGAGGTGCTCAGATACTCTGAAGATGTTCCAGTACCAGTGCAATGAGCATGAAATAAAGAAATAGATTTGCTGCCTAAAAACTTAGTTAATGCAGCCATGAGTTATAGCCCTGAGACTATAATTAAGCAAGGTCAGCAGAAGAATTCTTCTGTCAGCCTAGCACTGTCTACACCAGGGATTAGATTGGCTTCACTACATCACTCAGAGGTGTGGATTTTTCACACCCCAAGCCATGTAGCCAGGTGTGATGCAGTAGGGACTGTCTGTGTGGGGAGCGGGAGAGCAAGGGAGGACTTTAGGGGATGGACGATGCCAGGGCCTGTAACCTGAGCTAGGTAAGGGAGGGGAAAGGTCAACACCTTTGCCCGGGAAGGGGACAAAGGAAGGGAGTGGCAGGAGGGAAGCAGTTTGAGTTTGGGCTTGGGGCTGTGTGGGCGGAATTCAGGGGATCCTAGCTAGGATCCAAGCACCCTGAAAGCCCAGAAGGACTCGGTGGAGGGGTCCTGACTGTGCCTGCAAGCTCTGCTGTAACCTGTGTTCCTGTTGTCCAATAAACCTTCTGTTTTACTGGCTGGCTAAGAGTCACTGTGGGTCCCAGGAAGAGGGGTGCAGGGCCGGACTCCCCCACACTCCGTGACAACTGGTGGCAGCGGCGGGAGATACTGCACCCCGTGGACGGCGCTTCCTGCAGTAAGTGACTGGGGAGCAGTAAAACGAAGGGGTGGTTAACCCCTGGGAGTGTGTGCCCAGTGAGAAGGACTTTGCAGTAACAGGGTCCCCCGGGGGATTGCAGCGAGCGGTCCCAGGGGCGGAGGAGTCTACAGCTCGACCCTGGCAGAGAGGTGGTGACCTCAAGAAGGGCTGGTGCACTAGGGGTCCCCCTGGAAACCGTGGGGAGCGGCGAGCACCCTGGCCTGTGAGTGGCCAGCAGGAAGATGTATGCCAAGCGGCGCAAGTGTGACCTGCTGGAGCTGTGTAAGCAGAGGGGGCTGCACCCAGGGAGGCTCACCAAGGACCAGCTGATTGCCCAGCTGGAGCAGGGAGACCGCATGAATGAGCGGAGCCGTGTCTCTGAGGGAAGCAGCCGGGCAGATGCAGCGCAGGCACCAGTGTCTGTCCCCGCTGGGAGTGGTCAGCCAGCGGACGAGGGCTTCCCGAGACCCCCCCTTCCTAGGCATAGGGGAAGGGCGGGGAGGAGCCCAGTGTATACCGAGGGCACCGTGACACCCCCGGCCAGCAGGGGAGCCTCACGGCGAAGCTCACCCCCCAGCAGGGGATCCTCCCGGCAACGCTCGGCATCCGTGGAGCGGAGGCGGCTGGAATATGAAAGGGAGCTGAGACGGGAAGAGCTCGAGTTAAAGAGGCGAGAGCTGGAGGAGAAGGCGAAACAGCGTGAACATGAGGAGAACCAGCGTAAACATGAGGAGAACCAGCGTAAACATGAGGAGAACCAGCGCCAGCGTGAGTGGGAGGAGAAGGAGAAACAGCGTAAACATGAGCTGGACCTGGCCCGGCTGAGGAGCAGTGAGGCCTCGGCTGCGGTGAGTGAGGGGGGACCCAAGCCTACAAAGAGCTTTGATAAGCAATTGCTGCCCCGGCGTAAGGAGGGGGAGGACATAGATACCTTCCTGACGGCCTTTGAGAATGCCTGCGAGCTGCACAGGTTGACCCTGCAGACAGGATCGCAGTTCTCACCCCCTTACTGGACTCCACAGCCGTGGAGGTGTACAGCCGACTGAAAGGGGCGGAGGCAGGGGACTACGAACTGTTCAAACAGGCCCTGCTCCGCGAGTTTGGGCTGACTCCTGAGATGTACCGGAAAAAGTTCAGAAGACAGCGTAAAACCCGTGAGGTCACATACCTACAACTGGTCAACCGGGCGCAGGGGTATGCCCGCAAGTGGACAGCTGGGGCCCAAACTAAAGAGGACCTGCTTGACCTATTCATACTGGAGCACCTGTACGAGCAGTGCCCGTCCGACCTGAGGCTGTGGTTGATGGACCAGAAGCCGGAGAACCCGCAGCATGCAGGCCAGCTGGCCGACCAATTTGTGGACAGTCGGGCAGGGGATGGCAGGGAGGAGTCTCGAAGGAGCAGGCCTGCCTCAACGCAGAGAGAGAGTCAACATGGGACCTCCCAAAGGGGGCCTATGGAGAACCCCCCCAAAAGGGGAACATCCAGCGGCAGGTCCCTCCGACCCACTCAAGGGGACCCACGAGATATGGGCTGCTATCGCTGTGGCCAACGAGGTCACATACGGGCCCAGTGCCCCAAGCTCAGGGACAGACCAAGCAGACCCAACCCGCAGAGGGTGGACTGGGTAAAAACCCAATCAGAGGAGGGGCTACGTTCCCAGGAAAGGGGGGTTGGCAACATACCACCTATGGATGCTCCCGGTTCCGGGTTTTTGGTTTACCGGGTGGGCGCGGGGCTGCCCCTCCGGAAAGAGTGCATTGTTTCCCTGGAAGTGGATGGGAGGAAGGTCACTGGGTACTGGGACACGGGCGCAGAGGTGACGCTGGCCCGGCCCGAGGTGGTGGCCTCAGATCGGATGGTGCCTGACACCTACCTGACCCTGATGGGCGTGGGCGGGACCCCATTCAAGGTACCCGTGGCAAGGGTACACCTGAAATGGGGGGCCAAGGAGGGCCCCAAGGATGTGGGGGTACACCAATATTTGCCCACTGACGTGTTAATGGGAGGGGACCTTGAAGACTGGCCTAGTAACACCCAGAGTGCCCTGGTCGTGACTCGTAGTCAGAGTCGGCAAATGGCACTGCTCCCCGACAACGGGGAAGGTACTCGACCTGAGGTGCAGGACCCTAACTCAGGGAGCGGGGAACGCCCAGGGGCACGGTGCAGAGAGGCTGCGGCCTCAGACCCAGCCAGCAAGAGAGAGCCGGTCCCCATTCCTGTCCCAGCTGCTGAGTTCCAGGCCGAGTTGCAGAAAGATCCCTCCTTGCGGAAGCACAGGGACCGGGCTGACCTTAGTGCAGTACAGACCATGAGGAGAGGTTGCAAGGAGAGGTTCCTGTGGGAGAAGGGGTTCCTGTACTGAGAATGGGCTCCCCCAGGGGAAGTAGAGTCATGGGGGATCAGGAGGCAGCTGGTGGTTCCCCAGAAGTTCCGTCACAAGCTGTTGTACCTGGCCCATGACATCCCTCTCGCAGGGCACCAGGGAATCCGGCGCACCAGGCAGAGGCTGCTACAGAACTTTTACTGGCCTGGGGTCTTTACCCATGTCCGACAGTACTGCCAATCCTGTGACCCCTGCCAGAGGGTGGGGAAGGCCCGGGACAAGGGGAAAGCAGCTTTGAGGCCTTTACCCATCATAGAAGAACCTTTCCAGAAGGCGGCCATGGACATAGTGGGACCCCTCAGCAAGACGACCTGGTCAGGGAAGAAATACATCCTGGTGGTGGTGGATTTTGCCACTCGCTACCCCGAGGCGGTGGCCTTGTCCTCTATCGAAGCAGACACAGTGGCAGATGCGCTGCTGACAATTTTCAGCCGGGTGGGGTTCCCCAAGGAGGTCTTAACGGACCAGGGGTCCAACTTCATGTCGGCCCTGCTCCGGTCCTTATGGCAGAAATGTGGGGTCCAGCACAACTGGGCCTCAGCGTATCACCCCCAGTCCAACGGGCTGGTAGAAAGGTTCAACGGAACGCTGAAGATGATGCTAAAAACATTTATGAACCAGCATCCGCAAGATTGGGACAAGTACTTACCTCACCTGCTGTTTGCGTACAGGGAGGTACCCCAGGAATCTACCGGGTTTTCACCTTTCGAACTGTTGTATGGAAGGCGGGTGAGGGGGCCCCTAGACCTGATGAGGGACGAATGGGAGGGGAAGGCCGCTCCCGAGGGAGAGTCAGTGGTGGAGTATGTCCTGACCTTCCGGGAAAGACTGGCCGAGCTCATGGGCCTGGCCAGGGAGAATCTGGCCCGAGCCCAGAGGAGGCAGAAGGTCTGGTATGACCGCACAGCACGAGCCCGTGCCTTCGCCACCGGGGATCAGGTGATGGTTCTCATCCCCGTGAGGAGAAACAAACTCCAGGCCGCCTGGGAAGGGCCCTTCAA
Organism: Gopherus flavomarginatus; assembly: GCF_025201925.1. Classification (NCBI taxonomy): domain Eukaryota; kingdom Metazoa; phylum Chordata; order Testudines; family Testudinidae; genus Gopherus; species Gopherus flavomarginatus. Next base: position 72,050,043 of record NC_066624.1, on the reverse strand, counting down.
GGTTATCAAGCAACTGAATGAGGTAAACTATGTGGTGGAGCTGTCAAACCGGGCACATCACCGTCGGGTGTACCATGTGAACATGATGAAACCATACTATGACAGGGGGAATGTGGTGTTGGCCGTGTGTGGACATTGGGAGGGGCAGGGAGATGACCCCTTAGTGGATCTATTCCCTGGGACAAAAGCTGGTTCCCCCCTGGAGGTGATTCCCCTCTCTGAGCAACTGACCCCGGGCCAGCACGCTGAGATCAGAGGGGTGCTGCATCTGTACCGACAGCTGTTTTCCAACCAGCCTGGACGCACTAATTTGACTGTCCACCGGGTGGAGACCGGGTCACACCCCCCTATAAGATGCTCCCCTTTTCGGGTCACTGGTAAAACTGCCCAGGATCTTGAAAGAGAGGTCAGGGACATGCTGGCTTTGGGGGTGATCCAGCCATCTTCCAGCCCTTGGGCCTCGCCAGTAGTGCTGGTTCCCAAGAAGGATGGGTCAATCCGGTTCTGTGTGGACTATCGAAAGCTCAATGCCATCACCGTATCTGATGCCTACCCTATGCCCAGGCCTGACGAGCTCCTAGACAAGCTGGGAGGTGCTCGGTACCTCACCACTATGGATCTTACCAAAGGCTACTGGCAAGTGCCGCTGGACGCAGATGCCAGGCTGAAATCGGCCTTTATCACCCCTCTGGGGCTCTATGAGTTTTTGACCCTGCCCTTCGGCCTCAAGGGAGCGCCGGCCACCTTCCAGCGCCTGGTGGATCAGCTACTGAGGGGGATGGAGAGTTTTGCCGTGGCGTATATTGACGACATCTGCGTCTTTAGCCAGACCTGGGAGGACCACGTGTCCCAGGTTAAACAAGTCCTGGACCGACTCCGAAAGGCTGGGTTAACAGTAAAGGCTGAGAAGTGCAAGGTGGGGATGGCTGAAGTATCTTACCTGGGCCATCGGGTGGGGAGCGGCTGCCTGAAGCCGGAACCAGCCAAGGTGGAGGTGATCAGAGACTGGCCTGCTCCCCAAACCAAAAAACAGGTCCAGGCCTTTATTGGGATGGCGGGGTACTATCGAAGGTTCGTGCCCCACTTCAGTGCCATAGCCGGCCCCATCACTGAACTGTGCAAAAAGGGGAAGCCAGACAAGGTGATCTGGACTGAGCAGTGCCAGGAGGCTTTCCGGGCGCTGAAGGAGGCCCTGGTTAGCGACCCAGTTCTGGCAAACCCAGATTTTGACAAACCCTTTATGGTGTTCACCGATGCCTCAGACACGGGACTGGGGGCGGTGTTAATGCAGGAGGATAAAAAGGGGGAGAGACACCCCATCGTGTACCTGAGTAAGAAGCTGCTACCCCGGGAACAAAGCTATGCGGCCATCGAGAAGGAATGCCTGGCCATGGTGTGGGCCCTTAAGAAGCTAGAGCCATATCTCTTTGGGCGACACTTCACCGTGTACACCGACCACTCTCCCCTGACCTGGCTGCACCAGATGAAAGGAGCCAACGCCAAGCTCCTGAGGTGGAGCCTGCTCCTGCAGGACTATGACATGGACGTGGTCCATGTGAAGGGAAGTGCCAACTTGACAGCGGATGCGTTGTCCCGGAGAGGGGACCCTGAACTTCCCCAGGTCACTGGGCAGAGTGACCCCGCTCAGTTCAGTCTCGAAGGGGGGAGAGATGTGATGCAGTAGGGACTGTCTGTGTGGGGAGCGGGAGAGCAGGGGAGGACTTTAGGGGATGGACGATGCCAGGGCCTGTAACCTGAGCTAGGTAAGGGAGGGGAAAGGTCAACACCTTTGCCCGGGAAGGGGACAAAGGAAGGGAGTGGCAGGAGGGAAGCAGTTTGAGTTTGGGCTTGGGGCTGTGTGGGCGGAATTCAGGGGATCCTAGCTAGGATCCAAGTACCCTGAAAGCCCAGAAGGACTCGGTGGAGGGGTCCTGACTGTGCCTGCAAGCTCTGCTGTAACCTGTGTTCCTGTTGTCCAATAAACCTTCTGTTTTACTGGCTGGCTAAGAGTCACTGTGGGTCCCAGGAAGAGGGGTGCAGGGCCGGACTCCCCCACACTCCGTGACACCAGGTCAACCTAACATTTTAGTGTAGTCCAAGCCATAGGGCAATGGTTCCCAAACTGTGGGTCATGACCCCATTCAGTGGAGGGGCTTGTGGAGATCCCTACTGTGCAGAAGATGTCATTTTGCTTTACAAAATGGTATCCTTTGCACAGCATGACCTTGCACACACCATATGTACACTGTGCAGTGGATGGCATTTGTAGAGCAAAATGGCTTCCTCCATGAAGCCTGGCCTCCCATGTGTGGTGTATGCGAGGTCACGCTGTGTGGAGGATGTCATTTTGTTCTTCAGAATGGCATCCTCCAGTCTGTTTGGGGTCCCAGCGAGAAGGACTTCATTAAAATGGAGTTGTGCCAGCAAAAAGTTTGGGACTCCCTGCCTTAGGGACAGCTGTGTAGATTAGTGCAGAGGGAAGGGGCTCTGAACAACACTCTGCATCAGAGAAGTTTCCATGTTCTTAGGTGAATCAGAAACCCCATGAAGGTGAATGCAGCCTGACACAAGAGCTCTGAGAGGTGAGAAATGACTCATTCATCTCAATGGGTGTTCTTCTCCCTCCACCAAAGTCTACCTTAGCCCCAATTGTGGAATATTAATTTTCAATTAAGTCTCACTCTGCTTGTGGGTATTAGAGCAATATTTATTTTAAAAAATCAGAACGAGTATGGATTTTGGAGCCTATTGAAATATTGGCTCTTAAATAAGAATTTCTGCTCTCAGAGCAAAATTTCTCGAGTCCCCTGCAAAATGTAAACAGAGAGCAGCTAATCTGCACAATAAACATTCTTAGAAAGCTGCCAAGGGCAGGACACAAGCTCACAGGACATGGGTGGTGCTCAGATTGGGTGGCCACAGCATCTCACTTGGAGCCATGCACTTATCCTGACAACAGGCAGTCAGCAAACACTCTGGTTTGCAACAGAGTCCCCATCCTGCTCTACATATATAAATTACTTTCCCTAGCTCATCAGATTGGCTTGAGCCACATTGGAGATCCAAATTTTATCCCGATGAACTTTTTAACTATTGCTTCCCCAAAGAGTCAATGAGTGCTGGATATTAGCTGAAATCAATACAGAGCAGGTGATAGGAGTTTGGGTGGGATCAGAACTATAGTTGAAGAGCTAGGTGTTTGCAAAAAAATAAAAAAATAAGTAATAAAACCCATATATCTTGGACATCAGTTTTGTTAGAGGGGCTGCATCACAGAAATCCCTTGCTCCAACAATCTTAAATGTGTACCACTTCTCCAGGGGTCCCCATGGGGCACAGAAATTTTCAAGACAATCCACATAAGTATGTGGATTTTAGACCATTTAGAAATATTGAGTGTTCAACAGTAAACTGGTCTCAGTCATAACAATAGTGGAGCTACCACCCCAGTAGAATCTCATTCTATAGTCAAACATTATTAATTAGCAGGTTTAAGATGATCCCCACACCAGAGAGCTGTTATGATTATTTTATTTGGACTCAGTGCTTGATAAACTCTTTGTAGAAAAATGTCTGAGCATCGATGTCCAGGCAGTAGAAAGATCAGCTTGCCTTTCAAGTTGTCACGCTCTGATACATGCAACCTTTACAACTTCCTAAACAGACATAATTTCTACTTTGTCTAAAAAGGGAGGCTAACTTGTTTGTTTTTATTTGCAACATTCCTGTAGGCCAGTGCCTGCAGGATGGCAGTAACCTAGGATTATCCTGCAGAGCTGTAACTAGGGAATCCATAACAGCCAACCTGAACTCTGCTGTGGGCTGCCATTTAATACCACAAGAAACTATTTGCATTTCATCATGTAACTGATGGTGCGAGTTCAAGAGCTTTCCTTGGATCAGGTTGTGATTGCAGATGAAGGAAATAAACTACCAAATGGTGAAGTGAAACATGCAGTTTTTTATAGAACGGTGCTCTAAACATGAATATGTTGTGGTGAAGAATTCAGCCCAGACTAAGGGATAAGAAGCAGAAATAAAGAAGAGTGGGAATGTATAAAGGAAAAAGGTGTGATCCTTTCCCATTGACATCAGTGACAAAACACCTATTGTTTTCAGTGGGAGTAGGAACAGGCCCAAAATGAAATGGGACTGTGCAAAGCATCTTTATACTGTATGTTGGAGTTTAGACTTGATTTAAGGGGAAATCTGGGCTCTTTAGAATCTGCCTGACCCTGCATTCCTTGCACCAAAAACTCCCTTTGGGATCAATACAGAATCAAGCCTGTTTGTGATTTCCCCAGGGGTCCTCTTGAATTACCCTTCATTCTATATGATTTCAGTCCAGTTCATAATAAAATTATTCTATTCCTTGTGAAGCCTGCATTATGGATGCATGGCCATCATGTTCCTGTGGAGTGCTTGTTTTTTTCCTGTAAATGCAGAAATCCTTGTACATTTGGGAGCTTGTGAAAACAAGTTTGAAGCTGCGAGACATTTCAGCTTCACAGTTTAAAGGAAAAACTAAATCCCTGGCTGTGGAATACTCCCACTTTTGCTCAAGTTTTTGACAATGAAACTCATTCACACAGGAGAGGGCACTTTCCATGTGAATGTGTCTCTGTGCTACTGTCACACATCAAGTAAGATAATTCCAGAGAGAAGATTTATTAAATGCTAGAAAATGAGTTTCGGGGAGGTCAGTGGGAATTCTAGGTGTACAAGGAATGCAGGATTGTTGTTTATGCATGGCCCCAAAGTGTGTGAAGTGACTTACAGAACAAATAAAAAGACACTAAATAAAGCTCTTAGCCACAGAGTTTACAGGTGAAAGGCCTGATCCTAAAAATGCATATGTATATAACTGTCCTTACATGAGTAGTTCCATTTAAATCTGTGGGACTGTTATTCTTGGTAGCTAGCCTGCACCTGGTAATAAGTATTTCCAGACTCGCGCCCTTATTTTAGATGTGGTATAAGGGGGAGAGAATAACAAACAATAGGGGAAAGTGGGTAAGGATGGAAAATGGTTACAGCAATAGAATCACAGTTACTCAGTTTTGTTGCATGCATATCTTGATGTGCCCATGAAGTTTGTTTGTATTAATAAGCTCGTGTGTGTGTGTGTGTATATATATATATATATATATATATGAGTGTTTATGCATAAGTGTGTGTGTGTGTGTATATGAGACTGTGTGTATGATTACATATATGGGACTAACTTCTTATATGTGACAAGAGAAAATAGCTTTTTAGAATGGATTTAAAATGTATTTTAATAGACTAAGCTAAAACTGATGAACGTGTATTCATGCCAGAAAATATTTTCATTTGTTTCCCACACTATATTTATTTGATTCTCATTACTTTTAGGATAGAGAACAGTCCATAAAATGTCATGTTTACATGCAAATATTATTTTTTCTACAATTGTTTTTGGAACAAATAATCCAGGGATTTAAAATAATGCATTACATCTTTATGGAGGAGAAGGACTAGAAATACTTACAATTGTAAGAAGATTGTTCTCATTGCCTTGGTGCTTTAAGTAATGATGCTGAACATAGGAAATACATTTTTAAGGCCCTGAAACATAAGGGCAATTCCATTTGGAAGGGATGTGAATCACATTCCCTTTCTTTTCATCTTTCTAGGGGTCGTTGTTTGAAAGCAATCTCATTTTTAACTGAGTGAGGGCAGGAAGCAGAAAGCTTTGAGGGTCTGATCTTGAAGTCAGTGAGAGTTTTACCACTGTCTTCAGGAAGTACAGGATCAGGTCCTGCTCTGTCAACAAAAAGGACCTGAACAGCAAGGACTACATCCATTTAATATTATAACAGATGCATGGCTTTTCTGCTGTCTGACTGCTAGACCTTGTATCCTAACCGCCTATTTCTCCTCAGAGTAGAGCAAACCCAAAAGGTGTGTTTACTTAATGCTGTGCCTGGTAAAAGTTAAAGCTCCCCGTGCTAGCCATGCATATATACCTTTGAGCTGGGACACTGAACGGCAATATCAACGGATTAGGATCTAGAAAATAAACAAACAGGCTTTTTAACCTGTCCCTGTTCAGGTAGCAGTAAGAGAGTTTTCCAGCTCTCGCGGAGTCATTCTGTTTGCTTACATGCAGCTCATTTCTTTCTGGCTTAATGAGGGCAGAGTAATTATAACGTGGACTATTGAGAGGGATTCCTTAAAAAGAACCAAAAAAAGTGAAATTATAGTTTTTTCCGGGACACTTTAAAAACAATTCCATATAGACATCCATTCTGTCTGTATGCAGTGGTGAGTATATAAAAAAGAGCGTAGCTTGGTTTAGCTGATTGGTACTACTATTCAATTTATTCTGCATTGGTTTAATGTTAACCTCTATGCTGGTATCTTGTGTTATATGTTTACCAGTAGTTGCAGGGCGCCGAGAATATGTCAGTCATCATATAAATACATTGTATGTACACATCTGCATGTGATCATTAGAATACATTCTGTTGGTATTTAAGCTGTGATTCCGTAACATCAGAGGTAATGTAATTCATCAGATCAATCAAGTATCCAGGTTGAAATGTTAGTATTAAAGTGACCTCTTCGCTCTTTGCTTACATTCACCGCGATGTTAATTGCAATCAATAGCAATGTTGTGTTGCCTTTTTTCCCTTATGTTTGTGAATTGCAGTAACTGTTCTGCAAGACTTCAGCAAAAACCGCTTTGATATGTTCGATTGTCTATTAAAAACAGCGGTACCCGATTTTAATGTAAAAGACGTCCCATCTGCCTTCTTGCAAGCCGCTTTTCACCACTGGTTTCCAAGTTAAATACAGTGCATTTTATGTAGAGACTAAATCCGTTGCTGTCCATCAAAACCGGGGTTGGCGTTAATCTCAACAGTTTGTACCCTCCTGTTCGGCATTCCAAGTGTCTTGTGATTTGTGTTGCAGATTAGGAGAAAAGAAAATAGATATTTAGAACCAATTCAGGGCACAATTATTAATTGCGCTGCATTTGTCTTTATTTAAGAATTTCCTTGTAATGACAGACATAGCCTGTGCAAATTTCCACTATATAATAAAGCGTTTTTATTTCAAATGGATGCATTGTGATTGGCTACACTGCCTGTCGGCGGATTGTAATTTCGCAGGCTGAAGAGTTTAAATTCTTGTGTTTAGCATAAACCATCAATTAAATCGATTCCTTTTGACTTCTTAGTAACTCCGAACAGTTAGACTATTTTAAAAACTCTACAGGAAAACCAGAAAGTCTTTTTAAAAACCGATTCTCGCGAATTGCTTTGATTGTCATCGTGTGTCAGATTCTTTTTTAAATTTACACCAGATTTGATCTTAATATCCTGATCCAGGTCAAATATGATATAACACATTTTCTCACCAGAATAAATCAGTCTCTGTCAATCCTTCTGACTGAGACTAAGTAATATTTCCTGAGACAGGGTTATTTAAATAAAAGTGATTTCCTTTTTCACCGTTTCCTGAATTGTGGCTTCTTTCTAGGATGGAATTTCTTATCAATATCGTTCCAATGCTCTACACCTTACAATGAAGATCTGATAGTCAGTAATATAATTTAAAGATACACGGAACTGAGGCCAGATCCTTCCATTGAAGTCTATGAAAGTTTTGCCACTCGCTCTAAGGGGGCAGAACCAGCTCCTTGCAAATATTTCAGTATATAAATTGCCTTCAGTCCGTCCCCGCCCCCGTACATTTACTGTATACCTTGAACTTTGCCCAGGGAAATTGCTCTGTGTATTTCTTCGTTTGTTGTATCTGAGTTTATTATAATTACAGAGGGCTTAGAAAGTGACAATGTAAAGAAACGGGCTATCTGTGATCATCGTTAATTCAGTTGACATTGAAACAGACATACGAATATTCAAACTGAAGTTCTGTGCCCTCTGCGCTGCAACATGACATTGATCGCGTAGGCAGAACTCCATACTGAACCTCCCTGTTTAAATGTCAGTGGTGTAGAAAGCCTCTGCATTGCTTCCATTTCTCTTGTGTTGTCAGAATGGACACATTCCTAGCAATCACCGTAAAAGCCTCTACTATTTTAGATCTCGGTTAATTATAGCGTTAAAATGTGCAGGAAAAAGCCGAACGACTCACTTATTGCCATGTTTTTGTCTCCGAGTAGGCTCTAATTGACATTGATGAGATTTGAGTGAACAGCACCAAACAAATAATTTCTGTTCTCTCCTAGTGCCTTGGTTTAATGGCAACATTTAATTAGCGGGGTGCAGGCAAATACTCTGTGCAGACCACAATATACTCACCTACTCTGCTACTGAAACCTGCTCTACATTTCCTACCTCTGTGCTAGAAGTCTACCGCTTGGTTTGATCTTAAATCTCACTTGGCGAGACTGTCAAAAAAGAAATACCTAGGCTAGCAGAGTTTCCTCTTCCACAGAGTGAATCCTTTAAAAGAGCCGTGCACCCAGTTTAAGAGCAGAGAGGGGAGGAATCTGCAATTTGGAGGAGGTGATGACACACAGAACAATGCTGTTACACCTGCACCAGCTCTGGCTGCGGAAATGCCTGCGAGGAAGAGCAAGCCGGCCTGCATGGGTGGTCAGAAGAAATAGATAGCCCCAACACCACAGAAACTAAGAGACCTCTACGAGTGAGCACAGAATCCCCATGCAGCAAACCTAAGTGCTCCGAACGCACAGCTGTCTCCCAGCTTCGTTTTCCCTTGGATACAAAAGAATGTTCGTGTTTTAACCTAATGGAAAATCTTGGCTTGTTTACTTGGGAAGATGCACGTGGGCGATTAATTAGGAAATGAATCGCTAATGTTATTTCTCTATACTAACGACACATCGGCATTCAAGAAAAGCTGTGTGTGTATAATGTAGATATAAAATATACACACATAAGATATACGTTCCCCGTATATTTATATATATTTATATTTATGTAAATATATTGTGTCATTATTTTTCGTAACCACATTTGTACCCAGCGGGATTACAGTTCTTAAAGATCATATATTTTCCTGAAATGTGTAATATAGTTTGTGTATATATACTGAATGTTTTATACTTGTATTGAAATCTTGTTCTGAGGTTTTTAAAATTATCTATACATAGACTGGAATTCGTGTGTCTATATTATGAATGGCAGCATACACAAGGATGTGTATATATGTACGACGGTCTATAGGTGAGTACAGAGAAATCTAAAGATGCAGATAAACATATCTATCGATGTAATTATATAATATATCAGGAGCTACACATTAGACGCGTGCAGGAATATATGCTCTTGAAGAATTGCAGTCCTCCTGGGTACAAATGTGGTTACGAAAAATGATGTGGCAAGCCCGCGGCGGCTGGAGGGAAACGGAGCTTTGCAGGGATTCCCGTTCGTATGTGCAGTTCAAGAAAGTTAACCATGCGCTTCTAAAGAAAGATGCTCCGTGGCGTCCTGAGCCTGTGGAATCGGGGAAAGCTGCGAGATAGTTCAGTATAAGGCTCACTAATCCTGCACTCCGGGAAAACCCACTAGAGACCGCGAGTTTTTTCCCGAGCAAGTTCTGCAAGGTCACCGTTTTCTAAGTTAAAAGGAAGCTCATAGCGAGAATTAAATATGTGCATAAAAATGCCAGGAGACTTATTTTTAACCAGATCTTCGCATTTTGATACGCACACTCTTTGGACTACCTAGTTTTCAAGGATTGGTTCAGGAGAGCCGAAGTTTGTAAACACAGGTAGCTGTAGTTATAAATGACGGCTCAATATTAAAAATGGCAGCGAAGGAGCAACAAGGAGCCTCGAATTTACAAAATAAGCAGGCGAGTCCTCGTGCATTGTTCCTTAGAACCAAACCGAATATTTGTTTGCAAGTCATCGCAGAATAACGTTTTAAGGAATCCACCTCCATTTGTGCGACTGCAAATGGAGCGGCCTTCGTGACTATTTTTTGTACAATACCTTTGAGACGCTTCTGCAGGGTGTCCAGTACACGCTTCCTTCTTGCTGCTCGGAGTCGCTTTACCTGAAGATAAAAAAGGGAGATAAACATGTCACAGGCACATAGAAAATTCCGGTTAACCGGGGGGAAACAGTTCAGCTGTGTAGTCTGGATCTCTCCCAGAAAAGATTCCACTCTATAATCTCCCTCCAGTCCCTTCCTAGCCTCCTTTTGTTCGCTCATCTGCGGGGCCCTTTAAGGTTTGTAGGTAAACAAGCGCTGTCTGTTTTCGATCACATTTTTATGCTCTGGGTGAAGAAAACCCTGCTACGTCCTGGACCTGATCCTTCAGCCTTTACTCTTTTAATTCCGTGTTTTTTACTCCTGTGTGGATGGACTGCGAGAACCGAGCCCCGTTTTATTGTGCAACAGATTTAACAGGTGTGGGTTGGGATTTTGTTTGTTTTTACTTTTTTCGACTATAATCAGTTATCTAGGCACTGTGCCAAGACTCTAGTGAGTATAAATGCAAATATATATATATAGACATAGACATCTGAGAATGGGGAAAGAGTACCCTGTATCACAATCAGGTCCCATTTACAGCTATTGATTTCAGTGTAGGGCTGTGGGTTCGGTTTCTAGGCTGGGAGTGGAAGTTTGCAGTTTACTGCACAGTAGGCATGTTTGAGCTCACTTTCCTGGTGCTAAAATGAATGCCTGTGCCAGCCAAACCCAAATAACATGGTAGGTTTGCAATGAAGTGTGTTAGCTTCCTTTTACTGCTGATAATATGGTAGCCTTCAGAACCTCATGTTACTATAGCACTTAGCATTTCCCCCTCACTTAACTGGAAATCTGGATAATAATTTATCCACCTTTCACTGAGAGATCATCTCTGTCTATCAGGACTTCCTCAAAATCTCCATCTGAGACAATTATTCAAAACTGTAGCAGAGAAAGTTGCGAGAAGACTTCTTAAAAACCAAATATGAAATAAGTTAATAGATCGAGAACGTTTAATTTAAATATACGTGGCCATTTGATTTTTTCAGTTTAATACCCACTCTTTCTCTCCTTTTGCTAATAGGCTAGTCACTGGGGTTTAATTACGAATTAGAAATGAACTCGACCGTGCCTCTCTGGCTCCCCAGCTATAGGGGAAAGGGTTCCTGACGAAAGCGGAACTTACAAATCAGAAGAGAGCAAGTCCTTGAGTGCATTGGAAATCTGAGCCTCTGGAGCCAGAGACGCGTTGCTGTCTCTTGAAAAACAGGCAGGGCTAAGAGAGAAACTTTACCAGCTCCTAAGGGAAAGGGGCTCTGAGTATCAGCTGGCTCTGGGCGCAAGTTTGATCCAAATCCATACCAAGAAGGGACTGACTCTGAGCCTCTGCCTGTGGGATTGGGCTTCGAGCAGCCCGGCAAGCAGGAACGCTGGTTCTTTTCCCCCAGGGAAGAAGGGTGGACTTGTGTGCCATGATGGCCAGTTACCCAGACCCCGAGGAGGACCCCGTAGCCCTGATGGCTCATGACACCAACGCCAGCAAGGATGCCGAGCGAGCCAAGGACGAGCTGAGCCCGGAGAAGGGGGCCGAGAAGCCGGACCCCTCTCAGAAGCCCCCCTACTCCTACGTAGCTCTGATCGCCATGGCCATCCGGGAGAGCGCCGAGAAGCGGCTCACGCTGTCCGGCATCTACCAGTACATCATCAGCAAGTTCCCCTTCTACGAGAAGAACAAGAAGGGCTGGCAGAACAGCATCCGCCACAACCTGAGCCTCAACGAGTGCTTCATCAAGGTGCCCCGCGAGGGGGGCGGCGAGCGCAAGGGCAACTACTGGACGCTGGACCCGGCCTGCGAGGACATGTTCGAGAAGGGCAACTACCGGCGGCGGCGGAGGATGAAGAGGCCCTTCAGGCCGCCCCCGACCCACTTCCAGCCGGGCAAGACCCTCTTCAGCAGCGACGGCTACGGCTACCTCTCCCCGCCCAAGTACCTGCAGTCCGGCTTCATGAACAACTCGTGGCCGCTGGCCCAGCCGCCCGCGCCGATGTCCTACGCCTCCTGCCAGCTGGCCGGCGGCAACGTGAGCCCAGTCAACGTGAAAGGACTGTCGGCGCCGGCCTCCTACAGCCCCTACTCCCGGGTGCAGGGCATGGCCCTGCCCGGCATGGTGAACTCCTACAACGGCATGAGCCACCATCACCACCACACGCAGCAGCTCAGCCCTGCCAGCCCCGCGCCGCCTGCAGCCCCGGCCCCCAACGGAGCCGGCCTCCAGTTCGCCTGCGCCCGCCAGCCCGCCGAGCTCTCCATGATGCACTGTTCCTACTGGGACCATGACAGCAAACACAGCGCCTTGCACTCCCGGATAGACATCTAGAGACCCCCGCCCTCCTGTCTGTCTGTCTCTTGTTTCTCCTCTGTAGTGGCGGATTTGTCTAAATTGCTCTCTGTGCCAAAAATGGGCACCGCGGAAAAATGTAAGCCCTGCTCCGCGTTTGGTTGAAGGCAGTGTAAGTGTTGAACTTTAAAACCCTCTAGCTGCAGCGAGAGACCTGGGTGATCCTATTGGAGTGTAAGGTTATCAAGCTATGGCCGGTTTGTCTGATTTATAACAAGAGGAGGGGGTAACTTTTCTTTTTAAAGCATGCCATTCAAAATGCACACTTTTGTCCTCAAACATATACTCCATTCTGTAATTTGGCACTCTTATTTTTGGGCATTGAGGAAAGTAAACTGAGGGGGGGAAATAGAAAAAACGCCAATTCGATCTCCGCTAATTGTAGATTTGTTGCCGGGACAGGCCTATCCGCTGTGTGTCACAGGACTTTTATAGTCTGGAAAGAATTGCACTTCTTCAAAGTTCTGTCCTTCTGTCAAAATAGTACTTACCTGGGGACTGTTTTAAAAGCAGAACGCATGCCTACATTTCCTAGCAATGCTGTTGATATTTGAAACAAACAAAAAATAACAAGAGTAACTTGTGAACTATGTCGGCAGTGATATAGATATATGTATATTAAAGTAGAAAATGTCCTGTGAGGTCTTAAAAATAATTTTATACTGGTCTAAAATAATATTTTGAAGTTCTAAGAAAAAGTTTCCTATAATAATTGCGATTGTTTCCATGCGCATTATTAATTATTATTATTATTAAATAAAAGTTAAATTTTATCTTCATATTTTTGACCAAAAACCTCCTGGCCCCAAACGGAATCTTTGGTAGGTTCTGCGTTTAAGTACTCAGCATCTTTCTTACAAAGTTTTGGTCCTCCGACTTTAAATAGATTAATGTGAAAAACATAGATGTTTAAAATATTGGGGCCAGTTCATAGCGATTTTATAAATGTTTATGTAAGCTGATAGATACTAAGGCATAGTACTATTTTTGGGACCAACTTTTCTAGAGTAAACTAGCACTTTTATTGTATTTTCTAGCATTGTAAAGTCTCCAATAAAATGTTTTTTTCTTTCTTTTAATATTGTTTTATTTTCCTTCAGTCCTGCGTGCTCTACTGCTGATATGCAAATCCATTGAGAGATTCAATGCAAAATATTTTAATTGTCTTGAGTATTTGCAGAGATTCCTAACATTCTAATATAAAATACCAAAAAAATGATGTAATCAGGGATAGCATTGTGCATAATACCCATCTAGAGAGACGTGTGTAGAGTATATACAGTTTATATGCAGATTACCCTCGCTTGATATTTTTATTCCAAGTCTAAATAATTGAAATGTCCTAAGCAGCCAAAACTTAATAATTCTGTTTTTAAAATATATTGAAGACAGTCTTTCTTTTTTTGTCATGCAGAAATATTAAACTTTAGTCTCTTTCCTATATCCAGAGTCCGATCCTGCACTCCTAAGGCAGAAAAAACTCCACCTGACGTTCTTTAGCTTCAGTGGGAGTTTTGTTTGAGTAATAATTCCCAGATCCGGCCTTAAAGGGTGTTATGCTTTCACAAAGCCAGTCATTTTGAGCCGCTCCAAATTATCTAGCAGAACAGAGTAACAACTGCTTTGATTTCACTGCTCTTCTGCGATCAAACTTGCAGAGGTAGATAATACGGATTTCGTGTTCTCTTTTACAGCTGTGGTAATGTAGGACTAAACAGCTGTACTATTTGGATTAAGCCAATAACAGATTCGAACCCGAGTTTGACTCTGTCTTCTTCTGCTAAGCGTACCAATTCCCTAAAGGAAAACTACACTGCTTGCATAACTGATAAACTGTAGCAATTCAAAAAACTATTAAATTATGCCGGAGACATGTCAGAATTGTTTTGTTATTGGAAGGTACTTGGAAAGCATATCCTCTTTAACATACTGTGCATTCTTGACATGCCCGCTGTTTGTTGTGACTTAGAAAGCATCTAAACAGCAATTCAGCAATGCAAATAATATTATCTGCTTTGGCAGCTGCATTACTCAAAATGTTATAAGGTGGCAGTGCATCCTTTTTTGTAACCCCAGGCATCCAAATTTTATTTGTCCTCGAAACCTGACTTTATAGTATTTACTCTACGATGTTGGTGGTTATGTTAGCAGCTGTTTCTGGGCATTGACTTTGCTTTAAAGGCTGTCTATACTTGCTGGAGACAGACACCTTCCTTGGTTATGCAATATATTCTTGTGAGTTAAATGGAGACTGAGCAAAGAAATTCTTGGTCAGGACAAAGTTACTTCCCATCGATTTCTAATTAACGAAGGACCCTGAATGCATAGTGCAGTGAAGATACAGGAGGTTAGTTATGTCATTGGTTTTTTAGATCTGTTATTCCCACCGTTAGCAGTGGAGTCCCTCTCTCTCTCCCACCTTCTAATTTAATGGGATCTCTTTAGCACGAAAGGAATAGTGTAGATAGGTAAATCAAAGTGATTGAAAAGTGTCAATAACCTGGCGTGTTTGTGTTAGTGAGTGTTCTTATTTAAAAACCTGCAGGTGTTTTCAAAATCCTCTCCTTTCTTGAATGAAAAAAAATAATATCCCCACTGAAAGTCTGACTGCGTGCAGAAATGCTGTAATAATCCTTTATACTAAACAGGTCAGGGTTAAATGATAAGAGATGAATATAATTAGATACCATTTCACAACACAACATACGTAGACGTTGTTGTTATTTTATTATATTTGTGCAATTTTAAACTAGTGAGGGTTTGAATGTGACAAATTATGCAGCTGTGTCCCGTAACTACATTATTGGGGACCAGGCCAGAAGAAAGTTTAGCAACAAAATAAGGGGACTGAGGTATGCCGAAATTCCCAACTCCTGAGTTCTGTTTAGCCTCCTCACAGCTTTGCTATCACGTAGCACTGGTTTGAATGGCATTTCTGACTCCTGCAACAGTGTCCAAAAGAGACATTCTGATTACAGGGACTTCCTAGTCTTTCTTAAAATCAGTTCAGTGATGCAGTTTCCTCTCTGTGTAATACCCTTCCATTTTGTCCGTGGGCCTTTGCAGACTCTGCAGGGGATAAAGATGCAGCTCTCAATACAGAAAGAGAGCTTTCCCTTTATTTTTGGGAAACTTTGCTTCCACCTAAAATAAGCCCCTAGATAACATTCACTGCCAGGCGTTCAGAGGGTAGTTCCTCCTGTCAACAAAGACTGGCAGTGTAGCATTATTAACAATGTCTCTTGCAAAATAACGTTCGCCCCTGCATCCGAGATCTGTTATCAGATGCACAGGAAGAGGCCAGCCCTGCATTCTTGGCGTATCCAAACCTCAATGCCCAAAGAAGCCTCGATATAGACGGCACACGCACAGCGTATGTGCAACTGTAAATTCCTGTGGTTTTGGGTCTCCTTGTGTGTGGAGAAAATCAAGATGAATACAATCAGCACAGGCCTGAGTATCTGAATAGTATCTTGTTGAATGTTTCATTTGATAGATTACTGCTTATATCCAAGCCTACCTGCCCTTTTCTTGTTTGTGGCAGAGTAATGGCTGCGAAGCCTTGCCAATGAAATGTTTTTAGGATTAAGCAACCACCTGCACGTTTTTAATCCCAAATTAGGCCAAAGGATGCCTCAGGCTAGGAAAGCCCTTGCAGTCATCTTGAGTATAGCATATTCTGTGGTGAGATAAAACAGATACACACACACAAAGTAAAAAGGGGTGTGGGGGGGGGGAATATCCTTTGGTTTAACTTCACTGATGTCAGTTTGCCCAGGAACAATGAGGGGGGTATTAGGGAATATTTGTAAGGGTTGGAACAAATTGTAGCCAATATTCTATGCTTCTGATCTCTTTAAAATGACACTGACCTTGATCTCAGAAAGAGATTTACATCCTTCAGTCATCAGCTTTTTTAAGTGGCCTTCACCAAAATGCCTCTTCATCTTGTAAAATGCACACAAAGCACCTTCGTTAGGGAACTACAAATTCCGCCATGACCAAATCCTATTTGGCAGTAAATTCCTGACACACTCTTATTAGGGTGAACGTTCTAACGCAGATGTTCTGCTTATCGCCGATGGGGCTGGGATTGGAAATAAAATAATAAATTTGGTGCTTGATCCTGCGCTTCTCAATCAAACAAAACTCCCTTTGCTGTCAATAGGAGCTCAGTCTGGCAAGTGACTGCAGGATCAGGCTCCCGTTTCATAATGCATTGTGAGACCATGTGGGTTGATGCCATTTATTTGTGTTCCAGCCTTTTCACTTTCGACAGAGGGGAGAAAGGGACCATTAAAACTAATCGCCATAGAGGAAATATTATTTAGTGCATACGCACGTCTGAATGTTTTCATTGCACTCTGTGCAGCCTTTACCATAGGGTCTTCATTTGCCATAGTGTGTTCAATTTACCTTTCGTGGGCTCGATCCAACGCCTGTTGAAGTCAGTGGGAGCCTTTCCTTTTGAGCTCCATGGGTTTTAGATCGATTTTTAAGTCGCAGAGTCTATTTTTGTTGGTTTTAGTTTTGACCTAATGTAAGTTTTCACTCCAGTGCTTGCAGATAGCAGCCCCCCAGTATTTTATCATAGCTGGAGACAAAATTTTATAACGAATACGGATGATAGGAGAGTCTGAAAAAACTCAATTTCTTTACGGGCAGGAGCACAGATGTATTGAGTCGGCAGTGAAATATTGTTAGCGGCCTAGGTACTCAGGAAACCACTGTAAGTACATAGATGGGTTAAGTCTCATGGGCTTTTCCTAGGACTGGACTGTAGGAAAATCAGGATGCAAATCTGGAGGGGAAAAAAGGAAACGAAGCAGTATTGTCTGTGCCTCTTTCAGGTCCCTGGGGGTTAACGTGGACAATATAGATCCGGACAGTTGCGCTGGCTGTCACTGTGTTTGTGTCTCTCTCTGTCACCCACACACAAATATGTGCATTTGCAACATAGCTAAGCTGTATTAACTGTCTCTTTCCTTCTCGAGGCTGCATTTGTTTAGAGCTTAGTCTGAAGGTGAAGTGAGTGTTTACCAGAGTTTCCTCTGTGGATTTAAAGGGCCTGATCCAAAGCCCATTGTAGCCAGTGGAAAGTCTCGCCTTTGACTGGGATGGGTTTTGGATCTGTCTCCTAACGCGGAGGAGTTTATTACTCTCAGCAAAACACGTGGTATATCTGATTTCCACATGTATTGTCTGAGCTCTACGTTTTGTAAACAGATTTATACAAATTGATCAGAATAACGAGGGCACATTTTGAAATTACAAATGATTAAAACTGTAGTAGGGTGATAAGTAGAAGACCTAGACATAGCATTTTAATATCTCGCTCTTCTTTTTTAATACCTTAGGTTTCCCTATGCAATTTGAATTATGTTTGTGGGGACGGATCTAGATATTATAGACAAAATGAGGTAGTAAACCGTACAAAAATATCGAAATAAAGGGGAATATCATAATACGATTATTTCTTCTAGAAGAAGAAAAACTGGCTAGGAATAGACGAAGCAGCAGCTGAACGGCATCGTCATGCCAGATACGGATAAAATCTGGGTCTGATGATTTTATTATTATTAATGTTGTTTTTCATGTATCGTTATTATAGAATATTAATGTGTCAGTATCTACTTTTTGCCCCCACGCTAGTGGTCAGATCCTGGCTCACATTTGGACACAGATCCTCCGCATCTCTTTTGAAGAGTTCTGTTTCAAAGCTGCTGATAGGACATGGCTAGGTATTATTGTGGTGCGATCGTTTTAACTAACCAGTGCAGTGGCTTTGCATAGATTTCATTTACTGTTGTGAGCGAGAGACGCTAGATGGATAAAGTATCGGGGGTAGCCGTATTAGTCTGTATCCACAGGAGCAACAAGGAGTCCAGTGTTTCTTTAAAGACTAACAGATTTTTTTGGGCATAAGATTTCCTGGGTAAAAAACCCACTTTTTCAGATGCCCAATTAAATCTGTTAGTCTTTAAGGTGCCACCAGACTCCTTGTTGTTTAGATGGATAAAGAGCTGTCAATGTAACATCTATAATTAGTCTTTAGTAAGCCAAATAACGGATAGCCAGGCGGTTTTCCACCAAAATACCCTAATGATAATCTGTTGGATTATCACACGAGGTTTTTTGTTTTACTTACTCACGCTAGTCCTAACCTAACGTGTTAATAATGTGGGCAGGGTAGGATCGGATAGCTGCAAAACTAGCTTCAGGAATCACAAGACAAAACAGTCCAGGGCATAGTTTAGTACAGGACATTAATGTTGTGCGCGTTGTTTTAAAATATCCAGCTTCTGCTGAGCCCTGAAATCAAGCACGGGAGTGAAAATCAGAAAATCCATTAATCCTGTTTGTTTGCTTGCTTGTTCATTAAACTCTCAGAGATGCAATAAAATGCTTGGTATTACACCAACTGCTCTTTGGCCCATTCAGCTGGTCCTAGTTAGTCCTTGATCGATATTTTAAATATTGAATGATTGTTTCCTTTGAAACGTCGATGCGATTTTCAATTTTAAACTAAACCCGAAATGTATATTCTAATAAGAATAGGTCTGAGTTTTTATATTAACACCTGAAAATATTAGAAACTAGAGTTTTACACTAGGGAATCTTTTGTGGTACTTTTCCTTCCAAGATTACCTATCTAAAATTACCACAGACGATTAAAAATATCACTCTACAAGACATAGCATATGCTTGAGTTTTTCTCATTAAGTAAAGAACGGTGAATACTAAAGCTGTGATCTAACACAGCAGCCCATAGCATAGAGGTGTCACGTCTGCTTCTGTAAAGATGGTTTCTGCTCTTCTTTAAAAAGTATATTCAAAGTCTGGCTTTAAATGTGACTGTATTGAGTCCCTCCTCTCTGTAGCTGGTCAAAGGCTCAGCGTCAGAATTCTTATTATTTTAAGATTTCCGAAAAAAAAATTCAGTTCAGAAGTGAGCAAAGGGTTCGATTCTGCAGTCCTTACTCGGGCAGGTTTCCCTTTAACGCGGAGATTTTGCCTTGGTCAAAGCCTGCAGAGTCGGTTCCCAGAAAAGGGAATAATACATGATAGGAAGGGGAGGCGTTTTGTGACTCTCAAAACAAGGGGGCTTTCCTTTTGTGTGCTCGTTTTTGTTTCCCTGAAATTTGAAGCACAGTATGCAGCCTAGGTGCTTCTGGTATTTATAAAGAAATACCTGAAGCTGCCCAGAAGTTGAAAACCTGTCTCGCATGGCCTTTGTCAGAGATAGTGTTAAGCACGTGCGCATTCCCACATAAAGCTCTTAATGAAGAATACAAGCCTTGCTGTGTGTATCGGAGTCAGTGCCACACAGGACTAAAAGGGAACACAGTACATATCTGGTCCCCAAATATGGACCAGTAAAGCAGCTATTTTGCTTTGTAGTGTGTGTATTCAATCGACATAGCATGGTTCTGATCTACTGGGTGCATGTTATATATGAGACACCTTTACAAAATATATCCTCTAGTTCAGCCAGAATTCACGCTCATGATGCAGGAATCACTGTGTGCATTTCTTTGGCCTGTGTTCTGCAGGCTAGATGATCATACTGCTTCCTTCAGGCCTTAAAATCTATTAATGTTTCTCCAAATGTGTAATTACCTGAGAGAGCTGGAGCTGTCCTGGCTTCGGGGAAGTCTGTTTTTGTTTGTTTGTTTGTTTCTCTTTTTAAACTACTGTAAAAAAGGGAATTAAGTACAAAAAACCTACATGTAATGGCTGAGACATGAAGGAAAACAAAAAGCCAGGAAATTCTAAGTTAAGCCTGGCACGGTGTCCTTTTGCTCCCCCCACCGCAAGGGGGTAAGATAAGGATGGAGTGTCAGCCTTAACTGTGATTTTCCCGGTTTGTGTGTGGTTTGTAATACATCATCATCCTCACTCCAGCGTCTTTGTGTTTAATGTATATGCAGTTCTGGCCAAGAATCCTTCAGATGCCAGTGAATGTCCCATCTGTAATGTATTTAGCTACTTGATAGCTGATACAGTATCTGGAGGAGATGTTACACGTTAGACTTAAAACAATCTTTCCTGCTATTTTTAAATTACTGAGCTAATTATTCCCACCTTTGGAAGCTATTTAAGCAGAAGTTTGTTTTTACGCTTAATTACATCTCTCTCCGTAGTCCCGAGTAGAATCTGATCAGTTGCAGCTTCTCAGTCCCCAAACTCGATTCTAACAGAAATGTGTTCCGATCGGCGTATGGCTAAAGGCTGGAGCCTGTCTCTTAATACCCCTTTGTCGCTCTGAGTCACTTTGCATTACAATAAATCCATTTCCACTCCCAGTGCTAAGATTCTTGCTGGAATTTGCATGCTGCCATTCCTGGTACAGTAGGTTGTTTTCATGATCATTTTCTATATTTTATAAACAGAGGTCGCAACTGAAAGTAAACGGTTCAGTTTATTAACCCATTCACCTTGTTACCGTTTATTGCGACAATGCCCCCTTTCCCTTTTGCTAATCGCAGCCCTTCATTTAAATACCAGCAGTTGCTCCCATAACAAATTTAAATATTCGCGGGAGAAATGAAACCGGGGGGACATGTTTAAGGTGAGCCCCACGTTTGCAAATGTTCGGAAACGTGAATTATTATTGTAAAGCCTTTTTCAGAACAAGATAGGAGAAAATGCACTATTAATTGGGCTGTAAACAATGCACACACGTATCACTGGGGCATCAGGGCTTTGTGCACTGTGAAAACGGGAGTGCTGGCGTGGGGGTTAGTCGCTCAAGGAAATAACACCCCAGCTTTCCTGTGAAAGGCAGAGTGCGAGAAAGGAAAAGCTGGAATTCCCGCTTGAACCTTTTTCTTGACGGCTGTTAATAAAACAAAGCGAGCTACCAGGCAAAACTAAGTAAACAACGGGAAAAAATAAATCCGCTTTGGGGAAGGCGGCGTGGTCTTTCTGGGGTGTTCACCTATGTGGCTAACAGCAGGGCGTTAGACCTAAGTATTGTAGATCTGATCCTCTTTACTTGAACTCTTCAGTGAAGAGCAGATAGATCCTTGCAGGCTTTACTCTGGCAAAACGCCCATTGACGACCAATACTAATGTCCAGCTTTGTCTGTGATTTTTAACAGACTTAACAACCTATGATCCATTTCCAGCAAGGGGAATTTTCAGACATAAAAGATTAAAACACACCAAGTTCCCCAGTTTTAAGGCTCTGAATGACCAGAAAGTTATTTTCAAATAAATCCTCTTCTCGTTAGTCACTAGCAAAAACTCCCACTGAGTTCCATGGGAACAGGATTCTTTATTAGCAGCAAACCCGTATCTAAATATCATTTGGTGCAAGGACTGTGCTGAGGTTTCTGGCTAGGAAGCTAGAAGCTTTAGGAACTCTACAAAGGATAATTGGATTTTGCTCTCAATCTGAACCTGAAGCTTCTTTCTACTAAGTAAAGAACAACTGAGTTCCCTTACAGAGTAGAAAGCCCACCCTGCTGTCCTTGCTCAGCCATGGCTCCCAATGCAGTCTCTGGCTGTCATTTCAGGGAATGACACTTCACCCTGGGTACCATTAGCTTCCAAGATCCGTTGTTATTTGACCAAATATGTTTGTAACGACCAGATACTTTTTTTGTAGTAAGCAATTAACTATGATGTTAGGCACGTGTGCAACGGTGTTTTGTAAACAGCCGGGCTCCTTGAGTGGTGCCTTTGATTTTAACATTCGTTTGTCATGCTGCAATCTCTGTCAAATCCAAACTAGACAGAACTACAGTCATGACTGCGTTCATATTTTAAAAAGTCTCATTTTTGCACCAATCATCAGTGGAAATCCAAATGGACTGCACTTCAGGGAGTCAGCGGGAGCTGTGTCTGCCTGGGGACTGCAGAATCGGATCTTTGCTTCTCTGGAAAACAACTTGTTAGAAAACTGAGTAATCATTTAAAATATTCAACCAGATGCCACCACTCACTCTCTCTCTCTCTCTCTCTCTCTCTGTCTCTCACTCACACACACACACACACACACACAGAAAGAGAGAGAGAGAGAGAGAGAGAGAGAGAGAGAGAGAGAGAGTCCTGTCTACATTCTGATCATAAGCTCTGGACCGCTTAAAGCAATTGGTATGGGTTTGTAGCATTAAAAGGTGAACGTTTTCAGAGCGTCAGCAAGGGAGACTGTGACAGCAAGGGAGACCCAGATGTGGTTCCTAAGGAATCTCAGCCTTTACTGATCCCTGTAGCATTCAAACATATGAAATAATGTATTTACTCCACTCCAGCTTAGCCCAAATCATGTAAATATTCGCTTCTTAACAAAGGGTCTAAATCTCTCATAGAACACACGAATCCCAAACTCTCCCTAAGTCAAAGGGGAGTTTGTCCTATGGGAAGATGGGGTCCTAACGACTCGATCGTGGGAGGTGCTGAGCACCCCTCTTTTCAGGTCAGTACATCCGAGGATCGTGCCTCACATGCCCGAGCCAGCAACTTTGTACTCATCTGAGTAATCCTAATTCAGGTGAGTAGCCCCATGGAAGTCAATAGGAGACCGAGGGAATTACTCGCTCGAGTGAGGATTAAGATGTTGTGGGATCAGGACCTCCATGTGGAAAAAAATCAAGAAGAGGGACAGGGAGAGACCTTAGCTCATTATTACCTGCTGACACATTGTCGTTATGTATTTGCTATCAGTGACCTGGGGGTGGGTGCATCCGAAATTGAACGTACTAATAACTGCAGGCTGTAGTAGTTAGCTCGGATTCTGAGGGTGGAAGGAATGACAGCAAGTCCTACTTTATTGATAATGTAGGCAGACGCAGGTGTGTTTTGGAGAAGCCGGGCTCGGGGACTGATCCTGCTATCGGTACATTATTCCTGCCTAAATCTAGCACCCGTGCTTCTGAAGGTCAGGGCTGGCAGTAGCAGCTGCATAGAAATCCCTGTTGCTTTGTCTCTCTGGCCTCCCTACCTGACCTGAAAACAGTCGAGGGATATGATCCTTTAGTTCACCCCACGAAGATCCATCCTCTGTTTAAATCTGAGTTAATGCTCTAACTAGCCTTTGTAAATATAATTAAATGAGGAAACCTTTCTCATCAACAACCAGTGGAGATTTTTTTTTTTGAACTGTTGTGTAAGAACTTTTAATACACTGTTACATAAACGCTGGCGATTGAGGAGACGTTTGGCAGTTTCTGAAGAACTTCCTTTTGGTAACAATACACGAAGGCTTTGAACCGCCAGCTCTTCCTCAGGCAAACCAGTGGGAACGGAAGCAGGCCCATTGACTTCCATAGGATTTTTGTTTGAGCAGGATCGGGAGCAAACCGCACAGTTTAGGTTATTCGAGCTCTTGCAGCGTTTCTTCACCCTCCTAGATGTGGAAGCTTTGGATCCATCTTGCAAGCCTTACTCGTGTGAGTAAATCTTATAGTGAAGTCATACCTGATTAAAGATGGTTTAGGTATGCAAAAGTTGTAGAATCGGGGCCTTTAGGACTATATCATAGACCCTGAAACTTTTCCCTCATATTAATCTGACAGTAACTCCCGATTGGTTCATTTGGATTTGATGTCACAACTAAATTAAGGGAATGGCTGACAAATCACTTGCACAGTATGTCAATCCGATATAGTGCTGATTGTATGTAGCAACCTTCCCCCGCCCCCCTTACTGCAAGGGACTGATATTTAATAAATGAAGTGAGCTTCTGTATCTGTGCAAACATGCAAGCAACTCAACTAGTATTTTGACAAATATAAACAAGGCTGGTGACTTACAGACGTGTAGCCAGAAAGAGGAGGATTTATTCTCTCAGCTATTCAGCGCACCGTGCGGGATCTGACCTTCTCTTACACAGAGAATTTGTCTCAATTTAAAAGCTACACCCCAGAGTGCAATCTCATTGTCCCAGCCAAGGTACACTGCCATTGAAACCAGGAGAAGTTTTGCCTAGATGAAACTGCAGGATTTCACCCTTGCTATCATTTGCTCTAAATGATCTCTGAAAATCCGGCAGCCTTTCACTCCGCTCTTCCGTTAGCTGCTGGTCTCTGTGTGTGTGAGAACATCAGAGCGTTTCTATTTTGGTAGCTTTCTGGGCTTTTACTCTGTGTAATGTCAATACTGCCCTCTACCCGCAACAAGCAGCATTTGCAGGCAGAGTATAACGGCGTGTGTGTGGGTGTGTGCGCGTGGGTGGGGACGCGAACCAACATCGTGCGTATGATGTATAGTGCATTGGCTATCACAGCGTCAAAACTGGAGCAGATGCTACAATTATGACTAACGTGTGGACTGGGGAATTAATTGCTTACATGATAACCCCCCACGCCACTATTCTGTTCCTCCATTGCTGTCACAACATTGTTGTATACCTGTGTGGAGTTGTGCAGTTCGGGGCTCAGCAGGAATATGCTCATAGCTGCAGTCGCGTCCTCTTCTAGGGCAGGATGAACAAAGGAGGCACAAAGCGCGAATCAAGGTGCTTCATATTTATTTTACCTTGCTCTTCCCCGCCCCCTTCCTTGGCTCACGTTGCTGTTTCACCCAGCCTGATTCCTGGCATTCTTGTCCACGTTTTAAGCGGTGAAGAAGTCATTTCCAGTCCTATGGTCCGAGTTTCACCCTGAACTTATTGAAAAGAGAGTGTGGGGTCAGTTCTGTTTATTATACAACCAATTAAAACAGGAAAATATGCAGAGCCCTTCATTCAGAGAGATCCGGCCATTGTTATGTCGAAAATGAGAAAAAAAAATTTCTGAAACAAAAAAATACATGTTACCTTTGAAAAGTGTGTGTGTGTGTATTTTCTCTCTCTCTTAATTAATGCCTCAGTTGACCTAAAAGCCGGGGCACGATAGTAGAGAAATATTTCCCACCTCTCCAATTTTCAATTGCTTTATTTCTTATTTTAACTCTTTTTGTGCCAGATCGGAGAATTGGATCCCCAGTCCTCACCCGTTTGTTACTTTCCCATAACTCCCTGTCCACGTGCAGAGAGAACAGCCAAACCTGTCGTGTTTCCGCTCTTCGTATTCACGCGTGTCTGACGCACCCGGCGAGCCCCGTGAAGGTGTAACACGCTGGGCGGCCGGGCTTTCCATGGCCTGGGGGCGCAGGAGAGGAGCCCTCCAGTCGCAGCTTGCAGTGGGCAATGTTTCCCTTTTCCCTTAGCGCACCGTGATCCCTCATTTTCACCCCTCGGGTTCGGTGCTGTTTCCTGGGGAGTTTTTCTTTGTGGGGGTTCCCCTAGCCGGGTGGGCTTTCTCCTGCGTTAAGTACTAACGTGCTTTACAGGGCGGTTTTCAATTAGAGCTAGTGATATCACATCAGCTTTCCCCTATTTAAATTCCTTTGCCTTGTCAAACTGGTGACTCAGCTGTCTTTATAGGGAGTTGTTTTGGAAACCTGAAAACAGAACCCCCCCAACACTCTCCAACTCCTCTCTTTCTCCTTCCCCATCTGTTTTTAGCCAGAGGAGTGGAAAATAAATAACATTTTCTTTATTACCTTTAAAGAACAAACAGACAAAACAAGAAAAACCGTGGGAGGGTGGGGGAGTAAAGCCTGATTGTTCAAAGGCTCACTGTTCCCCCCAAGAATAGTCCCATTGATTGCAGTTGGGTTACTACAGTGATGTGAATTTAAGATTTTGGACTAGGATTTAGGCTCTCTAGGTTCAATTCCCAGCTCTACCCCAGAATTCCTGTGTGACTTTGGCAAGTCACTTAAGCCAAATTTTCAAAAGAGGCCTGGGCCTCAAGTGCTCAGAACCTGGAACTGGAGCCAGATTTTTCAGAAAAGCTCAGTAGCCTACTTGTACCCACTGTGCTGAGTTCTCCTGAAATCTGGGCCAGTAGTTTCTGCTCTCAGATCTGTAAAATGGGGGTAATGTAATGCTCCCATCCTCCTCCTGCCTTCCCTTTGTCTTGCCCATTTAGATGGCAAGCTCTTCAGGACAGAGTTTGTCTCTTGCATCTGTTTGCACAGCATCAAGCACAATGGGATTCTAGTCATGGTTTCAGCCTCTAAGTGCTACTGAACTATGGATATAAAAAGAATAATGACGGCATGCGGAAAGGGTTTGATGCTAGAAATATCAGTGAATGCTAGTAAAAGGAGCCAATATGCAACGTTTAAAATGTGGACACTTGCCTTTAATTTCCTCCTGTGCTAACGATTCACTGGCTAGTAGAACACACAGTCAGAGAGAAGATGTCTTTAAGTAACAATCACCAAAACAATTGCTCTGACTGCCCTAATCAAATGCATTTATTTTGATCTTTGAGCTGTACTGAAAACATTAGACCTGCCCTCTTGTGATTGCTTACAAGGTATTATATAACAGCCACCCTTCTGGAAAAGAGAAAAGAATTTCATAGGACTAAACCAATAGGATTCCACAAAAATGACTCTGAGGGCTTATCTCCGCTGAGCAACAATGCACGCTACAGGGGTGTAATTTCTAAAATGGACTAACTTGTTGCAAATTAAATCCTGTAAATTCTGCTGGTGTGCACTAAAGGTTTCCTAGCATGCTTTAATGTAGTACTGTTTGAAACAGCACTATGTTAGAGCGTACTAGGGAACTTTTAGGGCACACCAGCAGTGTGTATATGGACCAATTAATTTGTAACATGCTTCTGTGCTTTAGAAATCACACCCCAGCAGGGTACATTGCTGCACTGCATAGATAAGCCTTGAATGTCATGATGGAAGATCAAATCAGAGACAGGAAAGCTGAGGCAATCAGTGAGTTCTTACCATTTATTTGGACGGATGTTTTATTTATTGATTGATTAAAGTTTAGAAACCTGATGTGTGTTTATTAGTCAATCAAGATTCTGCAGGATTTGGGAGGCTGGAAAGAAATTCATTCAAAATAAACTGCATACGGTCTCTAGTAGAATTTGGTTTTCAATAAACATTAGTCCTTACCTGACCATGGTTGGAGACACTTAAAAATCCCTTGATAAACAGCATCATTTAGATGCCAAATGTCATTACGCTACAAGAAAGTTTTACCATGTAATTATTTTTCTGATGTGTGTATCTTTCAGAATGGACGTTCTCTGGTGAGAAAGAGTTAAGACAAAAATAACATGAATGCACAGTGAAATGTAACCACTGCCACATTTTCCTTTAGGCTGTCCAGCTCCAGGTGTACAAAGGAACCCTTTCAGGAAATCTTATTATTGGGATTTCACATGTAAGTTAATTTTACTTCTGCCTACAGACAGCTCTGAGCCTCTAACATGGGCCATCGTCCTTGTGCTCTTAAATGTCATGAAAAGTGCAAAGACGTGAGCCACACTTTGTTACATTAAATCAACACATACCCGGTTATAAAACCTGAAGTTGGACACACTTTTTAACCCTTGACACACAGGGCTGGATCCAAAGCCCATTGAAGTCAATGGAAAGACTCCTATTGGCTTTGGATCAGGGCAATGAGAAAGTTAAGTTTTTCCTCTTATGCATGTTACCTAGCTTCCTCTGATTTAGTGTGGCGTACATAGCTTCTCTTAGTGAACAGAGGAATATTTCAGATCCAGAAAACAAAATACTAATTGAGGGCAATTATAAAATAGTGAATAGAAATAGGATACTTTATTTCTTTCTTAAACAAAATATTCTTGTAAAGTAATGTAAGCTTAATTAAATTAAGGGAGAAAAGTGTTAATGTGTAATGCAAGTTAAGTAGCACATGCTATACAAATGTCCATTTTGGCCTTGGGGAGCACTTTAATGACAATAGATGTTAACTCTTTATCAGCTGGCCAAGGGCAGGAAAAAACAAGTAAAATGATCTTATGGTTGAATCGTCTTTCAGGAGGGGCATTCACCATGGAGGAAGTCTTTCATAGGTATTAAGCTTAAAGGCACACAGTCAATTGAAAAGTTAGTTTGAAGTATTTTCAGGTATTACACATGCCCCAGAGTCCCCCTGCCAATATTTATTATATTAGTCACATTTTCCTATTTTTGCCATGCTTTCTTGTTGCCTATTGTTGTTCTGAAAGCAAACAACAGAGGACACTGGTAGCTCAAACACAAAGTGTGGTCAAAGGCCCTAAATCAACAAGTTGAAAAACAAGAGACTAATAATTTGTCAGTAACAAAAGTGTGATTTTCAAAAAAGTTAATCATCTCTCTTATCACGCAAATTAATGCACCTTAGATATGCTCAAAGAATACAAAAGGTAACATATACACATTTTGGGGAATAAATCTGGCAAGTTTCCTCTGCTGTCCTTCATGGTGTGTTGTTGGCTGTTGTTTGTGAGTATGTGGCTGACTACTGGTTCATTCATGAAAATGTTAATAAGTTTAAAAAGTTTCATGAACTGTAACAGAAATGATTATTCATCTGAAAATTCCTCCTACAAGTGTGCTATTCATTATTTCCAGTTTAACATTCTCCTCTTTCAGAATAAGACCTTGCAGCAAAGAGTTGAGTAGTTGTATTCACCTTTAACTTGATTTTTTAATAACCGTTCTTGCTGTGCTTGCTAAAGAATACATGTGTTCAAAAAACAGTTTGCTGTTAGTCCTTCTTTTCTTCTCAAGCCATACCACAGTGAAGCAGGATGGCCATATACTGATTGGGATCAGCAGCTGTACTTCCCATTAATATCAGTGTGAGATGCATGCCATTGGCACTTTAATTTGTGTCATCATCATCATCACCACATATTTCCATGGCAACAATCTAATGTCACCAATGTGAGATTAGAAGATCATAGCTGGATCCAGCAGAAGCAGAGCTTTGAGGGCAAGAGCTCTTGCTATAAATCCAAAGGGTATACAGAAATTAACCAGCAAAGTAAATTACTCTAATATTCTCTTCCCTGCCATCAGATGTTCTTTCTCCATTTCCTAGTGTGCCCTTAAGATCTCCACACATTTTTAAAATAAACAGAGGAAATATTGAAAGTATCAGATTAATTTACTGTTAATACAGTACCATCGAACATTTGTTTTCTTGCTGGAATAAACTTTTTCCTTGTGCTCTAAATCTGATGTCCCATACAACGCTGTCTTTTCTTTTGTTTAATCTTGTTTGGGAAGCCTCCAGTTTTGGGTTTTTTGATAAACTACTGTTCACTTCAGCCCCGATGAGTAAAGTGCTGGCTGGGACAGTCACAAGTTACCCTGAAATAGAAATAGGAACCACTTGTTTAAACATCCTAAGACTCTCAAAGCAATCACAGAAAGAGATTTATTTATTTATTTATTTGAGTGAGAGGAGAGTAAGGAGATTATAGGGAAGAATGTCTGCTTGGGCTGCTACAAACACCATAAGATTTCATTTTATTTTTTTCCCCATTAGCTTTTCCATTCGTTGAGGAACAATTTCCAGTATCTGAATCAAAAAGCATTATTTCAGTTTTGTTGTGTTTTATCTTAGCCTTTTTTCATGTTTTCATTTTAAAAGTGACAGATTTGGTAAAACCCTCAACTGTTTCCCATTAGGGGGGGAGAGTTCATCAGTGTGTCTTTCTGATGTTCCACATTACACATTGTAGAGTTTAAAGCCGGAAAACACACTAAGTAGTTACAGTTGGCTTGATGTGTAAAGTCCTTATTTCTTTATTATTCTGAGTTCTGGGGGAGGTAGCAGAGAGAATATTCTGGAAAGGGATGAGCAGGTTTTGGTTGCACATACTTGCCTCTTTAAATCAACGAGCCAAATTTTGCTCTCATTTACCTGAAGTAATTTCACTACATTTGATCCAACTGGTCCATTTTCTGAAAGGTCTAGCATATGAAAGGAAGATTTTCAAACTGCCTAATTGTCAGTGTAACACTTGTAAAGTGTATACAGGCCAATACATTTTTGCCTCACATGGAGCCTTATTATAGTGATGTCCTCTTCTTTGTGAAATAACATCCCTGTAGTCAGATTTGCAGTTTGCACATTGTAATGCACTGAGGGTGAAATCCACTGCTCTTGCATGTGTACTCCTGTATACACTTTAGGGCAGTGGTTCTCAGCCAAGGAATACACAGAGGTCTTCTAGGGGGTACATCAAATCATCTAGATATTCGCCTGGTTTTACAACAGGCTACATAAAAAGCACTAGAAAAGTGAGTACAAATTACAATTTCATACACATAATGACTTGTTTATACTGCTTTATATTCTATACACTGAAATGTAAGTACAATAGTTCTATTCCAGTTGATTTATGTAATAGTTATATGATAAAATGAGAAAGTAGGCAATGTTTCAGTAATAGTGTGCTGTGATACTTTTATATTTTTATGTCTGATTTTGTAAGCAAGTCATTTTTAAGTGAGAGGAAACTTTGGGGTACACAAGACAAACTTCTGAAAGGGGTACAGTAGTTTGGAAAGGTTGAGAGCCACTGCTTTAGAGTGCTGCAACCAGGTAGACAATACATCCTATCCAAAAGGGAACAAACTAAGGAAAGTCTATCAATTTGTAGTTTCTGGTGTTTTTTTGTGAAGTAGTGGTGTGGCTTGATCACCCACCTGATACTAATTCCCTCTGGTTCTACAATGGATGGTTCTTGTAGCTGAGATTGAATTTGTAGGTCTAATCCTGATAGCGGATGGGGCCATCTTTGGTTAGCCCCGGTGTTCAGACTTGCTTTGATTTTGATTTTTTGTTAAGATTTTTTTTTTAGATGAATTAAGAACAAGTCTTAAATGTGTTTCCTTCAGAATTGTGGATTCAGAGAAAATGTACGTGATAAGTTATAGCCTACCAACAGCCATATATAGGATATACAGCAGGTTTAATACAAACAAGAGGAAATTATTTTTCACACAATGCACAATTAACCTGTGGAACTCATTGTCATTGGATGTCGTGATGGCCGAAAGTTCAAAAAAGAACTAGATACGTTCATGGAGGATAGGTCCATCAGTTGTTATTAGTCAAGATGGTCAAGGATGCAGTCCCACACTCCAGGCAACCCAAAACATCTGACTGTCAGAAGCCAGGAGAGGGAGACAGGGATGGATCAGTCCAGGAGCACTGTTCTGTACTATCCTCCTTAAGCTCTGGTATGGGCCACTGTTGGAGACAGGATACTGGCCTAGCTGGACCATTGGTCTGCACCACTATGGCATTTCTTATTCTCTTTTAGCCTATTGGTTCATCTTTTTATGTGTGAAGTCATGTCAAAGTTATCCTAGGTTTTTCTTATATGGGCAAAGTGGATTAATGTATGTCTGCTTGTATAAATATCTTAGAGATTGGAGAGATCATTTTCCAACAGCAAAGGAATGAATTGTTGCCCATTATTGGACATGGATACAGCTGCTTACAAGATGTTTTGATTATAAGAAAATATTGAGGAATATCATGATGGATGGAAATTTCTTCTAGACTATGTAAGGTCTTTAATACATCTTGAAACTTCTGGATCACTTGTGATGTTGAACTGTACACTGTTGTGCTAGTCCTCTCTTGTTCTTAATCTCACCTTCACTTCTTTCACACATCCTTCTTTTCTCTTTGATAATACTTCTAGCCTTTGATATTTTATAGTGTTAAGTGGCAATAATACACCATGCTTCATTATATCCTTTGTGACACTGTTGTCTCACCCTTTTTCTTTTATAAGTCAAATCACTGTTAAAAAAATCTCATATGTCTTTATCCTAAACCGTTGTCTTTATACCAAGTGCTGCATCTATGTCTGCATTTTAGCAGTGTGAACAGTTTTAAGATGGGATTTTCAAAAGTGGTCAGTTGGCCTAACTCTGTTCGCATTGATTGTTTTTGCGGTAAAGTTAATCAATTAAACACCAACACTGCAAAGTGAACACTGTTGACTTACAAAATATTTAAATAAGTTGTCTTCAATGGATAATTCTTCCAGTAAAGACATGCATGTGATAGAGAAGTTTTAAAATAATCTTTCTTTTATGACTGAGTTCTCTTAAGTGTAATGGGACCTTTTACATTTTAGAAAAATCTCTTAAGTACCTATAAGCCAATGTATGGAGTTTTCCATTGAGTGGTAAATCTTCATTTTGTGTTTCTTAGACCCAAAGTAAGTCAGTTTGCAATCTCCAGATTTTGATCAAATCAGAGGTTAGGATGGCTTGAGATGCAAATGAGGAAAAGAAGATATGGGCAATGGAAAATATCCCCTTTACTACTTGCATTCATGAATCTGCAAACAGAGAATAGCTGCCAATTTACAGCCACAATTCGTACAACAAAATACAAAATAAGACAAGCAAAGGACTCACACTGTGACAGAATATTCTGGAACCACTCTTTTTAATGATTTTATGTGAATTCTGATGTTCCCATAACATAATCAACTATCTCCACTTATTTAAAAAAGGAATTGCATATTTGTAAAATAAATGAATGATTAAAATTCATTAAAAAACCCAAGTACAGTAGATTCCTGTGAAACTCGAGATATGGTGAAATCACATTTATTAAGTAAGATGAAAATCCTTTATTCTTTTGGCCTTACATTAATCCATGATGATGCCAAAGTCAGAGAAAGGACCTTTGTGCAACTTAGTTTTGCACTGGGATTTTAAATGCTTTTCTGTGCAGCTGCTTGTGATGGAAAAGGAGTCTCTGGGTCAGTTTCACGTTGTCTGGCTCACAGAGTTATAATGGGTTGAGCATGGGACAAGCCTGGGGAAGAGCCGCAGGATCCATTTCTATGTGGCTCTCTTGGCTCCAATATCCCATTCAAGGGACACAGAAAGGTAGCAACCACTAGTCAGTCTATAGGTTGCAGTGCTGCATCCTGGCTCTCAGGTGAATGACATCAACTTCATATTTGTGATGATAGGTGTCATAGAGGAAGATATATAACTATATTACTAGATTATCTAGAGCCCAGCCACTTTTCCTGAATAGAGCCCAATTGCTCAGGTTTTACACTGGAGTAGTGGATTTCACCCTCAGTGCATTACAGTGTGCAAACTGTATGTCTGACTATAGAGATATTCTGTTATGAAGAAGAGAATTTTGCTGAAAGATTTCCACGTTAGTCAAAAATTTGGGGGCCTATGTTTTCAAGTGTCTACTAACAGTGAGGCCTTCAAATTTGAGCTGCTCAGGGCCTGATTTTCAAAAGTGCTGAGCACTCTCAACTCAAACTAATGTCAATGGGAAACTTGGGAACTGAAAGTCTCTGAAAGTTAGGTCCAAGGTAGTTCAGTTTGGGAATCCGGAATCAGAGGGTTCTTTTGAAAATTTGGCTTATGGGAAATGTCCTTGTTTTTCTTTTAGACATTATTTATTTGTATTACAGTAAATGCCTTGAGGCCCTAAGCCATATTGGGACCCCAGTTTGCAAACACATTGCAAACCTTGCCCTAAAGAGCTGACAGTTAAAATAGTTCTGTGATATTTTTTCAGAATATTACTTGTTCTTAAAGATAAAGAAAAGTTTTTGCTTATGAGAAACATGAGGGGCCTGATTCTTAGCAGGCGTCAGTTGCTGCATTGAAGTTAATGGATTTATGCTATATTGGTTGAGGATCTGGACTTATACTAGTGCATGAATTTAGCAATGTCTCTTTTGTTTATGCTATCCTCTGTGTCACTATATTAACTAATAGAATAACTGTGATGATATGTTTATATTTTCCATATCGTATTTGCTTTCTCCCAGACAGTTGAACATCCATGTACTGGAAAACCAGTTGGGGGAAAGTGCCTTAAGAGTGATTACATTCTATGATTAATGGGCGGAGCACGTGTGTGCATTCTGCCCCAGTGGCTCTGACGCAATATGAGAATTATTTTTCTGTATCACTTACATTATAGTCGAAATGTGAAATGAGCTCCATGTGGCAGTGGCCAAAAGGTTGTGGGGCGGGGTGAGGGGAGGGGGGAAGAAACACTCTCAGAAAGTTTCAGTTATCCCTTGAAGCTATATTACAACATATACTAGTCCTAATTGAATCAGTGTGAGAACCTTTCCCCCTCCATTTAAATCAGTGCAAGTCTCTGTCCACTTGCCTCTTGAGACACATACATCTGATGTGAAGAAAAGTGCAGGGAACACCAACACCTTCAGTATGACTTTAACATTTTGTTCAATACTTTAACTGCTAACAAAGGAAACTTTGTTTCTTACTCTTCCCGAGCCTTCCCCCCCAACACCTCCCCCATGACAGCTTTATCACCAGGGACTGATCCTACAGTCTCTGCTCATCTAAGACTGCAATAGGTGAGTCAATGGGAGTTTTGCCTGAGTAAGAACTGCTACATCTGAGCCTAAATCACAATAAGGTAGGTACTGTTTTCTAGTAAACTTGCTGTGAGTAGTCTAAGAGCCTGAAAAGTACTAAATTGTCATTAGGAGCGTTGATGATGATGATCACTCTGGGCGTTGTGGCTTGTAAATCAATGAAATGAGTCACATCAAACTAACTGTCTCTTTAGGAAAGACAATGTACTACTCTTCCAAAGAACAGCAAGCATCAAGGATAGCAAATGATTAAGAACTGACTAGGAATGGTTAGCTTAAAAATAAAACAATATAGTAATACAGGGAATACTGATGTCTAGCTGGGAGAAAGTGCTGTTTGGTGCTATACAGGTATCGGGTTTTGGACCTTTGCTAGATGTGACTTTCATGGAAACATCAACTTTTTAATTCGAGAGAGCATGGTCTAGTTTGGGAGAGCAAGGGAA
Organism: Gopherus flavomarginatus; assembly: GCF_025201925.1. NCBI lineage: Eukaryota > Metazoa > Chordata > Testudines > Testudinidae > Gopherus > Gopherus flavomarginatus. The sequence continues at coordinate 72,015,067 of NC_066624.1, read as the reverse complement.
TGGGAGTTACGGCTCTTGGGTTCTGTTCCAGGCTCTCCCACCAACTCCCCACTTAATTTTGGCAAACACTTAACCTGTATGAGCTGCATTTTTACCTTATGTAAAATGGAGCCAACAAATAATCACTATCTCACTAGGGTGTTGAGGCTTGATTAACATTCATAAGGCATTTTGCGAGCCTCAGATGACAATTATTTGATGTATTTTAAAAGTATAATTATTATTAAGTAACACACATTTAAATGACCTCTCAGAAAGCAAATGACAACTGATATCCAAACACATGTCTGTTATGTAATGGCTGGGGAAATATACGCATATGCAAAGTAATATATTAGTCACGAAAACTTATGGCTCTTGTATTAAACACATGGGATGAAGATGGATTATGAAGACTTTGAAAAGGCCCTTGGTTTAAATGTATACTGATCTCTGAAATGTCTTGATAAATTTACTGGAACAATTAAAAATAGTTAGATTGTCAGGATACATTAGACTTAATACCCTGTGAAAGAAAGGTTTCAGCAGGAGGGAAGAACACAGCATAGCTAGAGAAAGTGCTAAATAAAAGAGAGGGGAGAACAAGAAGTAGAGAGGGGAGGGACTGAAAGAGAGAAGCAGAAGAGAGGAAAAAGGAAAGAGAAAAGGAAAAAGAGGAGAAAAGGAGAGTGAAACTAACAATAATAGTAATATTTTGCACCTACTGTATCTAACAGCTTTCACCAGAGTCTTTCAAAGACCCAATCTTATCCCCTTGATCCATACATGGAAAGATTTTGTTTTCATGGATCTCACCACTCTGGTTTGGAAAATGGAATCCAGCTACATCTACAGCACTGTTCCCTCTTTGTCAAGCAGCAGTGCAGGGCATGAATTGGGCAGGCTGTGGGAGAGTGGGCCAGGGACAAAAATCCTCATCTCATTTGCTCCATTGAAGGATAACACACCCAGAGCAGTATATTACCTTTTGACAGCCCCATACCCTAGGGCCATCCATGTTGCTTGAGGACCTCACCTTTTGTCCCCCATGAAAAGGAACAATGTCAGTCCCCCAGTAGAAGAGTACATGCACACTCTTCAAGGGGACCCTCAGAGTTTCCTGCCCTCCGTCACTGAGCAGGGGTATAAACCAGAGAACAGACCTAGTGAAGGCCAGAAAAGATGAAAGTGTAACACAATCAAAGTGATTTACAGAGGAAAGTTACTTAGGAGGATGCATGGGAGGGCAGTAGCTGCTCCATGTGAGCTGTAAAATCACTAACATTTCAAGTGTGCTAATATTCTCCCTCTGCTGAGCTAGGGGCTTCCTACTGCAAACACTCATGCAGAAATGGTTGCTTTTTGGGATACCATCTAGAGCACCTAAATACACACACAAAGGAGTAAATGTTTGCAGAACCAGGCCCCAACATACTTCCAAGTCCTGCATGCGCTCAGTGTGTAAAACTCTCCCTAAAGTCAGTCACTGGCAGAGGTACACACACAGCCTCTCCAGGAACAGGCCCACTGCAGATACAAAGAAGACGTAGCACACTTGAAAAGGCTGTACCTGCTCCCAGAGCTGTTCACACTTATGTGTAATGTGCTGTTTTATTTTTAAGAGCTGAACTTCGCTTCAAGAAATCATAGGAAATACCCACAGCATTGTGTTGTCCAGGACACTGGTTAGATCTTTGACAACTGCTGTCAGTGATGTGATTCCTAGTCATAAACTTAACTCTCTTTGTGAATTATTCTCTGGAGAAGCTTATGGTGAAGTTCTGAGTCATGGTGACTAGCACCTGACCCCCTTCTTCCCCCAAGTAGCCCCATTAATTTCAGTGGGTCTTCCCTGGTGTTAGATCCTGCTCAAAGTGAGTATGTGTATCAGAATCTGGCCTTTATTAAGGGACAACCTAAGAAACTTTAAATATTCCTGCATTTTTACATTTTATTTGCTTATATTTCCAAATCCCTTCAATATTTTAACCAGGATAATTTCTGTTTAATTTGTATTTTTCTAACATGCAAACATTTCTAGCTTGGTTTACCCAATCTCTGCTACTTCTCTGAGAAATTTAATCAAAATTTTGCCATTTCCCCTCAATCATCCCTGCAGTTCTCACAATTTCTGAGTGGTTCTATTATGCTGCAAGACAAGAAACAGAAACCTGGATGTTTAAAATTCAACAATGTCTCATTGTCTCCTTGCTGCTTGAAAAGGGAATGGCAGAGGAAAAAACCTCCCATACATCTGTAAACAAAGTAAAAGGAAGTGAGTTCACAGTCCACTGAGAAGTACAGGACTCCCATGAAGTAAGCCTTAGTTCATTTAAGGAGAAATACTCCCCTGCCATAGTAGAGAATTATACTTTTCAGGAGGCAACGTTACAGGAGCCTTTATCAATACAACCCTATTCTGCCTTCAGTTTCACCAGTGTAAATCAAGAGTCACTCCACTGAAGACAATTGACTTATTTCAGATTACATTTGAATAACTGAAAGTAGCATATGACCCATAGAATTCAAAGTGAGGGCTTTCTCCCTCTGAAGTCAATGAAAAAATTTCTGTGGATTTCAGTTGTGTGATTGAGGCATACTAGTGATAGGAGAAGTATATTGAGCCAACATCTGCCAAATAAAGGCTGATAGTTAGACAAGAGATTGATCAATAGATAAAGACAAGCCCCTCCTTTACTGGTGATGTCATTTCTAGTGACAGCCTTCCATAAGCCCTACAAACCCTTGGTTCCTCTCTGCCTCTTTCTTTCAAACTTTTGGCCCCACCACTGTCCCTCCCTTTCCAGAGTAGTTACATCTTAACCATATCCCCTTCCACATCTTGATATAAGCCTTCTACATGCTGCCACCAGCCACTATAAAAGTCCCTTTGCCTAAGACGAAAGCCAATAGTATTAGATCTACAGCCCAGAACCTATATATCAATTTTGTCTGATAAGTAGCATTTATTCCTAAAACCAATAAAAAGTTCTAGATAAGAAATCATGAGAAAGCTAAAAAGGAAAATGGAAAGAAGTGCTGAAAAATGTTTTCTAATGGCCTCATTAAATTAAAAAAACATTAATGCTTGGTTTCTTTTTTACAAAATTCTCCTAGAATCCAAATTTCAACCAAAAATAACACCACATGGAGAACTGGAGACTAAATTGTAAAAATAAAAAAGATCTAGGTTGTTAATGATCTGTGGTGTAGAACAAAAATAGCAAAATAAAATACAGAATTCTGATTCTGATTTTCAGTCCCTCACCCAGAAAGAGGCTAGAGCTTGTTGGACTGGGGAAAAACAGATAAACTGACTATGGCTAGTTTTAAAATGAAAGTGTGTAATGTGAGGAATATAGTCACTTTATGTAGATTGTTTGTTTATAATAGCCCCATTATTATAATGAATTATTATAACTGCTGCAATAAATTATAAAATATGGGTTTTTTGGCTAAAGTGCAGATATAATTCAGAATCATTCTTCCATCAGAAGGTGGGTAAAGTTAGCTGAGCCTAACATTGTTGGTGGAGAAGCTTGCTGTTAAACTGTTTTGTGCTGTACTCCATTTTTAGATCACAATATGTCTAGCGGCACAGATTTACGGACTCATCCCAAACCTTCTGAACTCAAAGGAAGTTTGGATCAGGCCCTTAAAGCACATTCTGTTCTTCAGCCTGTAGACAGGCTTTGCTTTACTATTGGCAAGGTGAAATGCAGCATTCTGGAGAGCACATGTGGTTGCTTTCTTGCAGGGTGAATTGTGTCCTGTATGGAAAATAAATGGCAGCTCAGGTTAAAAACTTGTGCGTGTGGGGAGGATTGTTTATGGCATCTCTGAGGACATCAGAAATGCAGATGTGTGAAGTTAGTAATTTTTACTTGTTACAATGTGAGAGGCAAAACCTCAAATATATGTGAGTGTCCATAATATCTGTGTATTACAATATGTTGCATGAAGGAAAACTCCATGAGCCTCGTTCCTTGGACACCAGCTCAGAGAGTTTAGTTCCCAATTAGTATATGGTATATCTTGGATAAGGAAGGATGAAGAAGAATTGGCAGTCACATATAAGGGCTTTGAATGCCAAAGAAGGAATACAAAAATAACATGGATTGAAAATCATACAAGATGCAGATTTGGCACCAAGAAAGCTTTTTCCAACTCAGCATAGAACACTGGAAAAAAAGAAACAAATCATATTAAATGAAGTCACAAGAGAGAGACAAAATAATTTTTCTTTCACCTACATTTAATTTATTTTTTTCTTATTTCTGTCAGCTGTGGCAATTTATAATTTCAATATTAGTAAGATTTGGGAGCATTTGAGTAAAGTGATATGCTGAGGTCTATAGGCATTCTGCCAGTTGAAGTGTAGAACTGAGGACTTTTCGTTTAAAGGGATACAATAAGGCAGTTCAGTTTCAGATTGTCCCAAAATGAAGTTCTAAACGTAATGATTCCAAACACACCTCTTTCCAAACTGATTGCTGATGCATATTAATTATATAGTTGTTTATTTACCCTTGAGTTTTATATCCAGTCTTGTTTATAGGGTGCACGAACAGATGAGATTTGTACTAGTGCCCTCCTGAAAGCAGAATAGGATAGTGTCGAGGGCATCATAGACATCTTTGGATGGTCTTGAAAAGGCCAACAAATATGGCAGCCATTTCTCCCCACCCCCCTGCAAGTCTCCTCTAAAAAGAGTCAGCCAGTTCCCCCAGTGTCCCTCAGCAGGGAAAGGCTCCAACTATCTCCTTATATGCCTTCCATTAACAAAGAGCATCTACAAGCTAGAGGAGCAGTCAGGCCCACCAACAGTTCCTTTTATTTTGCATATTAGCTTTGGACAAGATACCACAGTGTCAAGATACTGTTGCCTTGGGTAGTATTTTATAGCTGTTTCCCTTGGCACCAGTCAATGTTTGTGTAATACATACCCAACAGTGTAATGTAAGACCCTCAGTAAATTAGTGCATGTCTTATGGCTTGAGAAAAAGTACTCTTGTACAAACTCAGTAAAGCATGATTGTGGGGGCAGAATTTGGCACTATGTGAGTCAGTGTGACAGGTATGGAAGGGGGTCAGGTATATTTGAAACATAGAATGATGTGAATGTTTGGAAACTTAAAGGTGAGAACTTTAATATAAAGTAACTTTCAGTTCCAGGTCTATCAAACTTTATTGTGTCTGTTTACTAGATTAGCCCCATTTTATAGGTTGTGATGCTTTGAATACCAAGCTACCATGACTAACTATTGGTTTACAGACTGTTTTTTAGTAGTAACAAAAATTAAAAGCAATAGCTATGGGTGGCTTGCTCCCCAGAAGTATTGCTATGCTACACTTTTGCATTTAAAGACCTTAACTCTAGCAAGGTGGTTACCTCAGGAATCATAGCTTCAGCCACAGGTGACTTCCACATCTCAACAGTGCTAATGCAATTACTGTAGTCAGAGAACAAGAAAGTTGGGGAGCAGCACTGGATTTCTCTTTTGGCTACACAGCTCTGTGACACTCTGTACCTTGGGGGAACACTCTGCACCCCCATGTTCATCCTTATAATATGATTGTGTGGTATCCAATGCAAAGTTTGTCATGTTGGGTGTCTTCAGAAGGTTCATGATGCACTGAGAATTGTTGTAATAGTAATGTTATAGGTCAGAGGTCAGCAACCTATGGCACGCATGCCAAAGGTGGCACTCTAGCCAATTTTTGAGGGCACGGGGCGGCGGGCTGAGCCGCTCAGCCCACCGCTGCTCTGAGCGGCTCATCCCACCACTACTCTGGGGTTTCCACTGCCGGCTCCTGCCAGCAGGGATCCCACCTCCGGTCCCACTCAACACCCACTGCTGGCCTGGGTGAAGGAACACCAGGCTGGCAGCAGGCTCAGACCCCAGCTGGCAGGAGCCAGTGGCCAAAACCCCAGAGCGGGGGCGGGCTGAGCTGCTCATTCGTTGCTCTGGGTTTCCGGCTGCTGGCCCCTTGCCAGCCGGTGTCCCCACTGCAGTCCCACTCACCTTGCTTCCTGTTGGAGTTCCAGCGCAGGCCCCCTGCCAGACAGGGTCCAGGCCTCTGGCCCTGCTCAGCCCTACCAGCTGCCAGTTCCACTCACCTCAGCTGCTGATCTGGGCTTCCAGCTGCTGACCTCCTGCCAGCTGGTTAACAACTTGTCATGGTACAATTCCCCACTCTGAACCTTAGCATCCAAAAGATGGGGTAACCAGCATGAATTCCTCTAAGCTCAATTACCAGCTTAGTACCCGTAGCGCTGCCACCAACCAGGAATTCCAGTGCCTGGTACACTCTGGTCCCCCCAAAACCTTGCCCGGGGACCCCCAAGACCCAGTCCCTATGGATCTTAACACAAGGAAAGTAAACCCTTTCCCTCACGGTTGCCTCTCCCAGGCTTCCCCTCCCTGGGTTACCCTGGAAGATCACTGTGTGATTCAAAATCCTTGAATCACAAAACAGAGAGGACAATTCACCTTCCTCCCTCCTTCTCTTTCCCCCTCCCAGACTCTTCCTGAGAGAAAGTAATCCTGGCACAGAGAGAAATCAGCCTCTCTCTCCCTCTTCCCTCCTTTCTCTCCACCAATTCCCTGGTGGATCCAGACCCAGTCCCCTGGGGTCTCACCAGAATAAAAAAAAAACAATCAGGTTCTTAAACAAGAAAAGCTTTTAATTAAAGAAAGAAAAACAGTAAAAATTATCTTTGTAAATTTAAGACGGAATAGGTACAGGGTCTTTCAGCTATAGACACTGGGAATACCCTCCCAGCCTAAGTATACAAGTACAAATTAAAATCTTTTCAGCAAAATACCAATTTGAACTCCTTTCAGCCAAATACACATTTGAACGCCTTCCAACCAAATACACATTTAACTCCTTCCAGCCAAATGCACAATTGAAACTCCTTCCAGCCAAATGCACATTTGCAAATAAAGAAAACAACCATAAGCCTAACTCGCTTTATCTACCTAGTACTCACTAGTCTGAACTTATAAGAGCCTGTATTGGAGAGATTGGAGAGAAACCTGGTTGCACATCTCCTCCCTCTGAGCCCCCAGAGTGAACAACAACCAAAACTAACAGCACAGCACAAAAACTTCCCTCCCACAAGATTTGAAAGCATCCTGTCCTCTGATTGGTCCTCGGGTCAGGTGACAGCCAGGCTCACTGTTCTTGTTAACTCTTTCCAGGCAAAAGAGATATGAAGCACTTTTGGTTTATTAACTCTTACTTATCTGTTTATGACACAACTGATCACTCGGAAGCCTGTGTGCAGCTTAAAGTATCCAAATATGTGCCAGACATTGGAAAACTCCGCAAGGAAAAGCAAGGGCAAGGATCACACTAAACTGATAAGATCTGCATTTTAATATAATTTTAAATAAAGCTTCTGAAACATTTTGAAAACTTTGTTTACTTTACATATAACAGTAGTTTTGTTATATAATATATAGACTTATAGAGAGACCTTCTAAAAATGTTAAAATGTATTACTAGCTAGTTCTAGTTCTAGTCCCCGAGTTCTGGCCTGCGCTGGAACTCCAATGGGAAGCAAGGTGAGCGGGACTGCAGCGGGGACACCGGCTGGCAAGGGGCCAGCAGCCGGAACCCCAGAGCAACGAAGCCTTAAATTAGAGTATATAAATGAAGACTCGGCACACCGTTTCTGGAAGGTTGCCGACCCCTGTTATAGGTTGTAATTTCATGTATATAGTTATGAGGCTGAAAATGTGTCCTCATGGCTTAAAACAAGACCAGGCAAAACTCTCCAGGAACAGAGGGGCAGTTCATACCTCATCTGGGCGTGTATGGGGCAAACCCAGCCCAGTTTCACAGGAACAAAGGACACTGGCATAGGCAGCAACAAAGGATGTGTTAGATTCTCGAATGAGTCACCCCTCTTCCCTTGGTCAGTCAGGGACTACGATGAGGTAATGCTCACCTGACCCTGAAGGGGGGGGCACAAAGCCAAGAGGGAATAAAAAACATGATAAAAGGGAGAGACATTTGCCATGCTCTTCCTCTCTCTTCCACCTACATCTATAGACATCACCACCAAGGGACTGAAGCGCTGATCAAAGGGAAGAGCCTGGCTTGCCTAAATGGTGTCTTCGCTGGCTAAGTACACTTCCAGTGCAGCAACCAAGACAGATGGATACAAAGGGACAAGAAATGAATAATCATCATTAGAGCTGGTCGGAAATTTTTCAACAAAATATTTTTTGGTGGAAAATGCTGATTCATCAAAACTGAACTGTTTGTAGGAAAGGATTGGTTTAATCGAATTTCCCATTTTTAAATAATTTGGAAAAAAAGTTTTTTTGCAATGTCCCATTTTGACATCTCAAAAAGAAAATATTTTTGATTGATATGGCTTTTCATTTAGAAATTTAAGTTCATTTACAGAAAAAAAAAGTAGGAAAAAATAAAAAGGTTGAAATCAAAACAAAATGCTTTGAAACTAGTGACATGAAATGTTTTGACTGACCTGATGAGAATTTTTTATTTAGACTTTCGGTTTAGGAACATTTTAGACATCAACTTTTTGTCCTGATTCAAGATGGGAAATTTTTTGAAATCTCAAAAATTCTTGTAGGACAGGAAAACAGTTTCCCACGCAGCTCTAATGATCTACTTGTGATTGATGCTCAGTACCCTGTTTAGAAAAGCTATAACCAAGAACGCCCTTTTAACAATATGGGAAATAAGACAGACCCCAGGGGAACCTCCCCTTTCATATCTTTGATTTAATGGCACATGAATGCCCATCACCAAGAACTGATTCTGATCTTCTTGGTAGGGTCTTGGATCTGTTGCAGAGTCATTCCAGTCACCCCAGCAATGTTACCAGTGTTTTCCCTAGTTATAATAAATGGGCTAGGAAGCAGCGAAGTAAAGAAACCTTTCCAACCATCTCCCCCACTGTCTCTGGGATGGGAGGGGCATTTATGTGCTCATCCCCTCTTTTCCAATTAATACCAACATTAGGGGAGTTGAATTTGCAAACCTGAAGAACTGAGCTTGTTTGCAAAATATGCTTCTTCTAGTGCACAAAGCCCAAGTCCTGCAGATGCTGACGTGGAATTAAAAGCGAAGCTGCTGCCAATTTAGTGAGTGTAAGTAAAATAAAATTGAGCTATGGAAGTTGAAGAAAATAAATCTGTACCTCCCTGCATGGGAGAGCACCTCAGTGGAAATTCTACACAGTGTTCTTTTGTATCATTTAGCATCTGGAGGTTCAGCAGTGTGGATCGGTATCACCACTTCTGCTAAACTGTCCATTTGGATAGAGAAAAGTTGCTAAATTCAGAATTAGAATAAAAACTAAAGCAATGCAGTGTGCATTTCCAGAGAGGCTGGAGCTGAGGAAATTCAAGATGACTAAGCTGGGGCTATCTTGAAACCTGAGGCTGCTCAAGTATAGACACAGGACATGTATTATTTTTCAAGTCCTAATTTAAAGCCATAAAAATGCATAATTGCTTCCCCAAACCCCTATCTGAATTGTGGTATCTCAAAGAAACACTGACATAGTATTTTTGGTTTTCACAGTTACTCTCCAAATGTATCATTCTTGATTTCTCTCTCTTAATGTCAGTGACAGGTACTATCTAAACCTATCTATCTAAACACTTCAGAGAGGATTTGTTATTATCATGAACATCATTTTGATGAGGGCTTAATCCAGCTCCTGCTAAAGTCAATGAAAATTCTCCTATTAGCTTCAGTGAGAATTGGATTGGGTCGTTAACACAACACTGTCATTTTCCTGCTCACTTTGCCCATCGGTGACAACCCGAGCTTTGTGCTTCATGCTTCCCCCACAACCATTTTCTATTAAATCCCCTTTTGTACTGGGGGTTAATGGGACTCATGTCAGCCACAGCTTAACAAAATCAGCCTTTCTGGCCCAGGAAGTAGAATCTCTTTTTTTAAAATGTAAATTTCTGGCCCTTCTCCTTGAGAAGACCTCAGCAAATCATGACAAAATACCTACCTTGTCTGTAGTGCTTTTCAGCTGTGCTTCTCAAACCGTACACAGATTGCTAGTAGGGGAGGAACAAGAAGCTGGGCTACCCTTTGGCATCAGAAGGCTGGCTGGGGAGAGGGGTCCTGAAGTTCCACTGAATGCACATCTTTATGGAGAGTGAATGAGTAACACTGGTGGTGCATCAAAAAGAATCACCTGGCTGACCCTTCCCCAACCTCCCAGGCCAGCCCTGTGCAGGCTTGTGTGGTAATGGCAGTCAAGAGTCTGTCGTGTTTGGGGCAGGGGGCAGTAAAATACTGTTTTTGAAGATCCACCCAAAAATGCTGAGACTGATTTTGCTTGTTAACATTTTCAGCCCTCTGACTGCTCTTCGCTCAGGTAACTGCTGGGCCATGGGTATTGCCAGGACCGTGGTAGCTGTTGGAAGAAGAACTCCTCTCCTGCACTCTCCACCAACCCTGCAGGGACCATGTGGAGATGCCCCATGTAGCCCTCACCCCTGCTGTCCTCTCTAGAGGCATATTAAGGCAAACCCTTTATTGGTGTAAGCAGAGTCAGGATGAGCTCTACTCTGACATCTGGTGGTGAATTGTGGCGAGTTGTGGAAAAGAACTTCAGGGGCTGATCTTGTTTGCATAGGCACACCTGCCCTGCCTAGCATGAACCCACAGCAGCCCAAATGGTCACTTTGGCTGCTGTGGGATCCCCAGTTTCTCTGTTATTGGGGCAGGAAGAATAAAGTAGTGTTACTCTGATTATGTGAATCAAGGACAATGAAACTGTTTTCTGACAGAGGGACTCACCATCAACTAAGCAGCACTCGCTAGACAAGGGACATGGGTTCCAAACTGAAAGTGAATTGAGAGAGGCTTGGGACAGGTATTTGTGCTTGATGGTATGTGCCCCCCCCTTTTGAGGGCCTGAAATACTAATTACACCTTCTTCTCTCTCTACTGTGGAGTATCAGAGCAAATTTTAATTCCATTAGGAATCTAGTTACAGAATGCTGAGCTGAATTTACTTTGGGCCAATGGTGCACCAGCACCAAGGCTCCCCTGCTACAAGCTGAAATCACTAAGAGCTGAAATCACTGAGTGCTGTGCTGTGGTGGGGACCTTAAGCTATGTTGCTGAGTGGCTGGCAGAGCAGAGCAGTTTTCAGGATGACTGGACTGGCTCGCAGGACAGCTGGTGGCGCGGAGTGGCTGGTGGAGCACAGCAATTCGTGGAATGGCTGGAGCAGCTCACGGGACAGCTGGTGGAATGGAGCAGCTGGCAGAGCAGAGCAGTTCGCGGAACGGCTGGAGTGACTCACGGGACGGGTGGTGGAGCGGACCAGCTGCAGCAGAACCCCATGGAGAGGAGGACCAGTCGGCCTCAGACCACGTAAGACACTGCTGGACACCCTCCATGAGGGCTGGGAGGTAGAACTCTGCAGATAAACTTTTGAACTCTGGGGCTGCACTGACCAGGGACAGAGACTTTTGGGTTGTTGGACTTTTGGGTGATTTTTGGGTTACTGGACTCAACAGACTTTTGGGGTGTTGGACTTTTGGGTGATTTTTTGAGTTGCTGGATTTAAGTTTGAATCCTGTTTGTGGTGTTTCCCCAAGATAATGCCGCATTGTTTCTCTCTTTTATTAAAAGGATTTTGCTACACTCAGACTCCGTGCTTGCGAGAGAGGAAGTATTGCCTCTTAGAGGCACCCAGGGGTGGCATGTAATTGTCCCAAGTCACTGGGTGGGGGCTCGAGCCGGTTTTGCATTGTGTTATTGAAACAGAACCCCTAGATATTGAACCTGGCCCTCGTTGCTGCCAACTCAGATGGGCAGAAGGGTCACGTTGGCATAGTTGCTACATTTTATTTCTTTAGTCTTTAACCCACTTAGGGGTGGATTTATGCACCAGATCATTATCCTGCCTTCATGAAAAGTATCTCATAGTAGGATGAAATGAATAGAGAAAAGGTTAAGACTTTTTTCACCACTATTTCAAATATTTGTTATAAAATTAAATTTCTTCAAATGTTTTTCTTTTTTCTTTTTCCCAGATTCCCTGGTTCAGCAGGACCTTCTTTCTTCTTTCCTGCCTTGTGTGCCTGGCTGCCTTTTCTGCAAAGCTTGTCTAGTTCTAGAGACATTTTCACTCCACTTTCTATTGCCAAAACAGTACTGGAAGCATTTCTGACCCTGCAGGTAGACAATCAAGCCCATGAGGAACCCCAATTATTTAAGTTAATACAGTTCCAAGTGGGTGCAATGACTCACCTGCACACAGTGGCTTACAGATTCAGGACCTTTGTTTAACCAATTGTGTCCAGCAACAGCATCTAGAGGAAGGGTAGAGAGAGTTTATTCTCCTCCTTCCCAAAACATCTGCAGCCTTTTTCTACCTTTCTCCCCTTTCAGACTCCTTTAAAACTGTCTGTAACTGGAGTTGAGCTGTGCAGTGTAAGGCTAGTCTGCATTCCATTGAAACTCAGCACGTCTGCTTCACTAGTGCTTCCAAGCACCATGGCCAGGCTGAAGAGGTATGTGTTACTTTCCCTTTGAAATCCCACTGTCAGTCCCTCTCCAGGCAAAGCTTCAAAGGAAAACTTGCTGCGATGCTCAGCAGAACTGGAGAAGGAGCCAGGCTGAGTCTAAGCAAAACGTTACTGTAGGCAGTTGAACTAGGAGCTAACTCCCATCTCCCAATTCAGTTTATTACATTAAAAAACTAATTGAAAGGGGATGGAGCAAAGACGGTGGAAGTGCATGGGTAAACAAGTGGGAGAGGAATACAGGCCTTGAATGCTATTGCAGCTAAAGTCTATAATATTTTAAGAGCAACATTTCTCCATTCTAGAAAAATGTTTTAAAGGAGAGAGGGGAGAGAAGTTAATATTAAAATTTTTTTTGCCTTAACCTATTTTCTACAGTGGACATAGGGATTTTCCTTCTTTTTGGCCATCAAGACTTAGCAGCGGTAGTTGGGGCACAGTTGAGGTCACCCAGCCTATTGGAACATAGCTTTGGACAATCAGTATCCCTCCTCCATATTGTAACTGTATAGAGGCTATCAGAAAGTAGCAGCTTTTGAATATTACCAACTTGTGATGCATCAGAATGAGTAACTTAGGGCCCTGATCCTGCAAACAGTTATGCACATATTTACACACATTACAGATGTACATGTACATAAAGCTCTGTATTTGTACAAATTTTGGCAGAATCAGTGCCTAAAAGTGGAAAGACTCTGGATCCCATTACTAGTCCCCTAGCCACCCACCCATGAGAGAATCTCTCTCTCAGAAGTGCTAAGATGTCAGACATCTGGGATGCTGTGTAAACCCTTGACCTTCTAGAACTGGTACTGGACTATCACTGTTCCAATCTGACCCAGCATGTCCCTTTGTGGGTGGCTGTAATGTGGCAGATGAAGCCTTACTTGATCTTCGCCGAGGTATCAACAAGGCTAAGCAGCTCAGAGCACCTCCTTGTGGAGGGTCTCATTTATTAACAGGAAGAATCAACTCAGAACATAAACATCCCAACATCTCAGCAGAGTGACTAGCTCATTCTTAGTTCCTGTCCCACATCTGAGTCTAGTGTTCACCTCGACCCAGGCTCTCGTTCCAGGGGTCTCTTGGTTCCAGTCTCCGCACCAGGTTTTAGGCCTCTTGCCCCTACCAGAGTAACATCCTTCTCTGGAGTTTAGGGAGATCTGTTCACTGCCACTCTGCTCCAGGAATAGCAGCCGGTCCTTGCCAGGCCAGGCTGCTGGCTCGCGTCTGGGGGATGAGTGGTAAAGCCCACTGACTAGGAAGCTTCCCTCTCAAGAAGCTCCTCTTATAGGCTCCCCGTCCTGGTAGAGCTCAGCTTCTAGGCTCCCTGTTCAGCCCTGTGGCTCAGGCTTCCCTTAGGAGCCTCCTGCCTCCCTTTGGAGTTTCTCTAACTAAACTTAGGTAACTTTTTATTTGGTCCAGGTACTTGTTTACTAATCAGCCACCTGTGACAGTCAGTTACCCCCAGAAGGGGCCTTCATAAGGCAGTCACAGTCACAGACTGTTCCCAGACTGGTCTCTAGCCCCCCCTATAAAGAGCAGCTGACCTGTGAGTGACAGGGACTTATACATTACTATATGCATTTTTCAGTTAATAAAATATAATCTATCATCTGTTGTAATGAGTGTACATCTAGGATGTTTTTCAACGTTGTTCCATTTCCAAATTAAGAAACTGTCCTGTGCTGAGCATGCTTTTAACATTGTTTGTTGGGTTTTGCTGTTTAGGCTTCTGGAATGTTTTTATCTTTTTATCTAAATGGTTCCATATTAAGATCTCAGTGTTTTGATGAGGAGAAAAAAAATAAAATCTTCTACACGAGGCTATCCAAACAGCATGGAGCAGTGGCTTTCTACTTCTGAAATAGAGACTACAGTTCAGTAAAGGGCCTATGTGAAAATTGCTGCTGAAACTAACGGACAGTAGTCTACAGTAATTCAAGGCCATGTGATGGTGGTGGTGGCGGCAGCAGTTTCTATATGTGACAGAGTTACTGTGAAACATGTTTCCTTTCATACCCAGAAGGCTATGAAAAAACAAACCAACAGGCAACCTAAGCTGAGTAAAGCCTCCTTTCAGTGTGCACTCCTCACTTCCATTGCTGCTAACCAGAGCTGTGCATTCAAACAAAATTAGAGGCGCGTGCATCCTATTATGTTTACAGATACTGGTACTTATCTAGAAAGGACAGATTGAGCCTATTCTTGAAACTCACGACTCTTAAAAATTCAAAAGATCTTAATGGGCCTGGTCCAAACTCCACTGAAACCAATCGAAAGGTTTCCATTGACTTCAATAGACTTAGGATCAGGCCCTAAAAGAGAGGTTGGATTTATCAAAGCTTTACAAACAGAACTTTGAAGTTGGCCTTGACTAAACATCTCTAGTTGCAGGGCGAGTCACCAGGCTCTCTTCAGTGGCCTCACTTATTGTGACTCGGATGTGACTTTTCTAGTTGAATAAGGAAGTTATGGGACAGGTGCTATGGAATCTCAGAAGAATTTCCTGTTTAGGCCTTATTCTTAGGGAGCCAATAGATAGTGTGACTGCTGTCTGGGCTAGTGGATCATAACCCACCAAAGCAAACAGGTTTCCTTGGCTGACCTGGCTTCTAAAGAAATGTTCTGTACTGGCACTATAAAATTGTGGTGCCTGCGCATCTTCTGCATTTACCCTGCATCAGGGGAGCCTCAAATTCCTGCCTGACAACACATTTTGGCTTTTTCTCTATCCAAATGTTGGGAGAGAGTCACACTCTTACTCCATTTCTAAGGCTTTCTTGAGAATCCCGTGCAAGGCCTCAGGATCCTAGTTTGGGAAACAAAAGAGTGGAATCTGGAGAATCCTCAGCCCCTCCAAACAGCATAAATAAAATAGGCATGCTAAGGCTGGCCTGGACAAGAAGGGCTTTCAATGATTTCTCTAAAAACTCACCAAGGGACTTGGACAGATAGTCTTAGAGACAAGAGGCAGTGGCGGAACTGATGGGGGGCAGGTGGGTCAAACATCCCCCCAGTGGCCCTTAGGTGTATGTGTGGTGTCTTTTCATCCATATTATGCAACTGATAAAAGGAGGTCTATGTCATGGGTTTCCATCCAGGGTTGGAACATGAAGTGCCCCACACTTGTTCCAAAGCAGTGGCTCCTATCCTGTGGGTCTGAGTGTCTCCCCAATCTGGGTGTTGCAACCTGGCATACAGGGTCATGTGGCCCTGTGATCTCATGTGCCATGTTGCAACACCACTCACTTATGACAGAAGGGTGGCTGGGCCAAACCTGAAAAGTACTACAACTATGTGCGCCAGATCGCAACACCTGGAGTGAGTGTAGGGTGGGCTCGCTCTTCAGCCCACTACCAATGACCCATTCACCTTCCTGCCCGTTGTAAAACCTGGTTCCGCCACTGATGAGAGATATGGACAGTATGAAGAAAACACACTCTTGACACTGGAGTACTGGATTTTAGCACACCAGAAATTTAGCTTTTGGCCACTAGGTGGAGATAATTACTCTTGGTAAGAAACAGTTCAGTCCTTCAGACAGGTCATTTCCTTAGACTTGCAAGAACTTATCTGGGCAAAGAAAAGCTACTTTTATTTTCTGACAGATTGGAAAAGGTCTATGCTTGTAGTGCCAAGATATGAAGTTAACTCTGTTGCAGTAACAGATACATTTTGAGTAATGTGACTTTTGTTTCAGAGTCCTTCCTGTCTACGCTACATTGTACAGCAGTAGGCAAAGGCGTTAGTAATAATGTACTCCGAAGCAATCCTCCATCAGCCTACAAACATGGGACACGGGATTTGGCTGATGGATAATAATCCTATAGTCTGTGGAAATTTATACCCACCTGGCTTCAAATATTACTGGCAGATTGAAAAAAAATTAATTGAATAAACCTGTGCACGTGTACAGCCTGGCTAAATTTGCTATGGTCAACATGGCAGTATCATTCTAATTGATTTACAAAAGAATCTTTTGTTTTGGTAGAAACTGCTTTTTCATTTGAAGTTTTTGATTATATTTATTATTGATTGAGCCTTCACCATGTGTTTGTAGCTGGGGAGCTTCATTTTAGGGATGTGAAAACTTCAACTGGACAAGTATTGATGCTTATAAAAAAAAAACAATTTTTTGACATTTTCCCTATAAGCATTTTTTGACATCTCCCCTATCTCCAGATGCCATTATCCACCAACCAGACTCTTCTCTCTTCAGTGGCATCCATGCTCTCTTCCCTCAGTTTGATTCTTTTTTGTCTTCCAGTCTGACCTTCCAAACTGATCTTCTGTCCACCCCCATTATAATCTATTCTCTGGCTGATAGCCGCACCTAGAAACCAGTGACTCCCAGTCTTTATCCCTACATTTCTTTTTTTTTCTTTCACAAGCAGACCACTCTCCATTGGGACCCTGGGGGGAGAACTGTGCTCTGCTAGCAACGTCTTCAAATCTCGGAGTTGGCCAAGGCTTCTAGCATGAAGTGCCTCCAGAATGCACTGTGTACCAATGCCATCAGATCTAAAATGGACAGCCAGCTCAGCAGGCAACCCTAGGCCTATGAAGATGTCACCGTGGGTCTATATGAGGTGAAGGGAAAAGTATATGATGGGAGGGAAAGGATAGAGGATACTTACAGAAACTGATATGACCTTGGAAATATTTGGATTTCATCTGAAATCTGGGCAGTGGTACACACTGCTTTTTGTATTTTTCTGAACTACTTTTTTTAAAAACAAAACCAGTGTCTCTTGGTGGTTTTCCTGTTAGTTGTTGCCTCTAAAACAGATTTTTTAACTCAACATTCACCAAGGAGGAAAGATTCTTCTGCTCCACTGACCACATCAAAGGGCCAAGTAAACATATACAGCTATCAGACATTTTAATTGTAAAAACAGCAGCAAAACTTGCTCTCTCTAATTAGTGGCATGTGCACTCGTTCCAGAGCTCATAGTTCTCTACAGAATGAGTTCATTGTGGTAAGTACCCAGCAGCGACGTGTGGGTGTTTAGGCCCACAACTGCACTGAGAATGACATTGTGTATACTGGAAGAATCAGGGAACACACGCCAACAGTGAAAAGCTGTCACAGAAAGAGCTTTTCCCCTGAGTGTTTATTGACTATAACATTCAGTTTTGATTTGAAAAATAACTTCAGTGGTTTGACTTTTCATTTTTTAGGGATACTCATCTTCTTTGGAAATATTTGACAACACTTTTCAATGAAAAAACATTATACACCCACCTGGATATGTATACTTGGAATAAATTGTCATTGTCCCCACCACCTGAATTTAGAACTCACTTTCTCTAGTTTGATTTATAGCTAGCCTGGAATGCCATTCTTTATAATAAGAAATGTCATTTTACTGCACCACCTCTGAGATGTCTCATTGATAAGAGATATTTCATTCATCTGTTTACACAGAAATATAGCAATGCATTAGATCAGATCAGATCTATCTGCACCAGTGTCCTACTCCTATAGTAGCCATGACGGAATGCTTCTGAAGAAGGTGCAAGAAACCTAGCAATGGGAAAATACAGACTAATCTGCCACAGGGGAAGCTTTTTCTAACCTCTGCTAACGGGCAGTGGACTTCTCTTCAGGGCACAGTCCATGGCTGAGACATTGCCTCCACTGAAGTCAGTGGTAAAACTCCCAGACTTCATGGGGCCATGACTTCATCCCATCTCTTAATACAATATGTGTTTGTAAGCAGGGCTGCACAGAGGTTTTTGGGGGCCCAGGGCAAAATTGGACACTGAGGCTCCCCCACCCTTCCAAAAAATTACCAATGCAGGGGGATGGGAGAGGGGGTGGAGAACGAGTCCATACCATACTCACCCTATGGCTGCGGCTCCTGTCCTGTGGGGCTGGCCCCAGCTACCTGCTTCAGGTGTTGTGACCTGGCACACAAGGTCACAGAACCACTCAGGTTTAGCCTGGCTGCCCCTCTGAGATGCTGCACACCAATTTGCAGCACCACTTGGTTTGGAGACCCTCTCAGCTGGGAGGCTGCGGGGGGAATTGCCCCTTTTGCACCTCAATCCTCCTAGTGCTCCTGTTTGTAAGGATATAGCATAATGGGCCCTGATCCTGTTTGGAGCCACTGGGTGCTATTGCAGTTTAAATATTATATTAAATCATTATACAAAATTATTCAATTTAATATAACTGGATGTGATCATTATCCATATAAATGCCTAGTTCTTGTTTGCATCTGACAAATTCTCAGCTTCAGTGATATCGCGTGGCAGTGAGTTCCACGGGTTAATTATGTGCCTTGTGAAAAAGTATTTTATCAGTTTAAAATATATTTTTTTCAGTTTCACTGAATGTCTCCTCAATCTTGTATTCTGAAAGAGAGTAAATGGAAGCACCTGACCTATCTTCTCTATACTATGTATTATTCCCTAGGCCTGTTTCATGTTCCCTCTTACTCATCTTCTTGCTAAACAGTTTCAATCTTTTTGGTCTCTCTTCATAGCAAAGTCTTTCCATTCATATAGGGCTAGCTCCTGTCCCACTGAATCCAAAGACAGAACTCCATTGATTTAAGTGGGAACATGATCAGGCCTCTAAATAATTTTTTGAATCAGTCTCTGAACGTTTTCTATTTTTGCTTAGCTTTAGCATTGATTCGGACATGATTCCAGTGAAAGAATTAAATGATGATTTACTACTTTACAAATCATGCCTTGGGCTTTAAAGACAACAATCTTTTGAAGTTTCAATTTATCTGAAAATACTTTAGTGGAAGAATTGAATTCATGTTAAAATGGTCAATTGAAATCATTAGTAGTTTTGTCGGGGTAAGAATAACAGGATTGGCCTCTACATTAGGAACATAGGAATTGCCATATTGCATCTGACCAGCATCGAGTTCCATATCCTGCCTCTGACAGTGGATATTATTAGCTGCTCCAGAGAAAAGTGTAAGAACTCTGCAGAAGGCAGATGTGGGATAATTTGCCCCCCTCCAGTAGGTTTCATCCTGATCTCCAGTACTTAGAGATTGGCTTAAACCTTGAAGGATAAAGTATTCTTTCCAAAAGTTGTTGTTATAGCTTTGGATATTCTTGATATTGATATAAAAGTCCAATTCCTTTTAAGTATTGTGTTAAGTTCTTAGCCTCAACAACTTCCTGTGGCAGAGAGTTCCACAGTTTAATCACACATTGTGTGAAAACATGTTTTCTTTTATCACATTTTGGATTTCCTACCTTTTAATTTAATTGAATGCTGTCTTTTTCTTCTTATGAGAGAGGAAGAACACAAGTTCCCAGTCTGACTTCCCTATACCATTAATTACACTGCTCTACAGCCAAAATGCTTCTGAAATAAATGTAGTCCAACTTTACTAACTCTTGGTCACTGAGAATGAAAATGATGCTTAAAATTGTTGATTGGCTCTAGTTTTCAAGATATGCTATTGGGTCAGTATATACAACCCTTGACTTGGGAATGGCGGAGGATAAGTGAGTTATAAAGGGAAGTGATCTCAATTTAAACCAGAAATGACTAAAATACATCTTTGACTGGATCTATGAACAAATCTATGACTGGGTTTGGACAGTACTTGCTTTTTAGGCAAAACAATGAATGATGCAATCTGAAGCTGGTATTGCGTCATACATGATATGAATTGCATCATGTTATTCCTAGAAGTCATGGATGATGCAATCATAATGAAGCTTACATCACTCTGCTGAACAAATTGCCCTATATCAGCTCTAGAAATCATACAGTGTCTGCTCTCTTCTTTGTCAGTGTTTGATTTTGCAAAGGGACACATTTCTGTTTAGCCAAAGTGATCAGAGATGCCTCGTACTTGTGTGAACAGTGCAGATAACTTCTGCTATGTTTGTGGTGAAGTGACTTTTGCATCCCAAAAGCGCAGTATAACCACTATGGTTAAGAAAGCCTATCACCTTTATTTTGGCTGCAAAATTGGAGATCAGGACAAGAGGTAGGCCCCACACATATGCTGCAACACTTGTGCAACAAATCTTCGCCAGTGGTTGAACAGGAAAAGGAAATCTATGCCTTTTGCAGTGCCAATGATTTGGAGAGAGCCAACAGATCATACCAGCAATTGTTTCTTCTGCATGGTGCCTCCAGTTGGGAAAGGTGTGTCAAAGAAGAAAAAGTGGACTGTGCATTATCCAAACATTCCATCAGCTATACTCCCAGTACTTCACGGAGAAGGACTGCCGGTTCCTGATGCACCAGAATCATTCTCACTTGAGTCAGACGAGGAAGAGGAAGAGGATGAAACTTCTGGTCCTGAACCATCAATGTCACAGGACCCACATTTTCTCCCATCCTCCTCCTCTGAACCACACCTCATAACACAAGGTGAACTGAATGACCTTGTCAGGGATTTGGAACTACCCAAGAGTAAGGCAGAGCTGTTGGGCTCCACACTACAGCAGTGGAATCTCCTGGCAGGCTATCAGGGCAAATGGAGCCCACCAATGCTTTCAGACTATTGCTGGACAGTGACAAGAGATACTCCATTTAATGAATACAAGAGACAAGCCAAGAAGCGCCGATTAGACACTGAATAGGACTAAACTGTGTACAGAATAGTTTTTTGCCTTTTGTTTCATAATAAATTTTATTTATATAACCCTTTTGCTGATTTTTAGTGTTACATAAACAGGACAGGTGAAATATTATCATGTAAAGCAACCATAAACACATGAAAAGACCTAGGTTTACAATTTATGATGAAAACTCTGCTATCTACACAATGTACATAGACATAAAATGTAAAAACTTAAATATCTTAGAAACAGTAGCCAATCAGTTGTTTTAATTGTCATATTTGAATTCAGCACATCAAAATACATAATAAATATCACATTTTATCTCTGAAGCAGACGACTTCTCAAAAATTGTAGACCAGTGTTATCTGACATACTTTTATCAGGTCCCCTTTTACTTGTCTCTTTTCTAAGGTAAACAACCAGTCTTTTCAATCTCTCTTTTTATGAGAGCTTTTCGAAGCCCTTGATCATTCTCACCAATCATCTCTGAACCCCTGTTAATTCTGCAGTGTCTTTGCTGAGATGGGGTGATCAGTATAGCACATGTATCCAGATGAGGGGGCATCATTGTTTATTCAAAGGCATTGGGACAGGGTGTACCAGGCATTTGATGCCCCTTAATAGGGGTCTCACCATCTTGGCATGCTTTGCCTGAGGAAGGTATCTTTTCAAGGGAAAAACCCCAGAAAGTTTAGACCTCCAAGAAATGTTTAGAGAGGCCACACAAGATCAGCTGCTGGCAGAGCTAATGAGAATTGGTCTTTGTGGGGCTAGTAGGTCAAGGAACAGGCTGACTTGGCTGAAGGCAATCAGAGTCCAGCAGGCAAAATAAAAAGCTCTGGGTTCAGGTGACCCTGTGATGGTATTACAATACTCTTTGTATTTATTAACCATCCCATTCCTTATACATCTTAAAATCTTCTTACCTTTTTGATCACATTGACCTGAGGTCTTCACTGAGCTGTCCAATGACACTCAGGTCCCATTCTTGAGTTGATGCAATTAATTAGGAAAAGTACAATCTCAAAGCAGCCGCATCTTATTTGTTAGACAAAATGTAATTGTCTATAAAAACAAAAAGTGTGCTAAACACTTTGTCATTAAAAGTAAGTATGTGCTGGGCTGAACATGTTTACATAGCTAGTGCTGGTTAAATAATGAAAAAAAAATCCCAGATGATTTAGTTGGTGGATATTACATTATCATCTAGAGAGGTGGTTGAATGGTGGATCTAATAGTTGTGAATAATTTATCTGATTATTGATGACAAAAGTCAAACCAGTTGCTAATATTATTTGACCAGCTTTATTTTCATCTTGCAGAATGTGCACAAGACAGCTCTGGCAAGAAGACTGAATAATGAAACTTTACTCTTCAATAGTATAAATCAAAGAAAGTCTCTCCTCAAACTGGGTAACTGTTCTGTCCCCCTTAATCAGAGTGATTTCAATGGGATAACTCTTAGACTACAGTACAATGCAATGTGAGCTGAAGTGGTAAAATCTGGCCCTTCGGTATCAATTTATAATATTAATATCTGGTTACAAATATTTTGTCTGCTCGTACATATAAGAGCTCTTACAGCTTGATATCTGTTGAATGTGTACCAGCAGAAAAAGGGGCTAACTTAAAAATAAAAAATTGTTATGAAAGGAAATACCCAGAAATCTAGCAACAAATATTTTATTTTACATTTTCCTCTTTTGCTGTAATATATGCTAAAATATGTAAATATGCTTTTCAAGAAGCATGTTATTAGCATTTTGTAATTGTATAGATGGCTGTGTTAACATTTTCCATGCTCTGTTATTTAATAGAGATGTTTAATATTGTATGTTTACAAGAAATTTGAACATTGAAACAACAAGGAGTCCGGTGGCACCTTAAAGACTAACAGATTTATTTGGGCATAAGCTTTTGTGGGTAAAAAACCCACTTCTTCAGATGCATGGAGTGAAAGTTACAGATGCAGGCATTATATATTGACACATGCAGAGAAGGAAGTTACCTCACAAGTGGAGAACCAGTGTTGACAGGGCCAGTTCGATCAGGGTGGATGTAGTCCCCTCCCAATAATAGATGAGGAGGTGTCAGTTCCAGGAGAGGCAAAGCTGCTTTTGTAATGAGCCAGCCACTCCCAGTCCCTTTTTAAAGTCTGAACTTGGGCTTGAAGAGACTTCAAAGAGAAACAGCAGAACGAAAATTCATTTGCAAATTTAACACCATTAATTTGGGCTTGAATAGGGACTGGGAGTGGCTGGTTTTTTACCCACAAAAGCTTATGCCCAAATAAATATGTTAGTCTTTGAGACACCACTGGACTCCTTGTTGTTTTTGTGGATACAGACAACACGGCTGCCCCCTGATACTTGAACACTGAAAGCAATTCATAATGCAATAATTTTGATAAACTCATGAAAAAGTCTGTGGCATAGGGTTAAAATGCAGGCACTATCGATAGCTTTGATCGTTCAAAGTTACAGCGCTGTGGTATTTTATTTATGATATTGTTCTCATTGCACTAAAGCATCAGACAGCCACCAAGGGGGTAATGTAACTAGGTATTGTCTTGTAGGATTAAGCAAGAATTTATGGCACAGCAGTTTCTAGAGACAATGTTGTGGCAGCAGTCACAACCACATGATTGTTTTTCCAGATATAATGGCGGTATAGTTATGATTCTGAAGCTTTCTACTCAGTGACAGAAATAAAGCTTTTGTCATACAGAAGAAATGTCTCTGCGTGACCTAGACATTGAATGGGAATGCTCAAGACTGAAGAGGCAACAACAAAATCAGAACCATTCTGCGAGACAACAGAGGTATTTGCTATGTAACATGATGAGTATTTAAGTGTGATAGAAGGCAATGGATTTCAATTACAGTACACTGGCACCAACAACCAGATGCAACAGTCAGTGAAAAGAGGATTTTAGTGCTATGGTACTTAGCAAGGAAATCAAAAGTAGTGATTGTTTTACAGAAATGCAACTTACAAGTCACAAAACAATGCAGGTATACTGATCCCAATGCTATAGTCCTTCAACAGTCTGATCAGGCCTTTGTATTTAGTTAGGGCTAGAGCACTGTTTCTTAAATGTTGGATCCCAGGAAGGTTCTGGATAGATAGCAGGACCCTAGGACAGTGGTTCTCAAAGCTGGTCCGCCGCTTGTTCAGGGAAAGCCCCTGGCAGTTTGGGCCCGTTTGTTTACTTGCCACATCTGCAGGTTCAGCCGATTGCAGCTCCCACTGGCCACGGTTCGCTGTCCCAGGCCAATTGGGGGCTGCGGGAAGGGTGGCCAGCACATCCCTCGGTCCACGCCATTTCTCACAGCCCCCATTGGCCTGGAGCGGTGAACCGCAGCCAGTGGGAGCCACAGTCAGCCAAATCTGCGGATGTGGCAGATAAAAAACCAGCCCGGACCACCAGGGGCTTTCCCTACACAAGCAGCAGATTGGCTTTGAGAAGCACTGCCCTAGGCAAACATAGTGAACCTGCCCTGCACTCACCCTGTTGTTGTAGTAGTAGTACCACCTGTCCCACAAGGCTGGGCCCAGTTTCCTGTTCCAGATGTTGCAGCCTGGTACATGGGGCCTCAGTGCCACTGAGGTTTGGCCTGTGCAGGGATGTGATGTTCCTACAGTGACAGAAAACCCTCCTTTTGTCAGTATAGGGTTCATCTACACTATGGGAGTATGGGCCATGGGCAGCCTGCCTGCATTGGTCAGCTACTTAGTTACAGTCAGGAGATAAATAGTGGGGTCACAGTCAAGCCAACTCAGGATACCAGGAAATGGGGGAGGAGGTGTCAAGCACCAAGTTATAGACAGCAAGCAAATAGAGTTGGGGACAAACTAGGGTCAGAAGCCACAGTCTAGGGTCTACAACAAAGCAGGCAGGTAACCTGCACTGTCACTCAGACAGCTCCCTACATTGGCTTCCTGGTTTAGATACCAGCATAAGCCAATCAGTCAAGGAGTCATGTCACAGGACATCTCTCTTGCTACCCAGTAACCCTCACTGCCTGGCCAGTTCAGAAGGTTTCAGAGTCACAAACACACACTAGGCTGTGTATCTTTCACCAAGGTGTGCATTTATTCCCCTCTTACATAGCAATGTCATGTACTGCAGTTTTCCCTCCAACCTTCACTTCCCAGCCCAGGCTCACCCTCTGAACTTCCTCCTCAGCTATCCTTTGCTTCCTGTTTCCTCCCCTTATATTCTCCCCAATTACCTTGTTACCCAATGATTGTTACCTGGGTGCTCACAATCCCCCATCAGGAAGTGTGTAATTGCCCTCGGCTGGGACTGCAGCCTTCTCCAGGCTGTAGCAATGTCAGTGATCAAGGTGCTGCTGGTAGCACCGTGTCACAGGCTGCCATTCAGGCCCTGCTGGGCAGTACATCCTGCAGAGCCTAGCTAGGTCCCCCAGCAGAAACCCAACCTAAGCATCCAATGGTGATACAGAGCACATCAGCAAACCAGAATCTTCCAGGTTCTAGTCCCAGATGTTCTTACATCAGGGCCATGTTATAAAGCACCAGATTCTGCCACTCTTAATTATGCAACAGGTAATCAGTGGGGCTCCTTGCAGAGTAAGTTATTAGTCAGAGCATGTCTAGACTACAGAGGTTATACCAGCATAGGTAAATCACATAATCAATCTGATTTACCTGTGCTGGTATAACCTCTGTAGTCTAGACATGCTCTGACTAATAACTTACTCTGCAAGGAGCCCCACTGATTACCTGTTGCATAATTAAGAGTGGCAGAATCTGGTGCTTTATAACGTGAGCAAGCCATTTAAACATTCTGTAACTCGGTTTACCTGTATGTATAATAATAATTGTTACTATTCATCTCTTAGGTGCTTGGAGTCTTAACTAGCTAATGTCTGTAAAGCAATCTCAGACACCTGAAGAAAAGGTTTTGGGCTTAGAGCCTGATTTGTTGTGTCACTTCGTTTCAAAAATAGCCTCTGATTTAGATACCCTCATTTTTGGGGTACCCAAATTGAGCTCCCATGGTCTTGATTTTCAGAGGTGCTGAGCACTTGTCACACCAATTGTCCTCCATTTGTTTTCTCATATTATAAAACTTTTTGTGCCAGGAATCAAGTCTTCAATATGTTTTTTTTTTCAATAGCATCTAGGACAGTGGGACCCTGATCCTGACTGGAGCCTTTAGGAACTACCAGGATTTAAAAATGATTTTTTTCCATGTAAGACAAGCCCTAATTTGATCACTAAGTCTAACCAAATGAGCAGTATATGATAAGAAGCAATCCAGTTCTTTGGGGTGTAGATTTATGAAGCTAAGAAAAAAACAAACAAACTACCTTTGAGGTTGAAAGAGCTATATGCCCCTCTCCTAGATGTTTAACATAACAAATAAAGATGCCATTAATGTGATTTGCACTACCACAGGCTGGTTTTACACCCTACAATACTTTATAATAGAGTAAATAACCCACACCACTAACGCTAAAGGACAGTATTGCGCATGCCCATTCCTGTGAATACTGCACTGACTATGCAAATACGACTGTCTTGCTGTAAACCCTACATGTGTTTTCGCTGCTTCTCTGGGAAAAGGCATTTTGTCAGCATCACTCAGCATTTATGCCATTTTGTATCAAGGAAGCACTGATCATGCAACTCCCTGGATGCAGCACACAGCAAGTGTACAGGGTAGTAAGTTAGCTGGGATTTCTTTCCTCTGGGTAATTACTGTATGTGATGTAAAATTCATAACATTCCTTGACTGAATCTCAGGGCCATGGAAAGGTCAGCTGGGGCTCTAGACAGCTCAGAGTAAGAGACATTTGCAGATTTAATGCACTAGGTTGATTTGCACATCAGCAGTACAGAATATGTGCGTTGGATGTGCTGGAAAGGGGTCTCTTTGCTTGAATATGACCAGCTGCAAATGTTCCAGTGTGCTTTATTCTTTCTGAGGTCCTTCCCTTTAGTACAAGGTCAGTTTCAAGGGTCAACTTCTGGTCCCACTTCTGCAAGCAATTACTACTAAGCACAGTGTTTACAATCAGGTTGAAATGTCTGTGGTGCAGAGACTGTCATTTGCTGTATTTGTGCAGAACCCAGTGGAGCGAGGCCCCAGCCTCATTGACCCTTGGCAGCCATGTGTAGAGACCAGGCATTTCATGTGATAGTAATGTGTCTGGCAGCCTTGTCACACATTCCCACGTCTCACCTGGATTCTCACACACCTAGTTGAGCTTCTGGGAGCCAGTAGGCGTTTGTCTGCAGTTCTGCCCATTGACCACCATGGTGCCCACTCAACAGGCAGCCAGGTGCCCTTGTTCTGCTCCTACTCTGGATCCCAGCCACAAAAGAGTAGCTGGGAAGAGAAACTGATAGCAGTAGCAACTGCAAAGCACAAGGCGAGGCCCATGACTCCCTCATCCTCAAGAATCAGCTGTAGCATGCTCCCTCCAGCAGCCACATATATCCCAATACCCACCTGTTTCACTATACACCCCAGTAACCCCAGGCAACAAGCAAACATGCACCATCCAGCCACCCCAGCACCAACTCATCCAGCACCTCTTCAGATTCTTCCAACCCGACTTCCCCACTACTACTCCCTAGGCAGCCAGATAGAGCCCAGATCAGTCAGCCATCACCCAGCTATCCTCTGGCAACTTTTAGCGTTCACCCATCCCTAGCACCCCCAGTGACAGCTTCCATGTTTTGTGCAGCTCCATGTTCTACCCCAGCCAATGCTTGAGACAGGATGTGTCAAAGTTTATGTTTTATATACAAATATTTGCAAATATGCAAATTATTTCATTTTGATAATTTAATAAAATGTCATGCATGGTACTGCACACAACTTATACTATGCCCATCACCCAGGTATCTGAGCACCTGATTTTAATGGGATTCAAGTGAATGAAATTACTCAAAAGCACTGGATTAAAACAGGAGATGATTTTATCTGATGTAGCTATGGAGTTATACTTTTTAAACTACATCAGTATTTGGCCCATGCTCTGTATTGCTTATGGTACTAATTTAGAGTAAGTTGCTGTGAGCCAAGATGGTGGAAGTTGCTTAGGTTAGATGGGAAACTGTTGCCACCTGATCTGCTCAGTGTGGTGGATATTTTTCATGTGGACAGTATCTAATGCTTTAAAGGGACACTGCATTGTCAAATTAGGCCCCAAATTTCACTTTTGTAAAACTAAGATTTTATAGCACTTAGGCTCAATAGAAATGTGTACAGTTTTTAATTCTAGTAATTTTTTAAAATCAAATAAACATTCATCTAAACTGTTTTTAGTGGAGGAAGCCCTCAGTATGAGCAGCACTGATGGAGCGTGACTAGGACTTCTTCTGAACAAGTAGCTTCTCTTCATCGTGGGTTTTAATATTAGGATTTAAGTAATAATCTTTAAAACAAATATTTTGAAAGGTGGATACTAAGGGTTGAGTCTGTATAAATGCAATTAATAAGACTCTGAATTAGTCTCTTTAAAAGTAACAAAAAAGTTAGCTTTGAATTTAAAAAAGGGAAGTGAATGGCACCTACCCAGCCCCAGAGTAAAGACTCTTGTGTAATTATGGAGATGGAAGACTAGAAGCAGGTTAGTCAGGGTGGAGGTTACCCAGTTTCCTACAGAGAGTGCCAAATATACAGTTAGCTTGCCTTGTGGCTGGGCAGTATGAGTCAGTGCCTGGTATAGCAGACCTCAGAGCCCAACGTCTTCAGACCAGAGTTAAACCAGTGGAGCAGAGTTATTTACAGTCAGCGTACAGGAACATGGAAGAACAGGTCCACCTTAGAACTGGCTGCCCTGAACCTCCATTTGAGAAAACTGGTCTTGTGATGGGATAGGACCAATGTGAAATAGAGAGGAAATTCCCACCAATGCAATAACCAGTTCACTGAAAACAGTGGGATCCTTAATGGAACACAAGACTCCATCAGCTTCAGCATTGACTTCATGCTCCTTGCATGCTCACCCAATACTCTGCATCTATGTAAAGGGGTATCAGAATCTTGCCCTCAGTTGTTATCAGAGGGAGTTTGCTTGTATATGACCTGGTAAAAATTGAGTCAGGATCTTGGGATTTGGCCTACAGGCAGCTTCAGTTAACACAGTGACAGAAGTCATAACTAATGAGATTGTCATGAAGTTTCCTGAGAGTGAATAATAATTTCTCTGCTTTCCTGACAGTCATGTCATAATGTAGTCTTGTGATCTTCATACTTCCCAGCTGTAGATCAAAAAACCTCACAGCTTCTGGGTACACATAAATACCAGTCAGTTCACAAGAGAGTGAAAGGTTTGGGAATAATGTGGCATGCCTGCCTCTGTCAGCACTCATGCATGTTTTATAGATAGAAGTAGTTGCCCATCAGTAGG
Organism: Gopherus flavomarginatus; assembly: GCF_025201925.1. NCBI lineage: Eukaryota > Metazoa > Chordata > Testudines > Testudinidae > Gopherus > Gopherus flavomarginatus. The sequence goes on along the minus strand of NC_066624.1, from coordinate 71,985,585 downwards.
GATTGTGACTTTAGAAAGCAGACATAGGCCCAGACTCTCTGCTGCTGTGGGAGCAGCAGTGGGAGCCATCAGGGAGCAGGTTACATGTCTCATTCTCTTCTTGTCCCACTCCTCCCTGCTGCTCAGCTTAGAGCAGCCTAGGCTTTGCTTTAACCTACAACAGCTGGCTATGGTCCCCAATGGACCACTCCTCAGTCCAGGATTGTCTGTGTGCTGCCCATCCCTGACATACTCCTGTGCCATTGACTGTGCAGTGGGTGGCATAGGAGATCTTAAGCAAACACTTGTCTCTTACCACTAAATTATTTGCTTTGAGATACACGAAGACAATGATTACTTCTTGGTGCAACTTGGTCTGTTCCGTCATTAATGTGGAACTTGATATTATCTGATAACTGGCCTGGTACTTTATAGAACATTGTGTTCTGGCTGCCATCTCAGCCTCAAACAGTGGCCAAAGCTCTAGTTAGGACACAGTGCAAATGCAAACATCTACTTCAGATCTAGAGAAGTATGAACTCTCTGCAGTGTTACCAACCCTTGCAATTTTATCCTGAGTCGTGTAATAGTTGTTTGTCCTAAAGCCCCAGGTCCTGAAGTCCTGTGATTCTGTGAGAGTCTCTGCTTTCATTTAAAAAATTCCTAGCCCTCGTGGTTGCAGACAAGATATTGAAAATACATCTCAAGTGTGACCTAAAGGCTCAGAAACCAGGAAGAAAATTTGTATATACAAAAACATTATGATTTTAAAGCCAGTTTTATGATTTTTGAAAGCTTGGGTTGGCAACATAATTGCTATAGTTGTTATGTTCTATGTATGGTCTAACTTTTTAAAAAAATTAGCATTGTAACAACCTATTTAATATCATTACATGATAACAGCCAGGCAAGTGTAGACAGGCACATGTATGGAATTACAACATGAACACAGTCAAGTATGGAATTCAGATATGACCCTGAGAACTCTGCTTTCCCCTTTCTTCCAGAAAATATGCATATAGTTTCTTCACTCTTTCAGTTAATGAGGCAAGACTCACCTCTTCACTAAGCCTCCCTCCAATATAACCACCAGGGTCAGCCTTCAAAGGGGCTGGTGAGAGATAAGAAAGGAAGGAGAAAAAAAGAGAAGAATTAAAAAAAGGCAGTGTTAAATAGAAAGAAGGATACAAAAGAAACTGAAATGGTGAGAGATCAGAGATAAGATTATCAGGATTTTCTGAATGCTAAGTAAATGGATATGAATGATGCCAAAGTACAATGATAATAAGGTCTTAAAAGTATGAAAGATATGACAGACAGCAGACAGGCTGTCTGTTGTCTGAAAACAACATTGCCATTAGGTCACATTCAGAGTTTTCCTCACAAGCATAAAGACAAGAAGCTTAATGGGTCTGATTCTCCTTTCCTTTACACCACTTTATTAATAGTAATTATTATTAGTATTATAACAATGGCATCTCTACTGGCCCCACTCAGGATTGGGGCCCCATTGTGTGAGGTGCTGTACATGAAGATAAATAATACATTTGGTGTTCCTATTACTTGCTTTCTGGTTTTTGTGTCTTTAGGAATCACATTATTAGGCATTTCTCCACAACCACAAGGAGCAGAAACTTACTTTTTAAAAAAGAAAAAGAAAGGTGAGAGTCTCGTGTGATCACATGATTCCAGTAATTGGAGATTTACTGAAAACACTAAATATCACAAACTCACAAAAAAAATTGTGAGTTGACAATGCTGGTTGCAGTTCATCAAGTAGGCCTGATAATGACAATATAAGGACAGTGGCATAGGTTGGTTTCCAGCTCACTGGAGATACTTTTGCAAATGCTCTTCCAATAACTTCTTCGTTCCTGGCAGGAAAACAAAATGTGTCATATCATGGTGTAGTACTGTGGAGCCTTGTAGAACTCTTTGGGAATAAACCAATGGAATACAATGTAACCCCCTGCACTAGAGAGTGTCCATATAGTGCTGTGGTATTCTAGTCCCTTTTGGATATTTGGTAGTGCGCTGTGTGTATCATATGAGCTAAGATCAAGTGAACTCTGCTGCAAGAGCTGGAGTGACTCTTGTTCTTTTTCTCTCATGAAATGTACACTTCTGCTAAGTATGCATGTGAGTGCTGGCAGAAAAAAACAGTAACCTACCTTGACCACCCCACCCCACAGCAGCTGAGGAGAGGAGAAAGGGACCCATTGCCCTGTGGGGCTTCCCAAGCTTGCAATGGGGGGTTCCTTTAGTCCAGGCCTCTTAGGAGGCAATTCAGCATTTGCCTGTAGATCCCACTGACAAAGGACATTCCCTCCATTGGTCTCACTGAGGGGCAGCTCTCTGTTGTCCTCCTATCATCCAGCTTTAGTGGTTGGCTCATGTCTCCTGCTTGCAGGTTCACTCTCCTGGCCTTCCCTCTGCAGACAGCCTCCAGACCATAGGTGCCAAGATTTGTGCGGCTCCCTGAGATATTTTAGGCAAATTTAATTAACTGATTTGCATATTTGCAAATAACTTGTCTATGACCATAGACTCTGATTTGTGTTCAATATGTCCGTTTCTGAGCAGTGGCACAAAACTTGGTACCTTTTAGGCTGAGGTAGGTAGGAGAGCAAGATACAGGATGCTCAGCAGGCTCAGCCCAGTCTGCTCTTTGCCTGATTCTCTTACCCTCATGACAACACTTCCTTTTCCTGGTAACATAGTGCCCTCTATTGACTTGAAGCTGAGCTGGGTCTGTGGCCCTCGCAGAATTTCATGTGACCCAGTCCTTTCCACCCAGCAGCTCATTTGAGGAAAGAGGACGTACCCATCCAATGATGAACCAACAGCTTCATTGCAATATTTAAGATTTGAATTTGAAAGAAACTGAGGGAGAGGGAACTAGAACTTGGGTGGTGTTTAATGTAATTTGATGTTAAAAGTGTTGATAATGGCACATTATGATTGAAAATGTAATAAAAATAAACTCAGGAAAGGTTATGATTTCCAGTGGCAACTGTAACTCCCTCCTGGCATGCATGCAGCAATTTGTACTATAGTACATGCTATTAAACTTCCTAGAGAGTTTACCTTTGGACTGAGAATAACTGCATGCACACAGCTAAAGACACACAATCAGACTGAGGGCAAAGTTCTGAAAAGCTGTAAGGGCCTGAAAATTAAAAGTTGAAATGAAAGGGCCTCCCCTCCTCAACCATAACTTTAGCATCACTACCTGACTGCTTTGTCCGCAGAAGCTGCAACTGTTCTCTATTTTAATCAGATTTTGATTTGAAGCCCATGGTAGTTATTTAATTGATTTAAAGAAAGTTTTGGTTCAAAATATCACTGCATTTTGGCTCTTGTGTACTTGGAGCAGTCTTTGTTTTAAGAGTCTGTGTACATGCATGGGTGTTTGTGTACAACGCTGCTGAAAATACTAATTCAGTACAGCAGTTCTACCTTTGTATTCATCCAAGCAGGAAGTCAGTCTGTTAACAATCACTCTATCTTTCCAACACCATCCCCCTGCCAGCCAAGAGGAGGAGTTTACTCATTACATACCAGTCACTGGCAGATCCCATCTTTTATTTAGGCTTTCTGAAGGCTGACAAAAGCATTTTGTTTCAACAGGAGCTCAGATCTTTATCAGCTTTTATTTGTTCACTTGGTAGAAATCTGAGAGGGAAAAGGTTCAGCCTGTACCTTGGATTGATACACGGTGGAAGACCGAAGGACTAAAACTTCAAAAGGAATTGGGTGTGCTGCAGGAACATGACGGAGGAATAAAACGCCAGCTGTGCTGATAAGTAAAGCCTCTGTGTACTTTACGTGTGTGTTTGTGGAAACCTGGCTAGAGAACACACACAAACTAGGACAGCTACGTCCCACCTTCCTAGAGGATCTGATCCAGAGACCTGAACAAGGGTAGGAAAGCAGGTTCTTTTCCTCCTCCCCTCTTTACAAGAAAAACAGGCTGTCAGAGTGATTGTTCATCTATTTATAAAGTGTTACATCAGCTAGCCAGGAAATTCTGTCTCCTCACCTCTTGTAGCCTTGTTTTCAAAAGTTACAGCCTGAACTGCTTTTCACCAGGGTTTATCTGCTTAAATTTACAGAGAGACAAGATACTCTGCTATGAGTTAAGTAGGTGGTGAGAAGCTGGGACAATAATAAAATGAGAATTAATTGATTTGTGCCAGCTGAGTTTGTGTCTACACTACAGAAGCAAAATGTTTTAGGTGAGGGGAGAGGAGATGAATGTTGTTGACACTTCTAGAAAGAAAATAACTTGAAATGCACTGTTTTGCTGAATATTGATTGAAAAATACTTAATATTTGTTAAAGGCAGAAAGAGTAAAGAGATTGAATTCTATCTGGATGGGGTATTAAATACTTAGCTGAGAGATTTGAGATTCTTTTATTTAAAAGACTTCCTGAGCTTTTTCATTTTTTAAGGTCTGTTAATAACACATTCTGGGAACCAGCTTCTGGCTAACGGTATGATTATTGTGACTAGTGTAGAAATGAAGGAGATGGCACTGACTTTCCATAGTTGTTTTAATTCCTATGGAAGCCCTGGGATTTCCCTCGCATTACAGGCACCACCCAAGGCAGAGTGCAGAAGCAGAACTGCAATATGGCCTGATCCTGTTCCCATATCATCAACAAAATTACCATTGGTTTCAGTTGGAGGAGAATTGGGCCTCCTTTTGTAGCCTGCCTCTCTTCCCACCCCCATGTGTGGTCTCCCTACTTGATAGCCCTGCATCCATGGATGGCTTTTCTCATCTTGTTAGCAATCTGCTCACTCAGTTTCCATTCAGTGGATGTCAATTGTATGAGTTCCTGATTCACATCCTCAGGGATGTAAATCCACTGCAGGTGCCTCTGTGTTCTTGGGGGGGGGGCACAAGTCCAAGGGACCTCACCAGAGCTGTTGCCCTCACAAGGGAAGAGTCAACAGCTTCAAGAGATGTCCTGTAAGGCGGTGGTGGAGGAGAAGCAGATAAGAGGGGGGCACCCTTGGGGAAAGCTGCCAAATTGCCATCTTCACTGCAGGAAGCCCCCTCCACCCTTGTCTGGGCATGTGGAACAGTGACTGGCAGCATCTTCAAAGTTCCACCCATCTGTCAGCTTGCTGCTTCTCCTGTTCTCCTCCAATGTGGGTTAGGGGCCTTCGGAGCAGCTATGGGGAGGGGAAGAATGTTCTGCTCACTCCCTTCATCAATTAAACTGTGTCCTAATTTTCTCTAGTGTTATCTGTTTCTTTAAACATTTTCCATATTTACTGTCCAAAGCTATAATCTGTAGTTCTTTAGTAACAGAAAGCATTTCATGTTGCTTGCTTGTCTTTAGCATACCAAGGTTTTCTCTGGATACCATCACTTTCCATGTTTCCTTCCCAGCTAAACTTCTCACTGGGCCTACCCCAACACTCACATTGTCTCAGGATGTGACTCCTCATGAAAGCATCCAATCAATAACCCGTGACTCAGTTTACCCAGCAGGCCAGACTCCCTCCCAAATAGGCCTCTGACTCCTAATGGCCAGAAGAGATTCTTGCTATAATGTGTCCCTTTCAGACACTACATTGTGTTGAGAGGTGTAGCATGCTGCAGGTTATTTTAGTTACAGAGCTGTTAAAGCATGAAGCAGATTGCTGAGAGTCTACTTATATATATACTTTACTTTTTGTAACCATTACATCCTGCAAGAGAGCTCATAAAACTTCAGTGGCACTACGTTTTGGGTATGCATTTGCATGTGATTGGGGCCTGTATTAAAATGATGCTTTGTAGGTGGTGTATCAGTAGCTGGTTTTATACCTAAACCTAAAAAACAATATGCCAGCGCTTGGTGATGTCAGAACAATTTGTCATGTTCTCAGTTAACTTTGTGGAGAATAAGAGTAGGCGACCTCCGAAACTGAGCTGGCAGCCAGCAAGGGTCAGGTCCATGGGCTGAAGAAATGCCTGGGGAAAAGGAAGTTGAAGTGCAGCAACTGAGCTCCTTGCAATCTTTCATCTTGTCTTTGCACAAGCACCAGTTTTTTGGTGGGAGCTCACACTTAATATCCCCATTGCTGGGTCCCCTATCTCTTTCTAATGCGATTGGCTCCACAGTTGGCAGCCGAAGTCTCCGGGACTCCTTCAGAGGGCAAGAGTGGTCAGGCATGGAGGTTGGGTTGTTTTGTTTTGTTTTTTAATTTAGAAATTAAAATAAAAAAATTGTCTTAATTTTTTTTAATGAAAATTAAAAAAAAAACAACTTTTGATTCAGAATGCTTCCGCAGTGCCTCCTGGGAATTGAGTTTGGGTGCATTATTGCCCCAATTCTCTTCTATGGGGCACACTGCCTAACCAGACAACATCTCCCAGGCTGCACTGTGGTCTCCCATCTTGGTGAATCACTCCAGTATCATGGGAGTCCCTAATCGTGGTGCATCATAGGAAGTGTGGTCCAAGTGGCGATCTGACTCAGAGGAGCATGAAGACTCCCATGAGGAACCACAGCAGCATTTCCCAGAGTGAAGTGTGTTGGTTTTCAGCGTGATGTTTTGGTTGAAAACAGAAAATGTCTGTTTTTGAGTGTTTGGTTTTTCAACATAAAGTCAAAATTTTCTGCCATAAGTAGAAACTTTTAATGAAAAACATTGTTTTGTCATGCTCAATTTCCCAGTCAAAAAACCATTTCAATTGAAGTGTTTTGGGTTTTTTTGGACAAGCCCTAGTAAAGAACCATAGAGAAGCTAGTGTTGTAGGGGGATAGAAAGACCCACCGGTGAAACATTCCCTGCCATATTATCCTAATGTAGAACTTCCTTCCACAGGATTTGGAAGCTTGCATAGGCCTTAAGATATCACCCTACAAGACTCTGCTTTGAGTAAGTGGCCCCTTTCGTACACTGCTAGTGTTAGCACCTGTGCAGTCCAGTTGACAAGCCAACAAGTTCATTTTGCACACTCATGACACACACATTTAAATGCAATGTTTTGAGAACCAGGAGAAAGATAAGCCGTGACATTGTACATTATATAAAGTTTCATCCTTGGCTCAATCTGTCACAAGTAATTGTATGCCCTATCATTTCAGCTTCCCTACTTCTACCGTAGATTTCCCTTCTCTTTCATACAGTGCTGCTTTAACAAAAAGGAAAGTTTATGGTGGATAGTAGTAACACGTGAGCTTTTTAGATTGGTCTATGAGAATCTCAAGTTAGGCTTGCCAAATATTAATGTGGATGTGTCTAGCATCTGGCACCGAGAGAGGCTAGAGAGAGGATACTGGATAGATGACCTCGGATCTACTCCAATATGGTCATTCTTATCTTCCTGTGTGCTGAAAAGTTTGCTCTGCCACATTTTTCTCCATAGGGTGGAACTTTATTTTAAAGATATTGTAAAAATATAAATAACCTTCTGACCTTCCTCACTTCCATTTTTTCCTCTACCTTATTCACCATTTCCTTTCCCTCCTGCTCACACTGTTATTTTCATAAACACTGATTGAGATACGCTAACCTACTATCCACTATTTCCATACTAATGTATGTGAGAGGAGAAGAATTTGCTGAACATTGCTGCTAGTTCTTTCCAACGCCCAATATCTCGCAGTAGTTAAGCCCTGACTTTTCACAGGTGCTGAGCTCCCATAGACATCATTGGAGTGATGGGTGCTTAGCATGCTGAAAATCAGAACCATAATGTGGCTAAGGAGTCACCGTCAACCAGGAGCCCCAGTTATAAGCACAGTTGACTTTTAATTGTGTAGTCTTAGGCATCAAGAAAGTGATTTTCAAACTGCAAGTATGGGCCATGAAGTGAATTACACTTGTTAAGGGAGCCCTTAAGATAAAGAGAGAGAATTTGTATTTAGGATCCACAAATAAATAGAGTGATTCTCTATATTTTCTGTATATGTGACCTCATTTTACTTCTTGGGGAATTTTAAAAACAATATATCTTTGTGCAATCAATAGAAACACTGTGGGCATTGAAACAGCTGTGGGAAGGTTGTTTATGAACTATTAAATTATTTTCAGGTAGCTTGGAATATGTAGTATGCTTGGCATACATTGTATGATTACCATAACCAGTCTTGCAAGGGATGATAAGCCAAACAGCCATCACTTCTACTTTTGAAGTATTGCTGGGGGTTTTTTATTTTATTTTTTTCATGTGAAAGGCTTCCTCACTGAGATGAAAAGATTCCCTCTCCCAAAAAACCCCCGGTGACCTAAGGCTTACACTATTACATCATCATTTTGGGAGTGACTTTTGTCTTATATAATCCCATTTTTTTCCATTTTAAACTCAGCTACCAAGATCAGTGCTCTCACCCTGCATTCTAGAAGGCAAGGTGCCATAAACAGACACTATGAAGTTAGCATACGTTACCCCACTATCCCTGAAGAGTGAGAACACTACCTCTGTTAAATCACAGGAATTAAAATTTTTTTTTTGTCTTGGGCTTCACATAAACACCATCTCTCAGAGCTGTGACCAGGAGGAAAATTATTTCATCGTGGTTCTGTATTGTCTTTGAATATGTAGAGAAGCAGTCTGTACCATGGAGGTATATTTCCAAGTGGTGGTAATCTTTGAAGGTCTGATCTGCATATTTATGAGCAGATTGCCCCTCTGATCTGCCTACAACCTCCTCTGCTCAGGTTATGCATGCTGTGACACAACTTTATTGGTGGGACCATGATCAGCCAGCATATGTGTGTTCATTACACAGTTTTTACACTTATTTGGGGAGAAATGATGCTTGACTCTGGCCTGGAACCAGAATCTAACCTAAAATGACAGATCTAACAGATAACCTAACTAGGATATTCAGCAGGTCACACCCTGCCTTCTGCCCAGCAGGTCACACCCTGTGAGCTGCCTTCTGCATAGCACTGTGTAAAATTACCTACTGATGGTATCCCAGTGGAACCACAGCTTGTAAAAATGAACAACTAAATAGGAAAATAGCATAGAAAAGTGAACATTGTGACAGTTCAACAATCTACAGCATCAGTTTAAAAAAATCCTGGAGAAAAGGGATTCTTCTTAAACAGTACAAGTAGAAGATTACTAGCTCACACAAAACAAAAAATTCAAAGATTTGTGGAATTGTGGCACCAGGAGACTGCACTTCAGCATCTATCCAGCCGTTCCCATTTTTCTTCTTTTTTAGATGGCTTATTAGCATATGAGGGTGTTAAAATTGTGAGACCCTGTCTTTTTTTTTGCCTCTCCTTTTCTCCATGAGAGAGTGGTGGTGGCAATGGGATTGTGAGATCACAGGAAGTTAATCTCTCCTCAACTAGTTTACTGTCATCTCATTTGTTGATGTCAAGTGAGGCAGGGGGGCTAGACACAGACAAACAGACTGGCTTTGGCTGTTGTATATTGGGAATAGTAGTAACCTCTATAGAGCAGGATGAAACGCATCTTCCTTTATAACACCATCATTGCTCTTTTTCAGTTGCTTAGAGCTCTCTCAAAACAAATTATTTGGGGGAGAGGGTTAAAATTTTCTCCACTTGGTCTCACTGTGCAGATAGATTTTATTTTTGGTTCCAGCAAACTCTATTCAGCCTTTTTCTTTTCTTTTCTTTTCTTTTTTTTTTTGAGTACAGATAGCTTGTTTAGCCTGATATATACTCAGATGAAAAACACAGCTTATCCCAAACCAAATTTAAACATAGCTTCAGTGCTTAAAATGGAGAGGTCATTAGCATGGCCTACACAAAGTGATGATATATTTCAGCTCCACATGCTCCTGCTACTGCCCCTTCCCCCATTATTTTTTTAACCAGCTGCACAAAAATATTAGCTTATGGAAATAACCACCTGTGTTCACTTACTTTCATATGCACCCACCATCAGACTACTGCATAGGTTTAAATATATAAAAGGTATCTTGCTCAGCTTGATTTTTTTTTTTAGTCTAAGGAAGACATGATTTGCAAATAAATTTCTGAAAATCTACTACCCATTCATTATGTACCCTCTTTGTGACCTCAGAAAATAATACTGCATTTAGCTTTTAATTAAAAATACCAATTAAGTAGAATAAGGAGATTACATAGGACAACTTGATGATGTCAGTCTATTCATGGGCTTCCTCCTAGAGCATAACAAATGCGAGGAATCATAGAAACGTAAGGCTGGAAGGGACCTCGAGAAGTCTAGTCCAGCCCCCTGTGCCATGGCAAGATCAAGTAACCTAAACCATCCCTGATAGGGCCTTTTCCAACTTGTTTTTAAAAGCTTCCCATGATGGGGATTCCACGACCTCCCTTGGAAGCCTAGGCTAGAGCTTAACTGCCCTTATAGTTAGGTTAGATATTATGAAAAACTTTCTAACTCTCCCTTGCTGCAGATTGAACCTAATATTTCTTGTCCGACTTCAGTGGACATGGAGAACAATTGATCACTGTTCTCTTTATAACAGCCCTTAACACATGGAAGACAAGTTAGCAGGTTCCCCTTCAGTCTTCTTTTCTCAAGATTAAACATGCCCTGTTTTTTTTTTTAATGTTTCCTCATAGGTCAGCTGTTCTAAATCTTTTATCATTTTTGTTGGTCTCCCCTGGACTTCTTCCAATTTGTCCACATCATTCCTAAATTGTGGTGCCCAGAATTGTTCACAGTACTCCAGCTGAGGCCTCACTAGTGCTGAATAGAGCGGGACAATTACCTCCTTTGTTTTACATACAACACTCCTGTTAATACACCCCAGAATCACATTAGCCTCTTTTGCAGCGGCTTCAAATTGATGACTCATATTCAGTTTGTGGTCCATTATAACCTCCAGATCCTTTTCAGCAGTCCTACCACCTAGCCAGTTATTCCCCATTTTGTAGTTGTGCATTTGATTTTTCCTTCCTCAGTGAAGAACTTTGCACTTGTCTTTATTGAATTTCATCTTGTTGATTTCAGACCAATTCTCCAAGTTGTCAAGGTCATCTTGAATTTTAAACCTGTCCTCCAAAGAGCTTGGAACCCCTCCCAGTTTGGTGTCATCTTCAGATTTTATAAGGATACTCTGTACTCCATTATCCAAGTCATTGATAAAAATATCAAATAGTACCGGAGCTAGGATCGACTCCTGCGGGATCCCATTAGAAAAACCCTCCCAACCTGACTGCAAACCAATGATAACTACTATTTGGGTATGTCTACACTACGGGATTATTCCAATTTTACATAAACCAGTTTTGTAAAACAGATTGTAATAAGTCCAGTGCACGCGGCCACACTAAGCACGTTAATTCGGCAGTGTGCGTCCATGTACCGAGGCTAGCGTCGATTTCCAGAGTGTTGCACTGTGGGTAGCTATCCCATAGTTCCCGCAGTCTCCCCTGCCCCTTAGAGTTCTGGGTTGAGATCCCAGTGCCTGATGGGGCAAAAAACATTGTTGCGAGTGGTTCTGGATACAGCCTCACCCCTCCCTCTGTGAAAGCAGCTAACAACCGTTTCGCGCCTTTTTTCCTGGGTGAACTGTGCAAACGCCATAGCACAGCAAGCATGGACTCTGTTCAGATCAAGGCCGCAATCGTGGATGTTGTAAACACCTCGCGCATTCTCATGCAGTCTGTGCTGAACCAGGACCTGCAAAGTCAGGCGAGGAGGAGGCGGCTACGGCAGAGCGGTGACGAGAGTGATGAGTACATGGACACAGAATTCTCTAAAACCGTGGGCCCCTGCACTTTGGAGATCCTGATGGTAATGGGACAGGTTCTAGCCATTGAGCGCCGATTTTGGGCCCGGGAAACAAGCACAGACTGGTGGGACAGCATAGTTTTGCAGGTTTGGGACGATTCGCAGTGGCTGTGAAACTTTAGCATGTGTAAGGGCACTTACATGGAACTTTGTGACTTGCTTTCCCCTGCCCTGAAACGCCAAAATACCAAGATGAGAGCAGCCCTCACAGTTGAGAAGCGAGTGGCAATAGCCCTGTGGAAGCTTGCAAAGCCAGACAGCTACCGGTCAGTCGGGAATCAATTTGGAGTGGGAAAATCTACTGTGGGAGCTGCTGTGATGCAAGTAGCTAAAGCAATCATTAAGCTGCTGCTACGAAAGGTAGTGACTCTGGGAAACATGCAGGTCATAGTGGATGGCTTTGCTGCAATGGGATTCCCTACCTGTGGTGGGGCGATAGATGGAACCCGTATCCCTATCTTGGCACCGGAGTACCAGGGCACCCAGTACGTACATTGCAAGGGGTACTTTTCAATGGTGCTGCAAGCACTGGTGGATCACAAGGGACGTTTCACCAACATCCACGTGGGATGGCCAGGGAGGGTTCATGACGCTCGCGTCTTCAGGAACACTACTCTGTTTAAATGGCTCCAGCATGGGAATTACTTCCCAGACCAGAAAATAACAGTGGGGATGTTGAAATGCCTGTAGTTATCCTGGGTGACCCAGCCTACCCCTTGATGCCATGGCTCATGAAGCCATACACAGGCAACCTGGACAGTAGTCAGTCAGGAGCTGTTCAACTACAGGCTGAGCAAGTGCGGAATAGTGGTAGAATGTGCATTTGGCCGTTTAAAGGCGCGCTGGCGCACATTACTGACTCGCTCAGACCTCAGCCAAACCAATGTCCCCATTGTTGTTGCTGCTTGCTGTGTGCTCCACAATCTCTGTGAGAGTAAGGGGGAGACCTTTATGGCATGGTGGGAGGCTGAGGCAAATCAGCTGGCCGCTGATTACGCGCAGCCAGACACCAGGGCGATTAGAAGAGCCCACCACGAAGCGATGCCCATCAGAGAAGCTTTGAAAACGAGTTTCATCGCGGGCCAGGGTACAGTGTGACTGTTGTGTTTGTTTCCCCTTGATGAACCCCCCCTCCCGATTGACTCATTCTCTGTAAGCAACGCACCCTCCCCCTTCAATTACAGCTTGCTTAAGGAAATAAAGTCACTATCGTTTAAAAATCATGTATTCTTTATTAAAAAGTCATTATAAAAAGAGGGAGAGAACTGACAAGGAATCCCGGGTGTGGTTTGGGAGGAGGACAGGAGAGAAGGAAAAGGCCACTAAAAAAATTTCTAAGTAATGACAGCCTTTTGGCTGGGCTGTCCATGGGGGTGGAGTGGGCGGGTGCACAAAGCCTTCCCCCACGCGTTCTTACACGTCTGGGTGAGGAAGGTATGGAATATGGTGAGGGGTGAAGGTGGTTACACAGGGGCTGCAGTGGCACTCTGTGACTCTGCTGCTGTTCTTGAAGCTCCACCATATGCTGCAGCATGTCAGTTTGATCACGCAGCAGCCCCAGTGTTGCATCCCGCCACCACTGATCTTCCTACCGCCACCTCTCATCTCGAGTGTCCCTCCTATCCTCACGTTGGTCCCTCCTGTCCTCACGGTCACAGGCATCTTTCCTGTAATTTGATACCACGTCCTTCCACTCATTCAGATGAGCTCTTTCATTGCGGGTCACTTCCATGATTTCAGAGAACATTTCGTCTCGCGTCTTTTTTCTCCGCCACCATATCTGAGATAGCCTTCGGGATGGAGTAGGGAGGCTTGAAAACTTTGCAGCTGCATGAGGAAGGGAAAAAAGGGAGAAAAGTATTTAAAAAGATACATTTTACAGGACAATGCTTATACTCTTTCACGGTGAACAACACTATTCACCTTACATAGCACGTGATTTCACTACAAGGTCGCATTTTGCATCTTAATATTGAGTGCCTGCGGCTCTGGTGTTAGAGATCTCACAGACGCAGGTCCAGGCAGCAGAATTCAGCTTGCATGCGTCCATGGTAAGCCATTGTCTTTCGACTTCTGCAGCCTTCATATACACAGTGCCCTCTTTTCCCAAATACCAAGCAAATCCCGTTCAGTGCTGCTTGTTTCCTGTTAACGTGCAACAGCAGAAACCACCCCCCCATCCAATTCTCTGAGATGATTGCTTTACCCCTCCCCCCACTGCGTGGCTGGTAGCAGGGAAGATCCCTGCTAGCCAAACGTGAAAAAGCTCAACTCTATTCCCCGCCTCCCTTCTTCCCGCTTGGCTATCTGCAAGGAAGGATTTCTTTTAAGCTACAGGCAAACAGCCCAGTAGGAATAGCCATCTCTGTCCCCTTAATTAAATTTCTGAATTTCAACCAGATTACCATGAACGATATCACTCTCCTGAGGATAACACAGCAAGATAAAGAACGGATATTGCTTGAATGCCAGCAATCACTGGGACCATACACAGCTAGGCTTTGTCATGCAATGATACCAGATTACTTGCTACATGCATGGCGTGGTCAAGTGTCCTACCATGGAGGACGGAATAAGGCTGCTTTGCCCAGAAACCTTCTGCAAAGGCTTTTGGAGTACCTCCAGGAGAGCTTCATGGAGATGTCCCTGGAGGATTTCCGCTCCATCACCAGACATGTTAACAGACTTTTCCAATAACTGTACTGGCCACAAATGCATCCCAAGTCCTCAGGGCAAATTAATTATTAAAAAACACTTGCTTTTAAACCATGGTTTATATTTACAAAGGTACACTCACCAGAGGTTGCTTCCATGGCTTCATTGTCTGGGCTAGTGGCTTGGGAGGGCTGGGAGGGTAATTCCATCAGGGTGAGAAAAAGCTCCTGGCTGTTGGGGAGAACAGAGTGCTGTGTGCTCTCTGCAAGCTCAACCTCATCTTCCCCGTTTGCAGAATCCTCAGCCATGGCTGAGATTACCACCCCCACCTCAGAATCCACGGACAAGGGTGGGGTAGTGGTGGCGGACGCCCCTAGAATTGCATGCAGCTCAACGTAGAAGCAGCATGTTTTCGGCCCTGCCCTGGACCTTCCCTTTACTGTTTTGGTTTTCTGGTAGGCTTGTCTGAGCTCCTTAACTTTCACTCTGCACTGCACTGAGTCCCTGGTGTGGCTTTTCTCCGTCATGGCCTTGGAAATCTTTTCAAATGTTTTTTCATTTCGTCTTTTGGAACGGAGTTCTGTTAGCACAGAATCCTCTCCCCATATAGCGATCAGATCCAGTATCTCCTGGGCGGTCCATGTTGGAGCTCTTTTTCGATTCTCCGGAGACTGCATTGTTACCTGTGCTGATGAGCTCTGCGTGGTCACCTGTGCTGGTGAGCTCTCTACGTTGGGCAAACAGGAAATGAAATTCAAAAGTTCGCAGGGCTTTTCCTGTCTACCTGGCCAGTGCATCCGAGTTCGGATGGCTGTCCAGAGCGATCACAGTGGTGCACTGTGGGATACCGCCCAGAGGCCAATACCGTCGATTTGGGGCCACACTAAACCTAATCCGATATGGTAATACCGATTTCAGCGCTACTCCTCTCGTCGTGGAGGAGTACAGAAACCGGTTTAAAGAGCCCTTTATATCGATATAAAGGGCCTCGTTGTGTGGACGGGTGCAGCGTTAAATCGGTTTAACGCTGCTAAAATCAGTATAAATGCGTAGTGTAGACCAGGCCTTTGAGTATCAGAGGGGTAGCCATGTTAAAGCAGCAAAGAGTTCTGTGGCATCTTATAGACTAACAAATGTATTGGAGCATGAGCTTTCATGGGTGAAAACCCACTTCATCGGATGTATGTAGTGGAAATTTCCAGAGGCAGGTATAAATATGCAAGCATCAGGCTAGAGATAACGAGGTTAGTTCAATCACGGAGGATGAGGCCCTCTTCTAGCAGTCGAGATGTGAACACCAAGGGAGAAGAAACTGCTTTTGTAGTTGGCTAGCCATTCACAGTCTTTGTTTAATCCTGAGCTGATGGTGTCAAATTTGCAGATGAATTGAAGCTCAGCAGTTTTTCTTTGAAATCTGGTCCTGAAGTTTTTTTGCTGCAGGATGGCTATCTTTAAATCTGCTATTATGTGTCCAGGGAGATTGAAGTGTTCTCCTACAGGTTTTTGTATATTGCCGTTCCTAGCATCTGATTTGTGTCTATTTATCCTTTTCCATAGGGACTGTCCAGTTTGGCTGATGTACATAGCAGAGGGGCATTGCTGGCACATGTGTGGTCTTTCAACCAGTTGTGCACCCACCTCATAGTAAATTTATCTCAGCCACATTTCTCTAGTTTGCTTATGAGAATTCTATGCAGAAGTGTGCCAAAAGCCATACTAAAATCAAGATGTATCACATCACTGCTTCCTTCCCCCGCCATCCACTAGATCAGTAATCCTATCAAAGAAGGAAATTAAGTTAGTTTGGCATGATCTGTTCTTGACAAAAGCATGCTGACTATTCCTTATAACCCTATTATACTCCCGGTGCTTACAAATTGCTTGTTTAATAATTTGCTCCAGTATCTTTCCAGCTCCTGAAGTTAGGGTGACTGGTCTACAACTCCGTGTGTCCTCCTTGTTCCCCTTTTTAAAGACAGGTGCTATGTTTGGCCTTCTCCAATCTTCTGGGACCTCTCCCATCCTCCAGGCATCCTCAAGATCATTGCTAATGGTGCCGAGATTGCTTCTTTAAGGACCCTAGGATGAATTTTATCAGGCCCTGCTGACTTGAATACATCTAACTTATCTAAATATTCTTCAACCTGTCCTTTTCCTATCTTGGCTTACATTTCTTCCCCCGGTTGTCAATATTAATTGTGTTGAGGATCTGGTCATCATTAACCTTTTTAGTGAAGACTGAAGCAAAATAGGCATTAAACATCTCTACCTTCTTAATGTTATCTGTTATTAGCTCTCCTTCCCTGCTAAGTAGAGGACCTACACTTTTCTTCATCTTTCTCTTGCTCCTAACATATTTAAAGAACCTCTTCTTATTGCCTTTTATCTCCCTTGCCAGGTTCATTTTGTGCCTTAGTTTTTCTGATTTTGTCCCTACACACTTCTGCTCTTTTTCTCTACTCTTCCTTATCAATTTATGCATGTTTCCACTTTTTGTGGGATTCCTTTTTGATTTTCAGGTCATTAAAAAGATCCTGATGGCACCATATTGGTATCTGGGGGAAGGGATAGCTCAGTGGTTTGAGCATTGGCCTGCTAAACCCAGGGTTGTGAGGGGGCCATTTAGGGAACTGAGGTAAAAAGTTGTCTGGAATTTGGTCCTGCTTTGAGCAGGGGGTTGGATTAGATGATCTGCTGAGGTCCCTTACAACTCTGATATTCTATGATTCTTTCTTTTGGAGTGGAATTGTTTGAATTCAGTTGTGAATTTAATATTGTCTCCTTGAGGAACTGCCAGCTCTCTTGAGCTCCTGTTTCCCTTAGATTTTCTTTCCATGGCATCTTACTTACCAGTTCTCTGAGTAAGAGTCTGCTTTTTTGAAGACCATAGAAATGATGAAAGTATCCTCTAAACTTTGTCTGTTTCATAGAATATGAAAGTAATTGAATTACCTTCAAGCTGCAGCTCAGCTCTCAAAATGATAGAGACTTCCTGCTGAGACTGTTGGGTTCTGAACCTTAATTGATTCCATGATGAACTTTCCTATAGTTACCTTAAGTGATGTTTACAGTGCTTCCTTTCTTTTAGTGTCAAATATCCAGTTACCAGAAACCTTAATGAAAGCAACCACACAGAATAGGTCAGATGCTCACTTGGTATTAAACTCTAGTTCATAGTTCACTGTAATTGAACTATGCCAGTTATATATACCCACTGAAGATCTGGACCAAAGACTGCTTTTTAAAATAGTAATGATCAGTTTTATACTGACAACACTTTGTATTTTCAAAGCACTGAATAAATATTAGGCTGACTGTTAGTTAATTTATTGTATTATTCATTGGATGAATTTGTACTTGTTTGTTTCTGTGATGGGAAGATAAAAGCCTCCTAAACATGCCATATATTTTTGCTGTTAGAATTACTGGACAGTTATTCTAGTTTGTGTGACAAACTATGTGTGAATTATGACCTAAGCCTGAACAGAATTTTTGAGGTTGGGATAACTTTCCCTACATGATCGTAAGTTTTCTTTTTGGTGCACCTCTGCACTTTCTTCTTGAAAGAGATGCTGGGAACACCGAAAATTTCAGAGAGAGTGAGTTTTCATAAGATTTCTGGCATAATTGTATAGACTCTGTATGTGTTTGGCTAAATAGTACCATTTCTGGGTGCTTTCTTTGCTTATAGGAACTGAGCATCCAGATTTCTTAAAGTTCACTTGTCACCTGTTTGTACCCATGTAGTATGATCATTTTATAACCCAGTATGAAAGTTCCTTATTCTTCTGACAATCAAAGGTACAGTACAGTAGATGTCATTTAAAAAAAAAGACTGCTTGGTCATAGCTACAAGTTGAAAACAACTATTTCAATTACAAACATGGGTTAGAGTCTTAGTTACATAATTTTAAAAATCCACCAAATTCCAGGGCTGCAGTTGGTGCAGTTTTGTGTACTGGGGGAGCTTTATACCATCTTCCCATTTCCCTATGATTCGCAGCCAGTTCAGATCGCAACATGATTTAAAGCAGTCTAAGGATTGCAGTAAGTTGTGCTGGTTAGTAATGGCTCCTGTGGTTGGGGGTGGGAGGCATTTCACAGCTGGAAATTGCCAGAGCTCAGTAGCACTTTGGCCACACTCCGTTACCTGGCCATATCTCCTATGCTATGGCCTGCTTTTCTGCTTTTTATTCTTCCTTTTTATTGTGGGCATAAATAAATGGTAAAATTAAGATAACATGAGGTGGAAAGAAAAATATTAATGTAATTGGTGGGGGAAGCAGTCACATGGGTCACAGCTGGATAAAGAATACTGTGTAAACAACATATGAAACAAATGGGATTGCATGAGATCTTAATGAGAGAAGTTCTGGAGGGCATTTGGTTTTTTAATGCAGTTCCCAATTTATGCATTAACTTTAAAAGGTAACTGTGTGCTCATATATCTGTCATATGAATTGTTCATAAAACTAGTAATTTTTTCCATGAGTAAGATGCTTTGTTCCTCTTCCTGGTCTGCCATAGCCAATATTTCTAAGTAATTATGATTTAGCAGCAACTGTAGGAAAGGCTTTGAACTAGTCTCCTGATTCCATTGCAGCCTCCAGAACTCTGAGCTGGCTGTTCCAGAGGCAGCATACCACTCAGTGATTAATAAAACTTGTGGGAAGTGGGCATAGCAATCACAGCCTCATGTGCTATTGGAAATACTGATTTACTACAACTGTTGGACCAGCAGAATGATACAGGATCATACAGCACCTCTGGACAGTGTACCAGGTTCGTAGCTAATGATGTAGCATTCAGAAAATAATGTAATTAAGAAAGTAATTACTACCTGACAGTGACAAGTAGTCTGGAATGCTGGTCTGAGTATCTGCTCTTTTCCACAGCACCAGGAAGTAATGGAAGTTTGGCTGTTAACCAGAAACTCTAGTGTGGTTTTCAAGTTCGTACTTAGTTCATCTAATTTTTTTTTTTTGAGGTGGGAATGGGGGGAAGAGTGGGCTTTTCTTTAGACTAAAGAACTTCAGCTCAATGTAAGAGAGTGTTTTTTTACTGATATAACAAAAATCATTTGATACCAGTTTTAAAACTGACACCAACAAAAAATTTGAAAAATAACTCGACAAATGATGGGCCTCTGCCAAATACCTTTCCAAAGTTCATATTTAGCTGGCCAGTTTGGATAAAAGCACTGGAAAGAAATTAAGTTAGTACTTTAATAAAAGTCCTTTTAATATCCTTACAATTATATCAGATAGGAAAAACTGAGTGAGGGGAAAAAAGAGTGAAAACAAAACCTTGGAAAAGTGTAGCCAACCTAGATAGCAAGGTTAGTTAAAAAGATGGAATGAACTGGAACACAGTAAGATGCACGATATCTGACATGAACAGAGCACATACTCTGGTTTGGAAAGACCATTGGACTCAGTGGGACTACTCCCATGTATGAAGTTATTCACATATGTTTGCAGTTCTGAGGTCTAAATGTTCAGAATTTGAGACAACTGATATTTTTCTATGCAGTAATAATGCAGATTGCTATTCAAGATCCTCATTATGTAGAATGTTTATCCATCATAGAAAAATTCAATGAATCACTATATGTGGAATCTTTTTCTTTGGACTATAAGGGCTTCATAACTGAAAGCAATAACAATAAAGTTGCCATAGAGGCATTCATTCTGATTTTAGTAGACTTAAATTATCAGCCTTATCATAGTTATGTAATGTGGTGTTAATGTTGATTTTTTTGCACTTAGCAAATGTGAATTGGTCATTTGCTGCTGAATGATGCAATGAACCAGTAATGTTTTTATTCAGTTAAGCAGGGTGCTGCTTCTGTCAGAAGTAAACATATCCATGATTACGGATCAGATGTGGATAAAATTTTGTATCCATGCAGGGCTCTAAGCATCACAAGATGATTAACACAGCAATGGTATGACAAGGAGCAAAACTGATAAGTAATATTAGAGCAGTGTTAACCCCTGAAGTGCTTTGGAATTTACTGTGATGTGAACTCTTATATTATCTGCCTTGAAGGTACACAGGTACAATTCACATTGAATTCATTCACAGAATTGTGACTTATTGAATCTGAGTCCTGAACTGGGCCCAGCAGCTCTGATACATTGTTTATTTGCTCATTTATGATGCATCAGAATGAGTTCACTTTAAAAGGTTACCCTGACTGCTGTTGAGGAATAAGAAGGGGTCTTAATTTGGGATGTCAGAAAGATCCAGTCCAAGGACCATTTAAATTTTCATATTTGAGTAGATGTTGTTGGACCCTAAGTTATGAAAGATATGTAGAATGCTTTTTGAGTCAGTCTAAAGCATTTTTCTTCATTATGGACTTCTTTTCAATGAAAAATTCTCTGAGAATTTGATAGCTGAATTATCACTCCATCACTTGCCTTCTATACAAAAGATAGGTAAGTTTGTGTGATATGTTTAAGCACAAACACACATACCCTTGAGTCCAAATACTAAATGGCTTAGCTTAAAATCAATTTTAGGGACTTATTCTAGGCAAGAAATATCATGTTTATATTTTAAATTTGCATCCAAATCACATATATTTGGACTGATATGCCAACAGGCCTTTTAGTGGCATCTCTCCCAAGCAGCTGATACCCAGGATGGACTACTCCATTCACACAGTCTGATTAAAACTCTCTGGTATAAATTTAAGTTAATGAGGGAACGTTTAAAGTGGAATAACCTTCCAAGTAAGGTGGTAGAATCAAGTAAAACTATTGTATTTAAGCAAAAACTGCATGACTATGTGGAAATCGAGTTTAAAAGGTACTAGGTCTCAATGCAACTCCCACTGAAATATGAGTCTTTCCAGTGGCTTAAAAGAGAATTTGAATGGGCTAAGTTTTGTGTTTGCAAGTAGCCAACCTCCCATTCCAGGGTAAGCAGGGACTCTCCCTGATTCTTGTTTTGTTTCTTCCTTCATCCTAGGCTGAATGTTAGTTGGGTAAGTTGCGAGGGAGCAGGGTGGTGTATGTGCATACTTTTTATTTATGTATTTAGTCTTCCCATTGCACACACATTAATACAATCTTAAAGATTTAAGTGTAAATTTGAAAGGTAAGTCCAAAAGTTACATAGGACAGAAGGGACAGTGTTGTCATCAAGCCATCCAGACCTACTTCTGGTCCTGTACAAATACTCAATTATGAATACATGCTTAACCTGTCAGGCACAAATCTGATTCTCCCCTCCCATACAGCGTTGGAGGAGACATACCAATGAGCTTATATCAATGGGGCACTGGTATAAGAGACTTGGACTGCTACAGCCTGCTCTTATGATTGAAATAAATAATGAAATTCCCATTAACTTTCATAGTCACAGGTTTGTGATTGAATTGCCTGAATACGCCAATATTTTTAAAACTGTGGAAAATAGATTTACATTTTGGTTTATTCTGATCTTTCCTAGAGTTTCTAATGGAGATTGTGACAAAGTTATCTATAGACTTGAAACTAGTGTAACATGTTATAGATGGAATATGAAAGCGAGAAGTTCTTTCCCAGCTGAAATGCTGGTTTACTAGAGAATAGTATATACTTTTGATAGAAAAGCTGACCTACAGGAATATCCTACTTTTCTGTTTAATCATAAGTTTGTATTTCTTTGGTAAGCACAAAAAGATTTGAATGGAAATATACATTGATATTTATTTGAAATTAAAATAGGTTTATAAATATATATGTATAGATTCCTATCTTTTAAAACCTATTTTAATTTTAAATGAAAAATACTAGCAATAAATTGAATACCTTTTTTGTTTGTTTTTTACATTTCTCGACTAGTTTTCCGCAAATATTTTTCTCATAGTAATTTCACACAAGTCTAAAAATGTAAAGCCTTCCTAAGTGTGAGTTTTAGTCATGTAAACTGTTATATGAAAACATTACTAATGTAGAATTATGAGATATTGTTGTTCCCCTCTCTATAGCGGTGATGAGGCCTCAGCTAGAGTACTGGGTCCAACTTTGGGCATCACACTTCAAGAAAGATATTAAAAAAATAGAAAGAGTTCACAGGAGACCAACAAAATTGATAAGAGGTTTAGAAAGCCTGACCTGTGAGGGAAGGTTGAAAGAATTCGACATGTTTAATCTAAAGAAAAGAAGGATGAGGGAGGACATAACAGTCTTCAAATATGGGAAAAAATTGTTATAAAGAGGATGGTGATCAATGTTCTCCATGTCCACTGAGGGTAGGACAAGTAGTAATTGCTGCCTAAAAACTAAGCCTAGGGAGATATAATTTAGATATTCCTAAAAGGTTTCCAAATAGAACAAGAGAGTTTGTGGAATCCCCATCATTGGAGGTTTTTAACAGTAGGTTAGAACAGTGCTTCTCAGAGTTGGGCCGCTGCTTGTGCAGGGAAAGCCCCTGCTGGTTCGGGACGGTTTGTTAACCTGCTACATCCACAGGTTCGGCTGATTGCGGCTCCCACTGGCTGTGGTTTGCTGCTCCAGGCCAATGGGGGTTGCGGGAAGTGGCACAGGCTGAGGGATGTGCTGGCCACCCTTTCCACAGCCCCCGTTGGCCTGGAGCGGTGAACCATGGCCAGTGGCAGCTGCGATCAGCCGAACCTGCAGATGTGGCAGGTAAACAGACTGGCCTGGACTGCCAGGGGCTTTCCCTGAAGAAGTGGTGGAATGACTTTGAGAAGCACTGGGTTAGAAAACATCTGTCAGGTATAGTCTAAGTAAATTAATCCTGCATCAGCATGTGGGGATGGACTAGAAGACCCCTTGAAGTCCCTTCCAGCTGCATTTCTATGATTCTGTGATTCTGAACAGGTATAATCTGATGATGATTTATGTTGGAAATCTATAGGAAATATTTTGAAAACTGAAGTACATTTTGCATTACAATGTATTTTTTAAAATAAATCATGGCTGGTTATATGTTCTCTGTAAATGGTGCCAGAGGGTTAGGGTGTCATTTTCAGGTGTCCAACACCCTTAGCCACTTGAAAATACTATTCCTCTCCATATCCATATTCGAATTTCATTGACTGTTGTCTGAAAATTAGTTGTAGAGCTTTTTGAAGTCATTAAAAGTGGTACCTGTGAATGTCCTTTTCAGTTGGTTCAAGGACAAAGTTAGTGTGTGTTAAAAATTAAAGTTTTAACTTACAGTTAAAATGTAGCATGTTTGTACCAGTTGTCTAGTGCCATTAGTAAAAGTGTTAGATTCCAATGGAGTGGTTAGAGGCAGTTTGTTTTAATTGGATTACGTCAATGTTTTGCTTCAGCAACTCAGTGTAGCTTTATGGTGAGGATCATGGCAGTTGGAACAGGCTCAGCTGACAGCACTGTGATACACACACACACACACACACACACACACACACACACACACACAGAGTATATTGATATAAAGCTATAGATAGCTATATAAACCCCCATATATTGGTTGGAATAAAAATAATCACCTCATGTCTGCCTTCCACGTTCTTCTTTTCCTAGCAGATCCTCTCAGACAATATGAAATGTTAAGGGACTACACTGTTGTTTAGGGAATCCTCTGTGCCATTGTAGACAGGCAACTAGATCACCATCATAAAGTTATAATTGCCTTTGAAACTGCATTTGCTTCAGAAAGAAACACAGGCAATAGCTGAATCAGAGGTATGACCATTTTTGTCTCTCTCACTCACACTAACCACCTGTAGAGGAACTTCTGTAGAAGTGGTTCTGAATCTTTCCAGACTACTGTATCACTCTGGGGAGTCTGATTTGTATTCATTACCCCAAGTTTCACCTCACTTAAAAACTGCTTGTTTACAGTATTAGACATAAAAATACAAATGTGTAACACACACTGGTACTGAAAATTGCTTACTTTCTCATTTTTACTGTATAATTCTAAAATAAATCAATTGGAATATAAATATTGTACTTAGGTTTCAGTGTATGGTATATAGAGCAGTATAAACAAGCCATTGTATGCAATTTTAGACTTCGCTAGTGCTTTTTATGTAGCCTGTTGTAAAACTAGGCAAATATCTAGTTGAGTTGATGTACCACCTGGAAGACCTTTGCATATCCCTGGTTGAGAAGCACAGTTCTGTAGGACTGGGAATAAAGGGAGTTGCTGGAGAGGTAGCACTCCCTTCCCATGCGCCGGGAGGGATTGGTTGAAGAAGCCTGGGAAGGGGATGTGAAGAAATTTCTGATTGGCAGACATGAAGGGAGGGCTAAACACTTATTCTTACCATCATCACCTTCCTGTATCAGGAGCTTACCTCCAAACTCAGATAAACAAAATACTGACTAACAGCTGTTGCTATTGCGTACAGCTTCCTAAATTAAAAAAATAAGATTGCTAGCTGAAGTAGAATTTTTCAACTAGCCTAGAAGCTGGTGAGTCTTTCTGCTACCCCAGTCAAGACTGACCTAGAGCCCTGGTATCTGAATTTTAAAAATCTGAAGGTTTAGTAACTCTTTAACCAGTCAAGAAAAAGTATGGCTGTAGTAGCTTCCTCATTCCTGTGAAAAACTCCAGAAAACTCCACTCACCATTAGTAAAGCTCTGCACAGATAGCTGCAACTAGCCAAAAGCACACCCAGAAGCTGCTTGTAGGCAGTTCACTCTGTCCAATAGAAGGACGTGTGCACCTTCCCCACCAGGGGGAACCAAGAGGCATCTGGAAAGTAGCACTTCTGCACATATCTTCACTGAAGCACTCTTTACAGCTCCAAACACAGAGGAGGGTATTGATAGTCTCATGACAATCAGAGTGCAAATTTCAAACTCCCATCCACTGGCTGCTGGAGAAGCACTGCCCTGAGCAGGGCAGGCTCATTCTGAAAAGATGTTTACTTTGTTTCTATGCTGATGCCATTCATGTATGAAGAGCCAGCATCTGTTATTGAAATAGGTACAATAACCATTGTGTGGTCTAGTTTTACCCACTCACCCTCATCACTGACTTGCTGAGTTTCTTTCTCTTCCCACTATCAGCCACCAGCTCCCTTCCTTCCTTCCTCTGCTGTTTGTCTTCTGGAGAAGACAATTAGCATCTCTTGAGCAAGTCCTGTTACGGATGCCACAAACACCATCAAGAGGTCATGGAAAACCTGTTGAGGGATAGAGCATGCTGGTGGCCATCGGTTTTTGGGGTGAAGTCTGTAGAGTTTAGTAAGGAAACTGGTACCTTTACTCAAAAAGGAAGATATTAGTCAGAAAAAGCTGCCATTACAAGCATACAGAATGGAGTAAAAAGCACTCTACTTCTGCCTTTCATATAGAACTTAAGTGGTTATGTCACTGTTCACAAACCAGCAGTCCTTCAGTGACTTATTGTAGAACCATATCTGTGAGGCAGTCTTGTCACAATACAGTATTAAAATCCATAACAAAAGGCAAATGTCACCGTAAGAGAATTTTTTAACAGTGCCCAAACCCCATAAAAATAGAGAGTAATAGTTGTTATTCTCTTATCTTTTCAAAATACAATCAGATTTAAAGTGATTCTGTAAACATGGCCTTGTAGGGTTGCATGTTTGTTGTTGCTCACTGATTTCCATATTAAATAAGCTCTGCTTACATGTGTAGGTAGGTTAATGGTCCCACTATTGTGGGGAACTTTCCTGGCTTCTGCACTACCCCGCTGAAGTGGGCTAGTGAAAGGATCTGAGTCTTCACTCCCACTTCCTTTAACCAGAGGCCTGCCTGACCTTGAGGACTCCTCTTCCACTCTTCTATCTAACTAGGGTGACCAGATGTCCCAATTTTATAGTGTATATATATAATTTATATATAATTAGTATAATAAGCCAACCATTCCCAGTTTCTAGGCCTGAGAATGGTTGGGTCATTACACTAATTAAATCTATTTCCGTATGTTAAATTCTCCTCACACCTTCTATGGGTCATCTTAATTATCACTTCAAAAGTTTTTTTTCTCCTGCTGATGATAGCTCATCTCAATTGATTAGACTCTTCCTGTTGGTATGCATACTTCCATCTTTTCATGTTCTCTGTATGTAAAAATATCTCCTGTCTGTGTGTTCCAATCTGTGCATCTGAAGAAGTGAGCTGTAGCTCACGAAAGCTCATGCTGAAATAAATTTGTTAGTTTCTAGGGTGCCACAAGTACTCCTGTTCTTTTTGCAGATACAGACTAATACAGCTGCTATTCTGAAACCTGTCTGTTCCTTTTTTAGGTGCCAGGCCTCCTTCTCAGGCCCTGGCTGTGCTGCAGGGATGTTGTGGGTTGGACACTTGCT
This sequence comes from Gopherus flavomarginatus, assembly GCF_025201925.1. Classification (NCBI taxonomy): domain Eukaryota; kingdom Metazoa; phylum Chordata; order Testudines; family Testudinidae; genus Gopherus; species Gopherus flavomarginatus. Next base: position 71,958,959 of record NC_066624.1, on the reverse strand, counting down.
CTGATGATGGCCACACACCTCTGGGCTTCGGGTGGTGAGACCCTTCTTCCCAGCATTAACCCACCGTCAGGTTAAGATCCCCTTCCCAGTCTGGCCTGTAAGTACCCTTGGCTGGGGGTGTTTTTCTGTGCTGAACCCTTTGCCCAGAAGCCCCACCTTGGCTGGCCCCAGTTGCTCACCACACCTGGCTCTGTGGCTGCAGCTCTGCTCCCAGCACAGGATCTGCTCTCCCTGGACTGTGTCTTGTTCTGTGGCTGCAGCTTTCCCCCCAGGACAGGTCTGCTCTGTGGGCTGCTTCTGTGACTCTGCTCCCAGCTCTGACCTGCTTCCTGGGCTGCTGTTCTGGCCCCTTTGGCTAGCACAGCTCTGCTCCCAGCTCAACTCGGGCCCCTGCTCTCTCCTTAGTTTGGCCTCACTCTATCTGACCCAGACAATTCCAGCTCACACAGAGGATGGGACCACCCCAGCCTCCTGTCTCCCTGATTAGCCTGCCCACCCTGTCAATCAGGCTGATCTGGAGGACTGGCCTGTCCCCATTGTCCCTGGGGACTTTCAGTCTCAGGGTCCTGATTTCCCATCGACCCTTCCCCTTTCTTTTGGCACTGGGAGTTAGCCAACCAAAACACCCCCACTGAATGTTAGTAAGGGGGCAATAGTCCCCTTACACATGTAAAAAAATAGGGTGTTTTCCCCCCTTAGCTGTCGATTCTGCAGTCTGTCTAAGCTCTGAAAATCATCTGGGCTTCTTTCCTTTTAAAGCATCTTCACCAGTACTAAAGGATCTGCAGGTCAAATTAACTCTTATTTACACCTATGCAATCTTTGTCTCTCAGTGATGTCCTCAGTGACATTGTGCATCCCTGGGTAGAGCTGTACAGGTGCAACTGATCGGTAGTTATTTATTAGGTTCCAGTTATTGAGATTGGTGAAGTAATATCTTTTATTGGACCAACTTCTGTGATCAAACCAACAGACAAAGGGGGCACTGCTGTAGTCTTCAATGGTGGTTATGTTAATGAAGCCAACCAATAGCTCTCCAATTCACCTACTATAAAGAACTCAAAGACAACCTCAGGCTAGTCCTATGGGGTCAGGACCAGAGTCTGTAAGACAGGCAAATAGTTAATACTGGGTTTTAACCTGGGCGGGGTCACCTCAGGTGTAGTCAGCCTTTAACTACAGTCTATCAGGGCTGGCTTGGCCTGGGTGGAGCTCAGGCAGCTACCAAGCAAATAGTCTTTCAGGGGCTCGCTTTATTACAACAATCTGAAACTCACTAACAGCCTCACCAACCCACCCTCTTCCTTTCTTCCCTATGACTGGAGAAGCGTTAACAGGCCACTACACCTTGAATGGTGCCTTGAAATATTTGTTAACTACGTATGCTCAACAATCTGGTCAAATCTGTGTTGCCTCTGCAGGACTAATGGGAATAAATTGCAATAAACTGTTTTTGCCACTAAAAGGAACAGATGTGACTCTAAACAGGTATGTTGAGTAGGAAGGTGTCATATTTACATGCACTTCTCAGAGCTGTAAGTATAATCTAGTACCGGAGTAGGCAACCTATGGCATGGTGCTTAAGGTGGCACGTGAGCTGATTTTCAGTGGCACTCACACTGTCCAGGTCCTGGTCACCAGTCCGGGGGCTCTGCATTTTAATTTAATTTTAAATAAAGCTTCTTAAACATTTTTAAAACCTTATTTACTTTACATACACCAATAGTTTAGTTATATATTATAGACTTATCGAAAGAGACCTTCTAAAAATGTTAAAATCTATTACTGGCACGCAAAACCTTAAATCAGAGTGAATAAATGAAGACTCGGCACACCACTTCTGAAAGGTTGCCGACCTCTGATCTAGTAGAAATTCGTCAGGAAAGTTGGCACTACAGGAGAAATTCATAGGAGAGAACAAATTCCACTTGAAACTCCCTGAGTTTTCTCTTGTAATGTTTCCTTTGCATTCTCCCTTGACGGTGATGGATTTTCGATCTTTAAGAAGGGATGTGGCTTGGAAACTCAGTGGAATTCATGCTTTTCAGGGCAACCAGTCTTCATCCTTGGGATTCTTCAAGGAAGGGGAATGAATGCCTTGTGTAATGCACACAATTAATGTGTATGTTTGACACAGCATTACTTCTGAAGGGGATTTCCACTAGGGTAGGCATCAGTCTAAGGAGACCTAGCTCTATGATCTCACATCCCAGAATAACCCCACTGGAAGTGCAGAGCCTTGAAATTCAGGAAGCAGCCTCTGGACAGCTCTTGATGAGAAATTAAATTATTACTTGAAAAAGCCTCAGTAGTATGAAAATAAACCTGACGCTTTTCATGATGGGACTTTAATTGCCCCTTCCCCATCCCCTCTTGGCATCAAAATTGTAACACTGTGGCGATATCTCCTGACATCCACTACAAAGCCCATCAGAGGTCTTAGAAAGGAGCATTTCCCTTGACAGATTTGAGAGAGAGGTTTTAAAACTTGTGAAAACAAATATAGGGAAATATCAAGGAGTTCAGGCAGTGATGGATAAAAATTACTTTCTTAGGTTAAACCTTATGTATCAGGGACTCATGTTCTTGAAGGGAGAGGAACTAGGGAATGTAACCTGCTGTTCTCCCATTTAACAAGAACTATTTATCATAACCAAGGAGAGAGGCAATATGATTTTGCAAACAAGGGCTTATATGTACTTACATGAAATGTTTAGACATTGCTTAACATATTGACACACATAACGTATTAGTCAACTTGTGTAATTTCAGTTAGGATGGGATTGAGGGTGGAAGATTTCATATTCTCCCCCAGGAACACTTTTTGTTGAACATTCCTGTCATTTAATGCAATCTGGTTTATTTCAAAAGCAGAAAAGTTATCCTTCAGAAGTATTGTTATGAGCCACAGGGATGGCCTCTCTGGCAAAGGTGATTAACAATATCCAGAGAGGGTGTGAACTCCATCAGAGACAGGGAAACCATCCCAACCTCGCCTTCAGCCTGGTGTAGAATTTTAACAAATGTCTTCTATGAACTGCGTCCAATACATCAGTGTGTTCAAGCAGGAGGGAGATACTTTTGATTGTAAATACTTAGATACTGTACTTTAGATTGTAAATTTAAATTGATCCAGTGTTCTTTCTGTAATATAAGTAGGGTATTATTCCCAAAAGCTCTTTCAGCAAACCATTCCTATTCAGCAAAACATTTAAGCATGTGCTGAAACCCCATTGATCATAATGGGATTTAAGCACCTGCTTAATGCTTTGCTGAATTGGGACCAAAGCAAACAGCTGTGTTGTAAGAAAGACAAATGCAGCTCCACTGCTGGTGTGAAGGATGTCACAGAATTACATGGAAGATGTGAGAGGGATAGATTGAAAAGTGTGAAGCTAAATTGGCATCAGTCCATTTGCATTCTGTATCCACTCTCAGAATCCAGACTGTAATTGTGTGAGTCACCTATCATATGATTTGTTTAGCTGGCAAAGCCACTGTAAAAATAGAACCAGCAGCATTTGTGTGGTTGTTCAATTTAAAAGGGGGATGATTCACATAAATAAGACTTTCAAATTTGTTATGATAGATTGCTAGGGAGAGTGGGTGAGAAAAACAGTTTAATGAGTAATTGGGAACACAGGATGATCTAAAAATAGATGCAACAGAAAGCTTGAAACAATTGAGGCTGGTGTATTTTTTTGTTTGACAATTTTTTTTCTCTTTAAGCTCTTAAATTAATTTTTTGATGTCCCTCAACCAGACTTCAAAATTAACAACGTTGGTAATTTAGCTCTAAAAGTCAAGATGTTGCAGATATATTTCAAAGAGCCAGTTTAAAACAGAATTCTTGGAAGTAATGCATGTCTCTGTGATTCAGTGTGACTAACAATGTCTAATAAGAAATGTCTGTGACAAATGACACATGTATCGACAATTTAGGGATATGCCCAGAACCTCTGTTGCATTGTTTACCATGAGCAGTGACTATAAGTTTGTAGATGCTGATCTGAAATGTATTTGAACACTATCTTTTTCAGATTAGGGTTTAGAAGAAATGGTGTTTAATCCCAAATAGTGAGAATTTAATCTCATTATATACTGACCAGAAAGTAGTATTTTTGGTGGCGTGCCAGTTATTGACAAATGACATTTTAAGAAAAAACATTTTAAACACTTAGTTTTATCTACAGGTGCTTTCTTGTGCTCAGTGTACTCCACTTCCACAGAAGTCAGTGGGACTTGATTTGTTGGATCAGGTCCCATGGCCATAAGACCAATTCTGTAGCAAAAGTTTATATAAGAATAGATACTCATAAGTGCTAAGAAGCTTGTAGACACTCTACGTATTTTCAGTCAAAAATATAAATACTTTGAAAATGCCTAAATGCAAGTTTTATCACTTTCTATTATTTTTTCTTTTTCAAAAAAAAAATTCTCATTATAGTTATGACTGACCAAAAGCCAAGAAATTCAAAATTCAGATTCTAATAGGAATCACGTGAACTAATAGTCCTTTTGTACTTAAGAACTGGTATTGTTGGTGAAATTATACAGCATATTTCCATTTGTGTTTCTTGTTAACTATATAGATCAAGATTTCATATAATTAAGGCCCCTTGTTTCCGGTTTTTATTTCATTTAGAATTTCTTAGGTGTTTGTTTATTATAAAACTTGAAAAACAGGTGAAAATTACTGGAAAAAAATTATCAAAGTTTTCTGGGTAATTATCAGTGTTAATGTTGCAGGATGGAAGGACAGAAAAAGAACAACAAATAGAGAAAACCAAGAGTTTTGAATGTAACAGAAATATAATGCTGTGGTTTATTTCTTTTTAATTTTCTTTTAACAACAGTTCATTAACAGTTTTCTGCTATTACCCTGGATATAAGGGGCTTCAATGTAAATCCAAAAGTCCTGGGTAGTGTAGACTCTCAGCAATTTTTTCAGTGTCTCTTTTTTTCCACTTAAGACTCATTCTCCTGCAGTCTTGCATGTAGAAATATTTGATCCACATCAGATGAGACATCGAGGGTGGGGAAAGCAGCATAACTCAAAGTTGGGAAGTCAGTTCAATGGATTTTCCAAAATTCAAATGGAGCAATGTTGCCATTGTCTGGAGAAGGCATTATTATGTATGCGTGGAATTTGCTTTCCAGTTTGGCCTTTTCTTCATTTAGGAGCCACAAAGATGGAAAAGATAAAAATATAGTCTCTACATTCATCAGTAAGGCCACACTTTTGCTATGGAGGTCAAACAGCACTATTACTTTCCAGAATGGTGATCACTCTTAAAAGACTTAGGGGACCTATTACAAGTGACCACTGCTTTCTACTTCTTTGACAGTTTTGTATGAAAACTTTGAAAAAGCTTTACAAGTGTTTCTCGCTCTCTGGCAAAATGGAAATGAAAAGATTTATTTGTTTTTCCTGGAATCTCCTCATATACGCTTTTGTGACAAAGTTCTTCAGACATTGTTGCCTGTGATCTGTGTTGGAGAACGTTGTCTGTTTAAGAACAGAATTCCAAATTTTTCTGCACTTTGTATGATGGCTGAAGAGTTTCAATCAGAAATTAGAAGTACTTCATTAATTTTTTTGTTTGAATGCTGACAATTTTCAACCTTTTCTAGTCACAATGTGAATTAGTACTTAAACTTTGTGCAGCAAAGACCTCATTTAAGTATTACAGGGCGGAGAAATTCCATGATGTCTCAGGAAAGGCATCGTCCAGCAACCGAAATGGGTTGATGTCACCTGAAGGACATGGAAGAGAATAGAAAAGGAATAGTACTTGAACATAACCCCCATCCCAAAATCATCCTCTTTCCTGTCACACAGGAGGGATGCAGGGATAGGAGCTAGGAGACAACAGAGGAAAGCAGAACAGAGGGGAGAAGAAGAGCATGAGGGTGAGATCTGTGAAGGGGATGGAGACGAAAGAACAGGGAATAATCCTGCCATTGATACTTGATGGCAGTCCTGCAGATCCTAGTCAAACAGGGTATGTCTACAGTGCAAGTTTAAAATCCATAACTGGCCTGGGCTAGCTGACTGTAGTGTAGGCGCCCTGGCTGCAGCCTGACCTCTGGGACCCTCTCGCCTCACATGGTCCTAGAGGCCCATCTCCAGCCCGAGCCCGAACATCTACACCGCAATTATACAGCCCTGCAGCTGAGCCCAATGAGCCTGAGTCTGGTGGCATGGGTCAGCCACAGGTTTTTATTTGCAGTGTAGTCATACCCTGTGGAGATGTTTGGCTAAGCTGGTGCCTGAGCTCTGGGATCCTAGAGGGTAGAGTGTTTCAGAGCTCAAGCTCCAGCCTGACCCTGAATGTCTACACAGTGATGTTTAGCTCTGCAGCCCAAGTCAACTGACCTGGGCTCCCCACGGCTGTGCCATGGGTGTTTTATCCTTATGATGTTCCCCGAGACATAGATTCACCAGAAGCAGTGGGGTTGCCATTACCCTCCTCCCCGCACCGTGCACTCCTCTGAAGAGCTAGGTCAGGAAGGGGCTCTGTCCAGGGCTTTGTTCCCTGAGGCTCCTCTCCAGGTAGTCGCATATCCTCAGGCAATGCTGAAGGGCTCAGCTCCTCACAAAGGCAGGTGAGGAAGGGGTGTCTGGTACTGATGGAGACAGCATGTGGTGGGAGGGGTGCCTGGTATTCATGGGAGGCAGTGTGAAGGGGACAGGGATGCCTGGCACTCAAGGGAGCGCATCAGGCAGATGGGAGGGGGATGAGGGGAAAGTGGGTGAGCCCCGGAGTCACACTGAAGAGCTGGGTTCAGGGGCTTTGTTCAGCAGGGAAGTGGACAGGGGCCAGTTCTTATTGGGTGCAGCTTTCTGCTCCCAGTGGCCAATTGTGCCAATGTTCAGGAGTCATGGGTGCTGGGACCAGGCTCCCTGAGCAAATTGGCAGCAGCCACCAACCAACACACGTGTGCTTTGCTGTCTGGCGGTGATGGTACATGTTGGGAGCCAGGCCCAGGGAGTTCTGGCACTTACAAAATTTGGGTTAAAAGGTTAACACCTGAATACTGGGTTTTTCAAAACCTGGGAATTTTTGGAGGTTTTTGGTAAAAACTGAAAATGAAGGGCCCTACATATAATGAACTACAGTGATTGAAAAGTTCATTGGCCTCTAGCAGCTTTTTGATATTAGATTTTAGTTAAGTAGAGTATATTAACCAGTTCAGATCACAGGAAGACAAAAGTTATCCAATTGTTAACTCTTCATTTACCAAAGAAAAATGTAATGTGATGGCTATATTTACGGTAGCTGTAATTTAACCTAGTCATCTTTAGCTTCCTTCTGGCTTTGCATATCACATGCAGTTCAGGTGAGATAAAGGAAGGTTTGTGTTTGAGGAAGTCTTTATGATTAACGAGTGGCACTTTGACCAAATTCAGAGGTAATGTGCAAGTTACACATCAATAAGTGCATTTGAATCTAAGAGAGACTAAGGTGGTGTAATTTAGATAGGGTTTATGGCCCCTACGGCCATGAGTCTTCTCTCTTACACCAGTTTTATCTCTATGCAAATCCATTTCTTGTGTTGTGGTTACTGCTGACTTACAATGGCATTCTGGGTGTCAGGAGAATAAGGCCCTAAGCAGACTGAACGAAGGTGTATGTTACACCAGTTCACACTCATGCAAGGCCAAATTCAGAGATGAGTCTGTCTTTGCAGGTTATGGATGTGATCGATTACCTTGTTCATTTACAAAAAGTATATCTACATTTATACGGTTTGATTATTACTCTAACTTTTCACAACACTGAATCACATGAGAAATATTAAATTCTCCATATGATCAAAATGGTCTTAATGAAAAGGCATAGGCTAGAAAACAGATTTAAGGAAGAAAGAAGAAATGTTTTATTTTAAAAATTCATTAATTGTGTTCTAGTTTTTACTGTTAATCTCCTGTCTAGTTTTTGCCCTTTGCTAATAGTAATAAACCATTAATCTGGGAGATATAAAAAGTGTGTCCAAGCAGAGGAGAAACAACAGAAAAACATCTTTATATGCTACCCTTTGATAAACTACACTACAGTTTAAATTGAGAACTATTGGACAGTTTAGCTTTGTTGTCATGTTTCCTGAGATTTTATTTTAGTTGCCAGCACATGCACTCTTTAATTAATAACTAGACATTGTTTTCCAACAGTAGACAAGATGCCATAGTAATGAGGAATGATATATGCTGTTGCCATTTGGATAGGAGAATAATGGGCTAGATTCTGCCATCCTCCAGCCTTGCCTACACAAGAAAGTTTTACCACTTACATCAACATAGTTATATTGCTGGAACCCACCTACATGGGCACTCCTATTCTGGTATAAGAATGGGTTTATTTTTATTTATTTATTTTTGTTTAGATTAAACCTCTTCCAAAGTGACATAAATTAAAACGAAAAAATGCACAGATAGTGGAATAAGAATGTCTGAATGGGGGCATTATACTGGTCTAACTATATTGGTTTAAATTTGCATGTTAGGCTATACTGAAAAAACTTTCCAGTGTAGACAAGTCCTTACTCATGTCAGCTCTGCCTCAGCAAGGGACATAAACATAACTTTAAGCACATGAGAAAACTCATTGACTTCCGTGGTGTTACTCCTGTTTCAAGGAGTAAGGTACTATTTATTGTAAGAGTGTCAGAAACTGGCTCACTGTAATGTTATCACAAGCTATTTATTATCCTTTTATAATTGTTTAAAACTCTAACACTATTACATATTTCAGGCAGTACTATCATTCAATTAATTTTGAAGAACAGCATTTGATTTTCTTATAATACCTTTCATAATCAACATATTCCAGAAGTGATAAGCTAGTTATTGGTACACCTCTACCCCAATATAATGCAACCTGATATAACATGAGTTCGGATATAATGCAGTAAAGCAACACTCCGTGGGGGCGGGACTGTGCACTCCGATGGATCAAAGCAAGTTCGATATAATGCGGCAAGATTTTTTTGGCTCCCGAGGACAGCGTTATATTGGAGTAGAGGTGTAGTACAAATTTATGTAGGCAGATATGGCATCTATTATATTTTCAGAAACAGCTAACCCATTAGAACCTTCAAAAGAATAAATGAGCTAGCTACGTTTTCAAAATGTGTCATGGGATCTTTAACTTCAATTAGAACGATCAGCAGAAATAACACAAAGGACCTCAGTTTAATATCTCATCCAAAGAATGGAAACTCTAACAATGCAGCTATTCCTAGTGCTGCAAAGGAATGTTGGAACTGAGTATGAGTCCAGGTCACTACATGTGAGCAATTGAATTGAGATAATGGCTGATAGGAAGATTACATAAAAAAATGGGTTAAATGTTAAAGTGATGTTATACACTACAATGTCATTCTGTGAACAGGATATTGTAGGGTTCCATGTTTACTCACTCTCAAAGATATCTGTACAAAAGGCCTGATCTGACAAATTGCTGAGTGGTAACAGGAGTGGAGGGTATGCAACAACTTGCAGGATCAGGTCCTTAATTTGATTATTTTACAAGTAAATATATATTATTTTTCTAACAACAAGCTTGGCTTCCTCATCTTAAGGTGAAATTGTGTTTTCTCTAGTTTGTGCATCATCACTCGTAATGATTCTGCAGTTGCATCTTAGTTAACAATTTCCTAGATGGTGCTTGAATCAAAAGATAATCCAGTTCAATCTCTCTTGGCTGTATTGGCTCTGCAAGGCTAACAAAAACAAACAAACAGAGGGCAGTAAATACTTTATTTTTATAATTTAAAATAAATTTCAAATACACCCAGGTAGCAAATCTTTTGAGGAAGTGGCACTTTTGTTTTTGACCATAACCACACTGTAAGGCTGCTCAGCTGAAGTCACTGAAAGTCAGGAATGCAAGAATTTGGATTCTACTAGTAACGCTGCCCCAGCTGTGTTTAACTTCTTGTATGTATTAGGATACACATTTACTGATGTAAACAGTAACACATTAACCTATGCATTTAGTAAAAACAGCAAACAGAAAATGCTGTATAGTTTATACACTGTACATGTAACATAACTGAGTTAGCATAGTGATTGGCACCTTAACGTTACATTTCCAAATTTTTGATTAGTTTACCTGTACAATCTTAACATTTCATACAATTTTTTTTGCATTTAATTTGCTAGGATTTAAATGTTTATGGCAACTTAAAGATTATTTTTTAAGTACCATCATACGCTGAAAATTATACCCTTAAGAGTGCTTTAAATATTTACGACAACATATAAGTGTTTAAATGACTTGAAACCTTTCAGATGACCGCACGTCTTTAAATATTTGGGACAGTTTAAAGGCTCATGCCATATGAGATAAAATCTTTTTATCAATTTTGAGTTCTGCAATGGTGAAAAATATACATATTCTCCTTTTAGAAGAAAAATTTCCACCGCTTTCATTACACAGAGACTTAAGTTGTAGCTGAACTTTGAAATATGGTAAGTCAAAAGCCCCTGAAGTGTGTGTTCACAACCAAGACTGAAAAAAGTGTGTGATAAAGTTATGAGCAATTCAAAGTTGGCTTCTGCACATGTGTAATAGTTTCTGTGGGCTCTTTACCGAGATCAAGGTATATCTTATTATTTGTATTATTGAAGCCCCTAGGAGCCCTACTCATGGTCCAGGATCCCACTGCTCTAGGTGTTGTACAAACACAGAACAGTATCTGTTCTCCCCTTCAAATCAGAGTGTCACTCAGCTTACCCTAACAGCTGCTATCAGTTGTTAGCAGGGGCTTTCAGCTTCCTGGCCTCTCACTGCATCCTGATTGTCTCTGGTGCTCGGAGACCACCAAGTCTTAAAAGTAATCCCCAGGAGCTGAAATGGCTGGTGTGTAGATGGGAGGGGATTTAACAGAGGAGCCATTTGGAGTTGGAAAGAAACATACAAAAATGCTGTGACTGAGGCCAAAAAAACATGACGTGTCCTCAGCCATTTGGAGTAAATTTAGTTTCTGATGGAGGTATCTGTCTTCTCGGTTTCTTTAGGTCCACCACTTGTGGTCCTGATCCCTATTCATATTGGTGTCTCAAAGGAAGTGTGGTAGCCATGGTGTCAATATTGAGAGGCATTGCTAAAACCTCACTGAGCAAGGAGAGGGTGTTGACAATTCTTAAACACACTGAAGTCTAACCCCTCTTCAAGATACTTTCCTTTGATGTGGAACTACTTGCTATTCAATCCTGCATGATCTTAAACTTTACCTCCTTTGGAGAGGTGGTTGAGAAGGCAGAGCTTGTCAATTCCATGTGCAGCTGGACACTCCCCCAACATTCCATTGGGACGACACCTGTCATGGTCATGAATTATCTGTGTTAATTTGAGGTCAGCTGGCATTTATTCTCATGCTGAACCTCTCAACAGATTTTGATTCTGCTGACCATGGGTTGCTGCTTCAGTTGACTGGTGATACTGATGTTCTGCCAGGAACTGCCCTGCAGTTGTTCCTTTCATACCTAGAAAACAGACATAGTGTTCCCCTCCATCCTTCCTGTATTTCTCTCCCTTTTCCTCCCTCCCTTCTCAATACTGTCTTGCCCTTCCTTCCTTTTCCTACTATTCGTGTGCTTCTATTACATCATCTCCTTCCCCCCCCTTGCCATATTCCCAAATTTATATTTTAAAAAACAATTTTTTTTAAAAACATATGTAGTTTTCACATAGCCACTTATCATGGACTACAGCTCGTGTGCTTGATTCGTTTTCCGTCACTCTTCATCTGATTTGTCTATTTAGTTTGTAAACTCTTAAGGGAAGCTTCAATCTTTTAATGCCATCCCTACCCCTTCATCTGATTGGGGCTACTGGAATATAAAAATAATAATAATCAGTGATAGGCAATTGTTTGCCTTCACCAAAAGATTTGAATTGGCATCTCTGTCAAATGCTTGCTGCCTAGTTGGGACAGTATCAGCATGGATATATGCCTCAGTTCAGGATGGCAGCATTCAGGAGGCACCTTCTTTCTGCCTTAGTTCCAGATTAGAAATTTAGATGCTTTAGGCTGTTTTAAAAGCTTTAGGAGCTATTGGTTGATAGTCTGATATTTCTGGTGGATTGCAGCTGGCATGAGAGGTCAAGGACTCTGGGGGGGGGTGTGTAATCTCTCAAGTTGCTTGGGCTGATTCCACTGAGAGCTTGAATATGAAGCTGGAGACCTTAAATTGGACTCTTTATTCAGTGGCAAGCCAGCTGAGTGACTGGAACACCAGAATGACGTACACATAGCAACCTGAGCTGCTGAGCATTTTGTTACAGGTAAGGCTGGAGTAGTCTGAATTTCCTGTCACTTTTGCAGATACTGTCAATTCTCAACAATGATGTTGCATTAACAGTAAATTTTTGCAGTTAATTTTGTAAACGTTAAATAACTTTATATAGCAAAGCACTATTGAAAACTTCTTGCTGCAGGCTCTGGCTTCATTAGCCAAGCTGTATATCCATTTTGTCTGACATCTGCATTTTCAGTCTGATGTCACTCAGCCCATTATTTGCCATTGCCTCCCCCTTCATTGTATTAGCTGTGAGAAACAAAGAGAAGCTTATAATAGGGACACATGGTAGTGCAAGGGTCAGAAGAGACCAGTACATAACAACTGTACAATAAACCTTCTAAATTAACATTTTGGTTTAAAAAAAACATCAGTGTTCTACTGGTTGCCAAGTTTCCCTTTTCATATCCATTAGCATTTTAACTGTACACTCAAACTCATAATGGCCATGGCCAGTGCTGATATCATATTGTTTTAAAATTATTATACAGAAGGAAATAATCCAGTATGATCTCTTTGGTTTATAGCCTGTGTTCTGTGTTGAAGTTGATGTAATAGCCTCCTACCCATGTCCAGCTACTTCTTTATCACATCAATTACAAACTGTTGCAATATTCCATGTGTTGCAATATTTTGACCTCATACACAGAATTCTTCTGTAGGTTTCATGAATATCCTCTCTTCACATACTGAAGTCACTAGGAGCTGTAGTACCTATCACCACTTTTTATTTTAGGAGCCTAAATATAGTTTTTGGCACCTAACTTCAGGCACTCATGTTTGGAAAATGTAGGCCAACGTTGAAATAACATTTAAACAAATAACAGGAAATAGGTCTGATAACTGTTTACATTTTTTTGTTATTGTTAACACCTTTTTAACTTGAATCACTAACAATATTCTTTCTCCAAAACAATAAAGATTCACCATCTTACTCCCTAACTTAACGGATGGAAGAGTTAACAATGTTTGTTCTTTGAGATGATAAGTGGATCTTGCAGCAAAACTAGGGAAGAGTAGAGCTGACATTCCTGGCATTTAAGATAATGAGCAGAACAATCTTTAATAAAGGAAAAAGTTTAAGTTCTTTGTGTATCATAGGAAGTAAAAAAGGGAACAAGTTCAGTTAAAAAAAATCACTTGCAGAGCACCTTCGAAGGGGAAAATCTTTATTTCAGTCTCCTTTTAAATTAGTTCACTCCTTGTTTCTAACAATGCCCTGTTTTTGCAGACTGATGTTTTCCTTTAGGGGTTTCCTTTGTCTCTTGCATTCTGTTCTGAATGAGAAAGGATAGAAGCAAATAAAAAGCAGTGCTGGCCAGCACAGATCATATTTAACAAGGTGCGGCATAAGTGTTTTTTGGACAGGTGGTGGCTAAAACCCTTACTCAAAAGGGGAAGTCGTACCAGCCCTATGGGTAAAATAGCCATTTCAGAGCCTGTAAAGTATACTTATCTGAAACCAATACCCATACCAGTGCCAGCTCTCCTTAATGGATCAACCTAAAAGAACTCAAATCCTAAATTCTCTTTCCATCTACTTTACTGTTAAGGATAGGTGAACTCATTTTATCTAACGCTGAACACACTCATAAATAAAACTTATCTGTTTTCTGTTCTATGGAGAGTGGGACGGGGTAGGAAGAGGGAAAGGGTAGAGTAAAAAATTACTGAAAATCTATGGGTAAAGTAGAATTGAGGGGAAGCCATGACAGATAGAAACAGAGGGGGAGGGAGTGAGGGGTACAGAGGGGAAAAGAGGCAAATTGAACAAAAAAAATTACAGAATCTATATAATTGCATATACTTTAGGGCACAACTTGTCTCAGCTTAGCTTTTACAGATGGTTTTCCTTTTCTTTTCCATATATCATATAGGATCATAATCTTTTCTTTAATACAGCTAAGGAAAAAAGTTTAAAATACAGGGAAAAGGGTTGCAAATTCAAACTAGTTTTGTACATCTCATTTTGACAGATTCCCAAAATCCAAAATTGTACGGAACTGGGTAGTCCCTCACTACTATATTAGGAGTTTGTCACATTACTTTTCATATGTAAGAAGTTCTAAAGCTTCTTATATGTATTACAGTAGATGTCGTCATACTGATAAAGGAGTGACTGTGTGGCAAATAGAGTAGCCATTATACTCTCAGAATTGTACTCTTGCAGCTTTAGATGGAACATGTTTTTTCAGGAGAAAAAAATATATTCACCAGGGCTCTGATCTTATCTGGTACTTTTCAAAAGAGTGCCTGTGCATAAACTATCCTGTGAAGATTATTATTACCACCATATCACAAAAAACAAAGTAAGATAATATCTTGTTTGCCACTCACAATTACATTGTAGTTCTTCTTGGCCCCAATTATTTTCTAAGGATTTCCATCCTACTATGTAGCTGTTGTTTTGGATACTTCTCTCAGTACATTACGTTGATTTCTGTGCCCCCGCTCCCCCATCTCTTTCCTTCCTATCAATGGTCTTGCAGTCTCTTTTTTTTCTTCTTCTTTTCTTGTGGGTGTTTGCATCTATCCCTACAGTACTTTAGTCCTATCTGCAAACTTACCTTGTGTGTTAATGTCTTTTCCTGGTAAAGCAGTTCCTTTTCCCTTCTCAGCTCTCTTGGTAAAGCAGTGGCTAAAGTAATATGAATACAAAGCATGTATTCTATCACCCATCATCCCAAAAGTATTACATGTTTTCAATGTCCAAAAATGTGCCCTAGGTGTACATGGTTTTACATGAACAGACATGATTCAGATACAAAATTCCCAGACAAAACCTTTGTTACACTGTTGTTGTATATAACAATAGCTGGGGATGGGGTGGGGGGGAACATTAATAGAATGTTCTTTTCACAGAGAGAAAAGTAAAATTGAAAGTTACGGTTACATTTAAAACCTCCCTTTTTCTCTCTCCCAAGTAGTAGAGAATATAAAAATGCAGATTTAAAATACTTTAATTCTGTCCCAGACCCTTGCCACTCTGTGCACCATTCGTGATAGATAGGGATTTATGACAAGTGTCACAATATCACAGGAAGGTGACCTGTTATAACTCCAAATATCTTCATGTCTTCATCAAAGACCTAGTGGTTGAGACCTCTTCAATACCCTTATTTATTTATTTATTTATTTAAGAACTGACACTGTGTTTGGAGCTGTATAGACACACAATTAAGAGTCTTTACTCTAAAGAGCTTAGCATTTAAAATCTCAATCATGTATGATCTCCAAGGGGGCGCAACCCCATTGAAGTTGATTCACATGTGTAAAATAAGTATAATGGTAACTGCCTACCCAATATTAGTTTTTTTTATAATGTACTTTGAGTTCTGTGGATAACAGATGCTGTTCAAATATAAAATATCATTATTAAAGTTAGAGGATGGCAGATTGCAGACTCCAGAGTTTATGAATCCCAGCCTCCTTGCTCAGTCCATTAAAGATTCAGCAAAACCAAGCTGGTTTGCACCTTATAAAAACTGCATTGGCACATGCAGAACAACCTAAAATTTGCAAAAGCCAGAATAAATAAGCGTTTTCTAAACAATTTCCACCCAGCCTTTCCAGAAAACAGTCAAAGTACTACAAAGTATCACTAATACCAAGTTTCTAAACCTAGATGTTTGAGATTTAATATTTCAAATAATAATAAAGTAGAACAGTTCTCAAAGCGTGAAATATTGCTAATTTTTCATGCTACCTGTTTCCGCAAACAAATCTCCTTTTGGTAGAGGAACACAAAAAAACTCAGATGGATTGGTTTAATTTGAATGAATTAGAGTGATGAGCAAAAGTGCATGTGTTAGCTTGCTACCTGTGACAACTTGACCTACGGAGAGATAAGTATCTGTATGATCAAAACTCTCACCTGATGATGAGTTTATTTTTCATTTAAAATATTAGCAAATGTTACCTTTTTTTTCTATACAGAAGCATCTGTCATATTCCTAGATATTCTTTAAGACCATGATATTCAGAAAGAACTGTTACATTTTATCCATGATATTAAATAGTCTTAAAGGAACTGAAAATAAGCACTCGCAGAAACTATTAATTCAGACAAACAATGAAGAGTAAGGTTGTGCAAAAATCTGACATATGGTAGGCAAGCTCTATTATTGATTCATGTGTAACTTGACATTTTGCCTAAATATTGCATCACCCACCGATCTCCCATGCAATACCTAGATTAACTGGAGAGAGCTGGGATTGAAGTTCCTCATTGTTCCCAAAATCTTGGAGTGGAACAAACACTCTGCTACAATTTTGCCAAACCTAACATTATGCATTGTTAGTGCATGAGTATCTGAAAGTGAAATTGAAAATAAAAATACTGATCAATTTCACTTTTGCTTCTATTCAAAGGTGAAAGATTAAAAAAATTACCATAATATAAAGCGTTATTACTACACTAAGGAAGTGTTTTTAATATGCTTACCATGACTATATTCAATTTTAAATATGAAAAAATTAAGGTACTAAAGCTTCATTCTGCTTTTATTGAAGTAAATACGAATTTTGGCATTGACCTCAGTGAGAGCAGGAGCCTATGCTCACTGTGTGAAAAATTCATTTTGTCTGAGTTATAAGGTACACAGGAATAGCATGTGTATTTAATAAGTTACAGGTACACAGAAACAACATTCAAATTTCCTTTTCTTTGATTGTCTTTAAAAGACAGTTTGCCTATTTTTAAGTCCTTTCAGTGGCATTTATTGGTTTCTGCATAATTTTCTGTAGCAGTTCCGTTACAAGATTCTTAAAATGAGGATTTAGCATGGATCAGCTGCTGCAGGGAAAGGAGCTACTGTAATAAAACCTTCCCTGTTATTTTCCAACAGCCATTTCAAAGTACTCTTCTTTTAAGAACCTTTCCCAGCTGTGTGTGAACACTGAATTTGACCTCTTTCAATCTTTTACAATATGGCCCTAATTTGTAAGAATCCTCACTGCAAAGATGCAAGAATGGGAGGCTAGCACCCTTTAAATAATATATTATGTAACTTGCAGTTTTCTAGAGACACCCTGAGGGAGGATACTAACTTAAGATGAATTGTACAGTAGTAGCAATAACAGAATTTATTTATAATGTGATGTTTTGCTACAATGAATAAGTAATGGATGCAGTCTCACTACATCAAAAAAACTGTCAGCACAAAAAACAGTAGTGCAATCAAGGCTGCTCTTAAGTAGAACCACCCATAGTAGTTGTTTTAGTTTTGGTCTCGGGAGACTTGCCACCAGTATGTAACCAGGACTGTAGGACCCTGTGTTTCTATGGGCCTTTGCCACCTCTGCTGTCCACAGGCCTTTGCTGCTTCTAGGTTCACTTTTGAATAACCAAGATTTGGGGGTGAGGGAAGGCAGGGCCACTGCAAGTCAGAGGACACCTGAGTACAGTTTCTCTTGTGGAAGAGATCTGGGGTCAACTCTGTAAGTTACTTCACTAAGGACCCTACAAAACCTAAGGCCAGCTTCACACATAGTATGATAAAAATAAGGAATAGTAAGATCTTTTTACCCTCTTGTTTCCTGCTCAGGAAACAATTACAGTGTTGTGGCCAGGTCAGGTGTCAGAGAATGGCGGTAAGACTATTACTCAACATTGGACTTGGCACTTATCCAGCCATTTCCAGCAACACTATTAAAATGAAAACAAACTCATTAGTTTTCCATTATACAGCAAATGAGCAGCAGAACTCGAGTCCCAGTCCATTCTTTCATGGGTGCATTGCCAAGTCCTAGACTGGGGCCTTGGGGAAAGACTGCTGTAACTGCTGAGTAGCTGCCACTGGGTACCCATCTTCGGGCAGCCCTTGCCCTTCACCTGCAGTGTACCTACAGCCTGATCCTGGTACAAGTCTTCACATGGGAGTGCCTAAGTGAGGCTGGCCCCTTGTGCACCTGGGCACTCATGCCCGTTCCCTAATGTTGGGGTTTGCTGACAGGAATGGCAGGCTGAAGTACCAGAAGGAGGCTGCCAGACAACTCTCCAATACCAAATTCTACAGGCCACTTTGCTCAGATCCCACTGAGGAATATACTAAGAAACTGCACCATCCACTCCGGACACTCCCTACACTAACACAGGAACAAATCAACATGCTCAAGGTCCCGACCGGGGTTATTCTATCTACTACCCAAAATCCACAAACCTGGAAATCCTGGATGCCCCATCATCTCTGGAATTGGCACTCTCACTGAAGGACTATCTGGATATGTGGACTCTCTGCTCAGACCCTACGCCACCAGCAGTCCCAGCTATCTCCATGACACCACTGATTTCCTGAGAAAACTACAATGCATTGGTGATCTCCCAGAAAACGCCATCCTAGCCACCATGGATATGGAGGCTCTTTCCAAAAACATCCCCCACACAGATGGAATACAAGCTGTCAGGAAGAGTATCCCTGATGATGACACAGTGCAACTTGTTGCTGAGCTCTGTGACTTTATCCTCACACACAATTATTTCAAATTTGGTGACAATATATACCTCCAGACCAGTGGCACCGCCATGGGAACCCACATGGCCCCACAGTATGCCAACATTTTTATGGCTGACCTGGAACGATGCTTCCTTAGCTCTCGTCCACTCACACCCCTTCTCTACCTATGCTACATTGATGACATCTTTATCATCTGGACCCATGGGAAAGAGACTCTGGAAGAATTCCACCATGATTTCAACAGCTTCCACCCCACCATCAACCTCAGCCTGGACCAATCTACACGGGAGGTCCACTTCCTAGACACCACAGTACAAATAAGTGATGGTTACGTTAACACCACCCTAAACCGAAAACCCACTGACCGCTATGCCTACCTTCGTGCCTCCTGCTTCTACTCCGGACGCACCACACGATCTATTGTCTGCAGCCAAGCGTTGAGGTACAACCGCATTTGCTACAACCCCTCAGACAGAGACCAACACCTACAAGATCTTCACCAAGCATTCTCACAACTATGATACCTGCACGAGGAAACAAATCAACAGAGCCAGACGTGTACCCAGAAGCCTCCTGCTACAAGACAAGCCCAAGAAAGAAACCAACAGAACTCCACTGGCCATCACCTACAGTCCTCAGCTTAAACCTCTCCAACGCATCATCAGTGATCTACAACCCATCCTGGACAATGATTCCTTGCTTCCACAGAGCTTAGGTGGTAGGCCAGTCCTCGCTCAAATACAACTCGACAACCTTAAGCATATTCTCACCAGCAACCACACACCAAACCATAACAGCTCTTACCCAGGAATCAATCCATGCAACAAACCTCGATGCCAACCTTGCCCACATATCTATACCAGCGATACCATCACAGGACCCAACCAGATCAGCCACATCACTGGTTCATTTACCTGCACAGCCACCAATGTTATATACGCCATCATGTGCCAGCAATGCCCCTCTGCTATGTACATCGGCCAAACCGGACAGTCTCTGTGTAAAAGGATAAATGGAAACAAGTCAGATATTAGGAAGGCAATATACAAAAACCTGTAGGAGAACACTTCAGCCTCCCTGGACACACAGTAGCAGATTTTAAGGTAGCCATCCTGCAGCAAAAAAACCCTTCAGGACCAGACTTCAAAGAGAAACTGCTGAGCTTCAGTTCATTTGCAGATTTGACACCATCAGCTCAGGATTAAACAAAAACTGTGAATGGCTTGCCAACTACAAAAGCAATTTCTCCTCCCTTGGTGTTCACACCTCAACTGCTAGAAGAGGGCCTCATCCTCCCTAATTGAACTAACCTCATTATCTCCAGACTGATTCTAGCCTGCATAGTTATACCTGCCTCTGGAAATTTCCATTACATGCGTCTGACGAAGTGGGTATTCACCCAGGAAAGCTCATGCTCCAATACATCTGTTAGTCTTCAAGGTGCCACAGGACTCTTTGTTGCTTTTTATGGCTAACTGCCATCTCCCATCGATGCAGGTGCCCCCACACAGGGTATCAGCCGTAATGGAGCCGTCCCAGTTCTGAAAGAGGAGCTCAGCAGGTGCTGTAATAGCCTCTCGCCCCTCCCTGCCCGCTGTAGCCCAGGGGCTCTGTTCCCTGCCTAGGCTCCTTCGCCCAGCGCCCTCTGCCCGGGTCCCTCCGTTCGGCCTCACACGCCCGTCCATGGTGCAAGCCACCCTGCCTGGGCTCCTGCCGAGCCGCGTCCCTTCCTCCACTTTGCGTTGCACTTCAGGGGCAATCCCCGCCTGAGCCGCCCGCCGCACCTCTAACCTGCGCTCTCAGCACGAACCAGCGGGAAGCCAACCAGGCTGCTGTTGAAAGCCGCAATCGGATTGGCTGGGCTGGTGGGGGCGGGGCGGAGTCAGGGGGAAGCTATTGCCTAGGTAACCGCCCTCCCTCTCACCTCAGCTTTAGGAGTCCGCGCGCGCGCGCATCCCGAGGCCTCGCGATTCCATGTGAGTTACCGGTGACGGGCCACTCAGTTGCTGCCGCGCTGGCTGGGAGGCGGCGGCGGCTCAGGGGCAGCAGCTGCTGCCGCCGCCTCTGCCTGGGCAGGTGAGTGACTGCGTGAGGCGGGCGGGCAGAAGGGACCTTGTGTGTGTCCGTGTGAGAGCGGGAACTGCGTGTGAGTGCAACGTCTCCGCTTCCCCCCGGGACCGCGCCTGGGCTGCGGCTGGGGATGCCCGCCCGGAGGGAAGCTGCCGCCGCGGCGCGGGGCCGGTTCCTACCCGAGCTGGGGCTTTGCTGAGGGCCGGGGCGCGGAGCTGGGGCGGTTTGAACGAGAGAGGTGTCTCGCTGCGGCACAAACGGGAGAGTGGGGCGAGACCCCCCCCCCCCCGGGAGAGATCACAAGTGACTGTGCCCAATGAAGCCTCCTTTCTCTCTTCCCTCCCCCTCGTTTGGCAGATCTGGGGCTGGTTTTCAGTCCCTTTTCCCGCTGCTTCTCAGATCCCTTCTGCAGAACGGTGGCTGCTCCCTTCCTTGTTTGCCCGGTGGTGGCAGCGAGTGTACAGGGGACGGGCAGAGGAAAAGGGTATTTTTCAGCTTCTTCAAAGAAAATTGCAACACTGGAGTTGCTCAACAAAAACGATAGTCAGTTTTCTGCCCTCTTCCTGCCACTGCTGAAGTTTAGTCACATGTTGGTCTTTATCAGTTGGGCTGAGAGGAGATGGTGCATAGGACTAAACCTTCAGATGGCTTTGAGTTAGGTGGGAGTAGTTTGATCTGTGAGAGAGGGGGGAAGATAAGATTACTTGAAAGTTAACATGATCTGAAAGGTCTTTTGTAGTGTGTCGATCTGTTTAAAACCGCAAGAGTATCATTTAATTTTAAAGTTCAAAAATGAGTCTCTGTTCTTTTGTTGTAAAAACACAGAAAATGTAAAAACATAGAAAATGGTTGAGTATCCTTTGAAATTGCACGGGAAACAAACAAGTGGCATGTAAGCATCCCAACCTCTCTTAAGATTACTGAGGATGCTACTATGGCCTGGTCTACACACACAACTATGTCACTACAACATAACTGTCACTGAAAAATTTACACCTCTGAGAGATGAAATTAAGGGGACCCAAATCACGCTAAGACTCTTGTAGATTGATGGAAAAGCTGTCACCTCTTGGGGTGGGTGTTTGTGTGTGTATTTACTGCAGTGATGGGGAAAAAACTCTTCTATCACTGTGGCAACATCTACACTACAGCAGCATCGCTACAGCTCACACATTTGTAGTGTAGACATACCCTTAAAAATGACAGGGAAGAGGTGCCCTTCTATGATTTGTTATTTATTAGTATAGCCTAATATTATCTCCTATGTTTAAAAAAAATTATTTGATGTAGCTTCTGCATATTCCTACTTCCTCTCCCTGGAGTTCCCGAACTTCAGGAACCTTCAAGAAAAAGAGTGCTTGTTGGGACCATTTGAGTGACCCACCCTCCGCAGCACCAGATATTCTAAGCCAAATTTATAAATGGTCGTGCAGTCTCCAACTGCTGCAGTTCTTTCTGTTTTATGGCCTTTTGCAAGCATAGGGGTCTTTATTTCATGCCCAGAGAATATTTTTTCAATCAAGAATCTCTTAACTTATTACGGCTTCCCTCCGAGCAGGCATAGTTTTAGAAAGTTGGTAGGTAGTAGTTTCTGTGGCATTTAGATGCTTGGACTGCCTCCAACTTGACAGAAAAGGTGAAGGGAGAAAACAGAGCTCCATGCAGGTGAAAAAACTCTGAGGGAAGGGATCCTGACCTGAAGATTTTGGTCAGTAATGCAGTTGGAAGCATATGGTGAAAAACTTTGCTTTGAATCTAATATAATTTAAGCTAGGTATTGGAAAGCATTTTTATCTTTATTTTCTTGCAGCTATTTCTGACTTTTATGCCTCATTGGTTGTACTCACTTAAAGTCTGTCTCTTTGTGGTTAATACACTTGTTTTTATCTAATCCAATATGTTTAACTTAAAAGTGTCTGGGTAACTTTAAGGTAGCAAGCTAGTGTATGTTATTCATTTAAAGGAATAATAGACTTAATACGTTTAACTGTCCAAGAGAGGTCTGGGCAGTACATAACATACATTTCTGGAAGGATTGGGAGTCACCCTGCATAAGTAACCAAGGCTGCAAAAGCCAGAATGTAACCCAAGTGTTGCTGGCATGTTACAGTTACACAGACACACTCAGGATGTAGCTTGCGTCCTGGAAGGTTGTTTGTGAGCTGCTCAGGAGGAAGCTACTTCAACAAGGCATTGTAAGGCATCTCAGGTTGCAGGGCAAGAGTGATAGAGCATCCCACTGGTCTGGACAGCACCCCGGGTATTGCATACAGTACCTGCTGTCTGATGTATCTGGAGGGGAGCCTATTCTCAGAAAAGTTGCTTGGTATGCTGTGCCTTTATGACATGTTGACACCAGGCATTCCTCTTGACCAGGGGTTCTCAAACTGGGGGTTGGGACTGCCCAGGGGGTCATGAGATCATTGCATAGAGAGGGTCGCAAGATATCATCCTCCATCCCAAACCCTGCTTTATCTCCAGCATTCTATAATGGTGTTAAATATATTAAGTGTTTTTAATTTATAAGGGGGCGGCTCACACTCAGAGACTTGCTGTGTGAAAGGGGTCACCAGTACAGAAGTTCGAAAACCACTGCTCTTGACTAACTCTGCATTCCAGACCTTTGGATCTATTTTCAAGTTGGGATCCTGTTTTGTTGCAAGGATGGAGGAGACTGAACAACCTCAAAAATCCCTTAAATGGGGAGGTAGACGCCCTTGGTGCCAGGATTATCTAGCTCTAACTCACCTAAGCACTTAGCACTCAGAAAGAAACTACTGAGCTTCAGTTCATCTGCAAATTTGACACCATCAGCTCAGAATTAAACAAAGACTGTGAATGGCTTGCCAATTACAGAACCAGTTTCTCCTCCCTTGGTTTTCGCACCTCAACTGCTAGAACAGGGCCTCATCCTCCCTGATTGAACTACCTCATTATCTCTAGCTTGCCTGCATATATATATACCTGCCCCTGGACATTTCCACTACATGCATCTGATGAGGTGGGTATTCACCCACGAAAGCTCATGCTCCAAATCGTCTGTTAGTCTATAAGGTGCCACAGGATTCTTTGCTGCTTTTACAGATCCAGACTAACACGGCTACCCTCTGATACTAAGCACTTAGGGTATGGTTCTAGGATTGCTCCAGTACCAAAGAAGCTGGCTTCATTGCCAAAATTAATCAGTGATGGGAAGCCTTTGTCAGGGACTTAGGTGTTGTCTTTTCAGCTGACCAGTGTTGTTTCTTTTGGAACAGGGGTTGGCAACCTCTGGCACGTGGCTCACCAGGGTAAGTACCCTGGCCGGCTGGGCTAGTTTGTTTACCTGCTGCATCGGCAGGTTCAGCTGATCGTGGCTCCCACTGGCTGCGGTTCGCCGTCCCAGGCCAATGGGGGCGGTGGGAAGCTGCGGCCAGCACATCCCTAGCCCGCACTGCTTTCCACCCCCCCATTGGCCTGGGATGGCAAACCGTGGCCAGTGGGAGCCGCCATCGGCCGAACCTGCTGACACGGCATGTAAACAAATTGGGTACTTATCCTGGTAAGCCACATGCCAGAGGTTGCCTACCCCTGCTTTAGAATAATGGACTCTCTGAGTCCATGGCTAACTGGGCTTTTTGTTGGTGCTGTGCTCCCCTTACCTCCAGTGTTTCACTAGGGCCCAGTGTTCAGGGAAACTTTGCATACCATGCCATCCTTACTTCTCTGCTGCTGCCTTCAGAGCTGGGCTCCTGTCCAGCAGCTGCCACTCCAAGCTGCCCAACTCTGAAGGCAGTGCCACCGCCATCAGCAGCGTAGAAGGGCAGCAGTACCGCAACCCCACTTACACACGATAACCTTGCGAGCCCCTCCCTCTCCCCCAAACTTCTTTTTGGGTCAAGACCTGTACAATTACAACACTGTGAAATTTCAGATTTAAATAGCTGAAATAATGAAATCTACAATTTTTAAAATCCTGTGACAGTGAAATTGACCAAAATGGACCCTGAACTTGGTATGACCCTGGTCACATTGAAGAAGAAAGGCAGGTTACTTACCAATAAATGTAATTCTTTAAGAATTTTACCTCTGCATAGTCTTTCTGGAGTGCTGCTGTCATAGGATTCTGGAGTTTAGCAGGATGATCTAAGGTGGGTGGGGACCATGTGGCCTTTTGTAACCTTGACTCCAAAATTTTGTGTGGCACTTGGGAACTCATGGAAGCCAAAGTACCTTTTTTAGAAGGATTCTAAAGCTCAATGGTGCTTAATAGTGCTTCTTACAAGTGTGGCTATATAGAACACTCTTGAACTAAAATGACTCTTTAGTAAGTCTTATCTATTCTACTCGTTTTTACTTAAGATATGTCAAGTCCTGTCTTCCTGTTTGCTGTGGGACGACTTTTGGGGACCTTTTCCACCTCATAATTGAAGAGGCGGAAATTTATGAATTCTTTAAAAACAGAGTTTCCCTCCCCAAATATTTGGAACGGTGAACCGCGGCCACTGGAAGCTGCAGGTGGCTGTGCAAATGTAAACAAACTAGAGATTACTCTGACGGGCTGCAGGTTGCCCACCACTGGTGTAGACTGACTGACTTACTGTGGACTAACTGTTTGTGTAGACAAGCTTACAATCTAGGTGATATTGTATGTTAGCGTTCAATTGTTCAGCTACAAAACTTGAGTTTACATCATAGTTGGAAATGAATGTGAGTTTAGAAGTTCAGTTGCAGTCACTAGTGACGCAACTCATGTGTTCATGACAGAATTTAACACCAGCAGTGGATTTGTGCATCTCAGAAACAATTTTGTTGCTTTTTATAGAGAGTGTGTTTGAGGAGAATGGTTTTGTTCTTTTGTATGACTTTAGCTCAAGTAAGAAAGTCACTAGTTCAGTAAACAGTGATGTAATTTGTAAGTAAAAGGTACAGGTTATATTTATTAATAAAGGGATGACAGTGTTTGTGTAGCAGAGCATACCTGATAACAAATGTTTCTTGCATTTGTTTAAATGTATATTTGCAAAAAAAGTCTCTTCGTGAGTATATTCCAATGCAAAGAACAATTTTCCTGTTGTATGACAAGACTAAACATTACACCATGATTCTAATTGCTATTGCATCTTTCATTTAAACCGTGTTCTAAAATGCTGTGTACAGCTAAATAAATTACAGGGGAAAACAGGTCAGTTAAGAGGGAAACTTATCATCAGCACTGACTGGAAATGAAATACAGAGTTAATGAGGCAAAAAGATACAGAAAAGTTTTTTGTTTTCTTCCCCTACAGTTTTGACTGAACATTTTCTCCCCTGTGCTGTTTGGCTGATCCACCCCCTGCCCCAGTCTTTTCATCTCAGCCTCACTGCACACACCCTCAAACCCACCTATCCACCCCACTCCTCCTGTAGCTTATCCCTTTCTATCTAACCTCCCCCCCCCCCAAAAAAAAAAAAAAGAAACAAAACAAAAACCAAAGTGTGGAACTTGCATGATATTTGCTGTTATAATATTGTTTACTCTGCTTGTGTATTTTGCCACTTTCCCCTACCCTTTGTTTGTTCTGTCTGTTTAGACAGTATGCCCTTGGGGGCAGGAACCACGATGTGTAGCATGGTGTAGCCCAATTCTTGCTTGCTCCCTTGGCAGTATCATAATAAACTTGATTAATAATAGTTCTGTATTACAGACTCTAAAGAGGAGCAGATGAGGAGGCTTTTGTGAGGGTCAGAGAGGAAACTAGTATCAGATGGGGAGGGAGCAGAGACAGATGAGGTCCATGAAGTAGTCTGTAGCTAATCCCTAGAGGGCTTTAAAGAACAATGAGGGCAATTTGGAACTAAATCCTGAAATGAATGGGATTCAGTGGAACTGCTGGAAGATGGGAATGATATTATATGTCTGAGTGAAGCTTCAATCAGCAGCTTGCTGCTCATGTAGTATGCTGCAGAGGATGGGTGAGCTGGGCCAGGGGTTAGTCATAGGCTACATCTACACAGCAAAAAAAAAAAAAAAAAAAAAGACCTGTGACAGCAGGTCTCAGAGACTGAGTCAACTACCTGGGCTTGCACTGAGGGGCTAAAAATGGCAGTGTAGCTGCTGGCCTTAGGTTGGAGACCAGTTCAGAAACATAGTGGGGAGGATATCAGAGTCTGTTAACCCAGGTTCTGAGACTTGCTGCCAGGGGTGTGTGTTTGGTGGTGGTTTTACATTGTTGGTGTGTTTTGTCATTTATTTGTTTACTATGTAGATGTATCTATAAAGAAGGAAGTAAATATAACAAAATGGGGATTTCAGCGGAGGTGGAGTCAAACCAATGGCATGCAGGGAAATGTTGGAGAGGTGGTTTTTATATGCAAAGTTGTTTGAATCACTTCTGTCTTTGAGGAACTACAGGTTTATTTAGTAAAATAATGCAAGAATGAATAGGGAAGCTTTGTCATGGAAGCCAAAACTTTAAGAAAACGTGCAGTAAATTTGTGTGCCTCAACTATTGGACGCTTGAGGCATCTTGTTTCTGATTTTCAGGTAAGCTGAGGACCCACAGCTCGAGTTGATTAAAGTGTAAAATTGGCTGTGTAGGTTTTGAAAGTTTTTGTTTTTTCAATTGGTAACCATTGGAATAAAGTGGTAATTCAGGCAAATGGTATGGATAACGTTCAACAAGAAAAGGGGTAGATAGTTTGGCTCCAGTGTTGAAACATAACCAAGAGTTCCAAAGAGGAAGAGTGCAGGGCAAGACTACCATCTGAAAAAGTAGATAGGAAGCAGCCAGAGATCCTTGCATATGTGTATATATCTGATCTAGGAGTATGAAATAGTCAGTTTCAAAGAGTTTCAACAAACAGTACTAAAAAGAGATAAGGCTTTCTTGTGGAGGTTTGAAATGTCTTTGCTGCAGTCTTACTGGACTTCACTTTGTGGGATTAAGTAAATAACTTGAAGGAAGTGGTGTGTGTGCGTGCGCGTGTGTGTGGGGGGCGGGGAAGATAAGTAATGTGAGAGGATGAAGTATGATTCTCTTGGGCTGTGATCATCTGGAGTTCTGCACTGGTAGTGCAATACATTACTATAAAAATTGTTTTTGTAATGACTGAGGATGTGGAGTAGAGCGAAAGGAGTGAAGAGAAGAGGTTTTTTTTTTTTTTTTATTTGCATGTGAAGAAATATACTTGCATGCTTACGACTCTGAACTGTTTATAGTGGGGTGATTAGTGTTCATTGTGTTCACATGAAGTAGTAAGGATCACATAAAATAGTAAATTCCATGAATTCCTAACTCTTTGAGTTAGAGAGGAATGATCTGTGAGTTTTGAGATTTTCAACTGGCAGCTGAAGCATAAATCTTTTGCCTAACGCACAAACAAGCAAAAAGTTTTACCTGCCAACATTAGTTATTAAAATAGGAAAAATTTGATTTATCAACCTGTTGAGAGTTGATCAGAAAGCTTCTTTGAATTCATTGTATAAGAGAATTAACCTCTTGACTACTTTTTGATGATCTCCCGCTTTTTAATAAAACTTCTGAAAATACTCCCTTATTAAAAAACTATAATCTGTGTATTCCTACCCAATTGTTTTTATCCTAATAATAATCCTTTGCATTCCTATAGTTCCCACAATTCATGGATCATAAAATACTTCAGATACTCAATGATTAAGCTTTGCCCTGGGCAGTAAGTGGTCATTCCCATTTTATAGATTGATTTATGTAATGTCAACTAACTATTACGATTCTCAGTCCAATGGGTTCAACAGAAGCAAAGCTGCCTCCCTGGCACTAATGAAGCATTAATGTTTTTTGTTTTTTTTTTAATTTAAATAATTTTTATGTTGGCCATAGTGGTGATAGTATAATCGTGTGTTTGATGCAAAGTAGGTGACAGACACAATAATGAAAATGCGTTAGTTTAGTTTGCTGGTTTCAGCAAAGCACTTAAGCATGTGAGTAGTCCCATTGACCTCAAGAAAAGCACAAGCTTAAGTTCTGTGCTGAATTGGGGCTTTAACGCTTAAATTAAGGAAGAAAATGCTTTTAAATTGAACTCTTAACCAAATTTTTGATCAAATTAAATATATCTGGATGGTCAAACCATGAAACTGTATCAGATCATATCTTTTCATAGTTAATTATTTATGTAATGGTCTTTGTTTTTGTGTGGTCCATTAACTTTGTAATTGCCTTAGTACATTACATGTTGTTTATTTATATTGTACCCATGAGCCAAAGTGCTGGGGAAGGATAACAGTAGGATATAATATTAAAAGGAAAAAAAGTCAACAGTAAAAACTAATAAATCAGCCAGTGGTTCTTAGTGAGAACAACCTGTTGGATTTACACGAACAGGAAGAGAAATCAAGTATTTCAAAGTCATATTAAGCAGAAAATAGTGAGACTTTTGTACTTGTCCTAAGAAAGGTGCAGGCTAGAGAAGACAGAAGAGAGAAAAAAACAAAATATTTGTTAATTAATGGAACAAACAGGAAAGTAAATGAAGGATTAATTCAGCCGCTAAAGTTAAATGTTGCAATGAGAGCTTTAAAGCAAGTAAGTATCACTGTACTTGCTTTATAGCAATAATTACCCATTTGCCTGATTTACTGTCCAATTCTACAAAGGATTAAGGAAGACTCCCATTGGTTACAAATTTCTGCACAATTGTATTGGTCCGGCCACATACATTCCTTTGCAGAGTTGGCGCCTTACTATATACCTGACTTATAGCTTGGTCCTTAGGTTTGTTGAGTATCTGGACTTCTCACTGGCTTCAACAAAAGTTTCAGGTGCTCTTCATCTGTTGGAGTCAGTTCTATAAAATGTGCACTCCCAGGGCTTTTTCCACAGCAAATTGAGATTCTTGATCGCTTCATATTCTATCTTCTTCCATTTCCTCAAAATAATGTTGTTTTATGATATGTTGCAAGCCTTCATCTCTTCTCATTTTATAATAACAGATTTGTATTTAAAATGCTTAGTAAGATTTTCCAAGCCCTTTTAGATGATTTGAAACTCACCTCTACTTCTAGGATTTCAAAATTAATTTTACTGGGTGGGAAAATCTATGATAAAACACTGAGTTAGGACTCAGAATATCTGGATTCCGTTCTCACCTGTGCCACAGATTTCTTGTATGATCCTGGGAAAGTAATTTCATTTCTCTGTGCCTTAGTTTATCATCTGTAATTATGGGGATAATAGTACTTTTAGTCTACTTATATCTTAAGATAGTCCAGGAGCTTTGTCTTATGTATATGTATAATGCCTAGCACAACAGGGTCTGAATTAGGACCACATGGTGTTACTATAATACAAATAATAATATATTACGTTATTTAACTATGAAAACTTGTAGTTGCAGCAGCTGATATATCAGACATAAATAGCTGGTAATTATTTGTATGTACTACATATTAGATTAGGAATATTGTTTCTCATCCTCATTTGAAATGGGAACTGTAAATTCTCAATGTAATGCATTTTTATATGGCACTTTTAAAAACACATCTGGTAAAATATGTAATAGCTGGAATGTTTTTGCTTTGACTGGAAGCTTTTACTGAAGAGATGTCCTTTTAGGGAATGAAAATCTACTCTTTTATGAAGCACTACAAAAATTAGCCATAAAAAGGAAGAGAGAAAATCTTTTACCATTGCATTTAAAATGTGTGGATTTTTTAATGTTAGTATATTAAATGGGATGTCTTTTTAGTGTAAATAGTTAATTGGGAATACAAATATAAATGATTAACCCTTTCTATTTAGAACTATTTTCCATGAGTTTATTTTCCTGTTTTACATAACGGTTAGGTAAATTTTGTGAGAAGTTAGGGACATTCCTGTCTTAGTCTCTCCGCTAGAACTGGTAGTATCAAATATTTTAACATGTACGCTTTCTCAAGTGACATGATTTTTTTTGGCACACAAAGTAAATTTTAAATGGAAGCAGATGTGTCCTAACTTTATTTCTAATTTGATTGGCGTGAACATTGGTTGTGATCAGTCATAAGATTGAAAGAGGTCTTTATTTCCATGTTCCTTTGGTTTCCCACCGTCTGCTTGATCATTTGAAATACCAGTTTTAGTGTTTAAAACTGCTCTTTGGGGACTGAAATGCTTGGGGGGATGGAATGGAACATGGTCTCTCAAATGTCTAGATGACCAGTTCAAATCAACCCCAACCTGGTAATGACCAAAAGTCAGGGCCACTTATTAACTGTGAAAATGGAAAAATAGGTGCTGGTCTCAAATCAGTTTGTAGTAGGTGTGTATCTAATATCAAAATTCACACCTCCTTGTCAGGTCAGCAGAGTGGCCAAAGACTGAACGGCAAGGAAATGGAACTACCTGTGGAGGGCCAAGTCAGAACTGAGGTTCACTGATCAGGAAACTTAGTGGTCTTATGCTTTAGTTGTTTTAACAAAGCAGAGCTCAGATTTTCTGGGTAATCTGCTGCAGATTGACTTTAAAACAATCTAGTGTCTCTAAATGAAGAAAGGACAGAAAACCTATTGTTTCTTTTTTTCCTTTGCAGATCATCTTTTAAAACTCAGATTTTGGTTGCAACTTCTCAGAGCACAGCCTTGCAGAATAAACTAATAGTATTCTGTATTCATTTGGCTTTATAGACTTCCTGGAAAGATTAGCAGTGTGTGGGTATTTAGACTCTTATTTAGGAAGGAATCTTCAGACCAGGCTGCATTTATGGGACACTTTCTATCCAAATTACTGGATTTCAGTAAAGGGATCTAATTAGTAGTGAGTAGATTACTTTTGAGATGCACAAAAAAAAAATAAAATGGAGATATACCTAACTCCTAGAACTGGAAGAGACCTTGAAAGGTCATCGAGTCCAGCCCCCTGCCTTCAGTAGCAGGACCAAGTACTGATTTTTGCTCCAGATCCCTAAGTGGCTCCCTCAAGGATTGAATTCACGACCCTGGGTATAGCAGGCTAATGCTCAAACCACTGAGCTATCCTTCCCCCCCCACTGTGCTAAAGGAAATAATAGTGGCACTATTATTGTTTCATTTTTGGTATGTTGAACTCAAACTAGGTTCTGACACCTGTCAGAAATAAAACATACCATATATACTTGTTCATAAGCTGAATTTTTTTAGTAAAAAGGGGAAGCACCAGAGAAGGGCATTGGCTTATGAACAGGTATAGAGAGGGAGAGGTGGGACACAGCCCCCGCCTCCCAACAGAGGGAGTGAGGAGAGGCAGCAGAGCAAGAAGGGAAGAGGCGGGGCCAGAGTCTCTCTACTTCTGGCCACACTGCTCTCTCCCCAGCCTCCAAAGCAGCTGCAGCTCTGGGGCTGGCAGGCTGCAGCAGAGCCGCTTGGCTCTGCCCCCCAGAGCAGGCTGTGGCTGCCCAGCCCACCGTAGCATGCCGAGGCCGTGATGCCCAGCCCAGCCCAGCCCACTGGAACATGCGGCCATGCCGCCCTGTCTGGCCTGCCAGAGCAGGCAGCGGCTGCGCTGCCCAGCCTGCTGGCACAGCTCCAGCCAGGCCAGAGACATCCTCCCCTAATTCTCCAAGATAAGGTAGGAAGGGATGGGATAGGGAGAGCATGGGGGTCCCGGGCTAGGAGTGGGTTCATGTGGGGGGTGGTCACAGGGGTTACTCCCCTGACCCCCAGCTACTTCCTCCCAAAAAATTTCCCCACCGGTTGCTCTCCCGGCCCATCAGAATAAGCAACTGGCACGCCAGGACACTTCTGTTTACTTAGGTTTACCTCTGTGTCTGCGGATGCTCAAGGTAAACAAACCATCTCGGCCCACCAGCAACTTATCCTTATGGCCCTGGCGCCAAAGTTTGCTGACCCTTGAATTATAGAGTTGGCTTATGAACGGGTCATAA
Organism: Gopherus flavomarginatus; assembly: GCF_025201925.1. Taxonomy (NCBI): domain Eukaryota; kingdom Metazoa; phylum Chordata; order Testudines; family Testudinidae; genus Gopherus; species Gopherus flavomarginatus. The sequence goes on along the minus strand of NC_066624.1, from coordinate 71,926,286 downwards.
AAAAATTCCTTTTTTACTTATCCATCTTGGAGGGGGTTGACTTATAAACGAACCAACTTATGATCGAGTATATATGAGTTAAGTTTTGATGGGAGCAGAATTTATATTTGACGTTGGCCCTGTGACTTGCTGGTTAACCTTTAGTGAATAACTGAAGTTCTGTGTTCCAGTTTAACAAATATGTAAGATTTCTTTATACTTGCTACCGCTTAGTGGTGTTGAGTGTTAATGTTTGACATGTACAGTTTGTCATGAAAGGCCATATAATGTAAGAATATTATTGAACAGTTATTGCAGAAGTGCACTCTATTGAGCTCATGCCTCTGATGTTATATAATGTCGGGAGGTCATTTTGAGATTTTCTGTGTCTTTGAGTAGGTTTAAAAGCAAATATATAAAGAACAATTGGATGATTAGGGCCTTGTTGGTTTTTTGCTTTTGTTGAGCTATTCTGTTTCTCCTTTCCATGTTTGTAATTATTTTTATTATTTTTCAAAGGGAAACTCATTCAAATTTTAAGTTTCCTAATATTGGGATTTAGTGAAAAATTACAGTGTCTTTTTAGGTTGATGGTGGAAACGATTTGTCTATAATTTTAACTCCTGAGAAGGCTAAATATGCAATAGATTTCCAATCACATTCTGTTAACTGAGGCTCCTTTTGTTTAGCTAACTGTCACAGAATGTTGATAGCTTTGGGAAAGAGACTTGATATTGCTTTGTGTGTATGAGAAATGGTGGACATAAGAGAGAGCAGAAAGTTCCTCCACAAGAAGTGCCCTTTCAGCTGCCATGGCTCTGAAGCTGGTTTTGGGTGAGAAATGTAGATAGTTTTTCTCACCTGTGATCTCCCCAAAGCATTCAAAACCATCTGAGATTGATTAGCTACACTCTTCATCCCACAAAAAGGTGATTAAAAAAAGTTCTCTGTTGCCAAGTAGAGGTCTGGTCATAAGCATCAGTACTCACCGACACTGTATGAGGCAGTGCTGTGGACTTTGGAAGGACCATTGAAACCAGTGCCTTCTCCTTTACCAGGGAGATCTTTGACCATGCCATCTTCAGATCTTGTACTAGTTCCAGTGGGTGTATGCTTAATTCTGCTGTTAATGCTGTCGATGATGCAAGCCGTTCTTGTGGCAAATGACAGTTTTCCCTGGGTTTGTTCTTTGAGTATCCAGGACTGGGAGTTACCTTGTTAGCCTCTGCCTGCAGTGAGAGGGAGTCTTTCTTGTGGTAGCTGGATGTGAATTCCTGCGCACCACCAGCCTTTCAGCTACTCAAGCACTCCTCTGTGGGCTATGCCACCCTTTCTATGTCTTTCAGGTTGGCAATAGGTACATCCCAGTCAAGAATTTCTTTGAGTCATTTTCATGTGATATCCAGTTCCTGACATTGGTTAGTCACAGATTTCCAGATCCTTTTCACTGAGAGGTGCAGTGTACCCTGCTTTTGCCTTAAACCACCACTTCTGCAAACCACACAGCACTTATGAGCATTTAAAACAAACATAGATTTAAGAAAAAATAAATATTTAATGAGAAACGAGAGAGTGGTGAAAACAAATGGTTGCAATGCAAAATTTTAAAATGTGAACCAGGATCTACACTTACAGTTTTGTGTTCCATGGCGACAGCCATCTTGATGAGGCAGCGTTTTTGGGTGCAGGCCTCCAGCATATCAGGGAACTACAAAATACAATGGAAGACTTGCCATTTGAGGGCACTGAGCTTTTTTCTCAGAAGACGGATGATGCCATATGCACGTTGAAAGATTCTTGGCCAGTTCTTCACTCACTGGAGGTCTACATCCCAGTGATGAAGAGGAAACAGTTCAGACCACATGCTCAGTACAGACCTTACTACCACTCAAGTGCTCAGGATGTTTCTAGATCAGAGATCTAAGCGTCCTAGGTGTCACCCGTCAGTGTCATCCACAGCAGGCCTTTCTCACTGGCTTCAAAACAATCATTTTTACATCACAGTCAAGGACAACATATAGACTGTAAATCATCTCCAATTTTAGACATCCCTCCCATTTGGAGAATCTATCTTCGTTTTGCATTCCATGGACAGAAATTTTTTCAGGCAGGTGAGTTCTTAGCAGTGTGAAGGAGGGATATATTTTCCAATTAATGTCCTTCCCCTTCACCATCCCTTTTCAGGGACTCATCTCATGAGGCTATATTAATATACAATGTGTATAGTCTCTCTTGGATCTGGGATCAGTTGAGGAAGTTCCTTACCAAAGCAGAACAAAAGGGGCTTCTCTTGCCTCTACTTCCTGCCTTTACGCTAGCATCCCACCCCTTCCTTGGAGATGGGAGATTGATATGCATCCTGCAGATTGAGGGCATACTTTTAATGTGGCAATCTATCCTGGCCAGAGAAAGAAAGTATTTTCAATTCAAGATAGGCAGTGTGTACTAATAGTACACAGTACTGCCTTTCAGACTATCCACTGCCCCGGAGGTGTTTAATAAATATATGGCAATAATAGCAGCTCCTCTATGCCATTCAGGGATTCAAATACTTCCTTATCTGGATGATTGGCTAGTTTGGGAAAGATCAAGTTCCCACATCCAAAACATCATCTTGCTCATCAGACATCTTTTTTTCTCGTCTTGGTCTAAAATGAAATATAGACAAATAGACATTACAACAAACACAGAGAATAAATATCATAGGGACAGATCTAGACTGTACAACCAGATTCCAGTCCATAGTCTCTCTGTCCAAAATCCTCCAGTCACAACGATACTGATGTCCTTGGGTTTGTGTGCAGCTGTTAGGTCACATGGCCTTGTCTAAGTACATGAGTTAGCATACCAGACTTCACCACAGGTGTCATCTTCAGACCTGGATCCACATGGTATATTGTCCAAACAGGCATTTTGTGTACATTCTGATTTGTGTCCCTGCTCAACTGCTTCAGTCTCTGAATTGGTGGATGGACCCTCAAAATGTATGCAAGGGTATTCCCTTCCTGCCAGCAGAACCAACTGTGACCCCGGTAATGGATGCCTCCAGCAAAGGTAGGGTAGCCCACCTGGGTCAGCTTCAGGCTTAGGCACTTCAGAGCAAAACCTCCTGGGCCTCGTATATAAATATACTGGGCATTCAAATGGTTTGGAGAGCTTTTGAGATGTTAGTTTCCAGCATCAGAAACCGGGGTGGGGGGATGGGAGAGGTTCAACTGTTTATTGACAACACCGCTGTTGTTTTATCTGAACAAACAGAGAGATGTAAGATCTAATCAGTTATGCCAAGAAATGATTCATGTATTGAACTTGTGCATAAAGAATGTCTTGCTAAAGGGGCTGATGAATACTATTGCAGTTTTCTTCAGTAGGAACTTCCTAAACCATCTTGAGGAATCAGTACAGACATTCCACATCGGATCTTTCAAGTAATAAACCTTTTCGTAACCAACCTGAAGACCAAATGCAGGAAATTCTGCTCCAGAGCAGGTTGCAGCCCAGATTCTTCGACAGATGCCTTCTTTCTCCCTTGGTCAGGTTTTCTGATGTGTGTGTTTTCTCCTGTCTCTCTGATTCTGAGGGTGATCAGGAAGCTAAAGAGACAAAACAACGTTAATCCTCAGAGCACCAGGCTGGCCAAGACAGTACTGACCTTGTGTGTCATAACCAAGGCGATATACGGCACGTTACCCTACAATCTCTTTACCTCATGGTGTGGATGATCTCTGAGGTTGAGCAATGAGGGAAGAGTGCTCACGGAATGTCCAAACCATTTTGGTGTACAGCAGGAAGGACACAAACGGAGCCAATTATTCAGCAAAATGGAAATGGTTCTTAGCGTTGACTGAGTCTCACAAGTTGTCACTGTGCAATATGGAAACTAGACATATAATAGACTCTCTGCTGCATTTGAAATTGTCTGGCCTCTCCATCAGTTCAGCGAGGGTGCATTTAGTCTCCATCTCAGTGATATGTCTACCAGTAGATAGATTTTTTTGTCTTTTTTGCATCCCGCGGTATCTAGGTTTTTTTTTTTTTTTTTTTTTTTTTTTTAAAGAGCATTGTTCATACGTACCTTCCTGTGTGTGATCCAGATCCTCACGGGACCTGAATTTGGTTTTGTACTGTTTAATGGCTTTCCCATTGAACCTTTAGCAACAACTTACTTATCTTTGCTATCAATGAAAACTGCATTTCTGGTAGCAGTTAGTTACTTCTGTGTGAAGGATGTTGGAGCTCCAGGCACTGTTAGCTGTGACCCCCCCCCATTCCATGACATTTCATAAAGACCAGGTTTCTCTTAGGTCATATCCTAAGTCTATGCCTAAGATTGTATCTGCATTTCTCCTCAACCAGATCATTCATCTTCCAGTGTTTTTTTTTTTTTTTTTTTTTTTGGAAACCTCATTCTAGCAAACCCAAGAGAAGCTTCTCTCTTGGCACATTTGGAGGGCTCTCTATCCTTTTATCCGGACAACGCTTCGGTAAAAGGAGTAAAGCGCAACCGGTTATAACCAGTGTATATCTCACTGGCTATCTTAAACTATCCAGCTCTGCTATAATCTATCAAAGGTTTCTCCTCCGAGAGTAATAGTGCATTCCGTTTGGTCAGCCATCTTGAGTAACATAGTGATGATGGACATTTTGTGTGGTCATTGTCTGGAAAAGGTAAGTACCAATATGCTGTCACTGAATCTTCCCAGGACAACACCAACTTCAGAAGTCAGCACCGCCGTCTTCCTTCAAGTAATATGAAGTCCCACCACACTCAAGGAAAGTGCTGGTGAGTGAAATGTATGTGTGCACAATCACTTGAAGGAGAAAAAGGTTATCTATCTGTGCAGTAACTGTTGTTCTTTGAGATGTCTTGTGCAACTCTCCCACCTCCTCCTCTACTTCAGGTATTAGTTATCGATGCGAAAGAATGCAGAATGAGGTGGTGGCCAAAACTCTTTTATGCCCTCAGCTCTATGTGCACGAGACTGGGAGGGGCATATGCGTTACCTCATGATACTTCTGGCAAAAGTCCTTTCCTCATGTGCACTGGACACAGACACACCTACAGTGGAATGTATATGTGCACAATAAATCTCAAAGAACAGTTACTGTTCAGGTAGGTGTGATGGGTTCGGTCACAGAGACTCCTTGGGACTGTCACCTGATGTGCTGAAATTACTTCTGAGCCCGTTTTCCCTGATGGCTTGGGACTCCAGAACTCTATCTTGATGAGCCAGACATGCTAGTCTGCTGCAACACAGACCCAGTTCTGAACCACACCCCCAAAGCTGCATGCTTTAACAGAAAACCACTCAGCAGGTACTCTTGTCTCCAGCACCCAACACCCAGTTCCCAATGGGATCCAACCCCCAAATAAATCCGTTTTACTCTGTATAAAGCTTATACAGGGTAAACTCAAATTGTCTGCCCTCTATAACACTGATAGAGAGAGATGCACCGCTGTTTTCTCCCTCAGGTATTAATCACTTACTCTGGGTTTACTAATAAACAAAAGTGATTTTTTTTAAGTATAAAAAGTAGGATTTAAGTGGTTTCAAGTAATAACAGACAGAACAAAGTAAGTTACCAAGCAAAATCAAACAAAACACGCAAGTCTAAACCTAATACATTAAGAAACTGAATACAGGTAAATCTCATCCTTAGAGATGTTCCAGTAAGCTTCTTTCACAGACTAGACTTCTTCCTTGTCTGGGCCCAATCCTTTCCCCGGTACAGTTCTTCTTAGTTCCAGCTCAGGTGGTAACTAGGGGATTTTTCTACCCCCTTTTATATCTTTGGCACAAGGCGGGAATCCTTTGTCTCTCTGGGTTTCCACCTTTCCTTCTAAATGGAAAAGCACCAGGTTTAAGATGGATTCCAGTACCATGTGACATGTTCACGTGTCCTGTGAGACTTCATTACTCACTGGCTGGCACCCAGGTTTATAGGAAGGCTTACAAGTAAACGGAGCCATTTACAACCCTAGTTAATGGGCTCTATCAGGATTCCAAGCCACCATTAATGGCCCACACTTTGCATAGTTACAATAGGATTTCAGAGTAATACTTCATATTTCTAGCATCAGATTTAAGAATGATACATTCATACAGATAGGATGAACACACTCAGATTATAAGCTTTGTAATGATACCTTACAAGAGACCTTTTGCATAAAGCATATTCCAGTTACATTATATTTACACACATAAGCATATTTCCATAAAGCATATGTAATGCAGCGTCACAGGAGGTAACTTTTTTATTTTCTTCAGCACCATGGTGTGACATACTAGAGGCTCTATGACATTGAAAAAAGCTGGGAGTAGAAGAGAGGAAAGAAGCTGAAGGTTTTGATACTTGATGCATTTAGCACCCAGCCACAAAAGGTTTTCTTTTTTGGCATTTGGGAGGTAGTCCTAAGGTGACTTAACGCTTGTTATTGGGAATAAAGAATTTGAGTACCCACTAACAGCAACCAAAGTCAGTGATTAGCTGCCCAATTGCACTTCACATTTATATCCAAAGCTATGCCCAACAATGATGGGGTTAGCTATTGATGCTTCTGCTGAAGTATCAGCAGCGTAATAGTTGATTTTTGGGATTTAAATTGTAGTTTTCAGAGATAAAACCACACTGATGGATAGCAGCAGTTCACATTTTTCTGAAGTTAAACTGGTGTTTCATGCTGTTAAACTGGTGTATACCTGAATCTACCTTTAGTGCACATTTTATTTTAACAACCATGATTACAGATGATTTTTTTACATGAAAACTTGATTACTAGAGTGCAGTTATAAGCAACTTCACAAAAAAGGGTAATTATAGTAATTTTTGTGTCCAAATAATCAAGTTATTTGGTCTTGCTGTTTGGCTCTTCTAATGTGTTTTTATGTACATCAAACCCACACAACATAAAGAAAATTAAGGAACTAAACATACAGTATGTTAACTGAAATGTGGTGAGGAAGTGAAAATCAGTGTGTTAATCTATATTACTCAGTTTTTTTCTATCTGGAAGAAATTTCAGGGAACAGAAAGTAGGAATAGCTTCATTTTGAAAAAAGTTTAGCATGTAACGAGTAAAATCTTTACAGAACTACAGATGAAGCAAGTAAACTGGGGCAGGCTGTCTGATGTAGCGTAGGACCTGATCCAAAACCCACTGACATAATACAGAAAAACTCCTGATGACTGCCATGGGCTTTGGATTGGGCCTCTCATGAGGAGACTGCAACAGAAAGTTAACCCTCCCCCCACCAAAAAAAACGTTTGCAAAATAGTACTGACAGGAGATGTATTGGAGGTATATTAAGCAATAAGTATATTCACGTGGTATAAAAGTGTTTCCTTTAAACATGTGTAAGAGGGAACTACAGGAAAAAGAGCAATTCTTGCCTGAGCTCAGTGTGTGGCTGTGGTCAGAAAAGTGACTGTTAAAATGGTGTTTTTACTCACCAGGTTTGATCCGTATGTATGCAGTCATACTTTGTTTGCGTTAACAACAAATACGATATTTTAGAACTGCAGAACTGATAACGCTCTGAGAGAGTAAGCAGGATTCTTCTATGACTGAGGTCAAGACATAGAATTTGCTAGTGTTGTTTCATTTGTAGCATCTTTATTACTGCTGGTGATACATGGGCCAGAAAAAGACAACAATACAGCTTGACTTTCAGTTTACAGGTACATTTTGTTAGGCTGGCTGTTTTTAAAATCTTTTCTTCTTTCCTTTTGAAATTATGGATTTCTATTTAAATAGATTGGAACTTCTAGACATTCTTGAAATAGTGATTTTATAAATGTCTGCTTTTCAGTTGTGGTGGAATTAATATTTTTCCTTACAATTGTGATAGAACCTTTAGCATACTTTAGTATTTAAGGAGTTTAATTTTAATAAATGGAAATTTATTAGTTGGCAAAAATTACATTATTTCCTGAAACTTGAACACCTTTTAGATCTTTTCTTTTTAGCTCTGGAGTAGTTTAGTATGTCCATATTTAACTTTTCCCCCTTAGATTTATTTTTTGCTTAACTTTCACAATGGCTTAATAGAGGGGGAGAAGGGACTGCAGTGAGACTACTACTGCTCTTGCTCTCTTGGCAAAAGTGCTGGTTGTGAATTCATACAATCTGGTGGATTGTAGCAGAACCTGTTTGAAAGCTCTGCATTAACCTGATAAAGGGCCTTTATAGTTTGAAAGCTTGTTGGTGCAATAAAAGGTAATGTGTGATAAAACTTATCTGCAGATCTTCAACAGCACTAGCATTTAATCCTGTAGTATAATTAATAGCGTGCCCATGTCTTCAAGACCTTGAGACCCCAGGCATTTATTTGTGTGTTTTTTGTTTTGTTTGGAAAGGCATCTGGAAATTCAAAAATAACATAAAACAGTAGGTATATTCACCTGGTACTTACTTGAAAATGTTAACTAAGTAGTCCAGATCAGTTTGGTGTCACAAATTTTAACTTGCACACGCAGAGGAAAGTTGTTTTGGAATTTTGGTTGCCTTCTTCAAACAAGAGCATGCATGTAGCAGTGCGCTCACAAAACAGCAATCACAGTGAAGAATTGTGGAAAGTCATCAGCTATAGTCAATCATGTACCTTTACTTGTGAACTAGACTTCAAACACATCAAAGGCACTTGCTCTTATGGAATACTAAGGTCATTTAGGACTTCTCTAGTTATTTTATGCATTTTATTTTTAATTGTGTTTGTTCCTGACTATTGTAATTGTGCCTAATAATGATAGGTCCAAATGTAATTATGAATAATTAAAAAGCAAATTAAAAGAAAACCTGATCTATCAGAGCTCAAAAAAAATCTTTTAATTTTGTAAAATGGACATATATATTATGAAACTGCTTCATGGTTATGTAATTTAAATGGCTCCACAGTCTCTCAGGCCTGGGACATCTGTCTCAAATCTTCAATAATGAGTTGTCTTTAGGGTGATAATTTTGTTTAATTTAAAAAAATTCAGATTTTACTTAAATCTTTTTAAATTAAAACCCATTTGAAATTGACAGTGTATGGTGAAGCCTAAATGTATTATAATCTATTAAAATAATTTAAAGTAAATACAAAAAAAAATTTAGCCATACATGTTTGCTGCTAATTTTTAAAGAATATTAAATCACTGAAGTGTTGGAAGTCTCTGGCTAAATAGCTGGAACCAGCATTTGCTGAAGTGCTAAATCAGCTTTAAAACAGCAGTGGACTCTTCTGCAGGTACAGAGGAGTAGTTTATTCACCTAGTTTAACCCAATGACTAGTTTGTTCAAAGTTAAGAAACCAACTGGGAGTTGAAAATGCAGGAAAGCTTGTTTTCCTCTTCCAATCTATGAATAAAAACTAAGTGTGAGAGGATGAGACCTACTAGTTCTAATTACACAGTGACCAGAAATAATCTGTTATCTGTACTAACTGCAGATACTCCTTTTGTTTGTTAAATCCGTTAGCTTTAAATGCAAAAATGTTTTGATAAAATTTTCTTATGCGTCAAGCACATTTAAGATAGATTATTTAATAAAAACATTAGAGTGCTTTATGCATTTTTAATTGAATTTCCAGATAAATAGTTTGACACAAATTGCAAGTAAAAATTAATTATGTGGTAAATAAGAAATGCATCATTCAGCATTTCCTAACACAAAAAATGTGAAAATTAACAATTTATATAAATGTGAGTTAAGCTAGATAATGGCTTAAATAAATGTGTATAGATACACTGTCTCACTGGTTAGCAAATAGAAGCTCCAAATTTAGCGTAAAAGCTATATTTAGTTGCAACTCATGTTTTTATGGTTACCAGCCGATGAGTCAACCTTTCTTTAGGAAAATAACTGAAGTACAAATGCAATACAGTTAAAATTGTTGATTTAAATCGAAGTTTCTTTCCTATTGATTTAAATCATGATTAAAGTAAGTGATTTAAATTGCTTTGATTTTAAATCAATCCACCCTGCTTATTTTCCTCTCCTAAGATGCTCCTGGATATCAGGATGAGCAATCCTCCTCACAACAGAGCATACCTGAAGTCTCTGCCTTCTGTCTCACTACTTCTCAGGAATCATGATAACCTTGGCTTCACCCACACAGCTCTCTGCACTTCAAAATGACAGGCAGGCAGAGAGAAACAGAAGAAAAGCTTATTAGATACCACATTCCTCTAGCCTTCCTCTGCTTATAGCTATCTCCACTCACACTGAAGGGAGTACTCAGTTACTTTCATAGAACCTTCCCCTTTCCCCCCCCCGTTCTCCCCCTCTCACTGCCTCAGAAGATGCTGAATAGAGTTGAAGTGTGCGCTGGAGGTCAAGGGGAGGGGAAAAGCAGGAGATGACTAGGCAGGCTGGAGGATAGGGGTGGGGAGGGCTGTGCTGGAGGTAGGATCTTCAAAGCCAGAGCTGTGCTGGAGCTACAGGACCTCTGTGTGCATATGATTGTGGTCTCCTAATCAGGATTGTCTCTGAGATTCTTTCTTTGAGCCCCTCTCTTTGGATTTTATGGTGGGAGAGGAGTAACAGGCTTCATATTATCACATACTTTTTAAAAAAATTGTTAAATACGGATTAGTTACCTACTCAAAAAAGTGTTTCCTCAAATGTTCTCTTAATGTATTTAATTTAGCATGCTGGTGCAGCTACGCAGCCTGGTGTGTTGGGGTTGGAGCCAAGGCTCTGCCCAGATCACACAACATCCCACTCACCTACAGGAGGTGATGATAGACACACAAGAGTGTAAAGGAGCAAAGGGAGGGTGGGAGGAAATGGAAAATTACAATACAGTCATAGGAACCACAAGAGGTAAAACAGTAGGGGAAATCTGTTCAACATCTTAGATATCTGTATACAAATATAGGGAATATGGAGAATATGTAAGCTACATTATGACTTGATGGAATAAATCTCATGACTGTACTACTGATGTAGTGATGATGTTCAAGAAAGACAGGTGGGGAAAAAAGGCATTGCATTAAACATCAAGAATATGTGCATTTATTCTGAGGTCTAGAAGATTGTGAGAGACCAACCAGTTGAAAGTGTCTGGGTAAATGTAAATGGCGGAGAGGGGAAGAAACGGGGGTGATGTCATAGAAGACAACTGTTGTGGATCACCAAATCAAGAGAGTAAAAATATCCAAAAACACAAGACCGGTAGTAATGGAGGACTTTTAAGTAACCAGACATGTATTAGTAAAGTAGTACAAACATACAAAATATCCAGTGACTTTCTAGAATGTACTGAGGAGAACTTCTTGTTTCAGAAGGTGAAGAAAGTAACCAGAGGAACAGCTATTTTAAACTTGATTCTGACTAACAGGGAGGAATTGATAGTGAATCTGAAAGCCAACGATAATTAGGGTGTAAGTGATCATAAAATGATAGATTTCATGGTTCTAAGGAAAGGAAGGAGTGAAAGCTGCAGAATAAGGACAATGGAATTGAAAAAAAGTAATTTCAACAAACTCTGAGAACTGTTAGGTAAAGTCCCCATGGGAAGAAAAATCTAACGGAAAAAGGAGTTTGGAGAGCTGGTATTTTCTCAGGATAATATTAAAGGCACAGCAGCAACCCATCCCCATGCAAAGAAAAGATAGGCAGAATAGTAAGAGACCTATATGACTCCATAAGGAGCTCTTCACTAATCTGAAAATCAAAATGGAATCCTACAGGAAGTGAAAATGTGGACCAACTGCTAAGGATGAATGCAAAAGAATAGCATAAACATATAGGGACAAAATCAGAAAGGTTAAGGTGCAAAATGAGTTACTCTTTATGCCCCTAGCTAAGTATAACAAGAAGGGGTTTGTAGAGGGGCTTTGCCGAGTTTCGTCCCTCAGTGGGGCTGTGGGGTATCCCACCGCCTCACTCTAATTCGCCGTCAGTCCGACCTCTGCAGCCATGTGGGATGTCAAGCACACAATTAGGGGCTCAGGCCTTTAAGCAGGGGCTGAGTCAATAGTTCAAAATCAGCCCAGGCCCTAGGTCAGGGCGGGGCAGCAACCAAACAGTCAAGGACTCAGGCCTTTAAGCAGGTGCTGAGTCAGTAGTCAAACTGTCCTAGCCTCTCCAGGCCAGGGAAAGGAAAAGGGGGGAGTCTGTCACCCAGGCCCTCCCTCTCCACTGCGTCCCAGCCCGGGGCCCTAGCAGCAGCAAAAGCTTGCTGCTGTCAGTGGGGATCCTGGCCGTAACACACTGACATAGGTTCAGGCTGTGCTGCAGCCTGACTGGGGTCGGCTGCCCCCAGGCTACTTCCACACTGCCCCTTATAGGGTACCTAGGTCGTGCTAGCATCCTCAGCGGTCTCGAACACCATCGGTTCCTCCAGGTAGGTAGCGACGGATAGACTCAGCTGCTCCTCGGGGTAGCTGGCAAGGGACAGGCTCGGCTCGTCCTTGAGGTAGCTGCAAAGGGGCAGGCCCAGCTCCTCCTTGGGGTAGCTGCAAAGGAGCAGGCTCGGTCAGTCCTCGAGGTAACGAGCGAGGGGTAGGCTCGGCTGGCCCAATGCAACCTCTGGTCGGCCGGGGCCTGCTGCTGTCTCCCAAGAGGGAGCTCGGTCGCAGATGTCTGGTCTCTCCGGCGACTGGCTCTCCACTGAGCTCAGCCGGAGAGCTTTTATACTTCTGGATCGGCGCCGTGACCTCTGAGGGGCGGGTGCAGGACCAAGAGGCTCTGCCCACCTTGGTGTTAGGGGCGGTTTGTCCCTCAGCGGGGCTATGGGGTATCCCACTGCCTCGCTACAAGGTTCTACAAGTATATTAGGACTAAGAGAAAGTAGAGGACCTACACTTTCCTTTGTCTTAGCATGGAGAAGAAGAGCTGATAATGGATGATACTAAAAAGACAAGGGTGTTTAATGTGTATTTTGCTTTAGTCTTCACTAAAAGGGTTAATGGTGACCAGATGCTTAACACAATTAATATTAACAACAAGTGTGAAGGTGCACAAGCCAGAATAGGAAAAGAACAGGTTAAAGAATATTCAGATAAGTTAGATGTATTCAGATCGGCATGATCTGATGAAATTGATCTTAGCATATTTAAAGAACTAGCTGAAGCCACCTCAGAACCATTAGCGATTATCTTTGAGAGCTCATGAAGGAGGAGTGAGATCCCAGAGAACTGGAAAAGACAAAAACATGATTCCTACATTGAAAAAGGAACAGTCAGCTTAATTTCGATATCTGAACAATACACAAACAAATTATTAAAGAGTTAGCAAACACCTAGAGAATATTCGTTTTAAGCAATAGCGAACACGAATTTGTCAAGAACAAATGATGCCAATCCAATCTAATTTCCTTTGACAGTTACTGACTCAGTGCATTTGGGGAAACAGATGCAGTGTATCATGATTTTAGTAAGGCTTTTGACATGGTCCCACATTACATTCTCATAAGCAAACTAGGGAAATGTGGTCTAGATGAAATTACTATAAGGTGGGTATGCAACTGGTTAAAAAGAGACACTCATAGAGTAGTTATCAATGGTTTGCTGTCAAACTGGGAGGATTTGTCTAGTGAGGTCCTGTGGGGTCTGTCCTGATTTCAGTATTTTGATCAATAACTTGGATAATGGCATGAAACATATGTTTATATAGTCTGCAAATGACACCACATTGAGAGAGGTCATTTGCACTTTGGAGGATTAGATTAGAATTCAAAAGGGCATTTGTTGATAAATTGGAGAATTGGTCTGAATTCAACAAGATGAAAATGAGTAAAGACAATTGCAAAACACTGCACTTAAGAGGGAAAAATCGAACACACAACTACAAAATGGAGAATAACTGGCTAGTCAGTAGTACTGCTGAACCTCCAGATCCTTTTATAGTCAATCACAAATTGAATGTGAGCCCACCCCAGGGCTGAAGCCCAAAGCCTAAGCCCCACTGTCCCAGGAAGGCGGGAAGTCACTAGCTGCCTGCTCCTCCTGCATTGTACCCCAGGTGTCTCTAGAGGGGGGCAGGACCCAACCCTGCTGGTGGCCCCAGCAACCAACATGAAGGCTGTGCATCCAGGAGCAACAGAGAGGGAAGGGCTGCTACTTTGCCCCTCCCCGTCAATCATAACCCAGGAGGCTGTGGCTTCAAGAAAAAACCCTCGTGGCCTCATGCAGCCATGGTGGCCGCATTTGAGAAATGCTGTACTAGACTATGTGACGTAAATATTCTCGGATAGTAAGTGAAAAGAACGGAAACGTGCTGGTTAATTTGTGGTATTTCTTCATTAAAAATTTATGGAGCACATAAAATGACAAATTGTTTAGATTTTAATTTGTTTAATTACATTCTGTCAAGAATTACTCAGCTTCTTTTGTTTTTGCTTTGGTTTTTAAGGTCACTTTTGGATCACTGCACAAAGTCTTCAGAGAAAACAGTAGTGATTACAAGGAAACGATGCTTAACAAAAACAAGTTCATTGTCAAGTAACACTCAAACAGGAGCATATCTCTGAAGTAAGTATCACTGTGAAATCTTTTAATTGTTTGTTTATTTTTTTAAAAATCTTGACTATGGCAGTTTAGTGTGTCATTAGTGTATTAGTGTGGAGCAGTGTTCTACAAAATACTACAGAGGTCAAATGATCTACATGTCAGAGTGCAAAAGCACCGGCAGAATCTTTTTGTGACCCCTCTTAACTATACACTAACTATGAACAATAAAAATTAACTATAACTATGTAACTTTGAACTATATACACATCAAAATAACTAGAGAACTATGAGTAGCTAGGGAGGTGGAGGTCAGTAAAACCGCACTCCATTGTTCCAACGACTGACACGGGCGGTAAGAATGAACTGAGGGGCGCTTGGGTCAGCAGGGGTATATATCCGGTGCCATCCACCTCCCTAGCTACTCATAGTTCTCTAGTTATTTTGTTGTGTATATAGTTCAAAGTTACATAGTTAAAGTTAATTTTTATTGTTCATAGTTAGTGTATAGTTAAGAGGGGTTTGGGAATTAGCCCCTTCCCCGCGCCCGGTGCCGGCGCCCATGCCCGGTTCATCGGGTTTCAAACCGTGCTCGGTCTGTCATAAGCTGATGCCAACAGGAGATCCACACGACTCCTGCCTTAAGTGCCTCGGGGAATCTCACCTGACAGATAAGTGTCACATTTGCAAGGCTTTTAAGCCGAGAACAAAAAAGGAGCGGGACTTTTGGCTAAAGCAGCTCCTCATGGAGGCGACTCTTACCCCTCCATCTTCGGCACCGAGCACTGGTCAATCGTCAGGCAGAAGCACCTCCTCGGCACCAGACCGTGCTGGTACTGCCAAGGCCTCTCGGCACTGGCCGTCGCCGGCACTGAAGTCGAATCAGCACAGCTCCCTCTCCCCGAGGTCAAGAGAGCCTAAGACTCCTGCTGCTTCCGTGCCACCTGCACTGCAGCCAGAGAGCTCCTCTAAGTCGGATTGCCCGGCACCGACGATGTCGGCACCATCGATTCCGGTCCCACGAGGGCCGTCGAGTCCGGTGCCTGTCAGCTCCCTGGCGCGAGCCATGGTTGAGCTTACTATTCCCTCCACGCCGGAGACATTCTCAACGGCGAGGGATCTGATTGCCACGACAGAGTCGACGCTGCCTCAACCTCCGGCACCGCCGGACCGGGTAATACGGTCTGTCGGCAAGCCTGCCTTGATAAGACCATCCTTTGTCCTCACAGCAGAGCGGCACCATTCACGATCATGGTCCCGCAGACGTTCCAGGTCCCATCGGCGCTCCCGCTCCCGACGCCGCTCGCAGTCCCGGTACTGTTCTCCTCCTTGGTACCGGTTGCACTCACGGCGCCGGTCGGTATCCCGTTCGCCGGCCCACTACTCTCTGCACTGTTCCAGCTCCTGGCACCGCTCCAGGCACCATGACTCCTGTAGCCACTCCCAGCCTCGAGATCTTGGTCAACCTCCTGGCACCGCTCCAGTCTCAGGTCTCGATCTCGTTCCCGGTACCGGTACGCCTCCCGGTACTGGTACGCCTCCCGGTACCGGTCCCCGGTACTGAGTAGGGCAAGGTCTGCTAGAGACAGAGACTCTGCCCAGGGCTTTTCAGCACCTCCATGGCCATCCAGACACGCATCAGTGTTGGCCCATGCGAACAGTTCTTATGCTCAGGACCACAATTCAGATGTGCCCACCAGAGTCTTTCAAGAGACTCAGGCCCAGGACCAAGGATCCCCTCAGTGGTCTTTCTGGACACCTTGGGCTTACCACCAGGCCCAAGGCATACCAGTAGTTCCGTCCCGCTCTGTCTCATCAGAGCACCGAGTGTCAGAGGCGACGGTAGCCCTCCCCCTCTGACTGCTGCGGAGGAAGCCCCAGTTCATCCACTGGACTCCCAGGTTCCTCTGGAGCGGGAGATCGCCCAAGAGCAACAGGCCACCCAGGACCCGCTCGTCGCCGGCATCTCCTCTTCCTCTTCTCCAGATGAGGCGGTGGCAGGAACATCCTCCTCGGGCCCTCCTCCAATCGACCTAAGAGCCCATCAGGGCCTCCTAAGGAGGGTAGCACTCAATATGAACTTCCAGGTGGAAGAGGTCCCGGAGGTAGAGGACCCGGTAGTGGACATTCTATCGGCGGATGCCCCCACTAGAGTGGCCCTACCGTTTATTCGGACCATCGAGGCGAATGCCGATACTATATGGCAGTCTCCAGCCTCTATCCCTCCTGCGGCCAGAGGAGTCGAGCGTAAATATATGATGCCCTCTAAAGGGTACGAGTACTTGTATGTCCATCCTCCTTCCTGCTCACTAGTCATCCAGTCCGTTAATGAGAGGGAATGTCATGGCCAGCAGGCGCCAGCCCTGAAATCGAAGGAGGCTAGGCGAATGGACCTACTCAGCCGCAAAGTGTACTCGGCAGGGGCCCTACAGCTCTGGGTGGCAAATCAACAAGCCCTGCTTAGCCACTATAATTATAACACCTGGGAGGCGGTGGGTAAGTTTACGGAGCTTCTCCCTCAAGACTCCCGCCAAGAGTTCGCTGCCCTCTTGGAGGAAGGGAAAAAGGTGGCCAGAACTTCCCTCCAGGCCTTGTTGGATGCAGCAGACTCAGCAGCCAGGAATCTGGCCTCGAGTGTTGCCATGAGGCGCATCTCATGGCTTCAGGTTTCAAACCTCCCACCGGAGCTGCAGTATACCATTCAGGACTTACCATTTGATGGTAAAAGCCTCTTCTCGGAAAAGACTGACCCCAGGCTGCAAAGCCTGAAGGACAACAGGGTCATAATGTGCTCTCTCAGCATGCATACGCCGGTGACCCAACGCAGGCCTTTCCATCCCCAGCCTCACCGCCCGTACTCCGTGTCTAGACAAAGACAGGACTTTGGCAAGCGGCGCGGCCGAGGTTGTTGCAGATAACCGTCAAGACTCCAAGGGGGCCAAAATCAAGGTCCCTCGAAACCACCACTGGGACCAAAGATGAATTTTTGAAGGTGCGCCCGAGGGTGGCTTACCAGTTACAGGCCAGGATCCCTCTCCTCCCTTCTTCACCCATCTCTCCTACTTCTTCCCAGCGTGGTCCCAGTTAACTTCAGATCGCTGGGTCCTATGCACGGTGGAGTATGGGTACCACCTCCAATTTATTTCAACCCCACCCTCCCACCCTGTCCCTCTTCAGGGACCCCCTCACGAGCAATTCGTCTTACAAGAGGTGCAGACGCTCCTCGCCATAGGAGCTATAGAGGAGGTAATGATGGACGAAAGGGGCAAGGGATTTTACTCCCGTTATTTCCTAATCCCCAAGTCGAAGGGAGGTCTCAGACCTATCCTAGACCTGCGAGGACTCAACCAGTTTATGATAAAGTTGAAGTTCCGCATGGTATCCCTGGGGACCATTATCCCGTCCTTGGATCCTGGAGACTGGTATGCCGCCCTCGATATGAAGGACGCGTAGTTTCACATCGCCGTCTTTCCTCCGCACAGGAGATTCCTCCGCACAGGAGATACCTCCGCTTTGTAGCCAACTGTCAGCACTTCCAGTTTACGGTCCTGCCGTTTGGCCTTTCTACAGCCCCAAGGGTATTTACAAAGTGTATGGCTGTAGTCACCACCTACCTCCGCCGACGTCAGATATGCGTTTTTCCGTATCTGGACTATTGGCTCATCCAAGGGGCCTCTGAGACACAAGTCACTCAGCATGTGGGCATCGTCAACGACCTATTCACACAACTAGGCCTGATGATCACTATAGAAAAATCCACTCTGGTTCCCCCGCAGATGTTAGACTTCATAGGAGCTATCCTGGACTCCAGTCTAATCAGAGCCTGCTTACCACAGCCACGGTTTCAGGCGATGGCAACAATCATCCAAGGTCAACAGAATTTCCCGACGACCTCGGCTCGCACTTGTCTCGGTCTCCTGAGTCACATGGCTGCCTGCACGTTTGTAACCGAACACACCAGGCTCCGCCTCCGTCCTCTCCAAGTTTGGCTCAACTTGGTATACCGCCCAGGCAGGGACCCAATAGACACGATAGTCACTATTCCCTCGAGCACCCTAGGCTCCCTAGAATGGTGGCTAACTCCCTCCCTGGTGTGTGCAGGGATGCCGTTCCATCCGCCCCAACCCTCAATGTCCTTGACGACGGATGCGTCCTCTCTCGGCTGGGGTGCTCACCTCGGTCACCTTCGTACTCAAGGCCTTTGGCCTTCTCAGGAGCTGGCATTACACATAAATGTCCGAGAACTGAGAGCAGTCTGTCTGGCTTGCCAGGCGTTCCAGCAGCAGTTGCGAGGCCGTTGTGTCTCAGTGTTTACAGACAACACGACGGCCATGTACTACATAAACAAACGAAGGGACATGGTCCTCCCACCTTTGTCAGGAGGCCATCCAGCTCTGGGACTTTTGCATAGCCCACTCGATAGATCTGGTAGCGTCCTTTCTCCCAGGCATTCGGAACACCCTGGCAGATCGACTCAGCAGGTCTTTCCTGTCTCACGAGTGGGCGATCTGCCCGGACGTTATGCCTTCTGTTTTCCAGAAGTGGGGATTTCCCCACATAGACCTGTTCGCGTCCTGCGAGAACGGGAAATGCCAGATGTTCTACTCCTTCCAAGGTCTCTCTCTGGGATCGATCTTGGACACTTTCCTGATGCCGTGGAAGAGCCAGCTCCTTTAAGCCTTCTCACTGTTCCTGCTTGTTCACAAGGTCCTGCTGAAACTCCGCAGGGACAGAGCGCGCATCATCATCATTGCTCCAGCGTGGCCCAGGCAGCACTAGTACACCACATTGCTCATGTCATAAACAGATAGCTAAGGGTTAATGTCTCTTTCACCTGAAGCACCTGACCAGAGGACCAATCAGGAAACCGGATTTTTTCAACTTTGGGTGGAGGGAATTGTGTGTCTGAGTCTTTGTTTTCCTGGCTGCCTGCTTTCTCTGAGCTTTGGAGAAGTAGTTCTACTTTCTAGTCTTCTGTTTCTAAGTGTAAGGACAAAGAGATCAGATAGTAAGTTCTATGGTTTCTTTTCTTTGGTATTTGCATGAATATAAGTGCTGGAGTGCTTTGATTTGTATTCTTTTTGAATAAGGCTGTTTATTCAATATTCTTTTAAGCAATTGACCCTGTGTTGTATCATCTTAATACAGAGAGCTCATTTGTATGTATTTTTCTTTCTTTTTATATAAAGCTTTCTTTTAAGACCTGTTGGAGTTTTTCTTTACTTCAGGGAAATTGAGTCTGTACTCACCAGGGAATTGGTGGGAGGAAGAAATCAAGGGGAGATCTGTGTGTTGGATTGCTAGCCTAATTTTGCATTCCCTCTGGGGGAATAGGAAAGTACTTTTTGTTTTCAGGATTGGGAACAGAGAGGGGGAGTCTCTCTGTGTAGTTTCACAGAGCTTGTGTCTGTGTATCTCTCCAGGAGCACCTGGAGGGGGGAAGGGAAAAAGGATTATTTCCCTGTGTTGTGAGACTCAAGGGATTTGGGTCTTGGGGTCCCCAGGGAAGGTTTTTCAGAGGGACCAGAGTGCCCCAAAACACTCTAATTTTTTGGGTGGTGGCAGCAGGTACCAGGTCCAGGCTGGTGGCTAAGCTTGGAGGTTTTCATGCTAACCCCCATATTTTGGACGCTAAGGTCCAAATCTGGGACTAAGGTTATTACAGCTCAACCTGTCGATAGCCAACCCAATTACCCTGTCACTCTACCCAGACCTCATAACTCAGGACCACGGCAGGCTTCGCCACCCGGACCGGCAGGCTCGTCACCTCACGGCGTGGCTGCTGCGTGGCTAAACCAGTCAGAGTTACGTTGCTCTGAATCAGTACAGTTCTCCTGCGTAGCAGGAAGTCTTCCACCGGTCAACGTACCTGACCAAGTGGAAGTGTTTCTCTTGCTGGTGTGAAACGCTTAATCTTACTCCCACTGAGGTCTCGATCCCCTCTATTTTGGACTACCTCTGTCTCTCAAACAGCGGGGTCTAGCAGTATCATCACTGAGGGTACACTTGGCAGCCATCTCTACCTTCCACCCAGGCGAAGGTGGTCGTTCCATGTTCTCACACCCTATGGTTTCGAGGTTCCTCAAGAGCTTGGAGCGCTTATACCCTCAAGTACGCCGCCCAGCCCTGACCTGGGACCTCAACCTTTTTTTAAACAGACTTATGTCTCCCCCATTCGAGCCATTAGTAACCTGCTCGCTACTATACCAGTCTTGGAAGACAGCTTTCCTCGTAGCCATTACATCGGCCAGATGAGTCTCCAAGCTTAGGGCTCTTACGGTGGATCCGCTGTACACTGTGTTCCACAAAGACATGGTGCAGTTGCGACCATACCCGGCTTTCCTCCCTAAGGTGGCTTCGGCCTTTCATGTTAACCAGGACATCTTTCTCCCGGTCTTCTTCCCGAAGCCACACTCAATGCTACATGAGCAACAATTGCACTCCCTGGACGTCCGTAGAGCGCTCGCATTTTATGTTGAACGGACAAAACTGTTTCGTAAAATGCCCCAACTCTTTGTCGCGGTAGCAGACCGAATGAAAGGCCTACCTGTTTCCTCTCAAAGGATCTCATCTTGGGTGATGGTGTGCATCCGCACTTGTTATGATTTGGCTCATATTTCCCCAAGCCACATCACCACGCATTCTACCAGGGCTCAGGCTTCATCTGCCGCCTTCCTGGCTCGTGTACCTATCCAGGAGATATGTCGCGCAGCTACCTGGTCCTCGGTCCACACCTTTGCTTTGCATTATGCTCTGGTTCAACAGTCAAGAGATGATGCAGCCTTTGGCTCAGCAGTTTTGCATTCTGCCACATCTCACTCCGACCCCCACCGCCTAGGTAAGGCTTGGGAATCTCCTAACTGGAATGGATATGAGCAAGCACTCAAAAAAGAAAAGATGGTTACTCACCTTTGTAACTGTTCTTCTTCGAGATGTGTTGCTCATATCCATTCCAAACCCACCCTCCTTCCCCCACTATCCGAGTAGCTGGCAAGAAGGAACTGAGGGGTAGTTGGGTCGGCAGGGGTATATATGCAGTGTCATGGCGGCGCCACTACAGGGTGCGCCCAGCCGACCCACCAAGTGTTGCTAAGGTAAAAATCTTCCGAAGAACATGCACGTGGTGCACGCACACCTAACTGGAATGGATATGAGCAACACATCTCGAAGAACAACCGTTACAAAGGTGAGTAACCGTCTTTTGTTCCTAGTCAGTGGTCTTTGCTATACAAAACTCTAGCTATTAATAGTCTAGGTATAACCAAATTATTATTATATTGTACTAAAAGGCAAGGAGGACAGATTGGGGTTATACTTCTTGTAAAGTAAGTCAAGGTTAATCTAAAGGAAATAGTGTTGGCTGACCCCTAAAAATTGCCACAGTGGTTTCCTAAGGTGCAGGAAAAAACTGTGAACAGATCAAATTGTTCTGTACATCTTAGTGAATGATCCATACTCTGGGAATTGGACTGCATTTTTCCTAATGAAGAGATATTGATAGGCTATTAGATAACCTTTTTCTTGCATACAAAAAACTGTTATGTTTGCAAAGTCAAACACTCAAAGTTAGGAAATGTCAGAATTAAGATTGTTTGGGAACACTTAATTTGTCCCACTTGCACATATACATTAGATAGTCTCACTCAATATTGCCTATAAAGTATATACCATATATAGAGCCCGTGTCCTGGTTCCCAGTCCAGTGCCTTGAACATAAGAGCATCTTTTCTCTTTTTGCATTCCTTTGTTTCATTCACTGTCTATTCTATGCAATTAAAGATGCAAGGGTCCTGTAGATCTTTCAGACATCTGATTTTTGGTACTGGGGGATCAATTCCCTGCTCCACCATAAACTTCCTGTGTAACCTTGGGCAAGTCACTCAGGGCTAGAACCACAAAGGTATTCAGGTGCCTAACTTCCATGGATTTCGGTGGCATTTAGGAGCCTGTGTGCCTTTCAGGATGTGGGCCTTAGTTCCTCTTTACCTCAGTTCCTTACTGATAAAATGTGATATCATGTTACTTCCCTATCTCGCAAAGGTGTTGAGATTATATTAAAGATTGGAATGCTGAGGTACTGGGGTGTGATAGAGGCCATATTAAGATATAACAAATGTGATCATGTATTTAAAGATGGTATACTATATACTGTAAAATATAAGATAGAAATATAGAAGAATTTATATAATTTTAGGGCTTGATTGTTGATCTCATTGTTAAGCACATGAAATTACTCCTGAATTACACAGGCATAAGCAAGAGAAGAATCTGGCCATTAAAATTTAAGGAAAAAAGCTTGGTTTTAGTTTGTGGCAAAAGAGCATTTTGGAATGTCTGTTAATTGCCAAAGGGAAAATTACTCCTCTCTTTTTAACTACATATTTCATATAAAGGAGATATGTAGACAGTCATAATTTGGGCATAAAAATGTCTATGCAGATTACTGCCAGACAAGACTAAAAACTTTTCCTACTCGGTATTTTTTTCTAATCAAAACCAGAGAAATACATTTTGCTGCTGAAGTCACATTCTTATTTTCATTCTAACATTTTATTCATTTTGTTTTCTTTTTGTGGGCAAAAAATAAGTGATTTGAATCCTAAATTTTAATACTGTCAAGAGAATTAGAGAACCAAAATGATTAAAAAATATTTAAACAAACTTGGGGCCAGATCATCAGCCGTTGTAAATCCAGTATGCAGAGGTTTACACCAGTTACTGTTCTGGCGGATTAAGTTAACTGAACAGTACAGATTTAATAGGACGTGAGAAGTCGTGTATTCTGACCGTCAGTTCATTCAGTCTCAGAAACAAGATCTAGTAACACAGATGATAATAGGGAGGCTAACATTAGAGCAGATATTATTTCTCATTAAAGTCTTTGTCCTTTATTAGTTTCACGTTGGGTAAAATAAGAGGAAAACATCTAGCAAATTAGCAACTTAATGAAATATTGCCTGTTTCCCACTTACAGCCTAGTTTTGGCAAGCTAGTTCTGACTCCAGGAATAATTGATTTTTCTGTTTAGTGAGTTCAGAATTCAGTCATTCCTAGTAGTAAGATAACACTGGAAAAGTTTACCAGGAAAGCCTTGAGCTCACCATTGCTTGGAGTTTTCAAGACGAGATTAGATCTTTGTAAAAGACATTCTTTAATCTTCAATCCAGGCTTTGTTCTGCAATTGCTGCTGCTCCCACTCAGAGTGGGTGCTGCCAGTAGAGTTGAAATTGCTGACCAGTTTCCCCTTTCCTGCAGCCTTTCACTGTCATATTTCCTCTTTCCTCTGCAAGAGTGGAATTGTGTTTTGAATCCCTGCACATGCTTCTTGCCATTTAGCCTATGGAATACTGTAATAGAGTATTATTCTATATAATATATAAACAATTATAGTTAATTGTATCCACTTATTTATGAAATTGTTTCAAAATTACAGCTTGAAATGAATGACCTTGTATGCCTCAGAATATATTTAATTATTGAGCTGAATATTACATAATTTTCTCATTTTTAAAGAGTTGCCCAGATGATAAAACAATGAATTCCATGTAAAAAATGATTAAATACCCTTTGGATATGAGGCATATACTTATCCTCCTTAGCCACACAGTCTGTGGTTAATAGGTGGATTTTCATCTTGCTAACCTGGTAACATGAGAGCATCCCTAGAGTTTCCTAAATATAGACAAGGGTTTCAAAGAAAAAACAAAACAAAACACATTGAATGTCTAACTGAATGTCAAATCTCTAAAAAGAGCTGAACAAAATTATTTATCTAACAAGAAAATAGGTACTGAAAGCAGTTCAAAAACCCAAGTGCAAATTATTATTACCGCTACAAAAATAATACAGCACACCTATAAATAGCAAAGTAATATTACTCAGCTGCTACCTTAGCCCAGGGTCCACTGATGTCACCTCAGTGAGGGAGAGTCTTGAAAAGTAGGATTTCCCCTGCTCTGGCTCCCTGTTTACCTGTTGCTGACACTGTGTTACTCCTATTGCTTATTGATACAACTCTTGCGTATGGAAGGAGCAAGAAACAAGACACTTAGGAGTTAGTTTTTTAGATCATTAAAGAAGACTAGTAGTGCTGACTCTTACATGGGCATTGATCTAAATTGTAGTATGGTCTCTTTCTTTTTGGAGAAGTTGCTCTGACATCATCTAATAGAAGATGCAGTTGCGGGATTGTTTTTTTTTTTTAGCATGCTCAAGAGCTCTGCCTGGCAGAGGTACCACACAGCTCTTTCTAAGCAAGCACATTTTTTTCTTAAAATGAAAGCATTCAGGAGAAAAACATATTAAAAACAATAAATGAACACAAATACTAAAAAGTTTACCAGAGCTTGGGACTCTGGTAGGAGTCAGTCTTTCTAACTCTTCCCGGGTTGGCGGCCCCCTTAGACAGAAGGACCTTTCTGTTTGCTGGATCAAAAAGAAGGCCTTCAGTCAGTTTAAACACAGACTGTTTATCCAAAAGTCCTTTGTCTGTTGATCTCTGGAGAATGTAGTTTGAACCAGTATATGTGAGCCTCTCCTAGTGGTGGCACCTCTCTGTAGGTGTTACAACCTGAGTTAATTTGCCTAATCACCCCTCACTGTTTTTAGTTCATGGAGGGCTGTGGTTCTTCTCCTCCATGGAATTATGTACTGTCCCTGGCCCACAATGATACATAAACTTAATACAGTAATATCTCCAAAAGATATTGCAAGAAATTGCCATATCTGTTGCAGTGTTTATGTATATAAATTGAAATCTATACAAGGTAGTAGCTCGTGTCTTTCAGATTTGAGATACAGCACACATAAAAGTAATAAAAATAATCCTAAAATAAAACTCCAAGTGATGCCTATTCTCGCAGAACAATATAACATGTAGTTAAGATAATCATTCCATGCTGTGTGATTAATTGGATTAGAAGTGCTATATATGTTTTCAGTATTATTAATATCCTCTGTGTTCCGACACAAATGATCGCATGGGGCAAGATCACTATTCAGTTTTCTAGTAACTTTTTGTATGACAAAAATTGGCCCAAATGGCCTTGTAGTCTAAGAATTTGAGATGCATTTTTAAATCAATATTGCTAAAGATGCAACTGAGGTTTAGCTAAGTCTCTTCACCATTCTGGAGTTGTTAGTATATGATTTTGGGTTCTGTTTTGTGCAACAATAACCTTTTTCTATAAGAGGCTATGGACAGCTGCTTTTAAATCTCAGCGTAGGAGCTAACAATAAGGCTGGACATGTAGGAGGACTAACTGTACATTTTGGGGCAAATCAGAATTACAGATCTAATTACTGGATATAGTTGTCCTAGTAAAGATGAAGAAGTTTTGGGTTGACCATAAAGAGTCAGATTTCCCCAGACTGGTCACACCTCCAAAATTTCTCATCCCTTCTGTTGTACATGAAAATTTGATTAGCTGAAGGATTGATTCAGGAGTGCACGATATTTCACACACAACTGGTGTGATCAGTCTATCCTCCAAGACCCATCCATGCCCGATTGGGGAGGATGGTTTTGGATCCACTCTGTCATCCTGGAGTTAAGTCCAAAGCTGATTGTGAAGAGTTACAAAGGGATCTTACAAAATTTGGTGATTAGGCAACAACATGGCAGATGAAATTCAGTGTTGATAAATGCAAAATAATGGATGCCGGAAAACATAATCCCCACTATACATACCAAATGATGGGGATTTCAATTAGTTGTTACCACTCAAGAAGTCATTGTAGATAGTTCTCTGAAAACAGCTGTGCACTGATATTCAAAAAAGCTACCAGAATGTTAGGCACCAATAGGAAAGATTTAGATAATAAGACAGAAAATATCATATTGCCTCTCTATAAATCCATGGTATGCCCACACCTTGAATACTGAGTGCAGTTTTCATTGCTCCATCTCAAATAAGATATATTAGAATCGGAAAAAGTACAGAGAAGGGCAACAAAAATTAGTAGTAGTATGGAACACATTCCATTTGAAGAGAGTAAAAAGACTGGAACTGTTCAGCTTCGAAAAGACAATTATGAATAAAAGTCTATAAAAGCATGAATGGTGTGGAGAAAATGAATCGGGAAGTGTTCTTTACCCTTTCATCTAACACAAGAAGCAGAGGTCACCTAATGCAATTAATCGGCAGCTGGTGTAAAATCAACACAAGGAAGTACTTCACACAAGGCACAGTCAAACTGTGGAACTCATTGCGAGCCGTGGCAGCTTCATAGACAGTAAGATCACATGTTTCGTACAAGAAAATCTGTAAAGCAGCACCTGGTCATCAGTTCATACCACCTTCAAAATTCTACAAGCTGGGCATCCAGTCATCATCTGATGCTGCCTTCAGTAGAGATGTGCTCCTCACTGTAGTAACACAGTAAGAGGGCCGGCTCTAACTTTTTTGCTGCCTCAAGCAAAAAAAAGAGTGCTGCCCCGCCATGAGCGCCGTGCTGCCTAACCCCCCTACCCCCCCGAGTACTACCTGGCTGAAACAAACAAAAAAAACCCTCCAGTGCTGCCCTGCCCCAAGGTGCTGCCCCAAGCACATGCTTGGTCGGCTGGTGCCTGAAGCCAGCCCTGCACAGTAACTATTAAGAAAAGGTTTTTGCATCAGTACATAACTGTACATGGTCCCCCACCAATCTCCTCTTCTCCCCTCCCCCCCCCCCAGCCACCCCCAACCCTGAGTGGACACTGATCTAAACATTTCCATGTCATGGAACTGTGGATCTCATTACGAATAAGAATAAGAAAATTTATCCATGTCTTATCTGAAAATGTCTTTATTTGGAGTATTGAGGTCCACAGATCCAGCCCACCCTGAATGGGCTGTGTGGCAAATTGCCGGCACTATTTTGATGGATCTCACGCTTTCTCTTCTTTGGGAGGGGTTCAGGGCACCATTTCTTGCCCCTGCAGTGGAATGTTAACTGCCCCACTAGTGTCCTAGAGGAGGGGAGTGGAGAGGGAGGGACCTAGGCCCGCCCTCTACTCCAGGTCCCAGCCCAGGGGCCCTGAGGATAGTGGTAAACCACTTGAACTGACACTTCCTTCCCCTGGGCTACTTCCGTCTCCTGCCCTTCAGCTTGTGAGGGGCTTTCTGCCCTCCCTCTGTACAAGCAGGGTGCCCCTTTACCTAGGGTCTTGGACTTCTTAGCTCACCGCAGCACTTCTCCAAACTGTCCTCTGCTCCAACACCAATTCCTCTCTGCTCCAACTCTCACACTGTCTGATTGAAGCAGGGGGGTTTTATCATGTGACTGGCTTCAGGTGCTCTAATTAATCTGTAGCAAACTTTCTTCCCCTTACAGGGAATAAGGCTCCCTTCTAACCCTCTCCTGTTGCCCTCTGGCCAATGCTGTATCACAGCTGTTAATTTTGGAAAATGTTCTGAATTATTAATTGGCACTCTGTTTGTTATTCATTGAATTACTTGCTTTACAGAAGGATTGTTCTGTTTAGTCTTAATGCTTAATTTTCCTTATTGATATAGAGTGCTTAGTTTTCCATAGGTTATGAAAGTGTCTGAGCTGGTAGTTTCTCAGAGATGGAGTCGCACCTCTCGCACATCCTTCCTTCCTTTATTTCTTTCTCACTAAAGTAAAAGTTAAGAACATGCATAAGTGTTTTTCAGGATTGGGACCTATGGCTCTGATACAGAAAAGCATGTAAGCACATGTTTAGCTTCAAGCATGTGAGTAATTATCATTACTTCGGTGGAACTATTTGTGCTTTTCACTGATTACAAATCTAAATTATTAGCTGGTCCTAATGGAATAGATTTGAGAGTGTGGGAATGGTGAAAATGGCTGTACGCAAAGGATGTCAAAATATGCAAAAATAAACTAAAACACAGAGAGACAATATACTGGAAATCTCCTAGTTACTCTTAAGCATTTCTTGTAACTAAGTTTTTTATTTAAAAAAAAAAAATTCTGATAGAAGTGGGATATTCCAGTTGTCCCAGCAAAGATCAGACTCTATTGACGAGTTGAATAAAGAGAGTTGAGGAAAGACATTGGCACTCCTTTTATTTCTATGCGTACAAGAAAGTCTGATTTGACAGATATAAGTGGCTTTAAAATTCCTGTGGAAACCAATGAGTGTTAAGAAAATCTGTATTTAAAAAAAAATAGACATGATTGTAGGTCTCACTTCTTTTGATGATTTTGCATGATTTGACATCTAACAGTGAAAGCCAGTGAAAATGAGGTAGGATCAGATGATAAAATAAAGAATAAAAAAAGAACAAGTTAAAAATTGCTTAGACAAATTAGATGTTTTTAAGTTACCAAGGCCTGATAAAATGCAATCTAGAATACTCAAGGAGCTGACAGAGGAGGTATCTGAGCCATTAGCAGAGGTGAAAGTAAGCTGGTACGATCTGGTATGGCGTACTGGACTGCACCGGCTTCTGCGGTGGTGATTTAAAGGGCCCAGAGCTCCGGCCACTGCGGGGAGCCCTGGGCCCTTTAAATTCCTGCCAGAGCTCCAGCAGCCGGGCTCCTGCTGTGATTTAAAGGGCCCGGAGCTCTGCGGCGGCGGGAGCCCTGGGCCCTTTAATTTGCCCTGAGCCCCAGGGCAGCTGGGAGCTCTGGGGTGATTTAAAGGCCCTGGGGCTTCCAGCCACAGCCGGAGCCCCAGGGCCTTTAAATCTTGAAAGGCCACGCCTCTTCCGGTTGAGGCCACGCCCCCACTCAGGACTCCGGTGTACCGGTAAGTCCTTTAAGTTACTTTCACCCCGGCCATTAGCAATTATCTTCGAAAAGTCATGAAGACAGGAGAGATTCCAGAGTACTGGAAAATGGCAAATATAGTGTTGGAATAAAGACAACCTGGGGAATTACAGACCAATCAGTTTAACTTCAGTACCTGGAAAGATAATGAAGCAAATAATTAAGCAATTAATATGCAAACACCTAGAAGATAATAAGATGATAAGTAACAGTCAGCATACAAATCATGTCAAACCAATCAAATAGCTTTCTCTGACAGGGTAACAAGCCATGTGGATAGGAGGGAAGCAGTAGATAAGGTATATCCTGACTTTAGTAAGGCTTTTGTTCTTCGAGTTCTTGTTCATGTCAGTTCCAATCAGGTGTGTGCGGGCGCACGTGCACAGTAGCTGGAAGATTTTTCCCTAGCAGCATCTGTTGGGTCGGCCTGGGCGCTCCCTGGAGTCAGGCCTTCATGGTGTTCAATATAGACCCCAGCTGTCCTGCCACCTCCTCAGTTCCTTCATACCGCCAGTGATGGTTAGCTGGAACTTCCCTGTGCTCTTGTCTTGACAAGCGCATTTAGCAGTTTCTTACATTGTTCTCCATTAGTTTTCCATTGTTAGTTAATAGTTAGTAGTTCATTAGTGTTACATAAGTTTCTTTTGTGGAGGGAATACCCTCTTATGCTCTGCCAACACCAGGGCATGCTGGGGTCTCTGGGCTTCAAAGCCTGCAGCAAGGGTATGTCCAGAAGCAATCCTTACACCTTGTGTCTAAAGTGTTTAGGAGAGGGCTGTCAGAAGCATTGTGCCATTTGTAAGACCTTTTGACCCAGGACTTTAACAGATAGAGAGCAGCGCCTGAAGGTCCTGTTAATGGAGGCAGCACTCTGCCCTCAGTCTGACACTAGGTCGATGGACCCTGCGCTGAGTACGTTTTCCTTGGTGTGGAGCACTCCTGCACCATCAACAAGGGCACCGGGTGAGAATAAAGACTCATGGCACTGTCCTGGCTCCACTAGCAGCTCACATGCTGCATGCAGGCGCCATTCACAATCGCTGGTGCCGCAAAAGAAGAGGAGGCCGGAGAGGGGTTGCTCTTCCTCTTCTAGGCCTAAGGAGCTCGCTGTTGTTAGACCTGAGTCAGGCGACACTACTTCTGCTCCACTGGTGATGGTCATGCCGACTTCTGCCTGCGTAGAAGGGCTGTTGAGTCTGGAGCCTCTTTGCTTGCCAAGGCCAAACTGTGAGCTGCACCTCCCTTTGACACTGAAGGCGTTTGAAGTGGCCCACGAACTGCTTCACCTCACCACACCATTCTCTCCTCCTAGACGGGACAGGTTGCTGGCACCAGTCATTCCCTGGGATCTTTCAAGGGGCAAGCCTGCTGTGATGGCCGGAGCGCCTCTCCCAGGCAGCAGAACACACCCAGCAGCCGTGCCGATCCCTCACTGCATGAAAGCACAGTGCCTAGAAGTACTGCTCCCCCATGGTCATCATTTTCAGACACCTTGGAGTCGGGCTCCTATTGGTCCCAGAGGAGTAGGAGCAGATGGTCCATGTCAACCCGGGACCAGTACCCTTACCCGGCACAGTGGCCTGCCCAATAGTAGCCCCTAGCGCAATGGCCCTTTTCATCAAAGCCAAGGTCACAGCCAAGAGTCTCATTCCAGGGTGACAACCGTGGCCTTGGCCTCATTTGTCCCTCCCTCAGCACCGTTGGCACTGGCAGTGTTGGGGGTAGGCCCATTATCGCCGGCACTGGCAGTGTTAGGGGTAGGCCCATTATCACCTGCACCACCATCTTGACACCTCCAGCGCAGCTGGCACCAGGTCTGGGGGTCCGGTAGCCCTGGCACCGGCAGGGACTCCAGCAGTGCCATAGACTCTAGCACTGGCGGTGATGGCGATTCCAACTTTGAGAATGACATTGGCACTGTTGGTACTTTCAGCACTGGCGGTGCCTGCATCGGTGTATGCAGCCACTACACTGAGGGGCACACCACCATTTGGGTTGGCACTGGCCCAAGAAACCCAGGTGGCATGGGACCCCTTGGATGCTGAAGAAGTGAGCAGCTACCCCTCACAGAGATCTTTTCCTCATTCT
This sequence comes from Gopherus flavomarginatus, assembly GCF_025201925.1. Lineage (NCBI taxonomy): Eukaryota > Metazoa > Chordata > Testudines > Testudinidae > Gopherus > Gopherus flavomarginatus. The sequence goes on along the minus strand of NC_066624.1, from coordinate 71,895,044 downwards.
CACCAGAAGAGGCATTGGCAGGCATGGCGACAGCCAGGGTTCTGTAGCCGCTGTTGCGTAGGGTTGCCCAGGGCCTGAGCGTTCAGGCGGAGGAAGTAGTCGAGGATGCAGATCCGATGGTGAACATCCTTGCCCCCTCTGGACCTGCACTTATTGCACTGCCACTTATAAAGACCATCTATGAGACCACGAAAACTCTGTGTCAGACCTCAGTTTTGTTGCCCCCTATGGCTAAATGCCATGCAAGATGCTACTTTGTGCCATCCAGGGGTTACAAGCATGTATACATGCATCCCACACCTGACTGTCTTGTGGTCGCTGCTGCCAACCAATGCAAAGATCAGGACTTCCAGGGACACTGAAAACGGCCCTGAAGAATCAGGAGCAAAAAAACTTAACCTTTATGGGAGAAAGGTCTACTCCACTGAAGACTTGCAGCTCTGCATATCCGATCAGCAGGCACTCCTATAACACCTGCTTGGCGATGACTGAATTCACGGAGTTGCTCCCTTCGGACTCCCATGCCAAGTTTTCGGTGTTGGTTGAGGAAGAGAGACTCCTCTCCAGGACATCCCTTCAGGCAGCACTTGATGGGGCTATGGCCGCAGGAGTGGCTATGAGAAGGGGATCATAGCTCCAGGTTTCTGTCATCCCCTATGAGGTACAGCAAACCATTCAGGACCTGCCTTTTGAGGGTGAGACTCTCTTCTAAGAAAAAACTGACAAAGGGCTAAACAGCCTTAAAGACTCCAGAGCCACCCACAGGTCCCTGGGCATGTATATGCCTTCAGCACAGCAGAGACATTTCCGTCCGCAGCGTCCTCAACGGTTTGATCATCAGAACCACCAAGATGGCTCCAGAAGGAGAAATCGGAGTGGCAGGAGAAGGCTCTGTGAGCCCTCTGGCCAGGGCTCGGGACATTCCAAACCATCTTCAGGAGCCAAATCGGTCTTTTGAAAGTGTGGTCAAGGACAGCACACCAGAACAAGATCTGGATCCACTCCACCTTACCTTTTCGCCTCAACTTTCCCCTTTCTACCGTGCATTACTTTGAGTATTACTTCAGAACGCTGGGTGCTGCACACAGGAGAGAGGGGATACTCCATCCAATTCTGTGTCCTCCTGCCCTTCCATCCCCTTTCCCCCATCCCTCTTCAGGGACTCCTCTCATGAGCTGTACTCGCTTCTGTCGGTAGGGACAGTGGAAGAGGTTCCTTAGGCGCAGAAGGGCAAGGGCTTCTATTCACAATAGTTCCTCATACTGAAAGCCAAGGGCGGCCTCAGTCCCATCTTGGACCTGTGGGAACTCAACAAGTTTGTTAAGAAACTCCAGTTCTGCATGGTCTATTTGGTCTCCATCATCCCCTTGCTGGATCCAGCAGACTGGTGTGCTGCCCTTGACTTGAAGGACGCATACTTTCATATCACAATTACTCAATCCCACAGAAAGTACCTCAGGTTTGTGGTACTAATACCTACTAACAATTCACAGCCCTTCCGTTCGGCCTGTCAGCAGCACCTTGAACCTTCACCAAGTGCATGGCAGTTGTTGCTGCTTTCCTGCGCAGGCACCAGGTACAGGTGTTGCTGTACTTCGGTGACTGGCTGATCAAGGACCGTTCCAGGACCCAAGTAGAAGCTCAGGTCAGATTAATCAGAGCCACCTTCGACAACCTTGGTCTCCACCTAAATGAAGCAAAATTGACTTTATCCTCTATCCCGAAGGTAGAGTTTATAGGGGCAGTACTGGACTCGATCCAAGCTGTGGCCATACCTATTGGAAGAAAGGTTTCAGACCCTGACAGATATCATTCAAGGCATCAGACAGTTTCCCACCATCACAGCAAGGAACTGCCTGAAGCTTCTCAGTCACATGGCTGTCTGTACCTACATAGTGTAGCATGCCAGACTCAGGCTTCAGTCTCTTCAGTCGTGGCTCACGTCAGTGTATCGTCCAGCCTGGGACAGCTTGGACAGGATCATGACCCTGCCTCACCCAGTCCTCGACTCTCTCCTGTGGTGGCTTGACCCTTAGGAAGTGGTCTCAGGGGTCCCCTTCACCAGTCCGCAAGCGTCTCTCTTGCAAGTGACGGACACGTCAGACTTAGGCCGGGGAGCTCATCTGGGAGACAGCAGGACCCAAGGTTTCTGGTCTCATGCAAAACTGGCTCTCTACATCAACGTCAGAGAGCTGAGAGCAGTGTGCCTAGCATGCCAGAACTTCTGTGCACTCTTCACGGGACTTTGTGTATCTGTTATGATGGACAATATAACAGCAATGTGCTATATCAACAAATGGGGGTGCATGCTTCCCCTGGACGTCACGTTTTCAATCTTCCAGAGGTGGGGCTTTCTCCAGATAAACCTATTCACCATACGACACACACAATAGGAAATGCCAGCAGTTCTGCTCCTTCAAGAATCACAGCCTGGGCTCCAGAGCAGATGTGTTCCTCTTTCCATGGGGAGGCCATTGCCTTTCCACCCATACCGCTCATTTACAAGGTACTCCTCAAAATCTGGAGGGAACGAGCTCAGGTCATATTGATAGCACTAGCCTGGCCCCATCAGCGCTGGTATACATCTCTCCTAGACATGTCTGTGGAAGCCCTGGCCACTCTTCCAAGACACAAGATCATGGTTGTCTTTAACATCTGAACTGTGTGTTGCTTCACCTCATGGCATGGAAGCTCTGTGGTTGAACCCGATGGAGCTTTCCTGTTCAGACCAGGTTAAACTAGTCCTCCTTGGCAGCAGGAAACCCTCTACGAGAGCCACCTACCTTGCCAAGTGGAAGAGATTTTCAGTGTGGTCAGCGCAGCACCATTTGTTCCCAACACTAGCCTCAGTGCCAGTCATTCTGGACTACCTCCTCCATCTAAAGCAGAAGGGGCTTTCGTTTTCTTCAATAAGAGCGCACTTAGCTGCCATATTGGCCTTCCATCTGGGTGCAGGGGGATGCTTGATGTTTGCTAACCCTATGGTCAGCTGATTTTTAAAAGAACTCGACAGACTGCACCCTAACGTCTGTCAGCCTGTCCCCACCTGGGACCTCAACCTGGTCCTCTAGGCTCATAGGATTACCCTTTGAACCGTTGGTGACATGCTCCCTGATCTACCCGTCTTACAAGATGGCGTTCCTTTTAGCGATAACCTCAGCCAGGAGGGTGTCTGAACTCAAGGCCTGAATATCAGAGGCTCCTCACACGTGTTCTGTAAGGACGGGGTTTCCTCCCGAAAGTTGTGTCAATTTCACGCCAATCAGGACACCTTTCTCCCAGTATTCTACCCTAAGCTGCACTCCATCCATCACTCACTGGATGTCCGCAGAGCACTAGCCTTTTACATCAAGAGAATGAAGCCATTCAAAAAAATCGGTCCAGCTACCCGTGGCGGACAGAAATGAAAAGTCTGCCTGTGTCATCACAATGCACTTCATCATAGACGTGATCCATGATGAAATGCATTGTGATGTGCTACAACCTGGCAGGGGTTCCCGCACCCCCAGTTACTGCGCATTTTACCAGGGTGCAGGCTTCATCAATAGCTTTCCTGGTGCAGGTCTCTGCTCAGGAAATTTGCAGAGCGGCAATGTGGTCCTCCATCCATACTTCCATCACTCACTATGGATTACCCAGTAGGCCAGAAACGATGCAGCCTTCGGACGAACAGTGCTCCCATCAGTGGAAGACTCCAACCCCACTTCCTGAACTTAGGCTTGTGAGTCACCTGATTGGAATTGAGATGAACAAGCACTTGAAGAAAAAATGGTTAGTCACCTTCTCATAACTGTTGATCTTTGAGATGTGTTGTTAATGTCCATTCCAATACCTACCCTCCTAGCTTTCTGTCGGAGTAGGTGGCAAGAAGAAATTAAGGCAGTGACGGGGTGGCTGGGGTCTATATTGAGTGCCATGATGGCGTGACTTCGGGGGGCGCCCAAACCCACCTGACGTATGCTGCTAGGGAAAAATCTTCTGGCTACCATGCACGTGCGTGCACACACACCTAATTGGAATGGACGTGAACCACACATCTCAAAGACAACAGTTACCAGAATGTGAGTAACCGTTTTATACTGTCTCGTATGACTTTCTTATAAATAAACTAGGGAAATACATCCTAGATGGAGCCGCTATAAGATGCGTGCATAACTGGTTGGAAAACTATTATCAGAGAGTAGTTGTTAGTGGTTCATGGTCAAGCTGGAAGGGCATATCAAGTGGGGTCCTGCAGGGATCAGTTCTGGGTCCGGTTCTGTTCAATATCTTCATCAGTGATTTTAGATAATGGCATAGAGAGTACACTTATAACGTTTGTGGACAATACCAAGCTGGGATGGATTGAAAGTGCTTTGGAGGATAGGGTTAAAATTCAAAATGGTCTGGACAAACTGGAGAAATGGTCTGAAGTAAATCAGGACAAATGCAAAGTACTTCACCTAGGAAGGAACAATTGATTGCATAAGTACAAAACGGGAAATGACTGCCTAGAATGGAGTACTGCGGAAAGGGATCTGGATCACAAGCTAAATATGAGTCAGCAGTATAACACCATTGCAAAAAAAAGCAAACATCGTTCTGTAATGCACTAGCAGGAGTGTTTTATAAGCAAGACATAAGAAGTAATTTTGTTCTACTCTGTGCTGATTAGGCCTCAGTGTCCTGTTCTGAGCGCTGCATTTCAGAAAAGAGGTGAACAAATTGGAGAAAATCCAGAGGAGAGGAACAAAAATGATTAAAGCTCTAGAAAATACAAGGGAAGACTGAAAAAATTGGGTTGGTTTAGTCTGGAAAAGCGAAGACGTGTGTGTGTGTGTGTGTGTGTGTGTGTGTGTGTGTGTGTGTGTGTGGGGAAAACACATAACAGTTTTCAAGTACTTAAAAGGTTGTTATAAGGAGGAGGGAGAAAAATTGTTCTTGTTAACCTGAGGATAGGACAAGAAGCAATGAGCTTAAATTGCAGTAAAGGTGGTTTTCAGGTTGGACATTAGGAAAACTTTCTGCTAGGGTAGTTAAGCACTGGAATAAATTGCCTAGGGAAGTTGTGGAATCTCTGTAATTGGAGATTTTTAAGAGCAGACAAGACAAACACCTGTCAGAGATGGTTTCTAGATAATACTTAGTCTCGCCTTGAGTGCAGGGAACTGCATTGGAAGACCTCTCAAGGTCCTTCCTAATCCTGTGATTTAGCATCTGGATGTAACTTACATGTTGTGGTGATAAAGGAGGAATAGTTAAAACCAGAAGAACAAAGGTTATTTTTACTTATGTACTGGTTTTCTGGGCCAGTATAGTATGTCCTAGGAAAGTTCATGGCCAAAAGTAACCTTTTTATTAGGCGCTTAACAACATGAAAGGACCTTGTGGTCTTCAAATGAATTACAACATTTTTATAACAAACTCAGAAGGAATTAATACAAAATTTGGGCATGTAAAATAGAATTCCATTTGTAATGCTTGTTCTTTAACAGACTTTCAGTACAATGATTTTTAATGGGGACCATTTTTACTCGAAAATATTGCCAGTTTTGGAAAAAAAATAGTTATACTCCACAGACACTTCTCATGTGTTACAGTAGCTCCAAACAAAGGAATAAAAATTAAAGTAATCACACACATCGAAACAATGATGGGCTGCCAATTGTATTCACTATAAGTAGGAAAGGAGAGATCAAGTGTTTCTATCGAAAGCCCAGAAGGATCTGTGAACTGGTATTTTTCATAACCAAGGAAAGCAAATACTCTCTTCTTGACTGTAGTAGGTTAGTTAGTTAATATTGCACATTTCAGTGTCTTCATTTAAGCATTACTGAAACTCTTACTGCAAACCTGAATGCTATCTCTTATTGCATACAGTCAGTTCATGCCAGTTTAAACAGACTCCTGGGAAATAGATGCAATATTTATAGTAACTAATGATTTAGAAAAGCCTTTTCATGGCAACATTGTAGATGCTTTGAATTCTTATAAGATTTGCTGTAATTTTGGAATGCCAATTCTGTATGAAAGTACTAGGATGAAAAAATCTTCTCGTTTCACTGACTTCAGTGTTTTTAATCATGCTATTTGTATTTTTTTAATTGTTAAACCATTTAAATTGAAATCGACCTGTACAGCTGCAAGGCCACAGTGCTTCTACTCTGTTCAGGAAATGCAGTTGGCCCAAGAAAAATCCACAGACTTGCATGAGTTTGGGCTAAGCACTTAATCTGTCTGCCATCATTTTTATTTGTAAAATGGAAATACTAATGCTTTTTCTTCCATCTTTTCTCTCGTATAGACTGAGATCTTGGTCAGGGACTTCTCTTGCACTGACTTTCAGTTTTAAGTGAAGAAGAGATTTCAGTTCCATATATCCTCCAATGTGTGCATCAATTCCCTTGGACACATCCTATTCACAAGCTCTGCATGAGGGATGTGAATTTCTCCCTTGAATAGGGAAGAAGGGGTTTTTGTTGAAATTTTATTTTGAAAATGTCATAAAATATAACAAACCACACTTCATATTCTAACTTGCTTATCCAGCTTTGTCACTAGATACCCTTCTCTCCTTCATTCTCAAATGTTTCCTTTTGTGGTTCTTTATTCATTTTTAGAATATTGAATGTTTACGTATTTAGAAAAATGTGTACAAAGATGATATTGTCAATGCCTGGTGTTTCTGGTCCTTAGACTATGTGTTACGCTGCTGCTGTTTCCTAGTATATTACTGTGGTTAGATTGTCCTCTAGTCTGCCAGGGACAGTGAGGTATTGTTGTGGCCTTTTTTAACTGTTTTCTTTGCTGCAAGAGTCTTACTTAGTCTCTTGACTGCCACATGACAGAACAAATAGTAAATAAAGACTGTATTGATGGCTGTGGTGTTCATCTTGGAATGTGGTGTTTAACGGTTGCAACAAGTTATTACAACACACAGAGTAAAATAGTGGGCAAGTATAACTTTAAATTGATAGTTAATGGGAGCAAATTAGTTTTTCATGTTGTTCTTGCCTTCTACTTAAAATTTGATACCAGTTTTCAGCGAAAACTAGAATAGAAAAGGCTTTTCTGTATTTAAAAGTCAAGTTTTACTCAGTTGATCAAATACAAATCATTTAAGCTAATCCCTTGTTGATATTTAAATTGTGACTTTCTATTTGAAAGAGACAGCTTAAAATAGACTGATTTAATATTTATTTTTGTATTACCATAGTATCTAGGAGCCCTAGACATGGACCAAGACCCCATTGTGCTAGGTGCTGTACAAACACAGAACAAAAAGACAGTCCCTGCATGATGGAGCACTACCTTTTCTTAGTGCATATCTGAACATTTTATGCCAATTTTCAGTATATCAGTCTGAGGTCAAGTATTGGTATTTCATTTTACAGGAATTCTGACCACATGTCTTGGCTGGTGGTGGGGTACGCAATATGCTTTCAGATGTACAAATTACTACTGACTTCTAAAGTATATGAAGAATTAATTTAAGACTAGATTGTACCCTTGCCTTATGAGGCTGTTCAGGAGAGTAAGTGCTACTGGACATAAGTAAGGGTGTCATCAGGCCTTTAGTGTTTTAGGTCATATTGCCGATGCATTTGTTTTTTCTTTCCAGCACCCTACACTCTTTCATTCTGTTCTGGTGAATAATTTGTAATTCTTCGTTAGCAGATGAGGTACTGCATTATGGTTTGGTTTTTTTAATTAAAAAAAACTCTCTGCCAGTTCCTGCTTAAACATTTTAGCCTCTGGAGTATCGAGTTCAGGAAAAAGAAAATTTCCAACCTAAACACACATGACAAGATCCAACATGTTTATTTTAAAAGGACTGAGCTAACTTGGATCAATTTTAGATGTCAATAACTTAATGATATATGCCAGCATATGATTAAAATGGATGCTGATGGAGGTGCAAGATGTTTCTCATTGACTATAGTCTTCTGCTGATAATTATTTTTAAAGAAAAATATGTAGGACTGTGAGACTACTGAAAGGGAAAGTCTTTCTTTAATAAAAATGATAATTTAATTTATTTGACTCATTTCTGTTTCTCCATCCCATGTTTCTCTCACACTCTCATCCCTACAGGCCAACAAAATTCTTGTCCCCAGAATAGCTATCCAGTATATTTGTTTAAATTGGATGAATGGCAACACTTTCCTAATTCAATTTTCAAAAATAATATAAACAATATATAGACATTTCTCTGAGACAAAGCGTCTCTGAACTTAAGGATGTGCTGGGAGGGAAATTTTTAATTATAACTTTTAGTGTAGTAATATGATAATGCTTCTTATTAAAAATGTAAGAATCATACCTTGATTTATAATAAACTAAAAGTTCAGCTTTTGGCCTCCGAGTACCATTCAGTCCAAGATAGCCTAGGATGAAGTTTTTACTCTGGAAACAGTTAGTATTCTAATATTTAGGATTAGTTAGCACAGATTTTTTCAAAGACATTTTTCTCTTAATGCTTTATAAAAAGGTCTCTACCATGTGTTAATGTTAGTGGGAACAATAATTCTGTGTACGTTTACCATACTATTTTGATGTACATAATGTTGCTTCATCACAAAGCTCATTCAGATTACAAGATAGAAGACTTGCATTTCTCCTTTGCAGTATTGGACCTGCTTCCTGTAAAGACTTAAACACTTTATCCCAGGAGTAACCAGGGCCAGTGCAACCCATTAGGGCGCTAGCATTTGGGGCGTGGCATTTCAGGTCCTTCAGCGGCGACCGCGGTGGCTGGATCTTCGGCTGCCCCAGTTGTTGTTGGCATTTAGGCGGAGGGACCTGGGGCAAGGGAGCACAGGGAGGGCTGCCTGCAGCAAGTAAGGGGGTGCACGGCACGCAGGGGAACTGCTCCCTGCCCCAGTTCACCTCTGCTCCGCCTCCTCACCTGAGCATGCCGCCCCGCTGTGCTTCTCTCCCTCCCAGGCTTGCAGCGCCAATCACTGTTTGGTGCTGCAAGCCTGGGAGGCAGGAAAAGTGGAGCGGCAACAGCGTGCTTCGGGGGGAGGCGGAGCAGAGGTGAGCTGGGGTGGGGAGCTGCCCTGGGGTGGCGGGGAGCTGCCCCGAGGGGGCGGGGGCAGCTGGGGGGGGGCACCTCAGGGCGGAGGGATGGAGTGGGGTGGGGAGCTGCCCCGGGAGGAGTGCCTTAGGGCAGAAGGCTGCCACAGGGCTTGGGGGAGTGGGGCGGCGCAAGGTGAAAGATTTGCCTAGGGCACAAAACATCCTTGCACTTACCCTGGGAGTAACCCTGCTGACCTCAATAAGACTGTTTTAAAAATTTTTAGTAATTAAAATTAAGCATGTGTATGATTATTGCAGAATTGAGACCTTGAATTGAATTGCTTTATTCTTCATTATGCCATTGCTTAGGGTGTTAATTTTTCTGACTAGCTAAACCCAGCTGTTATCCAAAACTTTCATAACACAGCTTGAAAGCTTTGCAGTTATTTATTCATTAGAATAAAGTTTTATTACTTTTTAAAAATTTCTGTCTAACCTTAGCTGCGTTTTAGACTCTGGTCTTGTTCTGTGGCACATGTGCGAGAGTAGCATTCTTTACTTAATGAACATAAATGCAGCCTTCTTTCCCTTTTAGAGTGTTTTTTTTTTTTAAGTTTTTTTCCCTTGGAAAAAGCTCCAAAGACTGCTGAAAGCATAGGTATATATTTTTTTCTTTTTAAGATTACTGTTTTCAGAAGGAAATGTAAGTAATTACTTTGGGGAAAGATAATATATTTTGTGCCAACTTTTACTTTTGTGAATCAACTTTTAACTATTCAGTTTAAAACTGTCTGTGGTTACCTTTGATAGAAAGTTGTTAAATATTGGAAACGAATTAAACATAATCATACTGTACTAAAAGCATGTTTTTAGTATATTGTGGTGCTATATAGAATTTAACTTACTAGATGGTTTCATAAAGATGAGACGCTGCATTTGATAATGATTAGGATAATATAAAAACAACCATATGTTTTGTGATGTCCACCTTTTGGTGGATGTATAAATAATGGAAGATGAAACGGCTTAAACAAAATGTAGACTCCAATAGTTGCTTCTTGATTTTTCATGGTTAGTGCCCTAATTTGTTCCAGAATTAACTTTTTAAGTATGCTCTCTCCAACCGAAAACAGAGGAATTCCTTCTTCTACCTATGTTGGCATCTGAAACATTGCTGAGGGAAACAGTGGAAGGTGTGATAAAATGGCAAGCTGGGCTAGACCAATTTGACATATACAAACACACTGAGAGAGTTGAAAGGAAATACAGATTCGGCACCCAGGATCTGCAGGCTGCTCTAAAAGGAAGGTTGTTCTTCGAGTGCTTGCTCCTATCGATTCCAATTAGGTGTGCGCGTGCCTCTTGCACGATTGTCAGAGAACGTTTACCCTAGCAACACACGGTGGGTTGGCTGTGGATCCCCCTGGAGTGGCGTCTTAATGGCGCTGGATATATGCCCCAGCCGACCCAGTGCCCCCTCAGTTCCTTCTTATCGCCCATGATGGTTGTTGGAACTGTGCAGCATGACATAGCTGTCCTCCACTCTTCCTAGCTTTTGCTTCCCAGTTTTAGATAGTTGTTCTAGTTGTTATAATATATATAGTTAGTATAGTGTAAATAGTGTTATAGTTATAAAGTTAGGCTTGTAGTTAAGTTTAGCAGGTTGGAAGGGGTCCTCCCCCTTCCTCCTTGCCTGCCACCCGGGCTCATGCTCAAGGCTCCAGGTTTTAAGCCAGGTTCAGCCTGCTCAAAGCCTATGCCAACAGGAGACCCCCACGACTCTTGCCTGAAGTGTCTCAGGGAGTCTCACCAGGCTGAGAAGTGTGAGATCTGTAAGGTGTTCAGACCTCGATAGACTCAAGCAGCTCCTTATGGAGGTGGCCCTTAGCCCGGATCCCCTATCGGCATGCCAAGTTCTGGCACCGAGCGCGTCGGTGTGCAGTGCCCCAGCGGTGGCTTTGGGTACGGCACCATGGGGAAACTTGGATAGAGGCCCATGGCACTGGACCTCTCCGGCATTGCGTCCAGTGCAAGTGGCTTGGCACTATTCTCTGTCTCCAGGACAGAAGAAACTGTCTTGCAGCAACAGGCGCTGGCATCTCCTTTGCTAACCTGGGAGTCGCATCTGGCACCCGAGCGACTGAGAGTGCAAGCACCGATATTGCCACTGTTGACTCCGGTACCGAGGGAGGAGCCGTTGAGTCTCGTGTACGCTAGCTCCCCAACCCGGACCATGGTTGAGCCCCGACTTCTGTTGACACCAGAGACATTCATGAGAACGAGAGACCTCATTGCCTTCACAGAGCCAGCACCGGTGCAGACTGCGGCACCGCCTCTGACTTCTGTTATAGTCTAGGGGCAAGCCTACCCTAATATGTCCACCATCTCCTAGCATGGAGACACGGCACAGCTCCTGATCTCGGCGCCGTTTGCAGTCCCGACACTGTTCCTTCTCGCGGCACCAGTCGTACTTGCTGCTCCGGTCCACCTCTCTGCTCGACTCCAGGCCGCAGTACCATTTGGACTCCTGACATCGCTCCCGGCACCAATCGCCGCGCCAGTCGCCTTCCTGGAGTTGATCCCGGCACTGCTCCTGCAGACATTCGTCGTCGTGATCCAGGTCTGGATCCCGGTACCAGGTCGGTCATCGATGTCAATCCCAGTACCACACCCCGACGCCTCGCTGGTACCACTCTTCAGCAACACGGTACTGGTCCGCACTGCACCCCGGAGAGTTGACAGAGATATGCTCTGCACCGCCTTGGCCCTCGTGCTGTGGCTCACAGTCATTGCAGTCTGAGGGGGCTCGCGCTCAGCCTACCCAGCTTCAGGCCAGGGCGAGGGTAATGTGGGTCAATGGCATGACAAAGGCCAAGATTTTAATCAGGATCCTGCAAATTGTCCTTCTGGACACTGTGGGCGAACCACCAAGCCCAAGGGGTTCCATCAGGGGCCTTCCGCTCAGCCCATTCAGAACCCTGGATACCAGAAGCCACTATAAGTTGTCCCCCTCCTAGGGTTATGGAAACGGCTGCACCTACCGCAGTGCAGGCCTCAAGCCCCGGTGTAGCAGATCCTGCGCAACAGGACTGCTTGCTACACGATCCGCCACAGGACCCCCTGGATTCTGTGGCATCGTTGTCATCTTCTCCAGACAAGGCAGTGACCGAGACAACAGCCTCAGGTCCTGCCCTGACAGACCTTTGTGCCCATCAAGACTTTTTACATAGGGTGGCACATAATATGGACCTCCAAGCGGAGGAGGTAGTGGAGTTGGAGGACCCAGTGGTGGACATCCTTTTGGCGGAGGCCCCGTCCCGAGTAGCGTTGCCCATCATCTGCACCATCCAGACCAATGCCAAGACAGTATGGCAGACCCCTGCCTCTATCCCACCAACGGGAGGTGAAGAGGATATGCTTTGTCCCATCCAAGGAGTATGAGTACCTTTATGCTCACCCTCAGCCATGTTCATTAGTGGTGTCCTCGGTGAACGCAAGAGAATGGCATGGTGAACAGGCCCCAGCACCCAAATCAAAAGATGCCAGGTGTCTAGATCTGTTTGAGTGCAAAATTTATTCAGCGGGAGGTCTTCAGCTCAGGGTCGCAAACCAACAAGCACTCCTGAGCCAGTATTGCTATAACTCGTGGAACTCCATGAGGAAATTTCAGGAGTTAATTCCGCGGGAGTCCAGGGACAAGTTTGGGGCCTTAGTGGAGGAGGGCAAAAAGGTGGCTAGGACCTCCTTTCAGGCTTCCTTAGATGCAGCAGACTCTGCAGCTTGGACCCTGGCATCAGGCATAACCATGCAACGCATCTCCTGGTTGCAGGTATCTGGCCTGCCACCAGAGCTGCAACAGACCCTGCAGGACCTGCAATTTGATGGGCAGGGCCTGGTCTCAGACAAGAGGGACTCTAGATTACAGAGCCTGAAAGATTCCAGGGCCATCATGCGCTCCCTAGGTATGCACACTCTGGTGACCCAGCGCAAGCCTTTTTAGCTGCAGCTTCAAAGGTTTTACCCTCCCCCTTGTCCGATGCAGGACTTTTACAGAAGACGCGGACGAGGTGGTAGAAAGAAATCCAATGGCCACCAACCTGGTCAGAACCAAGACCCTCCCAAAACATCGGTGGGGCCTAAGCAAAGCTTTTGAAGATGCGCCCGAGGATGGCATATCAGTCACCACCCAGGATCCTTCCCCTCCATTTTGAGATCATCTGTTTCGTTCCACCGTGCGTGGTCCCATATAACTTCAGACCGGTGGGTTCTTCACACGGTGGAAAAGGGATATTCTCTCCAGTTTTCTTTCTCCCCTCCCTCCCTGTCCCTCTTCAGGGCCCCCTCTCACGACCACTCCTTATACAGGAGGTCCAAATGCTCCTGTCCATGAGAGTGATCAAGGAGGTTCCAAGGGAGCTAAGGGGCAGGGGTTTTTACTCCCGCTACTTCCTAATCTCCAAGGCCAAGGGTGGGCTTCGATTCATCCTAGATCTGCATGGACTCAACAAATTCATGATAAAGTTGAAGTTCCTCTTGGTTTCACTGGGGACCCTTATTCCTTCCGTGGATCCTGGGGACTGGTACGCCACCCCTCAACATGAAGGACGCGTACTTCCACATAGTGAATTACCCACCGGACAGATGCTTCCTTCGCTTTGTGGTCAATCACGAACACTACCAATTTGCTGTACTTCCCTTCGGCCTGTTCACCACTCCCAGGGTGTTCACCAAGTATATGGCTGTTGTGGCAGCCTACCTTCATCATCAGTGGATCCAGTTGTTTCTGTATCTCGACGACTGGCTCATTTGAGTCCAAAGCAGGGACCAAGTTCAATCCCATGTTCAGTTCGCCCTAAGCACGTTCCACCGTCTGGGTCTCCTGCTCAACAGCAGAAAGTCGACTCTGGAACCAACCCAGAGAATAGAGTTTATCAGGGCAGTCCTGGACTCCAGACTCGCCCGCGGTCTCCAGCCGGACGAACGCTTTCAGTCGATAGCAAGCATCATTGGCAGCCTTGTAAACTTTCCGACTTCCATGGTAAAAATGTGCCTCAGCCTTCTGGGGCACATAGCTTCATGCACTTACGTAACCAGGCATGCCAGACTTTGGCTTCACACGCTTCAGTCCTGTTTATCAACAGTATATCGACCAGGTTGAGACAGCCTGAGCATGGTGGTCACTGTCCCGGAATTGGTTTTGACTTCCCTCCATTGGTGGCTGGACCCCACGTTGCTGTGCAGCGAGGAACCATTTCACACTCCACAACCCTCCTTGTACCTGACTGCAGATGCATCATCTCTGGGATGGGGTGCCCACCTTGGGGAGCTCCAAACACAGGGCCTGTGGTCCACATCCGATCTGACTCTGCATATCAATGTACGCGAACTGATGGCAGTACGCCTAGCGTGTCAAGCATTTCGCGAGCACCTACGTGGGCATTGTGTGGCAGTCCTCAGAGACAACACCATGGCCATGTTCTACATCAACAAGCATGGGGGAGACTGATCGTCCCCCTTATGCCAGGAGGCCATTTGCCTGTGGGAGTTCTACATAGTCCACTTGATACGTCTGATGGCGTCGTTTCTCTCAGGGGTCCAGAACACTCTGGCAGACCACCTCAGCAGGTCCTTCCAGCCTCGCAAGTGGTTGATTCATCCAGATATCATCCACTCCACCTTCCTGAGGTGGGGGTTTCCACCTTGTGCATCAATCGGAAGTGACAAGTGTTCTGTTGTCTCCAGGGGCACTCTCTAAAAACTGAACCAGGTTAATTCCTGTCAGCAGATCACCACCAGTAATAAAGATGCTGAAAGTCAAATTATGTCTTTGTTACATCTGTGTAACCATATTATGCTCCCATTTACATTGGAGTTGCACTGTACTGGTTGTACCTGGAAGGCAGATTCTTTCCTATTTCCTTGGAAAGACCAGCTGTTCTACACCTTCCTTCCATTCCCTCTGGTCCATAGGGTCCTACTCAAACCGCACAGGGACAAGGCATGCATGATTCTGGTCGCCCCAGCATGGCCCAGGCATTACTGGTACACCACACTCCTGGAGTTGTTGGTAGAGCCTCCGATCACGCTCCCACTGTGGCCAAACCTGATCTCACAGGACCGTGGACGACTCTGTCACCCTGACTTGCAATCGCTCCACCTTACACCGTGGATGCTGCATGGCTAACTCAGTCAGAGTTACTCTGTTCACAATCAGTGCAGCAGGAAACCCTCAACTCAAGCCACGTACCTGGCTAAATGGGGGTGTTTCTCCTGTTGTTGCAAGCAGCGTGGCATGCCCCCGTTGCAGGCCTCGATACTTCTCATCCTAGACTATCTCCTGTCCCTAAAGCAGCAGGACCTGGCGATATCATCTGTCAGGGTGCACCTGGCAGCCATCTCGGCTTTCCATCTAGGAGAACATGCTTCCTCCATCTTCTCCAATCCGATGGTCGTTAGATTTCTGAAGAGTTTAGATCGCCTCTACCCACAAGTGTGACAACCGGTTCTGGCGTGGGGCCTTAACCTGGTCCTCTCTAGGCTAACGGGGCCTCCGTTTGAGCCAATGGTCACCTGTTCACTCCTTTACCTATCTTGGAAGACAGCCTTCCATGTAGCCATCATTTAGCAAAATGTGTATCTGAAATCAGAGCCCTCACGTCGGAGCCGCCGTTTACCGTTTTCCATAAAGACAAGGTACAGCTTCACCCCTACCCTGCCTTTCTCCCCAAGGTGGTATCAACTTTTAATGTGAACCAAGACATTTTCCTCCTGGTCTTTCATCCAAAGCTGTACGCTACGTGTCAGGATCAACGTATGCACTCTCTGTACGTTCGTAGGGCCCTCGCATTCGACCCAGCTCTTCGTTGCAGTGGCTGACTGGATGAAAGACCTGCCAGTCTCCTCGCAACGCATTTCCTCTTGGATCACGGCCTGTATCTGTGCTTGCTACGACTTGGCTGGTGTCCCAACCCCTGGCCTCACCGCTCACTCTGCGAGGACTCAAGCCTCCTCGGCCACTTTCCTGGCTCAGGTTTCAATTCACGAGATCTGTAGAGCTGTAGTTTGGTCATCTGTACATACCTTTGCCGCTCACTACGCATTAGTTCAGCAGTCTTGAGGCGATGCCACATTTGGTTCAGGAGTTCTGCACTCAGCAATGTCTCACTCTGACCCCACTGCCTAGGTAAGGCTTGGGAGTTACCTAATTGGAATCAATATGAGCAAGCACTTGAAAAAGAAAAAACGGTTACTCACCTTTGTAACTGTTGTTCTTCGAGTTGTGTTGCTCATATCCATTCCAAACCCCACTCTCCAGCCGGCAAGAAGGAACTGAGGGGGCGCTGGGTCAGCTGGGGTATATATCCAGTGCCATTAAGGTGCCACTCAGGGGCGTGCACACCTAGCAACTGGGTGTTGCTAGGGTAAAAATTCTCTGACGATCATGCACGCAGCGCGCGCACACCTAATTGGAATGCATATGAGCAACACATCTCAAAGAACAACAATTACAAAGGTGAGTAACCATTTTTTGTACCATGCTCTCCTTATTCATTTTGGACTTTGCTGCTGCATCAGTTTCTCTCCTTCTGCAGCCAAACAAAGCCACCACTTTTGGTACTTTCTAATTCCTCTCTCCTCCTGGGGACTGGTTTACTATCAAAACAATTGAATTTTAAACCTAGAAATTTCCAACCTCCTGTGGGTTCACTGATTCATTACTCCCATCTTAAAATTTTTTTGTTCTTGCCTCTCTCTGCAGGTAGCTGCTGCCAAGCCTTTCCTGTGGTTGGTGTGGAGGGTCTCTCCCCTGGTCCCCTCCCTGACACTCAATCCCCTTCAGATTCACTGCTGGACTACCTGCTTGTCTCTACTGAATTCAGGTTGCCTTTTATATTTTCCCAAAAGGCCTGGTTAATGAGCCACAGATTCCCATTGTTACCCCTGGATTAATTTCCTTTACCTGTGGAAGCAGGCTACACCTGGCACAGGTGTGAGGCTGAGCGGCATACGTCTTAGCGGGTCAGTTCACCCAGTGCCAAATATCACAACTGCTAGAGAATATTTTTTTAAAAAATCAATTATTTTATTTTCCCATTGGTTTGAAAAGAAACATTCTTACTCTACTTCTTCCCATTGCAGTGAGAGTAACCCTGTTCTCTGTCAGGTGGTCGCAGAATGAAGCAGGGTCAGAGTGTAGTGCTGCCAGAGTCCAGGAGGAAGGAAATGTAATAAAGAAGCCTAAGCTATTCCTGTTGTAGTGGAAAGAACAGATCTAATCCATGAGCAGCATCCTCATCAGTGGTTGTCCATGAAAGATATTAGATCCTCTGTCACTTGGAACTGTATATGTAGCCCTGCTCATGGTTCCCTTGGAAAAAATACTCCTTACCTGTAATACTTGTTCTCTGACGATATACATTTCAGTGCTTTACCTTTTTTGTGTGCACTTATATTTTAATCAGCTTTTATTTAGGAGTTCCCTCCTGCTTTTCAAAGGAACTGGCTGTTATAGGAATAAGGGCAACCCATGGCACCAACTGGGAGGGTGCTCAAAATGACTTTACAAAGTTCCTCGGAGACTGAAAACCTTGAAGCTGTTTGTGTTCCAACTTGGTCTCATGCTTGAAAAACAGACCCAAATGTGGAAATCTACTGAGAAGTGTATTTTTAGAGAACAAACATTTCACAAAAATAGCTGTCTTGTTCAATACAACACATTAGCTGTTATGTTATTGCTTGACTTACTGTCCCATGTTTGGGTTTAAATGATTATAGATGAGATTTGCTCAGTTAACAAATTACTTTTTTTTTTTTCTAGCTGATACTGCTATAAATCTCAGCCTGGTATCGGAAACTCAAGATGGGTTCTTTACAACTGGTCCGTTATCAATAATAAAGATTCTGCAGGTCAAATTATGCCTTCCAGGAACAACCAGTACAGTGCAACTCCAATGTAAATGGGAGCATAATATGGTTATACAGATGTAACAAAGACATAATTTGACTTTCAGCATCTTTATTACTGGTGGTGATCTGCTGACAGGAATTATCCTGGTTCAGTTTTTAGAGTCTTGGGTGAGTCTTTGTGGTTGGTAGTATTTAAGACAGACAGACCTTGCAAACTGACCAAATTTAATCTAAAATTACTGAGACACACAAATATGAAACACCAAAGTACTTCTTAAAAAAAAAAACATTTCAGAGAACTGCACATTTCAGAGAACTGCACTTTACACAGGAAAATATTTGTGTTATCTAGCAAAATCACAACAGAAAATACTTGTAATTTCAAATGGTATATAATATTGAGCTGTGCTTCTGGTAAATTAAAATAATCTTTAACTAGATACTAGAAACACCAAGATTAAATGCTGCCTTAATTACTTCCTCCTTTTGTATGATAAATGGTTTTTACAATGACCGTAGACACACACAGTTTTGAGCTTAGGAGCCTGAAATAGCACATTTTTCCTTTAACTGAAATCTCTTAAATGCTTCTCATGGTTCCCTTTGCCATCCAGATGTCTTCTTGGCACAATTTCAGCTACTGGATGTGAGGGTTGTTAGTTAGTCACCACATATTGTACAGTTTGGCCCATGACTCATTCTCACAGCAGTCTCATATTTGTTACCAGTACTATTTTCAGTATAAATACATGCTCTCCCTTGACCTTTATGATGTCAGCTAGTGGCAGAACTAGAATCATGATTGGATATTGTTTCTAAAAGACACCAATTTGTTTCACTAATGAACAAAATGTTAAGTAAACATCTCACTAAGTGAGTGCTTAGTTGTGTTAAAGTTTGCATCTTGGCTTCTTGAAATGTTCCAAACTACTGGTTAACATAGGTAATTCCTAGTTTTAATAAAAAATATGGATGGAACCTGAAAGGTTTCTGATAATTTACATTGAATGCCAGAAATCAGAAAAAGATCCCAAATAAGTACACTAGGGCCTTTTGCCATATGTGTTTTCTTGGTTACAAAATATTTAGTCAAATTAAATCAGTCCCATATCTTTATTGAATATCACTATTTGAATATTGTTCATAGCATCAGAATGAGTTCTGTAATTACGAACTAATCTATTTCATTTTAACAAAAAGAGGAGGGGGGAACAAAGTATTTGGTTTTTAAATTTCATGTTTCAAACTGAAATGGAGTGACACCCTTCTCCCCTTCCACCCCTATTGCGGCTGATTAATTAATTTGTTTTGCTGCAGTACCTATAGCAGAACCAATGCCCGACAACAGAGATTTCACTTCCCTTATGACTACCCCAGTAAGCAACACTTTTAAGCAGACTTAGGAGATGTGTGTGGTGTAGAACAAAAATAACTGTTAAATTAGAGCGAAGGTTGCTCAAGTGAATTTCCTGTCATTAAAAATCAGGGCAGTTGCCAGTTACGGCATAACATGTCAGAGACAGTAGTGGTGAGGGTGATTGAATGGGGAGACACAAATACTAGACAATTCGCAATATTGAAAAAAATTCATTTTAAAACTTAATGCATTTAAAGTATTCATTTCCCTCGATTTTTTTTTCAGAACTGATATCTCATAATAATATTGAAAAGTTTGTCTTCGCAACCAGAGTTGCTTGAAATGTAACTTTCTTCAAAGAAAAAAGCTTAAAATCTCAGTTGCCAGGGCAAACTTTCCACTTGACATAGGTAAGTGAATCTAATTAATGTTAAATATGTTCATGCTAGAACCAATTCCATTTTTGGGAAGTACTTAGTTTTTCTATATGTTTTAATTTTAACATGATCTCAGTCAACATGGATTTGCTTTGAGGACTAGCTGATTGGAAACCGTACACAAGAAACGAAAGAAAAATTCCAGAATGAAAATGGGAATTCCCAAGTTTTTTGCTGGTCTTCAGTTGAGAATTTTTTTTTTTTTTTTTTTCTTTGTAAGCATTTGTGTCCCTAAAGGTTATAAATGAAGCTACTTGTTTTTAAGGTGAACCCTGCTACTCCATCTCAGTGAGCACAAGGAAAATGTTACTAAGTCTGAATCTTTAGTTTGATGCAGGCTGTCTCTAACAATTAGATTTTTGTGGTTCCATATAGAAGATACAGAGATGAACAGAAGCCTTCTGAAATGGCTCCAGTCCTTTTCTTTCTGACTGAACTGAGCAGGGGGTGGCGTAACCTGGACTGTAACTAACTTGCTTGTTTTTTGCGATGTGGGTGCAGATGTGTATTCCATGAGCCTGTGGGTGTTTATGGAGTCTGACATACAGCATAACTATTATTTATCTGTAATTTGAATCCATGACTGACAAAAAATAAGTGGCAAACTATAATATACTGCTTCTGGATGTACCCACATGTGTAGGTACCTTTACTTCCATTTAAAAATGTAACTGTTTAAACAATAAAAAATATTTAAATAGTTAACAGATTAAAGGGCCAGGGCGGCTGGGCTTGGGGCGGCTGAGGCTGCTCTGGCCAGCATCGGGGTTAACGGCTAAGGTGGGTTAATCAGTAAGACTAATTCTTACCAATTAATATTTTACATCCCTACATCCAAGAGGGACTTTTTTTTTGGTAATAGTATTCACATTTTGCTGTAATCCTATGTCAGCAAGACACGACATCAAAGGGAGACTTGTTAGCACTGCAATAGTCAGCATTTTGATTTCATCGCAGTTGCTGCATTTTGTTTTTAATTTCTCTGTACATAAGTGTATCAGAAGAGGATGACACTTGAGTCTGCTGCTCTTGCACATAGCACTTTTGTGGCTCCAGAAGGTGCAGCAGCTGAGTAAAACCAATATCCTTAAAGTTGAAATCCCACTTCTCCTGCTGATGTTGTAGTAGAAGTGCTTAGTGGTGCAATGATACAAGTCTGATCCCAGAGTACAGAGCAGAAACAAGAAGAAAGGAAAGAAGGATAAAAGCAGAAGAGATGCGACTAGCTTGCTAGTACCAGACTTTATTTAATCTTGGACAGACCGTGATTCCCTCTTCTCATATTGTTGGAGAAAAAGATTTGGAGTGCTACAAAGGCAGCTTGTTTTGTCTGTGAAGGAGTGCTTTGCTGCAGTCTTGTGACCCTCCCCACCCTGTAGTAAATGGAACAGTGTTGACTGAGTCTGGAGGGAGCATTGTCCAGCCTTCCTCAACTAGAGGGTAATGCTGAATACAGTGATGCTTTTGAGAAAGATAGAAGAGATAGTGTATGGGTGGAGGTGGGACTGATGGAAAGATAGAATTCAGGGAAGAGAAGAACTGGCGGGACTGTTGGGAGGGTGAGAAAGAGACCCAGGGTATGTCTTCACTACCGGCTGAAGCGGCGGGCAGTGATCGATCCAGCAGGGATCGATTTATCGCATCTAGTCTAGATGCGATAAATTGATCCCCAAGCTCTCTCCCGTCGACTCCTGTACTCCAGCTCGGCGAGAGGCATGAGTAGAGTCAGTGGGGGAGCGGCAGCGGTCAACTCACGGAAGTGAAGACACCATGGTAAGTCGATCTAAGTATATCGACTTCAGCTACGTTATTCATGTCGCTGAAGTTGCATAACTTAGATTGATCCCCCCCCCAGTGTAGACCAGGCCTCAGAATACAAAGCTGGGGAAATCAAGCAGAAAGAACTAACTGAACTGATTCATATTGGTGTTGATTGTGTATGAATTTCTTTTGTTGTCTAGTCAGTGCAATTAGATGTGGTAATTAGTTGGATTCATAGCAAATGAGAACTCTATCACCCTCCCAAAGACATAGAGTAGGAGAGTTGTGCCCCTAGACAGAAATGACATTAAACCTAAATAAGGGGTTTTATAGACTTATAAACATGTTGCTTTTATAATCCTTAATCACTCTATTTGTGAGTAGGTAGCAGCCAGTGTAAGCTTGTTAAATGTAAAAAGTATTTGAAGGAGAAATGTGTTTTGTTCTTATATTTCTATATTGCTGAACATTGTATGTACAGCATGCATTTTACCTGCATAAAATATTGTTTTAGGAAATGTTGAAAGCAGATATGTTGGGGGGGGGGGGGGAGGATTTCATTTTATCTAACTCAGAATTTGTCATTTTATTATGTTTAAGATATCTGAAAATGACAACTTAAACTTTGATTTTAAATGTCACACATTTTACCACCAGTTTTGAAAATAGTGTTAATCAAATCAGAAAATATTTTCAATTTACACATTTTTTATATGCAACTCAAAAACAGTGTTTTTTACTCCACTAATGTTGCAGTTCCTCATATTAATACTTTTTCATTAGTTCAACAGGAAAAAAATAAATATTCTACTCTTGTACTTTTATTCAATATCACACATGATACTATGAATGTAATTGATTTCTTAATCTGTACATTTTTAATTTATATACATGTGAACACCACATTTTATGAAATACATTAATTTCTGTAATCTTAGATTTGATAGCTCAGAAATATTCCCAGTAATATTTAGGCTCTTATCTTAGTACAAATATGTACTTTATTATTATTATTATGGTTGTGAACTGCTACCTAGAATAGATTGGAATTAGTTGAGATTTCAAATATTGCAGAAATATGTAAATATTTATGATCATTCCTGATAACATCATAGAATGCAGTAGAACATACATTTTGTTAAAATGTACATGCTATCATATATTCAGATGTATAACAGATTTGTTTGGTCCATTTTCCTATTCATTTGGTATTTTAACCATTTCTAGTCTGTACAAGTTTTTGACCACTACTTTAAACAGGTTGGTAGGTAGGTAAATTAGTGAAAGTGTGTGTGTGTGTGTGTGTGTGTGTAATTAATCGTAGTTGGTAATTTAGGCCTTGATCCTGCAACCACAAAGAAGTACCTTTAGTCACTTGTGTAGTCTCTGAGATGAACAGGAGTACCAGCCTACAAAGTTGATTACTTGCATATATTTGAAGTATAAAGCGTCTCAGGCTCCAGTAGGGTTGCCATCCCTCCAGGATTGTCCTGGAGACTGCAGGAATTAAAGATTAGCCTTTAATTAAATGTTATGTTATGTGACGAAACCTCCAGGAATACGTCTAGCCACAACTGGTAACCCCTAGGCTCCAGTCTTTCAAGATGATTTGTGCAAGCAGACCCATACAAAATCTCAGAAGAATTTAAAATGTCTGACTATAAAATGCTGAGTTTTACTGAATTTTAATTTTTTCCTAGGGCCATGTGGTTATGATATTCAGGTTCCATAATGCCTCCTGCCATGACAGACATCCTTGACATCTGGGCAGTGGATTCACAGATAGGAGCTGATGGTTTAATCTCTGTGGACTTCCTGCTCCCAACTGGAACCTACATCAACCTGGATGTGCCTCGAGATGCCACCATATGCCATATTAAACAGGTAAATTAGTGATTGGCTTGCTATTTTAAATGAACTCCATTGCTGATTTTGTTAAGAAGTACTTTATATATAAAATGTTATTTACAAGTCTTCAAGTAAGCTTTTAGAAGCTTGTTCCTATCTATGAAACCAAGGTGCAACTTTAAAAAGTGAATAAAATGTAAACTGGTGTGATATTTTACTTAGACTGTAGACCGCATGAAACAATAGTTCCAAGAAGTGTGAACTGCTCCCATTCGTCTCATCAAGTCTTACCTCTGAAACTTAATGGTGACAATTTAAATGTCAGCATTGACTATTTCACTGCTGATTATTTTAGCTCAGAACTAGCTGTGCTCATCTCGCAATCCCTAAATTCTTCCTCTGCCTTCTCAGGGACTAAAAACCGCAACTACCCCTTAATCATCAGCAAGAACCTTAGCTTCTCTGTGTGACAAATCTATGATGAAATTATACATTGTCTCCCCCACCCACCCGCCCCCAAAAAATCTACATTGAAGATTGAAAGGGTGAGAACATTGCAAAATGAATTAAATTAAATATTCAAATAAATAACACATGGGCTATTATCCTGAATATATTATTTTAATATTTAACTCAAAATGGAGGTTTTTTTAAAATTTAGAAATCCTGCAAGTTTCATTTAGTCTGCTCTAGCAGCATGGGGGCCAGTGTACTCCCAGTTATACCTCCATACATCTGGAGTTACACCATTGACTTCAGTGGAGTAACTCAAGATATACATTGGTGTGACTGAGAACAGAATTTGTCTCCTGGATCCTTGCACAGATTTTAGTTTAGGTTCTCTGTGGCATGCATCATGTTTTGACTCTGAAGGTTTAAAGTACTTCTGTTAATGTTATTTAATTAATAAAACATTTTTCATTTTGCATATATTTTGGAGGCACACATGGAGTGTGCAGTGTAGAAACTCTGAGTTAGATCTCTAAGGTGAGCATGTCTAGCTGTGGCTTTGGAAAATGAAACAATGCATTTAGGTGTGTATAGCGGTTGGTTCAGCAACGCATATGTATTGTGAATATAACTTTCTTTAAGAGATACAGCTAAATTTAGAAAAATCACACATCTCATATTTTTAGCTGTTGTTGAAAGTTGCATCTAAGATTACTGTAAGCAAAATAGGTTAAAGAAAATATTTTCCATTTTTCTCAATTTTTCAGGCATTAACAGCACTTTATACCCATATTCAGTTTCCTCTGTAGTAACTCAGTTTGCTATTTGTGTGTGACACAGAAACAAGAGACATTCATTTTAAACATAGGTAGATATGATTGTAAAACCACAACTTTTCTGGTGGACTCAAAGGAAGGTGTAATGTCTGATAGTATTTTAACTATGTTTTTTTTTAGTTGACAATATTTCCATTTAGAGAGACAAGGTGGGTGAGATAGTACCTTTCATTGGACCAACTCTGTAAGCTCAAAAGCTTGTCTTTTTCACCAACAGAAGTTGGTCCAATGAAAAATATTATCTCACTCACCTTTTCTCTCTAATATTCTGGGGCCCTCATGGCTACAACAACACTACATACAATATTTCCATTTGACAGTGTTCTTTTCATCTAAGGTCCCTGGGTTCCAGTATGTTGATTGACAGTAGTAGTAATTTCTGGAGGGTTGTTAGAAGTGCCTTATTTGGGGCATCATTGTAAAGAGAGTGAAAGCTTTGATTATTAAACGTGTTAAATGCTTTTTTCCTGTAATGAACTTGGAACATCCTTGCTCGTGTGTTCTAGAAACAGCTGGTTTCGATGTTCCTATAATGTTTGTACCAAAAAGGGCTTTTACCTTTTCCTCCCCCAAGTCTTTAATTACTTTGGGATGTATTACTGTATTTTTATTTTTCAAAAGACTGGTGTAAACAGTCCATCCAGCAAATGAATGTCTTGAATAATTGTAAAAGGAGGAATAGAATAAAGTCTGGTTCCCAACATTCCTAGTTATTTTGTTCTTTAACTTGAAGTAATGAGGCTGATCTGCTTTTGTTTAAGGAGTAATAGATTGAATGCATGGTAGGGAAGTATGTACAAAAACAGTCTTCTGCATTAAACTTGAAGGTCATAAAACTGACTTGTAAGAGACCTCTTTGCTGATATCCAAGCATAGGTACTGTACTGTGCTTTTATAAAGTATTAAAAAAATACTAGGCGGGATTCCAGATTTATTTTGTACCATGGATTTGAAGTTCATAGAATATTCTAACTTCTAACCTAAGTTTGGTGCCATATTTTGCCTGTTGAGGCGTAGCGTATCTAAGTCCTCTAGCTCAGTAGAAGACTTCTTTAAAAGAGGGGCTAACAGGCCTAAACCTTACCCATACATTGGTTTTATGTTTCTTTCTTAGAGCTTTCAGTATCAGTCCTTTTAAAGCAGGGCTGATAATGACCCACATCCTCAGCTGGAAGATCCACAAAGAAACTCAAGGTGCTATGTTCGTTGTCATCACGAATGCACAAATGAACCTATTCCTTTAGCTCTACTGTCTGTCTTTTATTATTTCTTTTATTTATTGAGGACCATACAGATGTAGGAGAAGTTGTTTCTCTGAGGAGGTTACGGCCTAGTTATCTGGTCTGCTTTTGCTTGGAGTCAGACTATTAAAATGGTTGTAAACGTTCCTTGGGCATAAGGATAGTGATCATGAAAAAGGCATTAAAAAGCTTTTAACTTGAGATACTCAGTGAGCCTTTATCCAGTAAAATAGAGGGGGTCCCTAATCTCCATGTGTCCTAGGGCATACCTAGTGTTCAGATTAGATTGTACTTGTACAAATTACAGATTACAAATTTCAAGTGCTTATGATTTCTGGAGTGGAAAGAAACATCTCACCTTACTTCATTTAAGTTCTATTTTTCAGTCAAAATCTTCACGATTGCCATGGACTTCATTCCTAAATGATGACACAGTCTGAAACTTTCAGTGGGCTTCTCAATCTACAATAGAATGCCTCTGTTCCCTTCCTGTTCTCCTCCCTCCTCCATCTTGCCTCAGAGCTTAAAATAAGGGGACTCTTTAGCTGCTTGGGGCACCCTATCTTGCTTGTCTTGGCTAATGAGAGACAAAAAGGCAGTGAGAGACAGAAAGGCATCCTTTAAAAAGTGGAAGTTAAATCCTAGTGAGGGAACTAGAAAGGAGCATAAACTCTGGCAAATGAAGTGTAAAAATATAATTAGGAAGGCCAAAAAAGAATTTGAAGAACAGCTCCAAAGAATCAAAAAGTAATAGCAAAATTTTTTTAAGAACATCAGAAGCAGGAAGTCTGCTAAATAATCAGTGAGGCCACTGGACGAGCGAGTTGCTAAAGGAGCACTCAGTGATGCTTAGGCCATTGGAGAGAAACTAAATTAATTCTTTGCATCAGTCTTCATGGCTGAGGCTATGAGAGAGATTCCCCAAACTGAACCATTCTTTTTAGGTGACGGATCTGAGGAACTGTCCCAGATTGAGGTGTCATTAGAGGAATTTTTGGAACAAATTGATAAATTAAACAGGAATAAGTCACCAGGACCAGATGGTATTCACGCAAGAATTCTGAAGGAACTCAAATGTGAAATTTGCTAAACTACTAACTGTAGTTTGTAACCTATCATTTAAATCAGCTTCTGTACCAAATGACTGGAGGATAGCTAATTTTTAAAAAGAGCTCTAGAGGTGATCCTGGCAATTACAGGCCAGTAAACCTGACTTCAGTACTGGACAAACTGGTGGAAACTATAGTAAAGAACAAAATTGTCAGGCTCATAGATGAACATAATTTGTTGGGGAAGTGTGAACAGTTCTTTGAGGCGGTCAACAAGCATGTGGACAAGGGAGTTCCAGTGGATATAATGTGCTTAGATTTTCAGAAAGCCTTTGACAAGGTCTCTCACCACTTCTTAAGCAAAGTAAGTTGTCATGGGATAAGAGGGAAAGTCCTCTCATGGATTGGTAACTGGTTAAAAGATAGGAAGCAAAGAGTAGGAATAAATGGTCGGGTTTCAGGATGGAGAGAGGTAAATAGTGGTGTCCCCCATAGGTTTGTACTAGGACCAGTCCTAATCAACATACTCATAAATGATCTGGAAAAAGGGGTAAATAGTGAGGTGGCAAAATTTGCAGATGATACAAAACTACTCAAGATGGTTAAGTCCCAAGCAGGCTGTGAAGAGCTACAAAAAGATATCACAAAACTGGGTTACTAGGCAACAGAATGGCAGATGAAATTCAGTGTTGATAAATGCAAAGTAATAAATATTGGAAAACATAATCCCAACTATACATATAAAATTATGGGGTCTAAATTAGCTGTTACCACCCAAGAAAGAGATCTTGGAGTCATTGTGGATAGTTCTCTGAAAACATCCACTCAATGTGCAGCGGCAGTCTAAAAAGTGAACAGAATGTTGGGAATCATTAAGAAAGGGATAAATGATGATAAAATATCATATTGCCTCTTTATAAATCCATGGTACGCCTACATCTTGAATACTAAGTGCAAATATGGTCACCCCATTTCAAAAAAGATGTATTGGAATTGGAAAAGGTTCAGAAAAGGGCAACAAAAATGATTAGGAGTATGGAACAGCTGCCATATGAGGAGAGATGAATAAGACTGGGACTTTTCAGCCTGGAAAAGAGACAGCCAAAGGGGGGGATATGATAGAGGTCTAAAATCATGACTGTGTGGAGAAAGTAAATAAGGAAGTGTTATTTACTCCTCCTCATAACACAAGAACTAGGAGTCACCAAATGAAATTAGTAGGCAGCAGGTTTAAAATAAAAGAAAGTATGTTGTCCCATAACGCACAGTCAATCTGTGGAACTGCTTATTAAAGGAGGTTGTGAAGGCCAAGATTATAATAGGGTTCAAAAAAGAACTAGATAAGTTCATGGAGGATAGGTACATCAATGGCTATTAGCCAGGATGGGCCGGAATGGTGTCCCTAGCCTCTGTTTGCCAGAAGCTGGGAATGTCCGACGGGGGATGGATCACTTGACGATTGCCTGTTCTGTTCATTCCCTCTGGAGCACCTGGCATTGGCCGCTGTCGGAAAACAGGATACTGGGCCAGATGGACCTTTGGTCTGATTCTGTAGGGCCATTCTTTTGTTCTTATATTCTTATGTTAAAACGGGGGGCCCAGATAATTTCCATCCGAGAATATTAAAGGAACTGGCACATGAAATTGCAATCCCAGTAACAAGGATTTTTAATGGATCTGTAACTTTGAGGGTCAGAACCTATGACTGGAGAAGTGCTAATATAGTTCCTAGTTTTAAGTAAGGGAAAAAAGTCATCAGGGAACCTACAGGCCTGTTAGTTTGACCTTAATTATATCATAGAATCATAGGACTGGAAGGGATCTCGAGAGGTCATGACTGGACTAAGTATTATCTGGACCATTCCTGACAGGTGTTTGGAGATTTTTAAGAGCAGGTTAGACAATGATGGAGATTCCACCACCTTCCTAGGCAATTTGTTCCAGTGCTTAACAACCCTCAGGTCTTGCAAAGTCTAGTTAAGGATGTAGAGGTGAATGGTAATTGGGATAAAACACAACATGGTACAAAAGGTAGATCATGCCAGATCAACCTTCTTTTTATATTCTTTGAGAAGATAACTCATTTTTAGACTAAAGAAATGCAGTAGATCTGATCTACCTGAATTTCAGTGAGGCATTTGATACCATTCACATGGAAAATTATTAGTTAAATTGGAGAGGATAGGAATTAATATGAGAATTGAAAGGTGGATAAGGAACGAGTTAAAGGGGAGACTATAACAGGTCATACTGAAAGGTGAACTGTCAGGCTGGAGGGAGTTTACTAGTGGAATACCTCAGGGATTGGTCTTGGGTCCAATCTTATTTAACATTATTACTGACCTTGGCTCAAAAAGTGGAAGTATGCTAATAAAATTTACAGATGACACAAAGTTGGGAGGAATTGCCAATATGGAGAAGGACCAGAATATCATACGAGGTGATCTGGACACCCTTGAGTAATAGAAATGAGATAAAATTTAATAATTTCATAGTGCAAAGTTGAAGGGACTAACAAGAATTTTTGCTCTAAGCTGGGGACCTATCAGTTGGAAGTGACAGATCTGGGTATATTGGTTGAACACAGGATGACTGTGAGCCACCAATGTGATGCGACTATGAAAAAAGGCATCAGGTGAGGTATTTCCAGTAGAGACAGAAGTGTTACTACTATTATACAAGTACTGGTGATATCTCATCTGGAATACTGCATGCAATTCTGGTCTCCCTTATTTAAGATGAATTTCAACAGGAACAGGTTTAGAGAAATGCTACTAGTATGATCCAAGAAATGGTAAACCTGCCTTATGAGGAGACTCGTAAAGAGTTTGCCTTGTTTAGCCTAACCAAAAAAAGGCTGAGGAGAGGGATGATTGCTCTCTGTAAATAAATCAAGAGGGATAAATACCAAGGAGGGAGAGGATTTATTTGACATGCTCCTATTTGGGGTCAGGAAGGAATTTTTTCCTGGGTCAGAGACCCTGTTTGTTTGTTTACCTTCCTCTGCAGCTGGGGCGCGAGTCACTTGCAGGTTTAAAGTAGTGTAAATGGTGGATTCTCTGTAACTTGAAGTGTTTAAACTATGATTTGAGGACTCCAGTAATTCAGTCTGAGGTTAGGAGTCTATTACAAGAGTGGGTAGGTGAGGTTATGTGGCTTTCAATGTGCAGGAGATCAGACTAGATGATCATGCATGTCCCTTCCCTTTTAGAGAAGGGGTAATTGAGCCCCAGAGCCCTTAGTTCTTCACTGCCCTGCACCATGTGTAGTCATTTACACGTGTACAGATCAGAATGAAGGCGGCATACATCCACATTGCACTGATGTACATGACTGCACAAAATACAGGACGATCAAGAATTGGGGCCATAGAGATGCAGGCAGTCTGTGGCATTGCTGGGAATTGAATCAAATCTATGGAATCCCTGTCTGCTGCCCATCTCTCTGGACAATGTGTAGACAATAAAATGATGCAAGAAGATAGTGGTTTTTAACTGTAATACATAAAAAAAGAGAAAACTTCAGATTTGTGAATCCATGGATCAGTGACCCTAAAATAGTCTGTGTTTAGAAATTGTGGGAATTGTTTTGCCAGGAGAACTTTAGGAGCTTTAAGAAATTGAAGAAAATTCTAAAGTAGTTCATCTGACGGTTGGAAACTGGATATGTATTGAAGTTTTGTTTTCACTCAGGCCCTGTTTAATTTTCATATATATCAGTAAAATCATGAATGGATATTTTTGTTCATTTCTAAATTTTTAATGAAATTTTCTTAAATTTCTTTTAGTTTTAATATACTATCTCTCCCTCCCACTCCCGCACCTCCCATTGTCCCTTTCGGCTGCTAATTCTGTGCTCATATTTTGAGCACATAACTCAAGGTTCCTCCTTCATAAATCAAGCCCCGACTATTTAATTTACGTCTGAGACTTGCAGCCATCAAATTCAAATATATTCATTTAAGGCTTCATTTTGTAAAGTATCCCTCTCCTATCTGGCCCTTTGAATAAAGCATTAATTGTATAATATTAAACACCTCTCTTAATTCAATTTTGAGAGAGGATAGTCTTCGTAATAAGTAATTATGAAGCCAACTGAAAGAGGCCTGCTGTAAATATTTGATGTGCAAAAAATATACACTTTAAAGTCTTTTTGTAATTGGATTTATTTTTTGTCTGTGCATGCTTGACAAATATGAAGAACATTTACAAATTTATGTTGATTAAACAGATGTGGCATTGTATGTGCCAAGAGCACTCCTGTTTTGTTTCATATCAACTTGAAATGTTTCATAAAATGCACTGAAAGTAACATTTTTGTGGCTTTTCTTAAAGTATAAAAAGTTGAATCATTTTGGTGCTGTTTTCCATATGAAAAACTCAGCCTCTAGGGCTGATAAACATAAAGATGGAAATTCAGTATTGGAAAAGTAAAGAGCAACTTCCGTATAGCCAAAAGAATCATGCAAGCATTTTACAATGGAAACTTGAGTGGAGATTCTTAATTCCAGTCTCAAAAAGTGTTAGTGGAATATAATCAAACATTGCAGAGCATAACAGTTGAAGACTTGCAAAACATACCTTTTGTTTCTAGCAACACAGAATTGGATGTCTTTCAAACCCAGCTTGCTTTACTGTAAATAAACAATAGCCCTGTTTTATTCAAATTAGATGCATGGACTGACTTGGTCATCGAGTGAGACAGTTCAGTTGATCTTGATTTAACGTGCATTTCTCCAAAGGTGGAGTAGGTACCCAGAGAATGACCGGCAAAATGTTTATTTGAAGCAACATTTCTTGCGTACCTCTGGCCTTAATTGGTATCAGGCGTCATTTCAGGGGGCTAGAGGTGCACGTATCACCTGTTAAAAATAACCTGAAACTAAATATATAAATTAAAATTTAAAAAAGTAAATAAAATAAAATAAAAACTTTCTACCTGAATGCTTAATTTTTATATTGTGAAGGCTGTCCACAATGAGAGGCTAGAAACATCCTTTACTACAGAAGCAAACTAGCTGAGATTAGTATTGATATTTTACAGGTCTCAAAAATCAAGGGAATCCCAGTTGCAAACTTCAGAGCTCCAAAGATCATCGTTTTATTTTTCCCTCAGGCTGGTAGAGTCATAGAAATGGTATGATCAGCTTCCACTGGAGATCCTTATATTACTGTATAAAAAATCACCTGCTAAGTAAAGTAGGAATTTTAATTTGCTCCAGAGGGAGGCTTTGACCACAGAGAGGGCCAGATCTGTAGGCAAAGTGGGGAATTAAAAGTTCAGGATAAAAGGGGAAGATTTTCAAGACTTTGGCAGAGATGTAAAGAAACCCAAGTCCCCCTAAAAAGGAGGGGAAAATCCCATGCCTATAGTCTAAATAGGCTAGGTGGGTCAGAGGAGTGCTAATGAAACAATGAAGCCTTTTCACTTCTAATTCAATGGTTTAAATAGAGTATATGTCAGCAGTGATCTGTGGGCTCCTAAACTGTCATTGGGTTGTTGTAACTGTATGAAACAGAGTGGTTTTCTCAAACCATTCCTTAGTGAACAAGTGACCACAGCACAGCCAGCACCCTTGTTGGCATTCATCAGCAAGTCAGAGGCCAATAATTGAATAACCATGAAGACTGAACTATTTTTTTAATCTGCAGAGTTGGTCCTTCCAGACCATGGCTGCAGCACACAGAGAAGGTGATATAGGGACATCTGCAGTGCAGGTACCTTGCTTTTGAGAGGGAAATCCTCTGTTCAAAGAACGGTCAGAATCTCACCCACCCACTCCTGTATCAGACCTGTGTCTGAGCCATTGAAGTCCTCAAATCATGGTTTAAAGACTTCAAGGTGCAGAGAATCTTCGAGCAAGTGACCCGTGCCCCACGCTGCAGAGGAAGGCGAAAACCTCCCAGGGCTTCTGCCAATCTACCCTGGAGGAAAATTCCTTCCCAGCCCCAAATATGGTGATCAGCTAGACCCTGAGCATGTGGGCAAGACTCACCAGCCAGACACCCAGGAAAGAATTCTCTGTAGTAACTCAGATCCTATCACAAGCCACTGGGCATATTTACCGCTAGTAGTCAAAGACAAATTAATTGCCAAAATTAGGTTATCTCATTATACCATCCCCTCAATAAACTTATCAAGGTTAGTCTTGATGCCAGATATGTCTTTTGCCCCCACTACTCACCTTGGAAGGCTGTTCCAGAACTTCATTCCTCTGATGGTTAGAAACCTTTATCAAGTCTAAACTTCCTGATGGTCAGTGTATATCCATTTGTTGTTGTGTCCACATTGGTACTGAGCTTAAATAATTCTTCTCCCTCCCTGGTATTTATTCCTCTGATATATTTATAGAGAGCAATCATATCTCCCCTCAGCCTTCTTTTGGTTAGGCTAAACAAGCCAAGCTCTTTGAGTCTCCTTTCATATGACAGGTTTTTCATTCCTTGGATCATCCTAGTAGCCCTTCTCTGAACCTGTTCTAGTTTGAATTCATCCTTCTTAAACATGGGAGACCAGAACTGCACACAGTATTCCAGATGAGGTCTCACCAATGCCTTGTATAACGGTACTAACACTTCCTTGTCTGTACTGGAAATACCTTGCCTGGTGCATCCCAAGACTGCATTAGCTTTTTTAACAGCCATATCACATTAGCATCTCATAGTCATTCTGTGATCAACCAATACTCGGAGGTCCTTCTTCCTCCTCTGTTACTTCCAACTGATGCCTCCCCAGCTTAGAACAATAATTCTTGGTGTTAAATCCCTAAATGCATGACCTTGCACTTTTCACTATTACATTTCATCCTATTACTATTACTCCAGTTTACAAGGTTATCCAGATCTTCCTGTATGATATCCCGGTCCTTCTCTGTATTGGCAATACCTCCCAGTTTTGTGTCATCCACAAACGTTGTTAGCACATTCCCACTTTTTGTGCCGAGGTTAGTAGTAGAAAGATTAAATAAGATTGGTCCCCTAACTGATCCCTGAGGAACTCCACTAGTAACTTCCCTTCAGCCTGACAATTCACCTTTCAGTATGACCCGTTGTAGTCTCCCCTTTAACCAGTTCCTTATCCACCTTTCAATTTTCATATTGATCCCCATCTTTTCCAATTTAGCTAATAATTCCCCATCTGGAACTGTATCAAATGCCTTACTGAAATAGAGGTAAATTAGATCCACTGCATTTCCTTTGTCTAAAAAATCTGTTACCTTCTCAAAGAAGGAATCAGGTTGGTTTGGCACGATCTCCCTTTTGTAAAACCATGTTGTATTTTGTC
Organism: Gopherus flavomarginatus; assembly: GCF_025201925.1. NCBI lineage: Eukaryota > Metazoa > Chordata > Testudines > Testudinidae > Gopherus > Gopherus flavomarginatus. Next base: position 71,860,874 of record NC_066624.1, on the reverse strand, counting down.
CCAATTACCATTGACCTCAATGTCCTTGACGACTATTTCCTTCAAAAATTTTTTCCAAGACCTTGCATACTATAGATGTCAAGCTGACAGGTCTGTAGATGCATAGATCACTTTTTTCCCCTTTCATAAAACAAGACATTCTGTACATATTAAAATAATTTCATATGCAGTTGTTCTTTTATTTTAGAATAAATGACATCTTCGCTAATAATTGAATACTTAAATGAAAAGGAGAATAAATTTTACATTACAATCAAATAAATGTAAGGTGGAAACCCTAGAAAATAAGAAGAGTGCTAACGTGCCAATATTAAAAAAGGACAGGTGGGATGATCCAGGTAACAATGAACTGATTAGCCTGACTTTATTTCTGAATGAAATAATGGAAAAATCCATATGTCATTAAGCTGATAAAGAATTAAAGGATAGGAATATAATGTCAACGTGGTTTTACGGAAAACAGTTCTCATCAAGCATCTTATTTTGTTCTTTGAGATTACAAATTGGTTTTACAAAATATGATTGTGTAGATACAATATATTTAGACATTTTTGTAAAGTGTTTGACTTAGTACCTCACAACGTTTTGATTAAAAACTAGCATGAATAATATGATATCAATAGAGCATATATTAATTAGGTTAAGTGGCTGAGTGACAGATCTCAAAAAGTAGTCATCCGTGGGGGTGTCATCATCGAATGGGGGCGTTCTGAGGGAGGTGCCATAGGGATCTGAATGAGGCCTAGTGCTATTAAACGGTTTTATCAATGATCTAGAAGTAAATACTGCGGATAAAATGTGCAGATGACACACAGATTGGTGAAGCGATAAATAGCGATGGGGCCAGGGCAATCATACAGAGTGATCTGGGTCGCTTGGTAATGTGGGCTTATTCAAATAAAATGCATTTTAATACAGCCAAATGCAAAATTGTACATTTAGGAAAAAGGAATGCAGGCCATATCTGTAGAATGGGGGAACTGTTCCTTGGAAAGCACTGACTCTGAAAAGAATGAGATCATTTGAATGTATAAACAAGAGTAGTGAGTTAGCAGTAGGGAGTTCGTTTTACCTCTTTATATGGCACTGGTGAGGCCTATTTGGGAATACCATATTTGCTTCCTATTTTTAAAAGGATATTGAAAAATTAGAAAAGATGGAGTATAGGGCCCAAAATGTTTTGAGAACTAGAGAAAACGCCAGTGAGATACTTAGAGTTGACAATCTGGTAAATTAATCAAAATAGATTGAGATGTGATTTGATTAGTGCATAAATACTTTCACGGTGAGAAAATGCAGATAACAAAAGTGTTCTTTAGTTTAGTGAGCAAAAGCATCACAAGAACCGATGGCTGAAAGCTGAATCCAGACAACATAAAAACAGAAATAAAGCACAGATTTTTAACAGTGAACTTACTTGTGCATTTGAACAAACTACCAAGGGAATTGTTGGGATCCTGTATCTCTTGATGTTTTCTTATCAAGACTGACTGCCTTTCTGGAAGATATGCTTTAACCAAGTTATTAAGGCTCAACACAGAGGTGATATTGCGTGAAATTTTAAAGGCCTGTGATATACAGGTGGTTAGACTAGATGATTTAATGGTCTCTTCTGGCCTTAAAATCTATAGAAAAACTGGCTCTGCTCAACAGAAGCACTTTGAAAGTTCTATGTTTAGCCGAAGATTTAAAATACCTTTGAGATCACACTCTTTTGTTCTTTAGTTCTTGTTCCAAAAAAGCTTTAGGAAAGCTAGGGTATAAAACTTTATACACAAGACCTGAACAGTAGCTAAAGAGACAGAACTCCTTTTCTGTCAGTGATTTCAGCTTTCCTGTTACGATGCTTATATTGATGCAATTTAGGAAAGTGTAAAAATGAAAGTTGCTTTTAAAAAAATCTTAAAGAATGTCAGTGAAATATTAACTAGTTTTCTATGTTGAAATGAGTAGGGGCAGTGTAACTCAGTGTCGGGGGCCTGATTCTGAAGTTATGTGCACTTGTGTAAATTAGCAGTAACTCCGGTGGTATTCAGCTGGAGAAAAAAACAATGGAAGATTAAAATTGGGCTTATCTTCCATGCCGACCCTTATGAATAGTGGGTTACCTGCAAAAGACTATTGTATTGTCCTCTACATTTTTCTTTGAAACCCACTTGTGTCATGGTGCCTACAAATGTAACAGTGGCTAGGCAGCTGGAGTCCTGTGACCATTGCTTATCCTACTGATTCTAATAGTCTCATAGTTACCTTGTGCTCCCCACCAGTTTGTCATAGCAATCTACAGTACAACCTCAGAGATACAAACACCTCAGGAATGGAGGTTGTTCATAACTCTGAAATGTTTGGAATTCCAAACAAAATGTTCTGGTTGTTGTTTCATAAGTTTACAGCTGAACATTGACTTAATACAGTTTTGAAATGTTACCATTGTGATGGGTTCAGTCACAGAGACCCCCTTAGGACTGTCATCTAGACTCCTTCCTAGTCTGGACCCAATCCTTTCCCCTGGTACAGACCTTGTTAGTTCCAGCAGGCGTCTTAGGTGAAAAGCAGGAGATTTCACATGACTCGGACTCTTCTGTTCTGTTCCACCCCCTTTGATATCTTTGGCACAAGGTGGGGATCTTTTGTCTCTTTGGGTTCCCACCTCTTCTTCTTCTTCTTCTAAATGGAAAAGCACTAGGTTTAAGATGGATTCCAGTACCAGGTGACATGGACACATGTCCTGTAAGACCCCAAGCCACCATTCTTCCTGGACTGACTCACAGGAACACAGGAAGGCTTGCAAGTAAACAGAGCCATTTACAACCAATTGTCCTAGTTAGTCAATGGCAAGATTCCAAACCACCATTAATGGCCCACACTTTGCGTAATTACAATGGGACTACAGAGTTATACTTCATATTTCTAGTTACAGATACAAGAATGATACATGCATACAAATAGGATGAACACACTCAGTAGATTATAAGCTTTACAGTGATACCTTACAAGACAAGTTCTTTTGAAACAGAGATAATAAGGAAAAGGCAGACTTTGGTGATGGAGAATTACAAGTGGCAGGACTTGGAGACAGAGTGGATGGGAGTTGGGGGAGGGATAACTCAGTGGTTTGAGCATTGCCCTGCTAAACCCAGGGTTATGAGTTCAGTCCTTGAGGGGACCACTTAGGGATCTGGGGCAAAATCAGTACTTGGTCCTGCTAGTTAAGGCAGGGGGCTGGACTTGATGACCTTTCAAGTTCCCTTCCAGTTCTGTGAGATAGGCATATCTCCATATTAAAGAGACCTTTTGCATAAAGCATATTCCAGTTACGTTATGTTCACATTTACAAACATTTTTATAAAGCATGTGGAGTGTATCACAACCATGCAAACAAAAAATTCTGCATTCCCTTCATTTTTTCAGTAGTTTACATTTAACACAGTACTGTACCGTTTGCTTTTTTTTTTCTTGTCTCTGCTGCTGCCTGATTGCATACTTGTGGTTCTAAATGAGGTGTTTGGGTGACCGTTCAGTTTATGGCCGACCTGGAACAACGCTTCCTCAGCTCTCGTCCACTCAGGCCCCTTCTCTACCTACGCTACATTGATGACATCTTCATCATCTGGACCCATGGGAAGGAGACTCTGGAAAAATTCCACCACGATTTCAACAGCTTCCACCCCACCATCAGCCTCAGCCTGGACCAATCTACACGGGAGGTCCACTTTCTAGACACCACGGTGCAAATAAGTGATGGTCACATTAACACCACCCTATATTGAAAACCTACCGACCGCTATGCCTACCTTCATGCCTCCAGCTTCCATCCCGGACACATCACACGATCCATTGTCTACAGCCAAGCACTGAGGTACAACCACATCTGCTCTAACGCCTCAGACAGAGACCAACACCTACAAAATCTCCACCAAGCATTCTCAAAATTACAATACCCGCACGAGGAAATAAGGAAACAGATCAACAGAGCCAGACGTGTACCCGGAAGCCTCCTACTGCAAGACAAACCCAAGAAAGAAACCAACAGGACTCCACTGGCCATCACATACAGCCCCCAGCTAAAACCCCTCCAACGCATCATCAAGGATCTACAACCCATCCTGGACAATGATCCCACACTTTCACAGGCCTTGAGTGGCAGGCCAGTCCTCGCCCACAGACAACCTGCCAACCTGAAACATATTCTCACCAGTAACTGCACACCACACCATAATAACTCTAGCTCAGGAACCAATCCTTGCAACAAACCTCGATGCCAACTCTGCCTACATATCCACACCAGCGACACCATCACAGGACCTAACCAGATCAGCCACACCATCACCGGTTCATTCACCTGCACATCCACCAATGTAATATACGCCATCATATGCCAGCAATGTCCCTCTGCTATGTACATCGGCCAAACTGGACAGTCTCTACGGAAAAGGATAAATGGACACAAATTAGACATTAGGAATGGCAATATACAAAAACCTATAGGAGAGCACTTCAACCTCCCTGGCCACACTATAGCAGACCTTAAGGCGGCCATCCTGCAGCAAAAAAACTTCAGGACTAGACTTCAAAGAGAAACTGCTGAGCTTCAGTTCATCTGCAAATTTGACACCATCAGCTCAGGATTGAACAAAGACTGTGAATGGTTTGCCAAATACAGAACCAGTTTCTCCTCTCTTGGTTTTCACACCTCAACTGCTAGAACAGGGCCTCATCCTCCCTGACTGAACTGACCTTGTTATCTCTAGCTTGCTTGCTAGCATATATATACCTGCCCCTGGAAATTTCCACTACATGCATCTGAGGAAGTGGGTATTCACCCACGAAAGCTCATGCTCCAAAACGTCTGTTAGTCTATAAGGTGCCACAGGATTCTTTGCTGCTTTTACAGATCCAGACTAACACGGCTACCCCTCTGATACAGTTTATAACTAGTGTTTGTAACTCAGGTTCTACTGTATTGTGTTAGATGAAACTTAGATTGTAAGCTCCTTTGGGCAGGTCTATAATTTATATGTTTGTACCTAGTACAGTGAGGCTCTGGCGTTTAGTGTATCTGTCTCTTGTTTATTATGTAACAACAAAAAATGAAATATGGGCACAGTTGTATCACAGATAATCATGTTTACTAAATATACACAAACATGCAAGGCTTAGCTACATCCATACTGCTGATATGGTTTCTGGTGGCTTCTAAAATACTGAACATATTGGAGGGGTCACAAATTATTTAAAGGGTAGCTACCCTATCCCTATAACACTACAGTATGTCAAACATAAGATGAAAATACTGATTGTTCGTCTTTTGGTTTGATATACTGGTAATTTAAATGTAATAGATACATGGTATGAAAATTGGTCAAAAGACTTACTCTGAATTTTTATGGGAAGAAATTGTTGATGGGGAATATGTTTGGCAAAGTGTAAAGAATTTTTTTTACTCAGCATAGTGGTTAAAATAAATCCCACAACTTATTGGAATTACTGAAAAAAGCATGAAACCTCTATAAGTATCAGTTGTTTAGCCTAACCACTCTATGTCCGTAGCTGTGATTTTTAGAAATGTGGAAAGAATTAATATTAAATGGAAACAATAGATACAATTATTTATCAATCTTATTTTTTGAAATTCTCAATATGTCTTCCCTTTGCTCATACTCTGTCCCCTCCCTCTAGTATCTTCTAGATCTTTCACTGTGAATGAGAATAGGAGAAAAAATGATCTGCAAATTTTTTTGGGAAAGGAGATGGTTGTGATCGGGGGAGGCACCAGAGTGATGGAGGAGAGTGACACCTTGCTGAGCAGCACAAAGGAGCTCTGCTTCTAGGATCTGTCTGTGCTCTGTTATTATTTTAAATTAAAGCCTTGTCTTCGCTACTTTTTAAAAAAAAAAAAAAAAAAGTGAATTTTACCTCAGGGTAACAATGCATGTGAGTTTTCTCCCGGTAAAAATGCAATGAAGATAAGGCATGTTAGTTTTACCACCAGGTAAACTATGAGAAGTCAGCATTATACATCCCCATGGGGGCTGACCTCTCCTAGTTTGCCTCACATAAAACCACTATGCCTTGTCTTCACTATGGTTTTATCTGGAGGTAGCTCACATGCCTTAGTTACCCTGAGGTAAAAATATACCTTTTTTAAGCAGTAAAGACAAGGCCTAACAAATACACTGGTATGTACGTATAAGAATTAAATAAACTGGCGAACAGTTCAGCCAGTTTTTTCACTGTATGTTGATTTTCCAGTACTATAATTCAGGAGCACATTCTAGTGCTCAGTTCTCTCTCTCTCTCTCTCATATTGATATGGCCTATCAATGTAGTATCTGAGTGTCTCACAATGGTCTGATCCTGAAATCAATGGGACCGTGCCATTAGGGTAAAGCCCTAACATTGTGAAGAATATCAACTTTCCGAAGATAAATTTTAAGCGTAACTCTCAACATTGCTTTTGGTACCTTAATAGATGTCTGTCTATTTCTTCTTTGCAGCTACTATGGAAGCAGGCACACAGCTACCCTCTATTTCATCTCCTTATGGAGATTGACTCTTATATGTTCTCATGTGTGAACCAGACGGCTGTACGTGAGGAACTAGAGGATGAAACTCGAAGGTTGTGTGATGTTAGACCCTTTCTTCCTGTCCTCAAACTAGTGACAAGAAACTGTGACCCAGGGGAAAAATTGGATTCCAAAATAGGTGTCCTTATAGGAAAAGGTAATTTTGAATTTTTTCTCTTTTGTTTTATTTGGAAAAGGGAGGGAGAATTTATTTTGTGTAAGTTAGTTTCACAGAGGCCAGGATATCTCTGCCTCAGCCCTTATCTTTTAGAACTACGTATTCTAAAGCAGATAGAAAATGTAACTTAAGAATTTTTTTAAACACCATTCTAATACTAACATTAGAAGTTTCAAAAATTGTAGTGAGGTCATTTTTGTAACCAGAATAAACAGAATTAACAAAAATAAACGTGTATTTCTGAGCAATTATCGCACGTATCTGGTGAAGTCATAATGCACAATAATGAAGTTCAAGTGGCTGGAAGCATCTGAAAAGTGCAAGAGGCATGAAGTGGATAACGTGCCTTACTACTAGTTCGAAATGTGATTTAACAAAAATAATAAAAATCAAGGTCACTTCTGATTCATGATGACAGTGGCATGACATTTACAGCCACTTAGATCAATTTTCTGAAGATATGATCTTTAATGGGTTCTCAGTCTTTGGCCTCCATCTCCCAGCATGAGATTTAGCAGAACTTCCTAGCTCAAAGAAGTTTGACTTTTGAGATAGAAGAAGCACTCAGCACAGACCTCCTTGCTTGCACGGTTCGCGCTTCTCCAACTGCGGCTACTTCAGCCTTAGCCAGTCCCTGATTGCCCACAATCAGGCAAGGAATTTCCTGCAGAGAGCCAAAAAAGAACAGAGATGAAAGAGCTGATATGGTAGTGATAATAGTTGTAGCTCCTGCCTAATCATAATCAAAAAGCATATGACTTGATGTTTATAAGAGTATAGTCAGGGATTAGTATAACAGGGCTCATTTTGAACTACTGCTGCCTCAGAGGACCAAAAAGCTTTGGGCTAGGGGGAATTCTGCCAGTTTCACACAGGGATCATGAGATCCATAAGTGAGAATCCCATGAGATACTTTCAAAGAAGAATTACAGACAAATATTTTCCTGCTCTCCCATCGTGTGTGTGTGTGAGAGAGAGAGAGAGAGAAGGAGAGGTGGGGGTGGTTGTTTTTTATTTTCCTTGTGATACATCTTGCCAGAGAGGAGGCCCCTTGAAACTCACAGTACAGAACTTCTATATCACATTAACATCTGTCTGAAACAGAAGATCAAGGGTCTACCTCCAAAGACATTCCTAACACCTGAGTTGATTTTAAAGGCCTGTTTAGTTGTATCCTTCTTTCTCCCCCAAAACCTAACTAGGAAGGCTAGATAGAACTCCTTTTGGATCCTGTTGGGGCTGGTCCTTAATCAAAGTAAGAATCTCTTTTAGGGGAATTTTAAACTTCAGTCTGTTGTACGTCAGTACATGACACTATGGCTATTGGAATTCTAAGACCAGTGTTATCAAGTTAATGGTAGAATGCAATGGATAATTAGTGATCAGAAAAAAGTATTCTGTGGTGAAGGGTGTTACGATAAGGATCCTAATGTGTGTAAGAAGGTAGTAAATAGGGCTGTCAAGCAATTAAAAACATTAATTGCTATTAAATATTTTTGGATAATTTCTACATTTTCAAATATATTGACTTCAATTAAAACACAGAATACAAAATGTACAGTGCTCACTTTTTATATTTTATTACAAATATTTACACTGTAAAAAACAAAAGAAACAGTATTTTTCAGTTTACCTAATACAAGTACTGTAGTGCAATCTTTGTCATGTCATGAAAGTTGAACTTACAAATGTAGAATTATGTACAAAAAAAACCTGCATTCAGAAATAAAACAATGTAAAACTTTAGAGCCGACAAGTCCACTCAGTCCTACTTCAGCCAATTGCTCAGACAAACACGTTTGCTTACAATTTGCAGGAGATAATGCTGCCTGCTTCTTGTTTACAGTGTCACCTGAAAGTAAAAACAGATGTTTGCATGGCACTGTTGTAGCTGGTGTCACAAGATATTTACATGCCAGATGCGCTAAAGATTCACATGTCCCTTCATGCTTCAACCACTATTCCAGACATACAGGGCTGTCCCTAACGGGGTGCGAGGCCTGGAGCAGAAATGATGGATTCATCTCTTCCGGGACCGATTGCGCCGGCCAATCACACCATTCTGCGGGGCCCCCCAAAGTGCAGGGCCTGGAGCGGTAGTCCCAATTTTCCCTACCCAAGGGATGGCTCTACCAGAGAGCATGCATCCATGCTGATGATGGGTGCTGCTTAATAACAATCCAAAGCAGAGTAGACTGACACATGTTCATTTTCATCATCTGAGTCAGATGCCACCAGCAGAAAGTTGATTCAATATTTTGGTGCTTCGGGTTCTGTAGTTTCTGCATCTGAGTGTTTCTCTTTTAAGACTTCTGAAAGCAAGCTCCGTACCTTGTCCCTCTCAGATTTTGGATGGCACTTCAGATTCTTAAACCTTGGGTCCAGTGCTGTAGCTATTTTTAGAAATCTCAAATTGACACCTTCTTTGCATTATGTCAAATCTGCTGTAAAAGTGTTCTTAAAACGAACATGTGCTGGGTCATCATCCAAGACTGCTAGAATATGAAATATGTGGCAGACTGTGGATAAAACAGAACAAGAGACATACAATTCTCCCCAAGGAAGTTCAGTCACAAATTTAATTAACACATTATTTATTTTTTAATGAGCATCATCAGCATGGAAGCATGTCCTCTGGAATAGTGGCCGACACATGAAGGGGCATATGAATGTTTAGCATATCTGGCATGTAAATACCTTGCAGTGCCAGCTACAATTGTGCCATGCAAATGCCTGTTCTCACTTTCAGGTGACTTTGTAAATAAGAAGCAGGCAGCAGTATCTCCCATAAGTGTAAACAAACTTGTTTGTCTTAGCGATTGGCTGAACAAGTAGGACTGAGTGTACTTGTAGGTTCTAAAGTTTTACATTGTTTTGGTTTTGAGTGCAGTTACCTAACAAAAACAAATCTACATTTGTAAGTTACACTTTCATGATAAAGAAATTGCACTACAGTACTTGCATGAGTTGAACTGAAAATTTTTTTTATCATTTTTTACAGTGCAAATATTTGTAATAAATAAAGCACTGAACACTTTCTATTCTGTTTTTTCATAGAAATAAATATATTTGAAAATGTAGAAAAACATCCAAAAATATTTTAATAAATTTAAATTGGTATTCTACTGTTTAACTGGTTTCAGAGTAGTAGCCGTGTTAGTCTGTATCCGCAAAAAGAACAGGAGTACTTGTGGCACCTTTGAGACTAACAAATGCATTCTATGCATCCGAAGAAGTGAGCTGTAGCCCATGAAAGTTTATGCTGAAATAAATTTGTTAGTCTCTAGGGTGCCACAAGTACTCCTGTTCTTTTTACTGTTTATCTGTGATTAATCACCATTAATTTTTTTCAGTTAATTGGGTGAGTTAATTGTGATTAATCAACAGCTCTAGTAGAAGCCTATTCTTGTTTTGCGTAGTTGGTGGTTTTTGCTTCAGCTAGCTTGGTATGATTCATGGTTTCTTAATAGTTGCACTGTAGACGTCTTTCAACATACAATGAAAAGCTGTTAAGCTATTTTGTAGAGGCTTAACATTGCTCTATGAGTGAATTGCTTTTGGCCTTTTTAGTACAGAATTTTCATCTTTAAATACATTGTCAAATTATTCACTTGCAGATACAAATGAAGACAAATAGGGATTAGTGAGGTCATACACTGCATAGCAAAACAATGGAGAATTGTTAGTCCTTTTATACAGACTACAAGTTTTGTTTAGGTTTTAGCAGCAAACTGTCTGCTTGTTTGTTCAAACTGACAATGGAGCCATTACTGACATAGTCTGTTTAAACACTCCAAAAATAGTATTCTGAAAGATTATTTGATTAATTATTTGAGTTTTTATGACTCTGCAAGACATTTATGTACAGAGCTAGCCTTGGACTCCTATTTTGTGCTTTGGAAAACTGATTAATTCCAATATGAACTTTGCCTGGTTTTCAAAAGGTGCTTTTAACACAATTTGGAGAATATTTTTCAAAGTGAGAGAAATGTGATGTTCGTATATGCCTTTGCTTCATTAGGTGTTGAAGAAGTAAAGCTGAGATCTTTCTGCTTTTGGTTTACATAGGTTTAGCAAAGCTACACCAGTGAATTTGGTTTGTGCAAATTTTTAATCTTTTTTTGGTTTTGACTGGAGGATCAGATTTGTACTAGTTCAAAAATCACCAAGAGAAATGCTAGGGTAATCTTGTCTGTTTGCTACACCATTAGTTCTTGTAAGCCACCAGACCATCTTTCCATCCTCTTCTTCTACCTTCTCCTAATTATTTGTGGGAAGGAGAACTGGTGGCTTGCAAACCTTTTCTCCTTGATGTCTTCAGGCTATGTCTGGCCACACTGCTTTACCTACCATGTGTTGCCTTGCAGGATGGGAGGGGAGCAGGGAGGTAAAACAGTTTAATTTTGCGATCTTTGAGGTCTGGGAGTAGGAGTGCTTTCTCATTTAGCAGTGATCTGGAGAGGCTTTTGTTCTTGCTGTTGAATTGAGTCCTTACCCCAGACTGCATTAACATTTCTGCTCTCAAAACTGAATTAAAAATTGTATGGAATGCTCCACTCAGAAGAGTCAGTTCACTCTTCAGCAGCTCTTCTGGTTCTGAAGGATGAACAGGAATAAAGTGAAGTTAAAACTTACTTACTAAGCAAAATAAGCATAGAATCATAGGACTGGAAGGGACCTCGAGAGGTCATCTAGTCCAATCCCCTGCAGTCATGGCAGGACTAAGTATTATCTGGACCAGGGGTGGTCAATCTCCAACTCATGGGATTGCCAGCCCCGCGGTGCCATGGGCCTCCTCCTGCTCCTGGAGGCGGCCGGCACTGTGTCCCTGCTGCCCCTGGAGGAGGGATGACAGAGGGCTGTGTGTGCTGCCCTTGCCTGTGAGTACCTCCCAATGTGGCTCCCATTGGCCAGGAATGGGAGGCCAATGCAGAGCCCTCTACCCCTCTCCTCCAGGGGCAACAGGGATGTGGTGCCAGCCGCTTCTGAGAGTGGCACAGGGCCGGGGCAGGCAGGCCACCCCAGAGCTGCTTCAGGTAAGCAGCAGTGGGCCAGAGCCTGAACCCCTCCTGCAGCCCAACTCCCTGACCTGAGCACCCTACCTGCACCCCAAATCCTTGCCGCATGCCTCCTGCACCCCAAACCCCTGCCACATGTCTCCTGCATCCCTGCCCCCTCCCCTGAGCCCCCTCATACACGCCGCACTGCTTCTCTGCCCCAACCCCTTGCCCTGAGCCCCTTTCTGCACACTGTACCCTCTCCCACACCCTACACTCCCTCTCGCACCCCAGCCCTACATTCATGGCCCTGCATGCAATTTCCCCACCCAGATATGGCCCTCAGGCCAAAAAGTTTGCCCACTCTGATCTAGACCATTCCTGACACGTGTTTGTCTGAGCTGCTCTTAAAAATCTCCAATGATGGAGTTTCCACAACCTCCCTAGGCAATTTATTTCAGTGCTTAACCACCCTGACAGTTGGGAAGCTTTTGTCATCTGTGGATCTGAACAAGAAATCTTAGTCCAGGAGATTTGCAAAGCAACCAAATTCTCTGCTGTATGTTTAAGAAGTACCATTGCTTGTTTTTTACTTCAAGGGGAGGAATTTCAGTTTAGATTATTCATTTTCTATAGCTTTCTGAGGTAGAAAAAGCCAAGCTCTTCTGTCTTCTAGAATTTTTTGTTCAGAATGTCTCTCTTTAAAATTATTTATCTAAATCCTATTAAAAATGGTAGAGTCCACAAGTAAGATCTAAGGACTGTACTCTGGCATGAAACTGAGGAACTCTCCCCTTTTTGGTAGCTAGGTTGGAGAGCAGGGTTTCTTGCCAGGATGTTGCCCCTAGAACAAATTGGGCTCTGGCTAATAGGTGACATTAAAACTTTTCAAGCCGTGACTTGGTATAGTTTTAATAAGTCTCTTCATAATCACGTAAAAATGTTATGAGGAACACAAATGTAGTGTTTTAACTGCTTTCCTTTAGAAGTGGAGTGTGTTTTTTCTCCCCAATTTTATGCATGACTTTTTTTGTTCTGGGCATAAAAATTCTGTAGAAAAATGCTGTGTGCAAAATATTAAGTATCTTGTAGCATCTTACATAGGTTGTGGTAGTGAGTCCATGGTTAACATTGCATTGTGGTTTTCTTTTAGAGCAGGACTAAAGTTCTTCTTTGCATTACTGATTTGAATTCCAGGTCTGGTACAAAAACTGTCCTGGAGAGATTAGAATTTTCTGTGCTATTTTGGAAGTTAAAAATGTTTAGGTGAGAAAACTGAGGCTAATGGCATGTTCATTTAGCCTTAACTGGTGATTTTCTTTGTTTTTAGTGATTATGTTGATTAAGAAAAAAAAAGCACATAAGCAGTCTTAACTCTGTTAACAAAGGGTGAGTGGATGGGAATAGCTATACAATATTTATGCAACTAAATATTCCGTGTTTGATTGAATCTTTTTAGGCCTCCATGAGTTTGATGCCTTACAGGACCCTGAAGTGAAAGAATTCCGTAGTAAAATGCGGCGAATCAGTGAAGAGAAACTCCTGTCGCTTGTGGGCCTGTCCTGGGTTGACTGGCTAAAGCACAGCTATCCACCAGAACAAGAACCCTCAATCCCAGAAAACTTTCAAGATAAACTCTACGGTGGAAATCTTGTTGTGGCCATTCATTTTGATAAATGCCAGGTAAAGTTACTAGATGCCAGAATAGGAGTCTTTTTTTACATACATATACTTTTTGATTTGGGATCACAGTTCATATGTGAACTACACTTCATGTTGGCTTTGATGTGAGACGAACAATCTGCTCTTCACTGTTGAACATCTTTGGGCTTAATTTAGTAGCAATCAGATTGTGAATTACAGTGTATAACTACCCTCGGAAAAGCATAAGGCATTAGATTTCTCTTTATTTGTCTAGTAAATAATAGTGCTCATGCACAAATAAAAAACTTTATTTAAAAAATAGTTAATGTTGGAATTTAAGTGTAATCCAGCCAATAACCCAGAAAATTGCACTTCCTGTCGAGAAGGGAAAAAAGCACTAGTTTCAAGCCAGTTTTATTTTAATTCTCTTTGGATTATTGCTTTCACAAGCATGAAGAGCTACTTTTAGGGATCCAGCACAAAGAGGTCTTATCTCATGTTTCCAACTGTTCTCCCTTTGCTTTTTTTTTTATAAAATATTTTTATTTAATTAATAAATATTAACAGGTTTACAAATCTTGCCATTTAAATATTAGAAACAAAACTATAATCATTATAACAGTGAGTTATTTAAAGAAACATACAGGACTAATCTGCCTATTTAACAGGGTGTTACCTTTTTACAGAATGAGGATAATTACATCACATATGATGTCGTTTCTACTAATTTTATAAAATTGAATAAAATCTCTGATTATACATGTAACAGACCAGGCATGTTTATCAAATATTAAAAAAAACAACTGGGCAGATGTGCTAATTTTTTGGAGCTGAATGTACTTTGAGTAATGAATACACGGTACCCCATTATCTAAGCATCTATTTGTCCTCTATTTTGCTGGGTACGTAATTGGTAGTTAACTTTTCCATAACCACAACCTCCCGTATTTTTCTGCCGTTAGAATATTTTTCCTTTTCCAGTGAGATGCTTTGAGTGTCCAAGCAGCTACTAGAAAATAAGAGATTCATTCTTCTTTTTGCGCAACTATTTCTGCTAGGAAGTCCATGGGGGATTAGTAATAAATGTCCATCCACTTGTGATATTTGATTACATATTGCATCCCAATACTCTCTCATGACAGGACATACCTACCATACATGCACAAAGTGTCATTTTTAAAGAAAATTTCTCCAACACTCATCCCCGTTCAGTCTCTCTATATTTTTTAACATGACTTGCGTGAGGAACCACTGAAACAGTACCCTAAAGACATTTTCTTCTATGGGGCTACAGACTGAGGTCATTGGTTCTCTTTTCTAGATAAAATTATATTCCTCTGCGGTAATGTATCTATCCTGGTCCTTTCATATGAGGATTTTTTTTTTGGGGGGGGGGGAGGCAGTTAGGAAACTTGTCTGCAAGCACTGATTATAAATTAGTTTTAACATTTTGGCCTGGTCTACACTACGCATTTAAACCGAATTTAGCAGCGTTAAACCGATTTAACCCTGCACCCGTCCACACAACGAGGCCCTTTATATCAATATAAAGGGCTCTTTAAACCGATTTCTGTACTCCTCCCCGATGAGAAGAGTGGCACTGAAATTGGTATTGCCATATCGGATTAGGGTTAGTGTGGCTGCAAATCAACGGTATTGGCCTCCGGGCGGTATCCCACAGTGCACCATTGTGACCGCTCTGGAAAGCAATCTGAACTCAGATGCACTGGCCAGGTAGACAGGAAAAGCCCCGCAAACTTTTGAATTTCATTTCCTGTTTGCCCAGCGTGGAGCTCTGATCAGCACGGGTGGCGATGCAGTCCCAAATCCAAAAAGAGCTCCAGCATGGACCGTACGGGAGATACTGGATCTGATCGCTGTATGGGGAGACAAATCTGTTCTTTCAGAGCTCCGTTACAGAAGACGAAATGACAAAGCATTTAAAAAAATCTCCAGGCTATAATAGACAGAGGCCATAGCATAGTGCTATGTGACAAGCGTAACGGAAAGCCAAAGAATCAAATGGACGCTCATGGAGGGAGGGAGAGGGTACTGAGGACTCCAGCTATCCCACAGTCCCCCCCAGTCTCCAAAAAGCATTTGCTTTCTTGGCTGAGCTCCCAATGCCTAAAGGGTCAAAAACATTTTCCCGGGTGTTTCAGAGTATATGTCGTCAATTTACCCACTTCCCCCCACCCAAAAAAAAAGAAAAGGGGAAAAAAAAGTTTCTCACCTTTTTTCAATGTCACCCTGTGTCAGCTGCATGCTGCTGGTAGACGGGTTGCTGCGGCGCTGAACACCAGCATCCCCTTCCCAGTGGCAGATGGTAGAATATGACTGATATTTGTCTTCATCATCAGCCCGTGAGTGCTCCTGGCTGGCCTCGGTGAGGTTGGCCGGGGGCACCTGGGTAAAAATGGGAATGATTCCTGGTCATTCCTGGCAGATAGTACAGAACGGCTGGTAACCGTCTTCATCATAGCAACTGGAGGCTGAGCTCCATCAGCCCTCTTCCCCCTTCATGTCTAAAGAAAAGATTCCGTACTGCCTGGACTATCACAGCAGCTGGAGGCTTCCTCCCCCTCATTTTATCTCAATAAAAACTCAGTGTTTCTTATTCCTGCATTCTTTGTTACTTCATCAAACAAATGGGGGGACACTGCCATGGTAGCCCAAGAGGGTTGGGGGAGCAGGGAGGCAATGAGTGGGGTTGTTGCAGGGGCACCCCCTAGAATGGCATGCAGCTCATCATTTCTGCGGGATCTGACACGGAGCGGCTGTGCTCTCTGGTTCTCTGATACACTGGTTCTGTAGTACATTTGCCCCGTATTCTAGGCAGGACTGACTCTATTTTTAGACAGAACATAAAGAAGAGAATGACCTGGGGAGTCATTCCCATTTTTGTCCATGCACCCCCAGCCAACCTCAGCGAGACCAGCCAGGAGCACCTATGTCAGCGGCAGGCGGTACAGAACGACTGATAACCGTCATCTCATTGCCAGTTTACAATGGCAGACAGTACAATAGGGATGGTAACCATCTCTGCTACCTTGCAAAGGCAAATGAATGCTGTTGTGTAGCACTGCAGTACCACGTCTGTCAGCAGCATCCAATACATATACGGTGACAGTGACAAAAGGTAAAACAGGCTCCATGGTTGCCATGCTATGGCATCTGCCAGGGCAATCCAAGGAAAAAGGGTGCGAAATGATTGTCTACCATTGCTTTCACGGAGGAAGGATTGAGTGATGACATTTACCCAGAATCGCCTGCGACACTGTTTTTGCATTGGGATCTCAACCCAGAATTCCAATCGGCGGGGGAGACTGCGGGAACTATGGGATAGCTGTGGGATAGCTACCCACAGTGCAAAGCTCCAGAAATCGACGCTAGTCTTGGTACATAGATGCATATCAATGAATTAATATGCTTAGTGTGGCCGCATGCACTCGACTTTATACAATCTGTTTTACAAAACCGGTTTATGTAAAATCGGAATAATCCCGTAGTGTAAACATACCCTTTGTTTCTTAATCATGGTTGATACTATTACTTGTATTAAAGTTAACTTCCAGTATAAAATTTTTTTAGAAAGCTGAGAAACATAATACCTAACTTTGAATGTAGTCATACCCTGGGAAAGTGGTCAAGTTAAAGCTAGCTTTGAGTTCGAAACAAGTTAGAAAAGTTTCTTTACTGAATAGTGACCAACTATTTGTATTCCATCTCTCCCAATCTTTAAAGCTCTCTGGTTTGTGATTAGGTTAAGATCTGGATTTTTTGAAATGGGTGTCATTGGTAAGAGGAAAGCACTTATCCCTAGTTCTATTCCAAACCCATAGAGTAGCCTTTGCTAAAGGATGTGTATAAATATCTGGAAAGCATAATATTTGATTGAACCTTGGTAGCCTAGCAGTGTTTACATTGCCACAGTTGTTCTATAATCCAGTGTTTGGCTGGGTTAGAGCTCTCCCAATCCACTGCCGCTTTGATTTGTTTTAATAATACTATAGAATATTTGGATTAGCGAGTCTCCATTCTGTTCGAGCAGTTCTGTACAAAGTATCTGCACTCACTTGTAGTCTTTTCTTATTCCATATTAATTCTAACAGCATCCTCTGTGTTCCTGCTAGGGTTTTTTCTGGGATGATCACTAGAAAGAGTTTGAAACAAGAAAGATAACATTGGCAAAATATTCATTTTGACTCTGACTGTTCTGCCCAGCCAAGAAATTGCATACTTTCTCCAGCACTCCAGATCTTTTTGTTGAAGTAGTGACATTTAAATTATAGAGCTTTTCATGATTGTTTGAGATTTGAATCCCCAGGCATTTTATAGAATTTGTTTCCCATTTGTACCCAAATGTTCTCTGAAGGAATGACTTCTTAGAGTCTGGCTCCCTTTGTTTTTACAGCACTAGAATGAATCAGGATGGCTGATGTTAAAAGAGAGTTCTCAGAACCATTGAGTACATATGGTGCAAATTCTGACCCAGTTCTTAGCTATTCATGCTCTTAAATCTACTGTTTTGATTTTAAACTTGATACTAATGAAATCTCTCTGACTGAAAAGAGATTGATTGGAAACAGTAAAGAAGAACTTTGCTGATCTGGTGAAAAAGAATAAGCCCGACTACATAGTTGAGGCTGGATAATCAGAGACAAAACAACAATAACAACATTCTTCCATGTCCAGCTTAATATGAATTTTCTCTTGTACCTTCCCAACAAAGGCCTGGCTCCAGAGGCTCATGAATTTGTCACTTCCAGATTAATTTGCTGTAATTCTTTGTATCTGACGCTGTTATAAAAACACTGTGAAAATTGTAGATAGTGGCTTAGGCTGCCGTGAACACATCAAATCTGTCTTGTGGTCCCTCCATTGCTTCCCAGTCCATTTCTGATGCCAGTTGGTTCCAACAGCCATTAATAGTTCTACTTTGGTACATTAGTGCTATATGGATGTTTCTGTTTGTGCTTTGTTAGTTTTATAAAAGCAATAATCAAAAGAGAATTAAAAAATAAAGAATGAAGAGTGGCATCTCCTTTCAACCAGGGAGAGCAAACTGAGGAATTACTAAAAGGGTTATCCCCAAAATAATTATCTAATAATCCCCAAGATTAGCTGCCTAGAATACATCAGCCAACTATGACATTAATCAAACTGGCTCCTTGATCGAGAGAGAAACCACCTCTCTCACACATTTAAATACATGTAAAGATACCCCCCAAATAAGAGTCTGTAATACAGCATCAGCAATTGTGGGGAGAGATCGCTTCACTCCATGGCTCCCTCACGTTAGTTATGGTGAGGGTAAGGGGACAAAAGAGGCCCCTGGGGTCTGGCAACAGCTGTAGGAAGGGAGGCTGATGTGGACCATACCATTTTAAAATTGAGAAAATGTTGAATTGATTTTAACTTAGTTTATTATGGTTATAATTTTCCATTTGAGAGGCTTGGTTTTTTACCAAGAAATCTATATATAAATAAGATGCAAGACAAAATAATGCAAGCTAGACCACAGTGCATTTGTAAATTGCTTTTAGAGTGATCACATTTTTCTAGAGTATTTTTTAAATGAAAACTCTGTGAGTTGTTACAAATCAACTTGTATAACATATGTTGAAAAAAGAGAGGGAAGTTTTCTATGGAAGGAATATTTCTCCTTTTTGAGACTCTTTAATTTCACCGTAACTTGTATCTATGGTAGTCTCAAAGAAACTAATTTAGGTACAGTATCTACATAACTTTAGCTTTTAGAACAAAAAATAGTTTAGAACAGCATGAGGAATATGCATATAATCTCTGAAATCAATCTAAAATGTTTCACTGAAAAATTCAGGTTCTTCCAATATTCTGTACATAATCTCATCAGGTATCTGTCACTTCCCCCCAGAAAAACCAAATATATATTTTTGAAATATAATTCCGCTAGCATAGCCTAATTTTTTAACTGCCTGCCTGTTTTTTTTTTTCTTTCTGTGCAAGATTTTACTTACAGGACAATTTGATAAATATCTCTGTGTTCTTCTTCGAGTGATTGCTCATATCCATTCCAGTTAGGTGTGTGCACCGCGCGTGCACATTAGTCGGAAAACTTTTACCCTAGCAACTCAGTGGGCCGGCAGGTCGCCCCCTAGAGTGGCACCGTCATGGTGCTCGATATATACCCCTGCCGGCCCACCCGCTCCTCAGTTCCTTCTTACCGCCCGTGTCGGTCGTTGGAACAGTGGAGCGCAGCTTAGCTGACCTCCACTTCCCTAGCTACTCATAGTTCTCGTATATAGTTATGCAGTTATAATCCTTTTATATATATATTTGTATAGTTATACGTTTTTTCTTTGCTAACATAGTTAGTTTAGTAATAGTTAGCGGGGTTCAGGAAGTAGCCCCTTCCCTGCACCCGGTGCCGGAGCCCATGCACGGCTCACCGGGTTTTAAAATGGGCTCGGCCTGCCAGAAGCCGATGCCGAAGGGAGATCCACACGACTCCTGTTTGAAGTGCCTCAGAGAATCACACTTGACAGCTAAGTGCCCCATTTGCAAGGCTTTTAAGCCGAGAACAAAAAGGAGTGGGACTTTCACTTACCCCTCCAGCTTGGCACCGAGCGATGATCAAGCAGCTGGCAGAAGTGCCTCCTCGGCACCGGACCCCGCCGGTACTGCCAAGGCCTTTCGGCACCGGCCATCGCCGGCACCGAAGTCGACTCCGCACCGCTCCCTTCCTCCGAGGTCGAGAGAGCCTACAATTCCTGCTGGTGCCTGACGGCTCCCCGGCAAGTGCCGTGGTTGAGCCCCCTGCTCCTGTTGCTTCCGTGCCACCTGCATCGTAGCCAGAGAGCTCGTCTAAGTCGGATTGCCCGGCACTGACACCTGCAGAGGCACCGATGACATCGGCACCGTCGATTCCAGTCCCCTAGGGCCATTGAATCCAGTGCCTGACGGCTCCCCGGCACGCGCCGTGGTTGAGCTCCCTGCTCCTGCTGCTTCCGTGCCAACTGCACCGCAGCCAGAGAGCCTATCTAAGTCGGATCGCCCGGCACCGACACCTACCGAAGCTCTGACGATGTCGGTACCTTCGATCCCGGTCCCACGAGAGCCGTCGAATCCGGTGCCTGACAGCTCCCCAGTATGCACCGTGGTTGAGCCTGCTGTTCCCTCTACGCCGGAGACATTACCAACGGCGAGGGATCTCATTGCCATGACAGAGTCGATGCTGCCTGACCCCGGCACCGCCGGTGCGGGTAATAGTCTCTTCATATGACCATCCTCTGTCAGCACAGCAGAGCGGCACCGTTCATGATCACGGTCCCGCAGACGCTCCAGGTCCCGTCGGCACACCCAACACCACTTGCAGTCCCAGTGCTGTTTTCCTCATCGGTACTGGTCGCACTCACCGCACTGGTCGGTATCCCGTTCGCCGACCCGCTACTATCGGCACTGTTCCGAATCCCGGCACCGCGACAGGTACCGTGACTCCCGTAGCCTCTCCCCGAGCCTCGAGATCTCGGTCAACCTCCCGGCACCGTTCTGGTTGCAGGTCTGGATCTCATTCCAGGTACCGGTACGCCTCCCAGTGCCGGTCCCTGGTGCCGAGTTGGGCAAGGTCCGATAGAGTCAGAGACTCTGCCCATGCCTTTTTTTTTTAGTACCTCCATGGCCATCCAGACACGCATCCGTGTCATCCCACATGCACAGATCTTATGCTCAGGACCACGATTCTGATACGCCCCCCGACAACCTGAGGTGGAGGAGGTCCCAGAGGTAGAGGACCCGATATGGTGCCCTCTAAGGGGTACGACTACTCGTCTGTCCGCTCTCCTCTCTGCTCACTAGTCTTTCAGTCTGTTAAGGAGAGGTATTGGCATGGCCAGCGGGCGCCAGCCCCGAAACCGAAGGAGGTTTGGCGAATGAACCTACTTGGCCGCCGGGTGTACTCTGCAAAGGCCCTGCAGCTCTGGGTAGCAAAGCAACAATCCTTGCTTAGCTGCTATAATTATAGCACCTAGGTGAAGGTAGTTTTAGTTTATGGAGTTTCTCCCTCAAAACTCCCGCCAAGAGTTCGCTGCCGTCTTGGAGGATGGGGGAAAAAGGTACCCAGAGCGTCCCTCCAGGCCTCGTTGGACGCAGCAGACTCAGCAGCCAGGACTCTGGCCTTTGGGGTCGCCATGAGGTGCATCTCATGGCTTCAGGTTTCAAACCTCCGGCCGGAGCTGCAGTATGCCATTCAGGACTTACCCTTTGTTGGTAAAGGCCTCTTCGCGGCAAAGACAGCCCCAGGCTGCGAAGCCTGATGGACAATAGGGTCCTAATGCGCTCTCTCAGCATGCATATGCCAGCGACCAAACGCAGGCCTTTCTGTCCCCAGCCGCCATACTCTGTGCCTAGCCAGAGACAGGACTTTGGCAAACGGCGAGGCCAAGGTGGTCACAGACAAACGTCAGGACCCCTAAAGAGCCAAGGTCAAGGTCCCTCGCAATTACCACTGGGACCAAAGACGAACCTTCCAAGGTGCACCTGAGGGCGGTGTACCAGTCACAGGCTGGGATCCCAATCCCGCTTTCTCCTGGCGTGGCCCCAGTTAATTTCAGATCGCTGGGTCCTGCGCATGGTGGAGCATGGGTACCACCTCTAATTTTTTCCAACCCTGTCCCCCTTCAGGGACCCCTCTCACGAGCAATTCCTCGTACAAGAGGTGCAGACGCCGACGGACGAAAGGGGCAAGGGGGTTTACTCTCGTTATGCCCTAGTCCCCCACTCGAACGGAGGTCTCAGACCTTCCTAGTCCTGCGCGGACTCAACCAGTTTAGGATAAGGTTGAAGTTCCGCATGGTATCCCTGGGAACCATTATCCTATCCTTGCCTCCTGGGGACTGCTATGCCGCCCTCGATATGAAGGACGCGTACTTTCACAACGCCATCTTCCCTCCGCACAGGAGATACCTCTGCTTTCTAGCCAACCGTCAGTACTTCTGGTTTACGGTCCTACTGTTTGGCCTTTCCGCAGCCCCACAGGTATTGACCAAGTATATGGCCATAGTCGCCGCCTACCTTCGCTGATGTCGGATATGCGTTTTTCCATATCTGGACGATTTGCTTATCCGAGGAGACTCCGAGACACAAACCACTCAGCACGTGGGCATCGTCACGGTCTTATTCACAGGTCTAGGCCTGATGATTACTATAGAGCAATCCACTCTGGTTCCCACGCAGAGGTTGGACTTCCTAGGGGCTATCCTGGTCTCCGACCTAGCCGGAGCCTGCTTATCACAGCCGCGGTTTTAGGCGATGGCAACAATCATCTGAGGTCTGCAGACTTTCCCAACGACCTCGGCTCGCACTTGTCTCAGTCTTCTGGGTCCATGGCTGCCCGCAAGTTTGTAACCAAACACGCCAAGCTCTGCCTCCATCCTCTCCAAGTCCGGCTCACCTCGGCGTATCTCCCGGAGAGGGAGCCAATGGTCATGGTAGTCACCGTTCCCTCGAGCACCTTAGGCTCCCTAGAGTGGTGGCTAACTCCCTCCCTGGTGTGGGCAGGGATGCGGTTCCATCCGCCCCAGCCCTCACTGCCCCTGACGACGGACGCGTCATCTCTCTGCTCGAGTGCTCATGGTCACCTCCGAGCTTAAGGCCTTTGGTCTTCTCGAGAGCTGGCATTCCACATCAATGCCCCAAAAAATGAGAGTAGTCCACCTGGCGTGCCAGGGGTTCCAGCGGCAGCTGCGAAGCCGTGGTATCTCGGTGTTTACAGCCAACACAACGGCCATGTGCTTCATAAATAACCAGGGAGGGACATGGTCCTCCCCCCTTTTGTCAGGAGGCCATCCATTTCTGGGACTTTTGCATGACCCACTTGATGGAGCTGGTGACGTCCTTTCTCCCAGGCGTTCGGAACGCCTTGGCGCTTTGACTCAGCAGGTCTTTCCTGTCTTACGAGTGGTCACTCTGCCCCATGTGAGGCGTTCTGCTTTCCAGAAGTGGAGATTTTTCCTCACATAGACCTGTTCGCTCACCGCGAGAGCAGAAAATGCCAGATGTTATGCTCCTTCCAAGGTCTCTCCTCGGGATCGATCTTGGACGCATTCCTGATACCGTGGAAAGGCCAACTCCTTTATGCCTTCCCACTGTTCCCACTGGTTCATTAGGTCCTACTCAAACTCCGCAGGGGCAGAGCACGCATCATCATGATCACTCCAGCGTGGTCCAGGCAGCACTGATATACCACGTTGCTCGGCCTGTCAATAACCAACCCAATTACCCTGCCACCCCACCCGGACCTCATCACTCAGGGCCACGACAGACTTCGTCACCCGGACCTGCAGCCTCTTCGCCTCACGGTGTGGCTGCTGCGTAACTGAGCCGGGGTGGCAGGAAGCCTTCCACCTGGTCAACGTACCTGGCCGAGTGGAAGCGTTTCTTCTACAGGTGCAATACGCTCGATCTTGCTCCTACTGAGGTCTCGATCCCCTCTATTTGGCCTGCCTCTGGCCTTCAGCAGCAGGACCTGGCGGTATCATCGCTGAGGGTACACTTGGCAGCCATCTCTACCTTCCAGCCAGGCTAAGGTGGACGTTCCGTGTTCTCACACTCTATGGGTTCGAGGTCCCTCAAGGGCTTGGAGCGCTTGCACCCTCGGGTGCGCCGCCGAGCCCCAACCTGGGACCTCAACCTAGTTTTAACCAGACTTATGTCTCCCCCATTCGAGCCGTTCGCGACCGGCCCTCTGCTATACCTGTCTTGGACGACAACTTTCCTCGTAGCTGTTACATCGGCCAGACGAGTCTCCAAGCTCAGAGCTCTTACGGTGGTTCCACCGTACAATAGGTTTCACAAAGACAAGGTGCAGTTATGACCACACCCAGCTTTCCTCCCTAAGGTGGTTTCGGCCTTTCATGTTACCCACAGCTCAACGCAATGGGCGCAACAATTGCACTCCCTGGACATCTGTAGAGTGCTCGCATTTATATTGTGCTGACAGAACCATTTCATAAGGTGCCCCAGCTCTGTCACGGTAGCAGACCAAAGGGAAGGCTTGCTTGTTTTCCTCTCAGAGGATCTCATCTTGGGTGATGGCGTACATCTGCACTTGTTATGATTTGGCTCATATTTCCCCAAGCCACATCACGGTGCATTCTACCAGGGCTCAGGCTTCATCTGCCGCCTTGCTGGCTCGTGTTCCTACCCACGAGATCTGTCACGCAGCTCCATTGGTCCTCGGTCCATACCTTTGCTTCGCAGTATGCCCTGGTTCAACAGTCAAGAGATGCTGTAGCCTCTGGCTCAGCAGTTTTCATTCTGCCACATTTCACTCCGACCCCACCGCCTACGTAAGGCTTGGGATTCACCTAACTGGAATGGATATGAGCAATCACTCGAAGAAGAAAAGACGGTTACTCACCTTAGTAACTGTTGTTCTTCGAGATGTGTTGCTCATATCCATTCCACACCCGCCCTCCTTCCCCACTGTCGGAGTAGCCGGCAAGAAGGAACTGAGGAGCGGGTGGGCCAGCAGGGGTATATATCGAGCACCATGATGGCGCCACTCTAGGGGGCGACCTGCCGGCCCACTGAGTTGCTAGGGTAAAAATTTTCCGACGAATGTGCACGCGCGGCGCACACACCTAACTGGAATGGATATGAGCAACACATCTCGAAGAACAACAGTTACAAAGGTGAGTAACCGTCTTTTATGTTGCATCTGTTTTGCCCACTTGTTGCATCTTGTATTTAGGCCATAATCCTGAAACTGACTTCATGGGTAGCTTGTGCAAAGGCAGTTGCATGTTTGAGTCCTTGAGTCCCAATCTTCCAAAGACCTATGTACATGCTTAACTTTATTCACTGTGACCAGTTCCATTAAGAACATGCAGTTTTGGGTCTTAGATTATAATCTTTTGGGGCAGGGTCTGTCACTTCCTATTTGTCTTTACCTGGTTGAACCCACCAGGCACTGCTGGATGACAAATAATGATAATCAATAGTTATATACAGGCAAGTAATTTTATGATTTAAAGCATTCAAACTCACAAGCTTAAAACCAATATATATTACAAATATAGACTTTGTTTTATGTTTTCCTTATTTGAACTTGGCTGCAAGTCAAGGGCTCCCAGAAACACTGTTCTCATATTATTGATCCTTTGTGGTAAAATTTAAAAATAAAAATCATAAATAGAAAACAATAAAATGTTGATTGTGTATTCAGTTTTGGTAGACTAATATTTCTACTTAAGCTTTCATGCTCTTCAAAGTTGTCCTGATGATAGCTAGGATTAGGAGATAACCATCTCATAGCATCTAGGAGGGTTACTGTTTCACTCGCAATAGTTGAATACAGATTAACCATAGTTGCCTTAATGATAATATTAAACATAGATTTTCATAATTTTTTTCATTTTTTGTGGAAAGTGCAAATATGAAACTTAGATACATGCCAAATGAGGTTATCTGTATATCTGAAGTAACCTTTCCTTGAGAGAAATGAAATAACTTAAAATAGTAATAATAAAACCTATACACAAGCCTTGTATCAGGTTATGAATCCAACTATGACAGATACTTTTGCAACATTTATCAATACAACTAGTATCCACTCCACTTGAAATATATTGAGCAAAATTTTCAAAAGCACGAAAGTGATTTAGGTTCCTAATTCACTTAGGTGCTTCTGAAAACTCTCACTTATATGTACAGCATGGTATGAAACTTTATATTTTTCCTTACTTTTAATACATTTCTCTGAAAAGTTGAGTGTTAAATAGTCTTTCTTTTTTATATTATTAGGATGTATTTAGTTTTCAAGTGTCTCCTAACATAAATCCTGTCAAGTTGAATGAATTGGCAATCCGAAAACGTTTGACTATCCATGGAAAGGAAGACGAAGTTGATCCTTCTGACTATGTGTTGCAAATTAGTGGAAGACTGGAATATATTTTTGGTGACCACCCATTAATTCAGTTCCAGGTATTGACATTTTTTGAATTCTAAATTTAAGACAAAAGTGGGTTCTGCCTGGAAACAAGGAAAATTAATTCACAATTATGCTGGAATAACTTCTGGTTGAGGAATTAATTCTTTTGGAACAGCTGGGTTATTTATTTTAGAATTGTTGTTGACCACAAAAATAAATTGTTGTTTCAAAGAAAATTTCACAAGGATTATCATGCTGAGAAGTAGAATGTATTTCCCACATGAAGATATTTTATCTTGCTTATTAGAGCCGATTTAGCATTATATCATGATTCAGAGAATGACAACATTAGAATATTAAAAATAAGGTTGACAGCTTTTTTTTTTTTTCCTCTCTCCATAATCACACTAGTTCAGATTGAATTGTTGTCATAAGCTTAGACAATTTTTTGGTCAGTTTGTCTCAACTTTAAATTTTAGACATGAGCCAAATTATCAGCTGGTGTTAGTCAGTAAAGCTCCACTGACTTTAGTGGAACTATGCAAGTTTACATCAGTTGAGAATCTGGCCCATTATTTTACACATATAACTATAAAATCGGTTTTATTTGGATGGTTATTTTGTTTCTCAGGTGACAGTACCTCTCAAATTTATAATAATAATTCATGCCAAAGGCTTTTTTTCTTCCTGTAAAACAATAGTGTATCTGCACTGCTGCTGTCTCATTATATACACTTCAAGTGCATTCTCTGTGACTCTCACGGTAATGAGAGAAGTTTCACATTAGTGCTTAAACTAATACCCTTTTTCTATGAATTTTCCTTCCAAATGCAATAATTTTCAGGAGTTAATTGCTCCAAATTTGGGTCTGACATAGCTTGTGACATCACATAGTATTTAGAAATCACAGAGGTGTCAGGTTTATCAGAAGAGAAAATATCAGCTTGTAACAACTATTTTCTGTCTGGCTTCAGTATATCCGTAAGTGTGTGATGAACAGGATTCTTCCTCACCTGACACTGGTTGAGTGTTGCAGCATAAAGAAAATGTGTGAACAGGAGATGATTGCCACAGAAGGTGCCATAAACCGAAAATCATCCAATCTTCCTCTTCCTCTGCCACCAAAAAAAACACGAACAGTTACTGTAAGTTGATAAGGAGAACATTTACTAACAAAAATAACTTAAGACACGCCACTGATGACTTTTTTTTCTTTATGTATGTTTTTCCTCTCATACTTCTTTCCCAAGAGTCTCCTATTGTTGTTCAAGATATTGCATCAAGGATAAGAGGCCTTGTAGCCTTTACCTTGTCCTTTCCATTTTGATTCTTTTACCCTTTTCCAAATTAATGCCTCTTTTCCACTATTACTGTCACTACTTTTTACTACAAGCCAGAAGAGCAGGTGATTACCTGTAACTAACCAGGGGAGAAGTTGCATGAGGGAACGATTGAGTCCACAGGTTCAACTGCATGCCTGCTCTTCATCAGCTGCAGTCTTGCATCTGCTTCTTAACTCAGATTTGCTGCACAGTACTGCCACTTCAATAAACTCTGAAATATTTTTACTAATTCTTAATATCATGTCTGACAATTGGATTTTTTTTTAAATGTTATCAGTCTATGTTCATTAAACTGCTATCCTCAGAATGTGATTGCAATTTATATATGTGTAAATTCTGGGAACAAGGAGAGACTTTGTTCAGTGATACAGGAGTTAATTACTGCAAAGTTTTTTGTGTTTTTGTTTTTAAATAGCTTGTATGTATGTGAGGTGAATAGGTTTGAAACTTAAAGGAGGTAACATTTATTATTCTGATTTGTCAACCATCACAGCAGGCATATTTTAGTCCCAAGATGTGGTTTACATGTGTTATTTCCTTTCCTGCTCCCTCAGCGCATCTGAAATGGTCTTATGGCTATGATAGCTGAATTTTCATTCATTCATTCATTTTTTTTAATTCTTATTAATTAGTTTAAATATTTAATCATGCATTTTTAGCTTTATCCATAAATATTGCAGAACTATTTAACACGTAAAATACTAGATCACTAAATTGTATTTAAAAAAAGACTTCCACATTTCTGTTTTACTTGCAGCAGCTGACTCACAGTGTGTGGGATATGAGCAACCCTTTCAAGATTATGCTGTTAAAGGGTAATAAGTTGAACACAGAAGAAACTGCCAAAGTAAGTAATGTAGAGCCTAGTATCTGGAGACGTTCTTGTGACTGACCATTTTAATTTGCAAAGTGTTTAGTGAATGTCTGCTCATAAAAGCTCCAGTTCAGCAAGTGTTTTAAGCAATATGCACGTGAATAGTCCCAGTTGCACTACCCACCTGCCTAAAGTAAGATACGTGCTTTAGTGCCGGGTCTAATTTGTCCCTGATTTTCAGCAATTTTTTTTCTAATGTTTGGTGCGATCTTGACACAAAAGGTATGTATTCAGATCAAGCTATTGTGATATAGACATGTATGCCTTATACACGAGCACAAATTAAATATGAATGCATTTCTGATTCAGCACTAGATATATAGTGTTTTATGTAGCTCTGATTAAACTGTATCTTGTATAAAAGCTAAGGGTCTAGATCACATGCTGCTGTGTAATCTATCCTGTTTTTAATATTCTAAACACGCTGAACATAGCAAAAATTGCAACAGCACTTCCGGTAAAACTGTAGATGGCTACATCACAGACCACAAGTTGTTAACACATGGGAATTTATTGCACAGTCCCACAGAATTACATAAAGACCTTACAAACTCTTTGCCTCTGAAACAGAACAGCATGAATTTTCCTAATTTGTTTAGATGACAATTAAATAAAGAATAATCATACTGAGGCCTGGTCTACACTATAGAGTTAGGTTAATGTAAGCTGCCTTAAGTATCTGAGCACCTTACTTGTACAATGAATATCAAGAGTAAATTCTCTTGTCAACATCATGCAGTCTCTGGCTCTTCTTCCATTTTAGGTTTCAATATATATTTATTTATTTTTTTAGAGCCAAATATGAGAGGAAATTTTCTATCCAAAGCAAGATAGCTTTTAACAGAAACTAATTCACAACTACTGTCTGTCCAACTTCTCAAACTTATTTTAGTTTCATTCATGTACTTAGATACACACCATAGTGCCTCATAAAGTATCATAGATCTCATAATTGGCTGAAAACTTCAGAAAACCACATTCTACATTTTAATTATGGAGCTTTAAGCAAAACCAACTTATCATCTCTTCATTCTTAAAATGAGTCATTAGTAAATCTCAAAAGATTTGATGATATGGTGCTAATAAAACCCTCAAAGCTCCTATGCTTATCTGAACCTTTGGGGCTTGGACTGGGAACCTTCAGAGGTAAGGATCTATTTTGAAATTTCTGGCATTTCTTCTTTTGGCATGAACACAAATACTATGACAACAGCTTCTAAGTTGCCTTGAAATAGATCCGTATTCCTGGTTCTTTGCTTCTAATGAATGACTGAAATATACTCTTATCTTGAAATTTTGATCTTTTTGTTACAACGGAATGCTCCCTGAACTTTCTGATAATTCCACAGTGATCCTACATCATTTCTTATCACACATGGAGGAGGAGGAACTTGCTAGTGTTGCTGTTCCACTAGCTCAGGTGTTGCTGATTCATGCATGTATGCACAGTGTTTTATTACATTGCTTTTTCATGGCCTAGTTTACTACAAAGTTTAGATTAAATTATTCTGAACATGCTAAAAATACATTTGACTCATGGCGAGCAGGCAGAACAGAAGTCTAGATTTTAAAAATAGAAAAAAGTCTAACTTCAGTAATTTTGGATTATTTGTTTTTTCACAACTTTGATGTAACAAATTGTGACAGGCTCTTCCACAAATACAGAATTGGAGTACAATTCTATATCTTCAGTTTAAATGCTAGAAAATAAGGAAAACACAGGTATAGTTTCTATTGACCAAATGTCAATATCTTCTTCCTCTTATAGGCTCTAACCTCTGTTTGGTTTTTCCACAGTTTTAAAATTTCAATTTTGTCTCTGAAGTTCCGGTTCTTTAATTAGATTAGGCCAGATTTGCACTGAGATTTTGACACTAGTTTCACGACCCCACTCTATTCTATAGATTCTTATACAACTCTTATCACTGTAGAATCTGAATGCTTTCCAATAGTGCACTATCATCTGTCATATGTGGTTTGTTCTCTTTCTCCCTAGAGTAGGGGTGGGCAAACTACGGTCCGTGGGCTGGATCCGACCCCTCAGGGCTTTGGATCCGGCCTGTGGGATTGCCACCTCCATGGCACTACGGGCCCCATGCCGCTCCCAGGAAGCGGCGGACACCATGTCCCTACGGCCCCTGCAGGAGGGGTTGCAGAGGGCTCTGCGCACTGCTCTTGCCTGTGGGTATCTCCCCCGAAGCTCCCATTAGCTGGGAATGGGGAACTGTGGCCAGTGGGAGCTTCGGGGAAGGTACCCACAGGCAAAAGCAGCACGTGGAGCCCTCTGCCTCGCATCTCCCAGGGATCTCAGGGACGTGGTGCTGGCTGCTTCCGGGAGCGGCACAGGGCCACCCCAGAGCTGCTCCAGGTACGTGGCACTGGGCTGGAGCCCAAACCCCTCTTGTATCCCACCTCCCTGCCCTGAGCCCCTTGCTGCACCTCTCCTGCACCCTGAACCCACTGCCACACCTCACACCCCTCCTGCACCCCAACCTACTGCCCTGAGCCTCCTGCTGCACCCCACACCCCTCCCACACTCTGCCCCTCTCCGCTGAGCCCCCTTATACACCCCACACCCCTCCTCTGCCCCCAACCCCTTTCCCTGAGCCCCTTCCTGCACACCATACCATCTCTGACACTCTGCACTCCCTCCCGCACCCCAAACCCCTGCCCCAGCACTGCATGCAATTTCCTCACCCAGATGCGGCCCTCGGGTCAAAAAGTTTGGCCACCCATGCCTTAGAAGGAAAATTGTGTGTGCTGTTCCGGGTTTTGGTTTTGGTAAGGTTTTGTTTTGAGGTTTTATTTTCCTGTGTCTTGAGAGAAAGTGAGATTGAAGGCTTGCAATTGGAACGGAAGGTGAAGTGGGTTGTAAAGGTCCTTAATTAATGTGGGAGTTCATTCCACAGTCTCCAACCAGCCCCTGAGAAAGCAGTCTCCTGCACAGATGAACTGTGCCTTTATAGTACAAAGTTCCATAGTGGCTGAGGAGCTGAGTTGTTGACCATGGTTCTCATCTCAGAGCTTTAGGTGATCTTTGAGGTACACAAGCCCAAGCTATTGAGCACCTGGAAGATAAAGCCGGAACTCTACTCAACAATGAGAGAGCCCCATGACTTGAGGTCTGTAAACCCAAGTCAGCTGGCCCAGGCCAGATACAGGTTTTTCTTTGCTGTGTAGACATACCCTGAGAGAGGAACAGGGACTTAATCATGAGCCTCTACCACAACAATAATAGTCTGTAGAGCAGACTCATTTTATCCCTCTCTTTAAGAGGTCTCAGTGCCACTATATGGGACAGAACACCACACCCAAAAGGTGTGTGGGTTACATACTTCCCCTAGCTGAGGAAGCGCAGCCCGGGCTTCAGAGACTTCCTAGTTGAAATCCCGGATGAGCCCCCACTTGTAACGCCAACAGACCCCGGTCGTTGGTGGGGGACCTCTGGAGCTTAGTGCATGAGGCTCTTCAGCATGAGCTAAAAGCCAACTGGCTGTTAGGAAAGGCTGTAGAGCAGGCTCACTGTCTCTCTCTTTAAGTAGTCTCGGTGCCACTAGATGGGACAAAACACCACACCCAGAAGGTGCGTGGGTTACACCATCTCAATACAAATTCCTGTAGCCCCTGCCATGTGTCTGAGTTGGGACAGTAGAGTTCTGTGGCTGGCCATATTGAATGTTTACCTGGTATTTGTTTTCCTGATTAGAAGTAAAGAATTACCAGAAATCTCACCAGGCAGCTCTAAGATTTCCTTTTCGGTGCTGTAGATCTAAGTAGGTGAAATAAAGAACCAGCCTGAACTCTGAGGCCTGGTCTACCCTAAAAAGGTAGGTTGACATAACCTCAGTGTAGATGTAGGTATGTTGACAGAAGAACATTTCTGTCGACCTAGCTACCAGCACTGAGGGAGGTGATGTTCCTTTAGCAAAAGAAAACCTTGTTCTGTTGGTTTAGGCTGCATCTGTGCTACTGGGTTATGCCAGCATAGCTATGGTGCCCTAGCTATGCCACTATAGTCCCTGTAGACATGGTCTTACCCAAAAGTCTAAAGAAAATGTTTATAAGTTCAGGAAAATTAGATTAACTTAAGTTTGATTTAAAAATTGTATTTCTGTTTACATGCAATTGCTGCAGAGGAAGTGGCATAATACTCTGGGAGAGGCTGTTATCCTGGTATTTCTTTCTGGACCGGAAATAAGGAATTGTCAGAAATCTCACCAGGGAGTCTTTAAGATTTCCTTCACAGTTTTACAGACCTGAATAATTTGGATAAGCATCTGAACTTTTTGAAGTTCACCCAAGTCATCACTACCCTTACCATGCATTTAATTCTGTCAAGAACTGAATTGTAAATCCACATATATATTTTTGCTTTTTTCTAATGGGTTTTCAAGGCAACAGTTTCAATGGGAATATATAAGATTTTTAAAATAAAAAGGGGGAAAACACCCCATCATGAGTTTACTTTTTTGTATCCAGATTTCGTAGTTGTTTTGCTTTAGCATGTGGGCTTTGTATAGAGCAAAAGGCTTACCTTGAATTCAAGTAGAAAAAGAAAACAAGGGTAATATTTTCGACCTGACGCCTTTCCAGAAAATATTTTAAAGGGAAGAAGTGAAGTTAATCCTCTTACTCATTATAGGCTCAAAAAAGAAGCGACTATAAAATACTGTCAGCACTTTTCTTCACATAGCTAAATACATATAGCTTTATCACTAACACGTTCAGTTTAATACTTATTCTGCCAACATGAGTTATGCGTGAGCACCAACAGTAATAGACACCAAAATGAAGTAATTTTTTTCAAGATTTGATTTAGTTTCCTGTACAGTGTATGCTTTTAGGTTAATAAATACTTTGTGTTTTTAATAGACCTGACCAGGATATGGAAATCACTTCCTGCAAAAAAAAAATATGGGTTTTTGAAATAAAAATATAATTCTAAATCAGGACAAAACATCGAAATGCAAAATTTCTCATGGGTATGGTTTTTGGCTTCCCAGTTGCCTGCTTAGAAGGCCCATTTCACTTGTGAAATTGACAAGAGCCTGACAGCGAGACAGAGAGCCCCAGTGCTCAGCCTCCCTTCTCCTCCCCTATCTCCAGGGCTGGAGAAGCTGTGATGCAAAGAGCGCTGGTGCTTGGCCTCAGCAGCCCTCTGGGAAAGCTTTTTTCAGTTTCAAATGAAATGACAAGAGCCTTCTAGGAGAACAACATTGGAGCTGTCAATTTGATTTTCCTGACATAAAGGAAATTTTCCGATGGAAATTTTTGATTTTGTGAAAAGGGCTTTTTTTCATCAGAGAATCATTTCAAAGAAAAACTTTTTCAACCAAGTCTTACGTTTTTAAGTAGTATTCTTGGCTTTGTGGAATGTTTTTGGATACTTTTCTGTGTCACCTCTATTACAGGTTCATGTCAGGGCTGGTCTTTTCCACGGAACTGAACTCCTTTGTAAGCCAATTGTAAGTGCAGAAATATCTGGGAGAAGTGAACATGTTTGGAATGAAACACTGGAATTTGAAATCAATGTCTGTGACTTGCCAAGAATGGCTAGGCTGTGCTTTGCAGTTTATGCTGTGATGGATAAAATGAAAACTAAAAAGTCAACCAAGACCATTAATCCCTCCAAATACCAGACCATCAGGAAAGCAGGAAAAGTGGTAATGTTTTTATTTGTTTTCCCGTAATGTACCTCTTAATGTACTGAGCAGTATATTTGTAGGCATTGTATTTTCTCACCTTGGAAATCTGAAACACAAATGAAAAAAATTGGTGACCTTAACTGAAGTAATGCTCAGTTAAAAAAGCAACTTATTTATGAACTGTCTAGTCTCAGGGAGCTTATTTAAACAAAAAAGGATAATTTTCCCTCCTTTTGTTAATTATTAGTGTTTATTTTTCTTTATCCTTTTTATTCTAGCAATTTTTTTTTAAATAAAGGGGTATTGTGAAAATCACATTTTAAAATCTTCATGTGTGTTATTAATGGCATCTTATATTAAAAGTAAAATTTTTAAAGAAAAAACTAATTTATTTCACATCATTTTTGTTTACTTTTTGCATTTCACTATTCAATTTTTGGTTTCCGTGTACTCAGACCAAGGCTGTGTACGTTCCCCAACACAGGGGAATATTCTTATTGGGTTTTGTAAAAGCTTTTGGCCCTCCCTACACACAGAAAAAGGCCATAAACTTAAAAGTAGTTGGCAATGTCTCTTTTTAAATGAGCTGAAGCTTTACAAATTATTAGTATTTGTGAAATTGTATTGACATCTTTTGAGCTCTGAACAGGATAGGTTTTTTTGTTTTTTTGTTTTATTCCTAGACCCGATCCAGAAAATCACATCTTTAACTTTCATTATTGAACTAAAGACAATGGGACTTAGGTACATGCTGAAAGTTGAGCATGTGCTGAATTGCTTTCCTGAATCAGAGTCTTAGTCTAGAACTATTTTTTTTTTTTTTTTTTACTCTTTATTTTTCTAGTTTTATGTCATTTATCATTTTAAAGTTTCAGATTTATTGTTAGGTTCCATTTAAACAATAAAATCTTTCCTTCAACAGCACTATCCTGTAGCCTGGGTAAATACCATGGTATTTGATTTTAAAGGACAGTTGAAGAGTGGAGACCTCTTACTGCACAGTTGGACATCATTTCCTGGTAAGGTTTGATTTTGTAATCCCGGGATTTGCTGTATACTCGTACTCAAGAGACTAAAGAACAACATTAATTTAGGATAAAGGAATATTAATTGTTTTTGGCTGCCATTATCACTGTTCCAAATAGGGAAAGAGAGAGCTAACATTATTATTGCATAAAATATGTCTATGTCCCCTCAGTAGTTAGCTCTGTTTTTCTTCTGATATTCTATGCAGTCTCCTTAGTCTGGTGTTTGTTAAACTTCAGTCCTTCTCTCAAAAAATACCAAATTTCTTGGGGATGTTTCTTGTTTAGTTTGGAAATTCGTTATATCCTTGAAGTGTTATCCATTACTGAATAAGGACACTTTAAAAATGGCAATGACTATTATTTCTAGCAATTTATAATGTTTGCCATCTTTAAGATGCCATTATATTTTCATTGTTTCTGTTGGTTCAGATTCCTATGCCATAAAAAGCAGATGATTGTTTTGGTTAGAATGAAGAGTGGCATCTAGATTTCATATTGTTTTATAAGCAACCTGTATATTTCAGTGAAGGAAATGTTATTATAATAAATTTCAATCCATGTGGTTTTTATCAACTGACTGAAAGTTAATTGCATTGTCATGTCATATATATTACAGAGTATCTGTTTCAGCAAATTAGAGAGCTTAATATACATTAATTTTGATTTATACTTTTTTTTTCTTTAAAGAGCAGCTTTTAAATATTTATTTTAAAAATCATGCTAAAGATATTCATTCTGGATTAGATCCGCAGCTGGTAAATCTGCTTGGTTTGATTGAGGATCAGTGGCGCCATGCCAGTTTATAGCTGCTAAGGATTTGGCCATCTATTTTGTTTAATTCAGTAATCTTTTCTGTGGAAAATGGGAATTATAATATGGTAGTTTATGCTGAATATGCAAAGTGCATAGAATAGCCTCTGTCAGTAAATCCCAACTACTTGTAACTGCCTCTGAAGTTTTGGGGAGCCTTTTTATTCCAAGGATCTGTGTTTATAAGAAGCTAATTAAACCTCTCAACCCACCTGTGAGTAGGTGACTATTCTGCCTATTTTGTCAGTAGGGAAAATGAGGTACAGAGAAGTGAATTGCTCATAGGCCTGCATTAAATAAGTGACAGAACCAGAAATAGAACATCCAGAGTCCTAAGGATATCCTTGTGCTTTCCTGACTTGTGCTGCTCTCTCCCATAAAGCCCCACATCGTAGTCACCTTCCACCTGCATGAGGAAAACTGGACAAAATGCCCTTTTGAGTTTATTAATCTTGCTCTTTAATTAGAGAAGCAATTCAGCGACACGATGCAGTCTTGTCTTCAGTGGTTTAGAACTCCTGTTAGATGTGGATCATTCCCCCTTGGACAAAGTTATGGGAACCTATCCATGGTGTTGAAACCGCAGCTAGAGATTGGCATGCTACAGGGACAATTTTTACTGCTCACCTTCCATTTTCTGAAACAGTAACAAGTGGAAGTGTCATAAGAGCCAAACTGGTTCTATAACTTGTCTTCCTTTCAATGGATGATCCTCTTGGGCATCAGACATGTTGACGTTAGGAACAGATTGTGCCAGAGATTCATTGCAAAGTAAGAGAGAATCTGGCCCTCTATGTATAGCTATGTATATTTTTATAATCAACACAGGAAGCAGTTTCTCATGGTATTGCTGCCTTATCCAAAGACACTTTGTACTATAACATAAATTGTTTTGATATTTTAGATGAACTTGAAGAAATGTTGAATCCAATGGGAACAGTACGAACTAATCCTTACACTGAAAATGCAACGGCTTTGCACATTAAATTTCAAGAATATTCAAAACTGCCTATTTATTACCCTCCCTTTGATAAGGTAAGATATAATATACTAAATAAAGAGGAGCTATGAATGCTAGTATATAAATGGCTATCTGGTATTTACTTTCTTCCCCTTTAACACTGGCTTTTGATTAAATCCACCCTTCCTGCCTTTTAGCTTACATATTGTAGTTACTAAAATTTGGAACGTATAAGTAAACCTCAGTATTCTGGCTTCAGTATTTTTAGAGAACATGTTGAACAGAATTTTTTTAAACAGTCTGCACTTCTAGTGCATGTTGTTTTGAGTGTCAGAAAAAACACTGTCTGCCTTTGACTATAATATACCACTGTTGCATTTCTGTAAACCTCAGTATAAACACACTCAGTGATATCAAACTGTACTTAACCAGGACTAAAGGGTCTGACACTTCATGTTTAAGACAATATTTTATCCATTTTCTGTTTCCTTCAACAGTTAAAATCCTTTTCTGGAGAAATACACTTTTTATGTCTGTTTCTGCACTGAAACTCTTCTTTAGTTTGCTTTTGAAAAAAATTACCTTTAGTTGTACTATACAATGTCACAGATACAAATAAGAATATCTGCCTAGGGACAGGAAGTATATGTGAGTGTGTGTTCAGAGTATAGCTGATACATCTACAGTGTAAATACTAGAACGCTAGTCTATTCACAAACCAGCAAATAAAGCTGATCCCAGGTGACAATAATAATATAAGTACAGTTTCGCAGCACTAAGCAGTTGGTACTATTTTCCTGACAGTAGTGGAAAATCTTATAACCAATTGCTGAAGAAGTTATTTCTCTTGTTTAAAAATATTTTGGCAATTTTATTACCTTTTAATTATAATTCTTGTTCTTTTTCTGTTAATTATCTTGTATACATTCATTGCTAAAAATATTTAAAATCATATGTATTTGCGTTCCTGAGATAATTTAGAATATATACTACCTTTACTAGTTTCAGAGGAGTAGCCGTGTTAGTCTGGATCTGTAAAAGCAGCAAAGAATCCTGTGGCACCTTATAGACTAACAGACGTTTTGGAGCATGAGCTTTCGTGGGTGAATACCCACTTTGTTGGATGGTTGGATCCGATGAAGTGGGTATTCACCCACGAAAGCTCATGCTCCAAAACGTCTGTTAGTCTATAAGGTGCCACAGGATTCTTTGCTGCTTTTACCTTTACTAATTAATATTTTTGTTTTTGTGTTCAAAGTTTTTCTTTTCTGCTTTTAATTACTTACAATTGAAAATTCAAATATTCAGGCATGTTCAAACATTATCATAAATGTGGTCAGAGGATTTTATTGAGTGCAGTACGTTATATAGTCACAGTTGTTTAGTATGATAATCTTCCCCTGTCTGTCATAACTCTTTGTTGGGGAACTTTATCCTCTTCTTCAACTGTACCTGAGTAATTCTGTACATCAAACGCAGGGAAATTCTTGTGCTTTTTATGTGAAGTGATTTCACAGCTGGTAGAAGAAATGTTCACTGGAAGCACTCAGTATTGGAGAACTTAGATACAAGTCCTTTTTTGGTGGTTCTTGGTTGCTCAAAACATTCTGCTGCTTTTAATTCTCTAGAGTATCAATGGGAAACTGAAAGCATCAAAATATTTTGCCTCAGATATTAAGGTCCAATATTGAGAATGAACTGAGATCAGAACTGCTGAGGATGAATTGCTGAGATCAGGATGGTATAGTAATTAATAATTTTGTGAAGGAATAAAGCTCCCCTCTTTGGATGAAGGCCCCTTTGTACCAAAATGATGGAGACAATGGGCCACATCCTCAGCTGGCATAGATTATATTTGTAGCTACCTGTTTTATACGAGCTGAGGATTTGGACCCTCAACATTTGTTTAAATTTGCACGTAAGATTTAGCAAATACATAATTTGTTTTAATTGTTCCAGTTTTCAGTGTTGGTTGAGGGCATTAGACAAAATACCTTTAATTAGATGTATGATTGTGGTTTGAGAGTCTTAGATCCTAAAGATGAAACTAACTCTCTCTTTTATTTTTATATATAGATAGAAGATATAGATATATAAAGATCATAGCATCAGTCCACCTGTTAGTAGAATATACAAAGACCCTCATTATAGATGCAAATTGATACTTCACTTTAGCCATCTTCACTGAAGCAGCAGCTAATTATTTAATGTTGTTAATCATGTATCTGCTGTAAATGTTAGATGGTATTTAAGCAGAATTAATTCAGAAGTCCACTGAAACTGAGTCACAACATTAATCCAGATTTGTCTCATCTGCTGTCTAAGATCTATTTCTGTGCTGGGAAGTCAAGCTCTCACCACTTTACTTGAGATGATTGTATCTTGTGTCTTTTATTTATTGTACTGTGGTGGAGTTTATAGCTGAAATTACCCACAAATTGCATTAAAAACATGTTAAGATTGCAAAGTCAAGTGCTCAAAAGATAGGAAATGCCAGAATTAAGAAGGTTGGCTGTGCTGCTTGAATTCAGCCCTGTTATGCATACACATTGATACAGTCTTTAATTCCATTATCACAAACTACTTTTTCCATAGGGCCTCTTCCTTATTCATTTCACAGGATGGACGGTGCTCAATGAATGGCAATCTGATATTTCTTTTATCCTCATTGTTCAAATGTGACATCATGCGTTAGTTATTGCACGCTGTTCAAGTCCTGCTATGGGGACAAAATTATTATTTTCTTCATAGGCCCTTCTATAGCACTCATCACTGTATTATGAGTGCTTCACAAAAACTGATGGATTTCTTTTCACAACATTCCTGTGAGGTGAGGAGGTAGTATTGTCCCCATTTTACTGCTGGAGACCTAAGGACAGAGAGAGAGTAAGGTCAAAAGTATGCACTAATTTTGACTGCCCAATTTTAGATGCCTAGGACCTGATTTTCAGAGCACTTAAGCATTTTATGGCACTTTATATATTCAGAGCAGAGCCCCCATTGAATGTAGTAACCATTATACGTGCTTAGCACTTCCGCAAATTACATCCCAAGTGTCCAGAAAATGGAGGGAACACAGTGGCCACCTGTGAAAGTTTTTTTGTAGTGTGTGACTGGTTGAGCATCACATAAAAACTCAGTGGCAGAGATAGGGATAGAATCCAATTCTCCAGGGCAGCATTCAGCAGCCTTAACCATAAGCCCATGCTTTTCTCTTCCTGCAAAACCCTGCCTCCTTCACTAGTTCCATTCCAATTTCTGCAACAAAAGACCAGAGCTCCTACAGATAAGGACGTCCTTCACTAAACGGCACTGGTTCATCCATTTCCGCCCCCCTCCCTTCCAACAGCTCCTTGTATGATCTCAATCTTCCCTTTACTTTTCCCTTTATCATACTGGCTTCCATTTCCCCCATTTGCTCCCCTCTCCCAACTCTTTGTTCCAAACTACTCTCTCTCTCTCTGCTGTTGCCAGCGTCTGTCTGGCTCCTGTCTTCTCTGCATTTGAATCAGAGTAGCCTTGTGACTGCCAAGAGCAACAATTATAGGTAATGTCCTGCCACTGCAGCACTAGGCCAGAGTTTGCTCAGTACAGATAATACCTTTGGAGAAGTTAGCAGCCAGACTCTAACAAGGCTCTACTAAGATGTGCAAACTGAGATTTTATTTCCAAAGGTTTATAATTTGAGTGGGAGGTTTTCTATAGAAGCAGAAAAAGGCCCATGCCTGCCATATTGCAAGACCACCCCCAAAGCATGAAGGTGCAAGAGCTTCTCAATAAAACGATAAAAATATTTTTAACTTGGCCAAAGATGTATTGTCCTCTTAATTTTGCTCTGGGAAATG
This sequence comes from Gopherus flavomarginatus, assembly GCF_025201925.1. Taxonomy (NCBI): domain Eukaryota; kingdom Metazoa; phylum Chordata; order Testudines; family Testudinidae; genus Gopherus; species Gopherus flavomarginatus. The sequence continues at coordinate 71,820,073 of NC_066624.1, read as the reverse complement.
GCTAAACCATTTTTGCTGAAACTTTCAAAACAAAAAACTCAACATCAGGCAGAGACCCATTGCAGAAAATTTCAACCAAAACAATTTTTGGAAAAGTTGCATGCAACTGAAAACAGAATCTGATAATAGAAAGCATCAAGCAGCCTTAACTGTAGGCATTGCTACTGGCTCCACCTATAATCATTGTGCAGTGGATGTTGATTATACTTTTAAAAAAAGACTATGTATTTGATTGCTTCTATAAGCTGATTGCTGATGTAATTTTTAGATATTTTTACACATGAAAAACATCTGGTTTGAATGCACAGCTTTCTTATATTGAATACTGTCTATGAAGGAGAACTATTAAATAACCTAAAGAGGATAAGTTACCTGCTTATAGTTATGTACATTGTTCCACTGAGATGTGTCAACCAAAGCTTTTGTGGCTTTAAGTAAAAAAAAAAATATATATGTTGGGCAGGACATGATCCACTATCTCCTTCCCCTCGCTCAGGGCTGCCACCTTCATGGTGCCATTTCTAGATATCTGAACTTTCAAAGTACTGTTTGTGCTTGGGTGCAGAATGGCTCAGGATATTTGTAAAGGAACAAGTGCTGTTGATTCAAATCCAGCCCAGGTCAGTAAAACCCTAATGTTACTGTATGTTCAGCGAACTATGCAAAATAGGTTGTAGGTCTCAATCTAATTTGCAGTGGAATAGGCAGGGTAAAAGTAAGTTAAAGGACTTACCAGTACCCTGGAGTCCTAAGCAGGGACGTGGCCTCAACCGGAAGAGGCGGGGCTTTAAATCAAGATTTAAAGGCCCCAGGGCTCCAGCTCCGGCTGCGGCTGGGAACCCCAGGGCCTTTAAATCACCCCCGAGCTACCGGGGTAGTGACGGCGGGGCTCCGGCGGTGATTTAAAGGGCCAGGTGCTTCGGCCGCTGCAGGGAGCTCTGGGCCCTTTAAATCGTCAGCCTGGGGAAGCCGGTCCGGTCTGGTATGGCGTACCGGCTCTTGCTGCTATGCTGGACCGGACCAACTTACTTTCACCTCTTGGGATATGTATCTAAATCATAGAACATCTCATACAATGGATGCTACCTGACAATAATTTTGGGGGTGTTGAGCACTGAGCACAGCCACCAAAAATTGGATGGACATAGAAATTGAAGTACCCATCAGATTACTGAAGGGACAGTGTAGGGAAGCTGACATTATAGAAGATGTGTTTTGTGGATAGGTAGACGGCATCAGTCTCCAAGAATGTTAACTTGCAGCTTTTCACAGATTTAATTCACATGTCTAATTGTAAAGATGAGGGGAAAATATTGTACTTACACGCTCTGAAGTGGAACCAAAGAACATAGATTTATGCAAGGATGACATCTTAAGAGAATACCAGATTGCCTGAGAAATCCTTTTGCTTTAGGTGCATTCCACTAGTACTTGCAGCTGGTATGTAGCACTCCTTTGTGCATACTATACTGAGTTTTCTAGACCAGAATCTATTTTATTAAATTAGCTATCTGTATTCATAAAAAGACATTTTATGGAAGAGTAATAATACACATAAGGTTGTGATGTAACATTATACATAAACACATTTATATACCACACTTACAGTATAAAGAATTAATAAATATGAGTAAATAATCAGTTCTGTAACTAAAGAGAGAACTTCTGCTGTATCGTTTCACCACTTCACGTTTATAACATTTTTCCTTCAAAATGTAGTCCAGTTCTTTATTTCAATCTTAAACTTAAACTATTATCCTTTTTCAGATACTTGAAAAGGCAGCTGAGATTGCAAAAAGCAGTGAGAATGCTGGCATGCCAGTAAGTATCCAACCTGAAAATAGCATCGTCAAAATTAGAAAATCCCAATATCCTATTTCTCTGTCACTTTATGCTTGTATTATTCTAATAAAAAATAAATATATGTATTCAGGTAACATTAAAACCCTCTAGGTTTTTTAGGTTGGTTTGTTTGTTTGTTTGTTTTTAAATGACCACCCACTTTTGTGGGACTTTCATTTCCTTCAAATCAAGCATATATTCTCTGTATTGGACACTAGTCAGGCTACAAAGTGGACAAGGGATGCTGTGGCTTAATATATTTTATGAACTATACCTCATCCATGTCTGAAATTTGGTTTCATACAAATTTAGCTAGTTGTAGCAAGATCATCTGTCTGGTTGTCAGAAGCTTCCCAATAATGACCATTTTTGAGCTAGATTGATCTTTGAGAACAATAAATTCCTTAATTTTTTGTATACCCGTGGAGTGGAGATATTTGATCTTCTGAAGGAGGTGAACAGTTCTGGAACAGAGGTTGTACTTTTTATATGAAGTCTTTAACTAGAAATTGCTTTCTTAATACATACCCACCTAATGTTGAAGAGAAAAAATTAAAAAAATGCAGAAAACTACAATCCTGCTAGTTCTCCAGTCTGCTACTGGAAAATACCTGTTCTGCTTACTGATCTATAGTAAGAACTGTATGATGTTTTAGAATACAGATGTTTGTCAACAAGTACATCAAGTATAAATAACACTGAATAGAGAGCACTTTAAACATTATGCAGTGTTCTGAAACACTGAAATCTCATAACTTGTTCTATTACAAGCAACTGAATATGTCAATGAGATTACCACTTACACAGCAGAATCTCAGTTTGACATTATTTGTAATCAAGACCTTTTATTTATTATCTTTTAGGAACATGAAAACTGCTTTCTTGAATAAAGCTTTCAGTTACAAAATCACTTTATTTTCAAGACTTTCTCATTTACTGTATATTTTGACATAAGAACAAAGTGCATACTTTTCATAACTCACGAAACAAACATTTCAATTACACCAGCTATTTTAAGTCTATTCTGTTAAACAATTTATTCTTAAATGATATTTTTGCTTGAAGATATTTACTTAAAACTTTTCAGCACATTGCAAGGCTCAGGCACTCATCCTGTCTAATAAGAGCTAAATTTGAAGTAGTAATGTATGTAGCATTTGAATTATTTTGTCAGCTAGGAACTCTCTACAGAATGTTACTATGAAGTGAAACTGTTTGATACATAAACAATATTGTCTTCAATTTGGCCTATAATTTTAACTGAACTTTTACAAGGACGGAAAAAGGTTTTCATACAAAAAGAATACCACTTTAAAAAAAATCTGAATCCACTCTGATTTCCCAAGATCCAAGGAAGTTTCCATACTAATTGCTCAAGTTTTCAGGTTGCTTCAGAGCTTCATACACAGTGAAAATAGATTATCAATGTCTCTGCGTAGAGTCCATCTTTGTTTAGAAGCAGGAACATCTATTACATGTAATTATGCGTCTATATGACTTTCAGATTATGTTGATCAGCTTTCCTTCCTTGCAGTTTGCATAGTAAGGATGCATCCTCTGACCACTGTGTCTTTTAAATGAAGATTTGTTCTTAGTAAACCTAATTTTTAAAAGTAATGTTAATTTCCAAGTTCTAGTAATCAAAGTTATGTTAACTTTTAACCTGTTATAATAATTGACATAGGATAGTTAAGCACTGGAACAAGTCACTTAGGGAGGTTATGGAATCCCTGTCATTAGAGGATTAGAACAGGTTAGAAAAACACCTCTCAGGGATGGTCTGTGTATACTTAATTCTGCCTCAGTGCTGCCAGAGAGAAGATGACTTCTAAAGGTCCCTTCCTGCCCTACATTTATTTTGATTCTGCGTTAAAATGAGAATTGTGAGAATAAAACAAATTTGTATTAGAAAACATAATGTGTGTTAGTATTTACATACAAAACCAGTCTTTTTTTGTTATAGTTGGAAGTGCATCCTTCACATTTGATTTTAATTTGACTTTTACTCTTACACTGCCATGACATTATTTAGCTGACAAATAAATGGGAAAAGTACTTTGCTGTCAAAACAAGAATTCCCCAATTTAAATGGGAAAACAGCAATATCGCCATCTACTGTTATTTATGCAGAAGTATAATAACTTTTTTCAAATAATTTCGTTAATTGAATTTAGATTCTGCTGTACAAATATGTTCTACCATCACCAGAAATTTGAGGTCTGACATAAAAGCCTGATGATCGTCCCACTGTGATCTAAGAAATGAATCCAGTTCACTTAATACTACTGTTTTCCCAATATAGCTTTATCATAGACTATTAGAGCAAGCTAGTCAGTCTACATCCAGTATAACATAAATTTGGTGATTCTTTAACTTACTTTGCTAACTTTAATTTACCTAGGGTCGAGGTGGCAAAAAGTTCTATATTGAACTAAAAGAAATCATGGAAAGGGACCCCTTGACTCAACTATGCGAAAATGAAATGGATCTTATATGGACTTTGCGGTATGACTGTCGTGAGAATTTCCCACAATCACTGCCAAAACTGCTGCTGTCTATAAAATGGAACAAACTTGAAGATGTTGCTCAGGTAAGGCAAATGGCAAAGGCAATGTAAAAATATGGCAGGCAAATCATGAGCAAAATTTTTCTTGTACACAGAAGCATTGAAGTGTTGTGCTAAACATTGGTTTAAAAAAATAGGCATTTGGGCCATTGATTTCAGTGGAGGTTGGGAGCCTAAATACCTTTGTGGACCTCGGCCATAACTCTTTTGCTTTCAAAGAACCTATGTCTCTGGGCAGATTTTAATACTAATTTAAAAGTTAAACATGAAAAACCAGTTCCCAAGCACTGTTTTCTCAAAAAACTTCAGGCAAATAGTGTGCTCTGAGTTGACAAAGCTTTCAAATTATTTTTAAGAGGATGTCTCCATAATCCACCAGCGACTGGAAAGGAGAGTGGTAGACAAGCCCAAGGACGCAAAAGAGAAATAAGATTGACACAGTTAAATTGTTTTATTCCCCTCCATATTTTCTTTAGTTCTCTCCATGTCCCAATTTTAGGCCATGATCCTAAAAACATACATCAGGTCAACTTTGAGCATGTGCCTAAGCATTTCCAGGATCAGGGCCTTGATTAAAACTGCAAGTCCAAAAACTTAGGTTCAGATTGACTGTACTTTTTCAGATGGTAAAATCTTTGGAACTTTGTGGAAAAACTGATGGTTCAAACCAGCTAATATATAGTTATTGGAGAAAACAATTATTTTTCAATTAAATATCTTGCTCCAAAGTATAGTGTCACTCACTTCAGTGAGACTACTTGCTTGAGTAAGCTGTTCCTAAAGCTGCTATAGAGATAATTGGGGCTTCAAGTTTTGATGTTAATATCAAACTAAGATTGCATTTTGTCAAACAGATTGCGTCATCCTCATTTTAGTTTCAATGTATCAGATATTTAGGTATACGAGTCTGTTTTAATACTTTAATTCATATGTCTACATTTTTCATATCATCCCAGATAGAATCCTAGTCCTGTAATGCTTGTTGAAAATTGGTAGAAATGTGTGTGATAGCTTTAGAATGACTCTCCTCAATTTGCATAGCAATGCACAACTGGATTCATGACTAAAAAACTATACTTTGTCAGTGTTTAATATTAGTGGAGTATATAATTGTTCTGAATTCAGTTGCTATATTCTCTGAGTTATTGAAATGAACTGATACTTGTGGAATTCTGGTTTCTGAATGAAATGTTTATTTTTCTAAGGTGATTCTAATGTGAGATCCTCCTCTGTTATGGAACTATCTCGTAATAGCTAGATAGCTGTAGGCCATTTAAATTTTTAAGTTGTGGAACAATGTTGTTTGTAACTTTGTATAGGAAAAGTATATGGATTTCATAGTCGTCATAATATTTCTGTTTCTCAGACTGATTTAAAAGTGTAAATGTAGCAAAAATAATGGATTTCTATTTTTTTTTTTTGGAATTTTGCCTAGACCTTCTGTGTACTCAAAAAAAAGCTTACTATTGCAGTGGCCAAGGCAAAACTATACAGACCCAGACAGCCTTAACAGATCCAACACACTAACAGAGAACCAGATGCTTGTTGCAGTATGTCTGCTTGCTTTAATTTAAAATTTACTATTACTGGAGCCATGCATTGAATGGCATTTGTGATTTTAGAGACCATCACACTAAGATTGTATCTGTCATCTGTGGATATAATTGGCAGTATTATAGTAAGCTATCATACTAACTTGGCATTTGTGATTTTAGAGACCATCATATTAAGATGGTATCTGTCATCTGTGGATATAATTGGCAGTATTATAGTAAGCTATCATACTAACTTACCATACTAATAATTTGAAAGAGACACTATTTACCTTTAAAATGTTTGTGCTAAAAATCAACTATGTTTTATGGAGCATAATGATCACAGTATAAACATGTGTTCCAAATAGTTTCTGAATCGAACCTGGTACTCCTCCACTTACTAACTATAAAACTTGTAACCTTTTTTAGGAGACTGAGAAACCCATTCATCCACTATGTGGAAAACCCCCTTTCTCCCACCACCATCACCATCGACTTTACATATCATGCGGGCCTTTTGATTGGACAGTCCAGTTAAAATGTTGCTCCAGGGTCTAGGTAGCAAAGAGCCGAAGGAGAACATATGCACTATTCTGGAAGATCTATTTTCTTCCATTATGTCCTTCTTTCCAACATGCCTTAAGTTACTCTTGAAGCTATTAAAGTAATTTGATTTTCACCCTCTAAACTTGCAATTGGATGGTTTACAGCAGTGAACTCGAGACTAGTCATATGCATCACCCACTCATTCTTCACCCTCTTGCATTCTTTTGTACACATGAATTCTCTCACATTGTTTATTCATTCCAATATGCTCTTGCACATCTACTGTTCACTTAAGCTTTTGATTTGTTTTTATTTAGTATGTTAAGAATATTTTAAAGTGGTATATATTTACCCATAAAGATGAGAATGTAAGGAAGGGGCTTTGGGGTATGCTCACCACAGGTCAATGACTAAACAATTGTAGGAAATGAATTGACAGGTCCACATTACTTAGAATAGGTTTTTTATTTGGAAATAAAGATTAGAGAAAAATAGATTAAATGACATTATGGCACTTCATTTAAAAATATTTTAAAATAAAATGCCTAAGATAATATAGATAACGTTGTGTATTTTTGCCATTTATCATGTATCTTAATGTGCACTTTCTGGAAGGAATGTGGTATTTTTTTTGCTAATGTAGAGAAGGGGATGACTTGGCAATTGAGTAATGTATTTGGCAACATTAGTAACCTATATTTGTGAGGAAGACAAAATTCTTCTTCAAGTGCTTGCTCATGTCCATTCTGTTCTAGGCGTGCGCATGCCCACATGCACAGGCATTGGAGATTTAGCCTTAGCAGTATCTGTAGGTCCAGCTGTGGTGCCCCCTTGAGTGCCGTGCTTATGCATTGGTATATCAGGTGCCACCAACCCTATGACCTCTCAGTTCCTTCTTACCTCCCATGATGGTTAGTTGTAGCACCTTCCTTGCATAGCAAGGGCTAGCGGTTTTGTCTCTTCTGACTTTGAGCTTTAGGGTCTTGTAAATAGTGGTTTATAGTAGTCAGTGTTAAGTAGGTGTTAAATGTAGTTAGGAGTCAGAAGGTAAGAGTCCCAGTGGGGACTTTGCCCTAGGTGGGGCATGCCTGGTCTCTGGGATTTAAGCCCTGTGTAGACTGTAACAGGCCTATGCCTGTAAGTGACCCCCACAGCAGCTGCCTCCGGCACAGAAAGGCAATTCAAGCCTCTGCCAAGACTCCACCAGTGCGAATGGGCACCTGATGCTGCATCAGCGTCTATGGCGCCGCCTTGGCAGCATGGCCAGTGGCCAGCACAGTGGCCTTATTGGAGTTCATGGGACATGCTGGTGATGATGATGCCCCTTTCACACGACTCGTCTGCCGCTGCCTTGGAGCAACAGCTGGCAGCACCGGGCTCCGTGCATGAGACCCGCTCAGAGGTCGGGCTATAGGAAACAGAACCCACCCCAAAAATCCCCTACCCCATGAGGGATGATGACCCAGAGCCTACCCCAGCGGTACAGTTGTTGTTCTCGTCCCTGGATGAGGCAGTCATGGGACCCTCAAGGGGCCAGCCGGCTGGACGATTTTAAGGAACACCAGGCCCTGCTTCAACGGTGGCCAAGAACTTGGGCTAGAGGTGGAGGGGATGGCAGAGCAAGCTGACACCTTGTTCAATATCTTCTCAGCCTCTACCCCGGCACGTGTTGCACTACCAGTGCATGACGGGGTCCTGAAAATTGTCAAGGCCCTCTGGCAAACCCCATCATCCATCCCTCCCACCTCCAAAAGGGCCAAAAAGAAGTACTTTGTCCTGGCCAAAGGTTCAAGTACCTTTATACCCACCCACCTCCAGGTTCGCTGGTTGTCTCCATGGCCAATGAAAAGGACAAGTAGGGGCAAACTAGTTGAACTCCCAAAAATAAAGAGGCCAAAAAACTGGATCTTTTGAAGAGAAAAATTTATTCAACAGACAGCATGCAATTCTGGGTGGCAAACCATCAGGCCTTCTTAGGCAGGTACAATTTTAACTTATGGGACTCTCTCCGTAAGTTCAAGGAGTCCCTCCCTCAGGATCTGGTCCAAGGATTCAGCACTCTGGTGGAGGAGGGCACTGAGGTGCTTTCTCCAGATGGCATGGGACACAGTGGCTAGGGTGATCATGGCAGCGGTGGTCATGAGGTGCAGCTCCTGGCTTCAGACCGCCGGCCTGTCCCAAGAGATGCAGACCTCTATCCAGGACCTCCCATTCAATGGAAACAGTCTCTTTTCAGAGTAGACTGATGTGAGGTTGCATGGGTTAAAAAGTTCACCTTGGTGCAACAGAGGCTGGTCCTGGCAGAAGTCACCAGACTTGGAGACCACTTGGACTACGACCAGGGAGACGGGTTGGCTCCTCTGATGCTCGCTCAGCTCATGGAGTTCTCCAGACATTGTACTCCCCAGCGTATACTTCAGGAGGTGAGGGCTGCTTTACTGCCCACTGCTTGGGCATATCTTGACTGGGTCCTGCGGGAGGGCACCCCCAGCCCACCCTATACCCCGGGCCCCCCGGACCTTTTCATCAGGCCCCTGCCTTGTGTCCCCACCTGACCATCCCACCCCTTCACTGTGAGCTGGCTGCACAACTTGCAGCCAGTCTGTTTCCAAACTGTGCCGAGGAAACATCTGTGCATGCTCAACACCCTTCATGTCCTAACCCTTGCATTCCACCCCAACATGAGTGGGGGACCTCCTACCACCTCTGGAGGGTGAGGAACCCCCGTGGGCCAGCCTATATCCCACTGTGGTCCCAAAGCCCACTGAGTATATTAGTTGGCGGCTCCTTCATAGAGCCGTGAGCACAAGCATGTTCTTGGCGCAGTTCACCCCTGTCCCAGACACCTGTCTTTTCTGCAGCGTGAGGGAGACCTTGCGCATGTGTATCTGAAGTGCACCAGGTTGCAGCCCCTCTTCCGTCTTCTCTTAGATATCCTGTTACACTTTTGGCTGCACTTTTCCCCTCACCTCCTTATCTATGCACTCCCTATCCGTGTCCCTACAAAGTCACAGGACCTCTTTGTCAACCTCCTTCTAACACTGGCCAAATTGGCCATCTAGACCAGAGAGAGGAGGTTGGCTGATGAGGTTTCCTGCAACTGCAGGGCCTATTTCTGATCCTTTGTCTACTCACACATCCTGGCAGAGTTCCTCTGGGCAGTGTCTGCTGACTCCCTTGATACCTTCAGTGAGCAGTGGGCGAAGTCCAGGGTTCTTTGCTCAGTGTCCCTATCAGGTTCCCTTCGTTTAGCCCTATGACCTCACTCCTGTCCCTGTTATAGCTTTAGTTGTCCCCTGTACTTAATTGAGATCCCGGACCTTGTGGATCCTCCCCTTAGGCTGTGGGAGGACCTTTCTGCCCACCCACTTCCCGAATCCCAACAGGACCAGCAATGTCTTGGCAGATCACCTCAACAGGACTTGCTCATCTCTTCATGAGTGGTTGCTCCATCCGGAGGCTGTCAGCATAATTTCCCAGAGGTGAGGGACTCTGAGCAGAACTGGTGTTCTGTTCGATCCAGGGGATGGACAGGGCTTCCCTGTCAGACGTCTTTCTCATTCCTTGGTCAGAGGCAGTGATGTATACCTTTTGGCCAGTGCTGATGATTCTCAGGGTCCTTCTGAAGATCAAGCAAGACAAGGCGAGAATTATCCTAATAGCCCCCACGTGGCCTCGCCAGCACTGGTTCGGCACCATTGCTGAGTCTTTCAGTAGCCGCCCCACTGCATCTGGCCAGATCTGCTGTCCCAGAACCACAGCAGCCTTTTGATGGTGCTGCACTTGATGGCTTGACTACTGCATGGCTAAGCCGGAACAACAGGCTTGCTCATCCCGTGTTCAGCAGGTCTTACTGGGTAACAGGAAACCCTCTGCCAAAGTGACTTACCTGTCCAAATGGAAAAAGTTCATGTGCTGGGCCTCAGAATGGCGTATTTGGGCTGAACAGGTCCCACTGCAGGAGACCCTGGATTATCTGCTGCACTTCAAACTCCAAGGTTTGTCTCTGTCATTGATCAAGGTCCAACTGGCTGCTATCTCAGCTTTCCATCTGCTGTTCCAAGGTAGGTCGATCTTCACTGGCCTTCTACGTAGGTAGAATAGAGCTGTTCCGTAAGTCAACACAATTGTTCTTTGTGTTGACAGACAGAATGAAAGGTCACCCGCAGTGTCTGCTCAGAGGATTTCATCCTGGATCACAGCCTGCACCTGCTACTGCTATGAGCTGGCGAAGGTGCCTCCGCCAGTGCTCCTGACAGCACACTCGACTAGGGAACAAGTGTTGTCAGCACCCTTCCTGGCACAAGTACCTGTCCAAGAGATCTGTAGAGTTGCTACCTGGTCGTCTGTCCACACATTCACTTCTCATTATGCACTTGCCCAGCAAGCTCAAGACGATGCTGGCTTTGGCAGAGCAGTGCTGCAAGCTTCAAGACCATGAACTCCGAGCCCACTTCCATGGATACTCCTTGTGAGTCACCTAGAATGGAATCGACATGAACAAGCACTTGAAGAAGAAAAATGGTTACCTATGTTTCGTAACTGTTCTTCGAGATGCATTACTCACGTCCATTCCATTCCATTACCCGCCCTCCTACCCCTCGGGCAGAGTTCCTGGCAAGAAGGAACTGAGAGGGCATAGGACCGGCGGCGCTGGATATACTGATGTCTGAGTGCAACACTGAAGAGGGTGCCCCAGCTGGTCCTACGGATACCGTTTAACCGTTTTTTCTATTCTAAAATGTTTAAGATGTTATTTCCTGCAAGCATTCATCCGCATGAATAGGTCCATTTAATTCAATGGGAGTTCTCATGTGCCTAAAGTTACTCACTGGGCAAGTGTTTGCAGAAGCAGGGGCATACTTGGCTGTGAAATATGTATATTTTTTGTTATTACTCTGTTATGTATTTATATTAAGAATAAGAAATAAAGAGCAGATTCTGTCCCCCATGCCAGTCTTAAATCAGGCTTGGCTCAGTGGAGTCCCCTGGAGTGGGAGGAAGGAATCCTCTATGCCATACTCTGTGGCTGCAGTAGCATCCACAACACTTGAAGCACACTTCCATGAAGAGAAATGGCTCTGAAATCCTCAGAGCTGTGTGTCTGATAGTATTTCTCTCACTCCCGTGCTTTCCTTTTATGCTGGGTCAGTAATAAAGAGCTGAGCTTCTTGGCATGCAGAAGTCAAGGGCTCCCCTGCATGTAGTCCCAGAATCTTGCCACCCTATCCTCAATGCAGCAGAATCATATTGATCTGCTTTGGATAGGGCCTCTCAGTGTTGGAAAAGTGGGAGAGTTAGCCCTGTGGCAGTGGCTAAATGAGTTTTATAAATTATAAATCACATTTGGCCCATAAAAGAATGTTGTGTGGCGTTCATGAATGTTTGTTACGTGTTTGTACAGACCTTGTGCACTGCCCCAGACATGTAGTAGGGATCTTGCACTGAATGGAAAAATAGAAAAATAATTATTAAAAATCTCTTTTCAGGATAATATAACTTCAATTTGGATTAAAAATGAAACAGTTGTTTAAACAAGACTCTTACTCGATTAGGTTGTAATAGATCCCATACAGGGGAACTATGCAAGGTCTCAGGCACCACATAAGATATTCATTAAAGGTTTGTCACATTTGTGTGGTATACAGGACCTTGTGTGGTCCCTCTGCACTCAGATCAGTTTCACTCAAACTGCATACACACTCTTTCTCTTGGTATGCGTACTTCCACCTTTTCATGTTGTCTGTATGTATAAATATCTCCTGTCTGTATGTTCCATTCTATGCATCCAAAGAAGTGAGCTGTAGCTCACGAAAGCTTATGCTGAAATAAATTTGTTAGTCTCTAAGGTGCCACAAGTATGCCTGTTCTTTTTGCATACACAATGTATTTTAAGAAGGCTTCTTTATCTAAAGAGCGTTTTGTGCATATAAGACTTTGCACAGTAAATGTATTTGTACAGAATAAAGATAAGAGGTAATTGTAGGTTACAAATACTAGCAATACTGCAAATACTAATACCCCACACGCTCTCTTTGTGAAGCACATTTTAAAAAAATACTGAAGCATTTTGGATGAACATCTGAACTTCCAATTTGTTGTTTGATATTAGAAGGACATTGTCAAATTTAGTCTCCTGAATTGAGTTTTAGAAAGTAATTCAAATAAAAAAAAGGACAAGTAATGCATCCCAAAATGTATTTAGCTTATTTAATTTCACAGTTGTAGTTTAGTAATATTGGTTATAATAATTAATGTGTTAATAAATATACTGTAGTATATTTTACAAAAGTAATGAAGTATTACTTAATGATTCCTCATTACTGGCCTCTGTTATTAAATCTGTTAAAGAAGAGAGACTGCCACTTTTGTGTGAATTGCAAAAATTAAGAGGTTCTACCGTACCTCAAAAGTTATATCTTATAGTAGTTAATGTTCACCAATTTTAAAGTAAATGTTATGTAATGGCCAAGGACCATCACAACAGCATCAACTAATTCCCGCTGTGTAAAATACAGTAATTTCTTGACATTAGATGTTTGAATAATGTCTTTTACTGGCAACAGACATTGTACTGAATCTGACATGTGGTGCGAAGAAGATTTTTAACAGCAGTTGTCACTAAATGTGATCAAAACTATTTTTCTGGGTGTTTTTAAATTTTGCTATTTGCAGTCAGAATCTAGTCTCAAGAAATTATATAATATTAACAGCAGAATATCTTACTGTAATAAATTATTTTAGATGTTTTGAAAATAACAAATAAAATACACCAACAGTAGCTCTCAGAAAATAATGTAATTTAATTTTACTATTTCTTTTACATACTACATTCTTGTAAATGTTACAGCTGAAGAGTCATCCAGAATGAATTTGTCCAAGTAATTGCCCTTATTGTTGCTGAGGTGCCTCGTGAATACCAAAGGCTCTTACCTTGGCCCAGCAGCAGGATGGGAGAACTTGGTTAAGTGAGGGATTTGTAGAGAATGTGTGTGGAAAGCAGACCCCAGATCTTATTAAACAGATCATCCAAGTTAACCCATCCACTCTCAGTAGGAGGTTATCCTCGGGGAGGAGATAAAAAAAAGACAACTCAATTGGGTATTTTGAAATGTCAAACAATTTTAAATAAAAATATAGAGTTTTTAATTCAACCATATTGCTTAATGTGGTAAAGAAGTCTCACTTGGAAAGAATTCTTGGTGCATATATGTTCATTGACTAGTGAAAAGCAAGAGTTTCAAACCAATATAAAGACCAGTCAGATTTCAGGTGTCATTCAGTCCTTTTTTGTATCTCTTCTAGAACCTTAGCAGCACTGAGAGTTGAGATTCCTCACTTCTTGGTGTAATGCCCCTGGTATTGTCTTCATGTATGTGAGATTCTAAGGCATGTCTACAATGCAGCAGGGAGGTGTGATTCCCATCAAGAGGTAGATAGACTCTCACTGGCTGGAGTTGAGCTAGTGTGCCAGTGTGGATGTTGCTGAACGGCCGGTGGCTCAGGCTAGCTGCCCAAGTCCAAGCCTGCTCGACTCCCTGGGTCTGAGCTTGGTCTGGTAGTGTGAGCCGCTGCCAGTTCTACAACCTGCACACAGCTATTTTAGTGTGCTACCTGAAGCTGAGCTAGCATGAGTCTGTCTACCCGCACTAGGAATCACACCTCCCAGCTGCAGTGTGAATATAGCCTTTCTGTCACAGGAATGAGTGCTTAATCTCATTTAGTTTTCATGCACTGATTTGTTTCGTTTCGTATTTTTGAACATGGTTGATATTGAAAAGAGCACATTTAAATAAAAATACAGTACTCTAGATGTAAGGATTCTTAAATGTTTGGAAAACTTCCAAATAAACTTCCCCATTGTCCTAATAGTTCTGCAGATGTATTTTTTAAAAATGGATTTAAGAAAGGAAAAATTATCCAGATGTGACTAGTACGTCTGATGTCCTTTGACCTTCACATTTTGATCAGCAGATGCTCACCTGGGACATTGAGCTAGTTGGCCTACACTTCCCTCCTCATGCAGATTCAGAAGAGGAATGTAAACAAGAGCAGACTGTATTTTTGGAATTTTCTTGGCTCTTTCACAAGTCATCTAGCTCTTGCTTCCTCTAAGGTCACATCAGTTAACATTTCCTGCTTTAATACCCATTGTCTTTAATTTTAACAATTTAATGCAGTCATAGTCTAAGTTGTAGGAAATAAATATTTTAAATGATTGCTTAAGCTAAGATTTGAGCAGTATAGGGCTATAATTTTCAAACTTAGTTGCTTAAAATTGAGCACCTAAAACCATATTTATACATTTTAATAAGTGTCCTGATTTTCAGAGGTACCATTGAGATCAACATTCAGCCATGACATATCAGCATCTGGGATTTTTATCTGCTTCAACATGTAGGTCTCTGTGTTTTTGATGGTTCAGCACCTGCACTGGTGCTCTGGCATATTTGTTTTGGTGTTTAAGTGATGAGGTGCCTATGTTGTCAGTGCTTCAGTACCTGTGTTTGTTGGTGCTCAGCACTTGCTTTGGTGTGTCAGCATCACTGTATTTTTAGAGTTCCAGCACAAGTGGTTGTGGTGCTTCAGCTCCTATGTCATGCTGCTCCCTGATGGAGGGAAATAGTATGACTGGATATTCCCATCTCTGGGCTGAATATCTGGTACATCCGGTAGTTTGAGTATATATTTCTGTGGCAAAGCAGTATTTATATTCCAGAAAATTTTTGTACTATCTTTCAATCATTCTGAAACCTACAAATATCAATTCTTCTCGTCAGTCTGTGTTACTGAAAATAACCTCACTGACTGAAACATTGATTGTTTTTCTCCTCAGGGATTGTAACATGGGCATTTGAGCTAATTTTTTTTTTAATTGATGTGCATCCCCGGCAACCTGTCAATGAGATTACACAGGATATAAATCAGCATGGAATGTGGCCACTTAAATTTTAAATGATGGCCTTGGATATTAATTAACATTACAAAATAAGTACACATTTGGTATATTTGAGTGAAACCATTCAGCTCTGATCTGACATGCAGTGGAAGGTGGAAATCTCACTTTGAGGATAAACGGATTCACTAATCAGAGCAAGAACATGTAAATTACTTTCATCATTCAGCATTTACTAAGTGGTCCTTTCCATTGTGAAATATTTGTATTCTCCTACTAACAGGAAGGGTTTTTTAGTATAGATGCTACTTATCACAAAAGAAAAGTAAATAAAAAAAATAAAATAAAAAATAAAAAAAATGTAGTGTTGATATCCCATTTAGATCCCCGCTGGGTTGCTGATTTAAACTGACAATGCATACTGTCTCTACATGGATATATGCATACATACTACATGGATATATGCATTAGAAAAGGTATTTTCAGGGGGCAGATTAATTTTAAAGTGCTTATATTTTAATTTAGTAAAAGCAAAACAGTGTTCTGATAATATGATCACTTCTTTTCAGAGACTTTTATAGATCTATTTCCTCAATTATTCTAATATGTTCTCTAGTGTTTCTTGTACTAACAGATCTTTATTCATATATACTTGGTCAGGGCTAGATCTACCATAAGGGATAAAAATAACAAGGGCAGTAAAACTTCACTAATTTTACTAATCGCTCATAGTGTTATAGGTGACTGTGAGCTAGAAGTGGATCAACTCCTGTTATTTTAATAAATATTTCATATTTTCAAATTATAGAAATGCATGCCCCTTAACCAGTTTGAGAAATAATGCTTCTGTTTGCAGGCGTGTAGCAGTTTACATCAATTCTGCAGCTGTAGCATGAATTAGGGAAGGAGGATAGTCTTGCGGTTAAGGCAGCTGGAATCAACTCCCAGTGATGTCACAGGCTTCTTATGTGACTTTGGGCAAGTCGATAAATCTGTCTGTTCCTCAGCTTTAATAGAGATGTATATTCCTTTTCTCCCACTGATATTTGTGGAGAAGTGACAGTTTTTTACTGAGTATATATACAGTGTCTAGCACAGTGGGGTCCTGATCCCACATTTGGGACCTTTGGACACTACTATGAAGTTTATAATGATGAAGTGTATATTTTAACAAAAGCAGCCCTCAGGAAAATTGTGCACCTTACTGGATAACTAATTTAAACTTGTAGGGTCAGATCCCAGGAGTACAGCTAAAATGTACAGAACCAAAGTCAAGGGGTATGTTTTGAGTTGGGTTAAAGCTTTTATTTGTACTGCCCTGATCTTTGTGGTGGTGTGCATATTTTTTCTTTCTTGTGGTCTGTTAGACTGGATGCTACTCTGATCATTTTAGGGGATGAAAATCTAACTTAGGATCCAGACCATGCCCTCTTTTCATTAACCACATTCTGTAGCTTTAGGTCTATGGACTATAGCTTCCTTTTCCCACTATGCTGGTAGCAGGGAGTGTGTATGGAATTTGAGTACCCAGGTCATCTGCATACCATTACAGGATCATCCTTCACTGTGGTGTTCTTCCCTGGGTCACTTATGCTCGCAGCCAAAGTGACATTAGTACAGAGCAGTCAGATTACATCCAAAGATGTGCTGCATAATTTGAATGGGCCAAAATGTATAATCTGAAAAGCTTTTTTGTTCGTCCACCCCTCTAAAAAAAAAAAAAACACTTGATTTTTCACAAAAAGTTTTTCTTTTTCTTCATCAAAATTTTCATGTTTTCAAGAAATTTTCCACAAAACTTTACAATTTTTTTTTACTGAAATCATTTAGAACATTTATCTTATTTTTAGTTATCTGATTTTTTTGTTTTTTAAAACCATTGTTTACTTACTGAAAACCAGGTTTTCAGAAAACAAAACTCCACCAAAAGAACCCCAGAAGAACAGCTGAAAAATGGGAAATTTTTCGAAAAGTTGTTTTCCTGGGTTTTGAACCAGCTAGCCCCATAATCTTCTTCCAAATAATTATCATCAGGAAAATCTGTCCATCTAATTTCTCAGCTATGTATTGAACAGGTGACTGACTGTGGATGATATTGTTTTTAAAACAGCTTCAGGCTCTTCTTCAAATATGGTCAAAATTGCCTCCTAGAGAAGCATTAGAGTTGCTGGATTTCAATTATCCGGACCAGTATGTGAGAGAGTATGCAGTGGGCTGTTTAAAGCAAATGAGGTAAGTAATGGTAATTGTTCCGCTGTAAAAGTATTATGGGGGGCGGGGAATTGCACTCTACTTTTTTACAAGAGAAGAAAGGACTCAAACTCAAAAATGGTCTAAGAACACATTCTTTCCCACACAAGGATCCCCAAGTAAAATAATACATACAAACAATTAAATAAACTCTTTTAGAATGGCCCAATTATAATCTAGTCTGTCAACCCATTAACACCTCAGTATACTGCCATTCTGGGAACAAGGTTCATGTCCTTCCCTTCCAAGAAGAGGCTGGCAGTGTCCTCCATCCCAAAAAAAGGAAATGTCTTTCCTCCCTACTTAAGGGATCTACACTTACTGGGGATCCACACTGTGGAGATCGATGCACCAGGGGTCGATTTAGCAGGTTTAGTAAAGACCTGCTAAATTGACCACAGAGCTCTCTCCCATTGACTCAGTACTCCACCACAATGAGAAGAGTAAGGGAAGTCAACGGGAGAGTGTCTCCCGACAATGCAGCATGGTGTAGACACCACAGTAAGTCGACCTAAGCTACGTCGACTCCAGCTACGTTTTTCACGTAATTAAAGTTGCGCAACTTAGGTCAACTTATCCCCGTAGTGTAGACAAGACCTTAGTCAATGGGAGAATCACTATAATGTGAGGCCTTTGATGATGGGAAGAAGTACATGGATAGTGAAATACTGTGAGGATCACAAACCAGCTACTCTGTGTCTGAAAATAGTGGCCCAATTACTCACTGTACCATTTAATAAAAAGCTAAGATTTGATAGAGTTGTTGACTTCAGTTTCTTCTCATAGGTAGTTTCTCTTGCTTGCAGTTCTTCCTTTATAGTGTACATTTCTGCTGTTGTAAAAATTTTGCTCCACAATAAGTTGAACTTTATCATTTGCAGAATTACTGCATTTCTCCTGTCCTTGACTCCTGAGCTTTATATGTGATGAACAGCTTATTATTGTCAAGGCTAGGTTATTGACAAAATATTTTGACTTTTTTCAAATGTAAACAAGTAATTGCTCTGTTAACCCTGTCTCACCTAATGATGCTGAATTGGTTATCTGGAATGATTATTCTTAGTAATGTCTCCAAAGCAGAATTCCCTTCAACAGGATATAATAACTCAGTTTCAGATTTTTTTTATATGCCTGATAAAATGCCTCAAGTAAAAATGTAAAGAAAATGTAATCTAAATGGTGGTTAATAATAGATTGGTTGGAAGGGACCTTAAGAGGTCATCTTGTCAATCACCCCCATGCTGAAGCAGAACCAAGTGTATCTAGACCATCCCTGACAAGTGTTTGTCTGCCTATTTTAAAAGCCTCCAATGATGGGGGTTCCACAACCTTTCTTAGTAACCTATTTTAGTTAGAAAGTTTTTCTTAATGTCTAACCTAAATCTCCCTTGCTGCCAATTAACCTGATTACTTCTTGTCCTACCTTCAGTGGATATGAACAACAACTGATCACCATCCTCCTTATAACAATCCTTTACATATTTGAAGACTGTTAGGACATCACCTCTTTGTTGTCTTTTTTGAAGGCTAAACGTACCAGACAGCAGAAAAATACTTGTATTCTAGGCTTTCTTACAAAAAAATAATAGTTATAAATAAAGTGTTATCTTTGTTGGAATTTATGCTACAACAGATTACAATACTTCTATCCAAATTAAACCTTAAGCATTCTACTAACAGTCACAATTGAGTTTTCAGTAACTTGTAAAGTTTTAATTTTTCCTTTTGTGTCTCTTATGGGTAAAGAGTTCTATAGGCAATTCAGAAGTGTAAAATCTAGAAAGTTCAGCGGGTGAGTTCAGATATGCCCTGACATCGCTAAAGCAACAAAGTTACTACATAAAAAATAGAGAATGCAAGTGTTTGTTTCTCTTGGAAATAGACGGTTTCCTAGAAAGATGTATGTTATGTTTGAGAAGGAATAATTTTTTTTCAATTATACAGAACAATTAAGTTATAAAAATGGGGCCTGAAAGGTATTTGGGTGGCTTTTTGGATGAATTATTGAATACTTTAGTTCTGGAGTTTTTTGGTTTGTTTACTTTTTTGTTTTAAATTTTGGTTGCTCTTGACATCTTTTTATGAGAGCCATTCTAAACCAACATGCCATATTTTCATTTTTTAGCACTACCTGATTGCAAAATTATCCAGGTGAAATTGGTGCTGAACCTCAAATAATTGTAGGTGGAAATTTTAATTCAGATCTTGCATGCTGTGGTTGCATAAATATAGAGCTACCCATTTAACTGCAGATGCAGATGCAACCTCGCAGAGGGCTGGCAGAATTGTAAGGCCCCACAGAGATCTTGTAGCTCATCTTGACTGTCTCATTAGAGCCATAGGAATGACTTCAACATCTGGATAACTGTGAAGGATCAAATCCTTGGGAATGGCAGAACTGTACTTAGTGCACTCCCTTTGATCACTAAGCATCTATTTTTTCCCTGAAGACCAAGTCTGGCCATTTAGTCACCCTTACCCTTACCAGCTTACTGTGTTTCACAGACCTGGATTGGGAGTTGCTGAAGTTTATTTTCTTAGGTGATTTCAATGTCCATTCCTGTCATACCTCTTGCACTACGTCAGGGGGCAGGGTGAGCCTGAGCTGTTGCCTTAGATCCATCTCCACGGTCAGAGTAATTGAAAGAGGGGCCATTGATCTGTTGTGAAGCATTGAAGGCAGTTAATCTGACTTCACACAAAACACACTGGAAAAAATTCCTGTTGATTTCAGTAGATTTCACCCAAAGTATTTTATGTCCCTTGATTTCCATCAGAAGTTTCTGCTCTAATCATAACAGTGTTGCTCCTTATTATTCAAGGTCTTCTAGAACCTCTTTGACAGTTTCACACTCAGCCTACATGCATTATTTATTCTTCCTCATTTGCCTGAAAGGTGGAAACCTTTCCTGTTAGATGTGGATCTTACCATTGTTACAGACTGTGTGTCTCAAGAATCGATCAATCTAGTTACCTGGCTGTTTACGAGATTTTATCATTTCCTTCCAGTGATGAAGAGCTCTCTCAGTATCTTCTCCAGCTTGTGCAAGTTCTGAAATATGAACCTTTTCTCGATTGTGCCCTCTCCAGATTCCTGGTAGAGAGAGCACTTGCTAATAGGAGGATTGGGCAGATGCTATTTTGGCATCTAAGGTAAGAATTTCCCCTTTTTACTAGAGTGGGTGGTGTGTATCCTCAGCAGACAGAATAAACTGTTTCATACCAAATACACGTTCTTGAGGATTTTTCATTTTAGCTATTCCCCAGTATTGTGTATTTCTTGCTCTTGTGATTTCTTAACTTTGATGTTGATAATATTAAATTCTTCATAAAATGGCTGAAAAATAACAGTAGTGCAATCTCCAAAACAAAAGCTACATTTAAAAAAATATTAAATTGCTCCATTTTGGAATTAATATTGTCATAATATGGAAGCCTTATTTCTATAATTGTTCTGCATATAAATTTAAATGTTTGTTTTGTTTGCATTGGAAATGCAACATTTATACCCTCACAAGTTTGAATGAATTTCACTTTTATTTGAATTCTTGTTGAGACATTAAATTTCTTTGATTCTTAGTTGCCACTTTTTGAAGGCAAGAGTAGAACGGCCTTTCTGTGAATGACAAATACTTTGTAGGAAGAGCTTTAGTTTGTCTCAAGCTTTTACTTAAAACTAAAGTAAATACAGTACTACATGTTTAATTTTTGTGTGGAGGATAATTAGCTTTTGTCCTAATACCTTTAAAATGGTTTGTTTTGGAGGAAGGGGGACTCCTTTGGAAAATTTTCATATTCCTCGTGAACCCTTGAGACTTCCTCCATTTTTCCTCACAATACCCCTGCCACTCTAGCATAACTGAAGCCTAGCCAGCATCATTCCCTCCATAGTTTATCAGCAACATTTCTGGCCAAAGAGGTACTGAAGACTGATATAAAGGCATTCCTTCCTTCCTAGTGATTTAAAATGCCTCTAAAATATTCCTGGGCCAAAGAATGAGGGAAACTCTAATAGAAACCAACTCTTCTGCTTCAAAGTCTAGCACCTAGCCATTGAACTATGCTGCTGTCCTTAGGGAAAGTGGCCCTGCATTAGGATTATGTTTTTTCAAATGTAGCTTTGCATTTAAGTTAAGTCAGAGTATTATGTTTTGTGTTTAATTACAGTAGTAATAAATTCCTATTGTAATAGCTTGAAGATTTCTTATCTGTAAAATGGATACAATCTATCTTTGCAACTCAGTGGGGTTTTTTTTCTGTTTTCACATGATGCTTCCTGTAGGTCAGAGGTGCACATACCTGCTGTCTCAATACAGTTTGGTGTAATACTTGAAGCTTACTGCCGAGGAAGTATTGCTCACATGAAAGTGCTTTCCAAACAGGTATTGATTGTTTAAATATTTGTCTTCACTTATTCCTGACTTGCAAGTGAAATATCTATTCCATCGATGATATGGGGCTCAGCTGCAAGCTCCTTCCATAAGAACTGCTGTGTGTGAAAAAGGAAGGGAGGTAAAGAGAAGAAAAAGCTATTGAGAGACATAGGAATGGGGAACCCCTTCCCCAAGCCACTGACACAGGAAGTAGCAAGGGGTGGGGGAGCCCCAGAGGAGGAAAGCTCTCCTGCATGGCAGCCATTTAACTATTCCTGATACTTGTAAATAGAGTGCATGCATCCCCGGGGAACAATGGATTTAGTAGATTACTCTAAAAGGTCACTTCTTGCAACTTTGGCTTTTGTTAAAAGGTAATTCAAACTGTTGCTTTAATAAAGAGGCTGAAATAATGCCTTAACAAGTTTAATAAATCTAAATAGATCGCTATAAAGAGAAATGATGACAAACATAATTTTTGTTATCTCTGTGGGGATACCAATCAAGAGAAGAGGTGAGGTTCATTTCTAAATATATTATAGTGTGCTGCTGTTAATGACCTGCCAATGCTTACATTGCAAAGCTTGTTCTGAAGAGTTTAATGTGTCGAAATTGCATTGGCTTAAGAGCTGGGCTGCTAGCAGTAATACACATTTCTGAAAAACAGAAGTAATATCTCTGATTTATTTAATGCACAGCGAAAACATAAACTGAGAGGAGGTAACAAAAAGCAAGCCAATTAGAAATTGTCTGATCTAAATTTTCGTTTAGTTCTGATCACATCTGGGTTACAACTGTATCTCAAGAAGTAAATGAAATAGGAATGTACCATTGTTGTTCTCTCTTAATGCTGTTCAGAAAGCATTGAAAAAGCCATCTCTCACAAATGTGCTTGTTAGTATTATTAAAATCATAAAAAGACTAGGTGATGAAATGCTGTCAGTAAGAGACTTAAGGTCAGTGAAGTTTTCTATGCTCTTCTCAGGAAACAAATGTCAACACAATCAAAGAAGGGGCAAAAAACTGGGCAAACTGGGCAAACTTCCCAACTGTGCAAACACGGAAGAAATTCAAAGTAGAAATACTTCAAAAAGTTCCTGTTTATTCAGTACAAGTTCCATTTTGTCCCCTTGTCACTGGTGTTTGTACAGCTCCTGGAACTGTGGAAAAGCAGAGTGCTTTTGGTTTTGACAGATGGCTGACCTGGCAGGTCCTCCACTGCCTCAGTTTTATAATCATACTGCATACAACTTCCACAGCATCCTGTCTGACAGTTTATCTATAGAAATTTTGAACTTTAACTCAACACCTTATAGATTAGGCTGAAGTTTCCTTGTATAGAAACTAACTTTGCAAATGTGAAAGTAGAATATCTTTGAGTGAATAATAATCAGCCTTAGATTGAGCAAGTTAGCTTTGGTTTAAAGAGGATTTTATGTATACAATTTTAATAAAGATCCATAATCACTTATCTCTAGTTGAGATTAAAATACAGCATGCATATGTTAATATGTTAATCAGTAGCAAGCCTAGAGAGAAATGTACAAAGGGCTTTGCTATATTGTCATTTGGTGCTGTAATGTCACGGCATTTTCTTCAGTGTCTTTACTCAAAAAGATTGCCACAAAGGAATAAACAGTTCAGCGAACATCACAAGGAATAATACAATATTGGTTACAAATAATTATCCAGTTACAAGCAACAAGATTTAAAGTTGTTGGTTAAATAATAATAATCTCTTATAAATTCCTAGTAATCAAGATATTTAAGTATGTGCCTAACTTCCTCATGTGAGCGAGGTCAGTTGAAGTTAATGGGACTGCTCAAATGCTTAAAGGTTAGGGACATGGTTAAGTACAGTTGACTGTGGGCCATATAGCACTTTTCTTCCATAGTTCTCAAAGCACTTTTAACTGATTCTTGGTCACATTGAAGTGTCATTGCAATGAGGATTTAATAAAATAAAAACCATACTTGCTTTTCTTGTATTTCCCACAGATATACAATATGCCTTACCTGTGTGGCTGAGGTCAAACAATTGTGATCAGACAGACATTTACCCCTTCCCCCGTTAATTATTTGATTAGGGAGTATTAACAGTTTTACAGAACTTTGCCATATAAATATAGGAAACAGAATCATTACAACTGAACTTTTGCTTAAAGAGACATACAGAAATACAGTAATCAGATCTCTCTGTTAACAGGGTGCTACCATATTAACAGAGTGAGCATTACTACACCACCAATGATATGTCATTTCTAGTGATTTTATTAAATTGAGTGATAACACCTATTTAACAGACCAGGCATGTCTGTCAAATGTTAATATTCTAAAAAAATTGGACAGGTGTGCTGGGTTTTTTGCAGGTGAATGTACTTTGTCTGAATATTGAATAAAATTTAGCCAATTATCTAAGTACTTGTTTATCCTCTGGTTTTTTTGGGTATTGGTATGGAAAAATTAGCATAACCACAACTTCCCATATGTTTTTTTTTTTAACCATTTCTCTAGAATTGGGCTATTTTTCTTTTTCCAATGAGATGCTTTCAGTACTGAGCAGCTACTAGCAGACAAGAGACTCATTCTTCATTTCCTTTTGTGTGACCATTTCTGGAAGCCCCAGGAGATTACCAAAGGATAATTTAGTAATACCCATCAATATGTGATATTTGATTACTGATTGCATCTCAGTACTTTCTGGGGTTGACAGCTTTCCAAACACCGCCTCTGCCTCGTCCCTTCCCGAGGCCCTGCCCCCTACCCAACCCCTTTTCTCCAAGGCCCTTCCCCTGCTCACTCCATTCCTCCCTCCCTCTATCGCTTACTCTCCCCGAGCCTCACTCATTTTCACCGGGCTGGGCGCGGGGGTGGGGTGCAGGACGGAGTTTAGAGTGCAAGCTCTGGCAGCGCTCACCTCCAGCATCTCCTTGAAGCAGCTGGCATTTCTCTCTGGCTCCTAGGGCAGAGGTGTGGCCAGGTAGCTCTGCATGCTGCCTGTGTCCTTAGGCTCCGCTCCTGCAGTTCTCATTGGCTCCGGTTCCCTGGTCACTCTCAGGGCAGAGACAGCACGTGGAGCCCCAGTGTCCGTGCCTCTGCCTAGAAGCCTGAGGGAAATGCTGGCCGCTTCCAGAAGTCATGCAGAGCCAGGGCAGGCCAGGAGCCTGCATTAGTCCCGCTGTGCTGCTGACAGGACTTTAATGGTCCAGACAACAGCACTGACGAGATCTATTAGGATCCCTTTTCGACTGGGCCTTCTGGTCGAAAACCGGATGCCTGAAAACCCTAGTACTTTCTAATGACTAGACGTGTCCACCATGAATACATAGTCTCTTTTTCCATCACTATTTCTCCAATTTATCCCCATTCAATCTATATTTTTTAACCTGTCTGGTGTGAGGTACCCATTAAATAATATCTTAAAAAGAAATTTTCTTTTATTGTGCTACAGAGTGAGATTACTGGTCCTCTTTTCCAGATCAAACCCTATTCCTCTGGGAGTAATTTGTCTATCCAGATCCTTTTCCCAGCATGTCATACATGGGCATTTTTTTGTTAGGAAAGTTGTCTGCAATGACTGATACAAACTAGTTAGATTTTTTGTTTGTTTGTTTCCTAATTGACCAGATGCCATTGCTTCTGTTAGCTTTCTGTATGAAAGAGTTTTTTCTAGAAAGTTGAGAAGAATAATGTCCTACTTGAAAGTAGTGGTATTATGGCATAGTAAGCTAGTTAGTTTTGATCTCTGAATAAGTTAGCAAAGTTTCTTTACTAAATAGCTGGCAAACTGTATGTATTCCATAGCCTTCCCAGTCTTTATAGCTCTCTGATTCATGATTTGGATTAAGATCTGGATTATTTGCAATGGGTGTCATTGGCAAAGGAAAAAAAACTTACCTCAGACAAACCATTTCTAACCGGGTAGCTTTTTGTGTCCTCCCCTCAGTTCATTTGAAAGTGAGTCAACTGTAGTGAATAACACAAAAATATTTAGAGTGAATTCCTTGTCCCATTTAAATCAATGACAAACTTAACTTCAGTGAAGCCAGGATTTCACTTTTTACATTGTCAGTGAAGATAGGCAAACCAAACAGATAAGTCCCATTTTAATGTTATAATAGGGTAGTTTTCAAATGTTTGTTGTAGTGGTGGGTAAAATGGATAGCACAGCTTTATTAAACCAGTGTTCACTATGGCCCCAGTTCTGCAAAAACTTAAACGTAAGCATGTGCGTAATTTTTTGTGGGATCAGTGGCATGATTGTACTGAACTGATATAAGCCAGTTAAAGCAAGGTGGCTGAATCCACATTTAGATTCTTAAATAAATTTGTTTTTTTTTCCAGAGGTGATGAATGCCCACTGCTCCCACTGACTTCAGTATTAATTTAGGTGCCAAATTTTAGGCGCCAAATTTTAGGCATCTAGTTTGAAATTTGGCCAGAGTTCTTAGAATTACGTTGTATATGGAAGAGATAATGCATATATATAGACCATACAGTAAAATAAGTTTTATGGGGAAATTTTTCAAAAACACCTAAGTTTTTTTTATTTTAAAAAATAATTTAGCAGCTTGTCTCATTGAAAGTGGTGGGACTTAGGCTCCTGAGTGCCTTTGTCACTTTTGAAAATGCGACTTAGATGTCTCAGGCACTTAGGTGCTCTTGAAAATTTTACTCTTTTCAGAAATGGCATCTTCATTACAATCGACTCTTAGTGTATTGAAAGAAACTGTTACTATTGCTGGCTTCAATATTTTAACCAAATCTTTAATTGGCCTTTTATTTTGAAAATGAGACTTTGCATTTGTAGTTGTATAATATGGATTTCAAATCATCCTTTTATTTAGAATTTCATAAATGATTCAGAAATTAATACTTTAAAAATCTATTTCAGGTTGAAGCCCTCAGTAAATTGAAGACCTTAAATAGTATAATAAAACTGAACGCCATGAAGCAAAGCAAAGCAAAAGGAAAAGATGCAATGCACACCTGTTTAAAACAAAATGCATACAGAGAAGCACTTTCTGACCTCCAGTCTCCTTTGAATCCTTCTGTTATACTATCAGAACTATAGTAAGTTATATACGATTGTCCGTTTACATTTTCACCATAACTTTAATATGGAAACACTTTGATTTCTGTTGTCTGTGCAGCTCAGCAGTGCTCTGACACAGAGTACGTTTTCTAGGGTGGGAGAAGGTCTGTCTGTCTGGTATCATCCTAGCTATGTAAGCAAATTTCTGCTTTCTTAAGGTTAAGATGTCAGTTTTAGTTTGGGGTTGAAGATTTTTGCTATCCACCTTAAAACTTAAAGCTGGCAGGGAAAGCAGGGGCAGAGGTAGTCTTGGCACATCAGTTGACAGCCCCAAGGGGGTTTCTGTGATCCAACCCATCACAATATATATAAACCTAAAAGTGAGTCAGAGTACAGTCTTGGCGTCTGGTTCACAATAATAAACATGCTAGCCATTAGAATACTTTGCTCAGCAGTTAAATACGAGCATAAAACTAAAATTTTACTGAGTTAGATTTAAAGACGGTAATGTATTTTCTTAGAAAATACAGAAAGCTATTTCAGGCATTAGGTTTAGTAGTTTCCAGATATAAAGTTATATAGATATAGATAAATAAGTAACGTAAATTTGCCAAGTATAACTGACACAATAGTGCTGAAATGAAAGTTTGGAATGGCATTCAACCAAAGTATAAGACAATTCCACACTAGAACTCTAAAACTTTTTATTGCCCTTCATTCTTTCAAATAAAGAGTGTTTACTTAATTGAGTAAAATAGTTGTTGTATTTCCTTCCAGCGTTGAGAAGTGTAAATATATGGATTCTAAAATGAAGCCTTTATGGATAGTATACAACAATAAGATGTTTGGAGGAGATCTCTTAGGGATCATCTTTAAAAATGGCGATGGTAAGTGATATTAAAAATTTATATTTTTTGCTCCTTTTCTTTTTGCATTTAGACTGTATGGCTTTTTTATTACCGTAAATTACCCATGCCTTCCTATGGCTCGATAAACAGATACTATTAAGCCTATCCCATTAGAAACCCATCCATATGTCAGTTTATATGTTAGGGCTCCGTATTATTTATTCACCCCATTTAACCTTTGGAACTGATGTATTATTTAATTGGGCAGCATTCTTTGAATAAAATGTTATAATGTTTACTTTGTATGTTTTGATGTAATTGACTACTGACTTTTTAATGCCTGTAATACAAACAACAGGAAATTATTTAATTAAAGTAGCAATTTTTTATCTTTCCCTTGCAGATCTACGACAAGACATGTTGACACTCCAGATTTTGCGTTTGATGGACTTACTTTGGAAAGAAGCTGGTCTTGATCTCCGGTAAGAATTTTTACTGAATCCAATGCAAAGAGAACCCAGTTCCCTGAATAGACAAGGGTAGTCTCTAATGTGGTACATTTTCACTTCTCATATCAGCAGTGATGTGACTAATGAAATCACAGAATTTTTTCCCAAGTTTTCAGGCCTTCTGGTTAACAAATGTGCCTGCAGTTATCATGGTTTCACATGCAGTTGTTCTAAATGTATTCACAAGTTATATGCATATTCAAGCAATTATTTGATTATGTCTTTTTGTGCAATCAGACATGGTCCACTATAAAGGTCTGAGGTCTTGTTCTGCTGTGCAGTCTTTAACCTGAACTCTTCCTTTTCTTTCCTGAGTTCTTTTGCTTAGTTTTCCTGCACTTCAGTGTGCTGATAAAAACTTATAAAGTGGAGAAGACTTTGGGAAAAACAGATTAGTGCTGCCCTTGTGGCAAGGTAGTACACTCCAGTCTGACTAAATCTGTGTCTCTCTCTTATGCCAGAAATCTTAACTGTTAACCCAGGGTCTTCAGCACAGTCTCTACATCAGATAGTGAGGAATAGTCTTCAACAAGCGTAGAATCTGGGCACCAGGTACCTTTAACTTTAACAAAAGGAATTGACCATTGAGGATGTGACTGTTTTCCTTGACCCAAACTTATCTTCTCCACTGGACAAGGCCTTTTTAGTGACAAGAATGCATCTGACTGACTAAAACAGCCTCAATGCCCACTGAGCACTTAAAAGAAAGTGGTTCATCATTCACAGCTCACCTGCTGTGCCAACTAGGATTGTCTTCACTTTTTCAGTCTTTTTCTGATGAGATTTCACTTGCTAGTGATTAAAATTCAGATGACCTTTCTGCTGTTCATTGTCCCAGCCTCTGGCAATATGGACCCGCAGTAAATGAATCTGACTTTTCAACTAAGGGAGGAGTCCAAGAAAGCATCCCCAACCATTCCCTGCATTTTGTCCTCAAAGACCATTCAGTGTTACAAAGAAACACCTCAAAATTACTAACACTGACTCTCACAGCTCTCAAAGGCACTCCACATAGGTTTATCCTCCTTGAAACCTAACAATGCCTGCACCCCTCCACCCAGTTTATCCAAAAAATTGATTCATAATAGTCGAACAGTGCTAGACTTCCACTTTGCACTCACAATTAACTCCTCCAAACTGCAGATTGCTGGTGGACAGGTGCAAATTTAAGGATTTACACCCATATAAGGTGAATTCCGCAGTGGCCAAAAGTTTTGTTAATTCCATTTTTGCCAGAGAAGTCAATGCTATCTTTAGGAATCTCCTAATCGGTGGTTCTCAGCATTTTTTGGTTTCTGACTCAAAATGGTCCAAATTATTGTGGGAAAGAAATAATGGAAGTAGTGCAGTGAATGGAAAATGATGTACTTTTTTGTTGTGTACCAAGCAAACGTGCTGTCACCTTTGCCATGGTGAAGTCTTGTCGTCATGTTATTTACACACATTTCTGTCTCGCATTTGTATGACAGCTTTCATGCCATCAATTGCTATGTCTGTTCGGCTTTCTTTTGGAACTTAGGCCCAGATTTTTAAAGGTAGATAGGCATTGCTGCATTCAGCATTAAAATACCTAACCGAATTAGGAGCCTAAATCCCATCATCTGTCAATGGGATTTAGGCTCCTAAGTCCCTAAATCAGTATTATAAATGAGATTTAGGCTCCTAAGTCATCTAGGCATTGCAGCACTGAACACAGCAAGGCCTAAATACCTTTTAAAATCTTGGCCTTAATCTTTTGGTGACAGGAAACACTCGAGTGAGGGTACAGCTGACGATTATTATGATGCTTTGGTATATGTCAGGAATATATAGATCTGGAAAACATTGTCTGTGATATTCTGTGATGTAATGATTTTGTGGATTATCTGTTAGCTTGGTCTTTCAGATCTAATATAAATATGCTTCATGTTCTGGTCCAGGAAGTGGTAGTCCTAGTTAGCATTAATGCTGCGTATGTCCAAGTGAGGTAAAAACTTAGAAGGCAAATCTCTGTTTGTCAGCCAGAGTAGAGAATTTTGAACAAAGAGCATACTTATGTTTGGCTACAGCTAGAGGGCTAGCCATTGGCTGAGCCATGAATTGTCTAGAGGGCTAGCCACTGGTTGAGCTGTGAACTAGCTGGAGGCGAGGCTAGCTACTGTGTTGAATTGTGGGAGTGTGTGGATCTGCAGTACAACTTTGCAGTTCTCTAATAGCCAGACCTAAGTGGCAAACAGAAAAGAATTGGAAATTAGGCACATTAATCTATTAATGAGTAGATATCCATATGGATCCCTTACAGGAGGATTTCAATATCTGATTGAGAAGTATTAGGTCTGTGGGAGACCCAAAGGCCGTGGAGGAAATAAAGATTCTTCCCCTGATTGTTTAAAAAAAAAAAATCTCAAGGCAGTGTGAATTGTCGTTTTGATGTACTCAGAGTTGTTGTATCACTGACCTGCCAACTCCAGTTAAGCACTTTAATCTCAGACAGCCCTTGTGCAGCTCTCAAACTGAGAATACATTTATGAGGCAAGTATATGGCATAGCTGTGTTGAGCACCTTTGAGGTCATTTGTTTGCTCTGCTATCCTTAATTGCCCTTAATGATCATTCTGGGGCAATGCTGAATGGGCTAGAATGTTTGAATACCGAGTTCCGTTGACTTGTCTTTTCTCTGTATCTCCAAAAAATACATAAGTATGAGGCCGTTATCTCTGTAAGTACACCTTCCCCTGGTATAAATCCTCCTTCACGTCTTCAAGACAGATTTCTATTAGTAGGGTGACTTTTCCCACAGTGTCCAGTATACAGAATTCATGCATACATATTAGTTAACTATTGCTTTTCAAGGACTGAAGACATCACCTTGAACAGTTCTTGGTTACAATCTGGAGGGAGGCAGGCTCTTTACATAGAATGTAATTCAGGATATAGACATCGTGTCTCTAATATAAATGTTACACACGTTATTAAAATCATCCAAATTTACAGACTGGTAAAATCAGGCTAGATATGGCCATCACAGCATGTCATTTTAGTATTTTTCATAATTCAAATATTTTTACTGGATTGGAGTCCTCTTTGATTCGTTGTTTTACTGGCATTCATATCTATTAGTTGATATTACTGGAAGTAGGTTTCCTACTGCTTCTTCATCCCAAAAAGTTGGCTTATGACCATCGCCTGCATATATTTATAACCCATGCCACTACTTTCATTAATAGCAGAGGCTCAGCATTTCTGTCGAGTGGAAAAATGGCCACAGAGAAAACAATCACAAAGTGCTTTGGGAGCAAATTATGTTCCTGTTTATGCACTTGTAGTTCATTATTGAAATCACTCACTGAAGAACAGAATTTTTTTTTTATTGCACAGCGTATTAGTGTACCACTGTCTTTTAAATGTTAATATTTATCCTTTTTAACCCAAACTGCAACTGAGTTCTGTGTTTGCTTTTATTTGGTAATTTGTATTACATTGGTTTCTTACTTAAAATTTAAACTAGCAAGTGTTACAGTAGAGGGAAAGAAGAATGTAGACAAAGATTCAAGACAGGACTAGGAAAGATTACTATCCTCCATCCACTCCTTCCCCTCTCTCGCCTGGAGTTAAGTATTTCAACTCATTCGTTTGGAAACAATTTGCACTAGTGCGGTCTATCCTAATTCTGCATAATTGTGGGGTGTTTTTCACAGTGAAAAGTCTCTAGCATAGAAACCAAATACATTTTAAGACCTTATATACAATGACCACAAAGTAGACACAGGTAATCTAATTATCTAAAAGGAGTAATCTAAAAATAGTTAATACTGTAATTTTTAATTAAATAAAACCAAGGAATTTCACAGTGTTGAGGAGGAAGTGGAGTTTGCCAAATCTCCCAGTGTCGTCTAACCTGTTAAGAGAATACTGCCTATCACTGCAGGAAATCGCCCTTGTGAATTTCTGTGCTGAAATTGAAACCTATCCTCTTAAAGGCATTTATTCAAAAATATTCTCTCAGCTTTCTGTGGTTTGTTTAAATAAATGTCTGACTTAAGCTGGGTAGATAAAGGAATATTAAAGTTAAGATCATCAGTCTGATCTCTCTTCAACCTTTTATATAGGTATCTCAGTTGTGTATAATGATTCTTGCTACTTGAGGTACAATACTTACTGATCATTTTCACTCTGCCTAATTTTATAAGTTTGTCAGAACTTTATAACTTTTTTAATGTAGTTTTGTATTCATTCTAGTCAAATTTGAAGCATATTTAGCACAGTCTAATATACCCTGAAGGCAAAATGAACAGAGGCAACAACATGTGGGACTGTTACAAATAAGCCTAGTTTCTGTTTGATGTAAGGTAATGCATGCCTGGTGAAAGTAACTTTCTTTGCCTAGTTTTTTTTCTACTTCTGTGCTTGCTTTAAATAAACCTCTAGTGAATTAACTCTTAAATGCTCTTTTTTACAAGAAGTGTTAGCATAATTTTCAAAAAATTACATTTCCTTACCTGTTACGTTTGCCTTTATTTCCTAATGGCAGTTTTTCAAGTTAAACAGTTTATATATGGCAGGCTCTAAACTCAGTTCTTCTGACCTGGAACGCACCTTCAATGTGAATAATTACTACATCTCATAGATGATGTATATAGTGTCATTGAGGTTTAGTTCCTGCACTGAGCCCTGAAAAAGTGCTCTTTCATTTATTCTTATAATTGGATTATAACTGATTCTCATTAAAATCTTCAGGAAATGCTTTTGACTTCTGCGCAGACTACAATAAAAAAAGGGAACAAACAAATTTTATATTAAAGACAAGAAGGATTAGTTAAGTATGATATCCCTGTGATGATTGCTTTCTTACCACTTGTTCCCTGATAATAAAGGGAGCAAAGGGTGAGAGGGAAAAACATGATGTAATAAATCTGTAAAGCAGTTTATCTGTTTCACTTCTTGATATATATTAGGGGGATCTTTAAAAAAGTGTATATTTACCTTACCGTGCTATAAATCCTTCATTGCTGTATTATATTTGAAGTATAGGAAAATGCCACAGTTCATCTGAGTAAAGTTAATAATAAAATAAGATACTGTAAATGTTTAAAAGTAGCTCAATGTGCTGCAATGAAAACGTACATAATTTTCAATAATTTAGGGATTGGAGACTGAAATGAACAGTGTAGCTATCACTCATTTTGGACCAGTTTTGAAATGCTATTTCTGAATACCAATGAAACAGAATATATTGTTGATCTAGCTATTATCATGGGTTTATGCTAAGGAAAGAATAAACATAATTTCCTGCACCTAAAGAGCGGTAATGATGGTTACTTAACTGCTGTAGACTTCTGACATACGATTTACCATAATGCACCTAATGAAGAGGGCAGACTTTTTAATCATCTGTGTAAATAGTCATGAACTTGACACTTCTTTTGTATACCTTCCATGTTTTTTTCTTCCTAAGGTTCATCTTTAGTACCCCTCTTAAAGCTTAAGAGTTGCTCCCATTATTACCATCTTTAACATACATCCCCAGATCGTAGTCCCTCTCCTTCTCATTGATGACTGGATTGGACAGCACAGAACTCCTTTCAGAGCTAGTAGGTCCTGCTCTTATATCTTCCAGTCTTTGTAACAGAGTAACACAAAGAACTCACCTCCTTCCACCCACTCACTACAGCACTGAACGTGATAACTGTGCACTAGTACCAGTTCCAAGAATTGAAATGACAAGATAAGGAATATAGCATTATAGTGCAGGACACTAGCTATTAGGCAGCTGCCTCTGCCACTTCACCCACTGCTGCGGATACATATACAAACAAACAAATGTTAGTTTTAGTTGATTACTCCCCACCCCTTCAAAAAAAAAAAGAGACTGATTTCTAAGAACATCTTTGGAACTAATGTTTCTAACAATAGGTTGATTTTTTTAACAGTCTTGCAATTTAGCATTCCATTCCCTATCATTATCCATAACTTGAAACCATGTGAGGTACAGAGCTGTAATCTTTACATTTTGTGATTTTAATTGCTAAACTGTGTACATCTTTGCAATAAGCTAGAAGTCAACATATTTTTAAATAATATTCAGGCTGCACCAGCTGGAGAATTTGATCTTATCATTTAAATATTTGTAGTTGAGGACTCATAGTATGATTTGCAAAGGCACATCGCATCAAACCACACAGATATGGAAAATTATAAACAAGTTACCCATCAGGAAAATATGCTATTTATGAGAAGATTCCTTTTAGTAAAGTCTAAGATAGAAGAAGAATTTAAATAGACAGATTACTTCAGGAAGTGTATGTTTGCTTTAGGGTAATTAAATGTTTGCTTAGTTGCTGTAAAGTTGAACATTTAAGTTAATTTTTTTTTTGAAAAGAGGAAAAATATTTGCACATGATTTATACTATTATGAATAGCCTACAGGAGGTTACTCTTATACTTGGGGGCAAGGACTGCCTTCCTGGCAGCTGGAGAGCGCCAGATCAGGCATTTCTCAGTTACTCCCTTCTCAGGGGTAGACTCTATGACTCCAGCCCAGCCCCACACACAGCGTCTGGCAATTGGGAATTAATTTGATGAGTCATTAGATATGTTTTCTCTGACTGACCTACTTTCTAAGGTCGTCAAAGGGAGATGAAGAGAGATGCCATGTAGTCCAAAGATTGTCCCCATAAACTCTCAGAAAGAGTCGTAAGGGGAACCCCCAGAGAGAGCTGAACCTGTGGATCTGTTTGATTGGGAGCCCTGCTTTCATCCATCCTTTATAATTCATGCTTATAAACAAAATTCTGACGGGGCTGTAGAGCCTGCAAAAAGAATTAAGTAGTATGCAGGCAGCAGCATCCAGATGGTGATCCAGGCACACTGAAATAGCCTTAGTTATGACAGTAACAGCATCCAGCCCCCACAGTAGCATATGCTGGAAGCAGGGGAGAGAACCATAAGTCACCCCTACCGCAAAATCAAATGTAAATAACCTTATTTCTCCAGCACATGTGTCTCATCGGAAAATATAAAAATAACCAGGCTGGGCTCTTGTGAAGGTCAGGGGTTGGGTGTGTCTGCTGTTCATGAGGCATAGAGCCTAAAGAAAGGATGAATAGCAGGCTTTGAAAAATATGTCCTCAATTTATTTGCTTGAGGACTAAAGCTATTAGCATAGAGTGAAAATACTGGTACTGCCACACAACTGAAGTCTAACCATATTTAATTTCCACTGACACATCTTCAATCCCCCAAATAAAGCAATTCAATCTGGTTGAAAAAAATCACACCTACCCCTCCAGTCCAGTCAGTGCTGCCCCTTCCGCCTCCAATCCTCCTGCCCCCCATTTCTTTGAACAATAGGTCTCCCTTGTGCTGTCCTGGGTGCACAGAAGGCCCTAGGCTTCCCAGCTTCTCCTGCTTCACCTGGGACCTCTGGATCCTTAGCCATGAACCACACTCCTGTGAAAACAGCAAGGCTTCAGTTGCTCTATTGCTGCTTTTCTCCACCTTTCCTTTTAAAAGAGCAGGAGCACATGCTTACTGCCTCAATTGAATCTTCTCATGGGAGCCTTATCCAATCTGAGGGCCTCTGCCACCACAGATGTTACAGCTTCAGTGAAATGGTCCTGGTGCGGAAAGCGCTATGCAGCAGATGAGCAATCTGGGATGGGGGCCAGACTTCTCTTATAACCACCACAAGCCTGAATGTTTATTTTATAGCAATTCTAAATGGAGGCTCAGTCCTGTTCTTCTCTTCTGCTTGGGGTCTACACAAGGACAGAAACCCCAGCAGATCATCCTCTCCTGGAAGGGTGACAAAGTATTCAGCTACTGGGAGCATGTGTTGGTCTTCTGTGCTGCAAAGCTGGACAGGGGTAGGAGATTTAGAGACCAACCTTTCACCTGGAGATATTGACCTGCTTTACAGCCAGCTTATCTCATAACTTCAGGTTTGTCTACACTGGGAAAATGAGTGGTATTTTAAAATATGTTATCCAACACATTTTTAAACAGCATTTTGCCATAGGATGGTAGGTAAAGATAATTAAGTTTAAAAACATGCTACCTGGTCATGATTAACTGTTAGAGGGGAATGAATGTTAGTCAACACAACTTTAAAATACCACCCATTTTCCCAATGTACACAAATGGTTTCAAAGGCTGTGTATTTTTTTCTAGGAGTCAACTGAACTGTCACATATAAATCAAGATGCTTTAATCCAAAACCTACATATTACAGTGTTTGGTAGATTGATAGGCAAAGCGTTATATACATATATTTACCTTTCTTGTCTAGAAGCCTACAGTGGATTTTCATTTTTATTTGTATTGATAGGTGTGACGTCTGGCATTGTGGGTACTACAAGTAAATTAAGGGAAAGTTTATTTTTAAAAAAACCAAAGAAAATCTTTCTTTAAAGTTTGTAGAATTTCAATCATTTAGTAAATTGAATGCTATACCTGAAAATAGAAGAACTTGCTGATATAATGAAGTACCAATACTCTCCCATTTATTTGGAAGAGATCCCTTTTGAAGAATTAAGCTTTTGAAATAGGGATTGAAAAATACTAGAGAAAATATCGTGTGGAAAGAACATTATATTTATTGCCAAAGATTGCTTATAGATCTGTCAGTGATCTTTACATGGTCTTAAAAAAGGAGGAAGGTATCCTGCTGACAGATGTTGAAGGCAAAAAGGCTAGAAGGAGATGGACAGAGC
This sequence comes from Gopherus flavomarginatus, assembly GCF_025201925.1. Lineage (NCBI taxonomy): Eukaryota > Metazoa > Chordata > Testudines > Testudinidae > Gopherus > Gopherus flavomarginatus. Next base: position 71,782,984 of record NC_066624.1, on the reverse strand, counting down.
CCTGAGGATTTGTCCCCAGTTTGACTCCTGTCAAACTGTCTCTCTGACAAGAATGTTTTTTCCTCCAGTTGTAAGCACACTGTCCTCCAGGGGCTGAATAGCTTTCATCATTGCTTGCTTTTGAAGGGGAAGTTGTTGGATATGTGCCAAGTTTAGCTGCAAGTAAGGTAGGTTGAAATGCCATGGAAGAGTGCCAGCTTGCACTTTAACCTGGCAATACTTGGCTTACATTTTCATGTCGTGATAAGGATGCGAAGTGTTCCTTGCATCGTGAACCCTGATGTTATGCAATTGTTATATGTATTCTTTAATTCCAGTTTGAAAACTCTGCCTTGGATGTTGTTTTTTTTAAACTGGGAAAGAGACTGTAATAAAAAAGAAAAGGTTACAAATCTGAATTTTTTTTAGTTTATTTTAAAAACAGATTTCTGAAATACTGAACAATAATCTGGATATATACTATAACCAAATCATCTACGTTTAAGTTTTATTTTATGGTTCTCAGACAGAGATTGTATTACATATATATGATTCTGTTATTCCACTGAATGGTAGAGATGGAAAAAGTAGCAGCGCTTCTCATTGCTAGTGGAAGATTATTCCTGACAGTATGGGTTTTTTTTTGTTAGTGCTTTCCCCAGTTCAATTTTATATGTCCCCAAAACACAGTTTCCTGAATTGTGTAGGGGCAGTTAAGAGATGTTTACCGGGGGGGGGGGGGTGTCTGTGGCCGGGCCAGGGTTGGAATTCTCAATCCATGTATTCTCTTCAGCCTGCCTTCTAGCTTTGCCCAACTTGTCCTTCTGCTGCTGGTCCTATCCCTGCCCTTAACTGGGAAACCATAAAAGGGGTTGGTGGCTTTCAGCGGTGAATTCTTGACACAGATTCTGAAATGGTCCTGCATGAAGAGATAACATGGGTGATTGGCAGCAGGAGGCATTCTACCTGCTCATAGCAGTCCGGAGTTCAAACATTTACATAGTGTAGGGTGACCATATAGTAAGTGTGAAAAATCAGGACAGGGTGAGGGGGTAATAGAAAGCCATATTTAAAAAAAATAATAATAAAACCTCAAATATCAGGACTGTCCCTATAAAATCGGAACATCTGGTCACCCTAACATAGTGAGAGAGGCTAGAGAAGTTGTGAGCAGGGGAGACTGTTCTGCAGCTAGGAGTGAGAAGAAGGGAAAGAGGTGTGGGTGGGAAAGTAGAGGAGATTGGTAGGAGCAGGATTAATTCAGCTTCTGCCCTTACCCTAACGGACAAGAAGGTCAGTTCACCTTTCAAGACCAGTGGGTAGTAATGTTAACTATATACTTTTGAACTCATGTCCACTACTATATTTGATGCCATATTTTGGTCTAATTAAATAAATCCTAAAATTAGTAACCAGCTTTTTAATATTTATGAATATTTTGTAATTTCTATTATAGTAAATTTCAGTTTTATAATCAGTTACTTTAATGAAGAAGTATAAAATAAATCGTCTTAGGGTTAGTGATGGGAATAGTGTACAACTAGAACACCAGATTTGATGAAACTGCTTCATATTTATTTGAGTAGTAAATATTGCTAGCATCTATATGACCCTATTCTCCATACTTGTAAATACCTCAATTAAATTAGTTCTGCATTAAATAATCTTAAGCCTGTTTTTTGTATTCCCCATCCATACCTCCTCACCATATTGGTTGCATTTGTGTGGTCCAGTTCAATCTTAGCTCTAATTTACTTCAATATGAATTATCAAAACTGAAAACAGAATATATTACCATTGTTGAGTATAACATAATTATGTGTTGCCAATATGCTCGTCTCTAGATGGTCTTTTCTATCAACATCAGTACCTGTGGTGTGCACTTCCTTGTCTTTTACAATTTTCTTGATTTTAAATTAGTGTGGTGGTGGTGGATGTCCTGTAAAAGAAATTCCAGATTTGGGTTTTCTATCTCTTTGTAATGCACCCAAGCAACCTACAGTGGTCATTCTTAAAGACTTTGGAGAAGATACTGTGCTACCTCTTTATTAATTTCTTGAAACTTTTAAATTGAACTAGAAAGAATGGAAATCCGATAAATAGTGTCTAAAATATAGAGGGGCTGGATTTTCATTGGCACTCAGACACCTTTAAACTTCTCTGACAGTGTAAAGGAATCTTAAAGTGAGTGTGAATGTAATGTACTTCCTCTTTACAGCTGGTTTACATTCTAAACTTGCAACTGACATGAAATGGCTCCCTCTATTGTTTTTCTAACAGAATTACACTTCTGTAAAAAGCAAAATGTTGCTTATTTCCCATATAGTAGAATCCCTGTTTTGCAGACTAATTGGGGACTGAGGAGTGTGTAAAGTGGAAAAGGTCTTTAAGACCTTTTAAGCGCTAAGAATTACAGTAAGTACAGTGTATAAATTGTAGTATTGTGCACTGCATCATTTTCTTCTTGTCCTTCTAAGCATTGCAAAAGAATTTCCAATACACTAAAGGCATCAAAATGTGAAAGAATGTTGACTTGTTCTTCATCTACATGAATTTTGTTATGTGATATCCACCCTCCCTGCCTTTCTCTCCCCCCCCAAAAAATAAATAAATCAGGAAATCATTTCATATAAGTGGCCATTTGTAACTTGTAAGATTGGTATTTGTAAAAGTGAGCTTCTTCAGCAGTTTCTGTATTTATGTAGTGGAGGGAAAATACTATTTTTAAATAAAGCATTGACGTTTTCACTCTGGAGACATGTCCATTTATTAACTTCTGAGAATTTAGCCTTAAAATTAGCATAGACATGCAGCCCAAGAATGTTTGTGTTGAAAGAAACAGTCTTCTTAATATTTTTTTTAATAGTGTCTCTGTTTTGTTTCAGGATGTTGCCATATGGTTGTTTAGCAACAGGAGACCATTCTGGCCTTATTGAGGCTGTTTCTGCTGCAGAAACCATTGCAGATATTCAGTTAAATAGTAGCAATGTTGCTGCTGCTGCTGCATTCAACAAAGATGCTCTCTTAAACTGGCTAAAGGAATACAATTTAGGGTAAATTTTCATGTGTATTTCTTGCTTATAACTTATGTTATAAAATTTCCTACAAGGTGAAATTCTGCTTTGAGGATTAAGAAAAAAATCACAAATCCCATTTTAGGGTCCAGTCCTGCACGGTGATGCAGAGCACCCATTTTTCAAGTAAATTTTCAGAAAATGTATTCTGTATTCAGAATCAGTAGAGCGTACACTGTATTATTAACCTGTAATAAATAGGTTTGATCCCCTTTTTAAATTCAAAGCAATCTGAATTCTGGAGCCATTATAGCATCACCATAATACATATCCAAAAGGATTGGGTGAGATTCTGCACTGCACCTCAAGAGGCACAGCAGAAAACTCACAGCCCAGGGATTGGGAGAGGCTAAGGTGGCTGTAAACTCTGCAGTCTCGAGCATAATTTAGACATCCCTCAGGACTTGTCTGGGACCCGTTGGGCCATAGCGCTGTCTGGAATCTCCAAGCACTGTGTGCTGTAGCCCTGCCTCCAGCACTCCCTGTATGCCAGGGCCTGCCAGGGAGTCCTCAGACAGCAGTCTCATTTCTGTCTTTCACTGTTCCTGTGCCTTGAGAGTCTTCCCTTGGCTGCATCCAAGACTTTTACCTGCCTTTTACATTGCTCTGTCCCTTTTACCCATGTAAAAGGGCTGAGTGGAGTGATGATCTCGCCCATTGTGTGCATGCAGCTATGAACAAGTACACACATATATAGATGTCTTCGCAAGTTTGTTGCCTTTTTCTTTTTAGATGCCGGATTCAGATTCAGGTTGCTCTTGGAGTCCAAACACTCAATTCCACCATTGGCAGCATCATTGGATAAGCCATGAAACATAGTTTAAAGAAAATAATAATTACACATACCTAATGGCTCAGTGCCATTGCCTACTGTAATCATTTCATGTCTACATAGTGAAATGGTTTAATAATCCTGCAGTTGGGCTGTTTTAAAATATCCATCTCTGATCCTAGTTTAAGCAAAAGTATGTGTTTTCTTAATGTGAAAATAGAAGGTGAATTATTGCTAATGTGCAGAATTATTGTTTGCCTCTGTGTTTTTTAGAGATGACCTGGATCGAGCCATCGAGGAGTTCACCCTATCTTGTGCTGGCTACTGTGTAGCTACTTACGTACTGGGCATCGGTGACAGACATAGTGACAATATCATGGTCAGGAAGAATGGTCAGGTAAGAATCCTGTTAGCAGTTAGATGAACTCTATTTAAAAAAAGTCTTTGCCATTATAATTCTTGTACAAAGCTTACTTGAGGTTTTTTTCAGGTACCTTTGTCTTATTCTAGTTTTGGTGTCTTATTAGAATAAAACATAAATATGGAACTCTATATGTAAATAGTAGTCGTCATGGTTAACTCCATTCTGGTAGATGAGGAGAAAAAGTGAGTCTTGAGGAAAGATTTTAATCAAGAGAGGATAGCAGCTTAGAGATCACTGCATATATTGTAAATTAATTATTTGTCAAGTAAGATTGTTCTGAATAATTCATCATTTCCCTAAAACCCAATAAGTCTCCTTATTAGAGCTGGGCAAATTTTTTTCATGCTAATCATTTTTTTCACTGAAAAATGCTGATTCTGTTTAATCGAAATGCATATTCAAGTCTATTTCAGAAAAATTTTTGGTCAACTGTATATTTTGTGAAATATGCAAACAGTTCATTTTCAGCATTTCTACAATGTAATATTTTAACTTCTTATTTCAGAAAGACATTTTGTTTCAGAATTTCACTGTTTTGTTTTTTAAAAAAAATTGAAAAGTTAATCTTGAAAGCAAAACACTTTAGTTTCAGATTGAGCAAAAAGTTTTGTTCAACCTAAAACAGATTTTTTTTTCCATCTTCGTTTCTCCAGAAAGACTGAAACATTTGTGTTTTGGGTCAGCCCAAACAGAATTGTAAGTTATTTTTTGGTTTGGCCACCAAAGCAGAAAAATCAATTATGTACACGGTGCTACTCCTTATAGCCCTAGATCAGGGGTTGAAAACCTTTCAGAACTGGTGTGCTGAGTCTTCATTTATTCATTCTCATTTAAGGTTTCATGTGCCAGTAATACATTTTAATGTTTTTAGAAGGTCTCTTTCTATAAGTCTATAATATATAACTAAACTATTGTTGTATGTAAAGTAAATAAGGTTTTAAAAATATTTGAGAAGCTTCATTGAAAATTAAATTGCAAAGCTCCCTGGACCAGTGGCCAGGACCCAGGCAGTGAGAGTGCCACTGAAAATCAACTCGCGTGCCGCCTTTGGCACGTTTGCCATAGGTAGCCTACCCCTGCCTTAGATGATTATAGCTATGGTCAGATCTTAGTGTATCTTGCAAAGTACCAACCTAGAAAATCCAAGTATGGAGTTTTGAACTGTATGATTCCATTAGGGTTAAACATGAAGAATACTCTCAATAAAAACTGTTTTTCATAATGAATATTTTTTATTTCTAGTGTAGCTTTATCCAGATTTCAGTGAAATCACACCTCCATCTACAAAACATTTTCTCATTTTTAGAACAATGCTGTCAGTATTTTATTAATTTGTAGAATTTTTCCTTTAATATCCCTGACACTGCCCCATCACCAAAAACATGAAATAAATTAAATTTTAATAAGTATTTATTTATTTATTTTAAAAAACCTTACCTGACAAAATTTCAGCCCTGTAAAGGTAGAATGCCAGAGACTCCTTGAAGTCTACAGGGGACTTCACGTGGAAAACACTTAGGGTGTGTCTACAGTATGAAATTAGGTCAATTTTATAGAAGCTGATTTTTTTATAAATCGATTTTATACAGTTGATTGTGTGTCCCCACTAAGCACATTCAGTTGCCGGGGTGCGTCCACAGTTCCAAGGCTAGCCTTGACTTTCGGAGCGTTGCACTGTGGGTAGCTATCCCACAGTTCCCATAGTCTCAGCCACCCATTGGAATTCTGGGTTGAGCTCCCAGTGCCTGACGGGGCAAAAACATTGTCACGTGTGGTTTTGGGTACATGTCATCAGGCCCCCCTCCCTCCGTGAAAGCAATGGCAAACAATCGTTTCTTGCCTTTTTTCCTGGGTTACCCGTGCAGACGATCTACCATGGCAGGCAAAGAGCTCACTCAGCTCATTGTCACCATTACATCTCCTGGGTGCTGCTGGGAGACACGGTACTGCATTGCTTCACAGCAGCAGCTTCTTGCCTTTGCAGCAGCAGACAATGCAGTACAACTGCTAGCCATCGTCGTCATCTCCTGGATGCTCCTGGCCGACCTCAATGAGGTCGGTCAGGGCACCTGGGCAGACATGGGTGCTCCTGGCAGACCTCGGTGAGGTCAGTTGGGGCTTCTGGACATAAATGGGAGTGACTCCAGGTCATTCTCTTCTTTAAGTTTCGTCTCCTGGAGGTTCAGTCCTCCCTGGAATATCATGCGAGCTGGAGGCTTCTGCCTAGGCTGCTCTCCCAGTCAGCAGCACCACGTGTTCGCACCTACCCCAGCCTACCCCTTGCTCTCATGGCTCGTGAAGCCTGGACAGTAGTAAGGAGCAGTTCAGCTATAGGCTGAGCAAGTGCAGAATGGTGGTAGAATGTGCCTTTGGACGTTTAAAAGCTCGCTGGTGCTGTTTGCTGACTAGACTGTTTGTGATTAGAAGAGCACAGCAAGGTGTACTGCTCATCACAGAGGCTTTGAAAACCAGTTTCATGACTGGCCAGGGTTTGGTGTAACAGTTGTGTATGTTTCTCCTTGATGCAAACCCACCTCTTTTGTTGATTTTAATTCCCTGTAAGCCATGTCGTCAGTCGCCCCTCCCTCTGTGAGAGCAACAGCAGACAATCGTTTTGCGCCTTTTTTCCGCACAGACATCATACCACGGCAAGCGTGCAGCCTGCTCAGCTCAGCCACCGCTGTTGTGTCTTGGGTGCTGCTGGCAGCAGACAGTGCAATAGGACTACAAACTGTCATCATCGAACGACCGCTTCCGCTGCCACTCTGCTCTCCTGTAGATGCCATACCACAGCAAGCATGGAGCCTGCTCAGATCATCCTGGCAGTTATGAGCGCTATAAACACCATGCGCATTATCCTGCAGTATATGCAGCAGCAGAGACTTCAAAAGCAGGCGATGAGGCAAGGGCAGCGCGGTGATGAGCATGATGAGGACGTGGACACAAGATTTCTCTCAAGGCATGGGCCCTGGCAATTTGGACGTCAGGGTGGGAGGGGGGCCTGACGACATATACCCAAAACCACCTGCAACAATGATTCCAGACTACGTGCTATTGGCCTGGTGTGGTAAAGTGTCCTACCATGGAGTACAGAATAAGGCTGCCCTCCCCAGAAACCTTTTGCAAAGGCTTTGGGAGTATATCTAGGAGAGCTTCATTGAGATATCCATGGAGAATTTCCACTCCATCCCCATACACGTTAACAGACTTTTCTTGTAGCTGTACTGGCCGCGAATGCATCCCAAATCTTCAGGGCAAATTAATCATTAAATACACTTGCTTTTAAACCATGTATTTTGTTTTCAAAGATACACTCACCAGAGGTCCCTTCTCTGCCCTCAGGGTCCGGGAGCCAGCCTTGGGTGGGTTGGGAGCGTATTGGCTCCAGGATGATAAACAGTTCCTGGCTGTCAGGGAAAACGGTTTCACCACTTGCTTCCTGTGCACTATCTTCAACCTCCTCTTCATCTTCCTTGTCCCCAAAATCTGCATCCTTGTTGCATGAGAATCCATTGACGGAGTCCACGCACAGGGGTGGGGTAGTTGTAGGGGCAGCCCTGGAATGGCATGCAGCTCTTCATAGAAGCAGCACATCTGGGGCTCTGACCTGGAGCGGCCGTTTGCCTCTCTGGTTCCTTGGTAGGCTTGCCTGAGCTCCTTAAGTTTCACGCTGCACTGCTACGGGTCCCTGTTATAGCCTCTGTCCTTCATGCCCTTGGAGACTTTTTCAAATATTTGGGCATTTTGTCTTTTGAAATGCAGTTCTGATAGCACGGATTCCTCTCCCAATCAGCAGTCAGATCCAGTACCTCCCGTTCGGTCCATGCTGAAGCTCTTTTGCGATTCTGGGACTCCATGGTCACCTCTGCTGATGAGATCTGCACGGTCACCTCTGAGCTCGCCATGCTGGCCAAACAGGAAATGAAATTCAAAAGTTTGCAGAGCTTTTCCTATCTACCTGGCCAGTGCATCTGAGTTGAGAGCACTGTCCAGAGCAGTCACAGTGGAGCATTCTGGGATAGCTCCTGGAGGCCAATACCGTTGAATTGCTTCCACACTACCCCAAATTCAACCCAGCAAGGTCGATTTCAGCACTTCTCCCCTCATCGGGGAGGAGTACAGAAATCGATTTTAAGAGCCCTTGAAGTCGACAAAAATGGCTTCGTCGTGTGGGCAGGTGCAGGGTTAAATCGATCTAATGCTGCTAAATTGAACCTAAACTCGTAATGTAGACCACGGCACAGATACTATGATGTTGGGCATCATGGTAAAGCCCTAACACAGGTAAATAATGTTTATTGCTGTACCTTGGAAGCTTGAAACTGAGATTTCCTTTCTGACTGATCCTCCTGTGTGGACATTGCTTTGTACTCAGAGTGGCCAGAAGAGCCAGGCTGCTGGCACTGATTTTTCTGTTCAGTTTTGAAACACTGAGAATAAAAACCTAAACAAGAAATTACATCTCCTTCAGAGAGACACAAAAGATGAGGTGTTAGGGCAGGATGGGGGATCACTGAGAGTCTCATTTTTAGCTAACCGTTCCTGACAAGGTCTCCTGTCAAGGTTTTTTCCCCCACTTTGAACTTTAGGGTACAAAAAGTGGGGACCTGCATGAACACTTTTAAGCTTAATTACTAGCTTAAATCTGGTATCACTGCCACCAGCCAGAATTTAGTGTCTGGCACACTTTCTGTTCCCTCAAAACCTTCCCTGGGGAACCCAGACACAAACCCCTTGGGTCTTAAAACAAGGAGAAATTAACCATTCCCCCTCTTTTTCCCCCCCACCAATCCCTGGTGAGTTCAGATTCAACCCCTTGGATTTTAAAACAAGGAAAAATCAATCAGGTTCTTAAAAAGAAAGCTTTTAATTAAAGAAAGAAAAGGTAAAAATTATCTCTGTAAAATAAGGATGGTAAATGCTTTACAGGGTATTCAGATTCATATAGACCAGAGGGACTCTTCCCCTAGCCTTAGATTCAAAGTTACAGCAAACAGAGGTAAAAATCCTTCCAGCAAAAAGACACATTTACAAGTTAAGAAAACAAACATAAGACTAATCTGTCTTGCCTGGCTTTTACTTACAATTTTGAAACGTGAAAGACTGATTCAGAAAGATTGGGAAAGCCTGGGTGTACATCTGATCCCTCTTAGCCCCAAGAGCTAACAACGAACCAAAAAAAAAACTCAAACAAAGACTTCCCTCCACCAAGATTTGAAAGTATCTTGTCCCCCGATTGTTCCTCTGGTCAGGTGTCAGCGAGGTTTACTGAGCTTCTTAACCCTTTACAGGTAAAAGACATTAACCCTTAACCATCTGTTTATGACCCTGACAAGGTCCCCTTTAATTTTTTTTAAACAAATTATAAAAATAGTATATTTCTCTGGAGAAATTAATTTCTATTTCTCTTTTTGTTTAGCTCTTTCACATAGATTTTGGGCATATTCTTGGGAACTTCAAATCCAAATTTGGAATTAAAAGGGAACGAGTGCCTTTCATTCTTACCTATGATTTCATTCATGTCATTCAACAAGGCAAAACGGGGAATACTGAGAAATTTGGCCGGTAAGTATTGTTTGGATGTCTAAGATAAAGTCATAACCTCTTTCCTCTCCTTATAGCTGGAACAAAGTATGTTGATCAGTTCCAGCACACAGTTCTATGCATAATCAGCATGCAGTAAAATAATGTAAGGTGATCAGCCATCCAAGTGGACCTAGACTAAGGAAAAATACACCTTAGCAAACTTGAAACATTTTTGCTTTTTAAGAGAGAAGTAATTTTAACTCGTTTAATTTGAAAACGAAGTGTTAAGAAAATACCGTACATCCTGTGTATATGGATGAACTGAACTACTCATTATGGTATGTAACCTATCGTTTAAGTCAGCTTCTGTACCAGATGACTGGCAAATAGCTAATGTAACACTGATTTTTTTTTTTTTTTTTTTTTTTTTTTTTAAAAAGGCTTCATGGCTGATCCTGGCAATTACAGGCCAGTAAACCTACCTTCAATACCAGCAAATTGGTATTGCTGGTAAGAATAGAATTATCAGACACACAGATTAACATGATATGTTGGAGAAGAAAGAACATGGCTTTTGTAAAGGGAAATCATGCCTCACCAATCTATTAGAATTCTCTGAGCGTGTCAATAAACATGTGGACAAAGGTGGTCCAATGCATATAGTGTACTTGGACTTTCAGAAACATTTACAAGGTCCCCCACAAAAGGCTCTTAAGCAAAATAGGTACTGATGGGATAAGAGGGAAGTTTCTCTCATGGATCAGTAACTGCTTAAAAGATGGGAAACAAAAGGTAGGAATAAATGGTCAGTTTTCACGGTCAAGAAAGGTAAATAATGCGGTCCCCCAAGGATCTGTACTGGAGCCAGTGCTGGTCAACATATTCGCAAAAGATCTGGAAAATGGTAAACAGACTGTGAAGACTTACAAAGGAATCTTCAAAAACTGGGTGACTGGGCAACAAAAAGGCAGATGAAATTCACTGTTGATAAATGTAAAGTAATGCACAGTGAAAGACACAATCCCAATTATACATACAAAATTAGGAGGTCTAAATTAGCAGTTACCACTCAGTAAAGAGATCTTGGAGATATTGTGCATAGTTCTCTGAAAACAGCTGCTCAATATGCACCGGCACTCAAAAAAGCTACCCAAATATTTAGGACCCAGTAGGAAAGGGATAGATAAGGAGAATGCAAGAGGGGAGGACTCCTGTCTCAGACTGAGAAAGCAGGACAATCAGCGAGTTATCTTAAGTGCCCATACACAAATGCAAGAAGCCTGGGAAACAAGAAGGGAGAACTGGAAGTTCTGACACAGTCAAGGAACTATGATGTGATTGGAATAATAGAGACTTGGTGGGATAACTCACACGACTGGAGTACTGTCATGGATGGATATAAACTGTTCAGAAAGGACAGGCAGGGCAGAAAAGGTGGGGGATTTGCATTGTATGTAAGAGGAGTATGACTGCTCAGAGCTCCGTTATGAAACTGCAGAAAAACCCAAGACTGTCTGGATTAAGTTTAGAAGTGTGTCTGCTATAGACCACCAGACCAAGGGGATGAGGTGGACAAGGTTTTCTTCCGGCAACTAGCAGAAGGTACTAGATCTCAGGCCTTGGTTCTCATGGGAGACTTTGATCATCCTGTTATTTGCTGAGAGAGCAGTACAGTGGTGCACAGACAATCCAGGAAGCTTTTGGAAAGTGTAGGGCATAATTTCCTGGTGCAAGTGCTGGAGGAACCAACTAGGGGCAGAGCTCTTCTAGACCTGCTGCTCACAAACCGGGAAGAATTAGTAGGGGAAGCAAAAGTAGATGCGAACCTGAGAGGCAGTGACCATGAGATGGTCAAGTTCAGGATCCTGATGCAAGGAAGAAAGGAGAGCAGCAGAATACAGACCCTGGACTTCAGAAAAGCAGACTTTGACTCCCTCAGGGAACAGATGGGCAGGATTCCCTGGGAGAATAACGTGAGGGGGAAAGGAGTCAAGGAGAGCTGGCTGTATTTTAAAGTATACTTATTGAGACTGCAGGAAAAAAACATCCTGATGTGTAGAAAGAATAGTAAATATGGCAGGCGACCAGCTTGGCTTAACAGTGAAATCCTTGCTGAGCTTAAATGCAAAAAAGAAGCTTACAAGAAGTAGAAGATTGGACAAATGACCAGGGAGGAGTATAAAAATATTGCTCAGGCATGCAGGAGTGAAATCAGGAAGGACAAAACACACTTGAAGTTGCAGCTAGCAAGGGATGTTAAGAGTAACAAGAAGGGTTTTTTCAGGTATGTTAGCAACAAGAAGAAAGTCAAGGAAAGTGTGGACCCCTTACTGAATGAGGGAGGCAACCTAGTGACAGAGGATATGGAAAAAGCTAATGTACTCAATGCCTTTTTTGCCTCCGTCTTCACAAAGTCAGCTTCCAGACTCCTGCACTGGGCAGCACAGTATGGGGAGGAGGTGACCAACCCTCTGTGGAGAAAGAAGTGGTTCGGAACTATTTAGAAGAACTGGACAAGCACAAGTCCATGGGACTGGATGCGCTGCATCCAATAGTGCTAAAGGAGTTGGCGGATGTGATTGCAGAGCCATTGGCCATTATCTTTGAAAACTCATGGCGATCAGGGGAGGTCCCGGATGACTGGAAAAAGGCTAATATAGTGCCCATCTTTAAAAAAAGAAAGGAGGAGGAGCCAGATAACTACAGGCTAGTCAGCCTCACCTCAATCCCTGGAAAAATCATGGAGCAGGTCCCCAAGGAGTCAATTCTGAAGCACTTAGAGGAGAGGAAAGTGATCAGGAACAGTCAGCATGAATTCACCAAGGGCAAGTCATACCTGACTAACCTAATTGCCTTCTATGAGGAGATAACTGGGTCTGTGGATGAGGGGAAAGCAGTGGATGTGTTATTCCTTGACTTTAGCAAAGCTTTTGATACGGTCTGCCACAATATTCTTGCCAGCAAGTTAAAGAATTTTGGGCTGGATGATTGGACTATGAGGTGGATAGAAAGCTGGCTAGATTGTCGGGTTCAACGTGTAGTGATCAATGGCTCCATGTCTAGTTGGCAGCCAGTTTCAAGAGGAGTGCCCCAAGGGTCGGTCCTGGGGCCGATTTTGTTCAATATCTTCATTAATAATCTGGAGGATGGCTTGGTCTGCATTCTCAGCAAGTTTGCAGATGACACTAAACTAGGAGGAGTGGTAGATATGCTGGAGGGTAGGGATAGGATACAGAGGAACCTAGACAAATTAGAGGATTGGGGCCAAAAGAAACCTGATGAGGTTCAACAAGGACAAATGCAGAGTCCTGCACTTAGGACAGAAGAATCCCATTCACTGTTACACACTAGAGACCGAATGGCTAGGAAGCAGTTCTGCAGAAAAGAACCTATGGATTACAGTGGATGAGAAGCTGGATATGAGTCAACAGTGTGCCCTTGTTGCCAAGAAGGCTAACGGCATTTTGGGCTGTATAAGTAGGGACATTGACAGCAGATCGAGGGACGTGATCATTCCCCTCTATTCAACATTGGTGAGGCCTCATCTGGAGTACTGTGTCCAGTTTTGGGCCCCACACTACAAGAAGGATGTGGAAAAATTGGAAAGAGTCAAGCGGAGGGCCACAAAAATGATCAAGGGGCTGGAGCACATGACTTATGAGGAGAGGCTGAGGGAACTAGGATTATTTAGTCTGCAGAAGAGAAGAATAAGGGGGATTTGATAGCTACTTTCAACTTCCTGAATGGGGGTTCCAGAGAGGATGGATTTAGACTGTTCTCAGTGGTAACAGATGACAGAACAAGGAGTAATGGTCTCAAGGTGCAGTGGGGGAGGTTTAGGTTGGATATTAGGAAAAACTTTTTCACTAGGAGGGTGGTTGAAGCACTGGAATGGGTTCCCTAGGGAGGTGGTAGAATCTCCTTCCTTAGAGGTTTTTAAGGTCTGGCTTGACAAAAGCCCTGGCTGGGATGATTTAGTTGAGAATTGGTCCTGCTTTGAGCAGGTGGTTGAACTAGATGACCTCCTGAAGTCCCTTCCAACCCTGATATTCTATGATTCTATGATAAGACAGAAAAATATCATAATGCCACTATATCAATCCATAATATGCCCACACCTTGAATATTTCATGCAGTTCTGTTTGCCCCTTTTCAAAAAAGATGTTAAATTGGAAAAAGTATAGAAAAGTGCAAAAATATGATTGAGTATGAAACAGCTTCTGTATGAAGAGAGATTAAAAAGACTGGGATTGTTCAGTTTAGAAAAGACACGATTATGGGGGGATATGACAGAGGTCTACAAAATCATGAATGGTGTGCAGGAATTTAATAAGAAAATATTATTTACCCCTTCAGATAACACAAGAACCAAGGGCTACCCAATGAAATTAATAGGCAGCAGCTTTTAAAACAAACATAAGGAAGTACTTCTTCACACAATGCACAGTCAACTTGTGGAACTCATTGCCAAGGGATGTTGTAAAGGCCAAAAGCATAACTATGTTTTAAAAAAAGAATTAGCTAATATCACAGAAGATAGGCCCATCAGTGGCAATTAGCCAAGTAGTCATGGATGCATCCTCATGCTCTGGGTGACCTGAAGCCTCTGACTATCAGAAGCTGGGCTGGACAACAGGATGATCACTCAAAAATTGCCTAGTTCTTTTCATTGCCTCTGAAGCATCTGAAACTGGCCACTGTCAGAAAACTAGACTAGATGGACATTCGTCTGATCTAGTGTGGCCATTCTTACATTCTTAAGTCTGCATTCACAGCAATGATGTCTCAACCATGAAACATAGCTATCTTTAGCCATGTGAGATAACTGATTTGTTGCCTGGAGGGGGAAGGGGAAAGAGAAGTTTGGTGTAAGAGAAAAATGAGGAAGGATTTCTTTTATAATAGAAATTGGTTGTATATAGATCTGATTCATGTTCATATTTTTATAAATGATTTTCCTGAATTTAAAACCCACCCATTGTTAAAACACACAATTATTTTAACACCCTTCTTGAGTACTGTGTAAGTAGAAATAGCACTGTTTCTATCACTGTCAGAAATTATCCTGCAATTCTGCAGTCATCAAATTCTAGGGTTTATAGCACTATTTAGCAGTTTTGGTGATATTTCTAAAACTAATTTTCTACAGATTTTTGCCAAATGGCTAAATGTAAATGTATGTACCATCATATTCGGCAACAAGCAATTATTGAGAGCATTTTAGGTCTGCCTACCAGAATCCTAAAGATAATATAGCTGTCAGCCAAGGCTACTAATTTTAAGCTCCACTTCCTTTCCATTTGTTTTGCTCGCCTGACCTAAATGCATAGATGGTAATGTGATTCCCCAGTTCTTCTAGTGATTGTTCATATGGATTCCGTTCTGTGTGCCTGTTTCCCATGCGTTCAGAACATTCCGTCCAAAGGAGAAAGCCTCAAATGGATTCATAAGTTTCAAGGCTAGAAGGGCCTGTTGTGATCATCTGTCCTGTAGAACACAGGCTATAGAATTTCCCAAAAATAATATCTTAGAACAGATCTTTTAGAAAAACGTCCAGTCTTGATTTAAAAATTACCAGTGATGGAGAATCCACTGTGACCCTTGGTAAATTGCTCCAGTGGTTAATTACTCTCACTGTTAAGAATTTACTCCTTATTTCCAGTCTGAATTTGTCTACATTCAACTTCCAGCCATTGGATCATGTTGCACCTTTTTCTGCTAGATTGCAGAGCCCATTGTCAATTATTTGTTTCCCAAATAGGTACTTTATTGATTGTAATCAATTCACACCTTAACCATCCTTTTAAGATAAATAGATTGAGTTCCTTGTGGCTCGATTACTAATCTTTTAATCGATCTCGTGGCTCTTCTCTGAACCCTCTTCAGTTTATTAACATCTTTCTTGAATTGTGCACACCAGAACTGGACACAGTATTCCAGCAGCGGTTGCAGTGCCAAATACAGAGGTAAAATGACCTCTCTACTCCTACTCAAGATTCCCCTGTTTTTGTATCCAAGGATCCCATTAGCCCTTTTGGCCAACATCACACAGGGAGTTCATGTTTAGCTGATTATCCACCACCACCCCCAAACCTTTTTCAGAGTCACTGCTTCCCGGGATAGAGTCCTCCATCCTGTAAGTATGGCCTAAATTCTTTGTTCCCAGGTCTACACATTTACATTTAGCTATATCAAAAGGCATATTGTTTGTTCATTTGTTTGCAACCAGTTTGCCAGCTGATCAAGATCGCTCTGTATTAATGACCGGTTATTAATGACCTCTTTGTTATTTACCACTCCATCAGTTTTTGTGTCATCTCCAAACTTTATCAGTGATGATTTTGTTTTCTTCCAGGTCATTAATAAAAATGTTAAATAGCATAGGATCAAGAACAAATCCCTGCAGGGCCCCATTAGAAAGATACCTACTTGATGATGAGTCTTCATTTACAAATAAGTTTTGAGACCTATGAGTGAGTCAGCTCTTAATCCATGTAATGTGTGCCATGTTAATTTTATATCATTCTAGTTTTTTAATGAAAATGTTGAATGGTACCAAGTCAAACACCTTACAGGAGTCTAAATATATTACATCAACACTATTATTTTTATCAACCGAAGTTGAATCACATAAAAAAAAAAAGTATGAAGGAAATAGGAAATCTTTTCCATAAATCCATGTTGATTTGTATTAATTATATTGCCATCCTTTAATTCTTTATTAATTGACTCCTGTATCATTTGCTCTGTTACCTTGCCCAGAATTGATGCCCAGATTGGCAGGCCTATAATTCTCAAATCATCCCATTTAACCTTTTTAAATATTGACACATTATTAGCTTTCTTCCAGTCTTCTGGGACTTCCCCAATGTTCCAAGCCAGCGCTTCTAAAACTCTTGGATATGCGTTATCTGGACCTGCTGGTTTAAAAATGTCTAACTTCAGTAGTTGCTGTTAAACATCCTCCTTAGAAACCAGTTGAATAGAAAGAGTGTTATCAAATAGACTGACCTATACAGCTAAGTGGAAAAGGATTTCTATGTGGGCATTTCATCAGCATCTGTTTCCCTCAACACCCATTTCAGCAGTATTTTACTGTTTGTTAGTCCAGAAAGAATCTGGACTTTTAGTTTCTGAAGGGTCAGTATAGCAGCAAGATCTGCACATCACTCTCTTTATCCAGGGCCACACAATATTTTCTCATCCTACAGCAGGTAGATTCCTCAAGAGCCTTCCTTATTCATGTTTTCCCCCAGTTTGGGAGCTCTGTCCCTCTTGGAACTTCAATATAGTATTAAATGTTGATGGCTCCCTTTTTTGAGCCCATAGCAACCTGTACCCTATACCGTGTATCACGGAAGACTTCTTTTTTAGTAGCCATTGCATCAGCTCAAAGGGTAGGGGAAATCAGTCCCGTCTGGTGAGTCTCTCTTATATAGTTTTTCATTAGGACAACATTACTCTCAGGATTCATCCCAAGTTCCTGGCCAAAGTTCTTTCAGAGTTCCATATGAACCAGTTTATTCATCTCTCAGTTTTCTTTCCTAAGCCTCACTCAAACGCAGGGAAAGCTCAACTTCATACATTTGTTGTAGTAAAGGCATTGTCATACTATCTTAACTGGACAAAATCATTCAGGAACACCTAGACAGCTAGTAGCTTTCCCTGATAGTGTTATGGGTCAGGCAGTATCCTTACAAAGATTATCAAAATGGGTCTCCAACTGTATAACAACATGTTAGGAGATAGCCAAGTTAGCTCTTACTATATTAGAGCTCATTCCTCTAGGGCACAGGCAGCTGGTCCACATCTTTACAAGACACTGTTCCTTGGCAGAAGCTTCCAGATTGGATTCCCGTTTGGTAGGGCTTTCTTGCATTCATTATTTGTTGACTCCTAATATGCAGGTCCAAGCAAACAAACAACTGTTGTTGGTTACCAAGAGTGGAATACATGTGGACAATCATTTGAACAAGAAAGAATGGAGATTCTTTGAGATGTGTTAGTCACATGGATTCCAAGGCCAACCCTCCTTCCCTGCAACTACAGAGTCCTGCTCCTTCCAGATTCTGGCTTGTCAAAGGAGCTGAGGGATGGTTGGGCCCATTCCACCTTTTATTCCTTTGGGCCAGTGTAGGAACTGCTGCACGCTACATGGGGTGTGTGTGTGTCCAAAGAGGAGAATCCACTTAGACAATGCCTCTTAAAGAACCATAGTTACTGTCAGATAAGTAACAGTACTTTCTTAGCTCTTCTGTTTCTTTTCTAATGTCTTTCAACTCATTTACATAAATGAGAAAGAGAAGAGAAAAAGGAAGGAAAAAAATCTAGTTACAGGAGAATGAAGAGGGAGGGAATGTCTGTACAGATACCTCCAAGCCAGCTCACAGCTAAAAGACTCTGTAGCTGGTAGGCAAGAATTACAGGGAGCCAGCAGAAATAAACCATCCTTCAGACCAAATCTTCCACTCAGGGGCTCTGAACCATCTCATTGGCAGGGACACAGTAATGTCCCTGAGGTTCAACTTCATCTCTCTGACTTCTCTGCCTACCTGAGAGCTTGTCACACAAACAGGCTCTCAGAAATCTGGCCAGTTCCATAGCCTCCATGGCTATCAGTGTTGTGGAAACCATTTTTTGTGCCTCTCCAGCTTGGGCCTCCGCAGATTGGCTGCCGATCCTTCAACCCATTGCTTGCAACAGCCACTGACTGTGTTTACTATCATTGGCTAGTATGAAAGGTAAGGTACATGCAACAAGGGAAAATTGCCCACCAGTAATTCTATTTGTTAAAGTCCTTTCTTCTCCCTTTCTACATCATTCCTGACTTCTACCCACTCTGACTTGTCCCCCTTCTATCCACACACAAATCAGTTGGACTCAGGTCAGCAAGCACTCAGGACCTAGACTCCTGCTAGGGGGGCCGAGGGGAAGGAAGCAGTCAAAGATAGAGTCCTGGTGTCACTTGGGTTCAGGCCCTGTCATTTTGAAATGTGGATGCAACTCAAGCCACATACCCAAGTCAGAAGGTCTGTGGAGTACAGTATTGATGCATTAGCAAGGTCCAGCAATTGTAAACCCGGGTTTATAATGCAGTGTGGACTATCAAGAGTAGGCTTAGAAACACCAAGTCCACAAGCCCAGGTCCCACAGACCTGGACTTAGTGTGCAGTGGAGATGTACTCTTAGAAGGAGTCTCTCAGAGATTTTACTTTGATGTAAGTCATCACTTTGTGACAGAAGCCCATATTGGCAAAGAAGTGGGCATATTGATGCTTGTACATTCAGTTTGACTCACCTTTTGCCTCCTTGCTGCTGGTAGGTGGAGCCATAATGCTGTCTGTAGTTGGTGCTGCTGGATAAATGGAAAACAAACTGAATGCCAATGAGCCATTTTTCTACTGTAGAATAAGTAGTTAGCCCACAGTTCTGTTTGATACTGTCAGTATTTACTGTGTTTATATTTGCAAACAAATGCAGGGTTGGAAGTGGAACAGCTGAAGGGCTAAATAAAAGTTCACAAGTGTCATTTCAGACAGTAATTGTATACTAAGCTTAATTTCATTTGAAAAAATATATATTGGGCCAGATGACCTATGAAGAGCTATCTCACTGTATCTTCTCCTGCTTCATGTCCATTACATGTATGTTTTGTGATGGATGTTCAGGTTCCGCCAGTGTTGTGAGGATGCATATTTGATTCTGCGAAGACATGGAAACCTATTTATCACACTCTTTGCACTGATGTTAACTGCAGGGCTTCCAGAGCTAACTTCTGTCAAGGATATCCAGTATCTCAAGGTAAAAACCAGAACTACATCTCAATATGACTTAGCATTTCTTCTGTACATGAATTTATGGTCACATAGCAAATGCATTTCCTTACTTTTCTAAGCCCTCTCCCTAGGATTCCATTCCATATAATAGAATTTTCTTCAAGTGGTATCTAGTACTGAGGCACAGACCCATTTCCCTCAACTATTTTGTATGTAATATCCTGGAATGACTAGTTACTGTCTCTCAAGGGATCTGTGATGCATCCTAGGGGGTATCAAGAGTTTTTTGAGGAACCTTGCTACCTCCAGGCCTTAGCATGAGGAATGCTTGTGTATGCCTGCTGTGGGTCAGTTCCCCAACTCCACCAGTCTCTGGCAATGCAAGCACTGCCCTCCAGGCCTCCATCAGCCCCACTCTTCTTTACAGGTTAATGATAGGTACACTCCAACCCCTGAGCAGCCCCGTGGAGTGCACAGTCCGTGATCCACTAGTCACTCACAGAACTCTCAAATACTCTGCTCCCAAAGGTACAGTACAGCCAGCTTATCAGTTACATCTTAGACCATGGCTCTTCTTACCACACAATACTTAGGTATGTTTACAGTAAAAACAATACGTTTATTTAGCAAAGAATAGATTCAAGAAGCTAGTAGAATATATTATTTCATTTGATATGTTTGTATATTTTATAATATGCTTTCTAGAGCCTAAGCTTAACTAACAGGACGTTCCAATGTGTTTCAGAGGTTAGTTCACCCAAAGTTTCTCTCCAGTGTCAAACAACCAGACAGGCTGTGATCCTCCATTCAGAAGACAAGCATGCTGGCAGCTTGTCCTCTCAGTGAAGGATAACTGGGTGCATCTCTGCACCTCCAGATATAGTTCCAATGATTCATTGTCTTCACTTGTAAAAAGGGTAACCCCCGCTGCTTGTTTTTTCCTGTCTAGAAGCTCCCCTGGAGACATTACTATCATTTGATTCGCATTTTTCTCAGACTGTATGTAGTTGTTCATTATGCAGATGGCACTAAACTGGGAGGCGTGGTAGATATGCTGGAGGATAGGGGTAGGATACAGAGGGACCTGGACAAATGAGAGGATTGGGCCAAAAGAAACCTGATGAGGTTCAACAAGTGCAGAGTCCTGCACTTAAGACAGAAGAATCCCATGCACTGCTACAGACTAGAGACCGAGTGGCTAGGAAGCAGTTCTGCAGAAAAGGACCTAGGGATTAGAGTGGATGAGAAGCTGGATATGGGTCAACAGTGTGTCCTTGTTGCCAAGAAGGCTAACGGCATTTTGGGCTATATAAATAGGAGTATTGCCAGAAGATCGAGGGATATGAGTATTCCCCTCTATTCGGCATTGGTGATACCTCATCTGGAGTACTGTGTCCAGTTTTGGGCCCCACACTACAAGAAGGATGTGGAAATATTGGAAAGAATCCAGCGGAGGGCAACAAAAATGATTAGGGGGCTGGAGCACATGACTTATAAGGAGAGGCTGAGGGAACTGAGATTGTTTAGTCTGCAGAAGAGAAGAATGAGGGGGGATTTAATAGCTGCTTTTAACTTCTTGAAAGGGATTTCCAAAGAGGACTGTTCTGAGTGGTACCTGATGACAGAACAAGGAGCAATGGTCTCAAGTTAAGTGGGGGAGGGTTAGGTTGGATATTAGGAAAAACTTTTTCATTAGGAGGGTGGTGAAACACTGGAATGGGTTACTTAGGGAGGTGGTGGAATCTCCTTCCTTAGAGGTTTTTAAGGTCAGGCTTGACAAAGCCTTGTCTGGGATGATTTAGTTGGTGATTGGTCCTGCTTTGAGCAGGTGGTTGGACTAGATGACTTCCTGAGGTCCCTTCCAACCCTGAAATTCTATGAGGCTATGATAAGCACACAGTACACAATATACATATAGCCAGACAGGTAGATAAGCATCTCCTGACTGAAAGTAACTTGTTAAAAACCTTCTGGTGACCAGTCCCAAGGCACAGATCTTAAGAACATAATTTGCAGTATACATACATAACTGATTACATATTATCCATACATACATTTTGTGATGATTATGGGGACCATTGTGACTCAGGCTTTCAATAGAGACCTTATATGATACACTTTGTCAAACTAGTATGTGGATACCAAACCTGGGGGATCTCTGTGACTCTTATGAACCCTGTGCCCTCTGCCAGTTGGCACCAAGAGGTCAGATTCTGACCCTCTGGGCTGCTGATCTCATTAAGATCAGTGGGAAATGAGGGTGCTTGCATACCCTCAGAGGTTTTTTTATGACCTCACAAATTGGCCAAGGACCACAGTGCTGTAAAGAAAAAAGCTTTTCTTAATTTCTGGGTCAAAATAAAGAAATAGTTTTAAAAGTATCTTATCATCTAGGTAGGTAGTTCATGTTCATATGAGAGGGCTAATGGAATGTTTTTCACAACAGAACAGTACAGCATGTTGCAAATTGCTTCACTCAGGTAAAAGTACGTTTTTCATACCAGCTTTTCCTGGTTGTCACTTTTTTAGATTCTCCGTCAGTTCATTTCTTTTTTGCCAGCATTGAGTTGCCATCTGCCTGTATGTTACTCATAACTTCTAGTTACTGAACTGCAAATTAGTGCCATGTTCTTCTTCAGTAGTTTTTTTTTTTTTTGTTGCTTTAACAGTAAACACTGGCCAGAGTTGGTTAGTTTCTCAAAAACACCTGTGATTTCCCCTTTTTTTCTTTCTAACTTTATCATTAAATCCAGAAAATATCACTGTATATTGATAAAAGACTAATAGATTTAAGAGGTTTATAGTAGAAAAGGAGAATGTGATTTAGAAAAATTAAAATTGCTGGGAAGGGGGGGAACATAACTGGATTTTAAATTCCCAACAGTACCTTTTTGTTTCCTTTTTGTTTTTTAGGACTCTCTTGCCTTAGGGAAGAGTGAGGAAGAAGCGCTAAAACAATTTAAGCAAAAATTTGATGAAGCGCTCCGGGAGAGTTGGACTACTAAAGTGAACTGGATGGCTCACACTGTTCGAAAAGATTACAGATCCTAGGTGGTTTTTAGATTTGCACTAAACTGAATATTACTCTGACAATAAGTGTTTAAAAAGGGAACTGTAGGCTTGACCAACAAAATGTATTTCAAAACAGAAAAAGGAAGTGGTCTGGAGAATTGCTGATTCTTTTGCACTCTGCTTCTGAATGCTTGATCCCAAGACTTTCTGAACAAATAGTAAATATCCTGGATAATCAGTTCCTGCTGACTTTGCACGCTGAGAGCTACTAGATACTTTATTCTTTTTTTTTTTTAATTATTTGGTACTTTAAAAAAGTGTAAATATTTGTTTTTGTATGTTGGGGTAATGTATTCTACACACCCGAGAGGTTTGGAGACCTCTCATGAAACTGCTCATTGTTTTAAAATTGGGGCTTAAAAGAAGAGTGAAAGTTTTTGATATCTTAATACTAGCTAAACATGACCATACTGTATATATTTTTTCATATGAAATCTGCCCTACTTGCATAAATGCATTAATTAATTCTACTGTAAAGAGTAGCCACAGTTATTGTACTACAGGGAGGTGCTTAAAGTCTTGTACTGCTGCTGAAAGAACAGTATACAGATATTTGTAAGATTTCTAATGGGAGTTCTTCAAAAGCACTTAGTTTTGTCCTAACTTTCTTCTCACTGACTTCACTAGGAGCAATTAGACCAATGCTGAATGCTTCTGAAAATCCCTCCCAAAAGATGTATTGTCTTCAATTCAATCTGTTTAACTCTTTGCAAAAAGCAAAGTTATTTCATCTGTCTGCAAAGAGTTGCTCCATTCAGTCTTCCATTTAAGTTCATAACAGTGATGCACACACAAACACATTGTGTAAAGTATGTACAGTATATGGACAATTTTACTTAAATATAATACAAATACTGATTAACAGAGCCTATGTACCAAAATAATAAGGAAATTGTACCACCAACTCGGTACTTAAGATTTTGTAAAAATAAAGTCCATACTTAAAATTCAACATGTTATAAAACACCAGTGAGGAGTCATAACTCTGTTCTTACTGTATTTATTAAAAGCCTGCAGTAATATTACTTTTCCAGGATATTTGTGTTCGGTTTAAGATGATTGATAACGAAACTGGATTTGTTTTAATTTATTTAGTGAGGTATCAGTTTTTTAGGTGCATAAATGGAGAGCTATTGTGATACGTGCAATAGAAACTGCTGTTTTAAAGGTGTAATATATACTGTTTCTGAACATTAGGAAGATGGAACTTAACTACTGTTCATTCTCCAAAGACCACTGGTAGCTCTCAATTTGTGTTGACATTTGAAAGAGAATTAAATATATATTTACCTTTGGACTAAACAATTGTTTTACACAGGAATTTCATTAAAGATGATTTTACTTTGTTCTTAGAGTGAATTGTTTTGTCCTCTTTAAAGACCAGACACCAAATCTAAGCCAGTTAGAAGTACAGCATTTTACACAATTACTTGATTTCTTTTTTGTCAGATATGAAAGGACTGAAATGTTGTTTTGCCCCAACTGTTGGGTATACTCTCTCCTCATTGTTCTGTGCTACTACTGATGTTTCTGGGAATGTCTGTTGTGTTAATATGCTAACATATCAATTGTTTTAGTTTCCTATCCACTTTTGGTAACCATGTACCATATCACCCCTCTGCTTTTAGGAGCAGACAGGAAGAAGGGAAGAAAAACTACTCCAATGGCCACAAATCTGTCTTCACAGTAAAGGGAAACGAATCATCAGTCTCTGCCACTTCACTGCTTAAAAATTAATATCTGTAACCGTTGCTCAGTTGAATCAGCAGAACCATAGCTTGACATGTTTAGTTTTGCTATGCAACAAGGCAAATTACTCAAGGCTAATGTAGGTCTGATAGTTAGAGGCTTGAGTTGGAGGTCATGTGGAGCCATACTGCAGTACCTCTGATAGGGACTGAGCTTCAAGGAAGTGCAATCTCTCCGAAAACTCCCGAGAGCACAGTGGGGAATGCACATATTGCATCCACCCTGACTGGTGCAGAAGGATTGGAGGGCCATGACAGAAGGAATGATAGCCCACTGGTTAGGGTACTAGCCTAGGATTTGGGAAGCCATTGAATTTCCTGGTCCACCATAGACTTCCTGAGTGACCTTGCACAAATAACTAATTCTCTCTGTTCCTCAATTCCCCATCTGGAAAATGTGGATAATAACACTTCCCTACCTCACAGGGGCTTTGTGAGCATAAATACATTAAAGATTATGAGGCAGTCAGATATTACTAATGGAGGGCATATAAGTACCTCAGATGGATAGATGGCCCCGTCTGTTCCCTGCTTCCTTTTACTGTAGCTAGCACCCCAGGGAGCATGAGCACTTGTACAGAGTCCTGCACTTAGGACAGAAGAATCCCATTCACTGTTACAGGCTAGGGACCGAATGGCTAGGAATCAGTTCTGCAGAAAAGGACCTAAGGATTATAGTGGACGAGAAGCTGGATGAGTCAATAGTGTGCCCTTGTTGCCAAGAAGGCTAACAGCATTTTGGGCTGTATAAGTGAGGGCATTGCTAGCAGATCGAGGGACGTGATCATTCCCCTCTATTCAACATTGATGAGGCCTCATCTGGAGTACTGTGTCCAGTTTTGGGCCCCACACTACAAGAAGGATGTGGAAAAATTGGAAAGAGTCCAGCAGAGGGCAACAAAAATGATTAGGGGCCTGGAGCACATGACTTATGAGGAGAGGCTGAGGGAACTGGGATTGTTTAGTCTGCAGAAGAGAAGAATGAGGGGGGATTTGATAGCTGCTTTCAACTACCTGAAAGGGGGTTCCAAAGAGGATGGATCTAGACTGTTCTCCATGGTAGCAGATGACAGAACAAGGAGTAATGGTCTCAAGTTGCAGTGGGGGAGATTTAGGTTGGATATTAGGAAAGACTTTTTCACTAGGAGGGTGGTGAAGCACTGGAATGGGTTACCTAGGGAGGTGATGGAATCTCCTTTCTTAGAGGTTTTTAAGGTCTGGCTTGACAAAAGCCCTGGCTGGGATGATTTAGTTAGGAATTGGTCCTGCTTTGAGCAGATGGTTGGACTAGATGACCTCCTGAGGTCCCTTCCAACCCTGATATTCTATGATTCTATGATACTGGCGCTTATATTGGAGCATCCTTGTACCTTCCTGCCTTCATGATTATCTTTTATCTTCCCCATATTTGTTGTTGGCAATGAATGAGCCAGAAAACTCTGGAATCTGAGAGGCAAACTAGGGTTGTTTTCCCTGCCTGGAGACTTTTGTGACGGCTTCATTTAAATTTAAAAATGGAGTGTCTTAATTACTAAATAAGAGTGATAAATTAGTTTCCCCTATTTATGTTCATAACTTGAATTTTAGACTGTCCTTCAAGTTTCAGTTTTTAATGTGCTTCACGTTTTTTGCTGACAAAGCATACCTGCTTTGGAGAAGGTGGCAGGAGAGACAGAAAGGCTAGAGATTTCATCCTCTAGGTAGGAACTCTTGGGACCTTGACAAAGGAGAAGCTAATGGGATCAGTAGCTGGATATTTCAGCTAAAATCATCAGCAGAGAAGTAATTAGCTATATTGACATTTTAAATAGTCATTTGTTAGGTTTTGGTGTAAACATCCCATTGAGGTAAATGGCCCTTCACTCAAAGACAGCTGCTGTTTTAGGCTGATTGCAGCCTTCAGGAGACATCATAGCATGAGATTACACTTGTTTGACAGTTTTAAGATTTTCCTCAATGATGAGGAATAAGAATATAAGAGAGACAATACTGGGTTAGACCTGGGTCCATCTAGCCCAGTATCATGTCTTCTGACAGTGGCCAATGCCAAATGCTTCAGAGAGAATGAACAGAACAGGGCCATTTTCAAGTGATCCATCCTGTTATCCAGTCCCAGCTTCTGGCAGTCAGAAGGTTAGGGACACCCAGAACATGGGGTTGTATTCCTGATCAGCTTTGCTAATAGCCATAGATGGACCTCTCTTCAAAAAAGAATTAGATGAATTCATGGAACACAGTTATACTTTTGGTCTTCATAACATCCCCTGGCAATGAGTTCTACAAGTTAATTGTGCATTGTGTGAATTACTTCCTTATGTTTGTTTTAAACCTGATGCCTTTTAGTTTCATTAGGTGACCCCTGCTTCTTGTGTTATATGAAGGGGTAAATAACACTTCCTTATTCACCTTCTCTGCACATTATAAATCTCTGTCATATCCCCCTGTAGTAGTCTCTCTTCCAAGCTGAACAGTCTCTTCTTAATCTCTTGTCAAATGGAAACTATTCCATACCCCTACTCATTTTTCTTGCCTTTCTCTATACTTTTTCCAATTCTAATATCCTTTTTGAGGCAACCAGAACTGAATGCAGTATTCAACATGTGGATGTTCCCTGGATTTATATAGCTGAATTATGATGTTTTCTGTCTTATCGTCTATCCCTTTCCTAATAGTTCCTAACATGCTGTTAACTTTTTTGACTGCCAAAGCACACTGAGCAGCTGTTTTCAGAGAACTATCCAGACTGACTCCAAGAGCACTTTGAGCAGCATGGCTAATTTAGATCCCCATAATTTTGTATGTAGAGTTGGGAGTGTTTTCCACTGTGCATTAGTTTTCATTTATTAACATTGAATTTCATCTACCTTTTTGCTGCCCAGTTTTGGAAAATCCATTTATACTCATCACAGTCAGCTGTGAACTTAACTATCTTGAGTAATTTTGTATCATCTGCCAACTTTGCCACCTCACTGTTTATCCCATTTTCCAGATCATTTGTGAATATGTTGAACACCACTGGTCCCAGTACAGATCCTTGGGGGGCCCTGTTATTTATCTCCCTCCACTGTGAAAACTGATAATTTATTCCTACTTTTTGTTCCCTACCTTTGAAGCAGTTACTTATCCATGAGAAGACCTTCCCTCTTACATCTTGATGGTCTACTTTATTTAAGAGCCTTTAGTGGGGAACCTTGTCAAAGGCTTTCTGAAAGTGCAAGTACACTGTGTCCACTGGATCACCCTTGTGCACATGTTTGTTGACATTCAAATAATTATTATAGATAGGTGACTAGACATAGTTATCAGGTCAAGGGAAAGCATAGATAGTATAGTTTAGATCTACAGCAAGACCTAAATTCCACTGCTGTTGAAAACATGGAATCCAACTACAAATTATGAGACTGAAACATCTTCTGATTCATGAAGTTTCACATTATTTTAAGCTGTTGAGGAGAGTCATTGTAATGTTACCTTGTTATGCACTCTTTCCTGTTTAAAAAATATTACAGCCCTTCATTAAAGCAGCCCCTCTAGCTGCATTCTCTCACTGTGTTTGTAGAAGAGAAGATACACATAGTCACCCAAACCTAAGATAAATAAGCTGTAATAGCACCTTTTTCCAGAGCATAGATTGTAAATTGTTTTGTTATCTCCTCTCTTGTTTAACTTCATAATTGTGTAGTGTGTATGCTGCTCCCTAAAAGTGCTCCATCTTCTGTGTATTCCTTCCCTCACTTCCTGCACTATCACTGCTTGATGATAGCAGATGTTCACAACTATCCATCTAGGTATTTGCTTGTTAGGTGCCAACTCAATTTGTTTTCCAAGGGAGGCAGCTTTCCTTGCTTTCACTTCCTCACAGCTGTGTATATTTTGATTTCATAACTGTCTTACCACATCATTTTTAAACAGTCTGAATTATTCAGATCATCTATCTTCTAATGAATAGCTGCTACATATGACTTCATAATATAACCTGATCCTATTAATTTTTTGGAACTATTGAAATCAGATAACTAGTACACAGTCTTAATTATTACAGTATCAGACTATGATCATTTTATTCCTTTTGAGTAAAACAAAGATGTGATTTCAAATGTCATTCTTCATTTGTGCAATCAATATTCCTGTTAATCTTTTATAATACAATGTGTTAATCTAGCACTCACCTGTTAATACTAAAGATGAAATATCTTCAGACATGTTAACCTTTTTTGTAATCTTTAAAATTCACCTGGAGCTGGGAGCTGAGATGGTCTTAGAAAGTGAAATTCTCTAGTCAGAGACCATCGTAGAGCAGATGCATCAGTACAAGCTGCCCCCCCCCGTACCGCAAAACTGACCTAGAAGAATACCTGTTAGGGATAAGGATAACTATTACAGTAGCAACTAGGAACACCAATCCAGGCGAAATACTAAAGAAAATAGCTCCTCCCCCAAGATTTTACAAGGCTGGTAGTCTCCATGCCTACTTACATAAGGGTTTTTAGAAATACACGTGATCTCTCTAGGAGGTTTAAGAAATACACACGTGATCTCTCTAGTGATTTTTCTCTGTGAATAAGAACAGAAGCTGTTCCAAAGAGTTTTTTCCAAAGGTGCCATGGGCCATACAACACCCTTTAGTGAAGCTGTGGAATTAAATCCCCCCACCCCACCTGAAATTCTTAACCAAGATAGCAAAAAAATGAACCATAAACATTTAAATGGGAAATAAAATTGAATCTTTCACATTTTGTCTGATAACTCTTTTCATGAGCCACCCCAGGGCTCTGGTCAGGGTACAGAGACTGAGATCTTTGTCTATCACCTGAGGAACCTTCTTATGAAAAATGCAACATGCAGAGTTGAGATGAATTACAGCATTGACATACATGTACAGAGAGGCTTCAGCTTTATTAAAGAACTTTTTTTTCCCCCCCCAAACAAGTCCAGTGGGCAGTTACTGGCTGCTAATTAATAACATACTTACAAGCGATAGCCTGTATTGCTGGATCTCCCTCACACTGAGTTCTCAGAACTGCCCCTACTTAGTAAGTGTTTAAAGTTCTTTCTTTACCAGGGTAGAATTTAGAACCATTCTGTTTATCTTTTCCAGTTCTAAGTGGGGCTGGCAAACCACTCTGCTCCTGGCTAGGATAGCAAGGCATACTGTATCTGCAAGCTGCAATTCTGTACCATGCCCATACAAACTGTAGCATTGACAAAGTCTATAGGTACAAAAGCAAAGGTGCATTCGGGTACATTTTGTCTGCTCTAATAATTAGAAAGAAAGCTGTTAGGTTCTAGAAGCTCTCTGCCAAGCAGCATTTTATGTCTTAGAATAATCTTGTGTGTTTAGGGGCATAACAAAAAGGCTGATAAGTTGATCAATTATATGCCCAAGCATTAAGAGTTCATCTGTGAACTTTTCTTCAGATGTGGGCTCCTTACGACTGCATCCACTTGCCACATTTGATCACTCAGAGTAGAATTTTGCACAGATGCCATTTTACACAACTAAAGCTAATCTAATCAAGTGCTTGACTGCTCTAAACTCCCACAAATGGTGGTAAGAATGCAGGGTGTCTTACAGGTGCAAGATCAAGCCTTTACTGTTGCTGGGAGCATCTGAGATGGGATATGGCTATCCTGCTATGACACAGGCAGTTGGGCCCTGTTTGTAATTTGTTTCACTTCAATAGAACAGATATAGTGTTTGGCAAGACAGCCCCTTGATCCTAATTAGCCATGTGTGGGATGCTTTACACAACACCATTTCTCTGTCTTTCTGCAATATAAATTATAAATCCAGTCAATTCTACAATTTCAAGGAATGTTTGGGGCAGCAGGGGTCAGAACCCTATTTAGGGGAGGCGATGGGCAAAACCATATGGGGGGGGAGACATAGGAAGTACCCTGCCCTCTGTTTAGCAGAATCACAGCTTCAAGCACCTTTACAATTGTCTATACATCATACTGATGGCACTTTCTTATTCTTTGTTGGTATAGCTCCTAGCACAGTGAGATCCTGGTCCATGTTGGGGGCTGGTAGGTGCTACAGTAATACAAACACCACCTTCCACCGTAACAGTCTCTAACTTCTCTGCTGATCCTACTAATAGAGTTTAGTATTTTGACACAGTTAATGACTCATCTCTGTGACAGAAAGGAGACAATGGAGTGTGCACCCAGCCCCTGCCATTGAGGGGGAAGTTGGGAGACTCCTGTATGAGCAGAGGATAGCAGCTGCTTTGAGAGATAAGGGGAAATGGTGGTGCAGGCAGCTGCTGACATGAGAGGGAAGAGTTGAGGAATAATGGTGTATAGGAGGGGAATCTGGGAGATCCTACACCCTGTCTGCCAACAGGGAGGATGGACAGACAGAGCTCCAGACCTGGAAAGATGGTGAGAGAAGCTACAGAGAGTCCCTGAAATAGAGGGTATGGGAGGATGGCTTGTGGGGAAATGGCGGGATGTAAGGATCCCTGTGGATAAACAGAGGACTTGAGACACTAAGGCTGTCTCTCTGATTTCACATACATGCTCACACAGTTCAAAAATAAATAAAAACTGTTTAATATGCCAGATCAGTAATAAAAACCTCCTGAACAGACCTACACTATACCAGCAAATATAATACAAATCAAAACAATTTTTAATTCACTGTCAAGATCTGCATTTAGGATTCTGCACTACTCTTGCTGCAGCTGATTAACCTTTTCATTGAGAGTGGCATGGAGAAAGCTGCTCCCTACATGTTTTAAGGGTATGCTATTACAGAGCAAACTTGGGTCCTGGTAGGCCTAAAAAGCTTTCAGCTCACACACTTATAAACTACCTTACATATGAAGAGTTCACAATATTTAGGTTATTCAATGTGCAGCTAGTATATGTAGCAAGCATACAGTGCAATTATAGACCCCAGTCCTGCTTTCAGATCCATGCCAACTCCAAGCTGAGCCTATATGGATCCAAGCGTAGGGCTGGAGTTTTAATGTTTTGAAGCTGCAACATCCTGCATAAACAAGGGATCTACTGTGAGTCCTTGATCACCCCTACATCCATGATAGCCTTTGGGGAGTACAGTACCACAGCGGGTGTCTCCTCTGTCATAGTGGTCCAGTAAGCTGTGGGCAATGAAACTGCTTTCTGAGTGCAGAGTGTCACACTTCCGGCAGATGACGATTTCACATTTCGGACACATTTTCCCCGAGTGTGGCTGCCTTAGAGAACACATCTCCTCCCTTGGAGGCTTCATTTTTTTGGAACCTTTCCTGTGTAAACATCTCTTCTTGTCTTCAAAAACCCGATTCCTCCCCTGAGGGCTGAAACAACAGAAGGAAAATGGTGACAAATTTAACCTATAAAGTTTTGATAGCAAAATGAGGTCAGCAGAAGCAGTTAATGCCCTTTTTTAAAAAAGCCCCTGAGGTTTTCTCTGTGGCACAGTCTAAACAACAGGTGCCATATTTAAACACTATGGAAGAATGCATGTGGAAAGAATAAGCAGAATCTGGTACTTACAATATGATACAGGTCACAGGCCTTGCTTTTTAGAAGCTGGAATTTGTGAGGATTTTATCTGCCTGTTTTAAAGTTGTAAAACAAACCTGTCTTGAATGCCCTTTTTCAGTGGAAGTTACTGCAGGTATCTTGAAAGAGGCTGTAATTTAGAACAGCAGTTTCTCTTTGGCACTACACACAGCCTCGCATATGCACTTTCCATGGAGCTGATCCTGCAGTGAGTCCCATGTGGAGACTTCCACAGGGCTCTGTGCAGGTGCAGGGGTCTGCCGTGCAGAGATCATTGCAGGCATCAGGCCCTAGTTAGTAAAACAAAGTCCAAATATATCATACAAAGTGCCTATTTGCATTTGTGAACTCACATGCAGCTTGCAATGACTAGCAGGAAAACATGACAATGCTCTGTCCTTGGACAGAGACAACTGGAAAGGCTTTAAAGGGAGACTTCTAGCACTCATGAAAATGAATGCTAATGACCTAAGTATCTATTTATAACAGTGCCCTTCTGCTGAGTTGAATGCTAATTAAGGTCTCAATCCTGCAAACACTTACATGAAT
Organism: Gopherus flavomarginatus; assembly: GCF_025201925.1. Taxonomy (NCBI): domain Eukaryota; kingdom Metazoa; phylum Chordata; order Testudines; family Testudinidae; genus Gopherus; species Gopherus flavomarginatus. Next base: position 71,750,549 of record NC_066624.1, on the reverse strand, counting down.
AGTCCCCAAGGAGTGTTTGCGGGATTGGGGCCTATCGGTACTTCTATGTACCGAGACAATAGGATCCTTAGAAATACATTCAGTTTATGTGAGGACTGGCTCTGTTATGTCAGCTTGTTGGTGTAGTAAAATACTGAGAGAGTGGGCAGCTAGAGCAGTACTGATTTTTTTTATAGCAGATCTGAAAAAATCTCTCTAGTCCATTTTCAACTGTCCTCACTTTCAGATTAGTTTGAGGCCTCCTGGTCTTGGAAAGAATGATTTTCCTGGTTTTATCATTATATTTAAATTGACTTCTTACCCTGTTCTGTCCCAAGAACAAGCTCCCGAGAAGTCATGAAGAGCAAATGTAACCCACAAAATCTGTCATTGTTCCATCACAACTTGTCTCAGGGTCCAATTCTGCTAGTGTAACCCTACTGGCATTAGAGTTATTCCATATTTGGTCCAGTGTAATCTAGAACAGAGTTTGGCTCTCAGTGTCATTTCTGGCTAGTTTATTTTAAATCTGTGCTAAGCATGTAACTAGCTGATGTGGCTATCAAGCCTAATGTATTAATGCTGATATGTACATGCTCTTCTTGCTTAGATCATAATTTCCTGGGTCTAATTACCAAAGACAGACTGCTTTTAGCAGAGCTGTAAAGAAAGCAGCTTTGAGCTATGGGTTGGGCTAGGACATTTTTTTAAATTAATTTATTAGCAATACCCAATAATTTCTGCACTGTGCATGCACTCAATTTATCTCATCCAAGGGGGATCTGGAGTGACTTGACTGACACTAAAACACTTATGGAATCCCAAATAGGTAATAACAATGAACATTCCAACGGGGCTAACAAGTATGCAAAAAAGCAGTTAATCATTTTTGTCAGAGAAGTTAGCAGAAAGGAGTCTGAGCATACACAAGGAGCAAGCCTGCTGAGTAAAGAGGCATCAATTTTACATGATCATATTTCAGAGAGAAGAACTGAAATTTAAGCTCACAGCTCAGAATGTGATATCACACACTCCACCACACTTGCAACTTTCAAGTACCTATAAAGTTGTGTATTGATTTCAGCTGCTACCCATATATTGCTACCATACCACATCTTCTGCCATCATTCTAGGATTCAGTACTGGTGCAAACACGGATTCACCAACTTAGTAATGTTATTCCTGGAAGTGATTTCCAGGGCTGTCACAACTCACAGTGTTGACAAGTACAGTACAAGGGTACCGACAAGTAAATGTGGGCACTTGGAAACAAATCCCTGTAAGTCATTCAACCTTTCTATACCTCAGTTTCCGGGTTTGTAAAAACACATCACAGGGTTGTTTGTAAAGCTTTTTGTGGGCTTTGGGTGGAGGATGCTTTAGAAGCACAAAGTATTATGCATAAGTAACCACCACTGGTTAAAGATTATGCCATGGCACCCTTCACTGTGTCTATTACAGCTGCTTATCATGAGTCATTGAGCATTCAGCCTCTGACATACTTACAGTTTACTCCTGGAAGGAGCAGAGAAGAAATTTAGTGCAGAAAACCTTTTCTTAAACAGACGCTCTCTCTTTTTCCTTCCATGTTTCATATCACCTACACTGTCATCTTTACTCTCCCTCTTTGCCTTCTGCCAGCTCATCTTCACTATAACAGCAACAATAAAACAAACGAGAGCAGGAGACAGCAAGTTATCTATGCTGCTATCACAAAACAACATGAGTAACAATGTGCAACTAAATTATATAGACATGTTTCTGTACTAACCTGTAGATGTTCTGGGAATACAGCTAGTTTTGTGGAGTTCAAACAGAAGACACTTTCCATCAGATGGAGCAAACACCTGCTTTGGAAAATCCTGAGGGAAGAAGAAGAGGTAAGTATGGCTATTCTTACTTAACTAAGCTCTGGTTAGTAGCATGGCTGTTAAGTAAGATAAATGTCTCCATTCTAGATGCTACCGTGTATGATTAAATTAATTTCCAAAGAAATAGCAAGTTGCTCACTTGATAAAAGCAAATAATAGGAGATAATAAAACAATCCTGTAGAGAGAAGGGAAACAGCAAACTGATTTCTTGAGATGGCACAGATATAAAGCAACAGGCGAGGAAGGCACTTGGTCACTGCTTGAAAATAATTTCTTCTTTTTCCTGGTAAAATATTTGATTAATCTTAATTTCCGCATTGTGCTGCTTTGTCTCCAAGCACTATCCCTGTGGCCTCTGTGATTAAATTAGTCTCTCTGCTCTACATTTGATATTCAATAATTGCAGTTACTTTTGGTTGATTGACTCACATAGTAGTTTTCACTTGCTCCAAATTGCTGGGAAGCAGCTTCAGCCCATCCTGCCCATTTGTTGTAGTTTGAAGTATTTCCCAATAATTGTTTTCTAAAATAAATCACACAACCCTAATTTTTAGGAATAAACACAAATGAGGCAGCATTCTATTGAGTTAGAGAGTGATCAGAAAATCCATCATGGCTGAGCTATGTATTTTCCTTAATTTTAGCCTTTGTATCCTCACATAAATCCTACAACACACTCCATGCCAGCACAGAGGTCTCTTGTGTACAGCTCTCATTGCAGAATCAGGACCAATCTAGCTCTCACTTTTATTAATTCGATTATAATTGTTTACCAAGAATGCACTATGACGTGTGAATGAGGAAAGTAGAAAGAACTCAGGAGCAGCACAGCCACTCAGCAGTTAACTCCACCCTCATGCTAAGTAGGCAGCTGCCCACATTTTTAGCAGAGCCGAGGGAAGACCCTCCCTTTTGATGATTAATTTGGGGAATGGTGTAGTTTCTCTGTGTAGACTGAACAGAGGTGAAATGAAATGAAAAAGGTTGTGAATATCTCATTAAAATGCACAAGGAAACAGTCTCTTTAAAAAGTGCTCCAACATCAAGGAGCAAAGAAAGTTGCAGGTGTCAGAAATGTTCAGACCTTACCATTTTAAGGTCTCTCTGTAGCTTTTAATGCTTTCCACAACCTCCTTCAAATTCAAGGCCTGCCTGGAAAACACAACATGTTTTTCTGTAGCAGGGATACAGCAGTGTCAATTTGAAGTTTTTCTATTAAACCAGCTTTGAAGAGTAGACCATAATCTGCACCTAAGTGGCAGCAGCTGGAGAGGCAGGAATTTCCTCTACCTCTCAGTGGTGAGTTCAGAGCCCTGCAGATGAAGCTATTTTAATATTAATGCTGATGTCAGGTAGCTTGTTTTTTTCTTTAAACAGGAGATGGAAGAGAAGTGTAACATTAAGGTTATCAAAGTAAATGTTTAGAAAAGTAGGTCATGAAAAAGTAAAGGTACTCAAATTGGCCTGTTCTAAAGCCCATTGAAGTCAGTGAAAAGACTCCCACTTCAGAAGACTTTGGCCAGGATTATGTAGATTTTTTACAGGACTGGGCCCAGTAAGATTAAATTGCCCATATTATCTTTACTATCTGTATTCAGTAGTCTAATGTAGCTAGTCCTTATGATAGAACTATTCTTGTCCTTACAGCTATGTATGTGATTATGTGCTGTGCTGAGCTTCTGCATGACTGAGCGCTTATCTCTTTTCTTCCACCCCATTTATATTTCAGGGTCTTCTGCTTTCCATTGCTTTTAACACTGTAATTAATTGTCTGTGTGATTTTACTGATGGTGTTCCTAATACACAGAAATAACAGCCAAGTATTCTTGGTTACCTCAGAGGCTCTCTCTCTCTCTCTCACACACACAAATCTCCAAAATATCATCATTAAAACAAAATTGAAAGCAATTAGAGCTCAGCACTTCAGCCTGCAAAGTATCTCTAATATCTGGATCCTACTTAAAAAGAGCTAGGAAGAGACTAATGGTCTCTAGGTGGAACAACTACAGATTTGTGGGGTGAGAGAGACAGAACAGCATTTTCAAGTAATTAAATGCTATAATTCTGTATTGCTCTAAGTACCTTCAGAGCGTTGGAATGCTGTTTGATCATTATGTCACCATTGATACTTAGTGATTCCACCTAAAGGCTTTCTTCATAATTCCTGATATAGCTGCCTTGTTGGTTAAGGAATGCTATCCAGGTATTAGTTTAAGGGGAATTAAGGACATCCAGTTCTGAACAGATATATAATATTGTGTAAGGCAAAGTGACATGGACCAAATTGATAACTCTCTTCCATCTCTAGCTATTCTGGAGCAAAATGCCTGAGTGACTGGCTCTATACTAGCACTACAAGACATGAGTGTGTGTTACACGCTGAGAGATAAGTCTTTATTTTATTAGACTGGTACCTTTGTTTCTACTTGTGTAGCATGTGTGCTGCTAAATGTCCATTAGTAAGTGGCCTTGACACTGCCATGTTTGCACATAGGGCCTCAGCCCAGGAAAGAAATATGTATTTATCAGTTTAAAAACTTTCACAGACCAGTTTTACCACTGTTGTTACCTTAGCGTGATTTTACCCCAGCTTGGGAAGACTGTCAGAATAGCAAGACAGAAGACTACCCTACAGACACAGCCCATCTGCCTTTCCTCGTGTCGTCTCAGTAGGACACGGAGCCCCACTGTGCTAGGAGTTACATGTGTATGTAGTGAGACGGCGTCACTGGTCCAAAATAGCAAGTCAAAGGGTAAGAGACAGGAAAGTGTCCTCATCCCACTGAGAGACAGAGCGATGAAATGATTTTCCCAGCATCACAGGAACTCCCCCTCAACCGCACGATCATTCTTTCTCTCTAATCTAATACAAGATTTTATTCGAAACATATTGCAAAAAGCATCATATAAGCTATTTGACTTACTCTTCTCATATCCTTTCAGCCACCACAGGGTGTCTCTGCATCTCTTCCTAGAAAGACAAAAGCCTCTGTAGCCTGGCCCAGAGTAGCCAGGAATACCCCACCTTTGGAAAGATGGCATGGGCGGAGGCAATGTCTTTTATTGGACCAACTTCTATTCATGAGAAAGAGGGAAGCTTTCAAGCTACATCAAGTTCTTCCACCTTTGGAACACAGAGCTCCAACCCTTTCAGTGTATTTAACACAATTTATGTTTTAAAAGCTAAGAAAAAAATCACCCAGTTCTCTGCGGATTTTCTTCAGCAACAGAGAACAATGTCTGGTTTGAGAATGCTGTTACAATAGGCAGCACTTCTCAATGGACAGTGAGAACTTATTTCCTTTAGTGGTTGATGATGCTTGAAACCTGGAGATGTTTTGACAAGGTAGCTGCTTGTAGTTCATGAAACAAGGATGATCAGGTAACTGAAATCTAATCATTCATCACCCTTCATGTGAGCTGCACCATGCATCTGAGAGCAGAACTGAGCTCTCAGTGTCCATATTTACCAATGTCTATATACCAATGTCTTTGACAAAGCAATCGGTGTAGTAGCTTTGCCAGGATAAATGTGCTAAGTATTGCACTGCACACCTTAGCAGATCTGTTCAATTGTCCTCAATATAGGTTTAAAGTAGTGTTTATTTGCAATGAAATGAAGCTGAAGGGCAAGCTAGTGACTTAGCAATTACCTGATATAGTCACCTCTGGACTTAATACCTACATGCTGCTGCTGTGATCATTTTAGCTTGTGACACTTATGAGTGGTTGTTTTCTCTTTTTAAGGAACATGCTTTGTAATATGTCTCATTAGAAATGGGTTAATTGTTTGGGATAAAACATGAACCATTCTGGACCTATGTCCAAACTCCAATGCAAATGTGAGCCTGCTTGAGGCTTCTAGATTTGGAAAAGGTGAACTAGCTTTTTTTCTGAATTGCTTTTCATTCTCTCTACATTCTGGTCTTCAAGTCATTGCCCAACAGGAATTTAAATACTGGGGCGTGGGGGAAAAAAAGACTGTGGCTGTTGGGTCCATTGCTATATGGATCCCTTGGCAGCAATACACATGTAACATTTGGGCTAGGAGGATTTCATCCCCTCAGCTTCCTTATAGGTCCCATGTACAAAGCACTGCTATGAAAGCTTTACGCGTGAGAGCAGGATTTGGCACTTAGGATCTAAGCAAATATCAGATGACCGCAAAGCTGGGCTTTTTCATAGCACTCTGTTTCACTTGGATTGGGTTCTGGTGTGTTTTATGCTCCTCAGTCTAATTCTTTAGCTAACTAATATGGGGCATATATTACTCCGCTCACCTGGAAACAGTGTGGGATTACAAACTGGCAGGGTTTAGCGGGATATGTGGGTAGATGGATGGGTGAAGACCTCTACCTCTGCTCACTAACTTGAAAATGAGCCTTGGTGAGGTTCTGCATCTGAAACACTTTCTTTGGAACTCGCCACCGCCACCAGACCAACCAGATGCTTCTCCATACTACCAGCCCATCCATCTCAGAGGTCTAGATTCTCAAATATCCCCTTGTTTGTACTGTTTAAAACTTTCCCTTATCCAGGCATAGATCTGTTCTGAGCCAGCTCCCACTAGAGTGAGTGGAAAGACTCTATTTGGCTACACAGAATGTTGGATAACACACCAACTAAAACAAAAATTCACATCATGGGGAGACAGTGCTGGATTTATGTTGGTTAAATGATCTCTCTGCACCATTTCATATTTTTATCTGATTACAGAGTGACCTGGATTTAAATGTTTTGTTGTGCTTTCTCTTCCAGAATGGGATTCACTTGCATGGTTAGGAGGACAACCAAAGAGAGAAGCACTGACAAAGAGGAAAACACCTGGGATTCAAGAAGGATCTGGGACTCCTCACAGTAGAGGGAGCAAAAAGAGGAAGGCATAAGGAATTGCACATATGTGGAGGTAAATAGATATTTTTCCTTGTACTTCGGCAAGTGCTGAGAGTCCTCTGCAGTCTGGCTTTATTGCTGCACCCGATCAGAAAAAAAAATTGGTCCATCTAGTCTGGCATCCTGTCTCCAGTCAGGGCCAGTCTTGCATTTGCCTCTGGACCATCCAATACTGTATTGGGGGATTTTTTTTCCTGACCTATCTGATATTTATGCATGCTCTCCCTCTCTTAATCCAACAGTGTTCATCTGTCAGTTGGATCTTTACACTCATAATTTAACTACAGACATAGAACAGTCATGCTTCCATTGTTTAAGGAAAAAAGATACAAAGAATTCTTTGAATAAATTCAAAGATGGAAATATGCTTAATTTCCATGTACAATACAGCTGAGAATAAATGCCCTATTATTAAATCTAGAGGAGTCAGGATGCAGACATCTGGGGGGAAAGTTCCATTTATATTAGTCACTCTAAGACTTTATTCTGCCTAGAATTACAGAGGGTATGCATCTGTGGCTTTCCTCTACTTCCTAGCATGTGATGTGAGGTGCAGGCATGCTCAGTAGCTTATGCCTACCACTCCTATCTCAGTAACAGTGCCTACAATACTAAGAGACTGGTTGCATCAGAAGCAGAGCTGGAAAGCCATCTTTGCTAGCTGCTGAGAGTGAGAGAAACAGCAGAACCTTAGCAGATCTGCAGACTGTCTGACAGAAAACAATGTGAGTATCCCTTGTCATAGGAGTTTAATGAAAATGAGCTGCAGTGTGAGAATGAGGGTTTAGTATGTCTGGAGGGAAGGAGTTTGGCTAAATCAGCATCAAAGCACTGTCCATCAGTTGTGGTGCTGAAACTCTGAATACTCAGCTGTGAATGGGTGTGTTTCTTACTTCACAAAGAAATGATAGCAGCATGGCTTTAAACTGACCAAGATCCTTTTTGAAGCAAGGTTGGGTTATGGGATTGTATGTCACAGATTCTGTCTTATATCTGTCAATATCTGTTTACAATTATATTCCCCCTAAATGCTCGCTCTATAGAAGCGCAATACTGTGGCTGGAAAGTTCACTGCTGTTTCTGATACATGAAAAGTTGCTTGTTTGGGTTTTGGAGAAATGGCCAAGTAGTATGTTGTTGTTTTCAAAACCAAGTACAAATTAACTCTTACTATGAATGTTTCTTTTTATGTTTAATTGTATGTGGTGTGTAGGTGTGGTGAAAGGCTGGCTATGTGAATAAGGCATCTGAAGCTACTTTAACATTTGTGTAGCTGGCTGTCACATGAAAACTACATGGCATCCGTGTGAATCAGTGTCAGACTCTGAGGAGCATTTGCTGAGTGAGAGACCTCTCTTGTGTATATGGGGATCCAAAGTTTGATTAGACTTTGATTCTGTCTTAAACGGTCTGCTGTGGCTCTTAAACGGTGGGAACTCTGCTATGGCAGGCTGTGCAGTTTTTCCAGCTGCTGGACAGCAGTAAAAAGAATTACTAACGTGTTTACAATTCAAAATAGTGCTGAAACAAACCCTTCAAAACGCTGGGCCAAATCCTCCAATCAGTACAGTTCTGTAACTCACAATGAAACAATGCTGATTTATACCAGCTGAGGATCTGGACCTTTGTCCTCACTATCTGGTGCAATATGGTAATAAAATATTAGATATAAAATAATTTCAACTCAGTTATATTCAGCATCCGTCTGTTTCTGTGCAGCAGTGGATGACACTAACCCATCACTTCAGAATTATTTTATTACATCTTTAAATAGCTGTCCATGTCTTTAACTGTGGTGTAAATGCCAGCATTAATTTGCTCTTTTAGTCAACCAGTAAAACCTATTTAGTTAATAGTTACTCTGGAAAAACATTGGTGTAAATGAGACTAGATCTGCCCATGTCGTTTAGATACCTTGATTCTGAAATGCATCCTTTGATAACAACCTATAACAATCTACATGGGGGGAAAAATGATGAAAGAGGGCACTTCAAACTAAAAGACAAAGGTATAACAAGATCCAGTGGCTGGAAGTTGAAGTTGAACAGGTTTAGCCTAGAAATAAGGTGCAAATTTTTAACAATGATGGTAATTTACCATTGAAACAATTTACCCAGGATTGTGGTGGATTCTCAATCACCAGCAATTTTTTTTTATCAAGATGGGATGTTTTTCTAAATGATCTGTTGTAACTCAAACAGGGATTAAATCAGGGAAGTTCCGTGACTTGTATTCTACAGAGGGTCAGATCAGATGATCACAACTGTCCTATCTCGCCTTATAATCTATGAATCTATTAACATGATTGCATAAATGTTCATTTATGACTAGTCAGTCCAAACCAGCTGCAAAACATCTCAGAAGTATAAAAAGGTCAAATAATTCTAATACTATATAACATAAGTGGGCGGAAAAACATAGAGCCAGATCCTACTGGTATAGAAGTGAATGGAGCTATGCTGATTACTGTAAATAAAAAGTTGTGTCCTACTGTAAACTATTTCAATACAAAATTTAAAAAATATTACATCCAGAATCTTATTCTGAGATCTAGAATTTTTTTCATTTGCTTATTCACCTATTAAAATATCAGAAAACAAGCTTTTAACTACAACATCCAGAATGTCTCCAAGCCAAAGAACTGCTTTCTGAAAAATATCCTGGCTTAATGTGCCTCTCTGAACTTCTCCAAATGGTTATGCGCTTGCCAGCTCATTGTATGCTATTGGTGCTGCTGCCTAGTTGTGTCTATATCAGGAGTCAGAGGATGACGTCAAATACTTTGATCTGTATGTGAGCTGTTCTTCAATGATTAATGCAACAGTTTCCTGCTGCAGAATTATCATCTAAACTATTCAAACAAGAAACAGTTTTTCATACTATCTTTCTCTTACTAGTGTGTATTCATAACAGATTTTTTAATTAAAAATAGGTTGATTCAATATTAGTATGACTGGGTCTTTTGTAAAAAAGCTTGCATAAGTTTCTTTGTTGATCTAGGGAAAAAGGGAAACTGTTTTTATGTCGGATAATCTTTCAACACACTAATCATACAAAGCCAGGATAAATAAGCAACTTGCTATTAGGCAGATATTGATGTAGTTAGTTGGTTTCTGTTTCTCTGTGAAATGGATGTACAGAAAAGGAATTTAAAACTCCTTGATGAATGTCACCACTATCCAACTTTGAGTTATTGATGAATGCCAGAAGGTAAATGTGTGTTAACTAACAACCTGTAGCAACAACTAATGGTATTCATCAACTTGCAAAAGCTTATTGCTAGTGAACACCAAATACCAGGAAATGGTTTCTTTTCATCTTGTTGTAGAGCACCATAAACATGCATAGCACTTCAGACACTTGTAAGAAGACAAAGAACTGGTTCCTGAGGGCTTGTTTTCACATACTGCTCTACCGCTGCAGTGCTTTAGGCCTTGGCTACACTTGAGAGTTACAGCACTGTTAATGGTTTTATAGCTCTGTAACTCATTCTCCATCCACACTGGCAAGGCACGTACAGCCCTGTATCTCCATGGCTACAGCACTGGTTGTACTCCACCTCCACGAGAGGAATAAAGAGAATAGTGCTGCTGCTGCAGTGCTGGCTACACAGGGGATTAGGTCGGTTATAACTACATCACTCAGGGCTGTGGATTTTTCACACCCTTGAGTAATGTTGTTATATTGATGTATGTCTAGTGTACAACTGTGTTCAGTGACTTCAGTAGAGAGATGCTGACTTACAGCAACTGGCAATCTAGCCTCATGAGATTACAGTCTGTGTGATTCAATACAAATGATAAAGAAGGCTCAAAAGTCAGAGCAAACCTTATTGGAGAGAGGATCAGTACTGAAAGGTCAAATGAAAGAAGTGGGTTTAAAAGGAGGAATTTGAAGGAAGAGCAGGGGTCACTTCTTGCTTGCGAAGACGGGGAAACTGTTCCAAGCACAAGGATAAGAAATGAACTGAGAGTCAGGGGTGGGGGGAGAGATTGAGTGTCACCTCTTGGGGGGTGAAGGAGAAAATGATGATGGCATCAGGCATGTCTTTGATGCAATCCTGTTTATATACAAAGAATGAACAAACAGGAGGTCGTTTGTTTGCTCACAGTTTCAAGCCTCTCTCCAATCAGCACTCTGGCCAAAAACCTTTTTCTCAGAGTGTGACACTGGTCCTTTAAGAGCAAGGCCACTGCACCTCTGACTTATCAGCTCTCTCCAATTGGGTTTTAAGAGAGACCACCTGAGTCATATAAATAGGAGAGACCTGAGAACACAGATGAATGGAACAAAGGAAAAGGGCAGGTAAGAGCTACCTAGAGGAGACTGAGTCTTCAGAGAGTAGGAGGCTCTGCATGCTCTCCATGGAATAGGGTGACCAGCCAGCAAATGTGAAAAATTGGGACAGATAGTGGGGGGTAATAGGAGTCTATATAAGAAAAAGATGCCAAAATCAGGACTGTCCCAATAAAATCTGGACATCTGGCCACCCTACCATGGAAAGAGGGAGGAACTGGCTAGAAGGGTAGCAGAGAGGTTGTTTGCCAGCTGCCTTGAGGTAGAGAGTCAGTCCTGGAAGTTTAAAAGGGCTGAGAGCTAGGAGACGGTGGAGAAGTTAGTCTGCTGACCTTCTTGAGCCAGAGAGTTAATGCTGGAAGCTGAAGAGGGCTGAGTCAATGGACTGTGTTTTGGAAGGAAGAGTGATGGGACTGGTCCCCAGCAGTTGGATGGCCTGGAGAGTGAGGTTCTGAGACAAGAACAGGAAAGAACTGAGAGCGAGTGCTTATGGACTTGTGAGTGAGGAGCTTGAAAAATTGCTGTACATTTCTCTGTTTTACTGTGGGAATTGGGAAGAACAGCTTTGTTATGAGGGTTCTATGGACTATTTTAGATGTTTGTGAATAAATTATACCCAGAAGTGGTATTTTGAGTGGACAGCGGGAGAGACTTTGTTCTTTTTATGGTTGGATTGAGGAGAAACTGAGTCAGATGCACGTGTAGGTCCATGGCTTGCTGCAGGAGGGCATCTCAGGCGGGCTGCCTTCTTATGATCTCTCTTAGCTTTCTCTCAGGTTCATGTTACAAGGGCTTCTCTTGCTGTCTCCTGGGCTTTTCACTCTTTTGGCTGTTTCTGACTCAAACATGCACACAGCAGCAATAACAATCAGACCACAGACTCTGCGTTTGTGTTCAGTCAAGTCCTTTGGTGGTGGCTTCCAGCTCTCACTAACCAAAAGGGCATTTAATTGTACACTCATTTAGCCTGAATGGAAGGCAGACAGCATGTCCAACAACTTCACCGACCTTTGTGATCACCCGTAGATCAAAGCCAAGCGTCTAGATGTCTGTCACCCAATCTCCAGGAGAGAGCACTGGGTAAGAGAAAATGCAAGTGGAGAGAGACTTGTTTGTCTGTGGAAAATAGAACAATGCCAGTAGAAGATGTGATTATCGGAAAGAAACAAAACCATCATCATCAATGACTAATTAAATTAATCTAGCACAGTGATGCCCAAACTTTTCCTGTCATCCCCCCTCCACACACATTACTGCATAGTTGGCTCAGCAGAGAAGCTTGGGCTGAAGGTGGAGCTGGGGGCAGATCTGGGAATAGGGGAGGACTTGGGGCTAGAGGCGGAACTGCCCTGGGAGCGGAGAGGGAATGAGGGCTGAGTGGGGCTGGGAGTGGAGCTGGGTGTCGCTCCCTCCCTGCTCCCTGTGAGAGCTGACCCAGGCCCTGCCGAACATGCCTCTGCACCCACCTAAGGGGTGCACCCCACAGTTTGAGGATCACTGCTCTAGCACAAATGAATTCTGTTGCAGGGCACAATTCTTCTGAGATGCACAATAAAACAAAGCACCAGAATTCTCCCTGGTGCCACAGTGTGTCTCTGTTCATTTTTTTTTAAAAAATCCCTATCTTTTAGCAACAAGAAGTATTCACTGGATGGATAGTCTAAAACTGGTTCTGTTAATCAAAACAAAACCCTAACTGGCCAATTTCTGGGCAATTGCACTGAAGGCAATGGATTTACCCTCGTATCCGAGCAGAATTTAGCCTCTTTTAAATGTTTAAGTAGGTCTGTGTTAGCAGAGTTGGGTGATGCTTGGTTGGAGGTGCTATCTGCTCAAAAAGGGATAGGGAGGGAATGAAGAGGAGATGGAGCCATACACCCTTCTGACCACTTGCACTGACCAACAAAGCTTGCTGCCTGCATAGATCCATGTTCAGTAAAACAGAATTGGCGCTGACGGAAGAATTCAGTTTCAGATTCCAGTTGAACTTTGGTATTGATAGAAGTGATTCTGGATTCCAGCAGGACTTTTGTGTTCATTTAGGAATGGTCCAAGGACAGCTCCAAAAATCAGTGTTTGTAGGAAGCATTCAATCCCATGGGAACAATCAGGGCTTTTTTCTTTCAGTCATTGGGCCAATGGCTTTTTGCACAGGAGTTACTTTTCATACAGTTAATTCAGTCTCAGATCTCTCTTGTCTTCCCTACAGTCAGTCAGAGATTCTCTGATGTGTTGGTTTCATGCAGTCATAATTCTCAAAGGTGTGCAATTTACTCAGCCATTCCTGTCTCTTGCAATAGGAGCAAATGGTTCCAGTGCTGGTTAGGGTGCCTGTCTGGGTCACTTACTAGTCCATAGCATCTGGAAATAGATTGTTCATGAATCTTTTGGAATCTTCAGCAGGACGGGGATATTGGACCCACCTCCACAAGTCTCTTCCAGCTGCTGGAGCTTCCTGCAGCAGGGGGAGGCTCTTCGAAGTGGGTCTGGTCTCCCCCTGAGAGTGATAGTGGCCATGCAGGGGACGGATAAGTCCTCTCTCTCCCCAGTCCACCTGGGACTTGCAGCGAGGAGTCCCCTGACTGGGGTGCTCCCAGCAGCAAGGGGGAGAGCAGGCTGCATGGGGAAGGGCTTATTTCACGATTCATGACACATTTTTCATGGCCATGAAATTGATAGGGCCCTACTCATGAGATGTAACTTGTTGAAGTGTGGCTCTGCAAACACAGTCTTTTCAGAGAGAGAACTCCAGTTACTGAGTAGCTTTCATTCACCGTGTGGCGGCTGCAAGCGTGAGAGCCATTTGAAAAGCTGTGTTATTTGAATGGGCTTGACTCCATCTGGCTTAGGAGCAGCTCCCTTTTCTATCTGCTCTTTTACCCAGGCAATGGAGCCACTGAATGAAAGGATTTGAAGAAGTGGATGTTGTAAAGCAGGTGGGTTCTGTAAAAGATCATGTAACTTCATGGAACAGGAAAGAAGGGCTACTCCAGTGCTTGTGGAACTAGTACTGAGATGGAGAGACAGTGCATCCAGGAAGAAGAACAAGGCAGTGACCCCCTCCCCCAGTGATATTTGAATTACTGTAGTAACAAATGTATGTTTTCCCTGTAGCTGTCCTGTGGATCCAACTCAACCTTGACTAGGAGACAGCAATTCTAGGAGTGAGAGAATATTGTCTTCAGGCCCAGTTTGTACTTGTCCTCCCTGGGACTCATTGCAGTTGTCAATTAGCCCCAATTAACTGAGATTGTCTCCTTAATGTTGTGGTTGCTTTTCCCTGGTGCCTGTATGGAGCCCTCCAAGCTCTTTTCACCATAACCTGTTGAACAAGCACAAGATGATGGCCACCTTAAAAAAGCTAACTACTCAGTTATGGCAACCATATGTTTTCTGCACAAAGTAGTAATTTATTGAGAGCTCTGACTGTACATTTATAACTGTTTTGTCATTTGCAATTATATCATCACTTCTGTACTGGATGAAATAATTAGAATGGACTTCATCACTCTAATGTTCTTGTCCAAATAATTGGAAATATTTGAACAAGTTTCTCACTTATTCCAGATGTAATATTTAGAAGAAAATACGTGGGAAAGAGGTGTTTTTTCTTAGTCTCATAACAAACAAGGCAAAAATCTGGTTTACAGATTGTATGTTAATGAAAGCAACAGACGTACCTCTGCCAGACTCAAACAGAAGCATCGCTGAGAGAATTATTCTGGAAAGTGTTGAGATTCTCCTATGACTATGTTTTGGGAGGTCAGAAGGGCATTATTTCAAGAAACATCTCTGAACTTTTAAATATAATTGGCACCTTTGAATGCATTCTAATGTGTTGCAGTATCTTCTAAACGTAGGCCAGCTAGCCCAGTAGATTTATGCACTGACCCTGCATAGATATAGCTGGGGTCAAATTCTATATTGTCTCGAGTTAGGCCATGTCTACACCATGGTGCCATGCTATGGGCTGCATACAGGGAGAACACACACATGCAGACAAACATCTAACAAACTCTAGGCAATCTCCTTCTAACTGGCTAAAAGTCTCCATCTCTCTGAATTACTGGGGTTTGCTTGTTTTGAAGCCTCTATTTGCAGTGGGAACACAGCACTGTCTCACTAATGGACAGTGCAGGCATTTCATATAGCAATAATCGTGCATGTGCAAGGGGGAAAGTGACAAAGGAGAAGAAAATCCTAGTGATACCAAATGCTGCAAACTGAAATAGGCAGGAATTGCCTCAAGAGATGGGTGCATTTCAGCAGTCAGAGAGAAGGGTGGTAGCCACTTGCACAACTGTTCAAAGTAAGCACTGCAGCCATGTGGAGCCTCAGGAGGGGAGAGTTTTAGCACAATGCCACAACTCCAAAGGGAGCAAAGAAAGAGAGATCCCCAAGAGACCAAACCCCATGTGAGCTCCATGGTGCACAGAGGAGTCCATCCACTGCTATACTCCTTCACATGGTGCAGCTTACTGCACTTGATGTAGGCTGTTGCAGAGAAGAGAGGATGAGTCCATAGCCCCACTTCCTATCTACCCCTTCAGGCCTACTTGTGCCTCAGGAAAACAAGTGAGGGGGCAGAGAGACTGCAACTATGTCTGGTGGGCCAAATTTTTAAGTGTTCAGCACCCCACAGTTCCCACTGTGACACTTGTGGTTGAATTTTCAAAAGACTCAACATCTAGCGTACACCCAACATGCAGAACTCCTCAGAAAATCTCACCATCGATTTAGTTGTCTAAATGAGAGAGGGGCTGTAGATGTGTAGGGACATGATGACATAGCCCCTTAGGCCTCCCCACAACTCCTGTGCACCCACAAAGGGCTAGGCAGGATTTGGTTCTGCAGAAAGACTCGAGGAAACCAGCCAAATGCAGAAAGATCAAATTGCCCTGATATACATTGAAATACTGAGTTGCACAGTGTGCATAAATTCCAGCTTTTTATAAATACATAGACTCAATAATGATTTCCTAGAAATAATTAAATTAATTAATTGTGCCTAGAACCACTTATTCTCTACTTCCAAAGGTTAGGGGATGGAAATTCCATTTATTCATTTACATTCAAATACTAAAATAACTCTTCTTTATGAATCTGGCCTTAGACAGGGAAGGGCCTTAATTACAGCATGCTACAGCTGGGCAAAGGCAATGCTGTGTGCAAGTATTTGCCTTATCTGCTACCACAATCCATCTCTGTGTGCCGTTTAATGCATGAAAAGGCTGCTAACATGGGCAAAAATCTTTTGCCCATGATATTTGAAGTTCACAAACGTGTTTCTAGGATTGGGTTTTTATTGCTGATGTCTGTCACAGTCTCAGTTCAGAGTCTGGCTTAGCACAGAGGTCAGCACTGAAAATTTCTGTTACCTCTCTCTGGGATAAAGATGTCAAAAAAGTAGTAGTTAAAAATGTATGTGTTTGTTTTTATTTAAATGCTGTGTGGAAGCTGGTTTGTGGGAAAGCTTCCTACATTTCCTGCTAGATTGACTGTGGAATCTGTGAGATTTTCTTTCTCTCCTTCAGATACTTTGGCAGCATCCAGCCCTGGCACTTTACAAAGGTAAAATATTCGCAAACAAGTTCTTGGTGACCATTCGGTTTGGGAGTGGGGGACCAAAGGGGAAATCCCACTCAATGCCAGGATTTAGAAAAAAACACACAGAAAGCAAACTAATCACCTAAACCTCTAAGGTGCTGGAAACCTACTGGCACTGACTTCACTTAGCATTGACAATGCTGAGCACCTCATTGGAGGTAGTTCAACATCTTTCAAGATGGAGTCTAATCTAGTGTAAATCTCCTACAGACACAAAATACATGGTGGAAAGACTAATACATGAGTATGCATTAAGAACTAGAAATACTAGTGAATAAACACAACTATGACGTAGTTGGCATCACAGAGACTTGGTGGGATAATACACATGACTGGAATAGTCATACAGAACTATTCCATTCAGTTGTATTATCCTATCAAGCCTCTGTGATGCCAACTATGTCATAGTGCAGCTTGCTCAAGACGAACAGGCAGGGAAAAACGGGTGGGGGCGTTGCCTTGTATAAAAAAGCTGTATACACATGCACTGAGGTTGGAAATAGGAGATGGAGTTGTTGAAAGTCTCTGATAAAAGGGATAAAAAAACAAGGGTGATGTCACGATATGGGCCTACTACAGACCACCTAGCCAAGAAGAAGGGATGGGTGAGCTAATAAAATCATCCAAAGCAGTGATGATGGGGGCCTGCAGCTTCCCAGACATCTATTGGGAAAATAATACAGCATGACACACATGATCCAAGAAGTTTTTGGAATGGATTGGAGACAATTTTTTATTTTAGAAGGTGGAGAAAGCAATTAGGGGAGAGGCTGTTCTAGATTTAACTTTAACAAAATGGGAAGAACTGATGAGAATTTGAAAGTGGAAGGCAGCTTGGGTGAAGTGGTTATGAAATGATAGAGTTCATGATCCTGAAGAATGGCAGGAGAGAAAACAGCAGAATAAACATAATGGATTTCAAGAGAGTAGACTTTACAAAACTCAGTTGGAAGGTAAGATCCAATGGGAAGCAAGTCTAAGGGGAAAAAACAGTTCTGAGAGAATTGGCAGTTTTTCGAAGAGACATTATTAAGGACATGAAAGCAAACTATCCTACTGTGTAGGAAAGATAGGAAGTATGGCAAGGGACCATCGTGGCTTATTCCGGAGATCTTCAATCATCTGAAACTCAAAAAAGAGTCTTATAAAAAGTGACACTAGGTCAAATTACAAAGGATGAATATTAAAAGAACACCACAAGCATGTGGGGACAAAATTTGAAAGGCCAAGGTGCAAAATGAGATTAAACTAGCTGAAGTCATAAAGGGTAACAACAAATATATACAAACAAATATATTAGAAGCAAGAGGAAGACCAAAGACAGGGTAGGCCCGTTATTCAATCTGGAGGGGCAATAATGGAAAATGTGGAAATGGCAGACGTGCACAATAACTCTTTTGTTTCAGCTTTTACCAACAATGCTCAAAGGGCTAACTGAGGAGATATCTGAACCATTAGCCATTTTCGAAAAACTCATGGAAGACGGGAGAGGTTCCAGAGAACTGGAAGAGAGCAAATATAGTGCCAATCTATAAAAAAGGGAATGAGAACAACCTGGGGAATTAGACCAGTGAGCTTTCAGTACTCAGAAAATTAATGGAGCAAATAAACAATCAACTTGCAAGCACCTAGATGATAATAAGGTGGTAAGTAACAGTCAGCATGGATATGTCAAGAACAAATCATGTCAGACCAACCTAATAGCTTCCTTTGACAGGGTAACAAGTCTTGTGGATAGGGGCACCTCTAGGTGGTTGGAAAACCGTTCCCAGAGAGTAGTTATCAATGGTTCACAGTCAAGCTGGAAAGGCATATTAAGTACAGTCCTACAGGGATCAATCCTGTTCAATATCTTCATAAATGATTTAGATCAGGGGTACCCAACCTACGACTGTGGGCCGTAAACAGCCCACCAGAGCATTTCATAAGGCCCACAGTCTACTTCAACACAATTTACTAACGGCCAGTTCATTAGCACTTTATCATTGTGTTTACTTCAGTTTATACAAGTGTGTAAATATACAATAGTGTACATAGCTTGTTTCTGTCTAAATACATACAAAACAAGCTGAACTTAAAGTCACCTATATTGATTTATATTTTAAATCTTATTAAAATAGGTAGAATCTGTTTGGTCCACAGAAGTTTGTGCTTATGTTTATGTGGCCCTCCTGTATAGCAAAGTTGGGCACCACTGATTTAGATAATGGCATAGAGAATACACTTATACAATTTGTGGACAATGCCAAGCTGGGAGAGGTTGCCAGTGCTTTGGAGGATAGGATTAAAATTCAAAATGATCAGGACAAACTGGAGAAATGGTCTGAAATAGGATGAAGTTCAATAAGGACAAATGTAAAGTACTCCAATTAGGAAGGAACAATCAGTTGCACACATAAAAATGGGAAATGATTGCTTAGGAAGGAGTACTGTGGAGAGGAATCTGGGGGTCATAGTGAATCACAAGCTAAACATGAGTCAACAGTAAGACACTGTTGCAAAAAAAGCGAACATCATTCTGAGATGTATTAGCAGAAGTATTGTAAGCAAGACATGAAGAAATAATTCTTCCGCTCTATTCCATTTTGATAAAGCCTCAGTTGGAATATTGTGTCCAGTTCTGGGAGCCACATTTCAGGAAGGATGAGGACAAACTCAAATATCCAGAGGAGAGTAACAAAAACAATAAAAGATCTAAAAAAAATGACCTATGAGGAAAGATTTGAAAAAAATGTGTGTTTAGTCTGGAGAACAGAAGACTGAGTTGGGAACATAAGTCTAGCAGTTCCTACCATTCTGGTAGCTTTTTTGACTACTGCTGCACTTTGAGAGAAATGTTTTCAGAGAACTATCCACAACAACTCCAAGATCTCTTTCCTGAGTGATAATAGAAAGTTTGGACCTCATTATTTTGTGTGTACAGTAACTCCTTGCTTAATGTTGTAGTTATGTTTCTGAAAAATGCGACTTTAAGCAAAATGATGTTAAGTGAATCCAATTTCCCCATAAGAATTAATGTAAATGGGAGGAGGGGTTAGGTTCCAGGGAAATTTTTTTCACCAGACAAAAGACTCTGTGTGTGTGTGTGTGTGTGTGTGTGTGTGTGTGTGTGTGTGTGTGTATACACACACATACCCAGTATAAGTTTTAAACAAACAGTTTAATACTGTACACAGCAATGATGATTGTGAAACTTGGTTGAAGTGGTGAAGTCAGAGGGCGGGATATTTCCTAGGGAATGCCTTACTGCAAAATGATGAACTAGAACAGCTGAACCCTCACAGGTTAACACATTGTTTTTAATATAGCCTCACACTCTAGAAGGCAGCACAAATGGAGGGAGGGGAGACAGCATGGCAGACCGAGACACACACCCTGTGTGTGAGAGAGAGATGCGCATTGCCCCTTTAAGTATGCTGACCCCACTCTAAGTACATTGCCTTTTAAAGTAGATCAGCAAGTTGAGACAGCTGCTTCTGCCAGCATGCTCCCTCCGTCCTGAGCCCTGTCTCCCCCCACCCCACTCTTTGGAGATGAGGTAAGCGGAGGGCAGGAGTACAGGGAAGGGGGACACCCTGACAGCCCCCCTCTGCGCGCACACACACACACATACACACACACCCTCGTACAGCAAGCAGGAGGCTCCTGGGAGCAGCTCCAAGGCAGAGGGCAAGAGCAGAACATAGCAGTGGAGGGAGGGACAGCTGAACTGTCTGGCAACTGATAGCCTGCTGGGCGGCTGCCACACAGGGAACTTAGGGGAGCAGGGAGCTGATCGGGTGCTGCCGGTCCACCCTGGCTTCAAGACCCCACCAGCTAGCTCCAATGGGCTGCTCTTTCTGCAAGTAGTGGACAAAGCAGGCAGCTGCTAAACGACGTTATAAGAAAGCATTGCGCAACTTTAAATGAGCATGTTCCCTAATTGATTAGCAACGTAACAATGTTAACCGGGACGACTTTAAGTGAGGATTTACTGTGTTGTTGGGGTTATGCCTTCCAGTGTGCACTACTTTGCATTTATCAACACTGAATTCAATCTGCCATTTTGTTGCCCAGTTATCCAGTTTTAGGACATCCCTTGCAAGTCTCCATGATCAGCTTTGGTCTTAACTAACTTGAGTAATTTTGTATCGTTTGCAACATTTGCCACCTCGCTGTTTACTCCTGTTTCCAGATAGTTTATGAATATGTTGAACAGCACAGGTCCCAGTACAAACCCTTGGAGGGCCCCCACCATTTTCCATTGTGAAAACCAACCATTTATTCCTATTCTTAGTTTCCTATCTTTTAACCAGTTACTGATCTATGAGAGGACCTTCACTCTTATCCCATGACAGCTTACTTTGCTTAAGAGCCTTTGGTGAGGTACCTTGTCAAAGACCTTCTGGAAGTGCAAGTGATATTCTGGATCACTCTTGCCCACATGCTTGTTTACCCCCTCATATAATTTGAACAGATTAGTAAGGTATGATTTCCCTTTAGAAAAGCCATGTTAATTCTTCCCCAACATATCGCACTCATCAAAGTGTCTGATAATTCTGTTCTTTATCATTGTTTCAACCAGTTTGCCTGGTACTTAAGGTAGGTTTACCGACCTGTAATTTCCAGGATTGCCTCTGGAGCCTTTTTTGAAAATTGGCGTTACGTTAGCTACGTTCTAGTCATCTGGTACAGAGGCTGATTTAAGCACTAGTTTAGCAGTTATGCAATTTCATATGTGAGTTCCTTCAGAACTCTTGGTGAATAACATCTGGTCCTGGTCACCTGTTACTCTTTAATTTATCAATTTGTTCCACCTCTATTGACATCTCCCCTAAAAAGAATGGCTCAGGTATTGGAATCTCTCACATCCTCTGCAGTAAAGACTGATGCTAAGAATTCATTTAGCTTCTCCACAACAGCCTCTTCTTCTTTGAGTGCTCCTTTAGCACCTTGATCGTCCAGTGGCCCCACTGATTGTTTGGCAGGCTTTCTGCTTCTGATGTACTCACATGTTTGCTGTTATTTTTAGGCTTTTTGCTAGTTGCTCTTCAATTTGTTGGCCTGCCTAATTATAATTTTACACTATTAGGGATGATTGTAGTGTTGAAAGAAAAAATTAAATATTCTCCATAGAAGTGGCATACTCTACACTGAGGAGCAAATCTATTCCAGATTCATCCAATATCAGCATCCTGCTTATAATAGCATTCAAACTCATTTAGAGGCAAGATTAACACAATAAGATATTTAATTATTAGAAAGTGACATGTTACTCCATATTTAAGGACTTATCTACTGTATATCAATGTTGGTGTTAGCAGAGACAGAAAAAATAAACTTTTAGCTGTTTTAAAGGTGAAAAGTAGCCATCAGCCATGAATTCTCTTGGAAGACTATTGCACAGCTATCAGGCTTCACTTCGAGTACATTTTAAGGGGTTTTGCCACAGCTACAGTTTCTTCAGTATTCCACCCACTTATATATTGAAAAGACTCATGCCAGAAGCCTTACTGTTTCCAGAATGTTAGGAACTAATAGGAAAGGAATAGATAAGACAAAAATATCATAATGCCACTATATAAATTCATGGTGCACCCATATCTTGAAAACTGCATGCAGTTCTGGTCATTCTTTCTCAAAAAAGATATATTAGAATTAGAAAAAATATGGAGAAGGGCAGCAAAAATGATTAGAGGTATGGAACAGCTTCCATCTGAAGAGAAACTAAAAATAATTGGACTATTCAGTTAAGAAAAGACATGGTTATGAGGGGATATGATAGAGGTCTACAAAATCATGAATGGTGTGGAGAAAGTGACTAGAGAGTGTTATTTTCCCCTTCACATAACACACAAACCAGGGGTCACCCAGTGAAATTAATAGGCTGCAGTTTTAAAACAACATAAGGAAGTACTTCACACAATGCACAGTCAACCTGTGGAACTTGTTGCCAGGAGATGTTGTGAAGGCCATAACTATAACTGGGTTAAAAAAAGAATTAGACAAGTTCATTGAGTATAGATCCATCAATGGCTATTAGACAGGGTGGCAAGGATGCATCCCCATGCTCTGGGTGTCTCTAAGCCTCTGAATGACAGAAGCTGGGAGTGGATGATGAGACGGATCACTCGAATATTGCCCTTTCCTGTTCATTTCCTCTGAAGCATCTGGCCCCAGCCACTGATGGAAGACTGGATATTGGGCTACATTGACCATTTGTGGACCCAGTATGGCCATCCTTACATACTGTAAGTTAGTTTAGATCATTTGAAAACAGCAAGCAATAGGTACATAGGAAAGCAGCACAGAGTATGTTTTATGAGTAGCATTCAGTGGAAGAAAGCAGAGTTCAAATTAGCATAATTTTGATCTGGAGAAGACTTTGTGAGGAATCTGGCAATGAAGATTAAAGATCCCACAGCACTTCTATTAAAAAGTTAGCAGTTTTCCCTGGTGGCTTTGGCCAAAACCACCTTCCTTCACTGTGCAGTGGTCTGTTCGTAGCTTAACAAAACTATTTCCTAACTCTCTTTTATTTAGCACTTTTCATCCCTGTATTTCAAAGTGACGTACAAAGGAGGTAAGTATCATTAGCTGGCTGCTATGCCAAACCCAAAGGAGGATAGATGTGTTTCAGTAGATTTGTACACTATGATATGTACACAAGCCCTTAAAGGGTCTTTGAGAAAAAGATTTACATAAAGGGGAATATTTATTTCTATTATTCTCCCTTTTGTACCTCTTGGAAGATGATTTTGCACGTTGCTTATAGAACATTATACGTAAGTGGCAAAGATCTTGGTGTAATGATTTCATGATCTCTAATAATGTTTCTAAGATTCATATCAGGAAAAAAGATCAGATAAATTAGGGACTCTTACTCTCCAGACACTGGTAGGGAAATATTGTAAGCAGAGGCTGATGTTAACAATTTCTTGTGTGAGTGGGAGCAAAGGTGGGAGTGTAGACACATAACTCACTGCACCATGCCAGCACCAAGTCTCTTTTGATTGCTTCATAGGCCAAGTGAGTCACTGATTGAATGTGACATTCATTATTTTCATAGTGGCATCTCGTTATCCTGCAGATGATCTACCTTAGAAATTGCCTTTCACTGTAACTTCCAGATGGTAACTTGTCCTTATTCAGAGCTTTGGTAAACCTGGGTTTTAAGAATCCCAACTTCTTCTGAGATTGCTTGCTTACAGTTCTTAAATGGTCTCCAGCCATCACGCTTTAGCTACAGCCTCTGAGTGATGGAACATTATCAGAACAATTCCTCATGAAAGTTACCTCCTCTGCTTTGATATTTTTGTGGTTGCACTGAACTACAAATCTCTGTGGAGGCTGTAATCCTCCATTCTGAGCCTCTAGAACTTCTGTTAATATGTTACAGCTGCCAATGGTGACAGTGTAAACAGAACTGCTGTGGATCTCTGTCAGACAGAGCCAGGGGAAATCCTTCACTCTTAGCTGCTATTTCCACTCATTTGGTCAAAACTGAATTGCATTCTTCTTGAGTTTCTCCCAAAAGAAAATGCAATAGTCTATTCCACTCCTTAGTATGGTATGAGGCTGATGGTATGGTACAGAGTCAGAAGTATATTCAGTTATGGTCCAGGCAATGGTGAGGTTAGGGTGAGAGCCTAGTCTATTCCACAAGCCACGGATACTTCTGAAATTTCAGACAAGCACTTGCTCTGTGCTATCTTTCTCAGTCCTCCAAACCTGGAATCAGTGTTTAGTGTTTGCCAGGTTGGATCAGACCTGGGGCCCATCTCGTCCAATATCCTGTTTTTGACAGTGGCCAACATGAGAGTCTTCAAAGTAAGATGCAAGAACCCCACGTAGGCAGATGTGGGATCATCTGTCCTCTAATAAGTTCTCGTCTTAACCCCTAATAGTTAGAAATTGGCTTAAGCCTTGAAGCATGAGGTTTCTATCCCTTCCAAAATATTTTTCATTAAATATTTAAACCCTGGATATTCTTGTTATGCATATAAATATCCAGTCCTTCTTGGAATCAAAGTTCTTGGCCTCAGCAACATCCTGTGGCAGAGTTCTACCGTTAAGTGTTGAGTGAAAAAGTATTTATTTTTATTCTTTTTTGTTTGCCACATTTCAGTCTCCCTGAAAGTCCCCTTGGTGACCTGTCCTGATGCTAACCCAAGGGGCCTGAGAAGGTTTCTGATGACATGAGAGAATATGGCTTGAAGTCTTCATAGAGGGTAGAGACTGGGAGCTTCAAGAAGTGTATCTTCAGGAATTTAAAAGTTGAATTCAATAGCATAAATGCTGAATGCTTGTTTAATGTCATCAGCATCATTGTTATAATAATGAAATGTAGATGGAATGAAATGTAGGTTCCCTTCTCCTGTGGCGAAGACCTCTGGCTGTCTGGGTTGGTTATCTGGTTATGTGTATTATGCACGTCCATTACCTTGATTTCCATGGGGCTCCATCTGGGTGCAAAGTCTCCCCACAGGAAGCTTGGTGCAGAATTGAAGCCTAGAAAAGCCAGAACCTGGCTGAGTTCCTCAGGCTGATTTCTTGTAGATTCTGATTTGGGATATAATCTTTGAATATATGGTCTGCTTCACTGAGGCACATGTTTTGTATAGGCTGATATCCTATCCAAACAGTGAGCAAAGCATGATGCTTCAGAGGAAACCATAAATGTTGTCCAGAGCCCATTGTGTCCCCATATCTTTTCTCTTCTCCAGCTCACTAGTAACTTTTCAGTTTTCTTTATTAAGGACAATACTTCCATGTGTGTTTTTTGCACTAGGCAGAGCTCACTGTTTGATCTAATGAATCTTGATATATTTGTAGCTTCTTGTCTGTACACTCCCAGCTAACATACAAACATGCACTGAGTTTTTGTGTGTTGAGTAGCCCGGGGTCAGCAACCTCCGACCTAGCAACCTACTTGTTAAATCATTGCCATACTCTGGTCTCCACCAGCCTTGGTTACCGCTGGCCCAGTGACCCCAGACGTGTCTGCCTGAATTGTCCACCCTCTCCTGGACCACTCAGAGAAGTAATGAGGTTCCTTTGCACCTTTAAAGAGTCACAAACACATTACAGCTTATTACTCTAACGGGTAAATACAGCCTTCCCTTCAAGCACAGTATTCAATTGGTTTATTAACAAAAGGACATAGGTTAAGTGATACCAAGTAGAAGGAAAACAGTTAGGGTTACAAACAAAAGTAAAAATATGCTTTCTAATGGTGAAGACTTTCCTTCAGCAGCTTGCAACCTTTTGTTCAAGGTAGTTTTCTTGCCAGTTTTCTATTCCCAAAGGCTTCAACCCACCTAGTTGAAGGAAACATCTTTCTCACCCTGCAAGAGCTCTGGGCCTTTGTATCCATTGAGTGATGGAGGCCAACATGGTTTCTTCTCTTTCTTTATATCTCCCAAACTTACTATTTTGTCTCCAGGGTCAAGGTGACTTCATGCTGTTCTTTGCTTCCCGTGGACTCACCATCCCCCTGCAGGTTCGTGTGTAAATGGCGCTTCTATTGCTTTTGGTCACACCTTACTTAATTTTACTGGAGATGGGTAGATAGCTGCCCTCCCTCCTGTATGGGAGAGAACCTGTTTCTCTTCCTTAGTTTGGTAACAGACTCTAAAGCACAGTATCAGTGAGTATTCATAATTCCTCATATAGTGTTAATCCTACATTTGACAGTGATATGAAAAGCCAGTGTGTTATTAGCTTTCATAAAAGACTTTACTTGACACACTTTTTATAATACAGTAACATTGTCTTCAAGCAGTTGATTCAATTGCTTATCATTTAAGGTTCAGACCCCCATAAGAGACTATTTTCCCCATTCACTAGGTTGATGGCTTTACCTTTTATGTAAATGTACCTTCATTGTCTCTGCCTGAGAATCAGACTGGTCAGACAAACAAATACATGTTCCTTTTTTAGGGTAGACTGGGTTTAGGCATTGCTTGTACACTACGCATTGTTTTAGTTCTAACATAAAGCCATAACTCTCTGTACAATCCCTGGACATACATTACCCAAGAATATTAGCGACCAGTCAATTATTAGTTTTCCAGTGATGTATGACGTGCCACCTTTTGAATCTATATCATGACAACAGTGTTTGGTGTAGTGAGTATGTCAGGTCTGACAAGTTGCTGACACAGAGAAGTGAACCATCAATGGTTCCTTTCTGTCACAGACACACACTAACCCACAGCTGCATTGCACAACACGCAGTCTCACTGATACCAAATGAATTCCATTGGGATGCAAGTTGGTGCCAAATTTGGCCCCATATCTTCAAGGCAGACCAATGGGAAAAGTAACAGACCACTCCAAAGGGTGGCATGGGAGGGGAAAAACCCCCAAGGCCTGTATACTCTCAGTGGACCATAGCTACTGGACTTCTGTTGATTTAGAGGCCTTTTTAGGCATCATGAATCCCTGTTTAGCTCTGACAGGCATTGATGTATGGAGCTCTTCAGGAATAAAAAAGATGTATCTCAATGAGTTTGTCCCTTACCTTTCTAGCACAGAAAAAGAAGAGATTTTTTTTTCTCTCTCACACACACATGCAAATGGATTCTGTAAACCTGCCCTGTGTTATATTTATAAATACAAATGGACTCAGTGAAGAGCTCCTCTTAGCTGTTTTAAAACTCTGAAGGTTCCTGTAATTTAAAGGATTAAAAAGACCAATACATTTAATCTCATGGGTGTTACATGATAAGATATAAATGTAACATATAAAATGTGTGAGATCCCTAGGTGAGAATATATTCAGTGCTTAAACCAACACCTATGCCTAACAGCATGCAGATATCTTCAGATTGTCAAAGTTTTTAATGATGGGTGCTTTGTGCAAATGTGTATAGACAAGCAGCAATTAAGACGCTTCTGTGCTGCTCCGCAAGAGCTGTTCAACATACGGACACTCTGACTCAAAGCAGGTTCCACTTGATTACTGAGTATTTTGCTGTATGCTTGGAAATAAAATCTTGAGTTTTTTTTCTTCCAGAATA
The DNA here is from genome assembly GCF_025201925.1 of Gopherus flavomarginatus. Taxonomy (NCBI): domain Eukaryota; kingdom Metazoa; phylum Chordata; order Testudines; family Testudinidae; genus Gopherus; species Gopherus flavomarginatus. Next base: position 71,722,899 of record NC_066624.1, on the reverse strand, counting down.
TCTTTAGCAAAAGGAGTGTTCATTTGACCATCTCTGAATGGCTAATCGGAAAAGTGACTAAATTTGTGAATACAAATTTGCATGTTTAGGGCCTGATCTAAAGTCCACTGAAGTCAATGGCCATAGTTTCATTAACTTCAATGGGATTTGGATCAGGTTCTTATAGCAGTGACTCCTAATCAACAACACTTTAAGCTGGTTAATTGCATTTCCTGTATGGATCAGATTGAGTCACTTGCTTCATATTAGATGCCCATGCAGCCATATGGCCCCAAAACACTTTTGTTTGGAGAGAACCACATTACCAACTTTAATGGCAGCAAAACTTTAACAAATATTTTAGATTACTGAAGCATCTCTCTGACATTGTGGGTAAGGTCCTCAAATGGGTGTAAATCTGGGTTGCTTTATTGACTGCACTGGAGCCAGATCAGTTTACACCAACGGGGAGTCTGGGCTGCTGTAATAAAATCACTGATCTAAGAACTATCATTATTTAAACGTTAATGTTACAGAAGGAAGAAGGGATTTCAAGGATTATATATTGTATATATCCAGCACCCTCCTCCCCCACCAGGCTTCCATGAGCTAAAGGTAAGGTAGGAATTTGATTTGTATGTGGATGGGATTCTGAGAAGGAAGTTGCTTAGAAAGAACCCATGGAGTGAATGTTGGGAGAGGGTGTCTAGGATGCAAGACAGGTGCGAAGATCCTGTTTGACTGGCGAAATCAGTGTAATAATTCTATGTGGCTTTTAGGAGAAGACCACAACAGAGAGAGAGAGAGAGAACGAGGTCTGGCAAGGCAGGGGTAGGTCGTTGAGAGAGAGGCTTGCTTATCTGATGTTGTTACATGTAATCTTCCAAGTTCTTTTGCACAGAGTTTGAGCAAATGTTTAGACTTGGGAAGACGTGCCATGTTGTTAGTTTTGTCATGCAAAGTTCTGTGTAGAGGCAGTGGTCCTTGGGGAGGGAGCTATGTGACAGCTGGAGAATTAGCTCTCTGCCTAGGTCTCTGATCAGTGTCAGTTCTTGAGCGGGATTTGCTCTCTGGGAATTGGGCACTGGTGTTAGGCTGAGATTCCTAGAAGAAGGGATTGCTCATATGCTATCTGGCCAGCTGTGTTCCAGGACTGAGGTATATGTGTAAATAAAACAAGTTACGAACAAAATATACCCAGACTCTATATCATGAATTTCTCTTCCCATGGGAAGTTGACTTAGAAAGTCCCAGACGTCAGCCTCTCTCCTCTGCGGAGCAGTAGCAGGTGTCAGAACGGGACACTGGTACCAGAAGAAGGGGCAATGATACATTTATTTCTATTTGGAAGAGCCAATGAATGCCCAAGGTTTAAAATTTCTAGAAATGAATGTGAAAGCTTGCCTTCTGTAAATGCCTGTGCCTTAGATTTAAAAGAATTTAAAGGGAGAAATAAAGGATGATTTTAACTGAAAACAGTTTTAATAGCTAGACTAAACTAAATTAAAATACCTAAAATGTGCAATCTCAGCATGATACAAAGAGAAACCCACATATCTTTGCATTGTTTAAATGGTGACTAGTGGATCAAGGAAGACATAAAACCTTGTCGGGAATGTTTTTACAACCCCAGGGATTGTGAATATTTTTCTGATTTTGCTGGTTTAAAATTTTAAAAAAAGACCATTCTGGTCAGGAAATAATGACTAATGGGTATGTTCTCAGAAGTTGGCACTTCCTGGTTTAAATTTAATGAATAGGCATAAATAGGTAAAAGTAAGCCACATAATTCTCTTCTGTTGCAGTGATCATCCCAGAGTGTAATGAATGTCTTTCCTTCCCTGGTGTTTCCCAAATTTGGTTCACGCAACTGAGTTACATGGGGTTGTTTCTTCATCTAAATGCTTTAAAGATTGATCTTTCTAAAGAAGTTTAAGAATTCCGCCCACTTCCTGAAAATGTCTTCTCTCAAGGACGCCAAAGTACTTTCAAATAAAACAGTATGTGGAAACCCTTAAATGCTGTGGTGCTGAGGAGGGGGAGGTTTGCCTCAAGGTGATGGTGGTGGTGGTTCATCATTCTTATAGCACCTGAAAACATGGTAAGCACTTTGTAGAATTTATAGTAGATATAGGGCAAATTAAAAACAAAGGGGTTGGAGAAGAGAGGCCAAGGGTTATAATAACAAAAGCTGAAATAACTATCAGACTATCCTTTCCATCTAGTTAAGGTACTGAACTCGGACTCAAGACATCCAAGTTCATTTCCAACCTTTGTCAAAGACTTCCTGTGTGATGTTGGCCAAGTCCTTTAAACTATCTGTACCTCAGTTCCCTATCATTTACATGGGAACAATACTATTTCCTTTGTCCATCTTATCTATTTACATTGTAAACTTTTCCAGGCAGGGACCATCTCTTATTGTGTGTCTGTAGAGTGCCTAGCTTAGTTGGGAGCTCAAGGCACTACTGTAGTACAAACTAACTTATGATAATTGTTGCTGACACAGTTAAGCACCCATCTTGATTTGATTTAATCTGACATTTTTCCTCTCTTGTCTCTCTCACACATGGGTACGACACAGTATAACTTCTCCAAGTTGGCTCATGGACCCTACCAAATTCACAATCCATTTTGTTCAATTTCACGGTTAGAAGATTTAAAAAATTGTAAACTTCATTATTTCAGCAATTTAAATCTGAAATTTCAGCATGTTGTAACTGTAGGGGTTTTAATCCAAAAAGGAGTTTGGGAGGGAGTCACAAGATTATTGTAGAGGATGTTGTGGTACTGCTAGCCTTACTTCTGCACTGTTGCCTGCAGCGCTGGGCCCTCAGCCGCCACTCTCCACCTGCCCAGCTCTGAAGGCAGCACAGAAGTAGGGGTGGCCATACCACGATCCACCTAAAATAACCTTGTGACCCTGTTGCAGCTCCCTTTTGGGCGAGGACCCCCAATTTGAGAAATACTGGTCTCCTCAGTGAAATCTATATAGTATAGGGTAAAAGCACACAAAAGACCATATTTCACAGTTCATGACGCATTTTTCATGGCCATGAATTTAGTAGAGCCCTACCCATGGGGATAGTTTCCATCCCAGATGGGCACAGACCCTTTATCAAGGACAATGAGAACAGATTATGTAGTGAGTTTAGGATTTGATGACTACTCAAACCACGTTTGATTTGTATGTGAATCCAGCTGCTCTGGAACTGTTCAGATTCTGACCTTCCCCAAAGATATTTGTCTCGGTCACCTGTGAGCACTAACTGATTGGTTTAAAATGTCAATGGTGTAAACATCTCAACCAGTTTCCTGTGAAGCCTACTCTTTGGGCACTGGGGAAGAAAGTGTGAGTGAAAGTTTCCCTGTGACTCAAAGTAACCTTGTTAAAACTAATTCTAAACGATGTAAAGCCAACATACCTCAAAGAATGCTATATCTGGCTCTTCTGCGGCTACTCCAAGTAAGTGCCTAGAAACTGAACATTTGGAAGCTTAGAAAAGCGCCATGGGAAGCGTTAACTGGGAACACTGCATAGTCCGATTTGAACCAATTGCAAACCAAACCAGCAGGGGCAAAGACAGGGGGTGTGTGTGTATGCCCAGTCCAGAGAAGTCCATGGAGTGGACTGAGCTGGAGTTGGTGTAATTTATATTGTTGAGAAAATTACAATTGATAAGCAGATAACTTGTATGAAATCAGACTTCTTTGGAGGAAAAACAAATCCTCTCCTACCTCCTATTTCTTAGTGACTGTTTCCACAGCAATCCATTATGAGGTGATAATGGGAGGATTATGACTTGCTGGTGAATGAGCATACTCCTACAAGGTGTATGGTTCTCTGCATGCCTCAGACTGCTCTGTCTGGACTTCCTCTTCTCCGTTTGTAGGAGACTAAAGGAGTTCAGCCAGTAGATCCATGATAAAAAGGATGAATGGCCATTTTTCCAGTGTGGAGGGGAAATATGTTGGTCATTAGGACTACTGTGACCTTAAGGGAGAATGACTGACTGAAACGGAAGACTTTAGAATAAGGGAGCCTCCATTCCATATGCCAGACTAGGGAAATATTTGCATGAATCTCCAGTTTCCTTCTCAGTACATATTGGGCTTCAAATAAGTATCATCTTAGTTTTGGGAATGGGAAGTGCTGGACTCATACCTGTGTAATTGTGTCTAATTGAGGAGAACAGGTATTGCCAGACTGGATCAGACCCAAGGTCCATCTAGTCCAATATTCAGTCTCTGACAGTGGCCAACACTAGATGCTATAAAGGAAGGTGTAAGAACCCCATAGTAGGCAGATGGAGAATAATGTGCCCCTCCTCCCCATATTAGGTCTCCTTCCAATTCTACTAGAGATTGGTTTACACCTTAAAGCATAAGATTTAATATCCTTTCCACAAAATTTGTGATCATTGGTTATGATAGCTCAGGATGTTCTGGATACCCATATAAATGTCCAGTCCCTTTCTGAATTTTGTTAAGTTCTTGGTCTCTATTTCCTATGACAGTGAGTTCCACAGTTTAATTATACTTTGTGTGGGAAAAAGTATTTCCTTGTATTGGTTTTCAATTTCCCACCGTTTAATTTCATTGACTGTTCCCTTGAGTTTTTTGTGTTATGAGATGAGGATAACTGAAGCTCCTGATCTATCTTCTCTCTTGTTCATTATTTTATATACTTTTATCATGTCTCCTCTTATCTGTAGCCATTGTAAGATAAACAATCCTGGTCTTTTCAATCTCTCTTTATATGAGAACTTTTCCCATCCTTGATCATTCTTGTTACTGATCTAAACGGTGTTCAAATAAAGGAAACATCTATTTTGAGACAGAGTTATGCACACAGTATTCCAGATGAGGCTTTACAGAACACTATAATATTCTTCGAATTATTCACCATTCCAATTCTTATGCATCCCAACATTTTGTTTGCTTCTTTGATTGCAGTTGGTCTTTGAGCAGAGGTTTTTATTGATCTTTCTACAGTGATTCCTAAGTCCTTTTCTAGGGTTGATACAGTTAATTTAGAAAGGGCTAAATTAGTAAGAGCTAACAGTAGTTTAATTTTTTTCCCTCCGAAGTGCATTATTTTGCATTTACCAACACTGAATTTCATTTGCCATCATGTTGCCCATTAACCTACCTTGTTTAGGTCTCGTTGAAGTTCCTCACAGTCCTCTCTGGCCCTGACTAGCCTAAATAACTTCATCTGAAAATTTTTCTACTTCACTGTTCATTCCCATTTCCAGATCATTAATAAATATTACAGCTACAGGACCTCTTTGCCTCCATGACTATTAGCTTCTTTAATAGCCTCTTGTGTGGGATATTGTCTTTGTAAACAGTCACCCTGAGCCAAATCTGTGGTGTTACTCCACTGGAATTAGTGGAGTTACATCAGATATACACTTGGCCTGTTCACTTTTAATTTTAAATGGTCAAGTGTCTTCTCAAATATTTAAGAACAAAGTGCTATCTCATACTATCACTGTATGAGAGAAATAGATTGGGGTGTTTTTTCTCCTTGGAAAGAAACTTCCTGGAGCAAAAATATCTTTCCTATGGAAAGATAAACACATGTGGAATGTCCATCAGCTGACACTAATGAATTATAATAGAATCAAAAAAAAATATTTGGAGAAAATAGATTAAAACATAAATATTTTGGCAGTAAGAGCTATTTGCCTGCGAAATCTTGTGGCTAATGATTTATCTAAAGGGTTGTCCATGGGATATGAACCCCTGTTCCCACACCTGGGGCAATCTTAGATTACAATGAAAAATAGATTTATATTTTGCCTAGCGGGTCTTGAAATCATAAAACAAACTGACACCTTTGATCGATTTGAAATGTTCCCCACTTACAGACTGAAACACCCTGTTGGAATATCAGCAGCCACAAACATGCAAGATAGCTGCAACTGCAATGACTTTTGAAGGACCAATTGACTTCAGAAGGGGTGATTTGACAGTTATGGTCTTGTAAGAGTAGGAATAGATAGAGTTTATCTGAGGATAAAAGGAAAGAGATATTTTGTGGGGGTGGGGTGGCTCACAGGTGGAGTATTTCTGCCTACATTTTTGAAGGCCTCAGTGTAGTCCTTTTAAACCAATCTATTAGAGATGCTTCTGTGACCTCTATTACCAGAGCATCTGAGCACTGCACAGTCTTTTAAGGTATTTATTCTCACAACCCCCTGTTAGGAAGGGCAGAGCTCTTATCCCCATTGTACAGTTGGAGAATGGAGGCACAAGGAACCAAAATCATTTGCCCAAGGTCACACAAGGAGTCTGTGAAAAAGCAGGGAATTTAATCCAGGTTTTTCAGGTCCCAGGCTAGTGCCCTAACTACTGCCCGTCCTTCCTCTCCTAACTCAGGGTGAAACTTGGGCATACATGGGATTTTAACTGGTGCACAAGACTTGTTGGTCTGAAGCACAAAATAAGCTGAGTTCATTTTTTGGGAGTCACTGGGAACTAGCCCAAACCATTCGTAGGAATACTGGACATGCCATTGTCAGTTCCCGTTTATTTCTCCATGTGCCTCTGTTAAGCAAGAGAATATGTAAAACACAGAGTTTGGAATCTTGGCTATTATTTCCCTGTCCCCTATGTAATGACACCCAGAAAGCCCCACTCTAATAGAAGGAGCCTGATTTTTGTTGCCAATCTTATCTATGAACATCTCCACATCATCTAACCAGCATCAGTAGCTTGTATACTTCAGTCTCTGGGATTCTCTCTTTAATTCTTATTGAAATCTGGCTCCTCCTTCTCAATTTGTTAAGGTAAAAGAGATAATTATTTAGGTATCCATAGGATTAGATAGTCGGGTGGGGGAGAGAAATATCCTATACCTTCTTCTGTTATTCACTCAATTAAAGCTTCCTTAAGTCGGTTCTTCTTACCCTTCCATTTATATTGATTGTTAGGAATTTCAAAAAAAACCCGATCATTTCAGAGAACAGCTGTCAGATAGAAATGCTTGCATACAAGGCACACGTCATTTTTTGATTGGGAAAGGTAGCTGCATAAAACTGGGTTTATTTGGAGGTAACAGTTGTTGTTTGTATTAGTTTTAGTAGTCTTCTATTACATGCTTGTGCTTTTCTTTTATAATGTACTATCCTTAATAGTGGTCTGTGTTCCTTCACCAGTGGTTGGAGGTGTTAATTTGTAATGTCAAAGTAATATTGCTATCTTATTGGAGATTATTAAATAAAAGCATTTTAAGAACGAGCTGTGTTCCTGGTGCCATTACGGATAGGGCCAAATCTTGCTCACTGTGATTGCACAAGTAGTTCCATTAAAACCAACCTGAGTGGTTGTGTGAGTAAGATGATCTTTGGCTCATGCCGCTCACTTCAGCTGAACCTGAAGATATGTAACTAAAGCTTATGCTGCTCTGATAGAGAAATGGGAAGATTGTGGATGTTACAGTATTTAAAAACATTTGGTAATTTTCTCCTTTCACAGTAATTATAAGATCTAAAGATAATTTTTAATGTCTCCACAAGATCCAATTACAATAAAAAGAACAAAACCAAGGCATAAGTTATTTATCTGCAGAAACCAGCTATAAAAGTGAAATAGTCTTCATGCAGCTCCACCTGTTGGTTATAAAGCATGTTCTTCTAAAGGCAATTATTTTGTTATTCCTCTGTCCTCATTTAAAATCAATTTTTTAAATAAATTGTTCATTCATTGATGTGCAAATGCCTTCTTAAAAGGTGAAGTAGAGTCCAGTCTATTTGGTGGAATTAATGTATTGTTGATCATGACTTAAAGTAAACATTCAGATTTTCCTGTATATCAGACTCAAACCAGTAAGTTACTAAAGAGGTTGTCTTTGTCCTACATGTAGAACTCAATCCTGTAGCCCTTACTCGTATGAGCAACTACATTGAAGTGGCCTTCAAGACCGTATAAAATCACACATGACATCCAAGGTGTCTGTTGTTTAGCAGGAGTTCAGAGACTCTCTGTGTCTATGGAAGAGTTGCAGAGATATTTTCTAATTGGAAAGGCATCCTATAAATCTTCAGGTAAGAGGAGGAAGGCTGGTCTTGAGGCTAAAGCACCAGTCAGGTGTAACAGAGTGGTCTGTCCCCTTCAAGGGCAGCAGAGGGACTGAGGCCAGCCAGCCCTGTTTCAAGGGATGGTGGCCCCCTTAAAAACAGGCAATTCTGGGAAGGATCACCATGCCAGGTCAGGAATTTGTGGGGAGAGTGCTGCCTCACCCATGTGACTGCCTGCTGAGGATGATAAAGCAGGCTCAGACCCATGGAGCCTGGCGTCAGGAGAGACCTGCAGGAGCCTCTCCTATGGCTGAACCAGGACAGTGGTGGCCTGAGTAGTCTGCCAGGGTCCAAGCATAGCCCCAGGATGGAGGGCTCTGAGACCCTCAGTGCTGCCTACTCTTGTGATTTCTCCCTCTGTCCCCCTGAGTGACCGGGTTTTGGCTGGGGCTGGAGCCAGTCCTGCAATGATTCAAAAAGCTCCAGCCCGCTAGCAAATTTAAGCTCTGCCAGAGCATAACCAGTCAAGGCTACTGCAGGCCTTTCCCTTCCCCTCAGTAACCTTGCACCATTCCCACAAAAAGAGAGAAGGGAGCAGAAAGAGTCCAGCAGCTCATGGCAGCTCTGTTCCCTCCTCTCAGCCTGTGAGCAACAGGGGGTGGATGGTTCCTCTGAAGGTGAAGAAAACTCTGCCTCCTGCAGGGAATGGGAGCAGGGCTGAGGGGACAGCAGTGATTTGGAGGTTAAGGAACAGAATTAATTGCTGGACAGGGACAGGCGAAAGTGGGAGTCAGAGCTCCTGCAGCAGGGGCTAGAATCACTATACCCAATGCATGTGGGACAGTTGGCAACACCAATTGTCATGCACTGAAGATGGGTATGGGGAGTGCAAAAATCATAGACAAACCAAACCCACTCTACAACATAGCTTCTTTTTTAAAAAAAACTCATGACTTTGGTGCCAAAGTCATGATTTTTCAGACTCTGACTCATGATTTGTGAACCTTTGTCATTGTCAGTACTGCTCTGCTCCCTGGGAGGAGGAGTCTGAGCCCAGGGTCTGGGGCTAGTAACAGGCTTAGGGAAAGGTCTCTCCAGAGAGGCCGGGGCGAGGTGGGAATAGCAGAGTTCCCTTGCTCAGAGGGAGAGTCAAGGCAGACAGGACCTGAAGCAGGAAGGATGTGAGCCTGAAAGGGCCAACTGTGTTTACTGGATGAGCACCTGAAAAATTAGACCTGAGAAAGGGAAATGTTATGTTTATTTTTAAAATTCCTGGACTGATGTGAGTGGATTGGAGTGAAGAGCCAGCCAAGAGGGAAACTGATTCAAGCAATCTCCTGGGTCATGCGAGAGGGTGGCATGCTCTGTGCCTGCACCCTGCATTACCCAGCTTTGCTGCAGGCTTCTTGTATGACCTTGGGCAAATCATTCAATCCCTCTGTGGCTCATTTTCCCCCTCTGTAAAACTGGAATAATGATACATCCCTTCCTCACAGGTTGTTGTGAGGATACATCCATAAATGCCCGGGAGGAGCTAAAATGATAGTGATGGGGCCGTATAGGTTTCCAGAGAAGAGCCTACAATGGCTGTCCTTTACTCTTGCCTGGCATTTCACCATTCAATATTGTCTGCAGGCAATGGAGCTGTCACTAACAAATAATATTATGCTTGGTATTGGCAATGCACTTTGCAAATTACAAGAATAGTTTAATTTCATTAAAAATCTGGCTTTTGTGTGGAATTTGAGTGACAACAGAAGCATTTTGAGGCATAAAATGTCTCAAGTTTTGAAGTTTGAAAATATAAAAGGACAGATTATGGGAGTGAAATATGCAAACTTCCTCATGTTTCAGTGGAATCCAGCCATTTTATGATGAGTTGAATTTTATGGCTACAAAATGGAATAGAATAAGAAACTGGGTATTTTTTCTGCAAAACTTATGGGGGGAAAATATTCATCATATTCGCATAGCACTCCAATTTTGCTTACACAGACAGAAAAACACAGAGGCAGCCACTGCTTTTTCCCTAGAAAAGGATAATGAAACTGCTTTTAAAGATCTTACTTTGCTGGGTGTACGGATAACAAGAGGGAAGGAAAGTAAATAACAAAAAGTGGTGAGAATTAAATGGAGCAAGGCTGGCATTGGTGGAACAACTGTGGAAGATCTGCATCTTGTTACTGTCTGCATATCCATGCAAAAAGTAGCTTGAGCTAAACACTTGATATTGGATCTCTGTTCTAAGAAAGATCTATCAACAATTTCCCAAGCACATTTAATTGCACAGGGTATTTCTTCAGATACCCAGTGACCCAGGATTGCCTAGCCTGTTTTCATGGTCTCCTAGTCACAAATACACAGTCTGTTTTATTTTCATCACATGTCCTTCAATCCTCAGTTTCCAAACATGACAGGACGTAGCACAGGTATACAGCAGGAGACGCCTTTCATTAAACTTCTCTCCTCCACCCAGCTCACCCGCTGAGCTCCCCCCTTACTTCCTCTTCCTCTCAATTATAGATCCTCCCCATTACCCTGAGCCAGTTAACTAATTAGCCCATCAAGTGTCAGTAACACCCCCGCACCACCACAAACAGGTTGGTTGATTCTAATTAAATCTTCAGCCTTCTCTGTGCTCCAGCAAGCTCAGTGAACAGAGTGCTACTGCCGAGCACTCTGTCACAGGGACCATGACTTCAAAACCAAGTTAATCCCACCCAGTTTCTCAACTGTTATTGCTGGCCATTTCTCTTCCGCACACACGTAGGTAGTTGTCTTTAGTGTAGTGGCCCCTGGAATGACTCACTGTATATATTACAGTTCTTGGTATTTTGTTACTAAGTAGATTTTACTGTAGAAGCAATATACATAGGGACAACTGGCAATTCCGTGCACTATTACAGGAACAGTTTGTTATGGTATTATGGCCACTACCCATAAGCATTTGAGTCTGATTCTCCTCTCTCAGCAGTTTTACACCAGTGTAATTCAATTGACTTCAGCATAAATTCATAGACTCTAGGACTGGAAGGGACCTCGAGAGGTCATCGAGTCCAGACCCCTGCCCTCATGGCAGGACCAAATACTGTCTAGACCATCCCTGATAGAAATTTATCTAACCTACTCTTAAATATCTCCAGAGATGGAGATTCCACAACCTCCCTAGGCAATTTATTCCAGTGTTTAACCAGCATAACTACTCCTGATTTACCCCAGTGTAAGTAAGAGGAGAATCAGACTCTCTGTGTTATGTCTGGCACCTGCTTACCTCCTTTGGTTTTCTGAAATAGAAAATTTGAATATTTGTACCACACCAAGTACTGAAGCTGTCACTAGCTGCGAAACTTGTTAGAGTATGCACAGGAGTACATATTAGGAGTAGCCTAATTCCTGGATTTTGCTGGACCAATAAAACTTATTGTGGTACACAGCAAATGGCTTCCTCCGGGATTTCTTTACATCAGCTCTGAATACCACCCACAAGTTCTGATCATGGTTTTGTTAACTCAGTGGTAGCAATTCTTAACTCATTTATTTCTCACGCTTCCTTTCCATGCAGTTGTAAACACATTATACTCAGTTCTGTCCACACACAGCTCCTAAGGACCGTGTAGAGATTTGCACAAATGTATCTCACTCACTGAGCTCAGTTTGCAGCTACAAAAGGGACAGGATCCCCATTCTCTTCCAATTTTCTCCATTTCCCAGAATCTTTATACAGAGTAACTGGTTATTTTTATAGCATCAATTTTTCCCATAAAACATGGCCCCTGTCCTATTTCCAGAGATCTGCTGGCGAGGTAGGTGATGCTAGTCTACAAAAATACTTTAGTATAGTAAGGCGCTACTATGAGTAGATAATGTTTGCAGACCAAAATAATCATGTTAATTTCATCTCTATTTAATAGTCAGGGAGAAAAAAATCAAAGTCTGGCAAAAGAAAACACCCAAAAGCATCGGACAAAATCCCCCATCTTTATTTTGAAGAACAGAAAAATTTAAAGCAGGAACAAATGATTAATTCTAATCCCATACATTCAAAGCAGGAAAGGCTTAGATTATTAGCGACTTTTCCAAACATGACAGGTGTTGACAGCTTAGTCTTTTTTTATTGTCTCAGTTTTCTTTGTATGCAGAGAGAGAACTGACACTACAGGAAGTGTTAATGTCTTCACACTTTCTTACATTTTTAATCACATAATTCATGTAAAACCATTACAAGATGAGTCATTTCTTTCACAAGGTTAGTGTGTCTGTTTATAGATCTTGTGTGGTTGTAATTTCAATATTTGCATGAAAGGAAAAACAGATCTGCCTTGAGCTGGTGTTAGTGTTTATTCAGTATTACAGTCACTCCTAGGGGCACTAAGTGCTAGGTACTGTACAAACACACACTAGGAGACAGATCCTGGCCCACTGAACTAACAATCTAAACAGACAAGACAGACAAAAGGTTAGAAAGGGAAAACATAGTATCTCTGTGTTATAGATGGGGAAATGATTTTGCCTAGCAGTGAATTGTAGGGTCATATTATTCTGTATTTGGACAGGCACCAAGTAATCACAAAGTATTATGAATTTTGGCTTGAATAATTATAAAAGTATATTGCTCATTATCCAGATTCTTAAAAATTTCACACCAGTAGCAAACAACCCATAGGCTTAAATGTATTTGGCCAGCTTGTTTGGCAAACAGCTTCAGAATAATGAATGTTAAAAGAAATTTGCTTTGTGAAAGATTAAAGTACCAAATAAGGTGCTAATTTCCTAACAAACATTATTCGTAATGAATAATTCAAACAGCTTTGATGTTTCCTAATTATAATGATCAATCTTATGTGTGATGTGGAATGAAAAATTTAGAGGAAATGCAGATATGTCATGAGTCTTCCTTTGTGTCCTTTAACTAATTCAGTAATTTACAAATAACTTAATTTAATTCAACAGCATGATCTTCCTATATAAATCTTCCACCAGATTAGTGGCATCTGAAGTCTACATAATCCTCTCTACTTCAGATCATTCAGCATTTTATCTATAAATGCTGTCTGATTTAGATACATGCAGTTTCCTAAAATAAGGGTACCTTTCCCCATGTTTCCAGCATCTCACTGCACAGTACACACTGCGCAATAAAAATTATCCATCTATAATTTGTAAATTTTCCTCCCTAAGAACTATGCCATGTAAATTAATTAGAGTAGGACTGCTGCCTGGTTAACTGAGCACCTGATATACAGAAATTGTAATTTATGGGTTCTTTCTGTAGATAGTGGTGAACTGAACCATAATCAGTTTGCACAATTTTTTCCAATGGATGGACTATAGGGAGAATGCCATTATTTGGAAAGCAATTTGCAAGCAACTACTTGTATTTTTGCTGGCTTCTTTCTCCTTCCTCTATTTCTTGATTCTGCATCTTGCAGTAATTGCATAGACTTCAATAAAGTAAAAAACTTTCTAACAATGTTCCCAAGGGTTTTTTTTAAATTCTGGGTCACATCCTTAGCTGGTGTTTGTTGGTATAGCTCTGAAGTTGATGGAGCTGTCAATTTATACCAGCTGAGGATTTGGAGCTCAGTGATTGAACTTTGCAATTTTTCTAGAATACTTTTTTTTTTTTAAGAAAACCTCCAAGATATTTGAACAGGGGCAAGTTGGCAGGTCAGGAGATCATTTAGTGGTATCTGCAAATTATTTTAAATGATGTATAATATACCTAAGATAAGTAATGCAGATCAATAAAAGAAGTGGTAAGAAATAACAGTACTTTTTCTCTGTGTGTGTGTATTGGAAAGTAAATCCCAAATGACCTTTAAAAGCCATCAGCAAAAGGGGGTGGGAAGGGGAAGACAAGTAATGCAAGCACACAGTTTATTTAACTTTCCTTGTCCATTTTCTCTCACACTAAAGCTAAATGTTCACCAACTAATGTGATTCCATACAGGACTACTAAGTAGACTGCACTCTGTTGGAATTACTATTTATTTGCAGGAAGACTCAAAACAGTAAGTATGTGGAACTTGAACTGCTTACTGAAGTTTTTCAATAGGACCAGGTGTTAGGAAGTTTTTATGTGGTGTGCACTTAGTCTAAATGTTACTTGCCTGCCTTATATGTACAATTTCTCCCTCAGACAAAATATTCAGTTTCATCACAGGATAGAACGAACAAACAAACATTTGGTGCCAGTTTGTTCCTACTGTTCTCTCATAACCATTCAGAGCATGCTGAATGACTGAACACAGCACAATAAAACCAAACACAACCCAGGATGCCTTGTGAATGTTGAATGGTCCTCCACTAATTCAGAGATGGCTTGTGCTACCTGGCCTCAAACTGAATAGTGCCTTCCTCTATAGAAGACCCACTGATATCACTGAGGCATGAGTTACTGTACAATATAATAGTGCCTGATTCTGCCACTAAGCTGCTTTTTTCAGAGATTTTTCTCATCTGCTAGATGGAAGTATTAAAACAATACTACTTTTGTAACATGCTCTGTTTAAGTTTGACTTTGATTTCACAGTGACGTAAGTTAGGAGTAACTCCATTTAAGTCATTAGAGTGATACTGGTGTAAAATCAGTGTAAAGGGAATAAGCTGAAGAACTCATGTCCACAACAGACCCGTCAGGGAAAATTCACCATGCAGAAGGCACAAAGAGGCCAAGTTAAACAGTAATCATATTGTAAGATTTGTAGATCAAACTTCTCTGCTGTTAGTCTGAGGCCTTAGATTTTGTTGTTCTTTGACATAACTAATTCCCAAACAAATTAACATGTGGAAGATGGAATAAAGGAAGGAGTCACAAATATATTTTTGTCATTCCTATTCTGATATGTGCACTTCATTCCACTGTTTAGCATAAAATGTGTTCTATGCAAACCTGGTTAAACCACCGAACCCCTGGCAAATTGACAAGAGAGAGAATTGGTAGAATTGATACTGCTACTTTATTTTTAGTTCAATCCAAGGCATCTAAGTATAGCTGGATTCTCTGGACTTTGTGTATGCTGAAAGAAAGTGTTTTTTTCACCTATACATGTTAAGAATCTAATTATGATAGAGATCAATAATTAAAAAGGCTCTTTCATCTGAAACAGAGTTATGCATATAGGCAAACCAAAAAGTAATGCATGCTGGAGGAAATAATTTGAATTACTCATGCCCCTTCTAAGGTAACTATGTCAACTCAAGAAAAAGTCCTTCAGGCCAAACTGGAGTGTTGCTGATCAGAAAGGAGAAACACATCGAAGAGCAGGTCAAGACGTTTGATGACCACACAAATTTGGTTGATAAAGGTAGTGGTGTTGATGTAATATATTTAGACTTCTATAAGGCATTTGACTTGGCGCCGTATAATATTTTGTTCAAAAAACTGGAAAGATACAAAATTAACATAGCACATATTAAATGGCTTAAAAGCTGGCTAATTGAAAGGTCTCAAAAATGCAGTTGTAAATGTTGAATTCTCGTTGAGCTGGGCGTGTTTCTAGAGGGGGTCCCGCAGGGATTGGTTCTTGACTCAATGCTGTTGAACATTTTTATCAGTGACCTGGAAGACAACATAAAATAATCACTGATGAAGTTTGCAGATGAGCCAAAAATTGGGGAGTGGTAAACAATGAGAGAGACAAGTCACTTATAATGTGACCGGGATCGCTTGGTAAGCTGGGCACAAGCAAAAAATATGTTGCAATGTGGTTAAATGTATACCTCTGGGAAAAAAGAACATGGGCCACATAGGCCACACTTATAGGGTGGGAACTCTATCCCGGGAAACAGTGTCTGAAAAAAAAATTGAGGATCATGGTGGAACGTGAGTTCCCAGTGTCACACTGTGGCTAAGATGGCTAATATCCTTGGTGTCACTCTGCTGTGACAGAATGCTGAGAGCAGGGGCTGCTCCAGACACCAGCACGCCAATCGCGTGCCTGGGGCAGCAAGCCACGGGGGGTTCTCTGCCAGTCACCGCGAGGGCAGCAGGCAGGTTGCCTTTGGCGGCATGCCTGCGGAGGGTCCGCTGGTCCCACGGCTTCAACGGACCTCCCACAGGCATGCCGCGGAATCCGCGGGACCGGGGACCTCCCACAGACAAGCCGCCGAAGGCAGCCTGCCTGCCGTTGTTGGGGCGGCAAAATACCTCGAGCTGCCCCTGGCTGAGAGTCAGCCACTGACCCAGCACTCAGGTCATTTAAGCACAAACTAGTTCCCCCAGAGAAACCCTGATTGAGGGGCAGATGATTTAATTACCTAATCAGACTGTGGGCTGATGAGCCAAAGGAAAGCTAACTCTGGCTGGTGAGATCACTGGAGAAAGGGCTAAAGATAGAAGGGTACTGTGGTTAGAAACACTGTAACATGGATTGTTACAATGGCTTGGTTGTGGAAACATCAATAAAACTCAGAGGTGTTGACAAGAGGCGTCCAAGGCTGTTTGTGAAGGACCCTAGGGCAGGAGAAGAGCCTGCCCTGTTACGGATGCGTAAGCAATGGGATCTTGAGTAGGAGTAGAAAGGTTATTTTATCTCTGTATTTGGCACTGGTACAACTGCTGCTGGAATACTGTGTCCAGTTCTGGTGTCCACAATTCAAGAAGGATGTTGATAAATTGGAGAGGGTTCAGAGAAGAGTCATGAGAATGATTAAAGGATTAGAAAACAGGCCTTATAGTTATAAAATCAAGGGCTCAATCTGTTTAGCTTAAGGAAGAGAAATTTAAGAGGTGACTTAATAATTCATAATGAGACCCTCAATCTAGCAGAGAAAGATATAACATGATCCAATGGCTAGAACTGATAATTCAGACAGGAAATAAGGTGTAAATTTTTGACAGTGAGGGTAATTAACCATTGTAACAATTTACCAAGGGACATGTTGGATTTTCCATCACTGAACATTTTGAAGTCAAAATTGTATATTTGGGGGGTTTTTCTTCTTTTTTTTCCCCTAAAAGATCTGCTTTAATAATAATTCTGGAGAAATTCTATGCATTACACAGGAAGTCAGACCTGATGATCACAATGGTCCCTTCTGGCCTTAGAATCTATGAATTGTCTCCACTTTTCGTCGAAGGCATATTGCCTACTTCGTGAAAGTGATGTGATGTCTTGGGATCTAGTTTGATTCCTCACTAAGTTTGGATGTTCAAGTAGCATCAGTTTCTAAAAATGCCTTTTCACCTCCAGCTTGCTAGGAAACTTTGTCCTTTCCTCTCAGATGAGGACTTGGCCACATTGATCCCTGCATTTATCACCTGCAGGCTAGATTACTGTAACTGATTGTATCTGAAGCTGAAGTTGAAGATGCACAGGCTACAACTGGTAGACAATGTGTCTTGCCTTTTCCAGGGTTTAGACCACTAGTGAGCACATCATGGCTGTGCTCAAATCCATCCACTGGCTCGTAGTCAGATTCTGATGACAGTTTAAGGCAGGGGTCCTCAACGCGAAGCACGTGGGCACTATGGTGCCCATGGGGGCATCTAATTGTGCCTGCGCCCTGTCCGGCGGTCGAGCATCTGCCAAAATGCCACAAAAATTCAGTGGCATTTTGGCAGCGACACCTCTGGATGATGCTGCTTGCCGCTGAAATGCCACCAAAATTCTGCGGCGATGCCTCTAGATGACACTGCTTGTCGGCAGCAAGCGGCATCATCCAGAGGTGTCGCTGCCGAAATGCCACTGAATTTTGGCGGCATTTCAGCAGATGCTTGACCGCTGCCACGGTCCTTCGTCTGGTATCCGCCAGATGAAAAGGTTGGGGACCGCTGGTTTAAGGTCTTGAGCCTAACTTTCAAAGCAACTAATGGATCAAGCCTCAGCCACATCAGCTGCTGAATATCTATCTGTGAACCATTGTGACAGCTGATCTTCTCTGAAATAATGCAGAAGCCGAAGCGTAGGAGAGCTGTGGACAAAGCATTCTTGGTCAAGGGGTTCTTGCTATGGAACAGTCTTCCAAAGGAGATCAGGCAAATCTAGACTCTTGCCATTCTGAGGAAATGTAGCAAAACCTTCCTCTTTGAGAGAATAAAATCATAGGACTGGAAGGGACCTTGAGATGTCATCTAGTCCAAGGGTGGAGAGTTGTAGAGGCCTGTGATGCCTGAGCTCCAGCAAATTCAGGGCCTGGGGAGCCCAGGTCCACCAATGTTCATGGCCGGGTCTCTCCCTTGGCCTCACCTGCCACCCCTGCGTGCCTCCCCTGAAGCATCCCGCAGCCCTGCCTGCTGCCCCTGTACATCTCCCCCAAGTATCCCTGCCTGCCCTGGGCAACGGGTGGCTTCCCCCTGCAGCTTTGTGCTGCACTCCCTCACAGGCCACAGCCACTGTCGGCTACAAGGAAGTGGTGCTGGGTGCAGGCTGAGGCAGCTGCTGCACCTATGGAGGGAGGAGGCACATGGCAGCCCCCCCCACCCAGCAGGTGACTCCGAGTCCACTCCAAGGTGTGGGGAGGAGGGGTTATCCTGGCTGGACCTCCTGAGCAGCAGCCTGGGGGGGCTTGGGTGAGTGTAATGCCAGGGAGGAGGAGCGGGAGGGCCCCCTGACTCAGCTCCCCCTGAGCTTGCTGCTGCCAGCAGGGAGAGGGCTGGGGGGAATCATCCTCTCTGACCCCCCACCCTAGTCCCAGGGCAGCCTGCCTGCTGCACCTCAAACTCCTCATGGCCAGCCCCACACCCCCCACCTCTCCCATATCCCAGCCCAGAGCCTGCACCCAGCACCAACTCCCTGCCCCAGAGCCTGTACCGAGCACCCAAACACCCTCCTGCACCTGGAACCCCAAACCTCCTCCCACACCCCAACGCCCTGTCCCAGTCCACACCCCAAACTCCCTCCCAGAGCCTGCACCCCAAACTCCTTCCCACAGCCCGCCACCCTCTTGCACCCCAACCCCCTGTCCGAGCCCAGAGCCCACACCCAGCGCCCAAACTCCGTTCCAGAGTCCACACCCCTCCTTCACCCAAACTTCCAGAGCCTTAGGCAGGTGGGGGGGGGGCGGGGTGCCTGTTCTGGGCACCACCAAAAATTACACAAACCTGCCACTCCTGATCTAGTCCAGTCCCCTGCACTCATGGCAAGAGTAAGCATTATCAAGACCATCTCTGACAGGTGTTTGTCCAACCTGCTCTTAAAAAGCTCCAATGATGGAGATTCCACAACCTTCCTAGACAATTTATTCCAGTGCTTAACCACACTGACAGGACGTTTTTCCTAATGTCCAATCTAAACTGCAATTTGCTTGCTGCAATTTAAACTCATTGCTTCTTGTCCTATTCTCAGAGGTTAAGGAGAACAATTTTTCCCCTCCTCCTTGTAACAACCTTTTATGTACTTGAAAACTGTTATCATGTCCCCACCTTCAGTCTTCGCTTCTCCTTATGGATCATGATTTCTAGACCTTTAATCATTTTTGTTGCTCTTCTCTGGATTTTCTCCAGTTTGTCCACATCTTTCCCTAAAATGTGGTGCCCAGAACTCGATGCAATACTCCAGTTGAGGCTTAGTCAGCGCAAAGTAGAGCAGAAGAATTACTTCTTGTGTCTTGCTTGCAACACTCCTGCGAATGCATCCCAGAATGAGGTTTGCTTTTTTTTTGCAATAGTGTTACACTGTTCATTCATATTTATACTCTTATTTTGACTGAGACTCACAATATGAGCACTCTTTTTATTCCCAAATTCATGCTACTTCACCTCTAGAAGCTCCCCTAAAACCAACCAAACAAAAAACTCTTCCTAACGTGGTGTTTTACCCTGAATAGGGACAAATGCCAAACAGTTCATTAAGCCCATTAAGGACTTGGCTATTATTACTGATTTTTATGTGGAAGATGCTCAGATACTCCAGGGATGAGGGCAGGATAAAACCCATATATATAGGAGGAATAGAGTGGAAAATATTAGAATGCCATTATGTAAATGAAAGCTATGCCCTCACCTGGAATGCTATGTTCATTCTGGTCACTCCATCTCCTAAAGCAGTGTTTCCCAAACTTGTGACCCAACTTCCGTAGGGAAAGCCCCTGGCGGGCCGGGCCGGTTTGTTTAACTGCTGCATCTTCAGGTTCGGCCAATTGTGGCCGCTAGTGGCTGCGGTTCGCTTCTCCAGGCCAATGGGAGCTGCGGGAATCAGTGGCCAGTACTTCCCTTGGCCCATGTCACTTCCAGCAGCTCCCATTGGCCTGGAGCAGCGAACCGTGGCCAGTGGGAGCCACGATCGGCTGGACCTGAGGACGCGGCAGGTAAACAAACCGGCCTGGCCCACCAGGGGTTTTCCCTATGCAAGCGGCATCCCAAGTTTGGGAAACACTGTCATAAAGAATATAGCAGATATAAAAGGAATTCAAAAAAAGGTGACAAGAATTATACAAGACATAGGAATCCTTCAGATGGGAAGACCTAGAACAGCTTCTCTAAGAGAGATGTTAAAAGGTGTATAACAATGAGTGGTATTGAGAAAATAGATTGGCACCTTTTATTCACTATCTCCTAATACAAGAACCAAGGAACATTCAGTGAAATTGATATGTGGCAAATTCAAAACTGACAAAAGGAAACAATTTTTTGAATAACTCAGTGCTAGTGTGCGGGTTTCTTAACACAAGGTATCCTTGAAGTGAAGAGTTCAGCAGGATTCAAAAAGATTAGACATTTATATAGATAACAAGAATATCAGAGGTAAAATAGTAAATATTTTTCAAAGTGTTGCCAAGGGGATTTAGGCTCCTAAGTGGCTTAGGCATGTGCCAAAATTTTGCTTTATGTTTATAATAATGCTTATTGGGTGTAAAAGCTTTGTTTTGCAGTAACACATTTCTGGAGACCACATTTGGCCCAATCTTCTGAAATACTCTATCAGAAAAAAATCAACCCACTGAGTTAAATAGGGAGGAGCATTGTGCAACATTAATGCACTTTTGTATTTCTGTTTTTTATAGTCTGAACACTTGTGTAAATTGTTACCGCCCTTCTTATTCTTTAATGAATCAAATAATGTTGCTGGCTGGTTAGTCAAAACATAACCTGCAAAGCACAGAGAGAGCAGCATTGGGATTCTGATCACGTAACCTAGAAGAAACTGAGAGAAGGATTTATTTTTTACTTTGCTCATTTCCTCCACCCCCTCCACCTCAGCGTGTTCTGTGATAGTGATGATTCACCTGCAAAGCTACTGCAGCATATAGGTATTGCAATATATTATTTGTATCCATTCTTCATTCTTGTCTACTCTTGCTGTGATTTGGCATCTGCTTAATGATACCTGTTCATTTTTATCTGGTTCTGTAAATTATATTATACTTACCAGCCTAACCAATGATTATTCTGTGAGTGAGTGAACCTGCTATTTTAATTTTTTTTCTACTCAGTAAGTGTCATTACAGGTATGGTTTGTTGTAGTGGCTTCTGTTGACATTTTCATATTTCTTTCCCATTCTATTCCCCGTCATTAGACTGTAAGAAAGAAACAAGGAGATTAACTGTTGTGATTTAAAAAGATGCAGTTTGAGCTCACTCTTATAAGGTGTTCACATTCTGGTCCTGATCCAGCAAAACAACTTTAAGCATGAGAGCAATCCCATTGACTCCAGTGGGCTTATGCATGTGCTTAAAGTTAAGCATGTGCTTAAATGCTTTGCGGGATCAGGTAAGAGTGGTCAGCACCTTGTAGAATCAAGTCCTTTTCAAGTATGAACTTCTTGGATTCTGATGGAATGTGGCACAGGAAATCAACACCTTACATTGCTATAATTGTTTTCTTAAAATAGCTGAGCTGTTTCACAGTAATTTATTTTGCTTTTCTATACTAATGAAAATAAATTCACTTGAGAGAACTCTGAATTTCAGCGAGATATGACTTTTTAAGTTCAGTTCCTCAAGGTATTGTTCATAAGCAAAGTTCCAGCACCAAATTACCCTGTCTTTTTTATTTCTAGAAAAGTGAAAAAATCTTGAGGAAAAATGCTGTAGATTTTAATAGAAAATGCTAATCTTTCTACATGTGCAATCATGTACTCAGATAAACAATACCACTAACTGTTTCAGATGCAACATTGCCTCTGTACAATTGAAGGACACACACATGAAAAGACATCTCAGCTAAATACATTCTCCTTTAGATCTGGAAACCTCAGTAACCTGCTCTTTTATTTCAGCAGTAGTCTCTCAAAGAAGATTCAAAAGGCTGAACATTTTCTCATTTTAAATTGTACTGTGAATGATCAAAATCATCTTCAAACACCCCTTTTAAATACATATAATTTAAAGGAAGTATTGAAAAGAAGAAATATCAATTAATAAAATGCACAAAGTGAACCTCTGTTCGTATGCCTTAAACATATCTTGGGCCTGCAGAGACACAATGGTTTTATGTAAATATTTCTCTGGTGTTTTTTTTCAACACAGCTAAATTAGGCTTTTGAGTAAAGGGTTGTTAATATCATGCAACTTACACTCGCATGATATTTATTCTGAGATATCCCAAAATACCTTAAACATTTTATTATGGCAGTATCTGGTAGTGATTCCATAGTTAGTGTTGCATTCTAAAATGGAGTATAAATTCCTATTTTTCTCTAAAAATAGTTGGACATTTGAGGTGAAATGTTGGACAGGATTGTTTTAATGCCTTTTGAATTTCCTATGAAGTTTGTTAGTTTCTTCCTTAGCAATTCTTTGAAATATGGCTTTGGTTGAAGTTTTCTTCTGGCAGGCCTATTTTCATTGTTGACAAATAAGTCTTTAAAAAAAATCTACACATAACTTGGCAGAGAGTTGGATCCACAATATATCTGACCCACACCAATAAAAGTAAATATGAGAAGTTAAGCTGCCTATATGCATCCTCTTCTCCTTCACTCACAAGCGCACACCTCCCCATTACCACAATTACAGTACACCACAGACCATCTGTTGCAACCTTAACTCTGCCCCTTTTTGGTCTTTTTACATATACCCCTTTAGCAGAGGGTTTTTTTTTTTTCTCCCAACACAAGTAATTGTGGATGTTTAGTGGAGTAATTGGTTGTGTTAGGAGGGGGTGATCTGGAAAAGGGTTGTGTACAGAAGGGTGGTTAAATGGGGTAATGAAAAGTTAGCATCCATAAAGGGGCAGCATTAAGGTCGCTGTATGTGGTCTGTAGTGGAATGTAATTGTAGTAGTGGTAAAGTGTGTGTCTGTAGATGAAGGAGAAAACGATGCATGCCGTTAGGTGGCTTAACTTTTATTTCCTTGATTTTGTGGGTGTGTAGCAACCCTACCTGCTTCACAGCAAAGGTTTTTTGTCATGTATAATTGTTTCAATCACCACTGAAAAGTACCTACCTCGAGAGTCAAACGTAACGGCTGTTTTTTAAAGCAACACCACATGACTGTTTAGGAAACTAAGCAACAGATCCTGATCGGCTGACTTTATTAGGAGCAGAGTCAGGCCTAAAGTAGAGAACGTCGCATCTGGCTGAAATTACAGTATCCCTTTCTAAATTCCTCCTGCAATTTCTGAGATTGTAATTTGGCCAGAACACTCAAGTTAACATGCTTTCTTAATATTTTCAAAACGTACTATTGATTCTTCAATGAGCAGTGGAAGTTAAGAGGAGTTTAGTTTTACATCTCAACCAAATGAAGTCACTTCCAACATTACATGGCCTCCTAACCTTCTGCAGAGCAACCACAGGGAAAAACACCTCCTCCTGAATCACCACTACTCTTTGCAGTATTGGAGTTTTCCTTGCTGCTCTCCCATTCACGTACTACCCTGACTCAACATGGCTTAACTTGTGAGACCTGAGAAGATCACAGCAGTCCAAAGAGTAAGTCTTCACCCTAGTATCTACACCTGTAAAAGACCTGATATAACATCTAGTAACAGCTGATAATGACACATTATATAACGTTTTCTAGTACAGGGACTCTTCCCATCTCTTTCTAAACTAATTAGCAGCATTTCCAGGAAGAAATATGCTTTGTGACTTGGCCTTGTTTGTGACTTCTTTTTCTTAAGGAGTATCATACTTCGTCTGTCTTCAGGGTGAACTGACTAAACATTAAAATGTCAAAATGAGCACAAATGAAGCAATCTTGGTAGGCTGGAGTGAATGAAGTCCTATATTAGTCAGCAAAGATCAAGGCAGTACAGTCAGACTTGTTGCAGTTACAAAAGAAGAAATCTGGTGTTAAATTGTGGGCTCATGAAGGCATCAGATATTTTGTAACTTATTTATTTTGATCTATAAAATATGTTTAAAAAGCACAGATCCAAGATCTACATCTGTTACATACATTAAAAATGCAGGGCCAAATTCCTTGAAGGAGTAAATGGACTACACTCTTGATTCTAAGGGGTAGGTGTAATTTTGGCCAGTTCTTCTGGTTGCATCCCTGAGTTTACCCATTTCACCACAGAGCAGCAGTATTACAGTATTCCAGTTTCAGTCAGGGATCCAGACGTATGATTCTATGCATATTGCATTTAAAAATAAACTCGATGGTAGGGACCCTGGGCCCAACCCTGCTGCTGCAGGATTCAGTGGCAAGGCTTCCATTGAGTATAAGCAGTAAAGTTCTGGGTGCATTTATCACCATGTGAGGTTTTTATCAATGACAAGAGGACTGAAGATTTTGTTAAGTGTATCTGAACTAAATTAAATTAAAGTGAATCCTGAATAAGACCATCCTATGATTAGGGCCCTAGCCTGGGACTTGAGACATCTCAGTTCATTGCTGTACTCTGCCAGAGATTTCCAGTGTAACTAGAATGGGCTGGGAAACTGAATTTTAGTTCTTAGAAATTTTTTCAATTTCAGAAATTTCATCCCAAATTGGGTCAAAAAGCCAAAAACTCAAAAATGTTCAGAGAACTGAAATCCTGCAGTATTTTGTTGCAGAAACCGTGAAACATGATTTTCTGAAATGAGATATGCTCCCTGGGATCACCAGCTGCCTGGCTGGCAGGTTGCAACGGACCAGGGACCCTGGAAATCCAGGCAGACTAAAATTGACATGATTCTTGCCCCTTTCACTGCTGCCCACCACTGAATAGAAGTGATGAAACTAACCAGATCCTTGTTAATTTGAATGCCACCTCCCAAGCCCTGAAGCTCCTGACTCAGCGAGCTGTCTCACATCCAAGCTGGGGAGCTAGCAGGAAAACAGGCAGGCAGCTTTTAAAATCTGAGTGACAGGCAAGGTTACATCAAACTACTGCCTGGGTGCCATGGGAAAGTCATATATATTGAATCAGTTCCATAGTTTGATTTCAACAAATGAGTAAATTTCAAAAACAAAAAATATTTTGGATTTTTTCCAAGCAGCTCTGTGTGTGACCTTGGGCAAATCACTTCGGCCAAGGTTTTTAAAAGTATTTAGGCACTCAAACTGATTTGGCAGCTGATGGGATTTTGTCTCCTAAGTGCCTAAATCTCTCTTGAAAATGAAATGTATGCTACTAAATCAGTTAGGCATTGCAACTCTGAGTGCAGCAATGCCTGAATACCTTTAAAAATCTGGGCCCCAGCTTCCATCTGTAAAATGAGGACAATAACCCTTCTTTACCTCACAGGGGTGTTGTGGTGATAAACGCATTTAGGATTGCATGACCTTCAAATACTGTGGTAATGGAGGCCATATAAATAGCTTAGATAGTAGATACAATTATTCAGTGAAGATCAAGTAGTCATATTGTTATACAAAATCATTGGGTAACATCAGGTTTTAGTGCCTTACTGTAAGAGTTCTATGAAGAATATTCATGCATTGCAGTATGTCTGATACGTACCCTCTCACTAGATATAGCTTTTAATACACAGCTGAAAAAACAGAAATTAATACAAGTGAACAGTCATTGTTTTTAAGCAGCACTACATTTGTGTGCATTAAAATGTCTGATGTTAGTTTTATTAACAATATCTATAATAAATAAGTTATTTTTATAAGTATCCAAGATATTCCTTTTTTTAAAAAAAAAGAACCTCTTTCTGATCTTTATAGAGTAGGAAGTTAAATAGGGTGATTTCCCACTATCAGGCTGAGAAATGCACGCAGCTGTGAACTGAGGAAATGTGGAACACAGGTGGTTAGTTCTTTTCCATAAAGAAAACCCAGTTGATGTAAAGCATATTATCTTTTCTGCTTATGAATCATTTTGAGATCTCACTTATATATGTGAATCACTTATTTCACTTTGCAAGTCAGGTCTGATTCTAATATGATTTATATTTGTTCACCTCTTTTTTTTAATCATGCCACAGGTGGTTACAGAGAGTTTTCTCCTACATAGATTTCATGGAAAATGAAGATAGATAAGATGGAGTACTCTTTTTTTTAATTTGGGTAACGTTGTTAAAGTCAAACTTAGAGCTAAATTCTGATTACGCTACTCGCATGAGTAGAATCATTGGCTGAGACACACAATTCCCATTGAAACTAATGGAAATTGTGGGCCTAAATGCCCTTGAAGGTTTGAAAATCTCAGCCATTGGCTTCAACAGGTCTACTAAGATTAATAAAATGAGTGGGATTTAGCACTTAGTAAAGGCATGATCCAAAGTTGATGGGAGTCTTTCCATTGACTTCAATGGTCTTTCATCCAGGGCCTGATCCAGAAATAATGACTTCAGATGTATTTTAGGACATTCTAGATATAAGTGTTGGTTTGAAGTGTTCTTGCTAGTAAGAATATTTATTAATTTGCAAATCAATAAATAGAGTAACTGGGCCTGATTTCAGTTGGAGTAGGCTGTGCTCAGCACCACTGGAAATCAGCCCCCTTGTTCCCACCTGTCACTCCTCCCCATTACAAGCTGTCTCTGCTGTCTTGTTAGTTTTCCTGTTAGAAATTCTTCTAACTTTCATGTGAAACAAATCTCATAGGAATGAATAGAGTCTTATCCAGAGCCCATTAAAGTTAATGTGAATCCTGAATGGGCTTTGAACCAGACCCTAAAAGATAGGAAATGCTGTTAGTGTTTTATTATTAATTATTATTATTTCCTTCTAAACTGATTATATCACCATACCAGTGAGGTGTCTGGATGTAGCAGGCTGAATCCTGAGACTGACCTCCCACTGCCCAACATTAGGCAAAAAGCCCTGTATGTGCTAGATGAGGTCACCTCCTCGGTCTGATGGATTGGAATGAGCCTGATTTGTCTCATTAGAAACTACTATTTGTATTGTGGCAGCACCTGGGTTGGCTCCCATCAGGATCAGGGCCACACTGCTTTGGATGGTGTACAAATATAGGAAGTCATTATCTCTGCCCCCAGGGATTTATGGTCTGAGTCTGACCCAGGTCCTGCAAATACTTGTGCACATGTCTAACATTACACATTTGAATAAAACTCAATGGAAATTTTGAAAGATATTTGCAGGATTGAGAGCTAAGAAAGGCACTTATACTCTAAGAGTCCTCCAGGTGGAGGGAAATACAAACTCCTTGACTTAAATAAAGCCAGTAGCTGTCTACCATAGCCTATACTCTTTTATGTAACAAGTAATCCTCTTTTTGCAGATACCTACCCTCTTCCATTATCCAGCCACAGGAAAAAATAACCCACATCATTATTCTTTTAGGATAATTGAAGTCTACAGCTTTATTGTACAACATAATCCAAGCAATACCCTTTTTAAGAGTTTGCCATGACTCACAAAGAAATGATAAGAAAGCCCACCTGCTCTAAACAGTGGTTGTGCGGAGTTAACACTTCCCCCTTGAGTCCCTAAACCAGTTTCTCAAAGGTGGGAGGAATCTGCTTTATCTTGAGAGTCTCTACAGAGTCAAATGTATCTCCATCCCTCACAGTTCTGATATTATAACACTTTTATTATGAATTCTTTAAATCAGAAATGCCAGCTCATACCACTGGGGATGTAGAAAATGTTATTAATGCCTGAGAAATGAATCCCACATCCTTTTAGTTAGAAATGGACCTTTGGGAAAGCAGAGATCTGAATCTAGATTGTCATAGTGGGTTAAGCAAGACCCAGATAAAAAACTTCACTATCAATCACTGCCATTTAGAATAGACCTCTGCACTTAGGGCACATCTCTGATTTACTCCTGGGTTTATAACTTACTGTAATTCTTCAGTTTGGATTTTACTCCTCCATTTGCTGCTTTGTACAGTTGGTCATGAGATCTAAAAAGGGGACAGAACCAGGGGTGAAAGTAACGCAGAGGACTTGCTGGTACAGGGGCCGACTCCAGCCCCCAGAAGGGGTGGGGCCTCGGGCAGAAGGGGCTGCGCTGGGGGGGATCAGCATCCTCCAGCCAGCCTATCCGTGCTGCATGGCCCATGCCACCCAGGGCTCCAGTGTTAATTTAAAGGGCCTGGGGCCACGGTAGCAGCAGTGGCAGCTGGAGCCCTAGGCCCTTTTAAATGGCTGGCCCCAGGGCAGCTGCTCTTGGCACATGGTCTGTGGCAATGAAAAGGAACATGTGAGGAAGATCTATCTTTATTTTGCAAGGGGTCAAGGTTGCAATAAATAATTCCTTCCTCAACATGTAACAAAAGAACTTTAGAATCAGTGGAACATCCCTACAGAACACAGTTTAATAGAAAATGAGAGCTTTGTTAGAGAACCATCTATAGGATTTAGTAGAGAATTGTATCCCTTCTATAGAACTCTATAGAGTAATTCAGAAACCTGTAGAAAAATGACCCCAGTGTGTTGGGTTCCTCTGATGGCAGGAATTGTAGAACTTCAAATATTATGGCAGCTGGTCTTGAAATGGCATTGTGGGGCTCTACTGGGCCTGCTCACGGTATCCCCCGATAGTCTAATCCAATGGCCGACCCTTCCCACTGAAATTCAATCAGCTGGACAATAAATTTTAAAAACAGCTATGGCTCAAAGATATTTGGATTCCCCGCCCCTCCTCTGATAGTTCTATTCTGAAGATTAGCTAGCAACAGCAAGAAAGGTGCTTTGGGCCTAAAAGAGAGACAAGATAGCTGAGATTTTCAAAGCAGTGCAGAGGTTTAGCCACACCTAACTGTACTGGAACATGTGTGGCTAAACCCTCTGCACTGCTTAGAAAGCTCAACCTACAATCTTTAAAAAAAATTAAAACAGCAATTGGGGGGAGGTTTCCTACCTTGACCAGTGGAAAGGGCCTTAACACTCAGTAATCAGCTGACAAGCTCCAGTTGCCCTGCCCCTGTCTTCCTGACACCCAAGTCCTTTCAATTAAAACCCAGTCCAGAGGGTGAGCCCATCTTTTCATCTTAATGTGTAGATGGAATAGAATTTTAAAACTTGCTAGCTAACTTAAGAGGAACACCTGATTTTTATAGACTACTTAATATATGTGTATACTGTACCGTCTGATGGGTTCTCTCTAGTTAGGACAGGATAACATGTCCATCAGCAAGTATAGCTCATCGCATCTGTAATTGTATAATTTTCAGGCATTTTATATTTATTAAGTTTCACTGCATTCAGTGAACACATTACTTGTGTGCGAACATGATAATGCCAGAGTTGTGGAGTGTCAGGTCATTAATCTCCATTCTGCACTTAGACCATCAGCCACATGAGAGTGAGTCATTCTCTGCAACCTCTTGTTGCTTGTAATGTTCAAGCAAGTTAGAAAAGCGGTGAGGTAAGGGAGTCAGGCCAGAGGAGGCAGAGTGTTCTTGGCTGCTTAAAAAGTACTTGTGAAAAGAGAGAAAATGAGTGGTATTGTTTCGGGGAAGTATTCTATGGTTAGAATTTGATGTGCATGAATTAATATCCCTAGAGTCTAGTTCCATGACATGTTAAATCCTAGTAAACTGGCCAAGTTGGGTTGTTGTTTTTTTTAATCCATTGCAGTGTCGCTTTCCCTTTTATAATAAATTCTCTCTGTTGCCTAGGCAACTGGGTACTGCAACATATATTTCCTCCACTATCTCATTTATCTGAATGCTACAGTGTGTGGTGTGTTAGAGTTCATAATGGTGTAAAAACGGACTGCAGATTCACAAAGATGTGTTCCCGTTGGCACAGCTGCCATTGACTGGAGTGGAAGAAGGGTCAGGTCTTTATTTTGTGAACTGAGGAAATGAATGAGAACTGTGTCAATAAATTAAGCTTAGGATCAAAACTGAAACATGAAATTGTAAATCTCATGAATTTGTGATCCTTTTACAAGGAAGAAAGACAGAGAGAGATGGTTCTTACTGGTCTAGTGGTGAGATAATTAA
Organism: Gopherus flavomarginatus; assembly: GCF_025201925.1. Classification (NCBI taxonomy): domain Eukaryota; kingdom Metazoa; phylum Chordata; order Testudines; family Testudinidae; genus Gopherus; species Gopherus flavomarginatus. The sequence continues at coordinate 71,692,701 of NC_066624.1, read as the reverse complement.
AGTTAGTCAAATGCAAGTCAGAAAGGCAATATTTGTTAATTAGAATGAGAGAGGATAAATGAAATCACCTAAATAGGAACCTGAAACATTTCTGATAATGATGTAATTGTAAATACACAATTCCTGCATAGTTTTTAGCAAAATGCCTAAACATTTTATCCTATCGTGTTTCTCTGTTATGTTCTCCCTTCAACTTCACAAACCTAAAATACAGTGTCAAGACGAATCTAGCTTTTTTAAATTAACTACAATTCCTGTAGTTCTTAGGGAAGGAAGACAGAGAGCATGTCTACACTACACCGGATTAGCTACATCATAACCCAATAGTATAGCTGCAGCCTAACCCAACAGAAGGTTTCTTTCTGTGATGTAGGAATGCTACCTCCCCAAATGACGGTAGCAACATCAGTGGAAGAGTTCTTCTGTTTATGTAGCTGCATCTACATTAGAGATTAAGGTTGGCATAGCTATATCAGTTGCGGTACAGTTTTCACTCCCCTAATGGATGTAGCTATGTTGATCTAACTTTTGAGTGTAAAGCTAAGCAGTTGTAAACACAGAAATATCTTTGGGTATATGCAATGTATTTTTTATGGTTTCAACTAAGGACATATTTATACCCGATGGCTGGAACTTTTAAAAGGTATCTAAACTCCTAGGTTCCTTCTGAAAATCAGAGCTGCTGAATTCCCATTGAGTTCAATGGAGTGCATGATTTATATGTAAAACAGTTAAGATGTACTACTGGCAAGTAAAGGCAAAGTATTGGATTTGACAAAGATCCAACAATTGTGAGGTCAAGCAGAGAAATTAAGATATAATGGGGAATGCTGGTGACCATTTCAGAGATGGGTTGAGAGAAACTTTGAACAGGGCTATAAGTGAACACCTCAAAATAGAGAGGCTGAGGAGAAGCATCAGATGATAAGTTCTGATGTTTTTATTTTGCACACCTAACACACAAAATCTCAGACCAATTGATTTGGCATCTGACCCTGAATTGCCATCTGAACAACTCCATCAGAAAATGTTGCAAAGCAAATATCTGATTAGGAGTATTGATTTACATGTCACATTGTTTTGAGATGACCTGAATTCCTGCATTTGCAAATGATTGTAGTAAAGAGGAATGAAAGAGCCAAATGTCAGTATGGTGGATATGTCTGTAAAAGAATACTGCCTCACTTTACATTTTCCAACAGAAATGGTGTAAGTCAGTGTAGATTCTTTTAGACAGACATAAAAATGGCCCTATGGGTCAGACCAAAGATCCATCTAGCCCAGTATCTTGTCTTCTGACAGTGGCCAGTGCCAGGTGCCCCAGAGGGAATAAATAGAATAGGTAATCATCAAGTGATCCTTTCTCAGCTTCTGGCAAACAGAGGCTAGGGACAACATTCCTGCCCAGCCTGGCTAATAGCCGTTGATGGACCTATCCTCCTTGTTCTTTTCTTGCTGATTTTTGACTGCAGATGGAAAAACACACAATGAACTCTTTCTTTTTGATTCTCGCAGCTTCTTTTTGTTATTTAAAAAGTTTTTTTTCAAAGTCTGTGTCTTTTTACCCACACAAGAAGGTACGCTCTGTGGTTCAGTAGTATCAGGCCCGGAAACCACATAGACACATGTTCTCAAAATCTGGATCCTAAACTGGACCCACAAAAAAATGTGCAGAAAGGTAATTGGAGCCCCCAAAATATCACAAAACAGGTTCACATAACACAGTTACAATCCCTTCCAATTTCTTCTTTGCTCCAGGAAATGATGCTATAGCGATTTATTGATCCTAGCAGCAAATGATGACACCAGTTTAGCTATGCTAGCCACAAGTTAGAGGAGTTTAGAGCTCAGGCTCCATCCATCCCCTGATCCTCCCTACCCACCTGCTGCCTGCTTACTACTCTGTGCCCAAATCCGAGGTCTGGTGGGAATAAAGTCTGCAGGCTGGTCTACGCTACATCGTTAGAGCAACATTGCCCACATTAGGTCAAATTTATAATGTGCTTGTCTACACTACAGAGCCCTTCCTGCTGACCTAAAGGGCTTTTAAAATCAATGTCTGTATTCCACCTCAACGAGAGGAGTAGTGCTAGGTTCAACCTTCCTGGGTCGAATTAGGGATAGTGTAGACACAGCACAGTGTATTTTGACTTGTTTGGCCACCAGAAGGTGTCCCAGAGTGCTCCAGTGCACTTCAGGCAGGTAAACAAGAAAAGCCCCTGGAACTTTTGAATTTCATTTCCTGTTTGATCAGCGTGGAGAGCTCACCACTACAGCTGACCATGGCTGCTCAGGTAAGCAAACGTGCTCCAGCGTGGAGCATACAGGAAACATTGGATATGATTGCTATGTGGGGAGAAGAGTCTGTGCAAGCAGAGCTCTGAACCAGCAGAAGAAATGCTGACATCTGTGCGAATATCACACAGGGCAGGGGGTAAAAAGGCTACAGCAGGGACACATAGCAGTACTGTGTGAAAATAAAGGAGCTCAATCAAATGTACCAGAACACAAGGGAGGCAAATAGTTGCTCTGGTGCTGAGACACAGACATGCCGCTTCTATGAGCAGCTGCAAGTGATTCTAGGCAGGGACCCCACCAGTACCCCAACATTCTCCGTGGATACCTCCCAGGGGACCCAGGCGGCCACAGGCAACAACGAGGAGGACACTGTTGAGGAGGAGGAGAATGTGCAGCAGGCAAGTGGAGGATCCATTCTCCCCAACAGCTAGGTCTTTTTCCTAACTCTGGAGCCATCCCTTCGCAGGACCCACTGGTGCAGGACTGTGATGGCGGGGAAGGCACGTCTGCTGAGTGCACACTTGTAATAACACTACAGGGGTTAAATGCAATTGTGGTTAGTGTTTAATTTGAAGTAAACAATGGGGATACAGTGGCGGCCAGTGCAGCCATGCAAAGGGTGCTCCCTGGAAAAGCTTGTTTATGTGGCAAGAGTTTCCACACTAAAAAATGTCCCCAGGTTTGCCCTCACATCACCTACCCTTTTGTGCGTGCTTACCATGCCTGCCTGCAAACCAAAATCTGCTACCCAGCACTCTGCCATGTGCTGTACCTCACTGGCAGGCTCTTCTTTTAAAAAACAAAATTTGGCCAAGTACCTCAGGGAATGTATTTACTGCTGTGAGTTTTCATTCATTGCAACAGTTAACCTTTTGTTGTCAACAGTGTATGCTTTTCCTTGCAGCTGCAACATTCTCTCTGGTGCTTCCTCCACTCCAGCACAAAGGCTGCCCCAGATCAGAAGGCAAAAAAAATGGATAAGGAAAGATATGTTCTGTGATTTGATGCATTCCTCCGAGGCTGATGGGACCCAGTTGCATGCATGGAGGCTCACACCCTCAGAGCGCATGCACATTGACCAAGAGGGCAGGGAACAAGAGCGTAACACACAAGAGGAGATGCTGCAGTTTGTGGGGGAGCAAACAGACATGTTGAGGCATCTGGTTGAGGGGCAGGAAAGGCAGCTAAACCTTAGAGTGCCACTGCACCCAATGATGAATGAGCTGCCCTCTTCACCAAGTTCCATATCCTCCTTTCCCAGATGTCCTAGAATGTGGGGCGGGGTGAAGCTCCATTATCCCTTGAACTCCATTCCAGGGGATGGTTCATGGAGCAGAAAGCTCTCATTCCCACAGCTTTGATTGCTAGACAGTGCAATTGTAATAAGTTATGTGTCCTTGCCCCTCCCTCCCTGTGTTATCAGGCCCTTACCTGGTTATCATTGCTATTCATTGCTCTCTCTGTTCTGTGTTTGTTAGCATAATAAAAAAGCATGAATTGAGTACAAGAGCCTCTTTATTCACTGGCATGCTGTGATTGGTGGGGGTTTAGTTTACAGGGCAGTACATGAGAAAAAGGGGGCAGGTTGGTAAGGAACAATACACAGAACTGTCACATCAGTGTTGGATCATTAATTAAACTGGTTTTCAAAGCTTCTTGGAGATGCAGTGTGCCTCGATATGCTCTTCTTATTGCCCAGGTGTCTGGCTGGCAGCCAGGTGATCTGCCTCATCCCCCTACCCCGCCAGAAACTTTCCCCCGTTACTTTCACAGATATTATGTAGAACACGCAAGCAGCAGCAACAACAATCGGAATGTTGCTTTTGCTGAGGTCTAACCTAGTGAGTTAACTGCACCAGTGCCCCTTTAGGCACTTTCTACCACCTTTCTGCACTTGCTCAGCCTATGGTTGAACTGCTCTTTACTGCTGTCCAGGCTGCCTGTGTATGGCTTCATGAGCCGCAGGAGCAAGGGGTAGGCTGGGTCTCCAAGGATAACTATTGGCAGTATGTGCGAATTGCTCCATTCCATGGCTTCCAGCACAGCTATTTGTGTGGCATCACATTCTTCAGTGCGGCTGCTCCTGGCTAGGCTCTTCAAATACCGCAGGACGAAGCACCAGGTGTTTGTGACACTCACAACAGCGTACAGCTGAGCGGGGTCCATGCTTGCAGTACAATGGCATCTGAATGAGTAACTCTGGCTTAGGCACAAAAATGATCATTTGCCATTGCTTTCAGGGAGGGAGGGAGGGAGGAGCCAAGTGCATCATGAGAGGCTGACGATATGTACCCAAAACACCTCACGAAAATGTTTTTGTCCCATCAGGCACTGGGAGCCTAACCCAGAATTCGAATCGGCTGCAGGAACTGTGGGATAGCTGCCCACAGTGCATCACTCCATGAGTCGATGCTACCCATGGTAGTGGGGATGCACTCCGCTGACGGAATGTGCATAGTGGGGACATACACCATTGATTTTGTAAAATTAGTGGCTACAGGTTGACTTCAATAAATTTGACCTAATTTTGTAGTGTAGACAAGCCCTAGCCCTTATGCACCGATTCAACATAGCCTAAAGCATTTGCTTAAGTCAACTCCTTTTCATCCATGGGATTGATAGTATGTCTACACTGTGATCACAGGGTGCGACTACAGCTTGTGTAGTGTAACAAGATGGCTTGCCCCACACACTGGAAAGCCTGAGCCTAGCCCACCCAATTGCCTAACAAGCCATATCAAGTGATTCCCCTATAAAAAGCAGCTAGAAGCTGCAGGAGTGAGCGGGCTCTAGCAGATTTTCCGGGAATGTGGTATTGAAGCAACAGGTAGGAAAGGCCTGGGCAGGATCCAACAAGAAAGTAAAACAGATGGATCTGATTTGGGGACTTTGAGTTTTACTTTTAAGTTTATTTTGTCTGAACAAACCAGACCCCAAGAAGGACTGTTGTGACTGGATGAGCAAAAAGGTGTGGAGACTGCATAAAAGGGTCTGGAAGAGGGAGAATATAGAACAGAGCACTGCAGAGGTACCTCCATCCACAAGGGAGCACTTGAGTGGTGAACAACCATCTTCCACATAGATCTGAGCTAGTTTTAATCCAGCTAGCTCTGGAACTGGAGCAGTGAGCCATGGCAACACAGGCTAGCCACCTGAGTAATTGCCCACAGTTCCAGGTGAGCTTGTACAGTACAAACTACTGTGGCTTCTCCTCTCTAGTACCTGAGCTAGCTAAATTAAAACTAGCTCAGGTATATCTACATGAGCTGTAGTCACGCCACATGGATTGTAATATACACATACCTTGAAGCACATGCCTAAGTCTAAGCATTGATGTAAGTGCTTGGCTCAGTAGGGATGGATTGCTGAATTGTGGCCTCAGTTTTAAAAAATGAATACATTTGTGTTTCTGATAAATGTGGGGAAATCACAGCCTGTCAGTGCTGTGCTCATGAAATATCTGATCGCTCTTGCAAAGTCCTCATTCATGTTTGATAAGATTACCTTGTGTCTCCCAAGAAGGGCTAGTCTTTTTGCTCTGGTATTTACTAGAAATGTGAGGACAGTTTCTGCTGCAGTTATTTTGACCGTGTTTTCAGTGTATTATCACTTTGTTCTCAGCTATTTACTGCAATGGCATTCATTCTATTAGGTTATATGTTTCCTTACAAAATCTGGTCTGCTCTTGGGGATTTTGTGCTACAATCCACCTTTGTCTCAGTTCTCAAATAGTTTTATCTCCTTCCCCGTTTCCAGGTCTGTAATTCAAGTAGCTGGTAGAAAATGAAGCTTTTGTATTATCCAAACTTGATTTGGTTTGCTGGGAGTTTTTTTTTTTTTTTAAAGCTGGATAAAGGATACCATCTACTTATAAATTGAAATTCTTTTTATTCCATTTTTTTGGTGAAAAGCCAGTTCTGACCGGAAAGTTCCCTGTTCCAATTTTATTTTTCCTCGTGTGTGAAGTCGCCTTAGTTGATGTTGTTGTGAGTGGAATTGTACTCACTGTGGTGACTGTGTGATGACTGCACCTTTAAGGTCTGGAACTTTTTATGTGATAAAAGTTCAAAAGCCATATCAATTGACAGCGGGGCTGGATTATGGCATGGACACAACAGGCACATGGGTCCTCAGATCCTGGAGTGGGACTACATCAGAATTTCAGTTTACAAAAAATACTAGCCCTGACGGCTGTGAAGAAAATCTTAGAAGTGTAACCAATGCAGTGATGCCTGCCTGAGTCTGCAGACAGCCTGACACAATCGCTCTGAGAAGAGTGAGCTGCTCCGTCCTTCTGAATAGGGTGTTTTATTCCAAGGCCAGGAGTGAAAGTAAGCTGGTATGGTATGGCGCACCGGCAAGAGCTAGTACACAACCAACCATACCGGCAAGGGGCAGCTTCCCCATGCTGGCAACTTAAAAGGGCCCTGGGCCCTTTAAATCAGTGCCGGAGCCTCGGGGTAGCAGTGGTGATTTAAAGAGCCTAGGGATTTAAAGGGCCTGCCCCTTCTGGTTGAGGCCCTGCCCTTTGCCCAGGACCCCGGCCCTGCATACCGGTAAGTCCCCTAAGTTACTTTCACCCCTGTCTAAGGCCCACTATTCTGGGACATCCTGCCAGCACCTCTCCATTGAGGGGCTGCATTTGTGGCAGGCAGAATGGAGTGCAGTGGACGCAGCCCACAGCTTAACCAGACACATTCTGGTGGTTGAGGTTAAACTGCGGTGCTCTCCACCACTGCTCCCATGGGCGGGGGTGGGGGAAGGGGGTGGTAGCTGCTGCTGCTGCTGCTTCTGAAGGATATGAGGGGAGTTCTCTCTGAGTAGGGAAGAGGAGCTCCATCACCAGAACTCCAGGTGTGGGGAGCAGAACCATGGGAAGGGGTTGTGGCTGTGTGGGGAAACCATGAAAGGTCCTATGTCACAGTGTGGGTAGGTTATAACAAGGAACCATTCATTTTGCTAGTTTGGTTTATTTTTATTGTTTCATCCCATTAAAGCCATTGTAATTCATTATAAAGGAGTCACTGGCTTATTTGAATCTGAAGACATAATAGCAATAATTCAAATTTACAGAAGCTCACTTTCTGATATACAGTTATCATTTAATGTCACTGTTTGCCACATAGTTGGATCAGAGATGCCACAGTTATTCCTCTAAGCATAAAGGAGACCATATAGTTTTGATCTTCTACTTTATAAACCTAATACAGCCGTTTCCCAGCTGAACCTTAATTGCTATCTGAACAAATCCATCAGTACTTTGCAAAGCACAAAAACTCTAACTGGTAAATGGAAACCCCGCCTTACTTTCAGATTATCTTAAATCCCAGGCTTTGCAAATGATGACAGCAAGGAAAATGAAAGATCTAAAAGTTAATACTTCTGAAGAAAAAATCTTGCCTCATCTTAAATTTCAGACTAAGAAAAACCCCTCTTAAAAGCAACTGCTGATGATTTTGGAAACTCTGACTTAGGGAAATAAGTGAAATAACTCAGATACCAATGTGGCAAATTTTGATTCTAAAAAAACCCCAAAACACTGCACTGAAATAATATTTGTTTTATTTGGGTGTGTTTCGCCTTATAAATCATACTTTTTTTTTCAATCAAGCCAAATGAGAAGATAAATTAGTCAGTCTATACTAGCATAATAAATGATGATCAAATTTAAAAAAAAAGTCTCAGGGTACATCTTTTCCCCCCCTCCAAGTATATTTAACTGTATAAGCCCCACTAATAGCATACCAGATGGTTGAGGCAGTCATGATAAACTGGTTAAAATATTAATTAATATGTTGGTAGTGCATAAAATGTAGAATAGCATATTTTGGCTGATGCTTTCAGTAAATATCATGTAATAAGAGGAAGCCCTTGCAGAATATTGCTTGATGGTACATGAAAATCAAATGTAGAGGCAGGAACTTGGAACAAACATAACTCTTTACAAAATGAAGGAATCTATCTCGTCCAATAGTAATTTTAAATCTTCTTATAAGTGTATTTATTTCTCCCAATATAGTAATACTGTGGAACTTCATTAGTGTTCATTGCAACGTGTAGCAAATTGGGAGTATTATAAATCATGTAAGCTAATAGCCATCAGATTGCAGTCTTCTACATGGATGACAGTCATCTCTTCGAGTGCTGAAGGCATCTAATGGAACATTGAAAACAAGTGTGTGTTTTTTTTAATATGTCTCCATTAAAATATTCAAAATTCACTAACAGCACAGGAATCTCCATTTTTGCCCCCTTATTGGAAAGGACTGTCACCATTCCTATGATATCTTGGGGTGTTGAGAAGACAACATCATAACCACAAATTCCTTCCCTGATGTGTAAGTCCACTGGTCTCAATGATCTAAATTCTCTTTTCACTCATATCAGTTTTAAAATGGTCTAACCTTTTTGACTTCAGTAGTTACTCCTGATTTACACTGATGTATATGATATCAGAAGCAAGCCCAGTGAAGTTAAACCACAGATGTATTTGGACCATGCCAAGTGGATTAGATAACAAGTACAGGAAGATCATCAAACACACATACTCTACTGAGGACTGCTGCATCAGCCACAGGACCTATGGTTGATGGCACAATACTAGGCATTGTAGAATGAAATTCACAGATCTGGATCAATCAGAAAATTCAAAATCTCTTGGTGCAGCCCTGCAGGTAAAGCCTGAAAGGGTCAAGGCATGCACACTTTCACTTGTCAATGGAGAGTTTAAGAATACCGTACTTAGGGCTGGTTTTTGTCCATCCTGGTGATGTGGCCAGAGAGCATGCAAACACCTCTCTTGAACGTAGTGAGCAATTGAAGCAAGGCCAGATCTCTGAGAGATTATGGCATTTTGCAGAATATGGAACCCCTTTATGTTCAGGATTTGTCACTGGCAGCACATCTGGAACGCCTCTAATCACTCCAAATCTGCCTGTAGAAGGGGCCTGGTTTCTGACATGTTTAGCAGTACAAGTAGGACACGGGTTTGATAGGTCTTCAACTTTGTCTCAGTGCAAAGACCTTTTTGCATTCATAGCTGAGACATGGAGTTCATTCAGGAGGCTGTGAGATCTATTCATAGGAGGATGTCCAGTTTACTGCTACCACTTGAAACCTGGTTGCAGCCTAGGTAGATTAATTTGTCAATGTTCTTCTCAATGTTTGACCCTACCTGCACTGAGGTTTCTGGTGGCCTAGCTGTGAGGTTCTGGACTGTGGTCATCTGTCATGAGATGTACAGTCCCATAGTGTGGCTGGTGTTTCAGAAAACTTGAAGGACAGGACTGAAGTTCTCTGGCTTCTCACAAGCAAGGCGGTGTCATCATCATAGTCTTGGTCAGAGAACACTTCTTGACCAATCTTGGTTCTGATGTATGGAGCAGCAAGTCCTAATATCCAGTCAATAGCTTGACAGAATAGTGCCAGAGTGAGAATCATCCCTGTCATACACCTGAGGTTCCACAGAAATGCAATGAAAGCCATGTACCAGCATGCACTCTCACACTGGTACTGCTTCATATGTTGACAACAAAGCAACTTTTGATTTGGTTGACAAGTCAGCCCTTTGGCTCATGCTGCAAGATAAAAGGTGTCATCACACTGGTACTGCTTCATATGTCATATGTTGACAACAAAGCAACTTTTGATTTGGTTGACAAGTCAGCCCTTTGGCTCATGCTGCAAGATAAAAGGGTGTCATCAGGAGGAGGGAGAAAACTTGTTCACCTTAGCCTCCAATGATAGAACAAGAAGCAATGGGCTTAAACTGCAGCAAGGGAGATTTAAGTTGGACATTAGGAAAAAGTTCCTAACTGTCAGGGTAGTTAAACACTGGAATAAATTGCCTAGGGAAGTTGTGGAATCTCCATCTCTGGAGATATTTAAGAGTAGGTTAGATAAATGTTTATTAGGGATGGCCTAGACAGTATTTGGTCCTGCCATGAGGGCAGGGGACTGGACTCGATGACCTCTCGAGGTCCCTTCCAGTCCTAGAGTCTATGAGTCTATGTTGGCATCCCAGTGATCTTTACGTTGGTATTGTGCAAGTGTGTGCTTTGGTACAGGAAGATGATAAATTAGAATTCATGGCTAGGTGCAATCAGTTGGTAATTGTGGTGAGCTACAACACTCATAACTGAATATCGCTACCTCAAACTAAGGAGAGTTCATATTATCTAATGAACAATATCATGGCTGAATCTGTATCTACAAGACAAATTGCCATTGACCTCTATTTCTTCTAACCTTTATCAGCAAAGAGCACAATAAAATCTTGGTATTAAAGTGAGAACATAAAGCCAATCTTTCTGGCCATCGAATCTGGTCAATTGGAAGTTGGTGACTGGCTTCTTTCCAAAAACATCAGGTAGAGTCTTTCTCTGCTTTGAAGGGATTTCTTAGCTTGTCGTCTTAAGCCTTTACACCTAGTTATGAAGAAGCACAACATTTCTTGGTGTTTTTAGACACTTTTGTGCCAAGATACAGAGAGCTAAAATAAGATGTCTCTTTGTCTGCTATATATCTATAATCATATATATGTACTCTATTTAACATACAGAATATCAATTCTATACTAATATTAAATGTGTACAGTTAAGAACACAAAAGACAGGAAATGAGCAATTCAGAGTTGTGCACAATCTTAATTCTGACCTCTTTTTTTATCTGTGTCACAACATTGTCCTGTAAAGAACAGATATTAATTAAACTACCTACTGAGATGGCATATAGGTTTATGCCAACAAATTTTCAGTATTTCTTTTTCATGTTAAATTTATTTTTATCCAGGTACCAGCCAAATTTGAAGAAAATCACTCTAGTTATTTTAAAGGTCTGACTAGAGCTGCTCAAAAAAGTTTTTGTCCAAAAATGGCCTTTGTGAAAAGTTTTGTTTGTTTGTTGAAATAAACAATTGTTTATCATAGAAATATTCCTTTTTTCACAAAATGTTCTACAATATTTGTTTCCAGTTAGCTAATAATTTTAGTAAACTGTTTTTCTTACTATAAACCAGGATTTTGATAAAAAAAGTATAATGGAAAATATTATACAAAATGGATAATGAGCCCATTTTAAACCTTGTGAAGGGAAACAACCTCAAAATGACTTGTGAAAATTTAACTGTTTTTTTTTAATAACTCCACCTGTGAATGAGTTAAATCTGCAAGCTGAAACTTTGTCTTTCAGTTTTCAGATTTATTCAAAGCTAGTGTGAATTTATGGCTGTGTAAGATCATTTCAATCTTTCAGCCTATCTCAAAAGAGGGTGTGTCTAATGTTGGAGATGAAACAAATATTGAAAATTCTTCCATCTCAGGACACTCTCAAACTTGGCTGAAACTATTCAGTTTTAAACAGTAATTGTTTTATACTGAACCGATTTTCTATAAACTTCACTTGGTTTGTAAATCATATGGAGAATTAAAATCAAGCCAAGTCTGAAGCCTGTATGTGCTTGATTCCAACTTGCTGAACGCATTAAGTGATAAATATAACAGTAAGAAGAGAGACCATATTTTAAGACCTAAGCAGAGGGAGCCAGAATTAAAATGTTTCTTCTCTGACAAAAAAACCCTGATAAACTGGCACATTCTCACTGATTTCCATATTAAATTGCTCAGTTTGCAATTTAAAAGAAAATTCTACCTCCTGGTTCCACAAATTAATGTGGTGCTCCAACAGTCAACTTGGGTTCTTTCCAACTCATCTATCATGTCCAATAATAAAGATTCTGGTAGGCTCTTCCAATCCACCTGTGAAACCCTGTTGTCTTCAGATTATCTGTGGCACCTGTGCAACCTAATCTGAGGCTAGTAAGGATACCCAAGTGTTTCTTAGAGCACTATTTCACTTGCAGAGTTTTTATTATAGGTGGAGCTGGTAGCACCACCTATTTTGGGGTTGCCTAAGACTTTTCACTAGTTGTGCTTAATATAACTTGATTTTACCTTCTTCAGAAAATACAAAACAACAAAAAACCACCACCACCCACACAACATAGGAAATTATATACAAATAACCATCTTAAAGGAAAGCCATAAAGTCAAACACTCCAAAGTTGGGAAATGCCAATTTATGGTTGCCTGTGAAACCCTAATTGTGACCAGGGCCGGCGCTTCCATTTAGGCGACCTGCGCAATCGCCTAGGGTGCCAGGATTATTGGGGAGTGGCATTTTGCAGGGGGGGCGGCAGGCAGCTCCGGTTGACCTGCCGCAGGCGTGCCTGCGGACGGTCCGCTGGTCCCGCGGCTCCGGTGGACCTCCCGCAGGCTCGCTTGCGGCAGTTCCACCTGAGCTGCGGGACCAGCGGACCCTCCGCAGGAATGCCTGCGGCAGGTCCACCGGAGCAGCGGGAGCACCGCACGGGGCGGCGAAATGGCCATGCGCCTAGGGCGCCAAAAACACTGGCGCTGGTCCTGATTGTGACCCTTATGTTTATGCATTATTATATAGTTTTTAATTACATGATAATAAGTTATTTTTCTACAGGGCCCCTGCCTCATTCAGTGTACAGGCTGGAGGCACAAGAGAGCAGAACTAAGATTTTACAGACAACTGTAAATCTGGCATTTCCTAACTTCAGAGTACTTGACTTTGTAACCTGAATAACTTTCTTTTAGCATATTTTTATATGTAATTACTGTGTATTAACAGCAAGATGGAAAGAACCCAGCCTTGTTTTGGGCCTGCCTCTAATTTTCTCATGATGGAGGGAGGAAAGCCTAGTTCTTTTTTCGAGCTATTTAGGTTCATATATGGTCCTTCCTCACGTAGTACTGAGCACCAAAGTTTACCTGAATCTCATTACCACAGAACAGATTATTTTTAACTTTCTAACATAGTGAAGTTTTATTCGGAAAAGGAAATGAACCAGGAAATCTCTCCAGAGAATTGGAAGGACATAAAGCTAGACATTAGGAGCAGTACAAACTCCCCATCATAAAGAAAATGCTGGTGACAAATTATGATTAGATATTTTCACACACCAGTCCTGCAAAACAAAATGGACACCAAATTAAAAACAAAATGCTAGAGTGAATGCCATGGGATAGGAAAGTAACCTTCACCATTTTTGGAAATTATCCCAAATTAAAGCCTTCCAGTGTTTAAAACCTAGCTCTCTGGGCCACAGACTGACTTTGTGGTGTTTGTGCAGTGCCTATTACAATGAGGTCCTTATTCTTCTTTGGGTCCATAAGCACTGCTCTAATGTGAATAATAATGACATCAGAAAATTAATGCCATCATTGTTTAAGGGATATAGCCTATGAATTCCATGAACCTGGTGTTAAGGAATTGTCCTGATTTTGCTGCATTTAAAAAAGGTTGTTTCACCTTTTGGGAACTGCAATTAATATGGCTCTGATCCTGCCATGAACTCCACATGGATAGACCCCTACTAAAGTCAAAGGGAGTCTATGCAGACATAGGCTGGGACCAAATTATTAAATCTCTATGGTTGCAAAAATAAATACTGTCTATAGAAATGTGGTTGATGATAATGAAGAGAAAATGAATAATTTACTGCCTTTATTAGAACACCAACTGAAGGGTCTGAGGCAAGGCGAGTCAAATAGGATGAAATTATTTTAAAAAATAATTGGTATAACTCTATAAAAACAATAGGCCAGATATGCTGCTGGTGTAAATTGGCATAGTTCTGTAGATTTCATTGGAGCTATACTGATTTATGCCAGCTGAAGATCTGGCCCAGTTAGGTATAGCTACTGTAACTCAGGACTAGTCTATACTAGCAATGCTAAAATGCTGCCGCTCTCCCAGCGCCCTAAAAATACCACCTCCATGAGAGGTGTAGCACGGCTTCCAGCATTGGTGCACTGTTTACACTAGCACTTTACAGCGCTGAAGCTTGCTGCACTCGGGGGTGTTTTTTCACTGTGTAGAATGACAAATTGAAGTCACAACTTTACCTTGGTGTCTACATTTACAGCATAATAATAGAAGACTAGAACATCTGTTTCCACTAGAATTATTCTACCAAATTGGTCGCATGTTCTTTAAATGCTTTAAATTAGACACAGAGGCAAAGTGTGCTCTTTGTCAATGGGGTTGCATGTGTGTTATCGAGAGCAAAATTCTGCATTCTGTAGCATGTACATAATTTATATTATTGGAAAGAATTACCTACTAATTTGGTAGAATGCCTAAAGTCTTTCAAAACCTATACCGCATATTGAGATATCATGTGATACATCTATTTATCATACACGTGTGACTATCTCATCTGTCTTTAATCCACCTCATCCTGGATTTTTACTCTAATGTTCCAATCCCTGGGCGGCTTTGAGCAGATACCATTTTTTTAAAACTCAACCTGCCAAAGATATGTTTCTTCCTTGTCCCTCAGCATTTTAAATTTCCCTCCCCCAAAAAATCAATCTAGTCCAAGATCTGAGATAGGCAATATTCAGCCTTGTATTAATAACAGCTTCTCAGTTGATTGCTTCTCTGTCCTAAAAATGTAATGAATTTAGGATCTGAAATGAGAGTTTCATTCCACATACCCAGCATCTTGATAGGACTCAACATTTGTTTCTAGCCCTAAAAAGGAATGAGACATTGGACTTCAAAAATTGTGACATTTTATATATTAAAAAAGTCCCTCTTGTAAATATAAATCCTCAGCTGTTATATAACTCAGGGTGCTGACATGCATCACAACAAATTGCTTTGGCTGACTACTACCTCATAGAAATGATTTCCTTGCTAAATGAAGCAGCCCAGGCTGGTCAGTTTAATTGCTGACCAACACTGAATAGCAGCAGTGAAACTGACCAATCTGGGCTGTTTCATTTAGCAAGGAAGCCTTGAGAGTCACAACTCTGAGGTAGCCCTTCACATGAGCTGCTGAGGAGCCAGGTGGGGGAGCTGGCAGGAAAGCTGACAAGTTTTGAAACCTGCCTATATTCCATTGGAAGATTGGTTGAAATTGACTCATTTCCACAAAACATTTTGCATTTGTTAAATCAGGATTTTACAGTGTAAACATGTTCTGCTGGAAATTTTTCGACCAACTCTAGTAAAGAGGACACCTCCTTCTTGCCAGTGTTTGGACTGTAGGAGCTCTGGAATGATACGGGGAAAATTCTGTGAATGCTTCCAGTCCTTTTGGCTGAATTAATCTATACAGGGGACAATGTGGTCCCTGAACACACAACTGAACCCTAATTCCAACCAAATAAGAAGGCATCAGTGAGACTGGTATGAAGACTATGATATAGCAAATTAGGGAGTGCTTCTGATTTATGCAAATTCATTTTAGGCATAGATAGGGAGACAAAAGTGCCTTTTAAATATTGGGCAGAAAATGTGTATAGAAGCGAGCATCCAGCTTTTTAGCCAAACTTGGGGGCTTTCATTTTGGGGTCCTTCAAAGATTGGAATGCAGAAGTATGATCAGAAATTGAGGCTGGGTGCAGTATGGGAGATGGGTAGCAACCCTACCCAGCTTGTCCTTGAAGAATATGTCTCCTCTATAGGTTACCCTTACTAGCCAAAGCAAGTGACTGGTTTAAATAATACCTCCTTCCATGTATTAGCATTCTGTAGCCTCAAAGATTTTAACAAAATATAGCCAGGGGATGGCTGCTTTATTGTGTTTTTTAAACTAGCAAATGGGTATTTCACAATTTTTCCACATTAATTGTCTAGTTGGGTTGATGGGAAAAGGGTCTTTTCCTCCAGAGCCATGATGATATTTTACAATTTCAACTGTAGGATCCCAGAACATCCTCCCAAAACGTTATCCATACAGGGTGCGTTGTTCGAATCAGTTTGTACATTATGGTCTGGATTCTGATCTTTGTTATACCAGTGTAAATGCAGAGTACCCCCACTGATTTCATTGGAGTTGCTATGATTTGAGGCTGGTGAAATGAGTTCACAATATGGCTTTTTGTGTTCATTGCAACTGATGGGAAGTTCACAAAGGATGTGCTATCTATAATATGACTCAAGCCCTTTCAATCAAAGCTTGATAAATGATTTATGATAATAAAAGAAGTGTAATATGCAGCATTAATCTCAGTAAGTGAACAACAATCTTTCTGAGGGGCTCTTGGACTTGACAAAATGATGACAAATCAACACTTAGGGTGCATTTGAGGAATGAACACACCTCTATGAAATGCAAGGTGTTGTGGCAGTTTTCTGATGTGGACGTAATTCCAGTAACATTAATTAAGCCCTGGTAGAAAGGAGTGATTCAGAGAGACACTGTGCTCCCTTGGGCTGTTGTTATGGGGGATGCATTGGGAACGTAAGAGTGGGATTTTGTGGGAGGGGTCCCTAGTTCAAATCTTCAGGGATTTCCTCAGCAGTTATTAGAAGATTTTATTTCTGTTGCTGGAGGAATTGATGGGGAACCTTTAGAAATGGGAAAGAGTCACAGGTTTGATGTGTGGGCTTGAAGAATGGCTGCTTGAAATCATTAGGACCTGTCAGGCGAGTGGGATGATTTGCCCACTGCAGTTCAATCACCAGGACAGATTGGATCTGTCAGATCATCTTAAGGAAATGTTTTTTAAAAGCAATTTTGAAGATGACTGTGCTGGTCTTGTATGTAAGATGGGACATGTGGGTTCTATTTCCAGCTCTGCCACATATTGTAATCTGTGCTCTTGGGCAAAGGGTTTTAGCCAGGTCTGTTGCTCTGTAGTGGCAGTTGGTGTTTGATACTGCCTAGGCTGTGCTGGTTAAGTACTGCAGTGTTCCTCAGAGATCCTTCCCCTTGCCATAAACAATCCTCAGCCTAAATTTCCTCCCAGCTCTTTCTCCCTCTGCTGTTATTTGTCCTCTTTCTTGATGCATCTCCTTGCTTAGCTCATTCTCAGCTTTGCTCTGATTCACCAGGGTGGTTTTACATTCACAACACTGAGTAGAGGGGGCAGGTTCTCAAACCTATCTCCCCTCAGCAGCTCAAAGATGAGGGGAGAAGCCATGCTGAGTGAGCACATCAGCTCTCTTCCTGCTCACTCCATCAACTAATTTAGATCAGTGGCTGGAGGAGGAGCTCTGAAACTGCTCCCTGCTCCCAAAGCTTCGTCTGCTGGTGATAGGCCATACTGCTGAGCTGGGCTGTAACCTAAGTCAGTAGGCCTAGCCGCAGGGCAAAATCCTCCCAGCCTGAGAGAAAAGGAGAAATGTAGGTTTACGGCTTGACATTACCCAGCTAGCTTAAGGCCCCAGAAGGGGCTGATAGTGAAGCAAAGTATAACAGTGGAAGAGAACTGGATGGTAGGGGAGTCAGAATGAGAATGATGAGCAGAGAGTGGGGAGCATTTGAAGTGGGTGATGCAGGATGGGGAGTGGCTAATGACAGATGAGGATATGCACGGAGAATGAGATCATGGGTGATTGGTAAAGAGGCAGGAAGGAGTCAGGAATGAGGAAGATGAGAAATTAAGATAAGGTAACGCAGGACAAGAGAGGAGGAACTATTCTAAATCACTATTAGAAAACGGGAGAGGATGGGAGGAAAGAGAATCAAAACAGCCAAGGGAGACTTAGCATGTCATGTATTTTCTCTCACTTTATACACAGCTAATGCTTATAAGAGTCTGAGTCACTGCCCTTCCCAGTGCACTGATTGCAGTCAGATCACTTGAATTGAGGATTTATGAACCCTGGGGCCAGATTTATAGAACTAGGCACACCCACGTTTTGCTCTTTGTACTGCAAACCCAGCCATTTCATAAAAGTTGAATCTACTGTTTCAGTTCTCCTGGTTGTGCCACCAGTGCAAAGTGGTTTAGAGACCAAGCCTCAAGTCTTTTTTTTTTTTTTTAAGCCATTGTAACAAAGTTAGGCCCCACCTACACATGCTCGCTGTGGTTGTTGTTTGATGCCTAGTTCTGCAGTTGACAAATGAATGGATTTAACCTCGCTGCCAAAGGAAAGTTTTCTAAAGCTTTCGTGTATCTGCCTAACCCCTGAGAGGGTCTTTGCTAGACTGTATCTTGCATTGCAAGCAGGGCACACCATGGCTAGTGAAAACATGGAAATGAAATGCACAGAAGCTAACTGGACTGCTTGGTTAGATGCCTGTTATGCATTGTTCCATGGACATTCTGAGCAGCACTTCCTCCTCCCTGACTTCCATTCTCAGCCAGGGAAGAAAGATGATTGATAGCTAATCGAAGGGCCCTATCCAAGGCACACAGGATTCCTGTTGACTCCAGTAGATTTGCCTGAATCTGAACTTTTTAATAGGGAAAACGAGGGGAAAATTGGATGGAAATCAGAAGGCCCCAATTTTCAAACTTAGTTCCCCAAAATCAGGCAACTAGTGTCTAAGTACAGAGTTAAGTGCCTAATTTTGGCCACCTGCAGTAACTGACAATTGATGGAAGGCTAGAAAACTCTGCTCTGTATCTGTGCATATACACACCTTGGACTGGTAGCAAAGTGAAGGTGCAGACGAATGAAATTCAAGGTATGCTCAATGATTTTCTGTGCTTCTGGTTTAGGTCAGTCCCAGCTCCCACCCAAGGTGCCGGAGGTTCCACAATTCCTGGGGCAGGAGGGCCTCCTCCCCCACCCAATGTGACCAGTAACAGAAGATTGCAGCAGACACAAGCTCAGGTCGATGAGGTGAGCTGCAAACAGCTGGTGCACTGATGAGATTTTAATTTTTAAGATGATTAAATGACAGTTTACCCAGCTAAAGATTCTGTTGCCTTTACTCAACTGAAGTCGGGGGGGCATCTATGGAATGAGATTTACATGAGATAAGGTTTTTAATAGGAAGATTGCAGAAGAGCTCGTTAATAATCTTTATACCCCTAACACTTCTGCTCACAAAACAAATGTGACTTAGATGTTACTTCTGTCATTGTTTGTAAATAGCCAATATAAATATAAACTCTTTCTGGGATTATAAAGACATAGGCCTTGCCCCTGCAAACTATTCCTTGTGGGAAGGAGCCTGTGTCTGAAAGCCTGGGTAGTTTCCAGGGTCAGGGCTGTAGTTAGCAATAAGGGCTTTATTTAATTTATTTGATTACTATTAAAAACTAAATTCAGGCAAAGACAACAGTTGAGCATGTCCACAGAGCAACAGCTCCAAGAAGTCCCCAGCTACTTTTTGAATGATTGTTCAGTATGACACCTAGTTCCAGCATGGATTCCCTCTTCACTGGGGTGATAATTCCCCTTAACAGTCTTACTCCTTGTCACGGATCCACAGGATCAGTGCTTTGACCCCTGCTTTGGAACAGCCTCTGGGAGGATCTCTTCAGTGAGCCAGACCACCTAAGGGTCTCACTCTTCCTTGAGGGTAAGTCATATGGCTTCACTGCCTCCGTAGCCTTGACTTCTGGGCCTTCCGCAGTCCTGCTTCCCACCATTAACTCCCTTCAATGAGTCCCACTGAGGCGGACCTCTAAGAGAGACTGGTAAATCTTAGGGAGCAGCGCATCTCTGACAGCATCTTCAGTGACCTTCATGCAGTGTTGTCAAAACAGAAAGGTTTATTGGTCAGCAGGAACCTAGCATAGAAAGTCCTTGGTTAGAATAGAGAAAAGAAAGTGGCTCTGGGCTAATCAGAGTGGACCATGCTGTTAAAGTAGTGTGTCCCCGATGAGTCTTGCTCTGAGTGTGTACCCTCTTGTTCAAGTTCCCAGACCAGTCATACCTGGCCCCTCCTCAGGCCTTTGTTCTCCAGTTGATCAAACACAGCTGGATTCCTACAGGGAAGGGGAGTGAACCATGGTCATTAGTTGCTAGGTAGCAAATATCCCAAGGTTTGACTTTGCTATTGTCTTCATGGATTCCCCAATGACATGGGCCAAACTCACCTAGGCACCATTGACACCTTTGTGATAGCCTGCCCGAGAGTAAATAACCTTTTCCCATGATTCATACAAATATTACAGAAAATTCCCACTCAGTCACATTCATCATGCCAGCAATCATTTACCACCATATTCACTGAACTATTGAAGCTAATCCTGGGTGCAACCCATCAAGCTAATCTTGGGGTTTAATCATGGATGAGCTGCTGACTTGCCGTATGGCCAGTTATGTAGTGCAGACTTTAGATGTGTGTATAAGTACAGTACGCTGAAGACTTCCTAGGCAATGGTCCGTTACCTAACTGAACACCACGTAGTTAGGAACAACTAGTTGTATATAACTCTCTCTTGCTCTCTGTGGATCCTTAATGCCAATTCAGATGTACAGACAGCAGTAATATCCATTCAACTAGTGTTGGGATTGTCCCCAAATGCACTTTGCAAGTTTAGGAAAGACGTTTACAGAAATCATCCAACCTGAGCTCATTATTCATACAATTAATGTTATATTTTAGACAGAGTTTGCCTCATTTAGAACCTTCTTCAGCTTCATGTCCTGGATGCTCCTCTGCTGATATTTGAGGCAGATCAGAATAGTGTCCAGCTACAGAAAAGTTTAGGCCCAATTCTTCTCTGCCATTGGTTTTAGAACAATGTAATTGCATTGACCTTAATGGAGTGACTTCTCATTCTCACTGTGGAAAATGAGAAGAGAATCAAGTCCACTGTGTCTCAGCCTCTGGTGGGACCCTACCTCTGGTCAGAACCATAAAATAAACTTCTCTACCCACGTAGACTGCATCATGAGGGTGCTGTGAGCATTTACGTGGCTCAGCATCAAAGCAAATGGCCCTCCTTGGGAGGTGAAATGTGATTATTTTATTGCTTAAAAGGAGCTACTTCAAACGCGCTAATGGAGTTCTTCAAGCAGGAGAATGGAAATAGGTTACAATAATAGACTGGCCAAACCAAAAGCCTAGAACCCTCTGAAATTCTGAAGACGTGGTTCTGAATTTTGTGGCCTAAGGCACACTTTAGTTCTGATATGTTTAACTCAGGCCTACAGGAGTCAGCTTCATAGTGATGAGAAGCTTGAATGGAGAGGCAGAATCAGGCCAATTGTCAGGGAAGTCACTGCCTGATGAGTCTGGTAAGTGGACAGACAGCAGGTGACCATCAATCCCAGGGTGCACTTGAAATGTCCAGGTTCACTTCCATAGTTAGTTTAGACTTAAGAGATAGAAGTTGTCGTAGGTCGGTTGTCCAGAGGAGACATATAAGGGAGCAGACAGAACACACTTTTTGGGGGAGCAGGGAACTCAGCCAATGGTTAAATCACAGGCTGACTAGAATCAAGGAGGCAAAACTTTGTTGGGATTTTCAGGAATAGGATATATGTATCGAGCCAGAGCCCTTGAACTTAATGGAACGGTGTTGATTTCCACATCTGAGGATCTGACTCATCATGCTTTACTTTTATCTTGCCCACTTACTGCAAGTCTTTTCCTAGGAAATGTTTTTGTTTCAGTGTGTCTTGTGGCAAAGCATCCTTTAGGTGGCACCAAACACTTGCACTATGGAAATCAAGCAGAGAAGCTACAGTTTTAAAAATTTTATTAAAGGAAACGTTTGAATTGAAATATACACAGGTTGAGAGGGAAGGTACTGTACATCTGGGGTCAGGCTTGGGTTATGGGGGGTTACAGATACCGTTTGCAAGGATGAAAGGATACATACATATCGCATAACCAGCATAGACCCAGGTTGGGGTGCAAGGGTTTTTAAAGTGTCAGTGAATAAGTGAGCTCGGGTTCGCCACCCATGGAATGAATAAGGAGTCCAAGTCAGTATCGATGGAGCAGATAGGTACATGGGTGGGGTGCATCCCTTAGTCCCTCAGGGAAGGTTCCGTTCCATTTCATTTCACAAGGACAGGAACAAATCTTCACTTGCGAGTAGACGTGAAATCTCACACTGACTTCAGCGAGGCCAGGATTTCACACTAAGAACCTAATTCTGCCCCCACTGGAAGATAATGGGAGTTTTGCTTTTGACTTCAGTGGGAGCAGGACTGGACCCACTATCTTTTATTTTCTCTTGTACATAAATATAAGATGCATCTTATAACTAATCAAGCGTGTAGGGTTTCACTGTTTTCACTGTGTCCAAAGTATGTGTTTGACTCTATGTTTTTTACTGCTAATTATTATTCTTTTGAACAGATTGAATTAGATTAGGTACAACTGACATAGTCTGCAGTATTAATAATTTATAAAGAATTGCAAGCCAGTCTCACATTTACTGCTGCCATAAGTGGGAATAACATTATTGACTTCAACAGAGGCTGTGCCTACATAAGCCGTTGATGAAGTTGGATCAGGATTTCTGTTTTTAAGCATTAATTGGCTAAAATGCCCAATCGATGTAAATATATTTCAATATGTATAAAATAACTGAATTACTGTGCCTTTCCCAGTACTTTCTGTGTGTCTCTTCCAATCTATGCTCTTTTGGGCATCAAGCCTATGTTGGTTTCCATGGTAAAATTAACAAAGACAAGAGTTTTTCTATGCAAAATGTTCTCCCATCTTCCAATACCAAATAGGATTTCAGACTACAGTTGGAAGATTATCTTGTCTGAGAAGGAGCTCATAGGTTGTGGTAGCTCCTATTAGAAATTCTTGTCAAGCCTACTTCTATAGTTATGATAGGGCAACTATATTGTTAAGTCATCAGCAGTGAAAACAATAGTTTTAGGCTTGCGTTCCTAACCAACACCATGAGGTAGCACATACTGCAAATGTGCTGGTGTCTGCTTCGTGATAGGTACGTCAACCAGGTTCCTGTAACAATAGCAAAGCAGCTAACTGGGTTAAAGCAAAGCACCAGTGCATGTTCCTCTAAAAAACGTCATGAAAATAACTAGCATACATTTTAATGTCTTAGTATTTTATAGTCTGTAAGGACACTTGAGCTCAGCATGATTATGTGCACCTTACTGTCTGTCTAGGGCTCCCTTGAGTAGCCCCGATATAGAGGAATTGTCTATATAACAGCAAGCCATAATTTTTACCTTGATAGCAAAGGGACCCTTCCCACTCGCCATGATATGTCAGTCCTATGAATACAGCCTTTCCATGTATGGAGTGTGCTAACTGTGGGTTATCTTTTCAGGTGGTGGACATCATGCGAGTAAATGTAGACAAGGTTCTAGAAAGAGACCAAAAGCTTTCAGAGCTTGACAACCGGGCAGATGCATTACAAGCTGGTGCCTCACAGTTTGAGACTAGTGCAGCCAAATTGAAGAGAAAATACTGGTGGAAAAATTGCAAGGTAAAGAGGATAGGTATCTCTTGTTAAATCTGCCACATGTTAATTGTTTACTTTCACTTTGTTCTAATGAGCCTTTGTAACAGTAGGTTGACTTTAAATGACCCTTTTTCTTAATGCTGAAAAGTAAGATATATTACTCTTTAAACCAGTAGGATAGTCTTTGGAAGCTATAGTGACTTTGAACAGAGATAGACTTAACCTACACTGTGGCTCGGAGAACCACAGATCTTTGTGCTATATGAAATCTGAATCATAATTATGAGGCTTCAGCCAATTTCTGGAGACAGGAATGAGAGAACGTAGGAATTACAATACAGAATCAATCCAGTGATCCATTTACTCCAGTATCCTGCCTCTGAAACTGCCTAGCACTGGCAACTTCAGAAGAAGGTACAAGGAACACTGCAATAGGCAGTTATGAAATAAGCTTTCCCAAGGGGAAGTTTATTTCTAACTTCCCCCAAATAATTAGAAGTTGGCTTCTATACTGAAGTTTGAGCAGTTATATCCCTTCCAACGCTCTTGTTAAGTGTCAGTAGTTACTATCTTAACTCCAGCCAACTTTTGGATTTCACAAACTCTCTAGAACATTTTGCAAAAGTTGGAGGTTTCATAAAAGTTTTTAGATTTTTTTTTTGCAAGAATTTCCCCCCACCTCCATCCTCATCTCACATAATTCAAACCCAATTGTTTCTGTGAGGAAAATAGATTAATATAAAAATCGAAGTGTGAGAGCATGTGACACAAAAACTGAAGAAACTGATACAACATGCAAAAACTTCAGCCCCAACACAATAAAAATACACTTGAAAACATGCATGAAGCCAGTATCTGCATAGCATACATGAGGAGTGGAGTGGAAGAGCCTTTCTCTCCTCATGGGGATTGATGAACCTCTTTCTCCTTCACGGAGGTAAGCTTCCGGAGGAGGAAGCCACTGGACCCAGGGCCTCCTTAAGCCACCATGGGAAATAAAGGAAGAAGAGAATTTTTTCAGCAGGGCTAGATTAAGGCTAAGCAAAGACTGAATTCAGCAAAATCTTGCCCCTACCCCTCAACAGACTCACCCTCTCCCTTGAACAAGGAAGACCCCTCTTCCTTCCCATCCTGAAACCACCTATTCCTCCACTCCAGTATCATCCTTTCCAACCCCCACCCTCCTCAGCCCTCCTTCTTCCTGTACCCATACCAAACACTCATCCATATGCCTCCCTAGTGCAAACCCCAGCCCAGTTGCCTGGCTTCATTTCTGTCTCCCCTAGAAACCTGTGGCGCTGCTGGCAATTCACCTCCTTCCCAAGTAAGACCAGCTGTCCCCAGAGCTGGATCCTGACCCCTATCCTGACCCCCTGCAAAAAAAGTAAAGTGAAGAAAGCTCCAGACTTCAGGAGCCAGAGGAGGAGTAGAGGAAGAGAAGTGGCCAGTACCAATTGTTGACTCTTCCTTCCATTAGGGCCTATCTTGACTCTCACAAAGTATGTGCTTTTCAATCATGTTGGCTGATCCAGTTATTTTACCATGATTAAAAACCCTGTTGAGATACTGGTGAATACATCTGAAGCCATATTAGCTGGCCATGTTGTAACTTAGGCTACAACACAGCCAGAGAACACAGCTGCAAACATGTTAGCCTGTATCTTAACAGATGCTCTCTCTGATTGTCTCGGTCCTAGGAAATGCTACATTTGGGGCTTATAAAAATTGATTACAGGGTGTCTGTGCAAGGACTAAGAACACTGGGACAGAGTGAACAGCCCACCTAAAGACAAAACAAGGAGCGACCTTTTACAATGCAAATACCTCATTTTTCTTTCTTTAACTCTCTTTATAGATGATGATCATCCTTGGGGTAGTATGTGCAGTCATTCTTATTGTAATGATAAGTAAGTAATTCATTTTTTATAATCTAAATAGCTCTGTGATTTCCAATGTCCTCATGTCGAAAAAAATAAAACATTTAGGAACATAGTCTGACTGTGAATATCCCCTTCAAGTGTCCCGCTGTTATAAGGAGATATACTGTAAATTTCACTGAACATTCATTGACCATGGGTTGGAAATATCCAAGTTTTAATGGCACCCACTCTGTTATATTACATAGTTTCTCCCAATTTAAATGTCACCATTCCAGGATTAGATAAACTTTTGTGCAGTCTCAAAGAGCTTCAATCCTACTCTCATTAAAATCCATGACACAAACCCTATTTACATTAGTGGGAGAAGACTCAGTCCTATAAATTAACTCACTGTTATTGAATCTGGACAGCAGGCCAAATTTTAAGGTACATAGGGGTGCCTAGTGTGATGCCAGTCAATGGCAGTTAAGCATGTAGGTGCTTTTGAAAAATCCCACAAGGTGCCTATCTGCATCTTTAGATATCTAAAACCTGGCCCAAAGCTGCCTTGAGTTCTCGGTTACACAGGGAGTGTCTTGTGTCTTGTATTCCACATATCTATATAATATCTGGAAATAGAATATGAACAATGGTCACAATGGTATAGGCAGCAAAGCAGAGATCTCATAATAACAGGACTCTGTGTTCAGATTTCATACACAGATAAAGACATTAGTATCAGAAAGGAAGGATTACAAAGTCTTTTCCTTTCTAATATACAACTCTGTGTTAGTAACAGCTGTTATGAATGAAGTTGTTTCTTTTATGTAACTTTAATATGGCACTAGATATTAAAACTGGGGGGTTGTTCAGTCAGACAATACTGCCAGTAATCCAAAAGAGATTTAACAGCAAGTTGTGTTATGGGTATGTACTAATACCTTCTTCTCAGATTACCTACTTCACCTTCAGTCTGTGTATGTTTGCTTCTGTTATACTTACAAATGATCAGTAAACATGAGTTAGGTGCATGATGTAATGTATGAGTTATATAAAAGCTGGCACCACTGTGACCCAGAATGATTTTTGGGTTTCATAATTCTGAAGCTACAAGAATGGAAATGGTAGCACAGGTAGGGGAGGCTTAGCCATACCAAGTATGTGCCCACTGGTTTCAGTGGGTTTGTACTCGACATACTTAAGCCATGCCTCTGCTAACGCGACTACATTGGTATTTATACTCACGCTAGCTCAGAGAGAGCTAGCCCGAGAATGTGTACGCAAGCATGGGATCCACACCCGTAGCTCGTAGTGTAGACATAGGCTATGCTTTGAGATTGTTTATATAATTGTTAGACTTAGTGCAGTACTTGAGAGAATCAATGCTTTAAGGCTCAGGGGCATACATTTTTTCATAAATACTTCTTTGCACTCCAGGTTGTTGTTTTTTCCATTCCAGTACCGCTTAGAAGTCTCAACTTACTTTAGGACCCCACTAGTCTAGGCACTGAACATACACATAGTGAGAGACAGTCCAAGCCCCAAAGGGATATCAATCTAAATAGACAAATCAGATAGAGGTGGGAGAAAGGAAGATGATATCCCCATTTCACAGATTGAGAACTGAGGGGCAGAGAAATTAGGCCCTGATTCAGAACAGCATCCCTATTCAGGAAAGTACTTAAGGATCTACTTAAGTCCCATTGAAGTCCATGGGATTTAAGCACTTGCTTAAAGTTAAGTGTGTTCTTAAGTGCTATCCTGAATAGGCACCTAAGTGACTTCTTTGGTGCCTTACAGCATTGTGTCTGGTGTGGTCACATCCATTTCACTGGGCTAAATGTTGCTGTGTAATGAGAGCTTTATCAGGCTATGACTGAAATTGATTGGAGTGGAGCCCTTGATTTTAATGAAGACAGGATCACACCTTCAGTGATTTACCCAGCACATTTATCCTTTAGCTCAGACCACCACCCTTTCCAAAGTTGCCCATTCCCAGACACTAGGGTACCAAATACAAGTTGTTATTGGAATAAGACCACAGTATGCTCCTTAGGCAGGGCTGTGCTAATGTGCTTGCCTGTTCTCTGACCGTATATGCTCATGTCTGTGGACTGAAGTCCAATATTAACTATACGATAACATCGGTTTTCTTTTTCCTTCTTTCCTTCCTAGTTTATTTCTGCACTTGAAAAAGCAACGAGGGGAAGGCTTGGCATGGCTTGGTTCATCTTTTCTGATATTCTCTTATTGAACTCTGCTTTTTAATTCCTGGTGTCTTGGGGAGTTTTGCCTGTAATAATCCGTAAGCATTCAGTGTAGTGTGTTTGGTATTATGCTGTTTCCACATGAAACTGTACCAGCTAAATACTGCCAAGTAATTCCATGCGTTGTCTTATCATTGAGTCTTAAAATGCGTCCACAATGACCTTCAGAAACTAATATTTGAAAAGCATCTTAAACTTTTCAGAATCATAAGACAGCAGTTACAGGGAAAATCCTTACTTTAAAAGGACACTGTCACGTAGTTTAGGCCCAAAATTAAGATTTGTATTAAACAGTAGGGCCCAAATGGTCAAACCTGGGGGCCTAAATTAGACTTCAAAATCCATATCTAAACACACAAATAAACGTGGCCTGATTCATCTAGAGCACCTGCTGATTCTGTTTTAGTCAATGGGAGTTGCAGATGTTTAATGAATTTGAATGTCAAATTACTTGTATTTAGGTGTCTAAATATGGACCCTAGAGCCTAATTTTAGGCATCCAGGTCTGAAATTATTTGGTCTAGGTTCTGTACAACAATAAGAATGCTTTCATGGATTTAAACTTTCCATTGGGTTGTTTCCTATACAAACACTGTGGCAGCATGCTAGTGTATGAGAACCAGATGAGAAGCAAGAATGACACTGACAAGAAAACAAACATCATAAATAACCAAAAAAACTTAGATAGTTAATAAGCCAAGATGGCAGCCCTCAGATTTATGGTTAATGTGTGGCACCTGAACCCCAGTTCTGCAAACACTTATGCCCATGTTTAACTTCAAGCACATGAGTAATCTTACTGAAGTCAGGGGGCTATGCCCATATGCGTCAGTTTTCAGGATTGGGGGCCTTTTCCCTTGGAATCTCACCAAATCAACCATTTGAAAATCAATCAGTGGGAGATTGTGAGTGGGAATTATGGCAGGCAGGACCCATTAAAGGACAGTTCTTTTATAAAGTGGTCCATGGAATGAAAATGTCACAGAACTGCTGATCTGAGGCATTGTTATTAGTGACACAAGTAACGCAATCTATATAAGTCTTAAACTGACAGCATCCCCTTTTTAAAAGGGCTCTGTTGAGATATTTTTTATACTTTTTTAAAACTCATTGTTTATATTCTGTTTACAATGGCCCTTGTTGATTATGGAAGTTTGAAACTGAAATAGATTTTCATTTCAAATTTTTTCCCATTATCCATACACACACACTGGCCTGTTGCTATAGAGTTGCTCACAAGTGATGAGCTTCTGGCTTTGTATTAGGATTTTTTAAGCACTGAATCATTTGTTTAGAAGAGGGAGGGAATACTATCCAGAGAGAATGATATTGGTTTTTGTTTTCAAACAAATATAACAAATACAAATAAAGATGTGTCCAATTTGGGGCCTAATGATCCTGACAGGGTCCATGTAGAGTGATAACTTTTCTGCAGAATTTTGAAAGGGTAATTGTTGGAATAAATACCCGAAGAAGTATTTGTTTTTCTGTTTTTATCTTTGGCTGCTATAGCCAAAATTTGTAAATGTATTGATACACCTATAAATATTCCCATTGTAAACCACCATTAAATATGGTGTTAGAGAAACCCCAAAACAGACAGTTAAGCCAATCAGTATATATAGACTAATGTGCCATTGTAATGGACGTATATACAAATTGTACTTAAGCAGAATTCTGAAGAGAAAATAATGGCTAGTTGAAGGCTCTAGTTACTTTATTGGTTGCTGTCTATTTATTGCTTTATTTTTACATGTTCCATAGGACATAGAGAAATAGCAGAGGCCCACAGCCTTAATGAAATGGAAATGTCATTTTGAAAGCGACTGATGTATTACTGGGCTTAATGATATGCCCTGCTTACTTCAATCTTGTGAGGGAATAAATGCACAAACTCCAAAAGCTCATTGACACGGGATAGAACATTTGTTTACTCCAAAGTAATTAAGGGCCTGATCTTGTGAGATGCTGAGTGCCATTCCCATTGACTTGACAGCCTGCAGGATAGGGGACTTCCAGAAAAAGGCTAAGCCGTCTAATCTAAAAACTATTTTCTAACCAGCAAAACAATTGTCTGGCTCTTGTAAAAAGTAACTGCCACTCTAACATTTAGTAGTACATTACTCCCTATGTAAACTGATTTATTTCCATGAAACTGCTAAAAGCTTGTATCGAGGAGGGAAATTTGCACTAGTGTAATTATGTCTGTGTAGCTATACTAGTGAAAACCCTAATGCAGCCACACTGCCTTGGTGCAAAACGTGGCTTGCACTGGTGCAGAACATCTACACTGAGAGTAGTTAAATAGGGGAAACCCCCCCATGCTGTATACACAGGCCTAAATTACTGCTCATTGTGAGTAAGGATAGCAGAATTAACCTCTCTAGGTTCTCAACCAGGGTACACATAGCCCTGGGGTATGCAGAGGTCTTCCCCGGGGTACATCAGTTCATCTAGATATTTGCCTAGTTTTACAACAGGCTACATAAAAAGAACTCATGATGTCAGTACTAGGGTCGGTGCAAGGATGTTTCGCGCCCTAGGCGAAACTTCCACCTCGCGCCCCCCGCGTCCCCACCCTGAGGTGCCCCGCGCCAGCTACCCCCCTCCACCCTGAGGTGCCCACCTTGCAGCAGCTCCCCACCCCAGCTCACCCCTGCTCTGCGCATGAGCACGAGCGCCCCAAGCACGCCGTTGCCGCTTCACTTCTCCCACCTCCCAGGCTTGCGGCGCCTAAGCTCATTGGTGCTGCAAGCCTGGGAGGTGGGAGAAGTGAAGCAGCTCACCCCTGCCTTGCCTCATCCCTGAGCACACCGTCACTGCTTCACTTCTCCTGCCTCCCAGGCTTGTGGCGCCAATCAGCTTAGGCGCCGCAAGCCTGGGAGGCGGGAGAAGTGAATCAGCGACGGCGGGCTCGAAGAGGAGGCGGGGCAGGGGTGAGCTGGGGCGGGGAGTTCCCCTGCATGCTGCCCCCCCTTACTTGCTGCAAGCAGCCCTCCCTGCGCTCCCCTGCCCCAGCTCCCTCCGCCTAAATGCTGGCGGCGACTGGGGTGGCCGAAGATCGGGCCACCACGGTTACTGCTGAAGAAAATGGCACCCCCCAAATCCCAGTGCCCTAGGTGACTGCCTATGTCGCCTAAATGGTTGCACCGGCCCTGGTCAGTACACACTAAAATTCCATATGGATAATGACTTCATAGTGCTCTCTATATAAGGCTACGATTTTGGCATGGACGGGATGCAGGCAATAAATAAAGTCACGGAAAAGTACACAGGGCTAGAGTTTGGGGATAGCAAGCAGGTCAATTGCCCAAGGCCCCATGCCACAGGGGGCCCTTCAAAGCTAAATTATGGGCAGCAGGGCTCGGGCTTTGACTTCACAAGTGAAAAACAGGCTCATGTGTCACTCTGAAATGTAAGTACAATATTTATATTCCAATCGATATATTTTATAATTATATGGTAAAAAGGAGAAAGTAACCCTTTTTCAGTAATAGTGTGGCTGTGACACTGCTGTATTTTTATGTCTGATTCTGTAAGCAAATAGTTTTTAAGTGAGGTGAAACTTGGGGTACTCAAGGCAAATCAGCCTCCTGAAAGAGGTACAGGTCTGGAAAGGTTGAGAATCACTACTCTAGGGAAAGCTATAAATCTAAAGGGTAACAAATCCCAACTAGGGACTGAACCAAAGCAGGAACTTTAGAGGAGGGTGGAAAAGGGGAGTTGGTGTTCCAGGTAGCTCATGCACATTGTAAATCCCACTAGAAAATCCTGACTGACTTGTATTTCCAGGATTGCAGAATGTGCACTCGCTCTCTTTTTGGGCCTTCTGTGGAGGTGTCCTGCATCTCCTAAGTAGTGTACTGTAAAGTGGATCATTGCTAGACCTCAGAGCTTATCTACAAGGGGAGAAATTAACCAGTTTAGCTATTTTGGAATGACTGCTATAACTATTCAGGTATAATTTAGCTATTCTGGAATAACTCCCCCAGGTGGACCATCTGTTTCAGAAGAAAAGTGATTTATTCCTAAATAATTACTTCGCTTTGAAAGTGGACTAATTATTATGGAATAAAGTCATTTTTTTTATTTTGGATTAGAGTGACCCCCTGGGCAGATACTCTGGAATAGCTATGCCCATCAGTTTCCCCACACAGAGAAGCCGTCAGCAAATAATTCACAGTGAACAGTTTATCCACCAAATGTCACCTTTTGTGTCTTGCAAAATGCCTGCCAACAAATTAAAATGTCCTTATCTTTGGTAATGGAATGTATTAAATGAATGTTTTTAACTCTGTGGATTCATCATGAATAAGTTACTTGTTAGTAGTTGACCCTTGCTATTTGTGCTGTACTGGCTAGTTGTGATCGGTAAGATAAGTCGCACAGCAATGTTTCTAGTCCATGACTGGATGAGTGAGCAAGCACCTCCTTCCCTGCCCAGCTCATTTTCACAGCTTACAGAGAGGGACTGCTGAATGGCTTCCAAATGGGGGGATAACGTTGCTCAGTTGGTGGTAACATGGAACTGTGAAATGCTACATTCTTCTGCATTGTGGAACCCTGTAGCTGTAGCGTGATGCAGGTTACAATCTATGAAGATATAAAACAAAAAACCGACTGCACCCACCAAACCACTGTTGCATATCTCATTAGTGTTGGAGCCATGATTTATTTTTCTTCTAAATTTAAAGTAAGTCAACCCAGAACTACAGCTGCCTATGAGAACGTCCAATAAGTGTTATGTATGAGCAAGGATGAGTTATTACTGGTTAGAGTGCAAAGGGCCCAGTTATGATT
Organism: Gopherus flavomarginatus; assembly: GCF_025201925.1. NCBI lineage: Eukaryota > Metazoa > Chordata > Testudines > Testudinidae > Gopherus > Gopherus flavomarginatus. Next base: position 71,660,352 of record NC_066624.1, on the reverse strand, counting down.
GCTCTAGCACATATGTGCATGGGTGGAGCTGGTAAAAGGGTTCATGGGGCGCTTCTCCATCCACCCCCCAGCAATTCCACAGTGGAGGCAGCCATTATTTGGCAGTTTGTGAGGATCACCACCTGGGGGATTGAAGTGGGGAACTTCAGTTCTGGAAGTATGAGTCTGTACAGTTTGAGCTGAAGAGTCAGGCTCTGTAACTGACCACTGTACCAAACTCTCATCTTTTGGCGATCAGGCAGAGGGGAACTTGTAACACATGCTGACCCTGACCATTGGATTACACATGCACAACACTGAAGACCAACTAGCACTGTTAGCAGAGTATACTACACCAGAGGGTGGATGGCTGAGGAGGGGTGTGGCCAGGATTGCTCTAGCTAGCGCACACGTGCATGGGTGGGGCTGGTAAAAGGGTTCATGGGGCGCTTCTCCCCCATGCACCTGTTGCAGCAGCTCTGCACCTATTCCATAGTTGTTACAGGGAGTGCTATTGAAGCTATTCCAGTTATTACCCCAGTGGTGGTATCTGCTCCTGTTCTGCACAGACATAATATTTCCAATGATCCCTGCTTGGGCATTTTATTTTCTCCCCTACTAACACAACTCTCCTTGCATTATTTTGGCACTAAAATATAATATATGGTATGTAAAATGTGAGTGAGTTAACACTGCTCTGGGAACCCAAACCTTTGCACTTCCTGACGTGTCTATCTAAATATGTTGCTATAACATAGGTTTCTTCACTTAATAGTATTAGGCAAGGGTACTGTCAACACATTGTAAGTGGCATAATTAAAAAAACATCTTGTAAAGATCCAAACTATAGCCCTGACCCCACAGGACTAAGACCTATTTAAAGACACTGTTTAATCGTTTTTAAAGCTGGCATTTTTAATTCCTTGGGATCTTGTATGATGTTAATCCTATAGCAATTCAAGGCTGATGAGGTCTTCTCTAAGCATGCAGAGCTCTTGGCACTTTTTCTTTTTTTAAACCAAGGCCTGGGATGAGTGATTAAAATACTGCAATGAGTGAACAACACTGTAATAATTACAGTAGGAAAGAAGTATAAAAATTAAAATCCAGTACATGTCTAGCTTGACAGCAAGGGGAATTCCCACAAACCTATTAGCAGTCTAGCTCTGCTCCTGATGTGTGCTGTCGTTTGCATGATAGAATTTGTATTAAGCTCAAATTACAATTTCTTGTTTCAGTGCTATCATTTTAGGACAAGATTGTGGCATTAAGCCACTATCCTTATTCGGGTGACAGGTAAGTAGGGGCTATGAAATGGTGCTCTCTCCCAGAAGTATATCTGCTATGGCAGGCAGAATGCCTCCAGGAACTCTTTGGAAGTATTGGCCTCAGTGGCCCCTTCTTCACCCTTTTACAGGGTGAATTGGCCTCTGTTCCACCCACATGCTAACCTAGCTCTTCTAACCAATGAGAGAGGTGTATGCGTATAGTCCCACCTTCTCCCTTAATCCCCTCTTTGAGGATCTAGGTCCATGCTCTGCATTAGGAGCTCTATCTTACCAGTTGCTAGGCACACTGGCTCTATCCAATATTAAGCCTATGATTCCACCTGTCCTTGTGCACAGGCATGTCTCCTATCACCTGTGTAGGGGTATAGGGCTTTAATTCAATGCTCATTGAAGTCAATGGAAAAAATTTCCCATTGAGTTTAGTAGCTATTGGATCAGGCCATACAAAGGAAGCAGAAGCTCTTTGTACTTTCCCTTCCTTTGTCACCACATAGAACTGGGCACAGTGCAACCCTAACTGTATTCATTTTTAAAACCTATAGTTTAACAAGCTCTTTACAGAAAAATAATTGTCAGCATCCTTCAAAGAGTGTTACCTACACAGGCACTGCACTAGAATTTGTAAAGGAACAAACCAACACTACTCAGAAATCATTCTTTCCTCCAAATTGCCTTTCCCAGAAACAGTTCCCATTTCATTTCAAAAGAGGTTCTTTCTACAACTAATTTCCTGTCTATAATTCATGAAAGCAGTTCTTCGCTGATGTGCTCAGTGGCTTTATTTCTCAGCTGTGAACCAGTGGACTCCTTGCTTTAAACACACACAGATCTAAGCCTCCCAAGGAGCTTACATTTTTTTTTCTGGTTTGCTAACATTGAAAAGCTACATCTTACAATAAAATTGAAAACCTAAAAAAACTGTGGCAGTCTAGTTACATACAGTTTTGCTGGAGTAAACACTTGGTTATTCAACAGTGACTCATTTCTGCAGTAACCTCATTCTGTCATGACTTTATCACATGCACTTGCTCGCCAAAGCAACAGAGCCAAATCCTGCACTCTTTTAAAACATGAAAACGTTCTCGTAGCTAATTCATAATTCTCAAGTAAAATAGTGAAGCCTTTGTAAGTTCCATAAGTGTAACAGAGCAATGTGGCCTTCAAAGGGAAAACACTTCAGAGGATATTAAAAATAATTATGAAAAAGTCTGCTCACTCTTTAGCTCTAATTCCATTTTCCTGCTTCCCTGCTACCCCCACTCCCGATGAGGGTAACCAGATGTCCCAATTTTAGGGGCTTGGTCTCATCTAGGACCCTATTACCTTCCATGTAGAACCCTATTTCCCCCCCCCCCCCCCACACACACACACTCCCTTGTCTCCAATTTTTCACACTTGCTGTCTGGTCACCCTAACCCAAATACTCTTTGTTCCCCATCTTCTTCAAAAGCCAATGAAGGTAATTCAAATTTCTGCTTTTGGAGCATATTGTGTAGGGGCAGAGTGCATTCAAGAGTCCATTGGCCTAGCTTCACTCCCATTTCACAGAAGTTCCCTGAATGGATGTTTCACCATTCACTTCAGTGGAAGCAGGGTTGGGCCCATGCTGAGCCCTTTAGAAAACTCCACCCATAATGCCTTCAAGTCTTCAGACTGGTTTCTTATTGGTCCTACAAGTGGGATGAAGGGCAGAGTATGGTCCTGCACCTTTATTTGACAGGGAAAAATGGAACCGGCATGATGCTCCCCATGGACTGATGGTTATCCAGCCACTTTTGCTAAACCATTCAGCGCATCTTGAATTATTATATGGTCATTTTAATTGGCCTTTTAGTGCCTCAAATAACAGGCCAACCATCAACACTGACAGAAGAGGGAGTAAACCACACAATGATGGCACAGTAATGCTAGCACAATAAGGGCAAGGTACTAAACTGGGACGAGTGGTGAACGTCAATGACATGAATTAAATAAAGCAAATGGAATTTTAAAACCCTGAAGGTTATTGAATGATTTTGTAGCTGACTATACATCAGTGCACCTCACCTACATAAACACCGGGTTCTTGCTGCATTGTTTAAGTCTCAGTCACATAAAAGGGTCTGGTGTATAATATAGCGGGCACCATTCAAAACAGCCATTAGTGCAAACAGGAGATGAATTTACCTTCTCAGAATTTGTCATTTAAAGCATAGGAATATGAGAAATATTGCAGTGTGATAACTGTATTTTTTTTAAAGCTACCCATTTTGTGTCTAGAAAGCAAAGCCATGCATTTTCTGTTTGAATTCCAGCAGCGCCCTAAGGCCCCAGTGAAGGTCAGGGCTCCATTGTGGTCAGTGCTATACAAACACATATGAAAAGTCTCTGCCTCAAAAAGTTTACAAAACCTCAGTCGGCCAGGAACAGGAATCTGTTTTAGTTATAGAAGAATTATTTTTTTAACTACTAGTTTTGCTCCAACTTCTACACTTTTTTCCATTGCTAGTTTACACCAATTTACCCTCATCAATCCATAGACCAGAGTTGGGGGAGGGGATGCTGACGGAGGAGAGTGGAAAAAATGTGCATAGAATTAATTAATGCCCCCAACATGCATATATGATCACTTGTTTTCTAGCTTGTGTGGTGAAAAGAACTTGAAAGAATTAAGAGCCTGGAATATTTTAATCCATCTTCTGAAGTTAGTTTTGCCAGCCAATAAATTGCATGTTTTTCTAAAAGCGAAATGAGTAACAACACCTGCTGTCATTTTCTGTCTATGATCAGTAGGACATATTGCATTTAATGGACCCATGAATTTACAGACTCACAGCATGTCATTGCTTCCAGTGCTTTGGCTATTAATTATAATATTGATCTGAAAGGATACAGCAGTTTTTTCATTTGTCACTGTATTGTTGGCTTGATCTGAGGGTTTAGCTGTAGGCTGTAATTAAGATGGGCCCTCCAACTGTACAGGGAGACACTGTGATGTTTCAAAGAATTAAGTACAGAATTTATGGTGTTTTAGGGAAATTTAGGGTTCAAGGCAGAGACATAATAAGCACAGTGAGTTTGCATGTAGCTGTTGTTTTTTAAACCAAAGATCTGTTATGAAAGAGCTTGGTAGGCATAAAAAAAGCCAAATATTTAGGTTCAAAATCCTATGTGTTTATGAAAAAATATTGCTGTAGTAAGACAGATATGATAAGCCTGACATTATTGTATGAGTTCTCTTTCTCCCCCTTCCCGCACTAAAGAAGGGGATTAAAAATAATGAAGAAAATATGGAAGTGCCTGAGAAATGAGCACAAGTTTGCATAATAAAAATCTGACTCATATTTTGAGGTGACAGTTCCTATGATGCCACCAATTGATTTTCAGAATGAAACACATCCACACAGAAATATTTTGTCTAGAAAATTATCTTAAGAATTTTGCCTTACTGAAAGGATAGACCCTAACATGTGCCATTTAACAATCCTGTGGCTTGAACAATCTTCTTATCTGTGGCAAAAAGATTTCCCAAGACAAAGCAGTTCTGCAGAATCTAAGCTTTTGTTTTTAGCCTTTATGGTCATAAAAACCACTTTCCAAATATGAAAGAGCAGACGTAGAGGGGCTCTGCTGCAAGCTGTCCCCAGGGGCGGCTCTAGGCATTTTGCCACCCCAAGCACGGCAGGCAACCCCGAGTTTAGCAGGCCAATGCTCAAACCACTGAGCTAAGTGCAAAAGAAAAGAAGTCAGTAGTGCTGTTTGGAAAATTTTTCTGTTCAATGACAACATAGGCCAACTTCTGTAGTGCACTGTGGCCCCTTTGCACTATTCCAGCATGCAAAGGGACTCATAAAAAGGGTGAACCTATTACCCAGGGAATACCTTCAACAGCCTCTAGTGTAAGAGGCATGCCAGGAATATGCCAGCAGTGTAATGGATATGGCTGGAGCATGCTACACTTTGGCTAGTCTCAGTTGCTATAACAGCCTCCATTTCAAGCCATTACAACTTAGAGCAGCCTCAAATTGTGCCAGTGGTCTCCAGTACCTGGCCTATTGTCACAATTCAGCTCTGAGGAAGAGAGGGAAAAAATATTTTCCTTTTTTGTATTTATTAAGCTTGTCAGCAAATCTAGATAGTTGAGAGTAGTTTTGCCCTGCTGAATCATAAAGGCTCAATGTAGACATTGGCGTCCCGGCAATATATGTCCTGCATCTCTAGTTGAAGGCTAGTAGCTCCAAAGTCCAGTCATCTTTGCACAGGAAATATTTATCATCTCTTTCCCCACATCCTCCCCAAAGATACTACGGGAAATTTCAGAATAGAAATATTACGTGAGAAATTAAGCTTGTCTCTCTCTTTCTGGATGATCAGAAGAGAAAGAAATAGGCTTTGTATTTTAGACAGGTGATGAAAAAGTGAATGTCTCTCTTACCACCCCACTTCTGTATAAATGTTCTAGTTTTCTAAAAGGTTTTGTTGTTTTGAATGTGGCATTCGGTAAATAAGCAATTTCCACTAGACACAGATTCATACAGTAAGCCACCCCCCAGTGCTGCCTGTGAGACACTGATTTACCATAAAGATTAGGGCAGGCTGTGGCTGAAAATATTCCCTGCCCTAGATTGGAAAAATGTATATTTACTTGGCCAAATTCTACCCTTGGATGTGCTCAGAAAAGCCCTGTAGAAGGCAATAAGAGCTCTGAAAGCACATCCAGTGATGTAATCTGGCTCCTTGTCTTTTCTGTCCCAATACACCTCTACCTCGATAGAACGCTGTCCTCAGGAGCCAAAAAATCTTACCGCATTATAGGTAAAACCACTTTATATCAAACTTGCTTTGATCCGCTGGAGTGTGCAGCCCCACACCTCCCCAAGCACTGCTTTACCGCGTTATATCAGAATTTGTGTTATATCGGGTTGTGTTATATTGGGGTAGAGGTGTAGTATGTTCAGATTAGAGTCAAATTCGGGGCTGGTGCAAGAAGCTGCATCCCCACCTACTTCAAAGGATTCCTACTGAAGTCAATAACTGCTTTGTGTACTAAGTTATACCTGATTAGGCCAAGTCTGTCTTTGAACCAAGATCTCTCTGCACATGTAGAGGGTGATCCTTTGCCTTCTAAAGTCATTGGAGAAGATCCCATTTACTGCAGTGGTGAAGGAACAGGACTACAGTAGCCATTAAAGTCAATAGGGGTTTCACATGCATTACGAGCCTGATCTTGCACTCTTGAGGTTGGTGACAAAACTCCTGTTGATGCCAGTGATACGGTATCGGGAGTGGGACAGAGCGAAGAGGCCTCTTTGTATAGTTCAGTGGTCTGTTTTAAGTCACCAGTTGACAGGCCAGCACTCCTTAAACACAGTTGAAAAGTAATATGAGATTAAAAACACCTTTCTACCTTTCCCACTTAATCTACTGAGTGCTGTTTTCCCTAACGAGTAGAGTAACAGAAATAAGCATTCAGTTGCCCTGTCTAGGAGAAACTATATTTCTTAAAAGCCCCCACAGTAATGTTAATTTTTTTGTACTGCAGGTTTGTCAAGGTTTCTTCCCCACTCTGAACTTTAGGGTACAGATGCGGGGACCTGCATGGACACTTCTAAGCTTAATTACTAGCTTAGATCTGGTATCGCTGCCACCATCCAGAATTTTCAGTGTCTGGATCACTCCCTTTCCCCCCAAAACATTCCCCTCCCTGGGTAGCCTTGAGAGACTCCTTCACCAATTCCCTGGTGAGTCCAGATCCAATCCCTTGGATCTTAAAACAAGAAGAAATTAACCATTCCCCCTCCTTTCTCTCACCAGTCCCTGGTGAGTCCAGATCCAATCCCCTTGGATCTAAAAACAAGGAAAAATCAATCAGGTATTAAGAAAAAGGCTTTTAATTAAAGAAAAGAAAGGTAAAAGAAAACCCTCTGGGAGAGATTAGCATACCAGTTACTCTCACAGACAACAGATTCAAAACACAGAGGATGTTCTCCTGGGCACTAATTTAGTTACACAAAAAATACCCAATTTGATTCTACCTCTAATTGCATAAGACAGGTAACAAAGAAATAAACATAAACCTATTTATTCCTTTCTAAAACTTACTACTCTGATAAGAGGCTGGTTCCTTGATCTTTTTCACTCCGGCTGAAACTGAAACACTTAACAAAGGAAAAACTTCCCTTCTTCCTTTTGAAACATCTTGTTCCCCCATTGGTTCCTCTGGTCAGGTATTAGCTAGGCTAGGTGAACTTTTTAACCCTTTACAGGTAAAAGAGGCATTAACCCTTAACCATCAGTTTATGACAAGGTTAGAAAAGATCTCTGTGCTCTGAGTGGCATCACTCACTTTGTATACTCTACTGTATTGAGCAAACAATTGTTGTTTGTGCCACTAAGAAACATTCGTCATGTCTTATAGCTATTTTGAAAAACTATTGTAGAGCCAATAATTTTTCTTTGATTGCTTTACCTGGAGGTCAGTAAAACTCCATTTCTGACTGAGAAATTATGCATGCAGACACTTTTGTTTATTTTGGATGCTAAATTAGTGACATTGTTTACAAAGTTTGATATAACTGTACTTTTCATGTATAGTGATTTCTGAAGTGGTAAATATATTTTCCAAGAGTACTGTATACATTTGTAACATGTATGTTTGTGCCAATAAATTTTTGTTTAAGATGTTTGTGTATGTTTTATATGCACTATAGTATATATGACTTTATATGCACATGATATTACAGCCTCTTTCTTTTCTTTTGATTTAAAGGGTTCCTGGAATGCTGAAAGTAAGGCTCTGAAAATTCACATTAGATTTTGATTTATAGAATCTAATAGGGAAAGCTCTATTGCATAAATACCAATGTAGCAAACTGTGTGTGCAACCATATTTAGGGTGAAGAGAGACTGGAGGTAGTGACTCATATTTTGACTCATATTTTGACTCATATTTTGACTCATATTTTGAGGTGACAGTTCCTATGATGCCACCAATTGATTTTCAGAATGAAACACATCCACACAGAAATATTTTGTCTAGAAAATTATCTTAAGAATTTTGCCTTACTGAAAGGATAGACCCTAACATGTGCCATTTAACAATCCTGTGGCTTGAACAATCTTCTTATCTGTGGCAAAAAGATTTCCCAAGACAAAGCAGTTCTGCAGAATCTAAGCTTTTGTTTTTAGCCTTTATGGTCATAAAAACCACTTTCCAAATATGAAAGAGCAGACGTAGAGGGGCTCTGCTGCAAGCTGTCCCCAGGGGCGGCTCTAGGCATTTTGCCACCCCAAGCACGGCAGGCAACCCCGAGTTTAGCAGGCCAATGCTCAAACCACTGAGCTAAGTGCAAAAGAAAAGAAGTCAGTAGTGCTGTTTGGAAAATTTTTCTGTTCAATGACAACATAGGCCAACTTCTGTAGTGCACTGTGGCCCCTTTGCACTATTCCAGCATGCAAAGGGACTCATAAAAAGGGTGAACCTATTACCCAGGGAATACCTTCAACAGCCTCTAGTGTAAGAGGCATGCCAGGAATATGCCAGCAGTGTAATGGATATGGCTGGAGCATGCTACACTTTGGCTAGTCTCAGTTGCTATAACAGCCTCCATTTCAAGCCATTACAACTTAGAGCAGCCTCAAATTGTGCCAGTGGTCTCCAGTACCTGGCCTATTGTCACAATTCAGCTCTGAGGAAGAGAGGGAAAAAAATATTTTCCTTTTTTGTATTTATTAAGCTTGTCAGCAAATCTAGATAGTTGAGAGTAGTTTTGCCCTGCTGAATCATAAAGGCTCAATGTAGACATTGGCGTCCCGGCAATATATGTCCTGCATCTCTAGTTGAAGGCTAGTAGCTCCAAAGTCCAGTCATCTTTGCACAGGAAATATTTATCATCTCTTTCCCCACATCCTCCCCAAAGATACTACGGGAAATTTCAGAATAGAAATATTACGTGAGAAATTAAGCTTGTCTCTCTCTTTCTGGATGATCAGAAGAGAAAGAAATAGGCTTTGTATTTTAGACAGGTGATGAAAAAGTGAATGTCTCTCTTACCACCCCACTTCTGTATAAATGTTCTAGTTTTCTAAAAGGTTTTGTTGTTTTGAATGTGGCATTCGGTAAATAAGCAATTTCCACTAGACACAGATTCATACAGTAAGCCACCCCCCAGTGCTGCCTGTGAGACACTGATTTACCATAAAGATTAGGGCAGGCTGTGGCTGAAAATATTCCCTGCCCTAGATTGGAAAAATGTATATTTACTTGGCCAAATTCTACCCTTGGATGTGCTCAGAAAAGCCCTGTAGAAGGCAATAAGAGCTCTGAAAGCACATCCAGTGATGTAATCTGGCTCCTTGTCTTTTCTGTCCCAATACACCTCTACCTCGATAGAACGCTGTCCTCAGGAGCCAAAAAATCTTACCGCATTATAGGTAAAACCACTTTATATCAAACTTGCTTTGATCCGCTGGAGTGTGCAGCCCCACACCTCCCCAAGCACTGCTTTACCGCGTTATATCAGAATTTGTGTTATATCGGGTTGTGTTATATTGGGGTAGAGGTGTAGTATGTTCAGATTAGAGTCAAATTCGGGGCTGGTGCAAGAAGCTGCATCCCCACCTACTTCAAAGGATTCCTACTGAAGTCAATAACTGCTTTGTGTACTAAGTTATACCTGATTAGGCCAAGTCTGTCTTTGAACCAAGATCTCTCTGCACATGTAGAGGGTGATCCTTTGCCTTCTAAAGTCATTGGAGAAGATCCCATTTACTGCAGTGGTGAAGGAACAGGACTACAGTAGCCATTAAAGTCAATAGGGGTTTCACATGCATTACGAGCCTGATCTTGCACTCTTGAGGTTGGTGACAAAACTCCTGTTGATGCCAGTGATACGGTATCGGGAGTGGGACAGAGCGAAGAGGCCTCTTTGTATAGTTCAGTGGTCTGTTTTAAGTCACCAGTTGACAGGCCAGCACTCCTTAAACACAGTTGAAAAGTAATATGAGATTAAAAACACCTTTCTACCTTTCCCACTTAATCTACTGAGTGCTGTTTTCCCTAACGAGTAGAGTAACAGAAATAAGCATTCAGTTGCCCTGTCTAGGAGAAACTATATTTCTTAAAAGCCCCCACAGTAATGTTAATTTTTTTGTACTGCAGGTTTGTCAAGGTTTCTTCCCCACTCTGAACTTTAGGGTACAGATGCGGGGACCTGCATGGACACTTCTAAGCTTAATTACTAGCTTAGATCTGGTATCGCTGCCACCATCCAGAATTTTCAGTGTCTGGATCACTCCCTTTCCCCCCAAAACATTCCCCTCCCTGGGTAGCCTTGAGAGACTCCTTCACCAATTCCCTGGTGAGTCCAGATCCAATCCCTTGGATCTTAAAACAAGAAGAAATTAACCATTCCCCCTCCTTTCTCTCACCAGTCCCTGGTGAGTCCAGATCCAATCCCCTTGGATCTAAAAACAAGGAAAAATCAATCAGGTATTAAGAAAAAGGCTTTTAATTAAAGAAAAGAAAGGTAAAAGAAAACCCTCTGGGAGAGATTAGCATACCAGTTACTCTCACAGACAACAGATTCAAAACACAGAGGATGTTCTCCTGGGCACTAATTTAGTTACACAAAAAATACCCAATTTGATTCTACCTCTAATTGCATAAGACAGGTAACAAAGAAATAAACATAAACCTATTTATTCCTTTCTAAAACTTACTACTCTGATAAGAGGCTGGTTCCTTGATCTTTTTCACTCCGGCTGAAACTGAAACACTTAACAAAGGAAAAACTTCCCTTCTTCCTTTTGAAACATCTTGTTCCCCCATTGGTTCCTCTGGTCAGGTATTAGCTAGGCTAGGTGAACTTTTTAACCCTTTACAGGTAAAAGAGGCATTAACCCTTAACCATCAGTTTATGACAAGGTTAGAAAAGATCTCTGTGCTCTGAGTGGCATCACTCACTTTGTATACTCTACTGTATTGAGCAAACAATTGTTGTTTGTGCCACTAAGAAACATTCGTCATGTCTTATAGCTATTTTGAAAAACTATTGTAGAGCCAATAATTTTTCTTTGATTGCTTTACCTGGAGGTCAGTAAAACTCCATTTCTGACTGAGAAATTATGCATGCAGACACTTTTGTTTATTTTGGATGCTAAATTAGTGACATTGTTTACAAAGTTTGATATAACTGTACTTTTCATGTATAGTGATTTCTGAAGTGGTAAATATATTTTCCAAGAGTACTGTATACATTTGTAACATGTATGTTTGTGCCAATAAATTTTTGTTTAAGATGTTTGTGTATGTTTTATATGCACTATAGTATATATGACTTTATATGCACATGATATTACAGCCTCTTTCTTTTCTTTTGATTTAAAGGGTTCCTGGAATGCTGAAAGTAAGGCTCTGAAAATTCACATTAGATTTTGATTTATAGAATCTAATAGGGAAAGCTCTATTGCATAAATACCAATGTAGCAAACTGTGTGTGCAACCATATTTAGGGTGAAGAGAGACTGGAGGTAGTGATGCAACCACCAGATATTGTGGGTCAGGGAGAGCTGAGAGGGAGAATACACTAATTTTGCAGCCACATGTATATATTATTTGTTGCCCTTTCAATTGCAAAAGACTTTTTTTTAACACAATGCATAGTTAGCCAGTGGATCCTATGGTCACAAAATATTATTGAGGCCAAGAGTTGAGTAGGATTCAGAAAGGTCTGGGCATTTATATAAAAGAAATGGTTTAATCTATGCCCAGGGAACATAACTGTCTACTACAGAATTTCTTGTACCTTCCACAGAAGCAGCTGATACTGGCCATTTTAGAGGATACTAGACTGGATGGACCACTGGTCTGATCCAGGCTGGCAATTCCTATATTCCTCATTACTTGTTTAGCATCTGAACGCTTTGAAGGAGAAAGCAACAAGAAGATAGTAAATAAAGGGAAAAAAATGGGTGGGCATATGTACCCACCTTTCCTCCTCCTCCTCCCAGGGATTGCACCTACCTGTTAAGGCATGGCACAAAATATAAACATCACAGTACCTCCTGCATAGTTCTGTTTCATCGTTCATAGTGATGGGCACAATGCACCATTACAACTGTTTGAAATTTTTTGACCAAATCTTTTTTCAGAGAAAAAAAACCAGATTGGGTGAAACCAAAAGTTTAGTAAATTTGTGTCAAAATCACTTAATTTTTTTCAGGGATGATAAAAAAAATCTGAAAAAAACCAAAGCATTATTTTGATATTTTCAAAATGAAAGATTGTTTTTAATAAAATGAAAGAAAATTATTAAAAGTTGTTTGAAACAAAAATCAATGAAAAACATTTTTAAAATGCTGAAATCAAACATACCATTTTACCTACAATGACTCTTTAAATTGCCAGCTATCTGAAAAAAATCTATTATTCACCCAGCAAGTCTCCTACAAATCAGTTTAAAGTTTACATTTGTAACAGGAAAATAAAAAGTAAACAATGCCAAAATGTATCCTGGAAAGAATGTACTTTATTTTAAAACTTGATTTTCACAGGAAAAGCTAGAATATCTAGCCATGACTATGGAGCAATATGGAGGGGAAAGCCCAAAGGGAAGCATTAAAAAAGGCAACTCAGGAAATGAATAAATGTATGTGCGTTGGAGTATGAGTGACTATATGGTACAAATTATGTCAAACGGTGGCTATGGATTTGGTTTTGATGCGCACGCAGGACTAACGGTTAAAAGATAATGACTATGGGTCAGTTTGCTGGTGTGACTAGCTGCAATCCCACTGAAGTCAGCTGCGATGCCTAATTAAACCATAGGTAATTTGTCCCTATAGCCCATTTTACACTCACAAAGAACCTTATCAAACTATAAAAAAACTTTTAAAGTAGAGATGGGTTATATAAGGAGGAAATTCAAGTTAAGTTTTTGGGCTTGGTTAAAAAAACCTCTCCTATACAGATTGTATGTAAATTGCCACTGTTCAGCTAGCAGCTTTGGTATTATATGTGAAAGTCTAGAGAAAGGAAAGAAATGGTGGAGAAAGATGCATATACTAGTTCCAACTGGATTCTTCAGGCACCAACAGACAAAGCAAGGGTTTTTGGATATGTAGCCCGGGTTTAAACTGGCTCATGGCCCTCTTCCTGATCCAGCAAATGGACAGGACCCCTGGTCCACGGCAGGCCCCAATCCTTAGGGTAGGGTTGGAAGGACTGGGCCTGCCAGAATCCATGTTAGGGTTGGGGTTAACTCTGGTAAGTTTGTTAGCATGCATGCTGGTTCTTTTATTGTTTTTAATATGTTTTCTCTGTAATGCTCTTTACCTTAAAAATAAAATAGGCTTGCATAGGAAGTACTATATGGTGTCTTAGAACTGTGGACAATCAGTCTATCAGTTTCTGAAGAGAAAGCAAGCAGGTGTCCTGGGGGAACCTGTCTGTGCTAGGAAATACAGAATGAAGGAAAGGAACTGTGTGGCTTGGAATATGCCAGTCAGAAGGGACAGAGTTGTAGGGCTTCCCCCAGAAAGGCAACAGCTGGGGAGCTGGATGCCAAGAGAGGGTGCCCTTGCTGAACCACTGAGGGGAAATACAAGTGCAGTTGCCCTGAATTGTGATGAGATCCATTCGTCCTGGGTGTCACTCTGTCATGGTATAATTCCCCACTGTGAACCTTAGCGTCCAAAAGATGGGGTACCAGCATGAATTCCTCTAAGCTCAATTACCAGCTTAGTAATTGTAGCGCTGCCACCAACCAGGAATTCCAGTGCCTGGTACACTCTGGCCCCCCCAAAACCTTGCCCGGGGACCCCCAAGACCCAGTCCCTCTGGATCTTAACACAAGGAAAGTAAACCCTTTCCCTCACTGTTGCCTTTCCCAGGGTTCCCCTCCCTGGGTTACCCTGGAAGATCACTGTGATTCAAACTTCTTGAATCTTAAAACAGAGAGGAAAATCCACCTCCCCCCCCTCCTTCTCTCTCCCCCTCCCAGACTCTCCCTGAGAGAGAAAGTAATCCTAACACAGAGAGAAAATTAACCTTTTTCTCCTTCTTCCCTCCTTTCTCTCCACCAATTCCCTGGTGGATCCAGACCCAGTCCCCTGCGGTCTCACTAGAATAAAGAAACAATCAAGTTCTTAAACAATAAAAGCTTTTAATTAAAGAAAGAAAAAATCAGTAAAAATTATCTTTGTAAATTTAAGATGGAATATGTCACAGGGTCTTTCAGCTATAGACATTGGGAATACCCTCCCAGCCTAAGTATACAAGTACAAATTAAAATTATTTCAGCAAAACACAAATTTGAACTCCTTCCAGCCAAATACACATTTGCAAATAAAGAAAACAAACATAAGCCTATCTCGCTTTATTTACCTAGTACTTACTATTTTGAATCTATAAGAACCTGTATCAGGGAGATTGGAGAGAAACCTGGTTGCACATCTGGTCACTCTCAGAACCCAGAGAGAACAACAACCAAAATCTAACAGCACACACAAAAATTTCCCTCCCTCAAGATTTGAAAGTATCCTGTCCCCTGATTGGTCCTCTGGTCAGGTGACAGCCAGGCTCACTGAACTTAACCCTTTACAGGCAAAAGAGACATGAAGTACTTCTGTTCTATTAACCCTTGATTATCTGTTTATGACACAGTCACACACGTCAAAATGGAAAGAGACCCCATAGGTAAGTGGATTTCTGAGTTAATATGTGAAAGAAAGTGAGTGAACAAAATATGTCTGAGTGCTGGTGACTGACCCACGATTTTTAAAAGGTGCCGAACACCATACAAATGGGCACAGGTAGCAATGTTATCGCCAACAGCTGCAGTCAAATGAGAAACCATGCAACCTCAGTATCTTCAGTAAGATATGTGCAGACAACTCTGGATGGTGATGACTATTGACACAAATACTTCTACTTTCCTAGAGCTCTCAAACAGCTACCAAGAACATCCACAGAGCCCAGTCTAGCAGCACAGGAGCATTTCTCAGTGCATGGCATAGATGGCTATCGTCAAAAGTGTTTTTCAGCCACAACAATTATGAATAGACAGTATGCATGATAAGAACATTTTAGCATGGGGCTTACATGTCCTTTGTAGAGCAGCTCTGAGGAAAATACTGTTCTACTGCAGAAATAATCCCAGATTCCCTTTTATTTCTATTTATTTATTATCCCTAGATTTATTTATCTCAGCATCTGAGCCAGCTAGCCCTCACTTAGCTGCTAATAACTGCCACTGTTGCTGAACCACCCTGACAAATGCAGATGTAATTGGCTTCATCATCTTCCTTTTGGAGACTGCCATATTGCAGAACTAGGCAGATGTTCTCTGCTGAATGGAGTCACCAGATAACAAAATTTCTAGAGATTATCTTATCACTGAAAGGATGTTATAGTTACTAGATAATATATTGTACAACTCCACATTATTTACAGTATTACCTCTTGTGTGTGTTGCTTAATATTGCAGGCTCCACAGTTATGCTTAGGTAGTTTGAAGTCACGTAGAGTAACAATTTATAGTCTTCCCTCTATTTTATTTGGTCTGATTTAATATTCCATTCTCATACAGCTGTAGCCTTATGGGCCAAAATAGTCATTGGTGCAATCACAATTAGACTTATGGGTTATATCAAGGATGTATTTGCCCGATTTCCCTTGTTGCCTTTTCTACTGAAACAAGTCATATTGATTTCTCATACATCTTTCCTGTTGACAACTGGGCTGCCTAAGCTTTTATCTAGGGCAGACAATCAGCTAGCAGTCTCTTTTCAGATTACTCTAGTTGGTTTTCCTCAAAAATCTCCAGGTTTCAAAGGATTTTGATGTATAGGAGGCAAACCAAAAACATGGTCCATCTTGAGCATTTCTTCTGGATCAGGAGTCGGCAAACTGTGGCACGTGTACCAAAGGCAGCATGCAAGCTGATTTTTACTGGCGTGCTGCTGCCAGCTGGGGTCTTGGCTGCCGGCCCCACTCAGCCTGCTGTTGCCAGCCAGCAGCGGCTGAGTGGGGACGGTGGCTGGGACCCTGGCTGGCTGATCTGAGATTCCAGCCGCTGGCTCCTTGCCAGCTGGGGTCCCGCCCATTGACCCTGCTCAGCCTGCTGCTGGCCTGGGATACTAGCCACCAGCCCCGCTCACCTCACTGCTGGTCTGGGGTTCCAGCCGCCCAGGCCCCTGCCAACTGGGGCCAGGCCTGTGGCCCTGCTCAGCCCTCCTGCCAGCCTAGCGTACCAGCAGCCAGCCCAGGGCTCTGCTCCTGGCCTGGTCCCAGTGCTCTGCAGCCCTTATAGAAAATTACATTACAATTAGCTTAAAAACTTGAAAACTTAAAAACTTTGTATATCACAGTAATCGTTAAAACATGTAAAATGTTAATAAATACATAGGTTTGATGAAACAAAGTAGTTGTACTTATGTGCCTGTGCTTAATTTGTGTTTTCGATGATTTACCTTCTAAAAAAATCTCAGCATGTCTCGCACCCGCAGAAAGGGCATCTCGCACCCCAGGTTAAGAACCACTGCACTAAACTGATAAGATCTGCCTTTTAATTTAATTTTAAATGAAGCTTCTTAAAAATTTTAAAAAACTTGTTTACTTTAAGTCTATATTATATAACTAAACTATTGTTGTATGTAGAGAGAGAGAGACCTTCTAAGAACGTTAAAATGTATTACCAGCACATGAAACTTTAAATTAGAGTGAATAAATGAAGACTCGGCACACCACTTCTGAAAGGTTGCCGAACCCTGTTCTGGATGATTGTTCAGTCCTCTCCCCTCACTTTAACTACAAAAGCTAGTAAGAAACGTGAACCAGCTATGCTCTTATTTTTAATGCCTAGTGTCATTGCCTAGGTGATGCATAATGTACAGAAAGCTTTCTCTTCTAGAGACTCTGGGTTAAGTTCCACCCACGCCAGAAAACAACAGGTGTCCTTAACCACCTTGCATGGCAGTAGGTTATGTGAAATTGCTGCTCTCCAAGGTAAGCATGACTGGAGATTATATGTGGGGGCTAGTAAAATGGAGGCATAGTCCTCAATACTGAACTCTAGTAAAGATCCTGTTCTCTGCACAGCACAGTGCAGGGTAATAATAAAGGTTGGGGTCTGGGTGGAAAATGGGCATATTAGGGCAGATGTGGGCAGACACACAATCCCTAATATGCTAATGAGGCCGTTATCTATACCGTCCTCTTTGGCTTTGTTTATGGCAGCTGACTCATAGACTTTAAGGTGAGAAGGGACCATTATGATCATCTAGTCTGACCTCCTGCACAATGCAGGCCACAGAATCTCACCCATCCACTCCTGTAACAAACCCCTAACCTATGTCTGAGTTATTGAAGTCCTCAAATTGTGGTTTGAAGACCTCAAGCTGCAGAGAATCCTCCAGCAAGTGTCCCACGCCCCATGCTGCAGAGGAAGGCAAAAAACCTCCAGGGCCTCTGCCAATCTTCCCTGCAGGAAAATTCCTTCCCGACCCCAAATATGGCGATCAGTTAAACCCTGAGCATGTGGGCAAGACTCACCAGCCAGCACCCAGGAAAGAATTCTCTGTAGTAACTCTGATCCCACCCCATCTAACATCCCATCACCTCTGCCTTACTCACCATTTCTCACCTTGTGCTTGTATGTGTAACTCCACGCACTTGCACCATGTAGGCATAAGTCCTAGCTGAAAGGGGGCAAAGCAAAAAGTTGTAAATACTTACTATTAGAAAAGAGACCTTTTACTTAACAACGCTTCTGGGATGGACTCAAAGCAAGCCCCAATATGCCTACCCCAGAGTGCTGAGAGATGCTTGAGCTGAATCTGAACCTTCTTACCAGGGACGGCTCTATGTACTTTGCCATCCCAAGCACAGCAGTCAGGCGGCTTTTGATGGCATGGCTGCGGGAGGTCTGCTGGTCCTGCGCCTTCAGCGTACCCGCCGCCAAATTGCTGCCGAAGCCGCGGGACTGGTGAACCTCCCGCAGACATGCCACCAAAGGCAGCCTGACTGCTGCCCTCACGGTGACCGGCAGGCCTCCTCCTGCGGCTTGCCACCTCAGGCACTTGCTTGCTGTGCTGGTGCCGGGAGCTGCCCTTGCTTCTTACTCAGGCCCATCTGTACCAAACAGGTGACTATCCAAGACGCCAGTTTGTATTTCATCAGTGGTCCTCGTGCTTGGTCTACCCATTGCTGCTATCACACACTGGATTTTTAATGTTGAATTTTAACTGCATCCTTGTGCTCTGACATTTCACCTGTGCCAGCTCTTCTCTTCCAGTTTTGTCTCTTTTTGCAGATCACAAAAAGTTTTAACAAGTGCAGTTAGTGCCTTCTTAAGTAAAATCAAACAGGAGTTCTCTACCACAGCCCACCTCCTTGCAATAATGGCCCAAGAAAACTCAGCATTGCTACATACATGTACTGGCAGTTAATCATTTCATATTAACCTGCTTCACAAACCAGGGCTTTATCTGTCTTTAAAACCTAGCAGGAGTCTAGGAAGGAGGGAGGAAGAGGGAAGATGACTGCAGAAATTTCCAAACTCCCTTCAAACAGCCACTTCCTAGCTAAATAACAGAGGATCAATCTGAAAGCTATGGGCCAATGGAAAAGGAAATCAATATAGTTTTAGAGGGAGATGTATAGTTGTCAGTGATCTAATTTCGAGTACACAAAGTATATGCACCCTCTAGTGGACAAGTGAATAATTTCAAAAACAAAGCTGGCCAGTAAATACCTCTCTTCTGTGATACTGTAAAGTTAGAACCAAATTCTACCCTATTTGCATAGGAGATACTGTTTTAAATTGCACACCAATTCTTTTTGTAAGAGCTTATTTCACAAAGGACACAACTGCTGTGAAAGAGTGATAGCTTTAAATTACAGCCCACCTGAACCAGATTCAAAATAGCACTCGACAGATTAAGGGCTCCAGACTTGGTTACAGATTCCATGAACTAGCCAGTGAGTTGTGAAACTGCGACTTTCTGATCCTTCTTCAGTCACTTCAGTACAGTCTTCAAATCCCTCAGGTAGCTGCAGGTTTTCAGTTCTCTCTGGACTGTGGACTCCAATACTTTCTTAGCCTTCTCTAATCCCTTGTTTGCTTTGTCCCACCCCCTGTGTTCCATCATGCTGAATCAAACTTCTGTTTTACATCATTCTGTTGGTTAGTGCTATTATCTCCTAAGCATTTGCTTTCCCTCCATCTCCCACATTTTCTCCAGATGACAGTTATGACCTCCTTACTGTCCCAGGGCTCGCTCTCCTATGTGACAGCATTTCTCCTCCTGTATTCTCTGTTATATCTGCTCGCCTGTATGCATTAGCTCACTTTGTTAAAGGAGCACTGCAGGTGAATAGGCTATAAGTATAACCACCCCTTCCCTATAAAAAATAAAGTTATGACTCTAAATTTCTTGTATCTGATGCGGCGCCGGCTCTCTTTATTCTTTTATTGTCATCAGAACCCGGCAAAAATGAACTGCACAGATACATGTTTGTCCTGCCAGAATATGAGTGATACATGAATGCATCTATTTTATGAATGGACAGTGATTCATAACAGGAGTTATATGTGAGATGTTCCCTGTGGCTTCCTGGGACATAAATGCCTCAGTATCACCTGCATTAATGATAATGACCTAATCAGTCAGAGAGAATTACCCAGTCCAGTTGTGGATGAAACTTGTGTCCAACTCAAAGGCACATCATGCCTCACCTTCAATATACGGTTTAACAACACACTATAAATAAACAGAAACTAAAGGGTGTAACAGAAAGTTAGTGTCCTTCAATCAAGTCAGAAGGGTGTTCTCAGACTACATTTAACCTATTTTAAGACTATTGTTTAACAAATAAATATGAACAATTTACCCTCCGCAACCATATCAGATTTCATCTTTTTCCCCTCACAGTTTAATCCTCTGTAAGAGCAGGAAGTAGCAAAGTAGAACACTGCTGATCAGCTGGCCTGTTGTATTAACACATAAACTGGCAACTCTATCATGTCTTTAAAAAGTAAAAATTTAAAATCTACAAAAAGCACGGGTGCTGATAAGTGCCAGTGATGGCATTATGTAGAGACATGACCTATTGGCAAGAGCAGGGGCCTGTAGCTCAGGAGATATGGGTTTTATTCTCCACTTACTCCTTGCCATACCTTGGATAAGTTACTAATGACTTGATTTTCAAAGTTGCTCAGTATCCACAAAAGAAGCCATCTTTACTCCCACACCATTCCACTTCTGCACTCAGCACAGGAATGGGCCAACTGAGAACTGGGATCTTGCAGTCTTACAACAGGAAGAGAGAAATGGTTTAGACAAGAACTTGAGCACAGAGCTGTTTAATGGCATTCTGAAAGCCTTGTGCTGCCATACCTGCTTCCACTATCTTAATATCCCTGTTCAAGTATGTACTTATTTATAAACAAATTATCTTAGAATACAGTATCCTGTGTATGTATCGTATCTCTCTCAACTAGGGTGACCAGACGGCCTGATTTTATAGGGACAGTCCAATATTCAGGGCTTTGTCTTATATAGGCACCTATTACCCCCATCTGCTGTCCCCATTTTTCACACTTGCTATCTGATCACCCTACTCTCAACAAGGAATTGACCCGCTACCAGCATTCAAATTACCTGACTGTGAGGAAGCCTTTATAGAAAGCAGATGCTGAGACATGGATGCAAGCATATTGTTTGTTTGTATTGGACTGCTGGCATGTGCTTTTCATGGGCCTAAGCCTTAACCCAGCTTGAAAATTGAAGCTTAATCAGGCTGTGGAAGTGCACTCTTTATATGGTGTATGTTACCAGGAATGTATGGCACTAGTGTGCCATGACCTGCTCTTGCTGTTCAGGTGGAATTTAAGATATCAGTATAATTATCTAAGTAGCTTAGGAACCTGTCTATTTGAGACCCTGCCTTTCTCTCTATTTATATTGCCACATCTGTGATCAGTAGGTGCTCAAGCTTACTCCTGCTTGGTATAAATGAGAGAGATACTCAGCTTGAAGGGTCCTGAACTATGAAATCTGCCACCTTCCTTTGGTCCAAAACAGCCCAAACTTCGCTGACATTCAGGGCATGCTACAAGGCCCATTTCTTTGCATAGGGAGGATTAAGCTCAAGGACTGATCCTTAAGGGAGTAGAGGTATTGTTGGGAATTGACTTGGTTGTGATCCAACATATTCTTTGCGTTGGAAGTGTGGAGCAACTGCTGGCTTTGTTTTTTAATTGATTTTATTTTTAAATTTGTGGCAGAAACACCTAGAGCCCAGAATAGGTGCACCCACTGAAAGGAAGAAATATAAACATTTAAAAACTAGATACTTCTGTTGAAATTTACATCTCCCTTCCATATGCTATCGCAGCTTGACTAGTAACTACTTCTCTGGGTCACATTAAAACAGCAGGCTGTAGCCACTTTCGCCTCACAGCTCCTCCTGCTAAAAAGAAAGGTGCCAGTCCAGGTTCCAGAACATTCTCTGACCCACCCCCAACTTCCCTCAAACTCCCTTACTCTAGCTCTTAAGTGTTTCTTGTGAAAGTCTGTATATTATTGTTTGATCTCTCAGCAATGAGTATGGTATGGGGAAATTACACTTCTACACCATCCATTCGTTAATCAGAGACTAGGGATATTGACATGTTTTTTCTCTAAGTAAGGAGAGAAAAATCAGTTGATGAGATTAATTTTGAAGAACATCCTACTTCTAAATTAGTCCTATTGAACTACAAAATTAACAATGCACACTAAAAGCCACAATTTGTGTAATTATTTGATACCAATTAGTAATAGTGAATGAAAGACTGTCACTGCCACAGAGAGAGAGAGACAACAAAGTGAATATATCTGGTGCTAAATTAAGAGGCATAATTACACATCCCTACAGATACAGAAACATGTGTAAGGAATTGAATCTGATACAAACAGAATTTTTTAGAGTTGTTAATACTGTTAAAGCCATAAGATTCCCCAGGTGAAAGGAATGGACTTTTCCCCTCTGTTTTTCCCACCTGACACCCAGACAAATGGTTCCTGCAAAAAGATTCTAAAGCCTGCAGGGCTAAAGCCATCACCAAGCCTGCCCCATGTCAGATTCCTCTACAATGTGGAAGAAAAGGCTCCCTGTGAAGACTGTTTCATTTTCAGCCACTGGTTGCTTCTCAGATTACTGAGGCTTTGGAAGCAAAGACTGTCTCTACTCCACTGGTCACTATACTTTCCCCATCATATTAAATAAAAGGAATAAGAAGTCTGCTGGTATATACAAAAGCCATCAACTTCTTACAGCGAGCACATAACTGAAATCTTTCTTCAGTGCTGAATGAAGCCAGCAACAGCTACCAGATTATTAACAACAATATCCAGCTAATAACGACAACACAAGACCGGAAAAACAAAATAAAGCATGGTAAATTACTGGCCAAGGGAAGAGTACAAAGAGGCTTGACTTCCCCCCCCCCAAAAAAAAAAAGGCTACTAAAATGTTCTTCAGAGATGCAGGAAAAATATTCCAAAACCTATCAGCTTCCAATCTCTACCCACAAATGAATAATGAGGAGTGCAAAGCTTGTATAATTGACTCTAGAAACAATATCTTATTGCTCCAATATTCTGCAAGGTAAGATTTCATTCTGTTTGTTTTGCCTTCACTGTTCCCTGTGCCTGAGCTCTCTAATGATCCTCAGATAGCTAATATTATTTATATTGAGCGGCCTCTTTTTTCCTTACACTTCCATTCTTAAAGAAAGCAGGCTTTGCCTAGTTGGTTGTAGAGGTAACATTTAACTCTGACACTCCAGTATTATGAACAGAGAGTATCATTGTGCTGTTAATCCACGTGGAGTGTCTTGTAAAGTCAATAATATTTTCTAAAAATTATAACAAAACCTATTCATTTAAAAAAATTGTGGGTGAATTTGTTTCTCACTGAAGTGAGCATCCAACAGCTCTGCCTCTGTGACAGAGACCTTCAATGAACAATGACCCTGTAGGTTTTCCCATACAACTCTAGGAATGAACCTCAGAACCTAGTTTGGGCCTGATCCTAATCCTCTGAAATCAATAGGAGTTTTCCCCTTGTTTCCAGCAAACTGTGGATCTGGTCCTTAATGCAGTAGATAAACAGGGTCAATTATGAGCAAATCAGAGGGTTTTAAAATGTGCTTGGCTCAACAGAAATTGGCTGTGTGCAACTGTATCTATTAAAACAGCTTAAATTGGCTTAGACGATGGCCTGGTCTACACTACAGGGTTAGGTCTAATTTAGCCGTGTTAGGTCGATTTAAAAATGAATGCTTCCACACAATCAACCCCATTCCATCGACCTAAAGGGCTCTTAAAATAGACTTCTCCCCAGTGAGGGGAGTAGTGCTAAAATCAACTTTGCTGGGTTGAATTTGAGGTAGTGAGGACACAAATCAATGGTATTGGCCTCCAGAAGCTATCCCAGAATGCTCCATTGTGACCGCTCTGGACAGCATTTTGAATTCCGATGCACTAGCCAGGTACACTGGAAAAGCTCTGGGAACTTTTGAATGTCATTTCCTGTCTGGTCAGCGTGGCAAACTCAGCAGCACAGGTGACCATGCAGTCCCTCCAGAATTGTAGAGCGTAGAATGTTTCTACGCTCCCCCTATCATCTCTGTCCCTCAGGTTATCGCAGATTAGAAGGTGAAAAAAATGCACTTGTGATGACATGTTTTCCAAGATCATGCAGTCCTCCCACATTGATAGGGCACAGCTTAATGCATGGAGGCATTCAGTGGCAGAGGCCAGGAAAGAATTAAGTGAGCGCAAAGAGCAGGCAGGACACGATGCTGAGGCTAATGGGGGAGCAAATGGACATGAAGCATCTGTTGGAGCTGCAGAAAAGCCAACAAGAGCACAGACTCCCGCTGCATACACTGTATAACTGCCTAGCCTCCTCCCCATGTTCCATAGCCTCCTCCTCCGGATGCCCAAGAACGTGAGGGGGGATGGAGGCTCCGGGCACCCAGCCACTCTACTACAGAGGATGGCCAAAGCAACAGAAGGCTGTCATTCAAACAATTTGATTTTTAGTGTGGCTACAATAAGCAATGTGGCCTTGTCCTTCCCTCCTTCTCCCCCGCCCCCCGGGTAACTTGTCTGTTATTTCATTTTTTTTTAATTAATAAAGAAAGAATGTATGGTTTCAAAATAATAGTTACTTTATTTCAAAGGGGGGATAGTGGTTGGCTTACAGGGAATTAAATTCAACAAAGGGGGTGGGTTTGCATCAAGGAGAAACACACACAACTGTCACACCGAAGCCTGGCCTGTTATGAAACTGGTTTTCAAAGCCTCTCTGACGTGCAGCACGCCTTGCTGTGCTCTTCTAATTGTCCTGGTGGCTGGCTCAAAACGATTGTCTGCCGTTGCTTTCACGGGGCGGGGGAGGGCGACTGACTAAATGTACCCCAAACCACCCGCGACAATGTTTTTTGTCTTATCAGGCACTGGGAGCTGCTTAACCCAGAATTCCAATGTGTGGCAGAGACTGCGGGAACTGTGAGATAGCTACCCACAGTGCACTGCTCCGTAAGTTGATGATAGGCCCGGTAGTGAGGATGCACTCCACTGACTTAATGCGCTTAGTGTGAACATACGCAATCGACTGTATACAATCGATTGCAAAAAATCAACTTCTATAAAATCAACCTAATTTTGTAGTGTAAACGTACCCTATGTGTGACTTCTGTGATGCCTGAAAAGCTTATTAAAATCCATGTTTTGTTTTACATCAGTGCCTATTAAACATATCACTCTCCTTTAATAGCTGGATTCTCTGTGGAAACCTGAAGGATGAATGATTTTGTCACAAATACAACAGAACTCAGCCAGTCAAAATATTCATTCATAAAGGGTTCACTCCTATTGAAAACAATATCAAAACTCCCCTTCATTTCAGAAGGAACACAATTCAGTCCAGAATGAAACGATGCTTCTGATTGCTGCCAGCTTGAACTACCAATGGAAAACTAATTCCTAGAGCAGAACAATACTAAATCAGAAACTGAATCTAAGATGGAGCACTCTGCATCAGTGTCATAAACAGATAGCTAAGGGTTAATGTCTCTTCCAGCTGAAGCACCTGACCAGAGGACCAATTAGGAAACCGGATTTTTTCAACTCTGGGTGGAGGGAAGTTGGTGTCTGAGTCTTTGTTTTCTGTCTGCCTGCTTTCTCTGAGCTTTGGAGAAGTAGTTTCTACTTTCTAGTCTTCTGTTTCTAAGTGTAAGGACAAAGAGATCAGATAGTAAGTTATATGGTTTCTTTCCTTTGGTATTTGCATGAATATAAGTGCTGGAGTGCTTTAATTTGTATTCTTTTGAATAAGGCTGTTTATTCAATATTCTTTTAAGCAATCGACCCTGTATTGTATCATCTTAATACAGAGAAACCATTTGTATGTATTTTTCTTTCTTTTTATATAAAGCTTTCTTTTAAGACCTGTTGGAGTTCTTCTTTACTTCAGGGAAATTGAGTCTGTACTCACCAGGGAATTGGTGG
Source organism: Gopherus flavomarginatus (assembly GCF_025201925.1). Classification (NCBI taxonomy): domain Eukaryota; kingdom Metazoa; phylum Chordata; order Testudines; family Testudinidae; genus Gopherus; species Gopherus flavomarginatus. Next base: position 71,634,541 of record NC_066624.1, on the reverse strand, counting down.
GAGGAAGAAATCAGGGGGGGAGATCTGTGTGTGTTGGATTTGCTAGCCTGATTTTGCATTCCCTCTGGGGGAATAGGAAAGTACTTTTTGTTTCCAGGATTGGGAACAGAGAGGGAGATTCACTCTGTTTGGATTCACAGAGCTTGTGTCTGTGTATCTCTCCAGGAGCACCTGGAGGGGGGAAGGGAAAAAGGATTATTTCCCTTTGTTGTGAGACTCAAGGGATTTGGGTCTTGGGGTCCCCAGGGAAGGTTTTTCAGGGGGACCAGAGTGCCCCAAAACACTCTAATTTTTGGGTGGTGGCAGCAAGTACCAGGTCCAAGCTGGTAACTAAGCTTGGAGGTTTTCATGCTAACCCCCATATTTTGGACGCTAAGGTCCAAATCTGGGACTAAGGTTATGACAATCAGAGTCCCCGTTCGTAACTGTAGAAGCAGCTCTTCATGATTTTAAAACCAGGTGCTTTGCCCCCACAGTTGACTTTGTGGTCGTGGGTTTTTTGGTGTAGTTACACACAACATGGGAATGTAGAATGCAAACAAGAAATATAACAATATAATATGTGAGTTTGTTACTTAATCCTGCATACTGTTCTCCATCCTTCTCTCTTGGGTTTATTACCTTCATTTACTGTATCACATCTGAATTTAAGCCCCAATTCTGCAAACACTGAAGTATGTATATATCTTTACTCATGTGTACTCCTATTTACTTCATTGGGACTAAACATGAGAGTAAATTGCACACATGCTTGTATGTTTGCAGGTATGGTGGGAATCCAAATTATTCTCACAAGGATTTCTGCTTCTGCATATTAGCTTACAAGGAAAAGGATAATGTTTTTTTTTAAATTGCCAGTCTAATAAGATCAATCTTTATTCTTTCTGCCCATTCATCATCACCAAGAATGAAGTCTGTAGCTATTGACTATTTAGGTGATAATTCATGAGTCAAAATGGACTCCAACTTACCCTTTCATAGGTGTATTAGCTCATTAGTGCTGGCAGGAAACACTTGTTTTAGTCTGTAAATAAACATCTCTTGAAGACACACAGACATGTTATATTGAGTAAAAAGGTGACACTTCAAGTTTTTCTGACCATAATTATGTAATCCTTCTGCCAGTCAGAGTTGACAGCACCAGGGCCAGGTTCAGCATTTAGGTGTTCCTTTTCAACAATACAACACAAACTGGCTTAAGTCCCCACCCAGTGACCTGGGACAATTACACACCACTCCCTGGGCGCCTCTAAGGCAATACTTCCCCTCTCACAAGCACAAAGTCTGAGTGTAGCAAAATAACTTTTAATAAAAGGAGGGAAATAACACAGCATTAATTTTGGGAAACACCACAAACAGAGTATATAAACATAAACCCTGAGCAAAAGACCCACCACCAAGTAAGTTGGGCAGTGTCCTTTCCCCCCGAGGTTCTTAAGCCCAAGGGGGAAGGGATAGCTCAGTGGTTTGAGCATTGGCCTGCTAAACCCAGGGTTGTGAGGTCAATCCTTGAGGGGGCCATTTAGGGCTCTTAGGCAAAAAATCTGTCTGGGGATTGGTCCTGCTTTGAACAGGGGTTTCGACTAGATGACCTCCTGAGGTCCCTTCCAACCCTGATACTCTATGATTCTAAGGCCAGGTAACCCAAAAGTCCCTTTCATATGCCCATCCCTCTTCTGCACCCCACTCACCGTTGCTGTCCTTCAACATTGTAGGCCCAGAGTTCAGCTCCAACCCTGGGGGAGGAGGGTAAGGAGGCACTTTACTCACACCACTGCTTGGGTACTCATTCACCCCCCACTCTCTCCAGGGATCTGCTCCAGCACTCTTGGCCAGCCACCCTGCTGGCTGCTCACCCTGCCTCTCTGCTGGCCACACATGTCCACCAGTTGCCCTGCTGGCCACCAAAATGTCTTCAGAGCCCCCCACTTAACATAGCTCTTACTGATTTCAGCTGTTAATAGCAGAGCTTCACTGCTGGTGCACACTAGGCAGTTTCTTGCATCAGAGACACTGTAACAAATTAGATCTAATATTTAGATGTAGGTTGACACAAAAAGGAATAACAATTCTTTATTACTTCTGACCCAATAATGAGACCGGGGATCCAACACTAGCCACAAATGACCCTTTGGGCAAGCAATCCCATCATGCTGAGCACCTAGGCAGGGCAGGTGTGTGCATACAAATGAGACCAGTTCCTGAAGGCTTTTTCCACATCTCCCCACTAGATGTCAGGGAGAGCTCATTCACACTCTGCTTACATCCTCCTCCCAGCCAAGAATTTGTCATCCCGACAAATCACACTCCATATGATACCAAATTAATTGGTTCCCCGCAAAGGACCTCAGGAAACCCACTATGGCTTCCACAAGCCTGTGAACTAAGTGTATTGGTTCTTCACTAGCCACCCCAGGTGCATCATAAGTTAACTGGCTTACTGGCCTTATAACCCTGTCCCACCTACTGGGAGTGGGCATTGCAGGGGCAGCGGGCACATCTTCTTGGGCAAGGGATGGTTCTTCACTAGCCACCCCAGGTGCATCATAAGTTAACTGACTTACTGGCCTTATAACCCTGTCCCACCTACTGGGAGTGGGCATTGCAGGGGCAGCGGGCACATCTTCTTGGGCAAGGGATGGTGAGGGTTCCTTGGAGGATCCCTCAGCTACTGGCATAGACCTCTGCATCTCTAATAGTGGAAGGTCCAAGGCATCCGGGACACCTTCCACCTGTATGTCTCCATTGTCCAATAACTTAGATATGGCATTGCAGGATGTTCTCACTGGTGGGACAGGTGTGTCAGCAACAGGCTAAATACTTCTGCTATGGGGTTTAGGGCTGAACAAGTGCCGCTCTCTCTTGGTTCAGCTGATCGAGAACGAAATCTCATCTCCATTCTAGGATACATCATGGCGGTGTCTTCCTTCTCAGACTCACTCTCAAATATGCTGAATAGGGGTAGGTTAGCCGCAGGGGGCACATTGTCTATGTTGGATGGTGGCTTTGGTCTAGCACGTTTGTTCTGCCCAGTTGCCATGCTGTGGTCTACTTCGTAAGGGGTGCCTACCAACTCCCCAACAGGGAGTGAAAGGTTTCTATGTACTGTTTTTATTTGCCCTGGTCCCACTTCGGGTTTAATCTGGTAGACCGGCAGATCTCCCAGTTTTTCCACCACCAGGTAAGGTATTGCTTTCCATTTGTCATCTATCTTGTGTTTGCCAGCAATACCCAAATTTCGCAGCAGAACTGTATTCCCTGGCTGTATCTCCTCCGAACGCACTCTAGCATCATACCAATGCTTCTTATGGTCTGAGTTTTTCTGAGCTGAAGATGTAGCTAAGTGATAAGCATCCCGTAGCTTTTCTGTTAGTTTGGATACATATGGCTGATGAGTCTCATGGCTATGTCCACCTTCTGATATGCCAAAGCACAAGTCTATGGGTAAACTTGGTTCTTGCCCAAACATAAAGAGATATGGGGTGACTCCTGTAGCATCGTTCTTTGTAGCGTTGTAGGCATGCACCAAAAACGCAACATGCTGGCTCTAGGTTACCTTCTGCTCTGGCTGTAATGTCCCCAACATATCTAACAGAGTTTGATTAAACCTCTCTGGTTAAAGATCACCTTGCAGATGGTAAGGTGTTGTCCCAGTCTTTTAAATTCCTGCTATCATCAGCGCCTTCTTCAGAAGGTGACTCTCAAAGTCCCGCCCCTCGTCAGAGTGTATCCAAATTGGGAACCCGTACTGAAAAATATTTTTCCCACAATACTTGAGCGACGGTGGTGGCCCTTTGGTCATGTGTGGGATATGTCTCCTCGTAAAATGGTCAGGCACTACTAAAATGTTCCCAACATTCCTCTTGTCCATGTCTAAAGGCAAGAAGTCAATGCATACCAACTTCAAAAGTTTGTTGCTGGTGATGTTCTTCAGATATGCAGCTCTAGTGGGCAGAGTCTTCCTTTGAACATATCATGCACATGTCTCACATTTCCTGCAAACATCTTCAGCCATCCAGGACCAATAGAACCTATTATGAATAAGTTCCAGGGTCCTCTCCATTCCTAAATGTCCAAAGTCATTATTCAGGGCCCTCATGGCCAGGGCTCTGTACTCTTTTGGTAGCTCTCGTTGCATTTGTTGTTTTCTAAAGGATCAGTGTTAATTCGGTGCAGCACTCTCTGAATCAGTCTTAGCTTGTTCCATTCTCTCAATAGTAGCTTACCCTCAGGGTTAGGTGGGATAATCGCAGCTGGGCTTTGCCCCCTCCCTTATGGCAAGTAGTGTATCATGAATTTCAATATCTTGCAGCTGGGCTTCTTGCCAGTCAGCTGCATTGAGCATCAGCAGTGGAGACTGGCCCAACATATAGTTCACCGAGGCAGAAGGCACACTTTCAGGCGCAGAGCTTCTGCAACATACCCAGGAAGGCTCTCATGGCTCTCAGCGACTCACACTGCAAATAGCTCTCACTCCATCCATTGGTATCACAGCAACTGCTGATGCCTCTGGACACCGGGACAATGCATCTGCATCTACATTGCTTCTCTCTGATCGGTACTGAATACTGAACTCGTAACTAGCCAGTGCGGCCACCCGTCTCTGCCCAGTAGCATCCAGCTTAGCATGTTAACACATGTCAGTGTATTGTTTGTCCACATTTGTAACTGAGCACCATACAAGTATCAAAATTTCTCAGTGAGGGACCATTTCAAGGCCAAGAACTTCCACAATGCCTGTTTTCGCCTAGCTGGTCATTGGTTTGAAATCTACTGCCCTGCCCTCAGGTGACCAACCATCAACAACACCCTTTAAATTCTTTGGGAATTTTGAAAGGCATCTTCCTATTTGCTTGGCAATGCATGCAGGTGTAATAACCTTAGTCCCAGATTTGGACCTTAGCGTCCAAAATATGGGGTTAGCATGAAAACCTCCAAGCTTAGTTACCAGCTTGGACCTGGTACCTGCTGCCACCACCCAAAAAATTAGAGTGTTTTGGGGCACTCTGGTCCCTCTGAAAAACCTTCCCTGGGGACCCCAAGACCCAAATCCCTTGAGTCTCACAACAAAGGGAAATAATCCTTTTTCCCTTCCCCCCTCCAGATGCTCCTGGAGAGATACACAGACACAAGCTCTGTGAAACTACACAGAGTGACTCCCCCTCTCTGTTCCCAATCCTGGAAACAAAAGTACTTTCCTATTTCCCCAGAGGGAATGCAAAATCAGGCTAGCAATCCAACACACAAATCTCCCCTTGATTTCTTCCTCCCACCAATTCCCTGGTGAGTACAGACTCAATTTCCCTGAAGTAAAGAAAAACTCCAACAGGTCTTAAAAGAAAGCTTTATATAAAAAGAAAGAAAAATACATCCAAATGTTCTCTCTGTATTAGATAATACAACACAGGGTCAATTGCTTAAAAGAATATTGAATAAACAGCCTTATTCAAAAAGAATACAAATCAAAGCACTCCAGCACTTATATTCATGCAAATACCAAAGAAAAGAAAACATATAACTTACTAGCTGATCTCTTTGTCCTTACACTTAGAAACAGAAGACTAGAAAGTAGAACTACTTCTCCAAAGCTCAGAGAAAGCAGGCAGCCAGAAAACAAAGACCTTAGACACTCAATTCCCTCCACCCAAAGTTGAAAAAATCCGGTTTCCTGATTGGTCCTCTGGTCAGGTGTTTCAGGTGAAAGAGACATTAATCCTTAGCTATCTGTTTATGACACGCCCCCCAAATTGCAGACAGTGGGGAAGCTCACTGGCGGCGATTTCCTTCTAGAACTTGAAAATAAACAGATTAATACAACACATACACCTTTACAAATACTCCTAAGTATATAACTAACAGACTTGTACATTTTAAGAACACTTTTTAACTACTGAATTCTGGGAAACTCTCACGGGAGAGTGCATCAGCAACTTTATTAGAAGCTCCTGTGATGTGTTGAATTTTAAAATCAAAATCTTGGAGAGCTAAACTGCAACGAAGAAGTTTCTTGTTGTTTCCCTTGGCAGTATGAAGCCACTTTAGTGCAGCATGGTCAGTTTGTAGTTGGAACCGCCGTCCCCAAACATATGGGCGTAGCTTTTCCAGGGCGTACACAATGGCATAGCATTCCTTTTTACTGACTGACCAGTGACTTTCCCTCTCAGACAGTTTCTTGCTGAGAAACACGACAGGATGGAAGTTGTGATCTGTTGCTTCCTGCATGAGCACTGCTCCTATACCACGCTCAGATGCATCTGTGGTTACTAGGAATGGCTTGTCAAAATCCGGGGCCCTGAGCACAGGGTCAGACATGAGCGTTGCCTTAAGTTGGGTAAAGGCCTTTTGACACTTATCAGTCCACTTAACTGCATTTGGCTGGGTCTTTTTGGTCAGGTCGGTCAGTGGGGCAGCGATTTGGCTGTAGTGTGGTACAAATCGCCTGTAGTATCCGGCCAAGCCTAAGAAGGATTGGACCTGCTTCTTTGACCTTGGGACAGGCCACTTTTGGATAGCATCCACCTTGGCCTGTAGGGGGTTTATGGTTCCTCGACCCACCTGGTGCCCCAGGTAAGTCACTCTGTTTTGGCCTATTTGACACTTTTTGGCCTTAACAGTTAGTTCTGCCTGCCTGATGCGCTCAAAGACCTTTTCCAGGTGTAGTAGGTGTTCGGGCCAGGAGTCCGAAAAAATGGCCACATCATCGAGGTAGGCAACTGCAAATTCTCCCAGTCCAGGTAGTAGACCATCTACCAGCCTCTGGAAGGTGGCGGGTGCATTTCGAAGGCCGAAAGGAAGGACATTGAATTCATACACCCCCGCATGGGTGACGAATGCTGACCTCTCCTTGGCAGGTTCATCTAGCGGTACTTGCCAGTACCCCTTGGTTAAGTCTATTGTAGAGATGAACTGGGCCCGTCCCAACTTCTCCAATAGCTCATCGGTGCGTGGCATTGGATAGTTGTCCGGACGAGTTACCGCATTTAGCTTACGGCAGTCCACGCAAAAGCGTATTTCCCCATCTGGTTTGGGTACCAGAACCACTGGAGATGCCCATGCACTGGTAGATGGGCGGATTATACCCATCTGTAGCATGTTTTGGATCTCCCGTTCTATAGCAGCTTGGGCATGAGGAGACACCCGGTAGGGTGGGGTTCTGATTGGGTGAGCATTACCTGTATCAATGGAGTGGTATGCCCGTTCAGTCCGTCCTGGGGTGGCTGAGAACAATGGGGCGAAGCTAGTGCACAGCTCCTTGATTTGTTGCCGCTGCAGACGTTCCAGGGTGGTTGAGAGGTTCACCTCTTCCACGCCACCGTCTTTTTTCCCGTCGTAGTAGACACCGTCAGGCCACTCAGCATCATCTCCCTGGACTGTAAACTGACAAACCTGTAAGTCTCTGGAATAGAAAGGCTTGAGAGAATTAACATGGTACACTTTAGGCTTTAGTGAGGAATTGGGAAATGCTATGAGGTAGTTTACAGCTCCCAGGCGCTCTTGGACCGTGAATGGCCCTTCCCATGATGCTTCCATGTTATGGGCCTGTTGCGCCTTCAAGACCATAACCTGGTCTACTACCTTGAAGGACCGATCTCTGGCATGTCTGTCATACCAGGCCTTTTGCTCTTCTTGAGCATCCTTTAGGTTCTCTCTAGCAAGGGCTAAAGAGTGTCGGAGGGTGCTTTGTAGGTTGCTTACAAAGTCCAGAATGTTAGTTCCTGGAGAAGGCGTAAACCCCTCCCATTGCTGCTTCACCAACTGTAATGGCCCCTTAACCTCGCGACCATACACAAGTTCAAATGGTGAAAACCCTAAACTGGGATGTGGTACAGCCCTGTAGGCAAACAGCAACTGCTGCAACACTAGGTCCCAATTATTGGAGAATTCGTTGATGAATTTTCGTATTATGGCCCCCAATGTTCCATTGAACCTTTCCACCAGGCCATTGGTTTGATGGTGGTACGGGGTGGCAACCAAGTGATTCACCCCATGAGTTTCCCACAGTTTTTCCATGGTCCCTGCCAGGAAATTAGACCCTGAATCTGTAAGGATGTCAGAGGGCCAACCTACCCTGGCAAAGATGTCTGTTAGGGCCAGGCACACAGTGTTAGCCCTGGTGTTGCCTAGAGCGACTGCTTCTGGCCATCGGGTAGCAAAGTCTTTGGGAATGCTGTACCCAAGACAGGCTCTTTCAAAATTTTCCAAGAAGGCCTCGGTGTCATCACCTGCCTTGTAGGTGGGAAATTTCCTGTGCTGTGGAGCAATATTTGGCGCCGGGTTGTTAGGGTTGGCTGGCACATGCAGCCCAGCTTTTACCAACTCCAGTTCATGTTTTCTCTGTTTTTCCTTCTCTTCATTCTCTTTTTGTTGTTTTTCCATTTCTTTTTGGTGTTTTTCCATTTCTTTTTGGTGTTTTTCCATTTCTCGGTGGTGGGCCAACTCTTCTTCTGCTTGTTTCCTTCGGTAGGCTATCTCTTCTTCTTCTAGTTTTCTTTTGTGTGCTGCCTCTTGGGCTGCCTGTTCTCTTTGGAAGGCTGCCAGTTTCATGCTTTCTTCCTTTTCTTTCATCTCCATCTGTCGCCTGTGTTCAGCTTCTTTGATTTGTTCTTCGGCGCCAATTTTTGCCTTAGAAGTCATGGTTCCTGTTTTCTTGTGTTGGGGTGCCCTCCGGTGTTTATCTTCTGAACTGCAGGTTCTCTGTTGCCTCCTGAAGTCTGCCTAGCAACAGTGCTTTTTTCCCTTTCTCTCTCTAGCTAATGTTCAATGAAGGGAAACCAGAAAAACCACTTTATTTGCATGCATATAAGTGCCGGTACTTGCCCCCTAATGGGAGGGCTATTGCATGACAAAAGACCCTTAACATGCAAGCCACAAACTGCGAGAGAGAGCAGAAAAAAAAATTCTCTCTGGTTCCCTTTTAAAACCAAACTGTTTCTCTCTGCTAAAAAGCCCTTAGCAGAGAAAAGAAAAATATAATATTCCTACTGGCTTCTGGATTCTAGTCCCACCAGCTGCACACCATGTAATAACCTTAGTCCCAGATTTGGACCTTAGCGTCCAAAATATGGGGGTTAGCATGAAAACCTCCAAGCTTAGTTACCAGCTTGGACCTGGTACATGCTGCCACCACCCAAAAAATTAGAGTGTTTTGGGGCACTCTGGTCCCTCTGAAAAACCTTCCCTGGGGACCCCAAGACCCAAATCCCTTGAGTCTCACAACAAAGGGAAATAATCCTTTTTCCCTTCCCCCCTCCAGATGCTCCTGGAGAGATACACAGACACAAGCTCTGTGAAACTACACAGAGTGACTCCCCCTCTCTGTTCCCAATCCTGGAAACAAAAGTACTTTCCTATTTCCCCAGAGGGAATGCAAAATCAGGCTAGCGATCCAACACACAAATCTCCCCTTGATTTCTTCCTCCCACCAATTCCCTGGTGAGTACAGACTCAATTTCCCTGAAGTAAAGAAAAACTCCAACAGGTCTTAAAAGAAAGCTTTATATAAAAAGAAAGAAAAATACATCCAAATGTTCTCTCTGTATTAGATAATACAACACAGGGTCAATTGCTTAAAAGAATATTGAATAAACAGCCTTATTCAAAAAGAATACAAATCAAAGCACTCCAGCACTTATATTCATGCAAATACCAAAGAAAAGAAAACATATAACTTACTAGCTGATCTCTTTGTCCTTACACTTAGAAACAGAAGACTAGAAAGTAGAACTACTTCTCCAAAGCTCAGAGAAAGCAGGCAGCCAGAAAACAAAGACCTTAGACACTCAATTCCCTCCACCTAAAGTTGAAAAAATCCGGTTTCCTGATTGGTCCTCTGGTCAGGTGTTTCAGGTGAAAGAGACATTAACCCTTAGCTATCTGTTTATGACAGCAGGTCTCAGCGTATCTTTTCAGGTGACCATGGCTGCTCCATGCACCAGGCAACCCCCCCCCCACTTGGAGCAATGCCAAGCTGCAGGACCTCATCAGCATTTGGAGAGAGGAGGCTGTCCAGTCCCAGCTGCGCTCCAGCTATAGGAATTATGATACCCATGGACAGATATCACGATGAATGATAGAAAGGGGCCATGACTGGGACACAATGCAATGCAGGGTCAAAGTGAAGGAGCTGCAGAACGTCTACCACAAAGTGCAGGAGGCAAACAGCCATTCTGGTGCTGTGCCCACGAGCTGCTAGTTCTACAAAGAGCTGGATGTGATACTCTGTGGTGGCTCACCTCCACTGCGAAGAGCCCCATGGATACTTGGGGGCTCGCATACCAGTCGAGATTGGACCGAGCCAGGAGGAGGAAATTTTGGACAAGGATGTGGAGGCGGAGTGGGACCCAGATGCAGAGGATGACTCGGTGTTCAGAGATGCATGCAGCAAGGAGCTCTTCTCTATCCCAGAGGTGGCTGGCCAGTTATAGTGGTTGGAGCTTGTCAAAGTGGTAACAGGAGAGGAGGCCTCTGGTTAGTGGCTTTGACGTTGGGAATCACTGAAGTGAGTTGTTGCAGGAAGAAGGGTTGCAGAAAGCTGGCTAGTTTTCTGTGTGCTGAGCATAGGCGCCGACTCCCCTTAGTGCGCTGCGTCCCAGCTCCTCCCTCTACCTCCCAGTGCTTCCACCCCTCCCCCCCCGGCCGCCATCAAACTCCGGGAGGGAGGGAGAGGTGCGGGAATGTGGCACGCTCAGGGGAGGAGGCAGTGAAGAGGGGGAGCCAGGACATGGATTTGGGGAACGGGTTGGAATAGGGGCAGGGAGGAGGCAGAGTTGTGGCAGGGACTTTGGGGAAGGGGTTGGAATGGGGGGTGGGGCAGGGGCAGGGTCTCCTGGAAGGGGTGGAGAGGGGGAGGGGCCAGGGGCAGATCGGGGTCGAGCACCCACAGGAAAGAGGGGAAGTCAGCACCTATGGTGCTGAGCTTGCCGGAAGGGATTTGCAGAAGGCAGGCTTGTGTCTGTGTGATGTGTGTACCACCACATATCTAGTCAGAGTGGCAGAACAGGGACTCCCTCACTTCACGTGAATCTGCCTCAGCGATCTCCACAAAACTCTCATGGAGATACTGGGCAATCCACAGCGGCAGGTTCTTTGATAGAGCTGCTTTGTTTCTTGCCCCGTTAAGGGCACCACTCTGCCATCACTGTCACTCACGATGTGTTAGAGCGAGCAGCATATTTGTTAACAGTGCAGGATCCATGCCTGGCGACCTAAGAGGCAGAGCATGCACTACACAAACTGTTGAAAGATGGTGCCAAATATGGACAGAAGCACCGGGATTTCTGGGATGTGAAGCAATGCATCATGAGGCATTGGGACAGGACCAGGATGCCCAGCGACCCCCTCCACCTTCCCACAACACTTAGCAGCAAAAGAGGAAGAAATGCTCTGTGAATAGCTGCCCAGAGTGCACCACTCTCAAAGCTGATGCAAGTGCTGCAAGTGTGAACATGCTATTGTGCAGGCAGCTGACAGTGTGAACACACAACAGCAGTTTCCCTTCAGTGCTCTCTGAGTGGCGATATTACTGCCAGAGAAGAAACTCTGCCAGTGTAGACATACCCTAATAAGAAGGGTAACTGGAAGCTGTTGTTCTGTTTACTCAGGTAAAATAAAATGTTAGTGATTTTCAAAGCCCAGAGGACAGAGTTGTTCAGTGGAGTTGTGAAGAGATATGCAGGGCCCTGAAAATAGAGGACAAGCAGCAAAACCAACAAGGAGTCCTTGTGGCACCTTACAGTCTAACAAATTTATTTGGTTCTAGCCCATGAAAGCCGAAATAAATGTGTTAGTCTCTAAGGTATCACAAGGACTCCTCGTTCTTTAGGCCTGTTCTAGACACCCAGAGACACCAATGTTGAAGAAAGTGTGTACTCAGGAAGGGGCAGGTTGTGACACATAGTGATGTGTGCCAGATCAGAACATAGGCCCTGAACCTGCAATGCATGCTGGTGGATTGCTGTGCCCAGATGGAGGTCCACTAACTTTAGTGAGACTTTGGGGGCAGAGGGATCTGCCTTTCAGGATTGGGGGGACCTAGATAAAACTTCAAGCAGGATGCGATATAGAGCTTTGACAAGTCTTATGAGAGGAAAACTGGAATGGTCTAAATGTGTGATAATTAAATAGTAAATTTAACAAAGTGGAAAACTTTGAGACAGGGCTGCCCGGGGGGGGGAGGCGGGGGGGCAAGAGGGGCAATTTCTTCTGGGTCCCGGGCCCCACAGGGGCCCCCATGAGAGTTTTTCAGGGCCCCTGGAGCGGGGTCCTTCACTCGCTCTGGGGGTCCTGGAAAACTCTCAAGGCGCCCAGGCCCCCGGAGCTTCTTCCGCTCCGGGTTGTCGGCGGCGAGGGGTCCTTCTGCCCCAGGAACTGTCACTGAAGTTCCCCGAAGACCCGCGGCGGGGGGTCCTTCTGGCACTTCGCCGGCGGGTCCCTGGACGGGTCTTCAGTGGCAATTCGGTGGTGGGGGTCCTTCTGCCCCAGGACCCACCGCTGAAGTGCTGGGTCTTCGGTGGCGGGGGCTCCCCGCCGCCGAAGACCCCAGGCCCCCTGAATCCTCTGTGCAGCCCTGCTTTGAGATGAACACATACTAAACATATGCCAAACACATACTAAAAATGAGAGGTTGATTTTGGCCTCAAGAGTAACTTGTTCTGGTGCCAATAATAAACTAGCTCCTGATTTTAAAGGGGCAGAACTCTTTAAGATTCTCATAGTAATGTTAACTCAACCACATTGCACACATACAGTATCTCTTTTTTATTTTAAATATTTATTGAAATATGTAAGAAACACCATGTAAAACAATACCCTGCTTTTAACTTTAAAATATAGAAAAGACTGAGAGCGGTAAACAAAATTATTTGTTTCTTGGTTGGGTTCTTTTGATCCTGCAAATACTTACACTATCTTAATTTCATTCACATAAATAGCCCCCATCTGGACTAATATACATAAAGTACACAGTACTTGGATACTATGATGGCAGGCAGTATACAAACTGTGAGATGTGCAAAAGTGTTAGCAAGATTGAAGTCTAAAAGTTAAAAAAATATTTCTCTAACAGTTTAGTCCTGCTGTACTTAGCAACCATTTTATTTGGTGTGTTTCTAGCAAGACAGGAGCCAATATGGTGGCTAGTTGTTTCTTTGGCTGTGAACAAGAATAATTGATTATGTCAGCAGGGATGTGCACTACTGTAGGAGTAATAGACCTGGTAGCCTCTTAATTAATACTACTGTTATCAGGAGTAACTTGCTGTACTGATACAAACTGCTATAACCACTGGAAAAGTGGGACGAAAGGAGAATACAACCTAGTTTTCATTAGCACACTGCTGTGAGAAAACAGTAAAGGAACTCCCATATTTGGAGATGGCAAATAGTTTTTTCACTTTGGTTTTAAACAACCCAATAAGAAAAGTAGTTCACTTAAAAGTATATGGAAAAGTGGGGAGGAGAAGGGGTCAGGGAATAGAACCCGGACAATATTCTCATTGGTTTCTGTTTAGCCCCCGCCCCCAAAACACAACAAAAACCAAACAAAAAACCAAACCAACCTGGACAGCATCCCTTTAAAATGAGCTGGGAGCAAGTGGCACTGGTGAGGTACCAGGTGGAGTACTGTCTATAGTTTTGGATGCCACACTTTAAGATATGGACAAACTAGAGAAAGTTTGGCGGAGGGCAACAAAAATGATAAAAGGTTTAGAAAATCTGACCTATGAAGAAAAGTAAAAAGAAGTAGGCATATTTCATCATGAGAAAATACAGGGGGGCGAGGGGGAGCAGACCTGATAATAGTCTTCAAATAGCTTAACAGCTGTTATAAAGAATCTGGCAATCAATTGTTCTCTATGACCAGGAAGGGTAGGACAAGTAGTAATTAGGGTAAACAAAGAAGACTTGGTGAAATATTTCTAACTATAAGGGTAGTTAAGCAGTGGAATTGGTTTCCAAGGTAGACTGTGTCATTGGAGGATTTTAAGATCAGATCTGAAAAACCCTTGCCAGGGATGGTCTACTTGATCCCACCTCACTGCAGGGGGCTGGACTAGATGCCCTCTCCAGGTCGCTTCGAGGTCTACATTTCTATGATTTAAAGGTCTCAGCTAGGATGGGGCTAGGCTCAGTACAAGCTGGCAAAAGGCAGCCCCTGCCCCAAAGGGCAGCCTTGTCTTCAATGCTAAAAGTGTGGGGTTTTTGTTTTTTTTTTAAACCCTCAAGGTAAGTGAGCATGCATGTGCTACCCCACGGTACGAACAGCGGGCTGACCAGGTGCTCTCGTTTTATCAGGTCAACCCTGGGGAGCGGGGGAAGGGCTGGTCACCTCCTGGTTTACTTCAAGATACAGAGTCCGACCTACATCAAAATGTCAAGTCTACGCTGAGTTTTTTCCTGGGGATCACTCATGCCGGCCCAAAGTAAAACCCATCCTGGCTAGTGCCCACCACGCCAAGAACGGGGCGAGGGGAAACTGAGGCACACAGCCGCGAAGGACCCTGTCCTGGTCGGCCAAGACCGGGGCTGGGCACAGAACCAGTTTTCCTGCTCCGGGCTTTTAGCCAAGGCTGCCTCCTGCTAGCTCGGTTGGGGCCCGGCCGGCAGGTCGCCTCCGCAGAGTAGCTGGCGGGCGCGGGGCTCTGGGCACAAGGGGGAAGGTAAGGGACGAGCCACTGAGGCAGCGCTACGATGGGGCAGTCACCGGCCGCTTGCCCCGCCGCTCATGGCTGCCCATGCAGAGCCCCGCCCCTTGTGACGCACGCATTGATTCCCTCCCGTCCGCCCTCGGCACCCGTTGACGTCAGCCACAGTTTCAGGCAGGGAGAGAAGTCTCGCTGCGCTTCTGACCGGGATGCAGTCGCTGCCCTAGTTGGCCGTTGCGGGTGGCTGCTCGTACCCTGCCCAGCCCGGCGCTGGCGAGCCCAGTGGAGGGGTGAGTATGTTTTGGCCCTGCCGCAGCCCGTCGCTCCGGAATGGGAGGCGGTTGGCCCTGAAAACGGCCATGGAAACATGGTGTCACACGTGAGGCTTATGTAAAATGAGCGATGTCTGCCAGAGCCAATGGGATGGCGGGTGCCCCCTGCCGCTGGCCGAGGCGGTGCCTCCCGGGCCAATGGGCGGCGCGGGGCGGTGTCTCAGTCACGTTTCTGAGTGTATGTAGTCTGTGCTGGGCTGGGGCAGCGGCGCTGTGAGGAGCCGGGGCGCCTGGTGAGTGAGGGACGGCGGGTCCCTCTCCCGTTATGTAACCGTGCCCGGGGATTAGGGGGAATATCCCGTTCCCTGCGCCTGAGGGGGCGGGCCTGTCGGGGTGCGGTACGGACTGGGGGGTCGGCTGCAGCCCGGCCCCGAGCGCAGGGAGCCCCCTGCTCTGTCTGTTTGAGGGTTGGTGGGTGGGTGAGTGAGGGGAATCCGGGCGAGCGGATTGGGGTTCGGGGACTGGGCGACGGCGGTTACGGGATTGGGGGCAAGCGGATCGAGGGTGCAGTGGGTTATGGGGGCTGGGCTGGGTGAATGAGAGGAGCGGGGGATGGGGGCTGCTTGAGGAGAGAGCAGGCAGGTGGGTTTGCAGTGGGTGGATGTTTGGTAGTGTCAGTGTGTGCGTTGTCTGCACAGAGGGGTGCGTACTGAATGTTCCTATTTCCCTGTGATGTGTGGTTCTTATCTAGTTCCTCTCCCATGATAAGTGGAAAGTATTGGCCCTGGCTCTGCAGTGTGGCTAAGATCCTCCCTGCACTGTGAGAGGTGAGCTCCCAGCTAGACTGTGGCACTGCAGGTGGTTCTAATCCTTCCAGTCTGGCATTAGGAGGCAGGATGATGGGACAGAGTAATTGTTTCATCACATTTAGGGCTTCACTTGCACTTAAACTGATGTTAAAGATGACCTTAAAATCTAGCTGTTGCTTATTTTCTTTGCAACTCTGCTGTGTCTTGTTAAGTGTGTTATAGTGGAGTCTGCTTTTCTGATAGGAGTATTGTACAGTATTGTAGCTGAGCTGTATGTTGTAGGTGTCATGCATGTATATTAGTGATCATAGAATACTTTTGAACGTGCATAATACTAGATAAGTGATAAATATCAATTCAGAATGCAAATTCTAAAGTCAGATAGAATTTAACTTGCCGGCTGCTAAATCTTCAATGTATGCGTGCAAATCTCTACTTGTTAAAATGTGAAGATAAAACATTGTACTAGCTAGCTGAATCTCTTCTACAGAATTAAATAAACCATAAATGAGGCTGGCAAGATGCTTTGTCTTATGTTGCTTTTTATGCATGTTAGCAAACTGTCTCAAAGCTATTCAGTGTTATTATTTACCTTACAGGCACGTACGCTGTCTTAGTAAAACCATTCTATTTGCCAGGCTCTGTCCATGTAACTATATGGACAAAACTTATTAATTTCTTTTAATAACATTTAATAATTGACCATTAGTATTACACTGAATAAATTATAATTTGAGAGAATTTAGCTACAATTTAGCCAACAACAGGATCTCTAAAAGATGGCACTATGGCAGTGGTTTTCAAACTTTTATTCTGGGGACCCAGTTGAAGAAAATAGTTGATGCCCATGACCCAACGGAGCTGGGGATGAGGGGCTTGGGGTGTGGAAGAGACTCAGGACTGGGGCAGAGGGTTGGGGTGCAGCGGTGAGGGCTGTGGGGTGGAGCTGGGAATGAGGGGTTCAGGGTGTCAGAGGGGGCTCTGGGCTGAGGCAGGAGGTTGTGGTGCGGGAGGGGGTCAGGGTTCTGGGCTGGGGGTGCAGGCTGTGGAATGGGGCTGAGGATGAGGGGTTTAGGATGCAGGAGGGGCTCTGGGTTTAGGGGGGGCTCACAGCTGGGGCAGGGAGTTGCAGTGTGGGAGGGGGTCAGTTCTGGGCTGGGGGTGCAGGCTCTGGCGTGGAGCTGGAGTTTGGGGTGCAGGAAGGGTTTCCAGGTTTGGGGGTGTTCAGGGCAGGGTATTGGGGTGTGGACTTACCTCCCATGGCTCCCGGACAGCGGTGCAGCGAGGGTGCAAAGGCAGGCTTCCCGCCTGTCTTGGTACTGTGGACTGCGCTGCGCCCTGGAAGCAGCCAGCAGCACGTCCAGCTCCTAGGCGGAGGCGCATGACTCTTGCTGCTCTTCTCCCCTCTTCCTCCCCCTTTTTCCCCCCCAGTTTGGAGCCAGTGCTTGGGGCAGGAGCAGCGTGACGAGCCCTGTGGCTTCCCTGTCTAGAAGCCAGATCCACTGTTGGCCACTTCCGGGGTTCAGCGCAGTGTCAAAATAGGTACACACTAGCCTGCCTTAGCTGGGCAGAACCACTGACGGAACTTTTGTAGTCCCAGTGCGACCCAGTGCCTGACATGTTGCAACTCACCACTGGGTCGCAACCCGAAGTTTGAAAAACTCTGCTTTATGGTGTATTCTAACTTGGACACCAAAACAGATTATTTGAGACTTTATTAACTGTTTTCAGTTGAGGGCCTAGATTATCAGATTTTAAAGGACTATATTTTTTAATTGTCTTAAGACCTGTGCTATAAAACTGATTTTCTAAAATAGGTATGTAAAGTTTTAAGCTTCAGAACCTTACATATTTAATAGCTTTTTTATTTTTTTAAAAAAATGATAATACAAATTTACACTATATTAATATTGTTTGGTAGATTACATAGGAAAGTAGAAAATGTTTTTAATGCTTCAGTAAAACTGAAGGTTTATTTAGAGTGAACATCATCAACTAATATACCACATTTCTCATTCTTTCTCCTGCTATTGTTTCAAGATTACTATTATTGAAAGTTGAGAAGAAAGTTATTTTGTTTTTTTTGTTACTCATTTGACAGGTGTGTGTGTTTGTGTGCGTGCATGTGTATATTGATAGTCACTTTTTTTTCCCCTGTTATCTGTGTGGGCCTTTCATACAGCAACTAAGGAAAGATCATAAAGAAAAATAAAAACCAAACCAGTGATTCTAAAATCAAATTTGGCATGGAATCAGGAGTCATACCTGAGGCTATTAAATACGTTTTTGAAAACTGACAAGATTTCAAGTTGTCAGGGTTCCTTTAGCCATTGAGACGGTGTTTACATATGATATACCTGTTTAGGTAATATTTCTCAGTACTACTAGTATCTCTGGGAATTGTCTTCTGTCTCTCAGGGATGATGAAAATAAATCCAGAAGATGCTAATATGATAGTGGTTGCCATCTGAGCATTTACTGAGATATCCAAATCCTTATTATCTGTATGTGTAGCAGCCGTATTAAGGCTTAATACATGGCATAACAGTGTCAAACTAAGGTCCTGTTCCTGCAAAGACTTACCCATATGCTCAACTTTATGCACTCCGGCCCTGATCTTGCACTATTACAGATTTTTTTTTTTTTTTTTTTTTTTAGCCTGGCTATGGAATATGGCAGGCGTGGCCAAACCATGGCTCGTGAACCACATGCAGCTCTTTTACAGTTAGTGTGGCTTGTGGGGCTCACTCTACTCCCGCCTCCATTCTCTGCCTATTTCGGGGATTCTGCCCTGTGGTGAGATGGTAAGGTTAGGGGTTTCCGGCAGAGATGACTGGTGCCTGCTGGTGGGGGAGGGGGGCACGCAATTTAAAGGTTTATCGTCCCCCCTCCCCTGGCACACCATCCCTCTTACACTCAGCAGCCCCGCCCTGCAATTCCCAGATGTTAGTTCCACCTGGGGAAGCAGCAGCAAAAGCAGTGTCTATCTCTGCAGCTCCTACCTCTTTGCCGCTGGCGCTACCTCTCCCTATAGCCGCGCTTAACAGTTTGGTGGATTTAGCAGCTGCCTTGCTGGGAGGGGGCCTGGTGGCATCATGTGACAGAGCAAGGCCAACAAATCCTGGCAAAAATCGGGAGGGGGGGGAGCACTTGACCTCCATGTGTCCCCCCATAAATCACCTCTGGCTTCTGCCCAGCAGGCAGCTCAGGGTTTCAGCCCCACAGGGTGCACTTATCAGGGTTTGGGGCTTCAGCAAGAGTGGGACTGAAGCCCTGAGCCCTGGCAGGTGCTCCCTGCAGGGCTGAAGATCTGAAGATGGTTGTATGTGGCTCACAGGGTCAGTAAACTTGGCCGTCCCTGGAATATGGCTAACAGCCTGTCTGCCTTATGGTGTGTTGTGGCAAAGGGCCTGGTTACAGATGGATTTGAAGTGTAGGTGAACCTCACAGGAAAATTATGTACTAGTTTGAAAGAGAAGGCTGGAGTCTTCTACCACTATTAGTATATCATTTATTTTTTTACCGCCATTGTGTTGTAATGACATACGTCAAATGACCTTGAGCCACTAACACATTTACAGTAATTGAAGCAGTTTGAGTGGATTACCATTGTTTGTTTAAACAAATTCCTATGCTTATAACTGTGCAAGCAGCGTATATTAAAGACAATTTTGTAAGTGCTAAAGAGCTAGGTATGCTTTTTTCTTTTTAAACAGCTATACCATTCAGTATGATTCCTCCTGTTGTTTATGAATAGCTGCTGTCTCTGCTGAAATCTGTAAACTAGTTTTTCATCACTCTGTTTGTTTGTTTATTTATTTTGATTATTCAGGCCATTTTATTTTTTTCGCTATAGATCTAGAATTATTTTTATCTGCAAGAAAATAAAGGCTGAAGTTAACGAGAAACAATATCAGAATATCGCCCAAATACTGCAGTGCAGCGTATTAAAAAGAATACATATATAAAAATCTAGAGATGATAGTGGTGTAGGACTGAACACCACTGCAGGTTACAGTAACATTTGGAAACTTTGAGTATTTTTGACAACATTTGCTATTTGTTTGGATGGAAACATTTGTCTTAAACTCTTGAAAGGAAAAAATTGTCATCAGTATTGAATTAAGAATTTCTGTTGTGAAATTCAGTGTATTCTATGACATTAGGCTCTTTCTATTTGAGGTGTGCGTCAGGGTTTTGCAGGATCCTAGGTAGAGAAACTTTGGTTTTGTAGACTACATTCCTTTGTGTAGAAGACTATTGTTTTTGTTGTTATTTCTTAGTGGGATTATATCTCTATCTCTGGAAAGGCATCTAGTTGAAATCAAAATAAATATAATCAGTGAACTACTTGAGCTCATAGCGGTTACTTCCAGCCTGAAAAATGATCCTTGTCCCCTTTGTATTGCCTCAAGAATAAGTTCTACATATTTTTATAGTGTTAGTGGATCTCCTAGCACAATGCCTCCTATCTGCAAATCCTGACTTTTGGGATGGTACTAAATAAAACTACTTAAATTTTTAGGAAAAACTAGTTTCGGACCTAGTCCAGGAACCTCATCTTTTTTTATATTGATAAGTTTTCCTCTGCATGAGATCAAATACCAAATTCTCAGTCTACTTAATAGAATATGATTTCCTGGCTAAATACAAATAGACAAGAAGCGGGGAACGCGAAAGCTGAGCATGTGAGCTGGGTTTTTCTCTGGTTTCTGATGACCCAGAAAAATGTTAATCCTTGATAGCCTAGGCTGACATAGGGTTTAAAAGAAATTACATTAAACTTTTAACAGTGTAAAAGAGGTTTTATACTTTTTGTAAAGCTCCTTTTGTCTATTAGTAATTCATCTGAATTGACAGTAGTTTCACTGTACTCATAATTGGCCGATTTTAAAAGGGAACAGCATGTTCTCTTTAATCCATTGTGTAACACTGGGCAAAGCTTCTTTACCGGAAATGCTTGGTTACCTAGCAATTATGATACATAATAATAAAACAGCTGTTATGTATTAAAGTTTTGTTCCTCCAAGTTTTGATTCTAAGCTGTATGAATCCATTGAGTGTCTGTTACCAAGATTTCCAATTGGGTTCTGTGGTGGAGTGCTTAGGATCATTTCTACGTCTGCCCTTCGTTTCTTTTCCCATTTTACCCTTTCTTTTTCTTATCACCTTTTCTTTGCCATTCTTAGGCCATGTCTATGTGAGCAAGTTTACAGTGGCATAGCTGTATCGGCATAGCTGTATCAGCACAGCTGTGCTGCTGTAAGATTGCTTGTGTAGTTGCTCTGTGCTGATTGGAGAGAGCCCTACCGTCAACATAATTAAACCACTTCCAACTAGCGCCGCCGACATACCATGTTCACATGGTGCTTCTGTTGGTGTAACTTACGTTGCTTAGAGGGGTGGTTTTTTCACATCCCTGAGTGACATAAGTTATACCGACAAAAGTACTAGTGTAGAGTTAGGTCAAGCCTCTTCTGTTCTATTCCTCCCCCCACCCTCCTTTCTGAAGTCCTGCAGCGTGTAAAGCATTTTTTTACTACTCTTTTTCCTCTGGCTACAGTAAAGCTCTCTACACAATCTGCTGAAAAAAGAAAATTTAGTAGGCTTATGTAATCTTATACATTTTCCTTGCTAGCTGTTTGTGGCTACTGTTGACATTGTATCAGACTACATTGTGCTCTTAAACTAACATAAGGGCTAGATGAATACATTGATTGGGCCAACAGTGTGAAGTTCATGTACTACTTAGTTTAAATACATAATTACACAGTTTGTAAAATCAGTATTTATTCACTTTGTTTCAGGAGTTCACTGTATCAAGGGTTACTTAAGTAGCATGATTCATTGACTGTCTAGAAGCCACTAGGAATCAGGTGGCCTTTACATGCTAAAAATCCTGTGCAAGTATTGTAGATGTATGTTATACATTTTGGTTTAAAAATTATTTGTAATTGAATTACTTTTGTTACTAGTAATATGAGAAGTCAGGTTCTTCTTCAAATATGCGTTGCTGTGGATCTATAGGTGTGCATATGCCCCAGGCATTCAAGCTTGGAATCTTTTGCATAGCTGACTTTCAGAAACCAGTTTCCCCTGCTTCCAGGAGGTTTGGGTGGAGATTTTAGCTAACAAATGGGTGCTAGACATTTTTTTCTTGTCTTCTACCTGCCCCTTTCCTCTCCTCCCTTCGTCTGCAACCCATCTCACAAGAGCCTTTTTACAAAAAGTGGCCTATTCCACCTGGGAGCCATAGAAAACATTCTTCAAGAATACAGGGGCAAGAGTTTCTACTCTCATTATTTCTTCATTCTGAAGAAGGTGGATCTTCATCTTTGACCAAAACTGAGGTATTTCCTGATCCTAAGGCATTTCCCTACTCTCAGTTGCTGGGAAAATTCTTGCATGGGTCATATTGAATAGATTTAACACCTGTCTTGTGGAAACCATTCTAGACATGATCTTCGCAGCCCATAAGCTTCAGGAAAAGTGCTAAGAGTAAAACCATGGTCTTTACATGATATTTTTTGACTCAGCTAAAGCTTTTAACTCTATAAATCATGAGGGACTCTAGAAATGCAGAGGGTTTTTTCTTTTTCTTTTTAATTTTTAGTCATTCAGTCCTTCCATGATGTGGTGCTGTCCAGAGTTGTGGAAATGGCAAGATACCAGACCCATTTCTGGTTGCCTGTGTCACTGAACAAGGTTGTGTGTTGGCTGCCATGCTTTTTTCCATCTTTTTTTTTTTTTCCCAGCTATGCTTATGGATGCATTTCATACCATTGACAGAGGAGAATTTATCCAGTTCTGCACTGATAGACAGTTGTTCAATCTACAACAGTTGCACTGCAACTTCTTGCATTGGTCTGACTTTGCATATGTGTTTACCTGTAGTGTTTACTGACTCCTCATACATCGATGTGAGATGTGAGAACTTGAGGAGACTGAACAAATGCCTCCACAGCCTTGGCTTCAAGATGGTGGTGCTTGCCTCCATCACTTCTGACTCAAGATTGGTTTGTGACTTTCAATTTGCATTCCATGTTGCCATCCATCAAGCCTGAGGAAGTACCCCTTACTTATGCAATGGCCTAATGATGATCAGTAATGCTGCAATTCTGTTACAGAGGTCGCGGAAGTCATAGGGCCAGTTGCTCAGGCACCCCACGGCCAGCCTCACCGGCCACTGCTGGAGTGGCCCTGGAGCCTGCCGCTGCTAGAATAAAATCGAGATATTGAGAAAAAAATTAATCGAGGAACCAAAGGACATGAAGAGAAGACGTTCTTTAACTGCCCGTCCACCAGTGCTAGGAGCTTGGATAACAAACAATTAACTTGTGAGCATAAATTTGATCTAGTTGGTATTACTGAAACTGGTGGCTGATTACCTTTATCAAAATGCTAAAATCAATGGCTATAACCAATTTAGAAAGACTTCAGCAGGTAAGTCTTTTTGGATTCGTCTTCAAGAGGATGTGGTGGACATACCCACCCTTTTTGGGTGACACATCTGAAGTACTGTCTCTCACTGATGTGTCCATAGAAGAAGTTTTAGAACAAATTGATAGATTAAACAGTAATAAGTCATTAGGGCCAGATGGTATTCACCCAAGAGTTCTCAAATATGAAATTGCGGAATGGAGTGTAGTGTGTAATGGATTGCTGAAGCAAGTCTCTGTATCAGATGATTGGAAGGTAGCTAATATAATTTCAAGCTTTAAAAAGGGCTCCAGAGGTGATCCTGGTCATTACAGGCCCATGAGCCTTACTGCACTACTGGGCAAATTGAATCAGATGCTTAGGTGACCATGCTATGTTGGAGAAGAGTCAATCTGACTTTTGTTAAGGGAAATCATGCCTCATCAATCTATTAAAATTCTTTGTGTGTCCCCACGAGCATGCGGATAGGGGTGATCAAGGCCATATAGCGTACTTGAATTTTTAGAAAGATTTTAACAAGCTCCTTCACCAAAGACTCTTAAGCAAAATAGGCAGTCATGGGACAAGAGGGGAGGTCCGCTCATGGATCAGTATCTGATTATTCCTACCCTTTGTTTCTTATCTTTTAAATAGTTTCCATAATGGAGGAGAGTAAAAAGTGGAGTCTCCCAAGCATTTCTGTTGGGACCTGTGCTTTTCAATATGTGTATTAATAATTTGGAAAACAGAGTGAACCAGTGAAGTGGCAAAGTTTGAAGATATTACAAAATTATTCAAGATGGTTATGTCCAAAGCAACAAAATGGCATATGAAATTCAACATTTGATAAGTGCAAAGTAATGGGCATTGGAGGGGAGGGGTTGCCTTAAAAAGGGTAAGTGGAACTGGAAAAGATTCCGAGAAGCGTAACCAAAATGATCAGGGGTTTGGAATGGCATCTGAATGAGCAGAAATGAAAGACTAGCTCTTTTTAGCTTAGAAAAGAGATGGCTAAGGAGGGATAGGATAGAGGCCTATAAAATCATGAAAGATGTGGAAAAAGTGAATAGAGAAGCGTTCTTTATCCTCTTCCACAATGCAAAACCGGGATCACTTGATGAAATTAATAGGCAGCAGGTTTAATAAAAACATGCAGTTAGCCTATGGAATTCATTCCCATGGGGCATTATTGCCGAAAGTATAACTTAATTATTTTTTTGAACCCATACATTCATGGAGGATAGGCCCATCAGGGGCTCTTGGCCAAGATGGTCAGGGATGCAGCCATCTACTTGGGGTGATCCTAAATCTCTGACTGCCAGAAACTGAGAGGAGAAGACAGGGCTGGATCACTCCACCTGCTTTGTTCTGTGTACACTCCTTAAGCTCTGGTACTGGTCATTTTTGGAAACAGGATACTGGGCTAGATGGACCATTGGTCTGACTCAGTGTGGCGGTTTTTATGCCCTTAAAAGGAGAGGAGGAGTGGCACCCGATGTTAAAAAATGGCATTACCAGTTTGAGTCACTGATAACTTGGAAGAAAATTATCTTGAATGTACATGGATCAATGTTCAAACAAACAACACAAGACTGGTATTAGTTGGTGTCTGCTACAGGCCACCAAATCACAGTAGGCAATAGGATGACTGGCTCCTTATGCCTCATCTCTAATAGATGGAGAGGGAGGGAAGCTGTGTGATCATAGAATCGTAGACTATCAGGGTTGGAAGGAACCTCAGGAGGTCTAGTACAACCTCCTGCTCAAAGCAGAACCAATTTCCAACTAAATCATCCCAGCCAGGGCTTTGTCAAGCCTGACCTTAAAAACATCTAAGGAAGGAGATTCCACCACCTCCCTAGGGAGCCCATTCCAGTGCTTCAGCACCCTCCTAGTGAAGACGTTTTTCCTAATATCCAACCTAAACCTCCCCCACTGCAACTGGAGACCATTACTCCTTGTTCTGTCATCTGGTACCACTGAGAACAGTCTAGATCCATCCTCTTTGGAACCCCCTTTCAGGTAGTTGAAAGCAGCTATCAAATCCCCCCTTGTTATTCTCTTCTGAAGACTAAACAATCCCAGTTCCTTCAGCCCAGGCCTGCACAGCTCGTAAAGTGGCGAGGGCCATATTACTCCAAAGAAAACAATTGAGAGCTGAACACCCCCTGCCCCCAGTGCTGCCAAAACACCCCCCCCAATCCCCTCCCGAAACATAGCATTCTCCCCCTCCCCCAGTGCTGTCCGCACTGCGGAAACAAACCCTCCTTCCCCAGTGCCGCCCTGCTGAAACAGCTGTGGGCTGAAAAGGAAGGTTGTGGGGGGAGGGCGTGGGTGATACTCTCAAGAATTTTTCAAGTAAAGCAAACAATTCTTTAAATTTATTTTAAATTTTTTTATAAATCATGGAAAAATGAAACACCTGTTCCGTTGACACAAAACATTTGTACTTTTCATAATTACCTTGCAAATTTAATGAGAGAGATTACATCTCTTTTTGGCAACAAGCTTGTCTTATTCCGGGCTCATATTTGAAGTGGATATTTTCATAATGTCTTCCAAATGGTCATCAGTCAGAGAAGAATGTTGCTTGTTTTTATTCATGTTCACGATGGACAATGTTTGTTCACATATGTAAGTGCCTCCAAAAATGCTGAACGTTTTCAGTGTAACTTTGATAAGATTCTTGTATTTTCCATCGTCCAGACTTTTGTAGAAGTCCCGCAGGCCACTTTCTCTGTGCTTATTTCGGTTAACTGCCGAACATTGAAGTTTAATAACCTCCAACTGCAAATCTAATGGCACTTCCTCTGGATCCACAGAAAAGGGATCTTCAGTCAGCTTCAACTGGATGTCTTCTTCTTTAGACAAAGTAAATCTTCTGTCAAATTTTTCAATCAAAAGATTGATGTGCTCTGCGTAATTTTCTCCTAACTCAACGTGTTTGTGCTGAGGGATACGCTGTGCACAAGTGGAAAAGTGACACATTTCACCTTTTGACAGCTGACTTCTGAAAAGTTTCAATTTCATTTTGAAAACTTTCACTGCTGCACACATGTGAAATATAGTTGATTTTTTTTTCCTGAAGTTGAATGTTGAGATCATTCAGATTTGCTGTAATATGACAAAAGAAAGAGATCTTGATTCTAGGACTCATTTTCAAGCTCTGGGAATTTTATTGGCCCAATTTTCTAGGAATTTTGCTACCTTCTCTTTCAAAGCAACAAAATGTTGGAGCACTCTTCCTTGACTCAACTACCTCACTTATGTATGGTAGATTAAGTTGCTGCACTTGACGTCTCTCCCTTCAAGAAAGGCTCAAAATGTCCTATGTTTTAGTTCTCTAGAACAGATGTAGTTTACAATGGAAACTACCACTGACATTATATGCTCAAATTTTAAGACTTTTTACATCAGCAGCTTTTGTGTAGCATAATGCAGTGATTGGTTATTTGTCTCCCAATAAATTCTTCAAGAAAAGTAACTGCTCCAACATTTTTTCCGTACATTGCTGGAGCACCATCAGTACAAATGGCCACCAAGTTTGTGAAATCTAATCCTGACTCATCATTTGTGCACTTTATCACTTCAGTGGAGATTTCTTTGCCGGTTGTGTGACCTGTCATGGAGCACATGCCAACAAGTTCTTCAGCAATTTTAAAGTTTTTATCAATACCTCTAATAAAAATAAGAAGCTGGGCGCCGTGTCTTTTAAATCGATGCTTTCATCCATAGCTAGGGAGTAAAAGCAGAATTCACTGACTCTCTGTTTTAACTGATCACTTAGACTGGTAGAAACGTCAGCTATTCTTCTCTGTACAGACATGCGTGATAGACTGACATTCTCAGATATTCCCCTTTTCTGGACATAACTCAGATACAGCAATCAACATACGCTTTTTTAAAAACTAGCCTTCCGTGAAGCAT
Organism: Gopherus flavomarginatus; assembly: GCF_025201925.1. NCBI lineage: Eukaryota > Metazoa > Chordata > Testudines > Testudinidae > Gopherus > Gopherus flavomarginatus. The sequence continues at coordinate 71,607,473 of NC_066624.1, read as the reverse complement.
TTCCCAGCAGCAGCAATGTCCTTAGAAATTTGAAAGCTTACTTTAGTAACCGTATCGTTCTCAGTGCTCACTTTCTTGAAAATTTGCTCCACTAAGGTTTTTCGCTAAGATGGCTGCTTTAATTATTTTTTCATTTGGGTTCAATTTGGCGAAATTGGGATGTTTAGTTTCAAAGTGCCGTTGAGGGTTGTATTCTCGGAAGGGCTAACATTTCGTGACTCACGAGGCGCTGTATTTTATCTTTGGAAATGGTACATAAGTATTTATTTATTCGTCCATTCAGTGTTGAAAACTGTGCTCTGATTCTCTTCCTTTTCACTCATGGTAGCCATTATGAAGCTCAGGGTTTTGTTGAATAAATTCACATACAAGGGAAACACTCATAGTCACACACAAAGAGAAGAGATATCTCATGGTGCATGTCACACTAGCAAGGCACTGACAGTGTGTGGAAGCCGGTAGAGGGAGAAAGAAACAGTGCACATAGAGTGATCAGATCACAGCAGTAAAATAGGACCCGCCCCCTCTTCAGCCCCCAGGGGTCACTATATTACTGCACACAGCAATGCCAAAAATTAAAATAATGAAAATAGATGCCTCCTTCCAGCCACCGACTTGCCACTCGTCTCCTCACTCCCCTCCCCAAATATAAAGCCTCACTGCCCACCTGCCCACTCAGTTCATCATCCTCTCATGAAATAAAGGGAGGGGAAAAGGACACTTTGAAGGGATTTTCTGGAGTTACGAACTAGGCTGGGGAGGGGAAAGGGGGGCAATGTGAAGGGATTGGATGTGACTGTCCAGCGCACAAACACAGGGGCCACAGGGAGCTCTCCAGAACTCCCACCCATTCAACCCTCCTCCTGCTCCCTGTCCCCTGACTGCTATGATCCCTCTCCACACCCCTGCTCCCTGACCGCCCCTCTGAACTCCCAACCCATCCAACTCTCCCCCGACAGCCCCCCCCGAACTCCCGACCCCTCCAACCTTCCCCTGCCCCTTGGCAGCCCTGCCCCCTCGAACTCCTGACCCATCTAACCCTCCTTCTGCTCCCTGACCGCCCCCTGGGACTCCCCTTACCACCACGCCTCTCCAGCTGCTGGCTCCATGTGGAGCCAACCAAACAAGCTGCTGAGCACACAACCCCTCCCCTGCAGAGTGCTGTGATGCGACACTGAGGCAGGGGGGGAGCGGGGGAGGGACTCTACCTGCTGGAGGCCAATGGGAGCAGCTAAATCAGGCCCAGGTGCCCAATCAGCCACGCCGCACTCTGTGTGAGGGGAGGGAGGAAAAATCCCAGACCGTTGCACCAGCGTTGGGTGAACCTGACATCCCCACCCTGCCGCTTCCCTGCGGGCCGCACAGTGAGCCCATGCGGACTGCATGTTGTGCAGCCCTGGTTCAGCCTCTCTTCATAAGTCATGTGCTCCAGCCCCTTAATCATTTTTGTTGCCCTCCACTGGGGAAGAGCGCAGCGGCAGCATGCTTGCCACTGGGGAGAGGAGGCAGAGAAGGTGCGGGGCCTTGGGGAGAGGGGTGGAATGAGCATACCTACTCTGTGACGGCAGAGCTGCACAGCCCAGCTGAAAAAAGAAGGTGCTGCTCAGCTCCCTGGACTTTACAGCTGGACACCACCTTCTGGTCCTAGTGCTGGTTAAGCTCCCTTCTGTGGGCTGGGAGCCATCCTTTGTCTTGTACAACAGTGAGTGTCCGCAGGGGCAGGCAGGGCAGGGGGACAGGCAGTGGGGAAGGAAGGGGGTGGGATGGGGAGGAGATGGAGTGGTGGGGAAGGGGCATGGGATGGGGAAGAGAAGGGGATAGGACAAGGATTGGCAACCTTCAGCACATGGTCCGCCGAGGTAAGCCCCCGGCAGGACGGAATGGTTTGTTTACTGGCTGCATTCACAGGTTTGACCAGTTGCGGCTTCCACTGGCCATGGTTTGCTGCTCTAGGCCAATGGGGGGCTGCAGGAAGCAGTGCAGGACGAGGGATGTCCTTGCTGCGGCTTCTCGCAGCCCCCATTGGCCTGGAGCGACAAACTGCGGCCAGTGGGAGCTGTGATCGTCTGAACCTGCGGACGCGGCAAGTAAACAAGTCCGCCTGGCTCGCCGGGGGCTTACCTTGGTGGGCTGCGTGCCGAAGGTTGCTGATCCCTGTGATAAGGGAAATAGGGGCCCAGTATGTGGATCCCCTTGGCAGCATCTGGGGCTCCCCTGTTAAGCAGGCCCATCAAACCCTCATCCTGACAAGCCCCACCTGCTCTGCATCTGTACTACCTCGAAGAGCCCCAACCACCCACACCTAGACCCCCACCCAAATGAACCCTCTAGAGAAATCTCTGTATTAAGCATCTTCACATAACTTTCATGTGACTCTATATTATACCTCTTCATATAACCTTGTATTAAGCTATTTTCATACAACTTTGTATCAGACCCCTATGTAGAATAACGTATAGAAAACTTTGTGTTAAGCCTTGGTATAATGTTATAGCCCCTAAGGCAGTGGCTCTCAAAACTTTTTTACTGGTGACCCCTTTCACATAGCAAGCCTCTGAGTGAGACCCCCCTAATAAATTTAAAAACACTTTTTATATATTTAACACCATTATAAATGCTGGAATAAAGTGGGGTTTGGGGTGGAGGTTGACAGCTCATGACCCCCCATGTAATAACTTCACGACCCACTGAGGGGTCCCGACCCCCAGTTTGAGAACCCTTGCCCTAAGGATAATTAAAGTAAAAGAAAAATTTCTTTTTGCTAGGAGTAGAATAAGATTTCCTCCCCTCCCCCAGTCAGTTGTCCTGTTGAATGAATGAGGTGTGAATGAGCAAGGCATTGAAGGCGAGCACCTCCAGACAGCTGCAAGGGTTGGAGAGGGGATGGAAGCCAGACCCAAGGACAATAAAACTTGTCAAGTGGGCTCACTAAAGAAGATCAGATGTATTGACGGCTCGGGGGGGGGGGGGGGAAGAGTAGAAGCAAGCACCTTCTTTTGGAAGCACCCTCTTTGAACAGCATTGGCACAACTTCCCAGAAGGAAGCAACACAAAGGACCAACGGACACAGACACAGATTTTGCATCTGGTATAGATTTGCGTGAGTGGGAAGCTGCTGTAAATATGAGGTGTCTTGCAGAGGACCCTCGGTCATGTCTTGTCAACATCGGAGCATCGATCTGGATTGGCAGAAGCCTGGCTCCACCCTTCCCCCATCTAACTCACCTGGCCAGTGAAGTTAAGGGGAGTAACTAGTTGGTAACAACAACAAGAAGATGGAGTGTGTTTGTGTGTATGTGAATGCATGAGTGTTATATATATCATATGCATATGATACAGTGTTGATTGATGCATATATTACCAATAACTGTGGCGTTTGCCTTATTCCCCCTGAAAAGATCCTGTGCAGTACTTTAAGTACAACAATGCCCCCTGCTGCACCCAGCCTCCCGCCCCCCGCTGAGCTCCAACCACTTTCACTTGGTCCTCCACTGCAGACTCCCATTGCCCCTGAACCTGGCATGTCCCTGTGCATCCAAATCCCACACTGAGCTGCCTGCACCCAGACTGTCCTCCACAGAACTGTCTTACCCACATCTGGATATCCTCACACTAAGTCCTTCTGCACTTGGATCCTGCTGCCAGGCTGAGCCTCCCTGCCCACATCTGGTATGCCTGCCGCAAAAGGGGCAGGGCCCCAGGGTGTTTCTGTGGCAGACATGGCCCTTGTTTTGTATCAGTGTCAGGTCAGCCTCACTCCCAAGTCCCTGTACCAGGACAGTGGGGGACGCTGCAGGATATTCTCCCACTTCCATGCAGCCAGTGGCCTGTGCTACCCACTGCCATGGTGGAGCTTCCACATTTATTTATTATTAAAAAAAAATTCAGAATTTTAAAATATTGTCCACAGACTTTGATGTAGAATTCCCTCAGGAATATGGAGCACTGTACAGCTGTGATGGTGGGACTGTGAAGGGGGTGCTGGACAGTAGGGGATCTGTGGGTGGGGAAGCTGGGCAGGAGGTATGGTGTGCAGGGTGCTGTGCAGTTGTGGTGGGAGGTCAGCGGGAGGGGTCTCCAGGCAGGGGGTGCTGTGCATAGGTATCTGTGGAGGAAGTCTTGGTGAGGGGGCACTGGGCAGGGGGCAATGTGGAAGGGGCACACTGGCAGTGCAGGGCTGGATGGGCCAGTGTGTGTCTAGCAGTTTTGGGTTTGTAAACAGTGCCCTTGTGCTGGGCTGAGGGGCCACTCCCGCTGTGCTGTGTTGTGTCTCATTGCCCACAACCGGGCCCTTGCTCTGCGGATCGCCCTCCCATCACATGCCCTATTTCCCCAATGGGGGCCCACAAGTGTTTGGCGCCAGGCCCGCAAAAAGTTAATCCGGCCCTGTCACTTGTCCTTGTTGAACCTCATCAGGTTTCTTTTGGCCCAATCCTCTAATTTGTCTAGGTTTCTCTGTATCTCATCCTTACCCTCCCGCATATCTACCATTCCTCCCAGTTTAGTGTCATCTGCAAACTTGCTGAGAGTGCAGTCCACGTGTCAAGGTTCTTTCCCCACTCTGAACTTTAGGGTACAGATGTGGGGACATGCGAGGACACTACTAAGCTTAATTACTAGCTTAAATCTGGTATCACTGCCACCATCCAGAATTTTCAGTGTCTGGATCACTCCCTGTCCCCCCAAAACCTTCCCCTCCCTGGGTGGCCTTGAGGGACTTCACCAATTCCCTGGTGAACACAGATCCAAACCCCTTGGATCTTAAAGCAAGGAGAAATTAACCATTCCCCTCCTTTCCCCCCACCAATCCCTGGTGAGTCTAGATCCAATCCCTTTGGATCTAAAAACAAGGGGAAATCAATTAGATATTAAGAAAAAAGGCTTTTAATTAAAGAAAAAAATGGTACAAGAAAACCCTCCGGGAGAGATTAGCGTACCAGCTATTCTCACAGACAACAGATTTCAAACACCGAGGATGTTCCCCTGGGCACAAATTTAGTTACACACAAAAAAATAATAATATCCAAATACCCAATTTGATTCTACCTCTAATTGCATAAGACAGGTTACAAAGAAATAAACATAAACCTATTTATTCCTTTCTGAAACTTATTACTCTGAAAAGAGGCTGGTTCCTTGATCTTTTTCACTCCGGCTGAAACTGAAACTCTCAACAAAGGAAAAACTTCCCTCCTTCCTTTTGAAACAGCTTGTTTCCCCATTGGTCCCTCTGGTCAGGTGTCAGCTAGGCTAAGTGAACTTTTTAACCCTTTACAGGTAAAAGAGGCATTAACCCTTAACCATCTGTTTATGATACCACGTCATCCTCCAGATCATTAATGAAGATACTGAACAAAACCGGCTCCAGGACTGACCATTGGGGAGGCACTCTGCTTCATACCGGCTGCCAACTAGACATGGAGCCACTGATCATTACCTGTTGAGCCGGATGATCTAGCCAGCTTTCTATCCACCTTATAGTCCATTCATCCAGCCCATACTTCTTTAATTTGCTGGCAAGAATACTGTGGGAGACCGTATCAAAAACTTTGCTAAAGTCAAGGAATAATATCCACTGCTTTCCCCTCATCCACAGACCCAGTTATCTCCTCGTAGAAGGCAGTTAGGTTAGTCAGGCATGACTTGCCCTTGGTGAATCCATGCTGACTGTCGTGATCACTTTCTTCTCCTCTAAGTGCTTCAGAATTGATTCCTTGAGGACCTGCTCCATGATTTTTCCAGGAACTGAGGTGACACTGACTGGCCTGTAGTTCCCCGGTTCTTCCTCCTTCCCTTTTTTAAAGATGGGCACTACATTAGCCTTTTTCCCAGTCATCCGGGACCTCCCCCAAACGCCTGGAGTTTTCAAAGATAATGGCTAATGGCTCTGCAGTCACATCCACCAACTCCTTTAGCACCCTTGGATGCGGCGTATCCGGCCCCATGGATTTGTGCTCATCCAGCTTTTCTAAATAGTCTCGAACCACTTCTTTCTCCACAGAGGGCTGGTCACCTCCTCCCCATACTGTGCTGCCTAGTGCAAAAGTCTGGGAGCTGACCTTGTTCATGAAGACGGAGGCAAAAAAGGCATTGAGTACATTAGGTTTTTCCACATTCTCTGTCACTAGGTTGCCTCCCTCATTCATAAGGGGCGCCCACTTTCCTCGACTTTCTTCTTTTTGCTAACATACCTGAAGAACCCTTCTTGTTACTCTTAATATCTCTTGCTAGCTGCAACTCCAAGTGTGATTTGGCCTTCCTAATTTCATTCCTGAATGCCTGAGCAATATTTTTATACTCCTCCCTGGTCATTTGTCCAATCTTACACTTCTTGTAAGCTGCTTTTTTGTGTTTAAGATCAGCAAGGATTTCACTGTTAAGCCAAGCTGGTCCCCCTGCCATATTTATTATTCTTTCTACACATCGGGATGGTTTGTTCCTGCAACCTCAATAAGGAGGGATTGAAGTTACACATGCTGGAGGTCTTATGCTGCCAATACTAAAATATCTTTGGAATTTCTAAATATCATAGGTGACAATTTCCTAACTCAAAAAGTGTTGCAACCGATGTGGGTGAATTCTAAATTTTGATCTAGTCCTGACAGGTAAAGAAAAAATGATCACAGAACAAAAATTAATGGTAGCTTAGGTACATGTTTTGATTGATAAAAGGTAATAGTATTGATGTGATATACTAACACTTCTTTAAGGTATTTGACTTGGTAAGGCATGATATTTTGATTAAATATACTAGAACAAAATAAAATTAACATGGCTCACATTAAATGGATTAAATTGATAGGTCTCAAAATATAATTGTGAACAGGGACTCCTCATTGAATAGGTGTGTTTCTAAGGTGATTCCTTTCTTGGCCCTCTGCTGTTTAACCATTTTATCAATGACCTGGAAGAAGACATAAGTTTATCACTAACACAGTTCTCAGATAACACACAATTGGGGGAGTGGTAAATAATGAGGAGGACATGTCACTAATACAGAGCAATCTGGATTACTTGGTAAGCTGGGTACAGACAAACAATAAACATTTTAACATGGGTAAATGTATACACCTAGGAACAATGAATGTAGACTATATTTACACAATGAGGGATGCTATCCTGGGAAGCAATGACTCTGAAAATTTTTTGGAGGTCATGATGGAGCTCCTCACACAGTCCCATGAAAGTGGCTTTTCTCATCTGAAAGTTCTGCAGCCACTACAACCCAGAGTTGTAGGACGATGTGATCCCACCACTCAGTGCTTGTTTCCCAAGCCCAAACGTGGCATTCCACAGTGGTGAGCATGTCCATGAATGCCACAAGCATTCTCTTGTCGTATGTGTTACTTGAGTTGATATCGTCGGAGTCCTCACTGTCAGTTTGGATCTTAAGGAGTAACTCAGTTGCCAAACATGATGTGCTGGTGAGAGTCATCTGCATATTCCTCAGCAGTTTGGGCTCCATTCCCGCAGACCAAAAGGGAAGACAGAGTGCGCAGTGCAGAAAACGTTGAAAAATGGCACCAAATGTGGACGGAAGCAGAGGGATTGCTGGGATGCCAACTGATGCATCACAGGATGTTGGGACAGGACCCAGAATGCCCTACACACATCCCTACCCCGCATCCTTCCCACAAGCCACAGCACCAGAATGGGAAGAGGTGCTCTGTGGGATAGTTGCCTATAATGCACCGCTCCCAATGCCGCTGCAAATGTGGCCACACCAGTGCGCTTGCAGCTGTCTGTGTGGACAGACTGCACTGCTTTCCCTACTGTGCTCTATGAAAGCTGGTTTAACGCAAAGAGCTCTATATTTGCAAGTGTAGCCATGCCCTTAGTCTCCACATATATCCCATGCAGTCTTTGGCCTCTGTGGAAATGTGCCTGTGAACAGGCTGCAACAAAGTTGTCAATCATGGGCAAACTTCTGTGTGCAGTGCTATTCCTAAGAGAAGAAAGGGAACAAGGGAAAATGTTGAATGTGAGGGTGGTGACTTGGATCTAAACCTATTGGGAAAGGAGAATAGGAAGACTCATGAGAGAGAGAGAGAGACTGAGAGAGCTATTGGAGTGTTTTGGGAAGCCTTGAATAATCCAGACCTGTTGTGGAAGTGAGCAGTCATGGTGGAGGAGCAGCAAGAGAATGGTGCTAAATCTGTGAGAGGAGTAGGATAAGCATTGCTTATGGTTTGGCTAAGGGAGGGAACATGGTCCTACTGGATGACTAAGGATGAAGTGAAGCAATTGGAATAACTAGGTGCTGTGGGGAGGTGGAAGTCAAACCGTGCTTCAGATAGATTAGGTGCTTCAGCATCACAGATAACTCAGGTGGTGGGGTGTGGACTCAAGAACTCAACCACTGAGATTTGAGGCCTCCTGCACCCTTCAGTTCTACCAGAACATAGTTGAAGGAACTTTACATTCCCATTCTACTGTCCTGACAGCAGCATGCTGATAGTGAGTGGCTTCTGCTGAGACCTCCTCTTTCATGGTTGTAAATCCCATTTTCCAAGAACGGCTTTTGCAGTTGTGAATGCACAGCAGTGTGTCAAAGCAAGGGGCTAGTAATGGCCACAATGGGCTCTGAACATTATGTATGTACTGAGTACTTTTACCCCATTGGATTACAGTATTTAGCTGAATGCAGTTCAAAAGTTATCTGAAATGTCTTTGCAAGAGAAAAATTATAGTTAAGGGTTCTCCGTTTGTCTTGCAATAGTTGACTATTTCTCAAACACTTGTAGAGTAAGAAATGCACCTTTTTGCCATTCTTCAAGTGTTTTATCTCAATTTTTATTCTAGGAATACAGATTCTTTAACTTGGATTTTGGCAGGCAAGCAATTGCATAAATGCCTTTTGAAATAGGTTTTTCTAGCATATATATTTAAGTGTGTGTGTGTCCTGTTGATTTAGGGTCTAAAACTGGTGTGAGGCTTTTTTGGCTTTTTCAAATTTACAGAGGAAAACAGATCAGTAACTCTTCATGTACAGTTTAAGAAAACAATATTGTAGTTTTATTTTCAGATATCAGTTGTAGCTAAGCTAAGGAATTTTCCCCATTTCCTCTGGTTTCACCTTTGAATATAACTGCTCTCTAACTTTACAATTCATGTTTTCTGTCATGTGTGACTAGCCTTTATTCCACTAATTAAATTGACTCATTAAATAAGTAGGATTTTAAAGTCCTTTTCTGTAATTTATTTATAATACTATGTTGGGTTTGTTGTTTTTGCAGGAGAGTATTAACTACAATTTCAGACCTTGATTTGGAAAGATCATAATTAGCACATTCATTAAGGTGAGTGTCTTACTTATGCTCTCCCCCAAGAAATGATCTGAAGTGTGTACATTCTGCTTTCTTGCTTACTCTGAACTTATTGTGTGTTTGTGTGTGGTGTTGCTTTGGAGCTGTTGTTTATATATAAAGCTTTTTGACAAATAGGAAATACAGAACAGAGAGAGTGAGGTAAAAGTCATGAAGCACATGGAAATAAGCAGACTTCTGCTTCCTTTTTAGAAAGTGGAAGCCCTCTAGTGTTACATCTAATACCATGTGCTAGATGTGCTGCATCTTGCTATGCAATAAAATGATTTTCTGTTTTTTTTCCAATATTTTGGGTTCTCCTTTCAGATGTTTTAAGGAATTATAATGCCAAAGGTGATTCTGGGAACAGCAAATGTAGATGCTAATTTGCATCAGAGTCTATGGGATTGTGGCTCAGGAGAAAATGGGCACAACTTTGCTCCTAAGGCTTGATGTTACAGGGGATAGTATGCTTTTTTTGGTCAGATTCTAGTTTCTAGTCACTCCAGTACTAGTTTATATGTGGATTGTCTATGCCTAAATAGTCTTTGACACACACAGATTTCAGAATATTGCAGGCTTCTCTATACAGAGAACTATTGTGATCATGAAAAGGTTACTTTCAGTACAATAGTTTTTAGTTTCTGTGAATAGTCCGGTGATGCCTATGTAATGTATAAATCAAAATAGTATAGATGCTTACTGAGCTAATACTGTTCTAGATAGGAAATTAGAATTGAATTATAAATAGGGCTTCTGATTTTCAGGCTTTATTTCATTTTTGGAAGTTTATTTTTTGGCATTTTTTTCAGTTTTATGCAGATATCCAAAAATGAGGATGGGGTGGGGGGGGGGTCTTTTTGTATATATCCCTAGTGCTGTTTCAAGCACCACTATGTGAAGTGCACTAGCGAGTCTTTAGTGTATATTGGCAGGGTTTAAATATACCAATTAATGAGGAGCATGTTAATGCGCTTTAGAAATTGCATCCCCATAGTTTGCATTACTGCCGCATGTAGACAGGGCCTTAAATGCAAGCCAGGAAGCAGACAAATTGCCTGTATATAGGGCCCTACCAAACTCATGGTTGATTTTGGTCAATTTTAAAAATCCTAAATTTCAGTTTCAGATCCTTAAATATGAAATTTCATGGTGGTGTAAACGTGGAGGTCCCAACCCAAAAGGGGGCTGGAGCGGCGGTGTTGCAGTATTGCCACCCTTACTTCTGTGCTGTTTCTGGTGGTAGTGCTGCCTTCAGAGCTGGGCAGCCAGAGATCAGTGGCTGCTGGCTGGGCGCCTGACTCTGAAGGAGTACTGCTACTAACAGCAGTGCAGAAGTGAAGGTGGCATCATATAGGGGGGTCCTCACTTTTTGAGGGGGCAGGGATGGTCTTTAGGTGTGTTACTGCCCAAGGTTTCGTGGTTTGGGGGGTGGGAGGAAGTGTTCCGTGGTTACCTCCCCTCCACACACACACACAACCAGCCCAAGACACCTTTTACTCCCAAGCACCGGGGCACTGGGCCCACAGCCAGGGGAGGGGTAAGCCTGGGGACACCTTGGCTGAGGGCTCCTATTGTACGTCGGGATCTAGCTGCTGGTCCTGGACGGACTGGTGAGGTATGGGACTTCCATCTCCAGGAACCTCTGCAGCTGCTGACTGGGAGCCCAGTTCTGAAGGTAGTGCCACTGCCAGCAACAGTGCAAAAATAAGGATGGTATGATATGGTATTGCCACTTATACTGCTGCAGCACTGCCTTCAGAGCTGGGCTCTCAACCAGCAACCGCCGCTTTCTAGCCACCCAGCATTGAAGGCAGCACAGAAGTAAAGGTGGCAATACTACGACCCCCCCCAATAGCTTTGAGACCCCCTCATACACCCTTTTATTGATGTTTGTTAAAATATGAAATCAGAAGCCTTAATAAACAACCATAGCTGAGTTCTTTGTCAATCACTTAATTTTCCTCTAAAAAGTAGAAAACATGACTTCAGAAGATGAAAGCTTAGTGCAGAAGAAAAAACTAAATTTTGATAAGGCTCCATTGTACACTTCAGAGAGGGCAGTTCCTTATGGATCAAGTTCAAGGAGAGTTTTCCATATGTAAGAAGTTGACAAGCAGGCAGACAAGGCTGATGTTGCAGGGCTAGGATGTGTGTGAGGAAATGAGTTACTGGATGCAGGGTTCTTAAAAGACCTAGAAGATGAGGGCACATTTGAAGATGATGCAGTGAATATGGGAAGATCGTGGAGAGCTTCAAATAAGGGGTGATGTGGTCGGGGCAATAAGCAAGGAAGATGATCTTAGAAGCTTTATTTTCTGTAGGCTGGAGAGGGACAATGTATTAGAGAGGCTGGAAGGGAGGAGATGGGTTCCTGTACAAGAGTTTTGGCTAGTTCTATAACATTGCTGAGGATGTAGAATCAGAATTCTAAGCATTTTGGTAGTATCACATATATACCTAAATATCCTTCTGATCATTTGATCTTCATCTGTTGCTACAAAAACCTTAACTTGTTAAGTTTTTAAAGCTGACAGTTTACTATTCTGTTTTTAATACTACAGGTGTGACTTCTGTTCCCTTTAAAAGGGGGATTTGACTTGGATCCCGTGATACAGGTGTGTCACCTAAAGCAGGTTGTTGGCTCTTCTCTAATATTTGAAGACTTTCTATTTTATGTTGTGTACAATATATATAATTCAATCTCAAAAGAAATTATTTAATTAGTCTGAATGTTCTCTTTAGTTCAAATTTCAACTAGATTTCCTCTCATAGAAAAGCTGTTCTTAGGGTTCCATATTTGAGTGCTTTAATTTCTTCTTCTTCTCAGCCACAATTCGAAGCAGAAGACATTCTCTTTTTGGGGGAGAAATTAGCCGAATCCCATCGTGCTAAGTGAGAACCACTTAGTGTTTCTTTTAATCACTGGAATTTGTTATTCATATTTAATTTCATGATACTTTTAATTTAAACAAATAATCTTCTGAAGATGCATTCTCTATGTAATTTAAGATGCTATACATCCTTTGTATGGTTGTATTTCAAGGTATAGCTGGAAACTACCTTTTCAATTTCAGATAAATCTCTTTGACATAGACTTGGCTGCTCAGCTCAGTTAAACACTGAGCAAAAGGCATGTATTGAACCATTAAATAGGTAATAACTTACAAAAAAAAAATCTTTTCCCAAACATGAGCACAAGGAAGTCTGTATTACCCCACTTCAATCTACTTCACTGTCCCATCTTCAGTGAAACAGTTGATCTTGAAACAGAATCTTATTTTTAGTTAAGTTTAATTGAGAATTCCATGATTCATAGCAGGTTGTTAAACCAAATGCCGAATACATCATTCATGGAGAGAATAACAAGTCCTTGTGGCTCATTTTCAAATATCTCAATTAGTGAAGATAAAAATTAATTTCCATAGCCCAAATAGTGTTTGGAGGGAGATGGAAGGGAAAGGACACTGTCACCTACAATAAATATGAAAACTGGGAAAGACTATGCATGAGAATTCCTTAATTATTGTTGGAAATGCAGCCACATTTCCAGTGCAAAATTTTCAGATGTGCAAATACTTCTGGCTAAGAGTTGTTGGTTCTAAAATTTTATTGTCAGAGGGACCGGATTTATTATGGAAAACTTGAGGCCAGATCCTGCACCGTGAAAATATACAATAGAGGAGGCCAAACATTGATGGAATTAATCTGTTCACAAGATTGCCTGTTATGTAACATATAACCACAACACAAGACATTCTAAACTACTCTTTGGTACAGTCATTAATATTATACTTAAAAAATTTCTGTAGTCTCTTAGAACCAACAAAAAGGGCCTCATCCTGTATTCGTTGCACATCCAGAACTCACATTGACTCATGTCACATGTTGCAGAATGGAGCGTTGTGAATAAGTTTTTTTTCCTGAGAAGTCTTGCCAACATTGTAGTGTACTTTAACAAACAGTAGTTGTAAAGACACAGCATTTTATGATGAGACTTAGTAACATATGCTGTTTTCCAGCACATTTAATGAAAGGTTCTAGTACTAGACCATTTTTTTTAAACCATTAGTCTTGGGTATTGAAATGCAATTTGTTTTTTCAGTCTAAGTATTTTGAAAATGATTTAGATGTTTGACACATATAAAATACTGTTTATTTTAATTTATTCTGCTACTTATGTCTGCCATATACTGATTATACTTTCCAACATAGCTGGATGTTTTGGGTTCAACAGGAAATTCAGCCAACCTCCCCCCCCTCCAAGTTTCACACAATCTAGAGCAGCCTCAGAAGGACCCAGAATTTACTAATGTATATTGCCAAAGAGCCACAGTAATACATGAGCAGCCTGCATCAGTTCCCCTTCCCACCCCGCTCCCAGTGCCTTCCACCCACCCGCAGCCCCACTGATCAGTGCCTCCCTCTTCCTCCCCCACCCCCTGATCAGCTGTTTTGTGGCATGCAGGAGGATCTGGGATGGGGGAGGAGCAAGGGTACGGAAAACTCAGGGGAGGGGAGGGGAAGGGGTGGAGTGGCAGCAGGGCCAGTGGCAGAGGTAGGAGTTGAGCAGTGAGCACCCCCTGGCACATTGGAAAGTTGGTGCCTGTAGCAACAGCCCGAGAGTTGGTACCTATACAAGTAGCTGCATATTAATTTCTGAAGAGCTGCATGTGGCTCCGGAGCCACAGGTTGGCCACTCCGATCTAGACTCTTACTTTCCCCAAGATGTGCTGAATCGGATTTTAATGTACACCAAACCAGAACTTGAAAAATCCTCTTACTAATGGGAAGCTTTTACTGATGAACATGAAGGCTTAAGACATCAGTTCCTGTAGAATTTAACCTTTGCTTTAAAACAACAAAAGATGTTAATGCCCCATATGGTTGTAAAGATACCATTTCAAAAGGGATTGAAAACTAAAGAATGGATGTTGACTTTGTCAGTAGACAGGCAGCTCCAGTGCTTTTGCTTCTTAGGCTCTGTGTATACTACACAGCTTTTAGTGACATGGCTGTGTTGATACAGCCATGCCACTAAAAGTCACGCAGTATAGCCGCTGTTTTTTTGTCAGCAGGAGAGCCAACACATCCACTCCCAACAAGCGGAGTTGGCGGCAGGAGAGGGCTTCTGCCAACAAAGTCCTGTTCAGAACGGTGCTTGTTGGTGGCAAATTTTTTTTGTCTTTTAGGGTGTGTTTTTTTTTTTTTAAAAACACCTCTGAAAGACAAGAGTGTTTTGTTTTTTCCTTTGCCAGTGTATGCATAGCCTTAGTTTAATAAGTAGAAGCAGAATGAAATGTGTATCTTTTCATTCATTAAGATTACTGCTGTTGAGAACCTTTGTGGGCAATGGCTAAACCGAGAACTGTACAAATTTCATATTTCTGCAGAGCACTAGGAGGGGAGAAGAAACACACAACTTCTTTCCAGGATTTATTACTTCAGAAAATTGTAGGTTTTGAATTTCAGACCCCTACTAGCCTGATGCTGACAAGAAATATGGATAGTGAAAATCATTGGGCCAGAAATCTGAAATCTGAGTACCTGAACTTGGACTCCTAAACAAGTAGTCTAGTTTTTCCAAAGGTGCTGAATACATGCAACTTCTCTTGACTTAAATGGGTGTTTAGTGGTGGTAAAGGCCACAAAATGTGGCTCTAAATGTGGAGGTGACATTTTTCAACCAGTGCAGACTTAGAAGAATCCTACCATGCTGCTGCTTAACCAGAACTCTACATACTGTTTAGGTGTGTTCTATCTAGTTTAAAGATATTTATATTTTGAAACTTTAAATAATTTTGCTGAAATCCAAGTGTATTAAAATATCCATATGCTTCCTTTGCTGGATGAGAATTCCTTCTTTGCCAAAAGGTTATCTGTGTAGGGTTGGCATAACTGTGAGCAATATTGTGGTATTTTTTTTGTTCTCAAAGCTATAAGAAAAGGACATTGCTGGGGGGCCCTGGTATTTCTTTTATATTTTATAGTTTTAGAGGTGTCCGGACTCTCTAATGGATGAGGATTACCAGTTGAAGAGGAAGAGACACAGTTTAAGTGCATGTGGGAGATTCTGGACCTAGGTACTTCATGCTTTTTGATGCTAGCAGGGAGGGAACCTGATAACACTTATGCCAACCTTGATTAAAAAAGCAGGTAAGGAATGTGTGTAATTGTTCTGATTCATTTGAGTAGAAAGTTAGATTTTAAATAGTTTATACAAAAAGCTATTTTTCTTCCAATTGTGCTTTAATTTCTCTTTAATTGCTGCTAATGTAAATATGCCAAAAATACAATAATAGAATCAACATATAAGCTCAGTGAATTAGGCTTTATTCACTGCCTTAAAAGACTGAATTTTCAAGCATTAGGGTTTCTCAATGTAGATTGCAGCATCTGATTATTGGTTTGGATATTGCTGAGAATTTTTTTTATTGCTGTGAATTTTTAATGCTTAATGAATAGTTTAATACCAGAATTCTTCAAGTATTAAGCTTATGCTCATGGTAACTCGAAGAACACTAGATGTGAAAAAACATATTTAGGAAATAAAGATTCCTGGATTACTGTAAAAGTCTGCCAAGTAAGCACTGCTCTGCATTTTCCTTGTGCTGAGGTCTGAGAACACAAGTTTTTTGCTGTCTCTTTTCTGGAAAGAATGCCACATTGAGGATAGTCTATTAACTCTTAGCTCTCAAATAAGTTTTAAGACTCAACTATTTGTATAGTTAATCTTTTACAGGTACACAGACAACTTGTAGATTAGTACTAAAGCGACTTCTCACTTTTGTTGGTTGTTGTCAAGTTAGCATCCTTTTGTTACCAAGTATGAGGAAGTATTTAAGCATTGCCTGCTTGCTCAGGGAGCCTTGTCTTCAGTGTAAATTTTCACATCTAATTTTTCACTCAGATAGCATGGAATGGTCAAATCATCGTCAGTTGTTTGCCATATAACAATTGCAAAACAATACCAGTTGGCAAAGCAGCCCTCTAAAAGAGGACTTCTGGAAACATTTCACATTAATGAAAATTACAGTAGCAAACTCTAAAATCTATACTGTCAAGAATGATCACTCTGATATCTGTACTTGTGTATGCAGTCTGACACAACCCGTCCTGGTAAAAAAATTATCCTAAAGTGTTAGAAAATGAGGCAAAATCAGCATACTTAGATTTTTAGAGAGAGTTGATTGTGTTCACTGATGTACATCACTAGTACTTCTGTGGTTTGGGGAAACTGAAATTAATTTGCTTTTCCTTTTTGCCGTATAAAGACCCATAGTTTATATGTTGTCACTTTGCCAATGGCTCTGGGCGTGGGGATTTAAAAAATATTAATAAGAGAGTGGTTGTGTCGAGGCAGTTCTCATCCCATAGTATGAAACCAGTCACTCTGCACAATGTGAGCTTGTTACACCCCAAAATGAGCACTATGTATGTGAAGGACTAGATAAGACTGTCTGTATACAGAATATGTGATGGAATATACCATACAGTAGAATAATCCTTTTTGTTAGAACTCAACCATAGTTGCTTGGCCACTTGTGCTTTTGTGAGAGAAACAAAACAAAACTCTAGGGGAAAATAGACATTCCTCCCCTGGAGTGTAACTGTGATATTTAAAGATGTGCCTGTCACCTTTCAGACCACAACTTTTGATTTCTTTCCCTATCAAGGCTGTCTTTTCAGGTATCTACTAATTCAGCAAGATAGTTGTATAAGGTACATTACTCCTGGAGGAATTCTGCACCAAAAAAATTAAAATTCTACACACATTCTGCATATTTCTTTTCAACATAACATAATATAATTTCGCTGGTTTTAATTATTTTGGTAATTTATTTAAACTACAGAACAATGGATGAAGAATTGGAGTGGGGAGCATTGGAGGAAATCACCAACCCCCTTCTGTCTAATAGTAATGTAGCTAGTTTTGACCCTTTACTTCTAGTTATTAGGCAACAAATATATGCAGCCGTATGCTCGGCATTACATCATAGGTAGGGCCTTACCAAATTCACGGTCCATTTTGGTCAATTTCACGGTCACAGGATTTAAAAAAATTAAATCTGAAATTTCCCTGGGTTGTAATTGTTGGGGTCCTGACCCAAAAAGGAGTTTCTGGGGGAGTATGTGTCACAGGGTTATTGTACAGGGGGGTGCAGTACTGCTACCTTTACTTCTGCACTGCTGCTGGTGGCAGCAATACTGTCAGAGCTGGGTGGTTGGAGAGCGGCAGCTGCTGGCTGGAAGCCCAGCTCTGAAGGCAAAGCCCCCACCAGCAGCAGTGCGGAAGTAAGTATGGTATGGTATGGTATTGCCACCCTTATGCACTGCTTCTGGTTGGGCGCCCAGCTAAAGGCTACCACTCTCCAGGCGCCCAGCTCTAAAGGCAGCACAGACATAAGTTTGGCAGTACTGTTACTACCTTAAAATAACTTTGTGACCCCTCCCCCACAATTCCTGTTTGGGTCTGGACCCCCAACTTGAGAAATGCTGGTCTCCCCCATGAAATCTGTGTAGTATAGGGTAAAAGCACACAGAAGATCAGCTTTCATGGTGGGAGAGACCAGATTTCGCAGTCTGACACATTGTTCGTGGCTGTGAATTTGGTAGGGTCCTAATCATAGCTAACTGAAGAGCAAGTGAGGTTTGGAGACTCAGACTTAATAATTTATACTGGCTACCGACCATCTCCAAAAAGGTCAGTAGCAAACAGTTCATGGGGCACATTTTGATAGGAAATTTTTTCAGTCCAAAAATTTAGACCAGTTCTAATCACTAAAGCATCCTAAGCATTTATAAGGCAATACTGTCCTTTTACAGTAAGGCTCCTTTACACCACTCTGGCAGTGTAAAGGAGTCTTAACATTTTTACACCTACTTTATATTCCTGGAGGAATTCGCCAAGAACAATGGGAACAATTCACTAAGCAGTCAGGCTGCTACATTCTGCTACACACACACATTCTGATTTGTCTCTACTGGCTGCTCTGTGTTCCCAGACTGACTGGCCTGAATTGCTATAGTTGCGCATAACCATTCTTCCGGCTTCCCTTTGCTTCCCCATCAGAAGTCATTTTTCTGTGGGGAAGCAAAGAAATCTCTGGGCGCCATGATGCAGAATCCCCCAAGAGTAGTATGTTGATGTGGGCATCTTCCCAGTGGAAGTGTCAAATGCACGCAGCAGGGCTGCGCAATAGAGCTGTGCCAATGTTGTAAAATAGACAAAAGATGTCAGTAGCTGTAATTTAATTATTGTCAAATAGGTAATTAAAAGTAGCTTCCAGAGGCCCCAGTCATTATACTAGTTGCTGTACAGACACATAAGAAGAAACTGTCCCAGCTCGGAAGAATTTACAGGCTAAGGGCTAGTCTACACACTAGAAGCTGCACCGCTGTAGTGTGTCTGATGAAGTCGTATAAGCTGATGGGAGAGAGCTCTCCCGTTGACTTCATTACTTCACCTCTGTGAGAGGGGGTAGCTATGTTAGTGGGAGAAGCGCTCTCACCAACATAGTGCTGTCTACATCAGTGCTTAGGTCAGTGTAACTTAAGTCTCGTATGGGTGTGGTAGTATAGACAAACCCTTAGATTCTGCATATAGGAAGATACAATTATCTGATTACATATGAGACTTTAGAGAATTTGGGGTGGAGAAAAGAGGGGAAGTTGTACTCAGACTCATAGATTTTAAGGTCGGAAGGGACCATTATGATCATCTAGTCTGACCTGCACAACGCAGGCCACAGAATTTCACCCACCCACTCCTGTAACAAACCCCTAACCTATGTCCGAGTTATTGAAGTACTCAAATCGTGGTTTAAAGACCTCAAGGTGCAGAGAATCCTCCAGCAAGTGACCCGTGCCCCACGCTGCAGAGGAAGGCGAGAAACCTCAGGTTTGGTTAAAGCATTGCCTCTAGAAGAGTTCTGTTTGAGATCCTTTCTGTTTTCACTTATATGTTAATCGAGGTACACAAGACTGTTTCATTTGGTAAAATAAAACTTACAAATGCCAAGATTTTTCAAAGGTAACTTAATTTTGGGAGCTTCTGTATTTGCGATGTCCAACATGATACACTTACAAAAAATCAGGTCCTTTTTAAAGTGTTGAACTCTGAGAATCAGGCCCCTTAAGGTGTGTCATATTGGGCACTCACAAAGTCTTTTTTTTCAGTGGGTCAGTGCTTGCAATGCAGCATCTCCTTGTTGGGCAACTAACTTTTTATGTGTGACATCTGTTTCTGTTTGGTGTATTAGAGCCACTGAAACCAAATTTGGAAGTAAAATAACGTGCATACCATTTATAATAAACAGAAAAGAAGATCTCATAAGAAAAACAAGGCTAATTTTGCTTCCTTGTTAACCTTCTTTGAAACATAGGAAATGATGTAAACTGTATCTCTGACATCCATTGCTATTGGTCTGTTGGTCATCTTGTTCATAAACCACCTTGTTAGCTTGGTGGAAAATATTGCTCTTCAGAGCCACAGTTCAGACTCATGGGGTTTTGTGCACTTGTTCTGACAGGCAGATAGAGGGCAAGGAAATACTCAAGTAGGGAGTGACATAAGCAGCATCCCTGGGATTTCATTTTTTCGAGCACATTTAGCTCAGGTTGTAGATTTTGTTACCACACGCAGATATCTCTAATTTGAGTTAAGTGGTGCTTTAAGCTTGAGTTTAGCTGGCTAGTCGGGGATGGGGATGGGTTGAAGCTTGAGTGAAGCTAGTGCTCAAATTAGTAATGCAGCGGTGATACAACAACTCAAGTTGCGTCAGTGTTAAGCCAATCACTCTGTGCTGATAATGAAATCACACTGTGTAATTCCAATATTGTTGTGCAGTGTATTCACACTTCATGCGGTAACTTAAGTATACTAACTTAAGATATCTGTTATAGTAAAAACAAGCCTTCTGGTAGACTTCTGTAGTTACTGGTTTCCTTCCTACCTTCTACTGTCTTGGAAGGACTTGTGTAAAATAAATAGTGATGGAATGATTTTCCATAAGAGGAATTCAGGTTGGCTTGTTCTTCATGATCCAAAGACATGACTATAGATAAGTCTGGCTTACCCTCTCAGTAGCTGACCTGATTTTAGACCAGAACTAAGCTGCCCTGTAACAGAGCTTTTGAGGTAAATGCCAGTGCCAGTTCTTTAGATTTCAACTTCTCCTCCCAGTATGGTTTCCATATTAAGGTTGGAGGCCTACAAAAGATCTCTTTACACTTTGGGAGCCTTGAAATGCCTTTTTTCCTATACTTGAAGGATATGATTAGGTACCTAACTCACATTGATTTCAGTGGGGGCTAGATGGCTAAATACCTTTGTGAATCCCATTCAAAGTTTTTAAGTTGGCTTATCCTGGCTGCTGCTGTTCTTGATTTCCAGCCCCATGTACGCCAATACTAAACTGGTATCTACATGAGCTTGTTATACAGAAAGGCTTTCCCTGTTAGACTTTTTTTCTCTGCAACTTCTCAGACAAGTCCTTACTTAGACCGTCCTGTAAGTTTTTTGTCTTTTAACTACCATAGTTCATAAAGGGACTTTGCCTCCTTTGTACCTTGGAAACCAAGCCCAAATTCCAGAACATCAGTAACCGAAGAGGACTTGTGTTATTTCTCAGAAATCTTAATTGAATTATTATATACTAGTCTTTTTCCAAGGACACTTCTGGACATTGTGGGAAAGGTCTTAAAAATGGATCCCATGGAAGCTGCGCATGTCACTAAACCAATTCCTTTTTTGTTTTGTTTTTGTTGTTGAATGACCAAGTAAACAAATAAAATTGACCATAATGTATCTAACATAAGGTTGTAAAATGATCTTCTGGCCAGGTCTTATTGGCTGAGACATATAGGGCAAAACTATTACTAATAATTATTGCCTTAGGCAAATTGCTGTAAAAAAATTAATTTTTGATTTTCTAGCACAATGCAGCTTTAAATGTCATGAACCTAAATGCTGGAAGGACAAACGGTATAGTGAATTAGGTGGGCATTATGTATTGAACCTTCCCTAGATCTGGTGCTTGGTTTCTATATAGGCACCTACTTACTTAGAGAACGTCCATTCAGTAGAGGTGAATTGTCTAGTCTTTTTGATCCTAGGTAACTGAGAGAAGATTTTATTATATGTCATTTTTAAATGCTACTGGGAGTTTCATCTAAGGGCAAACTTCAATGTGATTGAGACCTTGAACAGATTTTTTTAATTTAATAGCTTCTAACCAAAAGCCCATCAGTCTGAAATGAAGGAAGAGAAATTCCCCTATCCTGTAACACTTTTTTTTTTCTCGCCACATTATAGACCAGTGCAGAGCTTCTCTTTTTCCTTTTCTTGTGTGTTCCAGTTTAAGTAACTTTAGGGAGACACAAGTAGCTGCTTATTTTGGCTCGGGAAAAACTGCTGAAATAAACTGTAGTTCAGAATTTGTGCTACTATAACAAATCTCCACCTATTGATCTGTCTGTATATGGATGAACAGCTTTGAGCCTATCAGCTCAGTCATGACTGGTGGATCTGAATTGCATAAATTCACTATTCTGGTAGAAAAACACTGCCTCATGTTACTTGCAAAAAGCTGTTCAGGTTTCCAGCAAATATTCTAATTGTAAGAAAATATTTATAGTTATCAGTAGTGACTGCTAAAATAAATGCCCCTAAAAACACTTCCTCTTCCAACTGAAAACAGATCTCTTGTGCACATCTTTGGCTGAATGAGAAGAAGAGTGATATTTGCTTCTGAGAACTCGAAATAAATGTAAAATGTCTGGAAAACCAAAAATTAGGAGGGTAAGAAAATAGTTTCAATTGTTTTTCTGGGGGAAAATAGGAGAATTTTTAAAATATCTAAGTTAAAACTACCTGACTGTTATAGGTTTTGTTCATTTTCTTTTGCGTGTTAAAAAGCAAGGCACTAGTAGTAGTACTTGCAAAACTTACACTTTTTCATTCTTTTGTACTCAATCTGAAAACCATCAGATTGGAAATGCAAACAGATGGTAGGGTTATATGTTTTAATGGGAAAAAATACCAAACACTGAATTGCTCATATTTTAGGTAAGAATAAAAATAATTTACATTGTCTAGTATTACATTAATGTTGTTCAGAGCACATTAATCCTGGAAATGTGCAAATGACCTGTAAGCCTATTCTTCTGGAACAGGTGTTGCTGTTTCTGGATCAGGGAAATCTAATTTCCTGAACTTGTTTCGCCTATGTGTTTTTCTGGTGTTTAGTTTGCTACTTAAGGATGACTGCTATTTGGTGCTTTTTGCCTTTGATGGCAAGTCCTTAACATGTTTATTATTGCTTTAATACTGTTGATGTCATTTTTTAAAAATTGATAACTGCTTTAACAGCAGCTCTTTTTCTTTCCTTAGAGGTATAATTTCCCAAGCACTACTTGACATTTTTGGTTGTACTTAATGTTAAAAGGTCAATTTAAAGAACTTACTTCCGTCTGGATTTTTTTTTTTTTTAACTTTTGTCACTTAGGATTATTGTAACTGAGAGAAATGAAAGAATTCTTTTTGTCTAGGTTGTCCTCAAAATGGACTAGATCCATAGTCAATTCACTGTTTTCACTGGATAGTCCATCTCCTCTGTTTGTCGGTCTCTCGTGCAGCAACAAAGGAAAGAATTTTTTAAAATGGAAAAATGAGATTGTATACCCCCTAAACCTAGTAAAGCAGCCTTTGAAACGAACTATTTTCTAGTTCATTGTGTTAGTTCAAGTCTTCAGATAGAAGTAAGATAGAAAAGTAAGATAGAAAAACAACCTGTCATATACTTTTGATTTTTGCATATTTGTATACAGTCCCAGCCAGTAAAGATGACCAGAAATTATATAGACTAAGAAATGAGCAATATTGAAATTTTTGAAAAGGCTGTCTTCTAATAAAAAAGTCACTGTATTCCATCTTCCTTTTCCCCTGTGAATTTTATGCCAAAATGAATATTTGTTTTATAACATTATTAGCCTTGAATTAAATATGGAAATGTATTGATGAAACATTTCAGAAATGTTTAAATGTGTCAGCTTCTGGGATAAAATATTAATAATGAAACTCTTGAAATTAAAACTTAACATTAGAGCGTCTTCATTTTTCAGTTTTGATTGCCCAATAAGAGAACTTTAATATTGAGCAAACTGAAAAAAAAATTGATTAAAACAAATTATTTCAGCATTGTTTTCTTTTCTCCCCTTCTTCCCCCACTCCCTGTAGGATTCTGGATTCACACTTCAAGACTGGCAATCTTGTATGCAGAGCACAAACATGAATATGGCTTGACTAATTCTTGGTCTGCGCAAATATTGCTAATGAGTGTTCAGTGGACTTTTATTAAGATTGGAGGTTCTACTCTAGCACTGAGGAGCAGAACCCACAACAACTTGAAATCAGTGGAAATATTTCTCAGCAGTCAGACTCATCAAAGCAGCAATACAAAATGAATGGATATTCTGAACTTGCAAACAACCATAGCCAAATGATTGCTGAGGAGACTGATGGTCAAACCAAGCCTGAACGACATCCAGATACTCTTCAGGAGGACATTGAGATGAGCAGTGGCTCAAGCGGTAATGACTTCAGTGGAAATGATATGAATGAAAATTACTCTACTGGCCATGATTCTCATGGCAATGAATCTGATGAAAATGGGAAAGATACAGCAATGCTCATGGAGTCTTTAGATTGTCATAAAAGGTAATATGTTGATTTTTTCCATTCATGTTTTTCTTAAGATTCTTAAAACCTAACCTACTTTCATGTTAATACATGCAATGTAATCTGTGTTGGGCTGTGTTCCTATACTTAGTGCTTTTTCCATTCCATGCTGATTTATTATTTATTCATTCATTACTGGCTCATTCCATAATAGGCAGGTAGTAGTTTGCATCTACATAGTTACTTTCTTCTACTTGAAGAGAATAATGCTATGGTGAAATACTTTTGAAAGTAGAGCCATATGAGAACATTAAAGTAGAAAAATATAGTAAAAATGCTACTGGAAGTGCAGCAAAGAAGTTTGTCTTCATATTTTCTGCTAAGGCAAATAGATCGGTGAGGTAAGGCTTTTAACTGCTTGTTTTCACCATCTCAGACTCTCCATATCTTATTGCTTAAAAACAGTGCAGTCTGGTTTAAATTAAAGTGTTCAAATTGTGACTTCAGAACAGAACTTCAGTTTAAAATTAGATTCAGAATGTGTCTTTCCTATGAATAAATCTTGTTTATCAAGTTGAAGCATTTACAATATCTTGTGCCTTTCTTTTTAAATCCTGAGAGTATTATTTTAGGAGAGTAGGGAAGAAAACCATGAAGTGGTGATGTCACACCTTTCTATGGCTGTCCGTTAATGACACAACTGCTGGACACTACCATTATTAGTCTACTATATAGTGATTGATTTACTGGACACACCGATCTATCGTATAATTACATCTTTTTAAGCATATGTAACATTTACACACAAACTAGTTTGGCTGAAGCTGCTTAGTTGACATTATCACCAGTTTCATTGGTATAAAGTTGATCTGTTAGTTTAAAGTAACAAATAGAAAATGGAGATGTTAAAGCTAAACACAACTTGTATTTGACTTCGTTAACATCACTGAGGTTGTTCTTTTTTCAGCTCGAATGCATTTAGCCTGATGATTGCAGACTCTGAACATAATCCATCTACCAGTGGATGCAGGTAAATAAAAAATCGACAGTTGTGCATTTTAAAATAAGTTTTAAAGCAATGATGGGATAATGCTGTTTGAGGTTATTGTTGTGAACAAAAATGAATTAGCTATTTAAAACTTGGTAAATCTAGTTCAGGGTCTCTCACCCTGTGGTTGACCCAAAAATAGGTTGCAAGAATATGTCAAAGGTCACATGGGAGGCCATGGCTCAGGGTTGGGTTCTCCACCTGGGGGAGTTGGAAGACTTGGGGGTGGAGGATTGCAAAGCCTGTGCAGCACTCACTTTGCAGTAGTGGCTGCAGTCCCACAAGGCTGGCTGGGTTTAGCTCCCTGCCCTGGGCGTTTGTGACCTAGTTCATGTGGTTTCAGCGCTGCTCAGGTTTGGCCCCACTGCCCCTCCGTTATGAGGGGGGCTGGCTGGCTGGGCCAAATTTGGGTGAGTATTACTGCGACCCCATATGCCGGGTTGCAACTCCATTCACACAAATTTGGCCCCGTCAGCCCATCCTTCAGGTGGACCTGGCCAACCCTGAGCGGGGCTGTGACTCTGGAGGTTGCAAGGCCCAGAGCCGGGAGAGTAGCTCAGCCAGTCCCCTGTGACATGAGCCACCTCAAAGATACTTGCAGTGTACTTATTACATTAATGTGTGTATCAGATGTCGTGGGCAAAAAATATTTAGTAAGACAGGTGTTTTTTCACTAAAGCTATTTTACTGGTTTGTGACAGGCCATCAAGTTTACAAATGGGTCATTAGCCCAAAAAGGTTAACAACTCCATATGTAGCTAATGTAGCAATTATTGCAAATCCTGAAGTGTCTTTGAAACTAAATGCTTCCAAAATTATATTATATTAAATTTGAAGAACTAGTCTAATGATGTGATAGATGTCAAAAGGCTTTGGTTTTCTGGAAGATCTGGTATAAGTTTAAATATCAGTGTAACTTTTTTTGTTTTAATTTTGTAGCAGTGAGCAGTCCACTAAAGCCAAAACACAGAAGGAATTGAGGAAAACATTGCAGGAGCTGAAAGCACGCCTTCCTCCTGAAAAAAGACTCAAAGGAAAATCTAGTGTGCTGGCAACATTGAAATATGCACTTAAAAGCATTAAACAAGTTAAAGGTAATGTAGCCGAAGAAATATCATAAATTAAATTGAATAAAAGTAAGCTCCAAAACTAGAATCCGAACCTGGATCTCTTTATAAAGTCAAGTTTGTAATAAATGAAAGATCATAAAACTAATGTAGTTGTAGCATTTTAGTAATTTGGGTTTGTGACTCTACCAAAAAAAAAAAAAAAAAAAGCCATGGGGGCAGGGTAAGCATTCACAGTAACTTTTTAAGCTATTAAAAAAAAATAACCTAGTAAAATGTAGAGTGAGACTTGATTTTATTTAAAAATACATTTTTGGTATTTAGTTAGCCATTCACTTACAAATTGTAAGTGATACTGACTATAGACAATATTCAGCAATGCCTTCTATCTAATGATTGCCAAGTGCTTCACAGACTGTAATGAACTAAGCTACACAACACCCTTATGAGCTGCATAAACTTCCCCAGGTTATAGATGAAGAAACTGAAACAGGAAGAAGTTAAATGCTTTTCTTGTGGTGGAAATGGGAATAGAACTTAGATACCATGTCCTGTACTTAACCACAAGCTCATGCTTTCTATCCAGTCAGTGTTAGCAGGCTCGATGTTAACTGGTCACATTTTGAAATTTGAATATAAAAAACTGGCTTAATATTCTTATGTAGCCAATGAAGAATATTACCAGTTACTGATGATTAATGAAAGCCATCCTTCTGGTCTTGATGTGTCATCTTATACGGTGGAGGAAGTTGAGAACATTACTTCAGAATACATCATGAAAAATGCAGTGAGTATGCTGACCCATTACTGCAGTGTGTATGTAATTGGTGGGTGTGGTTGGAATTCTTAACTGTAACGTTTCTTTAAAAAACAAAACAAAAAAGATTGGGCATAATGGATTAATGCCTTATTGCCAGCAGCTTTGATGGTTTTGTTGCTGGTATTGGACTCTGCATTTCTGAAGATTGTGCTCTGTGATGGGAAAGAATTGATCATGCTGGATATTGCAGCTATACACTTTTCCCATATGCTATATAAGTAAAACAACTGAAAAGAACGCAAAATTCTTAATCCCAAATAATGGGCTATCTGACCCTGACTGCTACTTTATCATCTGTTGCAAAGCATCCACTCCAGAAATGAGGGATTTGATCTTGGCAAATACTTATGAATCTGATCATTAAATTATCTTGGGCAGAAGTTCACTCTGGAGCTTACAGTATGGTGGTAAATACTAAATTGCTTTGGCTTATGTGTAGAGAAGTAGTGCCTCACAGTCTAGGGAGCTAATGTATCTGGTGAGACTGCACCTAGGTTTCCATGTTCAGTTTTGGACACTTTTTCACTACAGGAAAGTTGACTACAAATTTGTAGAAAATTCAAATAGGAATTTAGGAGGACAGAATTAAAATGGTGACTCTTCAAACAGATTGGGGCCTGGTCTACACTACAGTGTTAGGTCAATGTAAGGCAGCTTGCATCAACCCGATTATATCAGTGTATAGACTACAGCCTTGCCCACCAAAGTTTGTGCCTTACTACACTGACATAATAACTCCACCTCCACAAGAGTCATGGGGCTTATGTCGGTGTAGTTATGAGTTACTTACATCTATTGGCTGTCATTGTCAATTTCATGGCTCTGCTTCCCTGCCAGGAACAGGGCAGCTGCACAGAACACCACTCATGGATCTCTCTGCCAGGAACCTGGTTGCCCCTGCAGGCTCCCGGCTCCCCCTCCTAGAAGCCTAGCGGCCTCCTCTGGGCTCTCAGCTCCCCACTGGGGGCACGGCTTCCCCTAGAGGGGAGCCCTGCACCCAGAGTCCTGGTCACACTGCCACTGTTAAGTTGGTGAAAGCTCCTGTTGAGGATGCACACCACCGACAGAAGAATAGTGTGGATGGACATGAAGCACTGCAGTAATTACTGTAGTGGCTGTAAGATGACATAACAACATAGGTCGTCTTAAGTTTATAGTGTAGATATATCCTGGGAGATCCTCTTAGTATTTGGACTACTTCATGGGCTTGGAAGCACCTGTTAATATCGGGGCAGATGTCATCATCCCTCCCCTAGTTGTCTTGCAGAATCTGGGATAGAGGAGGTGCCTGACTGAGGTGTGAAACTCCCAGCAAGTTCTTCATTGGAGATGAACCAGGAGATGCTTGGTTGGCAGGAAAGGGAGGAAACCCCCTTCCTCAGAAAACCCTAGGAAAGAAATGGAGAAGGTGGGGAAAGTGTATGCCCTGCCCGTTCCAAAGAAGCTGAAGGGGGGGCGGTAGGCCTGGAGGGATCACCCCACCGCAATAACCAAAAAGAGTAGGGGTAAGAGGCTGCGGACGAGCTGAAATAAAAATGTTCTTCAGTGAGTTCAGGGAGAGGTGCCGGAGAGGCAGCAGGAATGCTCTGGTCTAACCCCTTTTGAGAAGGCAAGAGTTAAGATTGGCCAAGGCTATACACTGTGGAGGGCCGGCATTTACCTTCAGCTTCTTTCTACAGAGCACAACAGGGGGCTTTGACCTCTCTTTGTGTGGGCCTTCATAGTCCATGCAGGTGGCAACTGGCTACTCTGGGTTTGTGAGGGTCTCTCAGCAATGAGAGAGAATAAATGTTCTTGAAGTTCATGTTTAAGGCATAAACTAACCACTACCTGGTGGGGTTTAGAGGAAGAAACTTCCCTTATGCATCAGTGATTCCATAATTGTCTACTACAGGATTCTTCACCGCGTTCTGAAGTATTTCAGTTGGCTATTATCAGGATACTGCTCTAGATATCCCTTTTGGTCTGATCAGGAAAGGCTACTTCTGTGTTCCTGTGTATAGTTAAAGGGGTATAAATAGCAGTATTCGGATAGGATGGTATTAAGGGGAAAAAACGTAGGCTGAATATCAAACGTTCATTCACACTGAGATCTGTTAGACGGTAGAGTTTTCCAGCAGCAGAGATCAAACTTTTGTTTCTCAAGTTGTATAAAACAGAACTGGACAAAGGTATTGATGCATATGCTGCATAGAATCTGTATTTCCACAAAATAGACATCACTAGGCCACCTAATAGATTTCCATTTATTAACTTTTGTGTTAACCGCTTGTCCATAAATTAGTGTACTAAATTACTAAGCATGGGCATGTTCATTTTGGCTGTAGATGAATGTACTGATTTGTGTTATCTTTAAGGCACTTGAATAATTTAATTCTATAAATGCAAAATATGCCTGTGATAGTAACATTTATGAAGAGGGAAACTGTAGTGACCAAGTCCAGCTGTCTCTGTATCCAAAGTAACTTCTGCATTATGATAGAGTCAAGTTCATGTAGTAAGATTGTACAACCAACTGCTAAAACTACATCAACATATGTATTAAAACCGTCACCTACTTCAGGAAGTGTTTATATCAGCTACATGTATTTTTCAGGCAGTTAAAAGAATTTTGTCTTGAAACTTGATGTACATTTGGTTTACATACAGTACATTTGGTTTAATCATTTCTTATTAGTTAAAAATAGATGAGATGAATAATACTTAACATCAAATTAGTTTGAACTTCCAAATACCATTTTTAAACCACTGTATTATCAAAGAAGAAGATTGAAATTTTTCTCTTGTCTAAAATGTTTGAGATTTTGTTATTGCTTAGGACATGTTTGCTGTAGCTGTTTCCCTGATTACTGGGAAAGTCTTGTACATCTCTGATCAAGCTGCCTCTATTCTCCGCTGTAAAAGGGATTTCTTTAAAAATGCCAAATTTGTGGAGTTCTTGGCACCTCAGGATGTCAGTGTTTTCTACAGCTCCACTACCCCTTACAGATTGCCATCATGGAGTATTTGTAATGGAGTTGGTAAGTACTCTCAGCATTGAATACATCTCTGTTTTTCAGTAACAATCATTTTGGAATACAAAACTTGAAACTACTTATTGCAACTTGTTATAAAATCCATTTAATATTTTTAGAGTCTTCCACACAAGACTGCATGGAGGAAAAATCATTCTTCTGTCGCATCAGGTAAAACCAAATATTAAAATTAGACTTGAAGTATTAAACACTGAGACCATGCATGTCAAAAAGTACTCAGTGGATTCTTAATTCACTGTCCCTTTTTCCTTATATGAAAACAAGGCAAATCTCATGCATGGCCTATGGTTATCTAACATACGCTATAGAGATTGTTATAGAAAGTAACTGCAAAGCAGATTCAGGAAACTGCATCGCAGTTGTTAATGCAGTGTAGTTGTAGCTGTCTACCTCAGGATATTAGAGACAAGGGGGGCTGAGGGAATATCTTTTATTGAACAAGTGTTTGTCTCTCTCACCAACAGAAGTTGGTCCAGTAAAAGATATTCCCTCACCCTCATGTCTCAGTTATTAATCAGTTTGGAATTTGACCTTTGCACTTAGGTACAAGTAAACTGATCCTGTTAAGCTTTGGAGGAAGGGTTTCATCATTTCATTTAACTCAGTGGATACTTGTATATTCCACTCAGTCCATCTCTGTTCAGTCCTTCCTTTGATCATGATGAAGGGCATTGTGATTGTTACTTGTCTATATGGTACCTGAGGATCATCCCTGCACCAGAGAGTTTAGTCTTGTTGATAGCAGGCCACAGGCAGATGAAATAGAAATGAAGTGGGTGTGAGATAAAAGGATAAGACATCAATATGCTAAACAGAGCTTAGAAGCCCCAACTCCTTGACAAATTGCTAGTTCTGCCACCCCCATGCAGATGAAACACAGCAGTTCAAGACACTGCTGTTTCTTTTCAGGCTTTTCTCCTCAGTTTTTTTAAGTAGCGAGCTGTTTCCATTTTTTCTACTTTCTGGGCACTCATGTAGAGGACAGGTTTTTTTGTCCCCCCCCGGACTACTCTCTTTGCTGCTCCCCTCATGCTTCCTACCTCCTTGACCCTCTCTTACTTTTCTCCCTCCCCCCTCCCAAAAAAAAAAAAACAGGCAAGGAAGTACAAAGCCAAACATTGAATGTATTTCATTTCTGCTGAATACCTGCAGCCTGTTGCAGAAGAAGAATTGTGCAGCTGTGTATCTGGCACGGGAAGCCTTGTTCTGCCAGGGCAAGGAGCATTTGTGATGCAACATAGTATGGTCTCTGTCCAAATGAAAGCTGGCATCCAGGGCAGAAGCCTCATACCAGCTCTGATCTATTCAGTCTAGACCATAACTCCTTAAAACTCTTGATGTCTTTGGAAGAGACTGCAGCCAGTTAAAGATGCCAGGATTCCAGTAGTCTATTTGACTTCGTGAAATGGGTCCTTTTGTACCTGGGAAAAGAATTAGGCATTCTGCCATTATCTGTCCATGGGGAAAACAGTCCTCTGTCCAGTGCTGAAATTTCCAAAGGTGTTTAGAGGTGTTAGCAGCACAACTTCCATTGACACTTAGGAAAATTGTATGGTCACATCCCCTAATCACCTTTGAAAATCTTCAACCCAGGCCTTTAAGAGGACTAGACTCCTTCCTTCAGATTGGGGTCCGCAGACATAGGACAGAGCACACTTTCTCTTTAAGAGCACAAAGTGAATGTTTCTTTCATGAGCTGAAATGGAAAAGGAGCTGAGTAAAAGCCCCAGGAAGCCAGCAAAAATCTAAGATATCTTAAACAGGTAAGTGTCACAAAAAGAAATTTAGGGGGCCTCATATCTCCTTTTTTCTCAAGGAATGGAGAACTATTGCTGTTGCAGGGTGAAGAATTTGACTATGACCAACAGGAAAAGGCTTTTCTGGATCCCGACCTCCTTAGTTGAAACATTAGAGTTGTATGTTTCAGACTTTGCTTTCCTCAAGGAAATCCAGCATTGTGAATTTTATTCCAGCTCTTAAAGATAGTTCTCATGCAGGAGAAATAAAGTGAGACCCTCAAAATCCATTATACATTTTCTGTAAGATGGCTTCTCACTCTAAGATCTAGTTATCAAAACATGGAAGTTGCAGATTTAGGAGGGGTTCTGAAGCTGTGTCCTCTTCACTAATCTCAGACACTCATGTCAGTAGTTCCTGGAAGGATTGACAAGCTGGCCAAACAACCTGAACACACCATTCCTCCTGTGGAAACTAAGTCTTGTGCAATAGGAACTGGCTGGCCCTACCTTCCAAGGCCATTTCTCTCTGTAGAGTCCTGATTCCTATATTGAAATATATTTCTGGTCAAAATCATTTTCATGGAAGAACCATGTAGTATTTATTAATCAACACAACATTGTTCTCAGGAATGTCTCTAGCATTCATTTTTTTTGGAGTGAATTTCTTTATTATTATTAGTTTTATTTATTATTTAAAATAAAAAAAACTCTTAGGATCTGCGTTTCTCCTACTCATGTTGGAATTCAGTGCATCCAGAAGAGAAATTATAGAACATGTGAGCTGTCAAGCGGCTAGTTGTATTACGTCAAAAGAACCAGACCCAAACCATCAGAAAAATCGTATTGTATTTCCTTCTGTCTCATATGGCTGAGGAAAGTCTTCAGTCCTCCACTTCCAGATGTAGCAGATGCTGTATTACTGATCTGTACAAGGCATAAATTCAACCAGTTTTAGTAGGGATTCTCTTCCATTCCACCACATAAGTAGCAAGTCTTGAGCAGAGAGAGCCTCAATATCCCGTAGAAAGATGTACAGTAGAGAAATCTGGGCCTCCTTTTCTACATTCACAGGGCACTGCAATATTTATTTCCAGGCATCTCTGATGCATGCTTCAGCCACAGAGTTGGTCCCAAAGTAACTCACCTTGTTAGGTGGCAGGGCAGGGACTTATTCTTTTTGCAGCCTACATTTTTTTCTTTCCCTCACTATTTCACTTTTCTCTGGTGACATTAATGCTGAGTGACTGGAAAATTTTTTAACAACTAATTCCTTGTCTCCAAAAGCCAACTCTGCTATTCTGTTCCACTCTAGTATATCTATAGTTATTAATCTTCAAAACTGGACACTGTGGGATCCACTGCAAGGCTGGTGGTCAGATTTCTTTGTACCATAATTAACGTTAGCTTTAAGAACTGTTCTCTTGTAAGTTTATTATAACTGTGTAAGAATTCTTCTGGCAGTTGGATTGTTCACCACCACAAAAGTACATACCTGGTCTGCATAAAATGAAAGCAATCCTGTAATGAGAATTAGTAGAGATGGCATTTAGGAAGGGGATATTAACAGATAAGAAGTTTTCCATTACTTAAATGTTTTCAAGCACAGAATATAATACATTTGTATATTTTTATTTGCCTTAGAGGTTCTTTGAGCCTTTAGAGGGTTCCCCTTTTCTAGCTCGTCTCCTCAAGCATGAGGAATAGAAATTTGGTAACATTGAACATAGTAAGATAGTTCCATATGTCAACTAAACTATTCCCCAAAGAGCTCAGTCATTTTTGTCTCTGATAGTACTTCAAAAGTACACAAATAAAATTTTTGTTATACTATAGCTATGAACTTTAGAAAAACTACTTTGAGTACTAGAGGTTTTGTGGGGATTTTAGTAAGGAAATGTCATATGAGCGTACAGCCACTATGTAAATATAAAATTAATTCCTTTTTGAAGGAAAGACTAGGATTAAGGCAAGAGAAAGATTATTAAGTTATTAAAGAGTGACCTTGTTCAAAATGAATGGTGTTCACATGATTTAATGTGAACACCAAATATCAGAGAGGTAGCCGTGTTAGTCTGTAACCACAAAAACAATGAAGAGTCTGGTGGCACCTTAAAGACGAACAGATTTATTTGGGCATAAGCTTTCGTGGGTAAAAATCAAACCACTTCTTCAGATGCGTTGAGTGAAAATTACGGGTGCAGGCATAAATATACTGACAGGTGAAGAGAAGGGAGTTGCCTTACAAGTGGAGAACCAGTGTTAACAAGGCCAATTCAATCAAGGTGGATGTGGTCCACTCCCAATTATTGATGAGGAGGTGTTAATGCCAGGAGAGGGAAAATTTGCTTTTGTAATGAGCCAGACACTCCCAGTCCCTATTCAAGCCCAAATTCATGGTGTTAAATTAGCAAATGAATTGTAGTTCTGCAGTTTCTCTTTGAAGTGTGTTTTTGAAGTTTTTTTGTTGAAGAATGGCTACTTTTCAATCTCCCTGGACATTCAATAACAGATTTAAGTGTTCACCTACTGGCTTTTATGTTACCGTTCCTGATGTCTGATTTGTGTCCATTTATTCTTTTACGTAGAGACTGTCCAGTTTGGCCAACGTACATGGCAGAGGGGCATTGCTGGCACATGATGGCGTATGTCACATTAGTAGATGTGCAGGTGAAGGAGCTCCTGATGGTGTGGTTGATGTGGTTGGGTCATCTGACTGTGTCCTTATGCCCAAATAAATCTGTTAGTCTTTAAGGTGCCACCAGACTCCTCGTTGTTAATGTGAACACCATTACAAAAAGTAGAGTGTTTTGGTTTTTATATAAGATGACAGAATAATTTACTCTCATTACAGTTAATGTTCAAAGGCCCTGGTCAGGATTGGGTCTCCCTCTAGGTACTCTCCAAGAAGACTTTGAGATGGGATTTTTCTAAGCTCTTACGGGAGTTGGATGCCCAGCTCTCTTAAGCACTTTTGAAAATTCTGTCCATGAGCTGTTGCACTGAAGACCTCACTGTAGACTAAATTCTGTGCAAAACAAATAATTTAGTCCTTTCTTTTCATTATTAGTGCAGGAAAAGAACATGAATATGTCTTCTACCACCCATTTCGTATGACTCCTTACCTTATCAAAATACAAGATACTGAGAATGCAGAAGATCAGCTTTGCTGTGTGTTGCTTGCAGAAAAGGTGCACTCTGGCTATGAAGGTAATAACACTAAGGTGCAGTGATTTTTAGCTGTGAAAACCAAAAGGTCTGCATTATTAAAATAAACATTCAGCTGTTTTATGAAATTGCATATAATATAAGAAAAATGACTGTCTGGTAAGAACTGTCTTGAGGTAACTAGATCAGGGGTGCCCCACATCTCTCATGTTATAAACATGAGTATTTAAGGGAGAAGATATTCAAACCACAAATAAAAGTTTTTTTCACATCCCTTTGTGAACAGCAGTCTAGGGCATTCACAGCCAAGTCATGATTATTTTAAAAATATAACATGGAGCAGTTGAGGTAATTGCTCAAGCTCATTTGGGGTCCTTGGGTGGAACCCTGGCCCCACTGAAGTCAAATGGGAATCTTGCCACTGACTTCATTAGTGTCAGGATTTCATCCTTAATATGTATTCTCAATTGCCTGCAGAGGATTGGGATGGGGAGAGGAAGATGACATCAACATTGTTCTTGAAAAGGAACATAAACAGCAGAGAAAATAATTGCAAACTGAAATATCAGTTTTTCTGATTATAGTTAAGAGAAACACCTTTGCACACATTTTGCATGAGAATGCTTATTCACACAGGGTGAGATTTGTCTCTTTACAGAGGGACCACAGAACCCTTTGTGCAGTGGAGTGCCTATAAATGCACAAGTGTGCTGGTGCTCAAATAAGGATTTACTTGTACATTGGGTATGTGTAATCATAAGGCAGGTGTGCACCTGACTTAAACTGTAGGCCTAGATCAGAGGTGGGCAAACTATGGCCTGCAGGTCACATCCACACCGTGGGACCCTCCTGACCGGCCCCTAGCTCCTGGCCTGGGGGGCAGGGGTCCTGGAGGGGCAGTCAGGAAGGGGAGGAAGAGGTTGAATGGAGTGGCAGGGGGCTGTCAGACGGGCTCCAGGGGCGGTCAGGGAGAAGGGGTGGTTGGATTGGGGAGGGATCTGGGTGGAAGTGTAGTCAGGAATGAGAGGAGAGGTTGGATGGGGCAGCAGGGGGCAGTCAGGGCAGTCAGGAGACAGGAAGGGATGGATGGGGCAGAGATCCCGGGGGGAGGTGATGGGGGGAGTGAGGAATGAGAGGAGGGGTTGGATGGGGCTGTGGGGGGTGGTGGTCAGGGGACAGGGAGGGATGGATGGGGCAGAGGACAGGAGGGGTTGGATAGGGCAGGAGTCCTGGGGGGGCCATCAGGGGGTTAGAAGCAGGGGGAGTCGGATATGGGGCAGGGACTGGGCCACGCCTGGCTGTTTGAGGAGGCACTGCCTCCCCTAACCAGCCCTCCATACAATTTTGGAAACTCAATGTGGCCCTTAGCCCGAAAAGTTTGCCTGCCCCGGCCTAGATGTCTTTTCTGAAATACTAGTATGGCAAAACATAAAATGAATCCTGATAGTGTTGCCATAACTTCAGTCACATACTTCTCATTTTAATCACAATGGTCTTAAAAGCAACATCAGAACTGCAATGTGTAACTGTTAAGCTTGAGTAAAGTCATAAACCATCCTGAAATGAAAATAATCGTCTTGGGTAGACATTTTCTGTAGGCATGCTATGAATCTTATTCTGCTTGTAAGAGCCATTCTGCTCGAAACAAATCACACTAGCATCAAAGGTCAGATCCTGGTCCCTGCTGCATCTGATTGTACCAGCACGCCAACACAAACCAGCTGGTATAGTCAGATACTTGAAGATTTCCCAGTGTAGAAGAATCCCTGGGTGTGATGTAAAGTTAGAGTATCTTGCTTTATGCTCCCTCTTGTAGTCCCTAGTATATCAGGCTTTTTGGGTCCATTGCCAGAGTGCAACTGCAGTCTGGCAGTTCCCAGATGTCACAGTGGTCCCTTCAGGTGATTGCAAGTGGGTGAAAGTAATACTAGCTTTGAGGTTATCCTCACTTGTGTTGGGAGCCAAACTAGACCCAGGATCAGGCCATGGCATATTAAAGCAGTGTATATCATCTTAGGTCTTGCTACCCTCTCGGGTCCTCTGTTAGGTGAAGCTGAGCCACACCCAAGGAGTGAACCCCAGATATCAAGAAACAAAACAATTTTGATTTTGTATCCAATACATTCGTCTTGGAGATAAAATATTGCTATAAACTGTAATATATAGGTGATCAGGGCTGCACTCTGTTGTCATTAGGAGGGTATAAGTGGATGTGAGCAAGTTAGTAACATTGAAAACTGCTGTCTGTTGGGTTAAAACTTATTCTATTTTGACAGAAGGATCCAGGTACTCTAAAACAATGTATGCATATGAAAAGTGCTGTCAAGCTATTTTCCCCTTTTTCTTTTTCTCTCTCTCTCTCTCCTTTTAGCACCCAGAATTCCTCCTGACAAGAGAATTTTTACAACTACGCACACACCAAGTTGTTTGTTCCAGGATATAGATGAAAGGTGAATAACTGAAACTACTATTTTTTTGGGAAGGGCAGTTTTTGTTTATATGTCCTCCACAAAATATCCAATAGCTGCACAGCAGTTTTAGCACTTAAATAACTTCCACATTTTAGGAAACAAGCCGATATCTCTCATTACTGTCAAATATATTTATGTATATATTTTGTGACATATATATATACACACACACACACGTTCTATGTCTCTCTTGTTCTTAAAATAATGAATTTAACCAAGAAAAATAAAAACAAAAAATCCCCAAACTTTAACCAACCTGATTTCTATTATAATGTGAATTCACCTATGGATTTTGTTAATAGCTAATCTTTAAATGATTTTTATTGCAGTTGAAAATGGAAAACATATTTGCCAGCTATTAGACTGCCCACTAATAATCAATTTCTCTAATAATCTATGCTGACGTGGGGGTGACGCCGGATGTTGTCTCTGCAGAAGAGCGCTTTTAAAACCATAAAACATTACTTATTAAAATGTTCTCTAACTTCTATTCTTTGACTCAATTTAGTTAATAAGTAGCTGTATGTCACATGCATTCCCTGCTGGCATAGTTACACAGTGGACACGCACTATCCAATTAGATAGCAATACATTCTCTTTTATAGTTTTACTAAGTCCTTGGAGACAGACGCTACAGAGGAATCAGATGATTTTTCCCTGTGTTGCAGCATTTGTTGCAATTAAATTGAGATCTCTGCAGTCGTGTTTCTGCTATGTCTGGTTCTGAAAAAACTGCTTTGAGCAGTATGAAAAGTTGAACTGGTGAAATTTGAAGAATGTAGTATCTGCTTAGAGTAATTATCCACATTCCAGGGGTGAAGCCAAGTAAGGTATCAAGCCCCCAGATTGGAGGTTATGGCTTTATCTGAAAAATATATGGCACACATGAAGCATTAGCAACTATAGTGGAGACTAAATAAATCTCTTTAACTGGAGAGAGACTTGCATGTTATATGTACAATATAAACTACTAATGAGATGTCCAATAACTAGACTTAATCAATTTATTAATCAGATTATTAGAGTTTAATACAGAAAGGAAAAGTACATATATTACCAAACCCTGTGGAAAACAGCAGTTGCAATGATAA
Source organism: Gopherus flavomarginatus (assembly GCF_025201925.1). Classification (NCBI taxonomy): domain Eukaryota; kingdom Metazoa; phylum Chordata; order Testudines; family Testudinidae; genus Gopherus; species Gopherus flavomarginatus. Next base: position 71,569,052 of record NC_066624.1, on the reverse strand, counting down.
ATTATCTCAAAATTCTATGCTTACCCCTTTTGTATTTAAACCTAACTGGGTGGCATTTCACAATTTTTCCCTTTATCACTTTACCTAGTACATCTTTCTTATGTATTTTCTTTGACATGTTTTTTACAGACAGGTACCAATAATTGATGCATCTGATTTATGTGGGGCATATATGGCCATATTGAAACTTACATCATATCTTACATTTTAACCATTATACGGACCCCATACATTACACAAACCGGATTTGTGGATACAAGACTATATATTTTTTGAACGTTGCAGAGATAGTATTTCAGAAATTAACTAACAAAATGTAAATGTATCTCAGTTTTTGCTAGGCTTGCATTCTCCATCACAGATACAAAGCAGGAGTTTGTACAAAGGTCACAGCATTTATCTATCACATAATTTAGAGAATTTAATGTGAATGTAAAGGACTTCAAATATAATTAATATACTTTAGTTATTCACTATTTATTTATTTTTATTTTGGTTACATAACACCTTTCCCTTTATGCTTACAGTTGCTACAATAACCACTTCCCATATTTTAATAAATACTTTTTACTTATAAGAACTGATTTTTCCAGTACTATTGTGCAGACAAACTGGTAGTGCATAAGAATGCAATTTACGTTCCTGGTTAATAGCTCTGTTTCTGAGAGCTCAGATTTTAGGTAGCTCTGTTTGTGGGAGCTTAGATTTAGTAAAATTGTGTCTTATGGTAGCTGTCATTGCAACATCAGTGCTGTGGTTTCACAAGCTGTATTTATTCACTTTGTCTTTGACTGATTTAGCTGCAAAGTTTATATTGATTCAATTTAGTCAATAGTCTCATCTCAAAGCACTCTGGTTTTGAACTACTGCTGCAAATTATTTTGGATTTGAACTTAGTTTGGTCAGCAGTGTTAAGTGCTGTCCACAGACTTTGTCACGTTATGCTATAGTGTCTCTGACAAACACATAGATGAAAGAGTTGCTTACAAAAAGATAAAAAGTCTGTTCTGTAGAGGGTAGTTCTGATCTTTCTGCTGAGATGGTCTGTGGGAGAAAAATCAAGATGATATTCTTTTCTGGAGAAACTACTTAATATAATTTTTTGAGATACAGATTGAGGGTGTGGGAGGTAATAGGAGCCTATATAAGAAAAAGACCCAAAAATCGGGTCTGTCCCTATAAAATCAGGACATTTGGTCACCCTATGTAGTATTCTGGTTTGTGGATCTTATAAGATATGAAGCAGACAAGCCTTAGCTACTTTGGGGGATTTCTATTTACATGTTATCATCACCTTTAAGGTGCAGAAGTGAGTCTAATTTGACTTTATGAGCAGGTACGTGCAGGAGAAAGGGGTTTTGTTACATAGTTTTTGGTGTCAGTTGGCCCTCCTGTTTTCCTCAAATTCCTTCTCCACAGAGTGTGCGCTTGTTTGTTTCCATTTGGACTTCTTGGATTTTTTTGGTGTGGCTGCCATTTTAACTGAAATCTGAGACACATCTATGTGCTTGCTCTTCCTAAATTTGCCAGCTCCCTGGTATCTGTGAATATAGGTGCCGATTTCATGGGTGCTTCAGGGCTGGAGCACCTATGGAAAAAAATTAGCAGGTGCTTAGCATCCACTGACAGCCAGCTCCCCTCCTCCCCCCCCAGTGCCTCTCACCTTCTGGGAGGGAGGGAAAGGAGCAGGGATGGGGTACACTTGGGGGAGGGAAGAGGTGGGATGGGGTCTTGGTGGAAGGGGTAGTGTTGAGGTGGGGCCTAGGGCTGATTGAGGGTTAAGTACCCCCAGTGAAAATTAGAAGCCAGCAACTGTGCCTGTGAGCCTAAGCCTGGGAAAAGAGCTGGACTCATGATGTTGCCTCTTCAAGAAGAGCCTTTTGAAAAGTGCATTTCCAGTAGTTAAATTTAAAAGGAGTGGGAGTGACTACAGGAAGAAGATCTTCCTCTTATTTCCTTGGCTTAGGGTACAGCGTTCCCCCCCCTCCTTCCTGGCTGATGCGCTGAGGTCATCTCTCCTGTATTAGTCTTGTTTTAACCAGTGGACATTTTTTAACTCTGGCTCTCTACATTGTAGAGTAGGGCTGCTGCTGCTGCAGCACCACAAACTTAATATGGTTTTAAGATTGTTAGAATAAGTTCCGCAGCCCACAGTTGATACAGTTCCACTAAAATTAATAAAAATGTATTACTTTTATGACCACTGGCATTTTCCAAACTGCAAGTGAGATGAAGGTTTAGGAGGACATGCGTGTGTATGCAGTATATTTTCCCGGTCTCTCAGGGGTTAGGTAGAATATGTAAAACAGTACCTCAACTTTAGAGCTTCAGTTTTTAAGAGTATAGAATTAAATATTTATAATAGAGATCCTGCTGTCAGCTGAGAGTTGGTCATAATGTGACACTGAAACTTATGAACAGGCTTGCACAAGGTAAGTAAAGCTTACATGATGACCAGTCTTAATTATGCAATAGATCTACATATTCAGTATGTTGGGTAAAAAGTAGACAATTCCTTGTAATTAACTAGGAGTCTGGTGGCACCTTAAAGACTAACAGATTTATTTGGGCATAAGCTTTCGTGGGTAAAAAAAAACCTCACTTCCTCAGCTGCATGGAGGATGCATGCATTTTGTGGATACAGACTAACACGGCTACCCTGTGATACTGTAATTAATTGTCACTCCTACCATATTTCTGTTGTTAACAAGTGCATGATGCTCAATAGCCATGTTATCTTTAAATATGAACTTGAATATACTGACTAATATGTGCTTCTCTTGAGTCTAATTAAATTCCTGCATAAAATCTTCAACTCACAGTAAAGGTTGATAGTGTATAATAAACCTCTCCTACCAGTTACATAAGTGTTACAATTTAGAGAGCGAGAGAGAGTGTGTGTGTCCATACATATTCTGTTTCCTTAATACTTCATAGTTTCTATTAACAATATACACATTTGAATCAAAGTAAATTTTCACAATAACCTTAGCTCTTAATAATCCATTCAATTTTTAGAAATGCTGTTAATCAGCTCATGGAGCAAATATTGTATATGGAAATAGATAATGATACTGAACTAACAGTTCTGGTAGGTAGAATGTACTTGACAATACATTATTTGTTGTTAATGTGCATATTGAAATTCAGATTAAAAATTCATGCCTGATGACTTCTTGCTTAATGGTAACTAAACTTGCATGTTCCTTCATAACTAAATTAGTGATAAGAGTTCAAGTTGCTAAAATTAGTAGGGCAGGTGTTGCACTCCAACACACCACCTAACATAGTGTTTGCTAGATTTTTTTTATTTGAAAGCTAGCTGAGTGTCTCTCCCCTCTGTCCTCCACCTGCCTATTTTCAGGAAAATGAAACCAATTTCACCTCCATCTCTTTCAACCTGGTCATGTGATATTGAAGTCTACCCAAAAGGAGAAGTCATTGAGAGTAGATTGTATAGAGCTTCATAATACATTTCCTCTCCTTATGTGCCTGTAGCCTTGAAGTACTTTAAATATCCACAGTGTTAACTGTCATAATTAGCATGCTCATTTAAAATGAGCACGCAGTTCACCTCCTGAGAGGTTATTATTTCAGGCTGTCTGCAGACTCAGGAAGACATTGCTTCATCAGTTATGCTCAGGTCATGTTTTTGTGTTTTCTTTATGGCACAGCAGCTACAGACCTGTTCTTAAATGAATGCTGAGATTTGGGAATAGTTGAGGTCTGTCTGTGTGCTCCATCCCCTACCCCAAGGAAGTGAACTTCATGCTTTTGGAAACTCTGACCGAACATGTTGAAGGGGAGTTCTCTTGTGGACTGTCAGAAGTGCAGTGCTGAAAGCAGTGCTTTCCCTGTAATGCTTTTAGGCTCCATGGGAGCAAGGATCATGCTTCCCTGGAGTTTGTTCTCTGCTTGTCAGGCACTTTGTCTTTGACAAAAATGCAGATATCTGAAATTCCAGATGTCAACTTTTGATGTCTACAAAGATAGTTGTTTGTATCTTGCAAATAACTTCTGATCCGTCAACTTCTTTTGCATAAGTAGGAATGGTGCGAGTACTGCTAAGATGTTTTTCAAGGCACATATAGGAATTAGGCACCTAGTTGCCAGCTGTTCTTCGAAAATCTCCCTTATATGCATATTTTAACTAGTCTATGAATGAGTTTTTGTTGCATTAACCTAAAGGCTTTCTTCATTGGAACAAAGTCATTGGTAAGTTACGGAGATCTAATAAAATTTCAGACTAGCTCCTAACGTTTTAAGTCTTCCTTAATTCCTTTTAAATACCTGAACTACTGGGCTGACTGTGTGGCAACTCTTCAGAAAAGTAAACCTTTAATCTGAGAGGAAGAGTGGATTTCTAGTTAAGGCACCAGACTTGGGTTCAGGAGATCAGTTCCTGGTTTTGCCACAGACATCTGGTATGACCTCTCTGTCTCAGCTCCAAATCCGTAGATGGAGGATACCTCCCTATTTCAGAGGGGTTTTGTGAGAATAAACTCCTTAATATCCATGAATGTTATGGAGGTGCTCAGGTACTCTGGTGATTGGTGCCATAAATAAGTGCTATAAAAATGAATGCAATCTTCGCCAAAGGGTTGTCGCATGTTACTATGGAACTGATACTAACGCTTCCCCAATTCAATTCCACATAGTTTTTTTAATTTAAAAAATAAAAAGCTAAAGCTTAGAAAAGAGAGTTTTAAATGAAATATTTCAAAGTAGGATTTTGTGTGCATTTATTCCACTTGACTTTCTTTTTTTCAGAGCTGTACCTCTTTTGGGATACCTACCTCAGGACTTAATAGGAACCCCTGTTTTATTGCATCTTCATCCAAGTGACAGGCCTCTAATGCTAGCAGTTCACAAAAAAAGTATGTTATCTTTTATGTTGACAAATAAGGTAGATTTTTCTAAGAAAAACACAAGTTAGAATTCAGGGACCTTAAAACTTTCAAGGAACTAAAGAGGAGACAAGCTGGTAGGTTGTATAGAATTAGTCAATTTTCTGATTTGTTTTGAAAACAAAGAACAACGAAACTATCCCTTTTCATTTGGTTTACAGCTGAACATTTAACACTAGTCAACAACAAAATGGGAGAATTATTACTCAACTTCTTGTTCCTTAGGGTACAATCTGACTGTTGGAGACAAAATGGCCATAATAAGTAAATATGTTAGCCATTTTTCAGAAAGATATTTGTCTCAAGATCACATTTATATACGTAGTCATTTTTGAGTGATCTTTTTTTCGTTGATTAATGAACTGACAGGAAAGAAAATATGAGCCTCTTGGTCAGTGTCAACTCCTTTTTTTTTTTTTTTTTTTTTGAGTTGCTTAAATTTTGAAAATGAAATAATTTTTCAGTTTTTTTTTCTGGGGACATTTTTCTTGGTGGAGTTAGTGTTGCTGTGATGGCATCAAGTTTTAAAATCTTGTTTTTACATATGAAATGCATTTACAAAAATATATATATTTAGGTCTTCTGCCTAGTGAAGAATTTTATGTTGGAGAATAAAATTCAGCATTCTGATTTCTTTTCATTAAAACGTGTTTGTAGATGTTGGTATGAGCAAAGAATATAATTTTAATTTCTATAAATGTAAATATATACAGTGCAGGTCAGTTCTCTTTGGTGGCCAAACACTTGTAATTTTCCCTTTTGATGTGAAATTACCCAGAGTTTGGTTACTGGATAAACTTTATCTGCCCTATATGTATACATATTCAAATTTTTTGTTATGAAATTATTGTAAAAATTGAATTAAAGCATATTAAATATAGTGTTCATGTGTGACTATAAAACTGACATTTTTCTAAAACTTGCATTATAGTACTTCAATATGGTGGACAGCCTTTTGACTATTCACCAATCAGATTTTGCACTAGAAATGGGGAATACATAACTATGGACACCAGCTGGTCTAGTTTCATTAATCCTTGGAGCCGAAAAGTCTCATTTATAATTGGAAGACACAAAGTTAGGACGTAAGTAGACAAGTTATTAGATTCTCATATTAATTAATGAGAGTGGGGGTTCAAGTCTGCAAAGCAACTCTTTTTAAATTAGTGGAAGAGAGCTGTACAAAAATGACAAATTCAAACTGCTTTCTTTTAATCTTGGTATTTGGGTTTTGTGATTGTAAATGTATATTATAATACATTAAATGCTTTTAACAATAAATTTGTAAGTGCTGCAGGTTTTTCCAATATTGTCAAGAGTTACTTCAGAATGGAGAAGCCATGTTCAGAGTAAGGCTGCACATTTTATCAGATTGAAAGTTTTTTAGATGCAATAGAATAGGAACAAGAGCCTATTTAATATATATGAAAGATTAATTTAGGTTGTGTTTTACATGCATTTGGAATATTTTGGGTATAATAATTTTTACAGTGGTCCCTTAAATGAAGACGTATTTGCTGCTCCCAACTACACAGAAGATAAAATCCTTCATCCTAGCATTCAGGAAATCACAGAACAAATATACCGGCTGTTGTTACAGGTAGGGTCTGGAGTTTTATGTCGTGCTGGGGTCTTGAGTACTTACATGGCCTCCATTACTGCAGTACCTGAGTGTTTTATCTTTAATACCTTTGTCTTCATAACACCCCTTTGCGGTAGCACTGTATTACCCCTATTTTACAGAAGTCATTTGTTTAATTATCTGATTCTCTATTGTGTAACACATTCCTTTACAAATTTATAATAAACTTACGGCCTTATGACCCCATCTGCATTTTACACCAGGCGTCCCACAACCTACACTAACAAATATACCCAGCCTTTTCCCGTCCCCATTCAATAGTTTAAATAACTTTTTACTTAAAAAGTAAACTGTAATAACCCCCCCCCACCCCCATCACCATAGCAGAGGTAACAGGAATAAATTGCATTGTAGTCCATTCTCCCAATTCAGACAAAATGGCCTGTTCAGCATTGTAGTGGCACACTTCACCACTCCTCTCAAAAACCAACTGGAGACCTCTCTGTGCAAACACCAGTGCCCTTTTATTTTCAGTGTTTGTTCCCACCACCTTCTATATACAGTTTATTTCAGCCCAGGTAGTCCCTTGGGGGACAGCTAGCTTCTGCAGCTAGCAGGGAACTCCAGTCTGAGGGCTTGTCTACATCACAAAGTTGCAGCGCTGGTGAGGGGGGTACAGCGCTGCAACTTAGGAGGTGTACACATCTGCAGGGCATCACCAGCGCTGCAACTCCCTGTTTGCAGCGCTGGCCGTACTCCCGTTTTGTCTTGGGTGTAGAGGATCCAGCGCTGGTGATCCAGCGCTGGTAATCAAGTGTAGACACTTACCAGCGTTTTTCTTGACCTCCGTGGAATAAGCAGGTATCCCAGCATACCTGAGGAAGAGCCTATTTACAGTCCAATCCAGTGAATCCTCTGCAGTGCTGGCCCTATACAGCTGTATACAGTGCTGGCCCTATACAGCTGAGGAAGCCTTTCTTGACCTCCGTGGAATAAGCAGGTATCCCAGCATACCTGAGGAAGCCTCTCTGGTAATCAAGCAGGTCTCCTTCCCCGCGGTTTGCTCCGGTGTTCTCCGAATCCTCCCCCAAGCGGGTCTCCTTCCCCGCGGTTTGCAGGGGGGTTCGGGGAACGCTAGAGCAAACCGCGGGGAAGCAGGTCTCCTTCCCCGGTTTGCTCTCGTGTTCCCCGAACCCCCGTGCAAGCAGGTCTCCTTCCTCGCGGTTTGCTCTCGCGTTCCCCGAACCCCCGAGCAAGCAGGTCTCCTTCCCCGCGGTTTGCAGGGGGGTTCGGGGAACGCTAGAGCAAACAGCGGGGAAGCAGGTCTCCTTCCCCGGTTTGCTCTCGCGTTCCCCGAACCCCCGTGCAAGCAGGTCTCCTTCCCCCCGGTTTGCTCTCGCGTTCCCCGAACCCCCGTGCAAGCAGGTCTCCTTCCCCGCGGTTTGCTCTCGCGTTCCCCGAACCCCCGTGCAAGCAGGTCTCCTTCCCCGCGGTTTGCTCTCGCGTTCCCCGAACCCCCGAGCAAGCAGGTCTCCTTCCCCGCGGTTTGCAGGGGGGTTCGGGGAACGCGAGAGCAAACTGGGGAAGGAGACCTCCTTCCCCGCGGTTTGCTCTCGCGTTCCCTGAACCCCCCTTGAAGCCGCCCAACAGCGCTGCAGTGTGGCCACATCTAACACCACTTGCAGCGCTGGTTGCTGTAAGTGTGACCACTCTGCAGTGCTGGCCCTATACAGCTGTACTAATACAGCTGTAACAACCAGCGCTGCAAAATTGTAGATGTAGACATACCCTGAGGCTCCTCCCTTTCTGCTTCCTTCCTGTGAGCTTTATACAGCCCCCTGGCCCATAAAACCCACAGGTGTTTCTTCTTTAGCCCGGCAGTGAGCCACACCCTGCCAGCTCCAATCAATTCCCCTTAATGGGAGCTGGGGCTAACGGGGGCCTGGCCAGGTCTCCTGGCCAGCACCCTGTTACAAGCATCATAATGAAGAGATCAAAATACTTTTGGGTGGAAAATGGTTATCTTCCTGCATGACAAGTTAGGACAGAGGTCCCCAAACTGGGGTGCACCCCCTGTGGAGGGAGCATGGAGGAACGTTCGGGGGGCACAGCTAGGGGCTGGGCCAGCTCCAGTGGGAAGGGAGCGCCACCCAGCTTGGCTTCTGGCCCTCAGCCCCGTGCTCAGGGCCCCAACTGCCGGCCCCAGCTCTGGGAGGGAGAGGGGAACACAGACGAGTAAGGAGGGGCACAAGGTAAAAAGTTTGGGGATCACTGGATTAGGACCACATAAATTCATATACTCCACTAATACGCTCCAAATCAACCAATGCCTGCAGTTCCCCAAGTATCCAACAGATGCTGGCACTATTCCATATATAAGACTGTCAATATATAACACAGAGGTAGACTTAAGGTTAATTATTGAATCTTAATGATAGTTTTCCAGACTGCAAGACACTGTTATTTAAAACTACAATTTGCCTTTAATATCCCATGATGTAGTGAGTTATAGCTTTATACTTACCTTTTTTTTTTTGTCTGATGATGGTTAGATTTTTAAACAGTTACATGTTTTTTCCCTGTCATAAAGTTGAATTCTTTATTTGGCTGAATGCGTTGTCTTTTAAACTTTTTTATCTGAAATTTTAAGAGGCTACACAATAGTCCTACTCAGTCTAACAATAAAGACATTAATAGATACTATTTTCTCTTTATCAAAAGTGATACAAGTATATTTGACCAGGTAGAAATACTGTCAGTGATGGATTCAAAATCATGCTGTCTTTTAACTTGCTATGATTTCTTTATTAGAAGTCACATACACTATCCATATTAAAGTATATTTTAAGCTACCCCAACCCTGCAATGAACTTTGCTTTGTGCAGAGTCCTATTGACTCCTTTGGGTTTTCATGGCTTCACGGGATTGTGCCTATTGGGAGCTCATTGCCTGATTTGGGGCATGAGGGTGCAATCCTAGAAATAATTGCTCATATATGTACAGTATTGTACTTGCCTTGATATATAGGTATAGTCAAATGTATCCCTGTCTGGGATCTTAAGAAAGCATGCAGCTATAGAATCTTGCTAATTTTTGTCATTCTGAATCATCAGTATGTGCTTAACTTTTGTTAAAGTTGATTGCTAATATTTTTTTGCAGCCTGTACACAACAGTGGATCTAGTGGCTATGGAAGCTTGGGGAGCAATGGATCCCATGAGCATTTAATGAGTATAGCATCATCCAGTGACAGCAATGGGAACAACAATGAAGAGACGCTAAAGGACAAGCATGTACGTTTTTGTTTTTTTTAATTTTATTTTTTAAATGAAGTCTTTGGTACAAAACTCTCTCTAACTGAAAATGATTTTCACTGTTGTTGTGGTTTCAAATTTTGGGCTAGGATTGAGGCTACTGCTGCGTTATGGCTCTGGCCAGGTCCTTCCAGCAGAAATGTTGGGGAGATGGTTAGTCCTGTTTGAGAGGAATTCCTATCAAGAACTAAAAGCAGTGGTGGATTAGCAGTGGGCCAATGGGGCCTGTGCCCGGGGACCCTGGAAAAATGGGCGCAGACCCGCTCCGCCCGCCCGGTGCTCCTGCCAGGGAGTGGGGGAAGGAGTGGGGAGGGCACTTCCTGGCAGGAGCGCCAGGTGGGCAGGGGAAGCCCCCGTACCCTCACTCCATTTCCCTAGCAGGAGCTGGGAGGGGCCAAGGACCTGCTGGTGGAAGGGGTGGGGAGGAGCCCCTACTTGCTCTGCCCCAGGGCCCCACAAAAGCTTAATCTACTTCTAAGCAGGGATATAGCTTTATTAGTTTGTGAAAACTTTTTTTCCTTAATTTTGTAGGGGAAGAGCTAGTTCGCTGGCTTACCTGTTTGTGGATGGAAGAAATGAGGGGGAGGAAATCTTTGTATTTGTCTTCTTCCTGTGAGGGTTGTGAGACATTCTACAGAAGAGCAGTAAACTTGTATGATGTGTGGATGGCAAGTGTGAGACAGTTGCCTAGGAGTGGAGTAGTTTGGCTCTTTGAATGATTGTCCATATGGTTTCTGCTCACGTGCATGGGAAAAGATTCTTTTTGAATAGCAGTGTCCTTTGAGGCTGTGCCTAGGCCTTGACATTCTTGTTGGCAAAAGAACCCAAAGACTGATAACACTGCCCACCCCCCTAGTTAGAGCCTAGCACAGGGGTAGGGAACCTATGGCACTTGTGCCGAAGGCGGCACGCAAGCTGATTTTCAGTGGCACACTGCCCGGGTCCTGGCTACTGGTCTGAGGGGCTCTGCATTTTAATTTAATTTTAAATGAAGCTTCTTAAATATTTTAAAAGCCTTATTTACTTTACATACAACAATAGTTTAATTATATATTATAGAGTTATAGAAAGAGACCTTCTAAAAATGTTAAAATGTATTACTGGCATGCAAAACCTTAAATCAGAGTGAATAAATGAAGACTCGGCACACCACTTCTGAAAGGTTGCTGACCCCTGGCCTAGCAAATAGTTGATTTTTTAGTTAAGGGGTTGAATCAAAAAAAGTATGAAAACAACTTGTTTCAGTTCAAACTAAAACTGAATTTTTGTTTTGGGTTGACTGCAGCATTTTAGTTCAATCTGAAATGAATTTTTATTTTTTGATTTATTTATTTATTTATTGGTTTTTCATTTTTGGTTGTTTTTGGATACTTTCACCTATGGATCCTTTTATTAGCTAAATTTCATAATGAACTGATTTTTTGAAATGACAAGTTGAAATGTGTTGTTTTGACCTTTTGTACTCTTTTCCATTTTTGTTTGAAACTATTCACTGGATTGGACCTGAATTCACTAATAGTTTTGATGCCCCCCCCAAAAGAGGAATGGTCCTGAGCCTTTTGCTGGCCAGGGCAGACCATGTTTTTGGTGCCCACCTGGAGAAACAGCCAAAAACCCCACTGCTCTGGTACAGAGCCCTCTGGAAGACGGTGCCCAGGATGACTGCTCTGGTTGCCTGGACCTAGAAGCATTTTTTTTGGCCAGTTTACCATTCACTGGAAAATTTCACCCAGCTCTAGTATTTGTGTCCTTAGCGTTGGGCTGGCATTCAAATCTGGGCTGCAGAAGTTTGCAGATTCTTCTGAGAAATATTTTTTAAATTATTTAATATAGCTTCTTACTGATCCTGCTGTTGTGTTACAACTCCTGTGGGCTTTCGAGTATGTCATTGTCTTTGTTTTCTGCTGATCAGCACAAATATTATGTGCAGGAAAAAGTATCTTAGCATTCACTAAAACCCTTAAAGACTTTTACCTTCCCTATCTTGATTTTAACAATTTTTTTTCTAAACATGAGCATTAGAGATACAGGTTTTTTTGTTTTTTTTTTAAACTATTCTAGCAAGTCCAGAGGCAGGGTCAGAATGATGATACATTTTGTGAGGATAGAATAAGAATTTTTAATTAATGAGGTTTAAAAAGGTAGGCAGATCTCTTTTGAAATGCTATATTAAGCATTATTAATTCTTTTTTTCAGAGACCAGGACTGAGTCTGTTGTGTAGAATATTCTTTTTCTAATTTTCCTCTGCAAGCTCAGTTGCTAGTTTCAAATAAATGGCCCAATATTTTGGGAAAAAGTGTTTTGTTCTTGGTAGTTTGTGCTCCCCTAGCTAACACTGGAAGAATTAAATGCAGTCTAAGATGCGACTATGTCAACCACAGTGTGTAGTAAAATTATGTAAGTCTTTGCTTTCTCAGTCAAGAAAAAAAATCTTGTTCACCAATCCTTTCAGTATATGTACACAGCCTTTGGAAATGACCTTCTCAGCTCAGGTCAACAGGCTTCGGTTTGTGAGGCTCACACTAGCACTCTGAAAATAGCTGTGTGGACAGCAAAGCTCTTTGAAGTTGCATCTAAGGTTGGAGCTTGGGCTCTGAAGCCTAGGGAGTTCATTAAGGACCCAATATGTATGAATAAGCCAAAATTTTCTAGTGATTATTTTTTCTCTTTGCACACCCCTTGACACTTTTCAGGTGACATGTCAAGATGCACATATGGCCAGAAATGAAGGACAACATATTTTCACTGATAGAAGAGTGAAGCTGGAACATAAGAAAAAGTCTTTTGGAGGTAAAGCAGCAAGAGCTTGTATTTTTTTCTGTAAAACAGCAGAAGTTCAGATTTTTGTTCAAGTGAGCTGTGTTAAAGTAACTAAATCCAATTTCCAGGCAAAATATGACTGTCAGACTATAATACTAACTGGGAAACAGAACTTTACTTTTATTTAGTACTTTTTTGTGTTTATGGATGTGAGTTCAATGTCTGAGAATTGTATCAAATATCTTTTTGGAATTTTCCAGTTAATTGAATATTTTTGTGATGGACAACTTTCAAAGACTTAATAGCTAAGCGTGTTCTAAGATAACTATTTGGATTATACTATGTTATAAATAATTTAATTATTATTCTCTGTCTCTCTTCTTGCATATTTGTTCTGTTTCTGAAAGTAGTAAATTCCTTCAGGGAGGGATTTTATTTTGTACTGCAACATTGTTGGTACATAATATATGTGCAGTTGTAAGAAGATGTATAGTGAGAACTTTCCTAGATCCTGTCTTCATTGCACAGTGTTCTCTTTAGCCTTACTGGGGAGTATTCCACCAAACCATCAGATAATTGCATTTTTTTAGTGGGTATTAGGTCGTGTCAGCATAGATATTGTAACAAATGCCTCAGCCCAACAACTGTGATGTGACTCATAGAAAATATAATGAGGCACATGAATTGAGCTCACAGTTTTTAAAGTTAAAAGCTAAATTTAGGAAGGGACAAAGTGTTACAAAAACAAGTAAAATATTTTCTTTCTATTTGTAACTCCAAAAATTCATAGATACTTTCAACTTGTTGTCACTCATAAGATTTAAAATTTGAACATACAAAGAGTTTGGCTATTCACCTGGTTCCTTAATACTTTACATCCACCCTCGTAGTCCTCAGACCTTCATAAATTCTGTTTTGAGTATGCTGACTTAAAATAAGTAAGTACTGAATACAGCGTAATATAAATTAAATTTCAAGTTAAAACTATGAGGACTATTGGTTTTCCGCTAATTGTGAAAAACATTTATGCAATACTCCTGTTACATTTGACTGGCACAAACATTTTATTGCAGTATTTACTGGTTTTACTATATTTTAATGAAGGATAACTTCTGAGTCATTCAGAAGAAGGACATAAATTAGGGTTTGATTTACATCTGCTTTATTTTAAGAGTTATGAAGGGTTAACTTGTAATAAGCATGAATCTTTATACAGAAAAAACAAATTTTTCGAGTGTTCGGATGGAAGATATAGCTGAAAAGGATACTGTAGCCATTGCTGCTCATAAGAATGTGGTTACAGAGGAACTGACTTGGAAGGAACAGCCTGTGTATTCCTATCAACAGATTAGTTGTTTAGACAGTGTCATCAGGTAGGCTTCCATCCAATGTGTATTGTTGGTGTGTAAACTGTTTTTAAGCCCTAAGTTTGCAATATTTTTATTTAACTTTGTTAAACACTTACTATATAGGTACTTGGAGAGTTGCAGCATACCTGGCACAATAAAGAGAAAATGTGAACCTTCATCAAACAATGCTGCTTCACTGAGTTCTGATGATCACAAGCAAAAAACAGCTGATAATGCCATAAAGCCATCAGGAGGTATTAATTAACGTAATTTTAATTAGGATTTAGCAAAAACATCAGTTCTGTGCAGAACATTCTCAAGTATGGAGTTTTTTAAGTGGAGAGGGAGAGAATGCCCATGTTTGATTTTGACAGTCTCATATCTAGCAAGACAATGTGGCCGTGAAATCAAAATTCTAAATAACTTTAGCTTAGGGTAACTTCTGCACTGTCAAAGACAATTGATGAAATTTCTTCTTGAAATTTCATTATCTGTGTTCACTAAACAAATCACGTTAGTGTTAGGTTTTTAAAAAGCTACATAAAATTATGAAAATTCATGAATGTTTGCAGCTTTTGTAGTTTGATAATTTGTGGTTAAGATTCCCTTAATTTGGAGTTTCTGAAGGTGTTGACAGTTCATTACAATAGAAATAACTATATAATCTTATTTTGGTTTTGATGTTGTAACAGCTGTGTTTGTTATGGTAATCACACAAGTGCATTAAGCATATTAATATACATATATAACTTTTCTGGGGGTCAAAGCTAAAGCAAATCAATTAAGAAGCAAACATTGGATATGACTAGTTATAAATAACTATACAATTTTAAAGTAACCAAAGATACGTTGTACTTTTTAAAAGAGAATTCTTGATGGCTATCACATTTCTAATAATAATTGGAGATATACTTGTTCTAGAAATGATAGAAGATTTTCCTAGTGGAACTGAAAGGAACCTTGAAAAGTCATTGAGTCCAGCCCCCTGCCTTCACTAGCAGGACCAAGTACTGATTTTTGCTCCAGATCCCTAAGTGGCCCCCTCAAGGATTGAGCTCACAACCCTGTTTAGCAGGGTTTAGCAGGCCAATGCTCAAACCACTGAGCTATCCCTCCCCCTATGTCTATTGTTGGAAAAGGGATGGAGGAAGTAGAAAGGGAGGCAGAAGGAATATATAAATAGGCATGGCAGAATTTTATTTTTATTTTTTATAATTTTGACAACTAATATTGTTTTTAAGCATTTGTTTTGTTTTTTATCTTTTTAAATGTTCATAATGGTTGGAAGTTATGGGGAGTGTCAGACAATTATTTAATGACAGTAGACAGTGAGATTCAAAAAGCTAAAGCTTTATAACTGTTAAAACACAAATTGTCAACATCACATGTCAAAATAGATCGTTAAATCAAACACTAAGTTCTCAAGAAGCATTCTTCTCACTTTGCCTATCTGTAAATTTCAGCTGTTATCGATGAAAATACGTGTGTGTGTGTGTGTGTGTGTGTGTGTAATAGTATGTTGTCTTGGAAGTTGGGGTAATATCTGACATAAACACGTTGGCCCTTGCTGAACTATTGGGAATGAACAGAATCTGAATCGTCTCAAAAGCAATTCAGTCTCTGGCATTCTATGACTCAGGCGATTGATTTTTTTTTTTTCATTAGCTTATTTCATGTTTCATCTAATGAAGTTTTATTTCATGTTTCATCTAATGAAGTTTTAACTTTTTCTCCTCTGAAGAAAGAGTGCTGTTGAAAACTCATATAGACCCTGCTGTGTTGAAGACATCTGATAAATCAAATGGTCCTCCGGTAGTTGGTGCTCACTTAACCTCTTTGGCTTTACCTGGGAAACCAGAAAGTGTTGTATCCTTCACCAGTCAGTGCAGCTACAGTAGCACCATAGTTCATGTTGGGGACAAAAAACCACAACCTGAATTAGGTACAGTACTTATTATTGAGATGAATAGCTTAATTTAAGACATTTTACCACTATAATTAGCTATTCCATTATCAACCGATGGGATGATGTACGCTTTTTTGTTGCTGTAGAATACTTACGGACAGACATTTTAGAGTTACAGTGCTTTTATCGTAAAGTCTTAATTTTAAAATTAGCAGAATATTTTGCCTCATTTGCCTTAAATATTTTTTCACTTTTGTTCTAGAAATGATAGAAGATGGTCCTTGTGGAACAGAACTCTTAGATAGTCAACTTCTTGTCCCTCCATCCACCGCTATACATGCAAACCAGGAAAAAGAGCTATTTAAGAAGCTGGGACTTACAAAGGAAATTCTTGCAGTGCATACACAAAAAGAAGAGCAGAGCTTTTTGAATAAATTCAGAGAAATTAAAAGATTCAAGATTTTTCAATCCCGCTGCAATTACTACTTACAAGATAAACCCAAAGGACGTCATGGTGAACGTGGTAAGGCAATAATTGTTGTCTTTTTTGAACTTTGTTTTAACCATTAAAGTTATCTGTGAACAGGAAAAAACATATCTTAGATGTTGCAGGTTCAGAAGCTGTTAAACCATGGATCACTTTAAGGGTAGTACAAATGCAATTGTCATTTTTCTTTGGCTGAAGTTAGGCTTCAGTGTTCACTGAACCCTGGATATGAAATCCTGCTCCTTCCAGGAAGCCCAGAACGGAATGGAGAAGGGACACTGATCTGTAGGGCACAGTGGTAGGAGGAAAAAATAGAAGGGAACATTATATGTAAAATAGGCATGGATAGTTGTATCTTTTGTATTGATAACTGGCATCAGTTACAAATTGAAGATTTATTGCATTTGAATTTAAAGAATCTATAGCGGGGTGGCCAAACTTACTGGTCTTCTGAGCCACATACAACAATCTTCAGAAGTTCGAAAGCGGGGGCACACCTGCAGGAGCCGGGGCTTGGGGCTTCATCCCCACTCCTGCTGAAGCCCCTACCCCACTGCAAGGCAGAGGTCTTGAGTTCGTCCCCCTGACCCCCAATTGATAGGAAGAGAATGGGGAGACATGGAGGGCTTGCAAGCTGCACTTTAACAATAAAAGTGCTGCATGTGGCTCATGAGCCACAGTTTGACCGTTGTTGATCTATAGCATAAAGCATAAAATTGCTAAGTCCTTTAAATGTAAGATGTTGTGTTATACCTATGATGGCGTGTAGGGATCCCACACAGATGAGGAAGGCCTCAGAGTCCAGGTGGTGTAGCTAGCCCCGTCTCTGCAGCCCTGTCAATCATGCATGATAATGAGGAGGCTTTTAAACTGCAGTCACCTATGGGGGAACCGGGAGCGGAAGGAGCAGGATTGCCCAAAGCATCAGACTGCAGGAATGACTCCTGAAGCTGTGGATGGAACCCCTCACCAGAGACCTTCACCATGATGCAGAGGAGAGTATAGCAGACCTCAGAGGCCCAGCCAGAGCGATCTTCCCAAAACCCACTACTTTGGTGCTGGATCACTGGTAGCACTTTAGACTTGCCAAACACACCCCCTTACTGGGGCTGCAGAGAGGAATTATCCCTGAACATCTTGGGGGTTGTGACTTTCATTTGATTCCCCATCTGGAGAGACTTAAGAAGGCCCACAAAGGGCAGAGCACACACACCCTTGCAAATAGTGAGGAACCGCGCAATGTAGATAACTGGGCATGGTTAGGTTCTCCTATCCTTGCAGTGGGGAACCACCAAGGATTCTGTTGTTAGATCTTTAAAATATAAATCAACAAAACATACAGTAGAACCTCAGAGTTACGAACACCTCAGGAATGGAGATTGTTCGTAACTCTGAAATGTTTGTAACTCTGAACAAAATGCTATGTTTCAAAAGTTTTACAACTGACCATAGACTTAATACAGCTTTGAAACTTTACTATGCAGAAGAAAAAATGCTGCTTTTAACCATCTTAATTTTAATGAAACAAGCACAGAAACGGTTTCCTTACTATGTCAGATCTTTTTTTAAACTTTCCCTTTATTTTTAGTAGTTTATGTTTAACACAGTACTATACTGTATTTGCTTTTGTTGTCTCTGCTGCTGTTTGATTGCATGCTTCCAGTTCCAAATGAGGCGTGTGGTTGACTGGTCAGTTACTAACTCTGGTGTTTGTAACTCCGAGGTTCTACTGTACTACAAGTTGCCATGGAAAAATTATGACAAAATATTTCATCTATGAATCCCTTGTTTGAAAATCAAATCCATAAAAGTAATGTTTAAACTTGTATGTGTGGGATTGTTCTTCACTTCTACAGTGTGTATGATCAACATTTTAACAGAAGATTCAAATTCTACTAACCTCTTTATGGTAGGATGTGAACATCTACAAATTGTGTGCTAGTGCATTTTACATTAATATTAAAAACAATGGGGCAGCCTCATCCCAAGTTTTGGAACCAATGGATAAATGTACTTTTAAGTAATTTTGTGATGGTGATGAATGAAAATGATCATGAAAGATGGCCATATTATCGGTTAGGGAACTAAAGTATTAGCTGAACTGATTTTAGATCGGCAGTGTCAAACTCACTCTGAGAGGGCGGAATTCAATTTTTAATTATAGTTCATGTACTGTGTAGCTATTGACATCTACATACTATGCACAATCCACAGCCAGGTGTTTAACACACTGATAATCGAGAAACTTTCTTCTGTCTTCTGACAAGTGTGCACCAGAATAGAGATTTTCAAACGTGTGAAATTTTTCTTTCCTCCATCAATCCAGTTGACTACTGACACCAGTTTAGTTTGTAACTAAAAGAAAATTTTAGTGTTGTCTTCCACATAAAATAAAGCAACACGCTCTTCTACATAAAAAGACCTTTTCTTCAATCAATCAATCAAAAAATAAATTGCCACAGCACCTCCTAGTTTTGCTACATCTTTTGTTCTGGGTTTATTCCCTCTTTTGCTTGCTTGAGAGTCTTTAGAGTTTCCTCTGAAATTAAAGGCCTGTGTGGCAGTGATTCTCTAACACAAAGAGGGCTAGAATTGCCTTTCTGTAGTTGCTGTTTTTATAGACCAGAGAGAATTCTAGAGGTACTCCCCCCTCAAAAACTGAAGTCGCTGCATCAAAACTGTTGGACAAAGGGGTGAAGGACTACATTTGGGCACAAAATGCACAGCTTTTTCCCCCTCCTCTTGATTTTCCTTTTCTGCAATTGTGCTAATACAGCTGTTCCTGCAAAGTTTCTGTGCCAGAGGCAGAAGAGTGAGTCTGACTACTCCCTAGTCAGTTCCATTCAGTTGTAATAGAGCAACAGACACAATTTTCAGCAGCTTCTGAGAATGACTTGAAGGGGACACTTCACAATTTGGTATAATTATTTCCTGCTGTGTTCCAGGTGCTCGTGGGCAAAGAAATGGTACTTCTGGAGTAGATCAGTCTTGGAGGAAAAGTGGAAAGAACAGGAAATCAAAACCAAAACGAATTAAACCACAGGAGTCCTCGGACAGTACAACTTCTGGACCCAATCCCCCTCATCAGTTTCCTTTGCAAGGCCTAAATAGTACAGCTTGGTCACTATCAGATACTTCTCAAGCTAGCCATTCAGCCATGTCTTTCCCTGCTGTTATGCCTGCATATCCACTTCCAGTTTTTTCAGCAGCAGGAACTGTGCCTCCAGGTCCTGAGGCTTGCCTTTCTGGTTTCAATGATTTACCAGATTCTGGAAATAATTGTCCTGTGCAGCCATCACACTTCTCTGCACCTCTTGTAGCACCAGTGGTAGCTCTTGTGCTCCCCAACTACATGTACCCTCAAATGAACAATAATTTACCCCAGACACTTTACAATGGCCAGCCTAACTTTTCTGCTGATCCTACTTTCTCTTCACAGTCAGTGTTTTCAGCACAGCCGCCATTAGCTGTCCCAAATCCTTTCCCTCAAGAGACATTCTTTCCAACACAACCATTCCATTATAGTACACCAGCAGAAAGTGAAAAGACTCCTGCCATGGAATCACGGAATGATCCATCCCGTTCCTCCACGCCACAGTCTCTTGGTCCTCAAGATCAGGCCTCGCCACCTTTGTTCCAGTCCAGGTGCAGTTCTCCGCTACAGCTAAACCTTCTGCAATTAGAAGAAACCCCCAAAAGTGCTGAAAGTGGAGCTGCTGCTGGTTTACATGGAGCTTTAATTGAAGGAGGATCCACAGACGAACCCATAACTGATGACAGCAGCAGAAAAGGATCCTCTCCTGTAAGTATTGCATATAGTTTCCAGAAAAAAAATACATCTTTACATTTTGAATATAGCTATTCTTCTTTTCATAGTCCATGTGCAGAAATACTTCAGAAAAGTGTAAAATTGTATTGTCCCAACAGTAATTTATGTAACATCAGTTTCAAAGCTGTACAATTTGTTTTTTTGCTGCAGAGTTTCAATGTAATCTCTTTAAACCTACCCTCAAGTTTAGGTTGGAAAATTTGGACTTTTCCAGTGAGCTCATTCTAGTGAAATAAATTGTTTTAAACTTACTCTTTCCCTGAGGGAAAGAAGAGAAATGAAATTTGTTTTCATACTGAACAAAAACAGCATACTGTTTTGTTACTACTTTTTTTTTAATTGCTTTAAAAAGTTTATAATATAAAGTTAGTAGAAGAGGTTTGGAAATGTATTACGTATATTGCAAGACCTGTTATATTTTATTCAGTTAATATGAACACACGATATTCTTTTTGTGAAGAGAATTGAAACTGATTCTAAGAAACCATCTTAGCAGCTTAATTATTTTGTTACAAGCTTTGAGGGGCAGATAAGTGGAAATATAACTGTGGACTAAGCACACATTTTTGTAATTTTAAAATCCAATGTACAGTACATTGGCAAATGAAATGAGGAAATTAATTAATATATGTATCTCTACACCATTTTAGCTTTTCCTTGGTCTACGTGGTATAGTAAAATTGTATGGACCATCAGTCAGTTTCCCTTTTACCTCAAGTTCCTTAAATTTCAAGGATCAACATGTGAGTGTTGATTTTGTTGAATTTAAACTCTGAAAATAAGAGGATCTCTGTTAGAATAATGTTTGCTATACAGGATTTAACAGCATAGAGGATTTGGACCCCTGTTAGCCCCTTAAAAATATATGTGGGGGGAGGGGGAGGCTTGTGCATGCACGTACCCAAGATACATATACTGTTACTTGTGTACTTATGAGTCATTAAATATTATGCAGTTAATTGTAGTAAATGATATAGCAGTGTTAACCTGTATGGAATCCCTAAAAATACTTATTGAGAACGTGGATTTTTTGATGATGTAGTTGATGCAAAATGTGTTGATGCTAATGCATATGCCCTGGAATTCCTATCTCTCCAGAGTGTTAGGACCTTGCCATCACCCAGTGTTTTATTTTCAACTCTAAGAATCTCTGATGCATTTTATTTTAGTGCTCATTGGGAAATACTAGTCTATAATCATAGAATCCTAAAATATCAGGGTTGGAAGGGACCTCAAGAGGGCATCTAGCCCAACCCCCTGCTCAAAGCAGAACCAATCCCCTGACAGATTTTTACCCCCGTTCTCTAAATAGCCCCCTCAAGAATTGAATTTACAACCCTGGGTTGAGCAGGCCATTGCTTAAACCACTGAGCTATCCCTCCCCCCTGCAAAGGAGTTAACCAGTATGTATAACTTCTGCTTCATAGATCTGTTGTCTTACAGTGGCATGTGTGTGTTTAAATTATGCTCTGTGGAGCTATTACCATTTTCTTGGCATATTAAGCAAGATCCAGATACCTCTGTGTTGGTGCAGAGAGAGAGAGTGCACAATGAATGCCCTGTGATTTTTATAAGTCTTAACTAGTTTACGCAGATCATACAATATTCTCCTCTTAAAGGTTAATTAGATTAAAACACTAAAAAAACATAGACTAATCCATATTTAGGGTTGGTCAAAATTTTCTGAATTTAGATATTTGGATGTGGTGGGGGTGTTTTGTTTGTTTGTTAAATTGTATTTTAGAGAAGGGGGGGAAGAAATTTTTTTTTAAACACTAGTTCTACCCACAATGGATCATAAAACTTATTATTTTAAGGGGGAAAAGCTTTCAGGTAGTGAGACAAATAGTCCAGTTTCATTTCTAGAGTACAAAGGGTGCTTACTAGATGGTTTTCCTTGTATCAGGTTTTCAACCAATGAGTTAATGTAATAGGTGCACCTCTGGAGAATACTGTGTGAGAAACTTGAGAGGAAAAATTCATTGTTGACAAATACAAAGCATTGTACAATGAAAGGAATAATTTGTATTACTCATGCTCATCAGTTGGGTTTGAAAGTAGCTAACTACATGGAAAACAACTTAATGTCATTGTGAACAGCTCAGTGGAAACTTCTGTTCAATGTGCAGTGGTAGTCAAAAACAAACAAATGTTAGAATGTATAAAGAATTGGATGGAAAAATAATACTGAAAATATGTCATTATCTGAGCCAATGGAATGTCCTCATGTGGCATAGTCAAATGATCAATCGTGATCACCCTATTTCAAAGAGAGAGAGCAGAAATCAAAGGATCCAAGAGATGATGAGAACTATATGGAGAGGGATTGATAAAATTTGAGACTGTTTAGAAAAGAGACAAATAAAAAGAGAGATGGCATGAAGAAGGTAAATTGTGTGCTTTGATTTATCCCTTCTCATAACACCGAAAAAGAAGACATAAACAAAAATGAAAGGTAACAAATTAAAACTGACAAAAGGAAATACTTGTTAATCATATATCATGTAAACCTACAGAATTCTCTTACCAGTAAATATTATTGAGGCTGACAGTATAATATGATTTAAAAAAAAATCAGATGTATATAGATGATATCTTGTTAAATTAGATAAAGTTTTTTTTTAATTAGCGTAAAAGTTAATATCATGTTTTAATACATAAACACTAACTCTCAAAAATTGGAAACTTCCCCATTGGGCAGTTTAGTCTATAATTGTCTGTAACAGGTTTTCTTGCATCTTTTTCTGAAGCATGTAATGCTGTCCATTTTCAGAGACTCTGTTGGACTAGATAGATCACTGGTCTGAACAATTCATTTGTGTAACTTTTCGTAGGACTCCCTCAATCTCGGTCAGTTTCTTCATCTGACATTTTTAATTCTGTTTATGTTCCATTTCTTAAAGAAGAAAAACTCTGAACTTGATTGACTTGAAACAGAGACTGATGATGTACTAATTACATTTTTGATATATTTCACTTTTGCAAGATGATAGAGTGGAAAATTCAGTTTTCATAAACAAAGCTATTTCTGTGTTTATGCTAGTCATGAAAATTAAACTTACTGGAAGTTCTGCCTTTCCACATCGGAGTGTATCATATGCTATACTTGAGCTAATGTTCTATTTTTAATATATTCAGTCAGAAGCTTGAATTTCCAAGTATCCTTGACCTAAGTTGCAGCAAAACCTTTACAATATAACTGTAAGCCTGCTTTTCAGTTAGAACCTGCTCTGAGATGTAGAAAATGTTTCCCAGTGTCTTACTTAACCACTAACAGTTCATCTTGTTGACGCTTTCACTGTAAACTTATTTTACTTGTCTGAGCTTCCTAAAATGTTTGGTACATATTTTGTTTCGTAAGCCTTCAAAGCATAATTGTATTGTACCTGTTGTGAAATCTTTTACTGAGATGGTTCTTTTCATCATGAAAGAAAGATAGGTAATACTTTCTATACAGGTCTAACTTTGCTGTTAGAATTAGTCCATACAAATGTCACTTCTAAATCCTCTGCCCAACCTCAATTTTTAATCACCCCACAAAATTTGGGCTGGTCTACACACACGTTCCATACCCAAAGAAACACCAATATAGTTACAATGGCATGTGTTAGTTTGGATCCCACTGTGGATGCATGTGTGCCTCATGCCTGCAAGACTGGATTTTTTTTTTTTTTTACTAGCAGTGTCCATAACTGTACATGTGCCCTGTGCTGCTTCATGCTGCTATATGAGGGCTTAAAAGATGGCATGACCTCTGCCCTCCCTTGGTTCCCTTTTACCACCAGTGACAGTAAGACTTACCCTAGCAGATGTCTTGAGTAGACCTTAGATTAGGGCAGCAAGCTTTTTGGCCTGAGGGCCACATCGGGTTTCGTAAATTGTATGGAGGGCCGGTTAGGGGAGGAGGTCATGGCCTGGCCCCCACTGCCTATTGGCCTCTCCCATTCAACACCCCCCCCATTCCCTGATGGCCCCTCTGGGACCCCTGCCCCATCCACATACATCCACTCCTTGTCCCTTGCCTGCCCCTGGACCCCTGCTGCATCATCCAACCCCTCCTCTCATTCCTGACGGTCCCCCCGGGACCCCCGCTCTATCCAACCCCCCCTGACTGCCCCCTGCCACCCCATCCAACCCCCACCCCCTGACCACCACCCCGAACTCCCCTGCCCTCTATCCAACCCCCCTGCCCCCTTACTGTGCTTCCTGGAGCACCGGTGGCTGGCGGTGCTACAGCCGCGCCACCTGGCTGCACCCAGGCCGCACTGCCACCCCACCACACAGCACAGAGACTGGGTTAGGCCAGGCTCTGCAGCTGCGCTGCCCCAGAAGCTCACAGCCCTGCCACCCAGAGCACTGTGCGAGCCGAGGCTGCAGGCTAGGGGGAACAGCAGGAGAGGGGCCGGGGGCTAGCCTCCTGGCCAGAAGCTCAGGGGCCACGCAGGACGGTCCCGCAGGCCAGATATGGCCTGTGGGCCATACTTTGCCCACCCCTGCCTTATATCCAAGCTTCAGATAACCCGTATAAAGTACAAACCACAATTGAAGACTTGCGCTTTGATGGCTCAGAATTATTCATTGAAAGTGACAGTGTCCTACTCTTGCTGAAAGATCCTATGGTGACTTTATACTTCTGGGGATCTGTGCTCCTCCAGCTTCCTGCCCTCAGCTTGCGTATCAGCAGAGGCAGCATATACAGTTTTACAATAGACAGAATGTGATGCAAAGGAGCATCTGAAGTACAGTAGGGAACAACAGCTTTCTCAACCTTGACTCTAAACTCTGTTATACTGACACATCCTCAGATGAATGAGGTGTTCAAGAGCAGCACCAGAACCAGTCCACAGAATATGACCACCTTCCCCATCCCTCTTTATGAATCCTTCTCACAGGAAACTATTGGAAACAGAAATGGCCTCATCTAGGAGCTGTAGAAGAGGTTCCCCATGAACATAAGAGGCTTCAAACTCCTCGTACTTCTGAAGAAAAAAGGAGGTCTTTGTCCTGTTCTAGAGTTGAGGAAAAATGGATGGATAGATAGCTCCACTTGCAGGATCCTTCCACACCTCCATCCATCTGGCCCACTAGAAATACCTAAGGGTCACAGTGAGTCCCAACCGTTATCAATACAGGTTTCTGCCATTTGGACTCTCCATAGCATCAAGAGTGTTCACAGAGTGCCTGGCTGTAGAGATGGCACATCTAAGAAACCAGGAATCCCCATCTAGGCAACTGGCTGATAAGAGGACGGTCCCAGGAAAAGATTGAAACAGCCCTAGATGACGTGTTTTCCCAGTTGGGATTCCTGGTGAACTACAAGAAATTGTCCTTCGCAGTTGGTAAAGTTAATAGGAGCTCTGATCAACTCCAGATCAGCAAAGGTATCTGCTGGAGGACAGGTATTGGTCCCTTTAGTCAATTAGTGCATGACGTGTGGTCAAATTGACAACAGCACATACATGCCCTGAGCTTTTTAGGCCATATTTCTGTATCAGCATATGAGACACCACTTGCCAAACTTAATCTGTGGACTCCACAACAGCGTCCAAGCATCATATGAGCAGATGAGTTGTAGTTTAGCCCCATGTCCTACAGGATCTCAGATGGCGGCTAGATCCACTGAACATGAGACAATACTCTTTTCAGTTCCTTCCCAGTGATTATGCTAGTGACAGATGTCAGGAACAGATTGGGGCACCCAATAGAACCACTTTCAGATGCAAGACTCATGTTGTCAGAATCATCTGAAGCTCTACATGAATTTCTTGGAACTAAGGGCTGTCAGTCTAGCCTCTGTAGCTTTCCTGCCTGTTCTTCAGACTCTGTGGTGCAGACAGATGGCACATTGGCAGAGCACCATTTGTAGTGGCAGTGCGCTATATAAACAAACAAGGATGCCCTCAATCATCCCATCTCTGTTTAGAAGCCATGAAGTTCTGGGAATGGCATCATCAGCCTGTAGCAATCTTGGTAGATCTAAATCTTCTGGGAGTCAGCAATGACTTGCACACTTTGAGCTGGAACTTAACTAGTCTTGAGTGGCCACTGCAGAAATCCATTCTTGACCTGATATTCTACCAGTGTGAGACCCCCTACTGTAGACCTCTTTGCCACAGTGGACAGTTTCAAATATAGGGACTTCTGTTTCAGAGGAGATGTAAACCCAGCCTGCCTTCTAGAAGCCTTTCTTTATTTGATCTCAAGAACTCCTATGTTTTCTCACTGATCTTTCTTCTCCCCATCCACAGGATGATATCCAAGATACGATGGGACATGTCTACAGTTATGGTAGCCCCTACTGACTGAAGCAGCTTTAGCTGTTAGATCTCGTGTATATGTCCAGCCAGCCTCCCAGCGTGCCTTCCCATGTGTCCCGACATACTGTCTCAGAACCAGGGTCAAATACTTCACCCAGACCCACAGTCATTACACCTAACTGCCTGGATGTTGATTGGATGAGTAGGACTGACAGACTACTCCTTATCGGTTCAGGAGATTGTTTTACAAAACCATAAGACCTCCAACAAGAGGACTAATTCCTCAAAGTTGAAAATATTTTTTTTCCATCACAGGGGCAGCCCAAAATCCAATACAGGTTCTGATACCAAAGATTCTGGTCATAGTGCTCTTAAAACAGGCAGAATTGGCATTTAGCTTTAGTCTACCTGGCTGCAGCATCATTGTAATATGCTCAGATAGTCATTTTCAGTCTTCTCTGACTCTACAGTGTCAAGGTTTCTCAAGGGCCTTCTTCATCCCTGCCCTCCAATTAGAGACCCAGATCCCACATGAGATCTTCACATTGTCTTCCTGCAACTTATGGAACCTCCATTCAAACTTCTATCACAGTGATCATTATACCACCTCACCATCAAGACTTTCTCTCATGGCCATCACATCAGCATGGAAAGTCAATGAACTCCAAGCACATATGACCAAAATATCCTTCGACAGGGACACAATGGTGGTGAAATTGCACCTTAAGTTCCTCCCTAAAGTGGTCTCAGAATTCCACCTGAACCATTCTACGATCTTACTGCTTTTCTTCCTGAAATTGCATTCTTTGCTGGAGAAAAGAAGCTTCATACTTTGGATGTTTTCAGGGCCTTCTTTGTTATCTCAACAGGACACAGCCTTTTAGACTCTCTCTCCACCCTCCTCTGCATGGCCATATCCAGCATGTTGAAAGGTCAAGTGTAGAAATATCAATACACACAGTGTATTTCCACTTTCTGTCAGTTGGCTAGCAAGCCTTTTCCTCCGGACAGTAATGCGCACCCCACTAGGGCACAGGCAGCAGCTTCTGGAACATGCCAGTCCTCGTGATCTGTAAGGCAGATGCCTCGAGCAACCCGCTAACTTTTGTCAAGCATTATGCACATAACATGGCTGCCAGGGCAGATGCCAAATTCAGAGGAGCAGTACTTCAGTTTCTGTTTGACTGATATAGACAAGACACTCCCTCACACTATCCAGGTACTGCTGCAGGTACATACTGCTTGTTGGTCAACTTCAGTGGAGTTCCACACTGTCACATACTCAGAACGGTTACTTACCTTACAGTCACAGGCTTTTTGAGATGTAGTCAATGTGGATCCTATGACTTGTTCCGTTTCCACTTTTAGCACTCCTCAGCAGTACATACCTTGTATTGCAAGAGAACTGAAGGAGGTTTGTGGCCACTGTGCCCTTTATGACCTTGTACAGGTGCACAAGGAGGCACAGAGGTGTGTGGCCCCAGCGCAAATGGCTTGCGTGTCTCTGTCTTACGCGCAAAGGGTGCATGTGAACCTGTAGTGAGATCTACACTGTGTACAGCATTGTGAGGAGCCATGATTAGAAAAAATACTGTTACTGTGTTATAAAAAAGTATAGTTATTGGTACGATCCCCTAGAACACACTAATTATAAACCCGTATAAAGATGCTTGTACACATGTAGCTTCTTCCCCCAGAGAACTGTGTGTAGACAGGCCTTATCTTTTTGTCCTCTTACAGCAATGGTGATAGCTATTTTTTTTAAGTTTAAGTTACAATAGGGACAATTCCTAGTCTTTCCTGTCCCGTAGAAGCTAGATGCTGCAGAAGAAGTCAGATGGCTCCAGCACAGTGAAGTACATTAATACTGTCCCTTTGACAAACTGTTTCATTATATTGAAGAGAGATGTTTAACTTGTGTTGAAAAAGAATATGTAGTTGAAATCTAAATGAGTTATTTGACTAAAAGATTACCTGACAAACCTATTAATCCACTTCCTTCTACCTCCTTAATTATCAGTCAGACTACCTGTGTATTGTGCAGCTGTCCCTTTTCTCTATGAAAAGGTACTGTTACTTAATTTTATGTAAAGAACTGAAGTCTGTCCCATATATTAACATAAATGTTAGTGAATAAATGGTTATGATTTCATTTTCACCTTCCTCTCACCCAGATTGATTCTCCAGTGGAAGCTCAAAATAGTGATGCTCTCTCTATGTCCAGTGATTTACTTGATATTTTACTTCAAGAGGATACATATTCAGGCACTGGCTCAGCTTCATCAGGAAGTGGTGTATCAGCAGCTGCTGAGTCGTTGGGATCTGGATCCAACGGCTGTGGCATGTCAGGAAGCAGAACAGGTAACATTTACTGGTTAAATATAATCATGCCTTAAGAGGGGGATTGTGAACTATTACAGATATCACTTTGACCTCAAGAGCTTTACAGTAAAATCATACTCTTTTAAATCTAATTTACAATCCTAATTTTACGATATTTATAAATTTCATGTAGCTTTATTTGTCTCAGGCTGCTGTAATAGCTTGTTGAAAATGGAGAAACATTGACTTCTGTTTAAATGTTTTTCTTTGGGCTGCATCTGGAACAACTAACATCTGCTATCTTAGTTGTAGAGAGTCTGTGAGGCCAGGTAGGAAGATATTTGAGGTAATTGTGACAAATCAATAGATGAGTTTTTTCTTCATTTTCTATTTAAAAGAACTAATTTTAAACTGAGAAGTATTTGTTTCTTTTAATCAAAACTAACGCTGCAGATCTTAGAATAATAATAATAAAAAGCTTCTGGGTAACGTTGTCCAGTGTTCAGATACTGCCTCTAACGTGTTCAGTCATATTTTGAATTGGATTTTGACTACAGATGGTGTGATAGGGTTCCTTTCTTAGTTGCCATCTTTTCTGGGTAATAGCTCATAGGGCAATGACTATGTATTCTATTGACCATTCCAAACTTTCTATTCCATGTTTGGCAGCAACAGCTATCGTGGGAAACTTCCCTATGTAGGATGGGTGGGCAAACTTTCTGGCCCTCGGGCCACATCGGGGTTGTGAAACTGTACAGCGGGCCAGGTAGGGAAGGCTGTGCCTCCTCAAACAGCCTGGCCTCACCCCCTGACTGCCTCCCTCAGAATCCCTGACCCATCTAACCCCCTCTGCTCCTTGTCCCCTGACTGCCCTGACCCCTGTCCATCCTCCCCCCCACCATCCCCTGACAGCCTCCCACCGAATCCCATGCCTATCCAAGTACCTCTGTCCCCTCACTGCCCCCCGGAGCCCTCTGTCCCTTATCCAACCCTTGCCCCTCCTTCCCCCCCAACCATGTCGCTCAGAGTGGCAGGAGCTTGCAGCTTCGCTGCCCAGCTGGAGCCAGCCACCCTGCCCAGAGTGCTGGCGGTGCATCACGCTAAGGCTACAGGGGACAGAAGGGGAGGAGCTGGGGACTAGCCTCCCCGACCAGGAGCTCAGGGGCTGGGCAGGCCGTAGTTTGCCCACCTCTGATGTAGGAAGTTAACACAGATGATCTACTCAGAGACTTTTAAAGAGGTTCTCTATTGTATACCTCCATCAGGCATTTTGATTGGCTAAAAGGGTTTTCCTGTTACAGGGGAAAGCATAGTTCAAACAATGTACTGAAATGGAACATGTGACATTTATTATAAAAGCCACTTTTTATTTTTAAAGGCAGTAGTGAGACAAGTCATACCAGCAAATATTTTGGAAGCATCGACTCCTCAGAAAATAATCATAATACAAAAAAGAACCCTGAAATGGAAAACAGTGAACATTTCATTAAATATGTCCTTCAGGATCCTATCTGGTTACTGATGGCAGATACAGATGATGCTGTTATGATGACTTACCAGATACCATCCCGGTAACTCTAAGTACTTTTATTCCTGTATGAGCTAAGAGGTGCGGTTTCACTAAAGATTACCTGACCCTGAATGGACTAAGAAGTTATGTCATTCTGCTTTTCAAGCTTGCTCCCTTTTTAGCACTTTCTATTTACTAGCCTAAAAGATTAGAAAGATGAATGTGTTTGATAGCTATAGAAACAAGGATAAGTCCAATTTAGTAGGATTAATATGGTTCTAAACTATGGTATTGGCTGAGGATGTTGTACAGTTACTGACTGACAGTTGTATTCTTACAAATCCTTTTAGTCTGACTAGTTAGACCTCTATCAGTTGGAGTGCATGGATTAGTGAGGTGATTGTAGTATGCAAATCACTGTACTGTTGCTATTTCACTTAAAACCTACACATTCAAATGCTTGCCTCCTGTCTAAATTCTTTCCCCACCCTATAAACACACACATTCCGTGCTCCTCACAAAGCCCCACTCTCTGCACCTTAGGAAGGATAAGGACCCACGAGCAGAGAGTAAACTCTTAATTTAAAACATTTGATTTGGTTTCTCCTCCTCTATCTGTCTTTCAGTAACTTATCAAAACTGCAGGTAGGTGTGTGAAAAGAGAAGCCTGTTATCTCCTGTGAGGAGTGAAAAGGGAGATTGGACTTGGGCATCCAGATTTATAAAGTGGTTAACTTTAGTGCTCCCTATTAATCTGATATAAATATAGACTTAGTGTATGTCTACACTACAAATGCTACTGAGGTACAGCTGCACCAGTAGTATAGACCTTACTACAGCAACAGAAGGCGTTTTTCTGTCACTGTAGTAAATTCACTCCCGTCAGTCGAGATATCCCCTCTTAAGGAACAAGTCTTTGGTCAGATTGTGTCTATAATGAGAGTTAGGGCAACCTAATTCCATCACACAGAGGATAAAAATTTTCACAGCCCTAAGTGATATAACTAGTTTGAGCTAAGTTTTAGTTGTAGCCCAACCCTTAGAATTTCTAAGAGTAGCAACAGATGCAAAAGTATATTGTTTCAAATATTGTTCCAGTGGACAGTGTCTAATAACCAGAGATTTAAACCCACCAGCATAGAGGCTGATATGAAAGACAGTGGAAGTGCAACACCTAAGTGAGAAGCCAACCCATTCCTATTCCTACTGGCAGGAAAGGAGAAGGTATTGGAATTCCTACCAGTGTGCTGTCCTTTGACTCTGCTTTGGGGTTTCATCTTCCTTATCAGCACGTGACTAGTAAATGGTGTGACAGACCAAGGCCAGTAGGGTACAGGAGTCTGGTAGAGGGCAAATATACTGGTCACTGGATGAGTAGTTTTCTGTTCCCTGAGTGACCAGAGCAGGGCTGCACTAGGAGTAATCAGGAACCTGCTAGAACCAATTAAGGCAGACAGGCTGATTAGAACACCTGCAGCCAATCAAGGCAGGCTAATCAGGGCACCTGGGTTTAAAAAGGAGCTCATTCCAGTCAGGCGAGGGGGAGCCAGAGGAGAGGAAGTGCGTGTGAGGAGCTGGGAGCAAAAGGTGCAAGGAGCTGAGAGTGAGAGGGTGTGCTGCTGGAGGACTAAAGAGTACAAGCGTTATCAGACACCAGGAGGAAGGTCCTGTGGTGAGGATAAAGAAGGTGTTTGGAGGAGGCCATGGGGAAGTAGCCCATGGAGTTGTAGCTGTCATGCAGCTGTTACAGGAGGCACTATAGACAGCTGCAATCCACAGGGCCCTGGGCTGGAACCCGGAGTAGAGGGCGGGCCTGGGTTCCCCCCAAACTTCCCCACTGCTGATCAGACACAGGAGAAGTTGACTGAGACTGTGGTGAAGATCACTGAAGTGAGCAAATCTGCCAGTAAGCCCAGGACCCACCAAGGTAGAGGAGGCACTTTGTCACAATGGTCAAATTTAAGTAAACATTCCAGAACCAAATTCCACACCCCCTCTTACTCCTGGAAAGGAGGAATGTTTTCTGTCTCTCTGTAACTTGTAATTCCAGAGTTGCCTGACTGTGCTGCCTGTTGTAGAGGAACAGGTCTCCTTTTTTTCTGTTGGAACCCGCATCAGAAAGCCACATTCTTGAGTTCTCCTCTCTAGTTAATACCTCTAGTGCTTGTATCTGCTCTAGATCAGAACTGTCTTCAGCAGCAGCAGAGTGCAACTGAAAACATTCTTGTCAGTTTCACAGATGCTGCCAGCAGGTTTCTGAAGAGTCACTTCAGGAAAGCAATGAGCTAGCAGCAGAGACACAGGAGTGGTCTGTCTGCAAACTTGGGAAGATGCTGACACAACCATAACATCTTTCAGACTTATAGTTGGTTGTAAATTTAACATAGATTAATGAGGGATGAGGGGTGAAGCTTTAAAATGTTAGCTTTCCACAAGATATTTCTATGTGCAAGCCAGATACAAATTAGACTTTAGGTCCTTAAAACTGTGAATTTCAATTTCTAAATACATTTATTTTAGAAATGTGGAAATGGTTTTAAAAGAGGACAAACAAAAACTAAAGCGAATGCAGAAATTCCAGCCAAAGTTTACAGAAGAACAAAAAAGAGAGCTTATTGAAGTTCATCCATGGATCCAGAAGGGTAGACTTCCAAAAGCAGTTGCTAATTCAGTAAGTTTAAATGGATTAATGCTACTCTATTACGTAAGTCTTTGTTTGCTGTTGGGACTCATTTTTATAGTTGTTACACAGAAAACTTGATCAACTACATTGAGAGACAGCATTTATAATAGTTTTTAATTTATACGGGGGGATCGTACTCACAGGCTTGCTATGTGAAAGAGGTCACTGATAGATACATTTGAGAACCACTGATATAGAACATCCACATATAAAAAATAATTCTTCCTTTGACATAGCTGTAGCTACGACAAGGGTTAGGTCAGCTTAACTAATTTTTCACATCCCTACGTTCAATGACAGATTATCCACTGATCCCAGGGGGCCCTTGCCTAGGTGTCCTGGCCAATTGAGGAGGCTCAGGAAAAATGGACACCTCGTCCCCAGCAGACAAGGGATAGGGTTGGGGCCAGAAACTCACCAGCCATGCTGGGACTCTGCCCACAGCAGCTGCCTGGAAGAGAGCCTGGCTGGGAAGAAGCGGCAGCCCACTCCATGGAGAGCAACTCCATCCTGCTCCCTGCCTGGGTCTGGCTGCCAGGAAGGGTGGGAGGCAGCCAAATGCAGCTGGGGGTGGGGAGCAAGAGAACAGAGAGAGCAGGTATTGTGGCGGCAGGAAGAGCACAGGCCCTGGGCTGTGGGCAGGAAGGAGACATGTAGGGAGGTCATGCATCCTCCCCTTTAGTTGATGCCCCCTCCCCCAGTATAGGGAGGCACCAGTCGGCCCGGATAACTCTGGGCAAGTGGGGTGTGAGAAGTCCCAGTGCCCCGAACCCCACCCCCACAGAAGCAGAGGGCAGCAGGCGAAGCCCCAGTGCCCAGTCCCATGCTGCGGTCTAGGGACTGGAGGAGCTCTGGCAACCTGCCGCGGCCTCAGGGCTGGGGGAGCACTCACTCCCCACTGCAGCCCTAGGGCCCAAGTGAGAGAGGGAGGGGGCAGAGCTTCTCTGGGCTTGGGGCTGCAGTGGTGGGGGCGGGGGGTAGAAAAGAGCAAATGGGCTGCAGTGGGGGGTGGAATGGGGTGGGACGGTGGGTGGAACGGGTGAGGGAAAGGAGCAGAACGGGCAGGGCTACAGGCGGAAGGTGTGGGGAAAGGGCTCTCCACTTGCTCTGGTCCAGAGCCGCACGAAACCTTAATCCACCTCTGCCTAAGTGTCGACCTAACTTTTTAAGAATTGGTTCACTTAATGCTTTATGAGGATATGTCACTATCGTATTTCTTTTGAAGGAGTGTATTTATTGTGAGGTCAACACACGAAGCTGCTTTTATACACCATATGATGAAGAAATCCATGAGATGGAACTTAATGAAATGATTGAAGCCAATGAAGAAAACATCTTGGCTACCCTGAGTCAAATCAGTGAAGAACAAACCTAATATTTGGCACTATTTAAAAATAGGAGCTGCTTTAAATTACAGTGATGCATCAACATGTCTTAAAGGTTTTAAAACTTATTTCTAGCTAAATGAATCTGGTTTATAAAACAAATGGATTTTTTGTTCTAGAAAAAGGTCATTTGTGAATAAATCTCTTTGAATGGGGCAATCCCTTATCTCTCCAGTACGTTGTTGGAAACAAAAATCTTTTATTTAAAAACAAACAAAAAAAAAAGGATTAGACTCTCACATAAATGCCTAAAACGTTTCTATAAATTGTAGAAGCTTTCATGAAAGCCTATAGATCTGGTAACCAGGTTAATTAATACTGCAAAATACATAGTTTAGTTATGTTTTCTTCAGATATCCACTTAGTAATAATGCAGTGTTAAATTGAATTTACATTTTGGAATCACTGTTAATTACTGAATTAGTCCACTATATTGAAGAAGAATGTTGATACTCTGGGTATTTTGATTCACAATTCCTATCCTTTCTCCAATTAGTTGATCCCATCTTCTTTGTTCGCTTTCATGTTATTTAAATGCTGGAAATATTTTAATAACATATTACCATGTCAATATCTAGTCTTAAAATGTTTAGGTCACAGATTAAAATTGTGATGGGAGAACATAAAGGAGTGCCATGAACTTTGTAATGTTTTATTTTCATGACCATTGAAACGTTATGAACTATTCATTACACTGAAATCTTAGTTCTGAGAATTTTATTTCTAGTATATGTTCAAAAACTTGAACCGCAGAAAAGAACACTGGTTATCTACCACTGCCTGTTTGTTAAACTTGGTAGAAGTTTGTGTACCCTTCGTTCTAGTTCATTCCTTCATTAAGTTGGCCACCAGTCTTTCAGTTCTGGCTAAATAAACATTAAACATACATGCGTTCAGAGGTTTAGAGAGTTCTCTCAACTTCAAGATAGTTGTTATACACAGAAAAGGATTTTAGAACAGTATTCATTTCATTATATTTGGTTACTGAGTGATCGTTAGCTATGTGGGTGGAATCCTTTGCTGTCAGGAAGTTTACTTGTAGTACCTCTGGAATTGTATGGATCTGGATGGTTGTGCATTAGGTGCAAAAGCTGTTCTTTTATACTTCTTGGCAATGAGAAGAGGACAAAAAAGGGTGGATTTGCCAATAAGTATTGAGATAAAGAACACTTAAGCTTAGAATACTTCTGGATGGCAGTACTGAGTCTGAAGGGTAACAGGGGAAATGTATAAAGAGGTTCAGCTGCAATCAAAACATTAGTTTTAATGTATCTTCACTTAATGTATTTACAGTTACTGCAACTGTATTTCTGGTGTTTTTCATCTTCATAGCTTGAAGGCAGAACTCATGAATTTCATACAGTCACAACTTACTTGTGACTATTTCACTTTAATGTTGTATAAAAAACTCACCAGCACGATCTCATACTCCCATTGTTTTTGGGAAAGAAGATCAAACTTAAGTCTGTGTAAATATTAAAGGGGAAACCCAGTTTAATCTTTTAGTGTTTATAAAGTCCAATGTACTAGATGTTTTGTGCAGAAATTAAGCCGTGCAGATATACCAGCATATTGTGCGTATTTCGTTATTACATGAAAAATATATTATTTTAATTGGACCAGAGTGATTGAGAAATAAAGCTTTAAGAGTGCAATCTAAGTGTACAAACAACTTTCAGGGACTTCTCACACACTTCGTAATTTTTTTCACCATTAGCATGCTTTTCTGGTTAATTTTTTTAACAAACGTCTTGTAACTTAGTGAAAGGGAGGGAAAAGGTGAATTTAGAGCATTTTGTAGATGTGTTTACACAACAACTTACCCTTGTTTTTTAAAGTGTGTGCATTTACAGGGGTAGTAGTAAAATATTTTCCTGTAACTTTAAAATTACAAATCTCCACTTTTAGATAGGTTGGGAAAAATTATAACTTATGTTTGTAATATGATTTGTGACGTAACCTTTTGTCAGCAGTGTTTTCTGTACACAGTGCAATATCTTTTGGTTTTGTCACTTGTGACTAATTTTTATGACTTTTGTTGCTTTTTAGAAAACTGGTAAATAAAACAGATATATTTTTAGCTGCCTTTTTATTTTATTGACCTTTTGCAGCTGGGGGTAACTATATGCCAGTTATACCTAACACATGTAAACTACTTTATCAAACATGAAGATTATATAAGCTACTAATAGTTTACCTATACCAAAGCCGATAAAATTAAATCTTTGCTATCAACTCAGAATAGTAAATTTAGTGTTCAAAATGGAAAATGCAAGTTTTGCTTGCTGAAAATGTGGGTTTAGTGGTTCTGGGATTCTGGACAAAGTGACTGGCAGGGGAAGCACCTAATTTGACTTCAGTATGTTTTATTGTGAATTAATGGGCACTAGCTGTTCAAAAATGCCAGAAGGCGATGTTGTCTTGCTTGTTTTTTGTTACATATCAACTAGACTACTATCATTACTTCTTCTCTCGTCCTCTTCTAAATTCTTGTAATGAGCAGGTGAGGAAACCAGAATTCCAGTTTCACCCCCTGAAATTCAATCATGTTTAATCATTATTAGACACACCTTCCTTTGTGGTGTCAGTAATGCTGTAGAGTATTAAAACCCAACACTTCAAGCTAAGTTACTTTCTGTGTGTGTTTTCTGTAAGTTTGAACTTTAGCGTAGCTAACTAAAATAATAAATTTTGTGTTTGTTTATAATCAGTTTCTAACTATATTTTTATATTTTTGTGCCCTCGCTCAATGCTGTAGTGTTTGAGTTGGGAATGCTACTTTTTAAAAAAGAGTTTCCACTGGAGTGAAAATAGTTCTGTTGGCATTAGAGTTGATTAAAAGCTTTTTTTTATATAAAACCTAAATTTGGGTCCTACCACAGGAAAACAGATTCAAAACTATTAGGCTCAGGTTTTTAGAATTGTGTATCTATTTTTCACAGTTACCACAACTGGATGCCAAATTCTAAGCCTTAATAATAGAGGTGCTACGAAAGGCTAAATGAAAGGGGTAGACATGTAAGATTTCTCATAGACTCTTAAGGCAAAGAGTAGTTCTGCATTGACCACAATGCAGTGTGTATTTGTCTACTGTGTCAGGGAACTCTGAAGTCATATAGTTCTTCAAAAGAAACCCATTGTATCAGGGAGAATTAAGGCCTGGTCTACACTACGCGTTTAAACCGAATTTAGCAACATTAAACCGATTTAACCCTGCACCCGTCCACACAACGAGGCCCTTTATAGCGCTATAAAGGGCTCTTTAAACCGGTTTCTGTACTCCTCCCCGACGAGAGGAGTAGCGCTGAAATCGGTATTGCCATGGCAGATTAGGGTTAGTGTGGCCGCAAATCGACGGTATTGGCCTCCAGGCGGTATCCCACAGTGCACCATTGTGACGGCTCTGGAAAGCCATCTGAACTCGGATTCACTGGCCAGGTAGACAGGAAAATCCCTGTGAACTTTTGAATTTTATTTCCTGTTGGCCCCGTGGAGAGCTCACCAGCACAGGTGACCACGCAGAGCTCATCAGCACAGTAACAATGCAGTCTCCTGAGAATCGAAAAAGAGCTCCAGTATGGACCGCATGGGAGGTACTGGATCTGATCGCTATATGGGGAGAGGATTCCATGCTAACAGAACTGCGTTCCAAAAGATGAAATGAAAAAACATTTGAAAAAATTTCCAAGGCCATGATGCAGAGAGGCCACACCAGGGACTCAGTGCAGTGCCGTGTGAAAGTTAAGGAGCTCAGACAAGCCTACCAGAAAACCAAGGAAACGGAAGGTCCAGGGAAGGGCTGAAAACATGATGCTTCTACGCTGAGCTGCATGCAATTCTAGAGGGGTCGGTCACCAGTACCCCACCCTTGTCCGTGGATTCCGAAGTGGGGGTGGTAATCTCAGCCATGGCTGAGGATTCTGCAAATGGGGAAGATGAGGAGGAGGATGAGCTTGCAGAAAGCACACAGCAATCTGTTCTCCCCAACAGCCAGGAGCTTTTTCTCACCCTGCCGGAATTACCCTCCCAGCCCTCCCAAGCCACTATCCCACACAATGAAGCCATGGAAGGGACCTCTGGTGAGTGTACCTTTGTAAATATAAAACATGGTTTAAAAGCAAGCGTTTTTTAATGATTAATTTGCTTTGAGGACTTGGGATGCATTCGCGGCTGGTCTAGTTATTGGAAAAGTCTGTTAACATGTCTGGGGATGGAGCGGAAATCCTCCAGGGACATCTCCATGAAACTCTCCTGGAGGTACTCCAAAAGTCTTTGCAGAAGGTTTCTGGGCAGGGCAGCCTTATTCTGTCCTCCATGGTAGGACACTTGACCATGCCATGCATGTAGCAAGTAATCTGGTATCCTTGCATGACAAAGCCTAGCTGCGTACGGTCCTGGTGTTTGCTGGCATTCAAGCAACATCCGTTCTTTATCTCGCTGTGTTATCCTCAGGAGAGTGATATCGTTCATGGTAACCTAGTTGAAATTCAGGAATTTAATTGAGGAGACAGAGATGGCCATTCTTACTGGGCTATTTGCCTGTTGCTTAAAAGAAATCCTTCCTTGCAGATAGCCAAGCAGGGGAAGCGGGGGGGGGGGGTGGTGATTGGCACTGAGCTTTTTCACGTTTGGCTAGCAGTGATCTTCCATGATACCAGCCACGTGGTGGGGGAAGGGGTAAAGCGATCATCCCAGAGAATTGGATGGGGGGGTGGTTTCTGCTGCTGCATGTTAACAGGAAAGAAGCAGCACTGAATGGGCTTTGCTTGGTATTTGGAAAAAGAGGGCACTGTGCATATGAAGGCTGCAGAAGCCGAAAGACAATGGCTTACCATGGACGCCTGCAAGCTGAATTCTGCTGCCTGGACCTGTGTCTGTGAGATCTCTAACACCAGAGCCGCAGGCACTCAATATTAAGATGCAAAATGCGACCTTGTAGTGAAATCACATGTGCTATGTAAGGTGAATAGTGTTCACTGTGAAAGAGTATAAGCATTGTTCTGTAAAATGTATCTTTTTAAATACTTCTCTCCTTTTTTTCCCTCCCTCATGCAGCTGCAAATTTTTCAAGCCTCCCTTGTCCATCCCGAAGGCTATCTCAGATAAGGCGGCGGAAAAAAAAATGCAAGACGAAATGTTCTCAGAAATCATGGAAGTGACCCGCAATGAAAGAGCTCATCTGAATGAGTGGAAGGACGTGGTATCAAATTACAGGAAAGATGCCAGTGAACGTGAGGACAGGAGGGATGCTTGAGATGAGAGGTGGTGACAGGAAGATCAGAGGAGGCATGACGCAATGCTGGGGCTGTTGTGTGATCAAACTGACATGCTCCAGCATCTGGTGGAGCTTCAGGAACAGCAGCTGGATCCAGAGTACCACTGCAGCCCCTGTGTAACCACCCTCACCCTTCACCATGTTCCATATCCTCCTCACCCAGACGTGTAAGAATGCGTGGGGGGAGGCTCCGTGCACCCACCCACTCCACCCCTGTGGACAGCCCAACCAAAAGGCTGTCATTACTTTGAAATTTTTTTTAGTGGCCTTTTCCTTCCCTCCTATTCTCCTCCCAAACCACACCCGGGCTACCTTGTCAGTTCTCTCCTTCTTTTTATAATGAATTAATAAAGAATATATGATTTTTAAACGATAGTGACTTTATTTTCTTAAGCAAGCTGTAATCGAAGCAGGACGGTGGGTTGCTTACAGGGAATGAGTCAATCAAGGAGGGTGGGAGTTCGTGAAGTGGAAACAAACACAACAGTCAGACCGTACCCTGGCCCATGATGAAACTCATTTTCAAAGCTTCTCTGATGCGCAGCACTTCCTGTTGTGTTCTTTTAATCGCCCTGGTGTCTGGCTGCGCATAATCAGTGGCCAGGTGATTTGCCTCAGCCTCCCACCCCACCATAAAGGTCTCCCCCTTACTCTCACAGAGATTGTGGAGCACACACAGCAAGCAGCAATAACAAAGGGGACATTGGTTTGGCTGAGGTCTGAGCGAGTCAGTAACGTGCGCCAGCGCACCTTTAAATGGCCAAATGCACCTTCTACCACCATTCTGCACTTGCTCAGCCTGTAGTTGAACAACTCCTGACTACTGTCCAGGCTGCCTGTGTATGGCTTCATGAGCCATGGCATCAAGGGGTAGGCTGGGTCCCCCAGGATAACTACAGGCATTTCAACATCCCCACTGTTATTTTCTGGTCTGGGAAGTAATTCCCTTGCTGGAGCCATTTAAACAGCAGTGTTTCTGAAGACGCGAGCGTCATTAAGCCTTCCCGGCCATCCCATGTGGATGTTGGTGAAACGTCCCTTGTGATCCGCCAGTGCTTGCAGCACCATTGAAAAGTACCCCTTGTGGTTTATGTACTGGGTGCCCTGGTGCTCCGGTGCCAAGATAGGGATATGGGTTCCATCTATCATCCACCACAGTTAGGGAATCCCATTGCAGCAAAGCCATCCACTATGACCTGCACATATCCCAGAGTCACTACCTTTCGTAGCAGCAGCTTAATGATTGCTTTGGCTACTTGCATAACAGCAGCCCCCACAGTAGATTTTCCCACTCCAAATTGATTCCCGACTGACTGCTAGCTGTCCGGCTTTGCAAGCTTCCAGAGGGCTATTGCCACTCGCTTCTCAACTGTAAGGACTGCTCTCATCTTGGTATTCTGGCGTTTCAGGGCAGGGGAAAGCAAGTCACAAAGTTCCATGGAAGTGCCCTTAGGCATGTGAAAGGTTCGCAGCCACTGGGAATCGTCCCAAACCTGCAAAACTATGCGGTACCACCAGTCTGTGTTTGTTTCCCGGGCCCCAAATCGGCGTTCAATGGCTAGAACCTGCCCCATTACCATCAGGATCTCCAAAGCGCAGGAGCCCGCGGTTTGAGAGAATTCTGTGTCCATGTCCTCATCACTCTCGTCGCCGCGCTGCCGTAGCTGCCTCCTCCTCGCCTGGTTTTGCAGGTCCTGGTTCAGCATAGACTGCACGAGAATGCGCGAGGTGTTTACAACATCCATGATTGCTGTCTTGAGCTGAGCTGGGTCCATGCTTGCTGTACTATGGCGTTTGCACAGTTCATCCAGGAAAAAAGGCGCAAAACGGTTGTCTGCTGCTTTCACGGAGGGAGGGGTGAGGCTGTACCCAGAACCACTCGCGACAATGTTTTTTGCCCCATCAGGCACTGGGATCTCAACCCAGAATTCCCAGGGGTGGGGGAGACTGCGGGAACTATGGGATAGCTACGGGATAGCTACCCACAGTGCAACGCTGCGGAAATTGACACTAGCCTCGGTACATGGACGCACACCGCCAAATTAATGTGCTTAGTGTGGCCGTGTTCGCTCGACTTTATACAATCTGTTTTAAAAAACCGGTTTCTGTAAAATCGGAATAATCCCATAGTGTAGACATACCCTAATATAGTTTCAAAAAGTCACACAAAAGTAAAAGCCAGTTTTTTTTAAAAAGTGCAGATTGGTTTACCTGCTTGAAAGGGTGGGGTTTAGGGGTCGTGTGTGCTAGATTAAGCTCAGTGCTTTCTTTTCAAGTAAATTGAGCTTTCCTTTTAATAAATAAAAATGAATTGTGTAGACCAAAGGTATCTTATCCAGAGTTAGTACAGTCCATACAGCAGCAGTGCAGATTCCTCAGATTACCCCATTTAGTCAGAGACTTTCTTAGGTGAGGATAAATTAGCCTACTTTGATATCATCCCTGAAACTGACAAACCAGTGTGTCAATCATGGTGATGGCTTTTATATTGTGGACGCTTGTGGACTGAGATTAACGGCTTCTTTCGCATAGGTTACTGAACAGCAGCCAGATTGATGATAACTTTGACAAGTTCTTTGGTTAACAATCACAGGCCTTTTTATCAGATGTATAAAAATGTTCTATAATTAGGTAGTGAGAGTAGTGATTTGTATTGTGGAAATGCGAAAAGTAAGATACCATATTAGAACAAAGATCCAAGATGCATTAAAGCAAGTAAAAAATGTCAGGCAGGAATGAAAATATGAAATTATATTTTACCTAGATATTTTCAAAATCAAAATTTTATGGATTCAGTAGAGACTGAAATATTTGTACTAGGCTGTGGAGCCAAAGAATAGTAACTTGAACACACTGAGCATGTGTGTAAAACTTGTGCTCAATTTCAGTTAATTGCTAATCTTTTCCTGGTGTTTTCCGCTTTACCGCAGGTATGTTTGGTGCATATTAACTTGTTAATAGTTATTACTGTTACCGGAATGTGGAATAACCATTTTTTTTAACCCATAGCTTTATTCTGACAGTGCATACTGCACTTTGCGGCTCCTGCAACCCAACCTTTTCTCTGTGACTGCAAGACAAAACTCAGTGTATCTGAAAAGCAGTAGTTGTGACGTGGACACTTGGATTTGGAACATAAATGAAGAAAATATCCTTTAAAACAACTCTGCACAGAACTATTTGTGACTGGAATTTAGAAAAGGAAAATAGAAAGCATGGAATCCTGGGTTCTGTTTTTTTTATGTCTGCCAATGGCACAGTACGACTTCAAATACTTGGGACAGGTTGATTAATAATGCCAATTTATCTTCCTGGTGTGTTGAGATGGAAAAGTGCTTCTTCAGGATCGGAAAGCAGGCATTATATATAAGTTCAAACTATAACTTTCAGAAAAACCTTTCTTAATTTAAAATGGTGGTCTCTGATCTATCACGTGTCCTTTTTCTGTCCCTGATCCAGCAGAGAATTTCAGCATGTAGTTAGGTGCTTTGCTGAACAGGGATGGATTTATGTCCCACTGAACTCTGTGTTAAGTGTTTGCAGAATCAGGGCCTAAATTTGCAAACTTACTCTTTTGGAGCCAGAAAATTATTACTGTTCTCTGACCAAAGCACTAACTTGGTAATGTACCTTTATCAAGG
Organism: Gopherus flavomarginatus; assembly: GCF_025201925.1. Classification (NCBI taxonomy): domain Eukaryota; kingdom Metazoa; phylum Chordata; order Testudines; family Testudinidae; genus Gopherus; species Gopherus flavomarginatus. The sequence goes on along the minus strand of NC_066624.1, from coordinate 71,525,845 downwards.
GAGGCTCTAGGCACCAGTGCACCAAGCACGTGCCAGGGCGGCAAGCCGTGGAAGGTGGCCTGCCGTTCGCTGTGAGGGCAGCAGTCAGGCTGCCTTCAGCGACATGCCTGTGGGAGGTCTGCCAGTCCCACAGTTTCAGCAGCAATTTGGCAGCTGGTACATCGAAGGTGCGGGACTGGTGGACTTCCCACAGATGTGCTGCCAGAAGCCGCCTGACTGCCGTGCTTGGGGCAGCAAAATACATAGAGGTGCCCCTGACTTTATAAATGAAGAGTTTGTAAAATGCCTTAAATTTTTGACCTGTATACCAACCTTTACTAGCATCAAAACACCTACAGAATTGCAAACTCTGCATATATAGGAGTCACTTATTTATAATTAAAATAAATGCACAAATGTACAGTGGAAGAATGAGGAAAATGCACTACATAATGCATAATTTGCAAGTAGGTAGCAAAGGGGATGAGTACAAATGTTTAAAGAAGCAACAATGCAATCAAATACCAAGATTTCTCAAGAAGCATTACTTTCCTGAATACATAATATGGTTAAACTTAATATACCTTTTCCTTTATATTGGCTACTTTCCAGTATTAGCTCTGCTTCTGATGCAATATCTGCAATTTTATATATTCGAGTGTGTTGATTTTTAGAAAAGTTGGTATATGTTGCCCACAGAGTACATTATCTGGTACTCACAGAACAAAGACCATGGGGAAGACACTGAAGGAGGACAAATTTTGGTGTCAGCTCGGAAGACACGCTCAACAGGAACCCTTGGAGACAAAACAAAAGCTGCCCACCCTGACTAACACGTGAAGAAGAATTCCTACAGAACTGTGGATTGTGTTATGTGAGAGGTGCATGCATGTCAAAAGAAGTACTCTTGGCATGTTCTCTGACAGCATTAAAGATGAGTGGTTTTCTCTGACATTGTAAAACTGTTGGGAATAATTTAATCTGGAGACTGGAGCAATATCCAGTTGGAATATTTCTCTCTCTGGCCTATAGATGTCACTCTTCACACACATTTGGATTTGCTGGAGGCTGTTTTGCTCACCTGAGATTCACTTCTTTCTATTACCCCTTTTTGTTGTATTAAATGATTTAGTACTGTTGGATGAAGGGAGGGGGGCAGAGGATGGTTGCTTTTCTTTTTTGTGCATTTCGAGCTAGATCCTCGTAGATCCATGGCCTGGATTTTAAAATAAGTAGTTCAAATGAAATAGTACTTTAAGTGAACATAGAAGTGTTGGTTCAATTCATGTTTCCACAGTGCAAATAGAAATTTATTTTGTCTCCCCACACTTAAGACTACTTCAAAACAGAACAATTTTAGCCAACAGACAACTGCTGTGGATTGGAGGACTTTAATTCTGGCTGCTGAATATTAGGAAGTTGTTCATAATCAGTAGTATTATTTGCCCATTTTCTGTGTGTGCAGTTGCCAAATTGGTCTGTTCTGGGTGAGACAGCTAAATGGGATGGGCTCTGCCTGTCAACAGTAACATTCAGCAGCATGCCACATCATTATACATAGCTTTCAGAAAATATCCTGTGTGCAGCAGTGAATCCAGCACTTACCAATGTAGCCGCAGAAATACCTTAGATCTGCTGCTGAAGGAGATAATCATTGAATAGTTTACCTCTCTCCTTGTTGGGCTGGTAGCACTGGACAGCATTTCCATGTGGAATGCACAAAGTGTATGAGTACAACTTGACTGTGCCCCTGGCTTTAAATACTGTCTGTTTTTCACTTTAATGGAGTTATTGGAAAAGGCTTAACTTAAACAGTAGCTTGTAAAACAGCCATTTTAGTCACTTGTATTTATCATGGCACCCGTCAAAGAAATCGAAGTGTAGAATGGCCGTTCCTGCCACTCACTGAAGGAACAGGAGATGATGTGATTGAATTCATCCTCCCTATTAACTGTTTGTTTTAAGACTCCAGGTGTAACCAATGGCTTATGGATGATGAGCACACTAGTCCCACCTCTATCAGCAGTACAGAGCTTTGCAAGCATTCTACGTACCCGCTGTCCAACATTCACCTGTTAGTTGCTAAATAACTCTGGAGGGAGAAGGTTTAACAACTCAAGGCATTTAGAGGAAGCAGCTTATGTGGCAAGTCATTAGGATGCTGGTTCCAGTCCAGTGATCCCTTACATTTGAGGAAGAACAATCGTTTCTCAGTGCTGTATCCACCTGAGTAAGCAGATGGAGTATCCTTGTTTTTGATGCACTGCATGCAGCAGGCACAACACAAGTCCTGTGAATCACCAAATACATCTCTACCCCGATATAATGCGGTCCTCGGGGGACAAAAAAATCTCACCGTGTTATAGGTGAGACAGTGTTATATCAAACTTGCTTTGTCCCCCCCCCTTCTTTGTTCCCTGACGATCCTCTCCACAACTGCATCTGCTCTAACCCCTCAGACAGAGACCAACACCTACAAAATCTCCACCAAGCATTCTCAAAACTACAATACCCGCATGAGGAAATAAGGAAACTGATCAACAGGGCCAGACATGTACCCAGAAGCCTCCTACGGCAAGACAAACCCAAGAAAGAAACCAACAGGACTCCACTGGCCATCACATACAGTCCCCAGCTAAAACCTCTGCAACGCATCATCAGGGACCTACAACCCATCCTGGACAATGATCCCACACTTTCACAGGCCTTGGGTGGCAGGCCAGTCCTCGCCCACAGGCAACCTGCAAACCTGAAACACATTCTCACCAGTAACTGCACACTGCACCATAATAACTCTAGCTCAGGAACCAATCCATGCAACAAACCTCGATGCCAACTCTGCCCACATATCTACGCCAGCGACACCATCACAGGACCTAACCAGATCAGCCACACCATCACCGGTTCATTCACCTGCACGTCCACCAATGTAATATACGCCATCATATGCCAGCAATGCCCCTCTGCTATGTACATCGGCCAAACTGGACAGTCACTACGGAAAAGGATAAAGGGACACAAATCAGATATTAGGAATGGCAATATACAAAAAACCTGTAGGAGAATTACTTTCAACCTCCCTGCCACACTATAGCAGACCTTAAGGTGGCCATCCTGCAGCAAAAAAACTTCAGGACCAGACTTCAAGAGACAACTGCTGGAGCTTCAGTTCATCTGCAAATTTGACACCATCAGCTCAGGATTGAACAAAGACTGTGAATGGCTTGCCAATTACAGAACCAGTTTCTCCTCCCTTGGTTTTCACACCTCAAACTGCTAGAACAGGGCCTCATCCTCCCTGATTGAACTACTTCATTATCTCTAGCTTACCTGCATATATATACCTGCCCCTGGAAATTTCCACTAAATGCATCTGAGGAAGTGGGTATTCACCCACGAAAGCTCATGCTCCAAAACGTCTGTTAGTCTATAAGGTGCCACAGGACTCTCTTTGCTGCTTTTACAGATCCAGACTAACATGGCTACCCCTCTGATACTTGATCCTCTCCACAGACTCCCATCCCTCATCACCCCCAGGACCCCACCCGCTACCCATCCCTCCCTGCTCCCTGTCCCCTGACTGCTCCAACCCCTATGCACACACTGCGCCCCCTGACAGGCACTCACCAGAAGCGGAGCAACATGGCCCCAGCCAGTTCCACTTCGCCACCTCCCAGCTGCAGCACTCTGCTTCCTGCTGCCAGTGAGTGTGGGGAGGTTGGGGAAAGGACGCCCTCCGCCGCCGGTGAGCGCAGGAAGCAGAGCGACGCAGCCCCAGCCCTTGGGGGTGGGGAGGAGTTGGGGAAAGGTCCCGCACTCACCTGCGGTGGGAAGTGGAGTGTCGCGGCTGGGAGGTGGCAGAGTGGAGCGGGCTGGGGCCAGGCTGCTCTGCTTCCACCACTGCCAGTGAGTGCAAGGGGATCACTTCACCCAAGCCCCCTCCCTTGAGCGACACGACTGGTGCCTGGGCGAAGGAAGTGGAGCAGGCTGCTCCTGGCCCCTTGCTAATCCGCTGGGCCACTGTGGGACTGCAGGGCCCCCAAAAGCCCCCCCCCCAACAGCTCCTGCCTCCCAGATGGGGGGGGGAAGCCCCTGACTGTCCTCCAAGACCCTCTACCCCTTTTCCAACCCCTTGGCCCCGGCCTGGCCCAGCTCCCTTAACGCTGCTCAGAGCAGTGTGTCAGAGCTTTACCACATTGTATGCGAACCCACGTTATAACAGGTCATGTTATATTGGGATAGAGGTGTAGAGTCAAGGATTCAGAAGTGAGACCATTTTTAGGGACCTGCTGCCTGTGAGACCAGACTCTGTCCACCAGAGGGACCTTTAGGCCAGGTCTCACTACCACTTAGTATAACTTGCTTGACTCAGGTGTGTGAGTAAGCCACCTCCTGAACAATGTAAGTTACACAGACCTAGGTGCCAGGGTGGACAACATTATGTTTGCGGGAGAGCTACTCCTGCTGACCTAGCTACTGCCTCTTGCGGATGTAGATTTTTTTATATCAATAGGCTTTCTCCTGTCAGCATAAAGCGTCTTCACGTGATGCACTACAGTGGTGTACCTGTGCCGATGTAGTGCTTCTAGTATAGACTAGCCCAGGGATCGGCAACATTTGGCATGCGGCCTGCCAAAGCAAGCACCCTGGCAGGCCGGGCCGGTTTGTTTACCTGCCGCGTCCACAGGTTTGGCCGATCGCGGCTCCCACTGGTTCTCTGCTCCAGGCCAATGGGAAAGGCGGGAAGTGGCGGCCAGCCCATGCCGCTTCCTGCAGCCCCCACTGGCCTGGAGCGGCGAACCACAGCCACTGGGAGCCGCGATCGGCTGAATCTGCGGACATGTCAGGTAAAAAAACTGTCCCGGTCCACCAGGGTGCTTGCCCTGGCGGGCCACATGCCAAAGGTTGCCGACCCCTGGACTAGCCCTGAGTGTTGTCTTGCATTAAGGTCTTGTTAATATTCAGCAAAGCATCAACCAGTGTTTGCCTTGAGCTAGGGCACAAAGTACTTTATGCTTTGACATGTTTATATGATTAGGGTAGCAAGTAGAACAAAGAGAGGTGAGGGGGGAATTCCCTGACTTATCTAGTTACCACAAAGCCTGCTTTTTTTCTCCAATTTTCTTCATTGTGTGTTTTAATATGTTAACTAGTATGCACAAGAATGAGTACAAGTTCTCAGGTTTCTTTATGCTGGCTCAGGTTAATAATTAAATTATTTTTGGTGTTACTACTGAACCAACTTAAAAATCATACTTCTGACTCCCCCCCCCAAAAAAAACTGGCTTTTTTTTTCTTTTTGTGCATTTGACAATGCTTTGTCTATAATCAGTTTGCTTCCCTTCTGTACAGTCAGTCAACTTCCTTTTATATTTTTTGAGCTTGGGACTTTCACACAGCCACATGTGAGAAGGGAAACAACCTTTTAAAAAAGGAAACATTACAAAAGCATCAAATGGGTTGGGTTACTTGGACAGAGGTCTTACCTGAAACTATTTAACCGTTAATTCTCACAAGCAAGAGAACTCCTCCCACTTCTGATTTCCTGTCAGAGAGGTGCTTTTCCCTCCCATTGGGGTGGTGGTAGGGAAATGGAATTTCAGCTCCTGGTGCTGCCAACTATAGGCACTACTAGAGGAGCATTCTGTGATGTTTGACCTACCAAAACAAATAGATAAACTACCAACAAGCCAGCAGCAGCAGATGGCACACATGGTAGAGTTCTGAAGGACCAGTAAGCCTTACTTCAGTAGCAGGTAACCCTGTTCCAATTAAAATACAATTATAAATCACTGAGAGGAACTTGATATGATTGGAACACATTACTACCATTCTGTAAAGTAAAACAGTGTTTCATTAATCTAGACTGAGTTTGAGTGTTAACAGAATAGTGGATAAAGGAAAAACCTATTGACAATTTTATTTGGACTTTCAGAAAATCTTTGACAAAGTCCCTCATGAGGCTATGAAGAGGACTGAATAGTCCTGGGGTGAGAGGCAAAGTATCATCAGGAACTGGGTTAAGACAAGAGTAAGAGAAGTGTCAATTTTCAATATGGTAAAAGGTTAGAATAAACAATTTTCCTAACTAGGACTGGTTGTGTATAACTAATAGATGAGATGGCAAGTGGTAAGGTGGTAAAACTTTGTAAATAATACAATTTTTAAACTATTTAAGATAAAGAGAAGACTGAGGATGTCCAGATGGGCCTAACAAAGCAAAGTGAATGGGCCGCAGCGGAGCAGAGAACACTCAGCAGTGGGAAATGTAATGCATGCTGGAAGGAATAATGTGAATTAGTCACACATCTAACTCAGGAAATAGACCTAGGTTATAGTGACAAATACAACAGAGACTAGAGGAAACAAAAGGCAACAGGAAGAAACTAGGAAAGGTTTATTCCAGTCACCTGGGATAGGTAGTGGTTTTTTGATGTTAGTGCACTTTCGGCATTGTGATGGGGTAAGCTACACAACTCCTTAGTGTTAATGGAATTCTTGTTGCTGAATCTCTGAACGCTGCACTGGAACTCTGCAACCAATGGTCTCTTACTCTGTCCGTCATGAAGCTGAGAGAGTATTTCAGGCTGTTAAGAAAATCCAAAAGTTTGGTCAGTGTTCCTCCTCTGTTCTCTGGCTTAGTGGACAGACCATCAGGTTTGGAATACCTAGGACACATCGAACCACTGGCTCAAATCCTAACAGAGTTGACTCAGCTCTTCATGCTTCCCAGGTGAGAGCAGCATCCCACAGCTCACTTCAGAGGAGCAGAAGTTTGTTCTGGTTTCCTTGTCCAAACTGTCCATCCTTCCTACTGGGAGCTGTGTTCTGTTGGCAGGCGCTTTCTATTCTGAAAACGTTGCATTTCAGTGATTGTATTTGGATGCAGCTGGAAGAAGATAAGGCCCCAAATTGCTCTATAAAATAGGGCTTGTTGATTGACTTTGTGTGTGCATTAGAATCAGAAGCTATTCTTTCCCCTCCCTACCATCCCCTCAAATTTAATTTTGGATTTCAAGTTCTAGCAAACCTGACAAATAGAATTCCTTGAATTACCAAATCAAAACGACTTGTATATTCTACCTTCCCTCCAAAAAATGAATGTTCTCAGCTAAGGTTCTGATCTGGCAGCTGGAGCTCAACAAATAAACCACAGCACCCTGTTAATTTCAGTAGTGCTGTGTCCATGCACAGGAGCCCACCTATGTGGATTCAGTTGCAGTAGGGTCACAGCAGTTTTCACACGGATCATTTTTGGTAAATTTTTAAACACTAACATTGTAAAATATTGAGAAAGTGGCATGAGGGAAAGAGATGTGACTTCAGGAGGCAGCTGCAGCATGTATGTGGTAGTGGCATTCTGAAGCTGCTGTGGTGTTCTGCCCTTGGCGTGACACTATCTGTATTGTGTGCTGAAGGCCGTATGTCCCAGCTACCCTGCACAGACTTTCTATTGGCAAGCGGTGGGTGGCTACTTGTGCTTAGATCTGCTTTCCATGCAAAATCCTATCCTTACGGAAACTCCACCTCCACTCAATAAGCCAAGTGTAGTTACCTGATTTTTGCGCTCTCCTGGATCAGTAACCTTTAAAAGCCAAGAGACTATACAGACAGTCTAATAAACCTTAGTCATCAAACACAGGTGGCAGCATTGGAGAGTTCCTACTTTATATAGTGACCACTGGATTGCTTCTTTTCTCTTTTTAACTAGACATTTGAAAAGGGACTATGCCATCAAAGCTAGCAGGATGAACTTTTTTTTTTAATTAGTATTTGAAATCCTATAGATCAATTTCTTCAGTATCATTTGTAACAAAATTATAGTGCAATGTAAACTGCATATCGTAACTGTAGTTGAGCATAAAGGCCTGATCCCCAAAACACTTATCTCCAGGCTCAGCTTGAAACATATGTTTTGGCCTATTAATGGTCTTACCTGTTTCTTCCTTATAAATATTCCTCCCCTTTGTATAGTACCTGTTTTGGGATTATGTGAGAAGCATAAACTTTTAATAATTTGTTTGCAAAACAACAGTGTGGAGTTTTATGCAAAACTTTTCCTTTAATTTTTTTTATAAGTTGTTAAAGAATCTGCTTTGTGGATTGTCAACTACTTACCAGAATTAAGGTGACCACCGCTTCATTTATATTCATTGTTTTGTAGACTTACTCATTTCTGTGGCAAAAGCGACACAAAATTGAGTAACTTTGAATACTCTAAGTGGTTTTACAAATTTGACTTTCTCACAGAATTTACTGGTTGAAGTAATATATGGCTGCCTTTGTCACCTAATTTAAGGTTCATAAGACTGTGAATTTTATGATGTTGACTTTTACTCATTAAACTGACAACAGAATCTTTACAGGTAAAAATCTTTTTTAATATATTTGACAGCATCAGAGGGTCCAAATGCTCAGGAAGTTGTTGGACAATATCCTGTTTTTAATTTTATTTTGCTAATCTAATTGTTTTATGCTCCATTGTTCAAATCTACAAGTATCTTGATAAAAATGTTTGGGTGTGCAAACAAAGCCAGCTAGTCAAGATAGGGTGTATGCATGTCATTTACGCAAACTATTCTCCATTCATTTTTTGCCATGTAAATCTTAGCTTTTGGAAGAACAGCTTATCCACAAGTCTTTCTGTGTCTTGTACTGAGAGAGGGGGCTAAGAAATCCCATGCATTTTGCTGAGTGCAGGATTGGGCCCATAAAGAATACTTTGAGAGACATGACAACATTTTTCTTTAAAACCTTTTTATGTCTCCCTCAGCGGTGACTCTACAATTCCATGATCAGAGAAAGGAAGGGTGGAATCACTAGTGGTAGATTTTTTCCTACTTTGGAAAAGGGAAAAAGTTTGTTTCCTTTGTGGGCCACTTGGTATATGATGTAAGGTCAGGTACAAAAAGGCCAAGGCAGCATTTAACAAGAGCAGATGGTGTACTTAGCTGCAAGCCTCCTTTGGTTTCATGAAAGACTTGATGATGAGTAGAGGGGGGGGAAGGCCCTGTTCTGAACCTCTGCCACCTTAAGTGTGTTAGGATCTGTAAAATTACCCACTCAATTTGCCAACTAGTGTTTTTCCTTTATCTGGCAAATTTTCAGCTTTGGAGAAAAATATGGACTGATATGAATGGGATACGTTCCAGTGATTTCAAAGCTTTATGGAAGTTCCTTTGTAGGGTTTTTTTTTTTGTGTCCACCATAAACTGACTCTGAGGGATACGTCACATAGAAACTCACAGAAGGAAAGTGTGTTTTTTTCATGCAAGAAAATAATTTCTTGGAAATGGTGTCATTTTGAGGCAGTGTGGCCCAGTGGACAGGATTCTAGACAGGGACTCAAGAGACCTGGATTCTGAACTCTGCTCTGCCAGTTGTGGGACCTTGGGCAAATGCTCTCTGACTCAGTTTCCCCACCTGTCAAATGGGAATAGTGATACTTACCTTCCTTTGTGAAACATTTTGGGAACTAAGCATGAAGAGATAGGTGGCATTAGGTTATATATTGCATCTATTTAACATAAAAGATTCCAGAGCGGTTTGTCTCTACCAGAGGGTTCTCAACCTTTTTATTTCTGAGCCCCTCCCAACATGCTATAGAAACTCCATGGCCCAGCTGTGCCATAGTAACTGGTTTTCTGCATATAAAAGCCAGGGCTGGTGTTAGGGGGTAGCATGCAGGGCAATTGTTTGGGGCTCCATGTCACAGGGGCCCCTGCAAAGCTAAGTTGCTCAGGGCCTGGTCTTCAGACTCATGCAGTGGGACTTCAGCTTTCTGCCCTGGGCCCAGTGAGTCTAACACTGGCCCTGCTTGGTGGAGCCCCTGAGACCTGCTCATGGCCCGCTATGAGGCGCCAGACCCCTGGTTGAGAACCACTGATCTATTCTGCACAAAACTCTTTTGCACACCATGGAAATGCAGCCACTGGGTTGGAATGGAGCAGCTATTTAACAGTGCACAGTGCCACTATCCAACAGTTTAGGGTAGAAAGCTAAGAATACAGCATCCCCTTTGTAACTGTAGACAGAATGTTGGTAGGTAGAATGTAATTACCCAAATAAAAATTTATCTGGGACACCCCAGTTAACACTTCTGCTCTTAAAACACCAAAACCAGCCCACACCAGCTATAGATCTTCACTAAGCACAAGTAGTCAGGGCCTTGATTTTCGCATTATATTTGAGTGATGCTTCCCACAGCAGAGTGAGTGTCCCTTAGTGCCATTGTGCTTTCATTCAGTACAGACACAGAAAGAAGTGACTCACTTTTCCCACTTCCTGCAACAGCTAGAAGAGCTTTGAAGCCCCTCATCCAACTATTCATCCACCCTCATTGGACTTACCGTATGATATCTCCTTGAGTCACCCAAGAAAGCGGTATGAGTGCAAACTATCCCGTTATACTATTATTATTCGAGTGCCTGCTCATGTCTATTTCATGTATGTGCTCGCCACATGCACCAGCGCTGGAAGTTTTTCCCTCAGTGGTATTCATAGGGGACCAGCTCTGGTGCCCTCTGGAGTGGTGTGTGTATGTGTTGGTATAAGGACCGTGGATGGCTCCCCCCCACCCTCAAGAAATATCTCAAAAAGCTGAAGTTCTGCATGGTCTCCCTGGCCTCCGTTATCCCCTCCCTGGTCCTGGAGGATGGTACGCTGCCCTAGACCCGAAGGATGCATACTTTCATATCTCAGTTTTCCACAGACACAGGAGGTTCCTGCAGTTCGCAGTGGGACAGGCTCACTACCAGTTCACAGTGTTTCCATTTGGCCTGGCTACAGCACCAAGGGTGATCATGAAATGCATGGCGGTGGTGGCAGCTTGCTTGAGTCACTAGGACGTTCAAATCTACCCATACCTTGACGATTGGCTCATCAAGGGTCGTTCGAGGGTGCAAGTCCATTGCAGTGTCGTGGTGGTACAAGCCACTTGCCAAGCGCTGGATCTGTTGATAAACTAACAAAAATCCACACTGGTCCCAGTGCAGAGATTTATAGTTCATCAGGGCAGTTCTGGCTCGGATAGAGTCCAGGGCCTTTTCCCTCAGACCCCAGGTTCAAGGCAATGTCAGATCTCATTGTCCAACTTACCAGTTACCCAATCACCACGGCCAGAATATGCCTCAGGCTGCTACGACACATAGCAGCATGTACTTACATAGTTAGACATACCCCCAACTATGTCTCAAACTCCTCCAGATGTGGCTAGTGTCAGTCTATACCCCAGCTGGGCACCACCTGGACAAGGTCTTCACAATTCCGCCACAAGTATTTACCACTGTGGAATAAATGGTAGTTCAACCCAGTAAATATGTCCTAAGGAATACCCTTTGCAACCCCGAAGCCCACAATGATGTTAGTGTCGGATGTGTCCGACCTGGGCTGGGGAGCCCACCTCGGAACACTTAAAGACTCGGGTTGTGATCATGGGAAGAACTGGCACTACACATCAGTGTCAGGGAGCTCAGAGCCATCAGTCTGGCTTGCAAAGCATTCCTTCTGCAGCTGTCCCGTCAGGTGGTACAGATGTTTGACAGACAATACAGCTCCATGTTCTATGTCAACAGGCAAGGAGGAGCATGGTTCTTGGCCCTCTGTCAAGAAGCCCTCTGGTTGTGGGAATTCTGTATCCGGCACACCATACACACTGAGGCTCTACATCTCCCCAGCGTCCAAAACATGCTGGCGGATCGCCTCAGCAGGTCGTTCATTTCTCACCACGTGTGGTTCCTCCACTCAGAGGTCGTCAAAATGATCTTCCAGAGGTGGAGAACTCCCCAAGTGGACCTGTTTGCCACCACGCAGAACAGGAAGTGTCAATGGTTCTGCTCCCTTCAAGGGCTCAACTGTGGATTGCTTTCCAACAATTTTCTTCTGTCTTGGACAGGCGACCTGATGTATGCCTTCCTGCTGATCCCACTCATCAGCAGGTGCTCCTGAAGATCAAGAGGGACAAGGCCAGGGTCATCATGATCGCCCCAGCATGGCCTCACCAACATTGGTTCGGCATGCTCATGGAATTGGCAACAACACCCACATGGACACTTCCCAAACATACAGACCTGCTCTCTCAAGATCACAGGAGGTTGCTGCACCTGAACCTTGCCTCTCTCCACCTCACAGCATGGCTGAACCTGAAGGAGCAGACCGACTCTAGTCAAGTCCAGCGAGTTCTACTGGAGAGTAGAAAGCCCTTAACTAGAGCGACGTACTGTTGAAGTGGAAGCACTTCTCTTGCTGGGCTTCGGAGCAGAAGATCTCTCTGATCCAGTCTTCTCTGCAGTCCATTTTGGACTACCTGGTTCACTTGAAACATCAGGGTCTCACCTTCTCTTTGATCAAGATGCACTTGGTGGCCATATTAGCCTTCCATTCCTGCATCCAGGGCAGATCAGTATTCTCCCGTGAGGAGATGATCAGGTTTATGAAAGGCCTTAAGAGACTTTTTCTGCCAGTCTGGGACCCAGTGCCCCCATGGGACTTCAACCTAGTCCTCTCTAGGATCACTGGCCTGCCCTTTGAGCCTCAAGCCTCTTTCACATCTGTCGCAGAAGGTTGCTTTCCTTGTGGCTATCACTTCAGTGAACTGAGTCTCCAAGATTAAAGCCCTTGTGTCAGAGCCCCCATACATGGTGTTCTACAAGGACATGGTTCAGTTGCATCCCCATCCTGCTTTCCTGCCAAAGGTGGTGTCGCCTTTTCATGTTAACCAGGACATATTCCTCCCAGTCTTCTGCCCAAAGCCTCGTGTCCAACGAGGACAGGTGTCTGCACGCCCTAGACGTCAGGCAGGCTTTGACTTTCTACTTAGAACATACTAAGCCCTTTCATAGATCAGCTGAACTCTTCTTCACGGTGGCTGATAGGATGAAAGGCTTTCCAGTGTCTTCTCAAAGGCTTTCATCTTGGATCACCATCTACATCCATACTTGCTATGAGTTGGCACAGGTTGCCCCTCCACTGATAGTAACAGCCCAGTCGACCAGAGGTCAGGCGTCACTGGCAGCCTTCCTGGCACAAGTCCCTATCCAGGACATCTGTACTAGCTTGAACATCACCATGGAGTGCGGAGCAGTGCTAGCTTATTAAACAGGCAGTCAATTTAATGGGATAATGGAGGGGGAGAGGATTTGTGGCTGGTGAGAAAACTGGTAGGTGGATTTCAGAAGCAAATCTCTGGATTTCAAGGAAGTGCACAATGAGCTATGCATTGCCTCTGTGAATCTAGTGCTTTGATACTAGTGCCTTTTTCACCCACCTTCTGACCATGTGACGTGTCTGTCTGTTCTGGACCAGGCTTAAGCCTACTCAATGTGGAGTGTTGGGAACCTGGAAGAGACTAGGTGGTGAGCATCTATAGCTTGCTGTAGCCTGCATGGGAGTTTGTCTTCATGGACCAAAGACTGTCATTTTGTGGAGGCTGGCTACAAATGTTGAGTAGCACTCACTGGCACAGAGTAGGTAAGGACAAATTTACACCTGTAACCCTTTTGCTACAGGTTTGTGAGAATGTGGAATGAGGCATGTGGCCACTATTTACAAATGATCCTTGAGCTGCTGGAAGGCTTTAAGAGTGGTTGGGGCTTCCCTTACCAGTAGCAGAGCTAATGATAGAATTCGCTTGCCCTTTTCTGTCTGCCCACCACAGGAAACAGAATTTTGTCAGTTGCAAGGCCTACTCCGTTGTTATCCAAGATTAGCCACTGTCACACATTAGATCACAAATGGCCAATTTGGGGTAGTTTAGCACAGTGCATGGTTTTCCAGAAACATTAGGAAAAGCTTTTAACTTTTCTCTGTTCTTTTGCTGTGCCTCTATCTGATGCATGTTCAAGCATTTCTGATATGAAGTTCTCTGTAATGGGTCTGTAAAAGTGATGATGCATTGATAATACATCTTTGAATCTGTATAGGCTCTAGGTGGTGCCTGGTAACCTGCCTTACTTTTTAAGGACACTTTTTTAAAGGGTGCCACGCTACCTGACAAGTTGTATGAAGTCACCCTGCTTTGGCGTGCCCTATTGGAATGTGCAGTATATACAGTCTGGAACGCCCCTGTGGATCTTTCATCTAGAAGAGCCATTCCATCAAATTAATCGCTCTGAAGTGGCTCCTAAAATTGTGATAAAGGTGAACTTATTTCCTCACCTTTTGGGGCAAGTAGGGAGGAAAGAGGGGAGGTGTGGTGCCCCAGTGGCAGAGTGTTAAGGTGCTGCTTTTAATAAATAATAAACCTCTCTCTCGTCCCACACACACGGGCAGGAAAGGACACAGATTAAAGGTTTTGGAGTGTCTGAGAAATCAGAGTAGTAGGAGGTGGATGATATCGCAGAAGGAACTGGAGAGAGATGAGAGCACAAGGGGAAATAAAATAGCATAAATGAGGAATTGCTACCTTGCCTTGCTAAATTGGGATTCAAACTACCTACACTGATGACCCAATCCACTTCCCTGGCATATCAACAAGAGCATACTAGTGTCAGAGGAAAGGCAGGGAAAGGACACTTTGTTTTTTAAATTAGAGCTGGTCAAAAAATGCCGACTGCCTTACCTCATAGGGAAACTGAAATGTTTTTTTCCCCTTAAACCTCAATAAAATTTGATTATAAATAAAACTAAAACTTAAAAATCAAAACAAAAAACTTTTTTCAAGCAATATTTTACCAGAAACTAAAAAATTAATTACAATTTGTTTTATTTTGTTTTCAAACACAAAACCAGACAACTTGGACCAAAAATTTTGGTTGTGATTTAAAAAAAAAAAAATAGAAAAAAATTTGACCCAGCTCTGCTTGTAACCTATTTGTGGATCCAGAGGAATGACCATGACTGCTAACTTCTTTAGTTCTTAATGCAAAGACTAAGCCTTTCTGGTTCTTGGGCGCAAAGGAAAAAATATATATTTTCAGTCTAGATTAACATTTTGTCATATCTAAATTAAAAATCATGATTGGGACCCTCCTTCAAGGTTATGTCATGGTATCATCTGGGGGGAGGGGACCCTTGTTATTAGAACGAGATAGGTAATAGTAATGGGGGATTCGAATATTAGAATATAGATAGTTGGGTTTGTGATGATCGTGAATTACCTACTGGTAGTAAAGGTTGTGGGCCTCGTGAGACAACTAGAAAGGCTTACACACAGTCCTGGGATGGAGCTGATGGTCATGGTACGTATAGGTAACCATGACTTAGTGAAAGGAAGGAGATCCTGGAAGACAAATTTAGGCTGCTGGGTAAGATTAAAGTCTGGGACGTTCATGGTAGCGTTCTTGTGGCCACTTGGAAAGGCAGAAGTGCAGGGTCTCAATGCATGGATGAGATGATGCTGTTGGGAAGAGGGATTTAGATTTATTAGGAACTAGGAAACCTTTTGGGAAAGGAGGAGCCTACGCAGGAAGGATGGGCTTCACCTAAACCAAAATGGAACCAAATTGCTCTTGTGTAATATTACAAAGGTCATAGTTTAAGAACTCCTCTAAGAACTGGAGGAAAGCCGACAGATTTGGAGAAGCACATAATTTGGACAGACACATCCCTTAGGGGAGGATTTATTAAAGGGAATTCTCTATACCTTAGTAAAGAGGAGAGGACAAATGTTGATAAAGGATAGGTCAGAATTGAAGAGAAACAATTAAATGAAAGAGAGTCCCATTCAATTATATCACATAATGGCAGACAACTAAATATTGACAAATTTTGTAAGTGTTTGTATACAAATGCTAGATGTCTAAATACTAAGCTGGGTGAACCTGAGTACCTGGTATTGAATGAAGAGATTGATATCATAAGGCATCACAGAAACTTGGTGAAACAATGACAATCAATGTGACACAATAATACGAGGGTTCAAAATATATAGGAATAACAGAGTATGTTTGCTGGTAGGGGAATGGCACTATATGAGAAAGACAGCAAAGGGTAAAATATAGTAAAAAATCTTAAATGAATCAAACTGTACCATAGAGTCTCCATGGATACATATTCCCTGCTTGAATACTAAGTATAACAGTAGAAATATACTACCGACGATCCCACTGGGACAGTGGTAGTGATTATGAAATGCTCAGGGAGATTAGAGAGGCTACAAAAACAGAAAACCCAACAATAATGGGGGATTTCAGCTATCCCCATACTGACTGTGTATGTTACCTCAGGATGGGATACAGCGATAAAAAATGTCTAGACACCATTAATAACTGCTTCTTGGAGTAGCTTGTCCTGGAACCCACACGGGGAGAGGCAATTCTTGGCCATGGCTACACTGGCGCTTTACAGCGCTGCAACTTTCGTGCTCAGGGGTGTGAAAAAAACACCCCCCTGAGCGCTGCAAGATACAGTGCTGTATAGCCTCAGTGTAAACAGTGCCGCAGCGCTGGGAGCTGCAAGCTACACCCGTAGAGGATGTGGAGTACGTGTAGCGCTGGGAGAGCTTTGAAGTGCAAGTGTAGCCATACCCCTTATTTAGTACCTCTTAAGCCTGCTAACAAATCAGTGGGGCAACTGGATGATCCAAGTACTAAAGGAGTACTCAAGGAAGATAAGGCCATTGCAGAGAAGCTGAATGAATTCTTTGCATGTGTCTTAACTGCAGAGGATTTGAGGGAGATTCTTACTCCTGATCCATTCCTTTGGTGACGAATCTGAGGAACTGTTCCATATTGAGGTGTTAGTGGAGGAGGTTTTAGAACAAATTGATAAACTGGACAGAAATCAGTCACCAGGACCAGATCGTATGCATCCAAGAGTTCTCAAAGAACTCAAATGAAATTGCAGAACTACTAACTGTGGCATTTAACCTATTGCTTAAATCAGTCTTTGTTCAAGATGACTAGTATTAGCTAATGTGACACCAATTTTTTAAAAAGGCTTCAGAGGCAGCCCTAGCAATTACAGGCTGGTAAACATAACTTCAGTACCAGGCAAATAAGTTGAAATGATAATAAAGAACAGACTAATCAGACACATAGATGAACTCAATATGTTGGGGAAGAGTCAACATGACTTTTGTAAAGGGAAGTCATGCCTCATCAATCAAAATTATTTGAGGGGGGTCAACAAGCACGTAGGCAAATGTGATCCAGTAGATATAGTGTACCTGGACTTTTAGAAAGCCCTTAACCAGGTCCCTCACCAAAGTCTCTTATGCAAAGTAAGCAGTCATGGGGTAAGGGTCCTCATTCGTGGGTCTATAACTGGTTAAAAGATACAAAACTAATGGCAGGAATAAATGGTTGGTTTTCACAATGGAAAGAAGCAAATAGTAGGGTCCTCCAAGGGACTGTCTTGGGTTTGGATCAGTGCTGTTCAACATATTCATAAATGATCTGGGAAAAGGGGTAAACAGTGAAGTGGTAAAGTTTCCAAACGATACAAAATTACTCAGATATTTAAGTCCAAAGCTGATTGCAAGGAGTTGCAGAGAGCTCTTATTAAATTGAATGGCTGGGCAACAGAATGGCAGATGAAATTCAGTGTTGATAAATGCAAAGTAATGCACATTGGAAAACATAATTCTAACTATACATATAAAATAATAGGTCTAAATTATCTATTACCACTTAAAAAAGAGATCTTGGAGTCTGTGTGCATAGTCCTCTGAAAACAGCTGCTCAATGTGCATCAACAATAAAAAAAAAAAAACTAACAAAATATTAGGAACTATTAGGAAAGGAAGATGCAAGAGAAAAAAATATCATAATGCCCCTATATAAATACATGGTAATCCCACACGTTGAATACTGTGTGCAGATCTGGTCACATTTTCTCAAAAAGATGTATTAGAATTGGAAAAGGTACAGCGAAGGGCAACAAAAATGATTAGGGGTATGGAAGAGATACCATAAGAGGATAGATTTGGACTGTTCATCTTACTTTAAAAAAAAAAAAGACTAACGGGGATATGATAGAGTCTATAAAATTATGAATTGTGTGGAGAAAATGAATGAAGAAGTGTAGTTTACTCCTTCACACAACACAACAACCAGGGCTCACCCAATGAAAATCATTCCCTCTGAAGCATCTGGCATTGGCCACTGTTGGAAGACAGGATACTGGACTAGATGAACCATTGGTATGACCCAATATGGCCATTCTTATGAAGGACAAATATAAAATCTTCATGATTCACGGGTTCATATATTTTAATGCTGCAAGGGACTATTTGATTATCTGATCTAATCTTCTGTATATCACAGGCCATTACATTTCACCTGGTTACTCCAGTATTTAACCCATTAACTTGTCTGACTAAAGCATATTTTCCAGTCCTGATTTGAAGACCTCAGGAAATAGAAAATCCACCACTTGTGATGATTTGTTCCTGTGATTAACCATCACTTTAAAAAAAAGTGTCTTATTTCTACTTTGAATTTCTCTGGCTTCAGCTTCCAGCCATTAGTTCTTGTTCTGCCTTTCTCCACTAGATTAGAGCCCTTTAGTACCTGGTATTTTTTCACCTGTGAAGATATTTATATGCAGTAATTGTCACTTCTCAATCTTTTTTGTTGATAAACTAAACAGCTGGAGCTCTTTAAGTCTCTCCCTATAAAGCATTTTCTTCAGTGCTTGAATCATTTCAGTTTCTTTTTCTGTACCCTCTCCAGTTTTTCCACATCCTCTTTAAAATGTGACCACCAGTCTGCACGCAATATTCCATGGTCAGTCTCACCAATGATGTATACAGAAGTACAGTCACACAGAGAGTGAATGAGTGTCTTTTTTTTCCTACTGTACAAGCCCTGCCCATATAGCACACAGCTAGCCTATTCGGCTTAATTTAAAGGTAAATGGAATTCAGTAGGCCCAACTACTTGAGCAAGGACTATCTGTGTAAGGGTTTCTGGGCTCAGGCACTCCATAGCAGATCATGTATAAATAGTATATAGAACCATAGTTCAGGTGCAGGAAAGCAAGGCCAGCTTCGCAGAGGAAGGAAAGCCTTGTAATTAAGGCACTAGCCTGACACTCAGGTCTTGGTTCAATACCTGGTTCTGCTGCATGTGTCCTATGTAACCTTGTGCAAAGTCTTAGTGCCTCAGGTCCCCATCTGGCCAAAGGGAATAATTAGGTTATTTTTCTGACACCCTTTGACTTGTGTGTTTAGATGGTATGGGACTGTCCTTTGCGGGTGTTGCACAGAGCCTAGGACAACGAGGCCCCATCTTCATTGGGGCCTCTAGGCATGACTGTAATACCAACAATCAGTAATAGGAAGGCTTCCTGGAAGAAATGAGTTTTGAGGGAGAATTTGAAGGAGAAAAGTATTTTATTAGTGGCTGTACAAGACAAAGGAAGTATTTCAGATGTCAGGATGGAGTTCCAGTAGTTCATATATATTTTTATTTTTGTCTCTGGCTAAAAATAAACCATGCATATAAAATCAATTATAATGGCTTATATTCCTTATCAGAACACTTTTCATATCTTTAAAAATCTTAGTCCTTAGTATTGTTGGACTAACTTCTGGGAAGCTTGAAATGAAATCTGTCTGGGTTTTTTTTTTTTTTTTCCTCCTGGCTGTTTGTGTTCATCCTAGGGCTGCTTATGAGTACTGGCCTGCTGACTTTGATTATTTTTTTTTATTCCTTTATTTTTTCTTAAGAGAATTCAAGCATCTGTTTGGAGGAAAAACTGGGGAATTACACACATTGGCTAACATAAATAAGGAAAAGATAGGTCAAATTTAGAATATAGCAACCTTGATTGTGAACCTTTAAGTGATGACTAAGTTCTACATTCTGCCCAAGATACAGTTGCTCAAAAGTATTTAATGGTATTGCCACTATGTTTATAAGAATGTTTGATTAATTAACCATCAGCTCTATCCTGCTCTAACAAGGATCAAGTCTTCCCTGCAACAGGTGTGAGTAACTAACATACACTAGAAGGGGGAGAGAAAATGACTACATCCTTATCTAAGCCTTCAACTGCATATCAAACACGAGCTCCTCTTTTTGTGGGCTGCTTCTCTTTCCTTTTACAATGGGGTGTGGTGTCAGATCAGAGAGCGTGTTTATATTACTTTGGAATGGAAAAGAATAAAGGCAGTTTCTGTGGGGGAACTTGAAAAGGGCTGCATTGATATATTTTTTTTCTTCTTCATCAGAGCTGCTGGAAACCTCCTTCCCTCCCCAACGCTCACCTCTTCCTGCCTTTGCCAGGGAAGTGTTAGATCTGACACCTTTCCAGTAAGGTACAGAAATGCAAATTTAGAAATCCAGCAACACATAATCAGAGGATGTAAACTTTCTGTGAACCTAATTTGTGGATTTAAAAAAATCCCCTACTTTAGCACATTTCTAAAATGCTTTTGACGCTTTTGGGGGCTAATTATATTGCTTGGGCCCAGCTGATTTTTCTTAGAACTATTACACTGTTGAGAATTATACACAGAAAGGTAGATTTCCCTCCCTTCAGGAAGGATGGAGTATACCCACTTGGTTTCTGTTGCTGTTATATATACCCAGGCATTCTGGTTTTATTAAAAGAGCAGACAGATGCCCTTAGTTAACATGCCTAAAACTAAAACCTCCTCCCCTTCGTGCTCTTTGTGCATTTTGTTTTGGACACAGTTTCTCCACTAACACCATCTAAAAAGCACACTGGGGACCTGCATGGCTACAGGGCTAGTATGTCATTCCCTCCGTGCTGCTAAAAACAAATATGCAACAACAATCACTAGAGTATTGTTATATTATATGACATTTACAAAAAGCCATCAGTCCACTGCTGTAACATTCTGGAGTGGGCTAAATATGCACCAGGCAGCGCTTTCTCCCTTCAGCTGTAGCACAATGCAGAACATGCAAAAGGTAGGGCATATGGGTGTGAGAGAGAAAGAGTGAGTATATATAGTTAGGGAATCACAGTATTTACCATCTAGCTTCCCTTCTCCAAGGCTTTTTGCCCTCAATCTACAGTCATTTACAAAGGGGTAGGGTGGGGGAAAGACTATTGCTAGCCACAAAATCCACTGCTGAACCAAAGCTGGCATTTTTGATGTTGACTCTTGGCCATGTTTCCATCATGGAAGTGTCAGGATTTGCACTTCGCTTTCACAGGGGCATCAGAAGAGCCCTAACCAAGAGTCTTTCATCTCATGGAAATGAAACTAAGCTGAGCTGCCCCTGCACTTCCCACAGACTCTGAAGCACTTCCCCTACTGCCTGGGAATCTCTCCACAAGCTGTACACTGGGGAGGAGCTTGACAACAACCACTGCCAGAGCAGCATGTTGGATGTGTGTGACTGATGGCGAAAATGGTCTGAGACAGATGAATGCACAGGACTTCACCAGAAGTGTCTCGTGATGACTTAAATCTCTAAGCTCAGGCAAGTGCATGCAACCTAAGCTCAATTATGTCTTATGCTTGGTTTAAGCTGCAGGGGGCACTATGCACACCACTTCACTACCTTAGAGCAGGTTAACTTTCTGTCTTCCCTTTCCTACTTGTGAGGAGAAATATTAGGGCAGGTCCCTCTTTCTGTATGCTGCTGGCTGGTGATTCCTGGCCTAGGGCTTTAAAATGCTGAACATTTTTGTTGGTGATGGAAACAGCCTGTGGTTTTACCTTGTCCTTGAGAGAATTTTATAAGTAAACTCTTTGCTAGAGGGTGAAAGTAGGGCCAAATGTTTTTAATGTTGCAGGATAATATACATCTTTTAGGGTGTCACTATAAAGCATTAGTATTGGTGAGCAGAGGCTGAGAATAAAGTTTTCAAAATGAATGTATTACTGGAGGGCAATGGCTCTTTTTTTTTTAAGCAAATCTGGGATTGCATTCACTCTGCAAAATGCCAGTTTCCAGGAGATGTCATTTTGTGCTTTGGATGTTACTTTCAGCTGAACTGTCCATGCCACTGCTTCCATTTACACATCAAAACACCACCCTCCCTCCCTAAAGCAGAAAGGTCTTTACAGGCAGTACTCTCACCTCCCTTTGAGGAGCATTGCCCTTCTTGCTAGTTCAAAGGCAGGCGAGAATTTTAGCACAACTGGGGAAAACAAACAACTCTGTACCAGCTGTGAATGAAACACCCGCATCAGATAATTTAAAGAAAGTTACAAAGCAGAGGTCTACCAATAATTTAGGTATCTGATTTTATTGTTCCATAGGGTTGTTAACAAAGGAAAGTTACATGTCTTAGTCCCCATGTATTTATTTTGCTTCCTCTCCTAGCTGGTTCTATGCTTAAATACCTCCATGTACTAAGGAAGCAACGTCACAATACTTTTCCTGTTACAATGACAGCTCTGTGAAAGGTAATATCACAGCATAAATAGCCTATATCTTCCAAAAATAGGAACACTGAGGTGTATCACCTTGTATACAGGAATGTTGATGCTCCCGAGGTCACTGGAAGTATTTCCTTTTTGAAGAAAATTTTCAAATCTATTTCACACACTTCTTTTCAACACCCATCATTCCTCAGCAGAAAAAATGTACAGGTAAAGTTAAGCCACAAGTAAAGCATCTGCCTAGTACTTAAATTACAACTACAGCTTTACAAAAAGAGACTTACTTGGGGAAATCAAGTTAAGAGTAGTTTCTTTAGAATGGCATTCATGTAACCATGCCCAGGAATTTTAGTGTTCTGAAGTCAACCTACAACACAACTACACTGCTCCCTTCAATATCCTAAGCATCTTTCAATATTAAACAAAAGAAACATTCAAATTCCAATACTTGAGCTAACAATGCTTAGTACAAGAATTAAGTGCTAAATTACCAGCATTGTGTCCAAAACAGATACAAATTTGTTAATAGCAAACAACATGAAACTGGATTTTTAATGTTAAAGTGGTTAGAAGTGTATCACACTCCAAAATACATGCAATCATTTGTGAATTCAATATTTTTTATTAAAAAGATTAAAAATAAAACATTTGACACCTAATATACATAAAGTCACAATAAACTCAGATGTGCTAAAAGCAAAATGTGCATAAAACACTTGTTTCTAAAAGACACCCTGCCACCAATATTTTAAATGTTTGTCTAATTCCAACTGATCTCTAGTTTACTCTTCCTTCACTGAAGGCAAGATTCTAGACCACTAAATAATAAAGATACTAGCCACACCAATCCCTTTCAGGGATCTTTACTATCACTATAATGCTTAAAATTGTGCATGCACACTTAAGTCATATACCTCTCATTGAGTTAACCACCAAGATATAGAATGCACAAGGGCTTTTTCTTAATAGAAAAAGGGAGTGACATTTGGGCCATTTATAAGGGCCAAGGGAAAGACAAGGCTGTGAAATACTGCTGTGCATCCACCAAAGAGCTTTGCTACAAAAAATCCCCTTTCCTCCCTCCCCACCCCCAAAACTCTCCTAAACAATCCAAAAGTTACAAAACATCTCACACACAAATAGATGAAATGTTAACACATTTAACAATTAACCTGTCAGGGTCTGACAGTGTAAGAGTGCCATCTATGCAGTCCTGAAATACAGTAACGTTAGACACACAAATGCACCATCTGAAAGCCCCACTGTCCATTCCAATGGCTGTAAAGAGAACACAGTGCTCACATATTCTCCCATTATTAGGTAGATCTTTGTTGATTCCTGTGCAGTTTCTTTATTTACCAAGGTCTCCACATAGATTTGGAAAAGCTAGGTGAAGGCACATTGTGTGTCCTGGAACTGTCCAGTCCAGCTGGGGAGGCCGGGCTTTGCTCGGCCTCTGTCTCTTCCAGATCAGAGCAGGTCTCTTCACTGGAGGAAGGGGAAAGAAGAGCTGAAGTGGGGCTAGCCAGGCTTGGAGCAGCAGGAGACACCCCCGTTGGTTGAGAGAGCCCCTCACTGCCAGGCCAGGGGGCGATGGAGGGTTCTGACAAAACATCCGCGATCAAGTCCTGGAAACTGCCTTCGTTCAGAGGCATGGACTCCAGCAGGTGGTTCAGCAGCTGGGCAGCAACAGTGGAATCAATCCCCGGGCAGTTGGAGACGAAGGTATGGACTTCGTGCATGCACTGAATGTACCCGGCTGCAAACCGCTCGCTGGCCTCCCGGTGCAGCTTGTCACTTTCTGCAGTAGCAGCACCCATAAGGAAACACACATAGCTGGAGTCAAAGGGGTGAGCCCCTTCCCTCGCCCTAAGACCCTCAAAGCGGTCTGGGCCTACCCAGCCACCCCCATTCTCTGGCTATGCCAGCCCCTCCCCATTCACAGCACGGCTGACACGTCACTTCTCGGGATACTGCAGCCCCATCGTTAGAGGGATGCTGCTTCCCCTCTCCCCCCAGCATCTCCCGCGCCCGAGGGGACTCACCGAGGGACCGGCTCTGCAGCACGCCCTGCACCCGCTTCACGGTCAGCTCCAGCACCTCGGCGTTCTCCATCTTCGCCTGAAACTGCACGCGGGGCGCGGCGAGAGAGGACAGCGATCAGCCCCGCGCCAGGGACCCCCAGCGCCAGGGCGGCGCCCCCACCCCCGCTCGCATGCCCTTGCCGCAGCCTTACCTCCGTGTCGGCCAGGATGAGCCGCAGCTCCTGCAGGCTCTCGTTAATCCGCGCTCGCCGCTTCTTCTCCACCAGCGGCTTCCTGGCCTGGGGAAGGAGAAGGGGAAACACACATTGCACCGACCGTGGCATGCCCCGTGCAGGCCAGGCGCAGCTCCATTGCACCGACCGCCCGGCGGGGAGAGAAGATCCTGCAGTCCCTACCCCCCCTCCTTCCGGGGGTCCTGCCCGGGGCCCCTCCGCGCCCGGCTCACCTTCCTGTCCCCCCCTCTCGCGTCACAGAAATCCTCCTCCTCCCGGCTGGGCCGGCTCTTGCTGGGCCGAGAGGACGGGGCCATGGCAGAGCGCGGCGCAGACACCACGGGCTGGGGGAGGGGCGGTGGAGGCAGCAGCTGGCAAGCAGCGCACAGGGGCGGCCTTCTGCACCAGCCGGCTCTCGGGCGTCCCCACTGCGCTCTCCCCCGCCCCCTCCCGGCGCCACCACTCCCCGGCCTTACTTATAGCCTCTGATTTGCATGTCAATGAGCCCATTGGTCACGCCAAGCCGGGAGAAGCCGCTGCGTTGGGCGAACTGACCAATGAGAGACGTGCGCTTTGTCTATCCTGGGGCGCTCTAAGCCTCCGCCAGTGCAGCGGGAGGGGGGCGAGAGGGATGGGTGGGCCGCGATGCTCCAGGCTGGATGGTGTGGGTTGGGGTCCTCCTCTGCCTGTTTTTTTTTGTCTCGTGTGTACTGGGACTCACTCAGCCATGTTTGTCTCCATGTACTGGGAACACACAGAGTCCAGCTGTGCCCAGGATGGGGTTCAGTCTCAACTCTAGTGGAGTGGTGCTGGGCTGTAATCCGTGCCCAGGTTCCAAGGGAGGCTCAGACATGGGAGAAGGGATGGGAGCACTGGCACCAATTCACATGGGTTTTTTTTTGGGGGGGGGGGGCGGTGCAATTTTCATTTCCTGCACCCACTCTACATGGACCTTGGGTCTCTCTGGGTCAGGGATTCTTCCCTCTCTTACCTGAGCAGTGCATGAGCTGGTGCTGCCAGGAGTCAAGTTTTAGTAACAACAGGGAGTCTGGTAGCACCTTGAAGACTAACAGATTTGTTTGGGCATAAGTTTCATGGGCAAAAAACCTCACTTCTTCAGATGCATGGAGAAGTTCTTAGTAGACTCCCCTGTGCTCCACCCAACAGGAACAGACTTCCCATGCTCCAGGTTGCAACACCCTTTGGCCCTGATGCTCATCTGTCTGGGTAGAGCAGAGGGTGACTGGGCCACATCTGAATGTTGATGTGACCTTGTGCCCCAGGTTGCAATGCCACTTGCTGAAATTTGCCCCACCCACCATTCCATCTGGATAGAAAGCCATGCAGCTCCAGCAATACTCCAGACCAGTCCAGTAGCAGCTGTACTGATTTAGTATGGGATCACAGTTTAAAATGGTTGGGTCGTGGGGGGCCTTCCCAGGTCTGCAGTCTATGGAACTTTGAGCAAATGCAAAAATGTGGTGGGGGTACAGAGAGGGGCATTACATCCCCATCTCCGGTACTTGGCACCATTAGATGGGAAATGTAGAAAGTAGGACAGTGACAAGTTTATGTGCACCACTTTCCAATGTATACCTTTTGGACAGTGTAGTATCTACGATATTTGTTACACTCACTGCTTCACATATGTAGGCTAATACCTGATGATCTAGTCTAAATAAAAGTAAAACATGTTTTTTTGTTGTTGTTTTTGTTTCTTTGGAGGACTGACTTCTGTCTTGAGGTATTTATATGTAATGCCCAAATAAGACAGTCTCTAAGGGCAGAATTTAAATAGGAGAAGTTGAATAACTTCACAAGAGAAAAGATGAGATTTCAAAGGACTCCCTTATTACATTTCTTTCCTTTGAGGTATCTCTGGAGAAGGGGCAGCCTGCATGAGTTAGGGAGGAGACAAAGTAAATAGCAAGGAAAACTTTTTTCTATATAGTGTCAAATATGCACAAGTTAAAGCCATGCATTCAGCAAATTCTGAGGAACATGGACATAGGTTCTGAAATTCTACTTTCCTCTTCATTTTGGGAAAATTAAGAAAAGTAATAAAAAAAACTCTAAATATTTGATTCTTTTATCTGTTTATTGGGGAAACAAGGAGTGGTCAATAAAATACCACAGTACAATCCCTGTGAAAGACCAAAACACAGTTTATAATGCTGTTACTGCAGATTATTGGTCTATTATTTATAAGGGTTTTTACTATCCTTGGCACTAACAAAAAATTTCCACTGTTATCAGCAAATCTTCCAGGATACACCATGAACGTCTAACAGTTATTATTTTCTAGAATTCATGTTACATTCGCAAAAACATTCATAGTTAAATTGCTCCCCTTTAAAACACCCATTTCAATTCTCATAATCCTACAAACAAACAACAAAACAGAGGAAATCTCTTTCACTGTCTTTATCAGATACTATGAAACAATTTCCATTTATTTTATTGGTATGTGTACTTTACAGTCTATTATAAATCTTTCTCACAATTGTTTTTTAACAGTATGCATGTTATTAAAGGCATAGGAAGAAGTAAGAGGTCTATTGTAATCAACAATTGGGCATGAAGAAGGCAACTTATATGTAAGCAGGAAAGCAGACACAAATATTTGGAGCAAAAAGCCCTGGGTCCAGTCCTGAAGTCGTTACTTAGTCTAAACTCCCATTGAAGTCAAGGACTCAGGAGCAGGCCCTCATCATGATTTAATATTATGAGAGATCTGAATAATTCCATAAAATCATACACTCATTTTAAATGTTACTAGGCCATGTTCTTCTTTTAAATATTTGAATTATTTAGCAATTAGCATGAACCAGTATGTGTGTGTGCTTCAAAAATCAGACTGATCATAAAGATAAAAGTTGAAACCCTATAAAGAATCACGATCTCATGTATTTACAACATGATGAAAACTTCCTCCCTTCCTTGTTGGATTTCGTTGCCTCTTCTGTTCCTTAACCTAAAGAATGAAATAGTCTGGCTTTGTGAATGTAACTTGATGCTGATGACAGTTGGCAGCTGCAGTCCCCTCAACAGACTGAATCAAATAAAAGCATTAGGTCTTGTCCCCAAGGAGAGCGACAGGTGTTCGCTCTCCCTTCTTTGTTTCCTTCTTTTTTTCCTTGTTGGAAATGTATGTCATATTTTGACTATCCAAGAAAATGAGATGCATGTCCTGTGTGTGTAATCAACATAGCCAGGCACAGATAGACAAATACATAGATGTATGCAAGTATATGTATCCGCCTGCCTCTGTGTACATGTACTGCATAACTCTCTTCATTTCTGCTCTGGACTACTAGTGTTTTCTTGCCATAAACAACCCCTACAGTGCATTTTTAGTGTTTTCATGCTACTTTCATTGTTGAGTTCATGAATGCTGCTAGCACATGCTGTTTTTGTAAGCATGCCAATAGAAGAATAAGTGCTCATACAGTGCATGGCATATACACTCCCTTTGAGAAAGGCATAGCTGTA
The DNA here is from genome assembly GCF_025201925.1 of Gopherus flavomarginatus. Classification (NCBI taxonomy): domain Eukaryota; kingdom Metazoa; phylum Chordata; order Testudines; family Testudinidae; genus Gopherus; species Gopherus flavomarginatus. Next base: position 71,497,871 of record NC_066624.1, on the reverse strand, counting down.
GATAATGCCGTAAGTACCCACTAACATTTCTCTCTTGCATCCCTGATCACTTTTTCTTTGTGGTTGTGTTTATTATAAGCACTCACTTGTTTCCTGCAGGGAGACATATGTTCATACTTGTGTGTGTTTGTGTATGCACATGGCTTTTCCTTGTATTGGTCATCATTCACAGTTAACTTGTCCCATATAGTCTATTGCATAACGTCCTACTCATTGAAAAAGAACATGATTGCTCCTACGCAGTGTTGTTGTAGCCGTGTTGGTTCCAGGATATTAGCCAAGGTGAGTGAAGTAATATCTTTTATTGGATCAACGTATGTTGTGAGAGAGACAAACTTTCGTGCTTATGTAGATCTGTTCCATCTTGTATTTAGTGGTGACACTCTAAGGCCACGTCCACACTACAGAGTAAAATCGAAATTAATAAAATCGATTTTATAAAACAGGTTTTATAAAATCGATTTTACGCGTCCACACTAGGGCACATTACTTCGGTGGTGTGCGTCCATGGTCCCAGGCTACCATCGATTTCTGGAGCAGTGCACTCTGGGTAGCTCAGTAAAAGAATGGGACCAATAACTTCGATTTCCGTCCACACTAATCCTAAATTGATATAGTAATATCGATTTTAGGGTTATTCCTCTCGTTGAGCAGGAGTACAGAAATCGATTTTAAGACCCCTTAAAATCGATTGTAAGTGCCTTGTAGTGTGGATGGGTACAGCGTTAAATTGATTTAACGCTGTTTAAATCGATTTAACGCTGTAGTGTGGACCAGGCCTAAGTAAGTTTCACAGACCTGAAGAAAAGCTTGGTGTAATCTCCAAAGCTCATCTCTCTGATCAACAGAAGTTGGTCTAATAAAAGATATTACTCACCCACCTTGTCTCAGTGAATCTGACCAAGGGCGATCATAATTAAATCTAATGACAATGAACTTAAAGACTACTTTTCATCTTCAAAATGCTTTATCAACATTATTGCTCACAATAGCCATATAACATAGGAATTATTCACATTTCACACATATGGAAATTGAGGCCATAAGGTTAAGTAATCTGCTCATGGCCATAAGCAGAAGTCAGTTTCAATTTAAGAACTCCTGGTTCCAGATGTACAGTTAGGCCACTCTCTTTCTCAAGCTGTAGTTCACAACAATTTTTTTTAATGTTTATTTTCATGAGTATATTTATTTTTGTTCCACTTCTGTTCAACTCTCATCTTCCTCTACCAATGCAAATCAGGCTTTGCCAAAGTGCTCAGTATAGGCCTAATTGACTCCAGGTGGAGCAGATTTAGGCCAGTTCTGAGCACTTGGGAAAATCTCATCTGAATCATTTATGAGAACCTGGGTGCACATCAGGCTAAATCAATCCTTGCTGTAGTTTCACTCTACAGCATGCACACATGCATTGAGTTCAAACAGGATTAATCTTATTTTGACACAATTAGTCCAGAGTATTCACAAATGTCATTTTGAGCCAGGACAGTCAGTTTATGCTTATAAACACAGTTGACCGGCAATTTTGTAGTACTTCCCATTTTAGTCATATTTAGCATAATAGGAAAAAATGTAATCAGCAGGGAGGAATGACACAAAATAACCATGGCTACAAATTATGGTAAAGTAATTAATTACTATAGTTTCCCCGGGGAGATTTTAATTTTGATACAAAGTGAGCAAGTTGTAGTAAGTAGAAGAAATGTATAAATCATATAGTCTAAAGCGTTTGATTTGTAATAAATAAGGAATCCAAAAGGACACTGCAAGCAGGTTTTCCTCTTGACAACATTTAGCTTTTTTAACATTTGTATTCTGCTATATTAAAATATTATGTGATTGTTTCACCTATCACTTATTTCAGTGAAGTTATACCTGATTTACATCACTGTGAGAGCAGTCTCAGACCCCAACTTTGTCAGTACAAATAATTTACGGTCTGTTTCTACTTTCACTTAAACTGGCATAATTCAGAAATCACTCCAACGAAGTCAACAGAGTTACACTGACATAAAACCAGCATGAGACCAAAATCAGGCCCTTAGTGCTGATCTATGAAACTAATCTGAAAAATTCCTAGCTAATGGGACACTGCATGTCTGAAGGATCACCAAAGAAACTCCTAAATTCTACTCTTGATTCTGACGCAGACATCTGCTTCTGCCTTTGGCAAGCCACTTTACTTCTCAGTTTTGCCTTCTGTAAACTGGAGATGGGATAGCACTAACCTTACTTGTAGGGCTTCTGTGATACTCAACTAATCTGGAAATGAGTTTTATAATGAAAAACGCTGAAAAAGTGCTGAGTGTAATTTCTCATTTGTCTCACATCTGCACATTTAGGAGCAATGAGAAATAGCAAGTTTAGAGTGAAAAGTCTGATTTCCAGGGTGCTTGAGAATCAAGAAACCTAAGATAGACAAGTGAGACAGATTTTTTTTAATACCTCTGTCATGCTTTCCACAATTGCAGCAGCACAATAATTTTGCATGTCCGCTAATTGGAAGTTGCACCCCAGAGGACCAGAAAAGCTGTGGAGGAAAGGAGAGAAGATACTAGTAATGCATGAGGAAAACCAAGGTGTCAAGAAGACACGAGCAAAGTCTGAAGAGAAGATGTAAAAACTAAAGCCATGCGAGACAAACCAAAAAACATGGAGAGAGATTTGTTTTATCTATTTCTGATTTATGGCCTGGTCCAGAGCCATTGAAATTGATGGGGGTCTTACTTTGACTTCAGTGGACTTTAGATCAGGCCCTTAGTGACATCCATTTATCTATATCTGATAGGCGTGGAAATCCTAATAATATCAATGGAGGATCCATGCTTGGAATGATTGTAAAGTATCTGCTCTTTAGTGAATGAGAAATAGAACAAATAAATGAGCCAATCTGAAATCTTTTAAGAACCCTCAATACAATTGATAATAGTTTAATATTACCGCAAATTTTAATTTAATTTTACAGTTGACTTGAACTGATGACAACATTGCATTGAAGTGGCACCTTTTCTGGAGTGAGGCCTTCTGTGACCTCTAAGAAAAGTTACAGGTAAGACAATAGCTGTACCAGTTGACAAATGCTGGAGCTGACTTTGCTGTACATTAAATATGTATGTTAGAGAAATACAAGAGTATTACTGTACCTGTCAGATGGTACTACATGGAAGTTTTTGCAGGATACCTGCTTCTTCCATAGGGAAAATGTGACATTCTTGTGCCATTTTAAATGGTAGAACCATTAACATCAGGTAGAACAATTCAAGACAATGTCATATATTTGAATGTGCGCATCAACTGGAATCAAATGGAAGAAGACACTCTCAACACCACTTCTAACTCCTTTCTCGTAGATTGGAAATTCTGGATGAAGTTGTAGTACACAGTCCATTTATTACCTATCAAAACTCTTTGCAGGCTGTTTAATACACCAGATATTACAGTTGATGGATGGATGGCTAAGTTTACAAGCGTACCGCATCTCTCTCCCAGATGGAATGTCAGATCTTCCCAAAAGCATGGAATTATCACTTACAGAGGTTGTAGCCCACAAAGATGTAAACCTTAATAGTACTGCAGTTAACGGAGAAGCTCCTTGGAACTGAGACAGGCTGTGTTTTGGGAGCAGTTTTAGCTGCAAAGCTGCATGTGCATTTTTATACAAATTCAAACACAACTACTTATACAGAATATACCTGTACATAAAATATATAATTATTGTTTTCAGTTCTTTTAAATTGTATTGTAGTTAATGAACCCTGGCATCAAGACACCTTTATGTAAGGCTCATCTACTGCCATTGTCATGGAGCCAATGGTATTCATACTACAAACTAAAAGGTAAAGATAAGTGAGAGCTCATGGAGAAGTCCATGATTCCATTGGATACCCACATGTCCCGTGTACAGTTTTAGGCATGAAGTTCAGTTGAAGGAGCTCTAACCACTGGAAAAGTGTTTGCCTGATATTAATGCACCTTTTGAGGCTTGGATGGGCCACACTCTGAACCTTCAGTGAATAACCAAAATTCTTCATTAATAATAGCAGCAGAGTACAGGGCAAAGCAATGATGCATGTAAACTGTGAACTCCTCAGGAGGTAGTTTTTTTAATAGGTTGCAACACTGCAAAATCGAGTGGTTTTTGGAAGCACGTGTTGTGCAGTCAAGTAGGCGTTAAGGCATGTCACTATTGTGAATATGACTAGCACAGGTTAGTAACATTAATGGCGGAGAGTGTAAATTGTGGTAAATGTTAAGTTGACGCTCAGTTGCTCCCTTGATATCATCTTACTGTCACTCAGTTTACCTTTATGCTAACAAGTAAAAACTGTGCAGGTGGTATAGATTCCAGACCTTTCACCTCTGGCCTTTGGCATTTAAAATATGGCTGCCAACACAAATGAAATGAGCCTATGGCCTCAGCCTCATTTCCACTGAAGATTAGTCCAAATCATTTAGCATGGAGCAGCCTAAGAACACGGAATAACAGAGGGTTGTAGGGTATGAAAAATCTTCATTAGAAGAGCTGTATGGAGAAGCTTACAATCCCTGCCAGGCTGATATTTGGGTCTTTCTAGTGCTATCAGTCTCTCCAGTTTCAGCAGTGTGAACATTTAACCCAAACTAATATAACATTGCTCTACAGCCAAAATGCTTCTGAAATAAATGTAGTCCAACTTTACTAATTATGGGTCACTGAGAACGAAAATGATGCTTAAAATTGGTGATTGGCTCTAGTTTTCAAGATATGCTATTGGGTCAGTATATACAACCCTTGACTTGGGAATGGCGGAGGAGAAGTGAGTTATAAAGGGAAGAGATCTCAATTTAAACCAGAAATGACTAAAATACATCTTTGACTGGATCTATGAATAAATCTATGAATGGGTTTGGACAGTACTTGCTTTTTAGGCAAAACAATGAATGATGCAATCTGAAGCTGGTATTGCGTCATACATGATATGAATTGCATCATGTTATTCCTAGAAGTCATGGATGATGCAATCATAACGAAGCTTACATCACTCTGCTGAACAAATTGCCCTATATCAGCTCTAGAAATCATACATTTGCAAAGGGACATATTTCTGTTTAGCCAAAGTGAGCAGAGATGCCTCGTACTTGTGTGAAGAGTGCAGAAAACTTCTGCTATGTTTGTGGTGAAGTGACTTTTGCATCCCAAAAGCGCAGTATAACCACTATGGTTAAGAAAGCCTATCACCTTTATTTTGGCTGCAAAATTGAAGATCAGGACAAGACGTGGGCCCCACACATATGCTGCAACACTTGTGCAACAAATCTTCACCAGTGGTTGAACAGGAAAAGGAAATCTATGCCTTTTGCAGTGCCAATGATTTGGAGAGAGCCACTAGATCATACCAGCAATTGTTTCTTCTGCATGGTGCCTCCAGTTGGGAAAGGTGTGTCAAAGAAGAAAAAGTGGACTGTGCATTATCCAAACATTCCATCAGCTATACTCCCAGTACCCCACGGAGAAGGACTGCCAGATCCTGATGCACCAGAATCATTCTCACTTGAGTCAGACAAGGAAGAGGAAGAGGATGAAACTTCTGGTCCTGAACCATCAACGTCACAGGACCCACATTTTCTCCCATCCTCCTCCTGTGAACCACACCTCATAACACAAGGTGAACTGAATGACCTTGTCAGGGATTTGGAACTACCCAAGAGGAAGGCAGAGCTGTTGGGCTCCAGACTACAGCAGTGGAATCTCCTGGCAGGCTATCAGGGCAAATGGAGCCCATCAATGCTTGCAGACTATTGCTGGACAGTGACAAGAGATGCTCCATTTAATGAATACAAGAGACAAGCCGAGAAGCGCCGAGTAGACACTGAATAGGACTAAACTATGTACGTAATAGTTTTTTGCCTTTTGTTTCATAATCAATTTTATTTATATAACCCTTTTGCTGATTTGTAAAGTGTTACATAAACAGGACAGGTGAAATATTATCATGTAAAGCAACCATAAACACATGAAAAGACCTAGGTTTACAATTTATGATTAAAACTCTACTATCTACACAATATACATAGACATAAAATGTAAAAACTTAAATATCTTAGAAACAGTAGCCAATCAGTTGTTTTAATTGTCATATTTGAATTCAGCACATCAAAATACATAATAAATATCACATTTTATCTCTGAAGCAGACGACTTCTCAAAAATTGTAGACCAGTGTAATCAGAATAAATTTCCCTGCTTTCCATTCAGCTACTCTTTGAGTTTTGTCCATTTGTTTCTACAAACCGGATTGGCTGAGTGTTTTATGTGTGGGCTGTGGAGTCCTCTGAGCCATTGAAAGCCACAAAGGTTGTCCCATTCATCTCATTTGCTAGGATACAGTTTTAGCAGCAATCACTGTGTTCACCAGATGATACACAGAAGTCTCAATAATGTGTGGCATTCAAAAGACTGTCATATATAATATTTGTTGTTGATCAGAGATTAGTTTTATCAAAGAATGTCAGAACAATCCTTATTCTCTAGCATTTCATAGGTACATCTAACGTTCTTAAAAAACAGCAAAAGCCTTAAATACAGCAGGAAATGATAGTGCCTGAGCACTCGGAGAAAGTAACTTAGCACAGGGGTTCTCAACCTTTTCTTTCTGAGGCCCCCCCAACATGCTATAAAAATTCCACGGCCCAGCTCTGCCACAGTAACTGTTTTCTGCATATAAAAGCCAGGGCTGGTGTTAGGGGATATCATAGGGGTCAACACAAAGTTAAGTTGCTCAGGCTTTGGCTTCAGCCCCCGGTGGCAGGGCTTGGGGCCTTGGGCTGCAGTCCCACATGGCGGGACTTTGGCTTTCTGCCCTGGGCCCTAGCGAGCCTAATGCCAGCCATGCTTGGCAGACCCCCTGAAACCTGTCCACAGATCCCCATGGGGCCCCAGACCTCTCATTCAGAACCACTGACTTACCATACAACTATGGTTGTACCATACTACAACTATGTTTTAAGCTCTAACCTGCATCAAAAAGTGCCTGTTTGGGATCTTGGAATCCTACAGAAACTTTTATTAAGCCAGTCGTGTTCCATTGATTGTCATTTGCCAGTGTGCACAAAAAAAGGGGAGAAAGTGGAAAGCAGAAGTAAGGGGGCTGATGTGATTGAACAGCACCTGAGGAATTGTGAAGGTGATAATGGTGTTTAGGAAGCTGCTGGATGGAATGCTGAGGCCAAATGTTCCAAGTGACATTCAGTTGCAGGAACAGTTTATTCTGTTTGTGCGATCTTCCCAGTATAAAGCTTCATAATATTTACAGTTAGTACTAGACTGGTGAAATATGTGATTACCCTTTACTTAATTACGGCAACACTTGTCTCTTTATCATCCTCAACAAATTCATTGAATTGAAATTAAGGAGGAAGTGGTTTAAAAAACTTTTGTGCCGAGCTAGATTCTCCTTTTTTCTTATCCAAACTGACCCAGTTGACTGAGACTCACCAGCACCCAGAGGCTGCTTGATTTGGCTGAGTGAAGGGATCAATATCCCTCAAGCACTCATACCAGACAGTTATTCCAACCCACTTGCACAATCTGTGATTGAAAAGGTCACTATGGGTAGCATTTTCAGAAGGGTTCAAGTAGCCAGATTTTGAAAAGAGCTCGGTATGTCACTACTAAGCTTTTATTTTTTTTTTTTTAAATTTGATTGTAAGTGTCACAATGGGAGCTGCTGGGTGCTGAATACTTTGGTCCTTTGGCGCCTTAATGGGAATTTAAGCTCTTCTGACAATCTGATTCCAGCTGTGGGTGCTGAGCACTTGAAAATCTGGCTCAATGTCTCTTCCCCACCCCCTTCACAATATGGCAGTTGGACCCATCTCCCTGCAAACGCAGATCAGAATAGGATTTTGCTTTCACTAATGCATGCTGTTACACAAGCCTGCAGATATTTCACTCTAGCAGCACTTAACCAGTTGGTTAACAAAGACAATGGTAGTCTGGGCCAGGACTCTGTCTACAAGGGCTAGTTAATCTAATTCATCTGTTGATTTTTGAGCTCACTTATTGCTATATTGTTGCGTGATCTGTAAATTATTTCCACTTTGGGGAGGGTAAATAATCAGCTAAGATTTCTTTTTTCCTTCTGTGGATCATCCAAGATGTCAGTTTAACCCCTATTCCAGTGTACTATCCAATAGAAATACAGATTACCTGGCAATTGATTATTTCTAGGCTTTGCATGTGTGGAATGCCAGATTCCTTCTGAGCTAGCAGAGTATGAATTAGTAGCAACTATGTACCCTGGTATGTCTGCCAGTATATTGTCAAAGTTTTCCTTGAGATCTCCTAGACCTAGATATTTGGAGACCTCTACCAGATACAGTAATCCAGGTTTGGAGAGAAACCAATGTTGCAGTTTAGTTAGGGCAATGTGGTGTGTTTGTGAGAAGGTCATTTAAGTCCTCTGTAAAGGAGTTGAAAATGAGGAACTCTGGACAGCCTGACATTGTAGAGGTTGGAAATTCATTTTAGCCCAAACCTGGCCTAATTGTAGAAAATATACCTATAGTTCAGGCTTTCCATTAACAGCAGGTATTGACATTTCCCTTAGGAATTAGTCTTGGAGGGAGTTATCTTGATACTGTGGAAGAAATGGAGGAGGTCCTCTCTTTTTGGTTGGGGAAAAGTTTCTTCTGGGGTAAAATATGTGAAGTATAGATAGGTCTGTGTCTGTAATAACAATTATTTCTCCCAAATGAAAACTTTAATACCCGGTTAAGGCACAACCCAGTCACACAAACCTGTAAGAGCAAAAAAATACAAAAAAGTCTCTGTCAGGGACTTTTTTGTTATGTTTGTAAGTGCTAACCACAATGGGGTCCTGCTTCATGATTGAGATCACCTGGCGCTACTGCGATACAAATATATAATAAAGTTAACGGGTAACTTGAAATTATGATTAATATTTGTCACTGACAGACTCTGAACTTCTATGAGGAAGTCCCCTTCCATCTCTAACAGATAAAGAAACAGTACAAACAGCACCGTAATTTAGCTCACACTGTCATGCTAAACCCTATGACCTCAAACTTGGCCTATCAACACATGCCAGATCACATACTTAGTCAGTGCACAGATGTTATCATTGTTGAGGTCATAATTAAGGTTTGGTATAATATTGTGAGTTAAATTACTGTAACTCTTCTTTTTCTGCTTGTGACTTAAAATATGGTCTTTGAAATATATTATAAATTGAATAACTTGACAGTGTTTATAAACAAACAGTATTTTTAAAATAAACCCTTACATATAGCATATTTAGTCTCCAGATTTGGCTTGATTTTAAATCTTAATGAGATCTACTAAACAAGCCAGGCTTGAAGATAATGCATGCAAATTGTACAAAATAATATCCATGCCTAATGGCACAATGCTAATGAAATATCACTGTTCAATACTGCATGTGTTTTTAATCACCTCACAAACAATAGGAAAAATTCTGTTGTTTTCTCCTGGGTAGATCTATAAAGCCTGCATTGAATTTATAGTATTCAAATTGATAGAGAAGAGGCTTGTCCTCTGCAAACTGTGGCAGATTCAACATTTAAGTGGCTGTTAGATTCTCTCACAGTCATTTGGTAAGACTCCCTTAGATTTCCTTACACTTACACATTTCCTTATTTCACTTTTAACAGTAGAAAAATATGCCCAGTCAGAGCACTAAGCTGCTAATTTAAAATACCACTGATGCCAGTATAGATTGCCAATTAATATTACCTAAATATTAAAGAACAACTTCCACACTAATAACTGCCCCCACTCTCAGTGCCTGAGAAAAAGATGGGCTTTACAATATGACTGATGTTTATCAAATCATTTAGATCTACTTACACTCACACAATGATTGAATGTAAGGGGGGCTAAGCTGGTGATAAGCTGGAGGATAAGCATGCTGAAGAACTAGAAGGTGTAAAAAAGATTAGGGAATGGCCTATTTTAATTTACTCCACCTTCCTGCTGGTTGCTTTTCTTGTTACGCTTCTTGCTTTTGGCCTTTTGGCATGTAAGTCACACCAGCTTTGCCTATTAGACTAGGATTCAGAGGTCCAAGCTCAGAAGTGATGTGTAAATTAGATGTTGGTAAATGGATGAGAGTTTCTATGCAAGCCAACCTAAGAAAGTCCAGAGAGAGGAATGTATATGTACCACACCTATTGGGGTGCATGTAACTTGTTGGGGAGGGGGAGTAGGGAATGAGGTATATTATGATTTCTAGCTTGCATAATTCTAGTTTGCATAGACTCATCTCTGAGGCCTGGTCACAATTTTTCAAATGGACATATTGCACTTTGAGTCAAAAACTACCCCATATGTAATGTGAGATGATGAAGAATATTAGCTGACTTACGACTGTTGCATGCCATCATTTGATATTATCACAGCTCTAATGTGTAGTGGTGGTTGTCAGCTACAAAGGAGATGGGAACAAAGGATTTTCCACTGCGTTTCCTTGAGTCTGACAACCTGCCCTTGCAAGTAGCCAACATCTGTTATTTCAGGAGGCGAGGGGAAGAAATATAATGCATATATTTAGTTGCTATATAGAGGTGGGGAGAATGCCTCTGAGTCTCAGAAAGGAAATTGGCTTACGTTCTGAGTGCAGAGACTTGAAAAATATCCCACGTTATATCTGGAATGTTAGATCTCAGGTGCTCAGCATCTCTCACGGCCACATCCTGCTGTGTATTCAGCGCCATCAGCTGATCATACCAAATAGGAAAACTTTCTTTAGCATTCAGACATACTAGCATGTCATGCATACTGGAGGGACTGTTCTCTGGATCCATGGCAATGTGATAGTTATGAACACATGGCCCTTATTAGTGTTTGCTATTTGATGATGTTATTGCAACACTAAAGTTGGATGCCTCTGCTCCAGTCTTGAAGCAGTTCTTCCTCTTTTGATAGTCAATTTGTCAGCCTTTGTCTGATCTCCATCCCATCAGTTCTTTCCACATTTCTGGAAAGGGTCATTGCATTACAACTTCAGTCACACCTCCACACATATGATGTAATTGATGAATTCCAGTCTGGCTTCAAGAAGGAGCCCTTTTGAAGATTTGCAATGATCTCTTGCTGCAGGCGGGCTCAGGCATATGTTCTATATTAATGCTCCTTAATCTGTCTGCTGGTTTTGACACCGTAGACTATGGTGTCTTTTTGCAATATTTAGAGCAGATGGTGTGGCTGTCTGGAGTTGCTCTAGCTTGATTCAAATCATAGCTGCTAATTTGCTAGTTACACATTCCATTCCTCTAAACACTTTTCTGTCTGCTGCAGGACTCTGTTACAGGAGCCTTGCATTTTAGTGCCCATATACTCCATCTTGCTTCAATAATTTGCTGGTATGGACTGATTTATCATTGCTAAGATGATGACACTCACCTCTAGCTTTTCTGGGAGGTTTCTCTATCTCCTTTTGTACATTTCCCACTGTCCACCTCAGAAACAGTGTCTCCAGCCAAGGAGGGAATTGGACATAAGAACATAAAAATGGCTATATTGGGTCAGACCTATGGTGCATCTAGCTCAGTGTCCTGTCTTCCAACAGTGGCTGATGCCAGATACTTCAAAGGGAATGAACAAAACTGGGCAATTATCAAGTAATCCATCCCCTGTTGCCCAGTCTCAGCATCTGGCAGTCAGAGTTTTAGGGACACCCAGAGCATGGGGTCGCATCTCTGACCATCTTGGCCAATAGCCATTGATAGGTCTATCTTCCATGAACGTATCTAATTCTTTTTTGAATTCATTATAGTTTTGTCCTTCACAACATCTGCTGGCAATGAGTTCTACAGGTTGACTGTGTGTTGTATGAAGAAGTACTTCCTTTTGTTTATTTTAAACTTGATGCCTATTAATTTCATTGGATGACCCCTGACTCTTGTGTTATGTGAAGGGGTAAATAACACTTCCTTATTCACTTTCTCCGCACCATTCATGATTTTAGACCATTATCATACCACTGCTTTGTCGTCTCTTTTCCAAGCTGAATAGATACCGCTATTCATGGATACCTCTGTGGTGCAGCAAAGTCCTCAGTGATTATCTTAAAGTGTTTGGTGATGGTTGATGCATGGTATTCCAAGCTCATGCCACACTGAGGAGAAATAAGGGACTAAATTCAAATCTCCCCTGAATTCAGACCCTATCCTTTATAACTATGTAATACAGACTATGTTGGTACTATTGTGCTATCTTGCTGAAGTTCAGCACTGATCATCAAACAATTTTCTGAGTGTGAATCCTTGCTAAGAGACTCAGTTTTTGTTAGCTCCCTTTGTTTATTTGTGGAGTTGCCTTTCCAGCTGTTAGGTTTTACAGCAGTCCCATTTATTTCTGAGACTGCATTAAAAATATGGGTCTTTCAAATCAGATCTTGTTCTCTGATTTGAAAGTTTACATTAGCCAAACCCTTCTTTTATGATTTGAAAAAAATCACTAAACTTTGGCCCATGCTCCACTGTCTGATATAGAAATGTCATACCCAAGTATTAAACCAGTAGACTTTGATTGTACACTCATCTGTGTATTAATATACTTTTAGAGAAATGATGGTTCTCCACAGTATATGAATGACAAGTATACCCTGTCACAATGTATTTTAACAGTGTAGTGCTACAAATAGTAGCAGTGCGATATATAAATAAAAAGGTAGCTCATTAGAACTCTAATGGGCTTCAGGTTCATATGTAACAGCTAATGCAGAGGGAAGTTAGGCAACTGCAGTTTAATGGCTCTAAAAGAAATTGAGGCACTGTAATCAGAAGAAAAGATGTAGAAATCTGAAGTACAAACAAACACACTAGACAAAACAGTAAGTGATAAAAACATTCAGTGAAAATTGCATGTTATCCAAAAGGGACCAGATTTTTATCTCATTGATACCAGTGTAAATCTAGAATTATGTCGTTAATTCAAATGGGGTTTTTCTGGATTTATTCTGGTGTAAATCAGAGCAGAATCTGGCCCTAGAGGTCTTCTTCACTGAATCTATACCAAATATTGTGAAGTTTAATTCATGAGGGACAAGTTGAATTCTGAGACTGATTCTCCTAAAATCAGGGTAAATCGGGAGTAACTTCACTGAAGTCAACGGAGCGTCACTGGTGTGAGCAGAGAACCAAGTCCAGTTCTAAACCAGGTTGAGAATAGCAGTGAATGAAAGTTGTTGCTGAATGTTCTTCAGTAGCCTAGGTAAATGCTTAGCTTGTTGTCTGAAGATCATTTTACAGATAGGGCAACTGAGACAGAAGACCCAGTGGCACAGGTTGGAACAAAACACAGTTCTCCTGACCCCATCCATTGGATTACATGGCCTACCAAACGAGTTGGCATTCTTAGACCAAAAGACAAGGTTCCATGTCACAAGACCACTGTAACCCCAGACGGTGCCCTCGTTTGAAGTCTCAACAGACAGACAAGTATTGAATAGGCATTGAGGCTGATTTTACCCTCTAACTCTTCTAAGTGGTCCTTCCAGATCTGGGTTGTGCCTGTTCTGTAGATAAAAAGGAATTCTGTTCCTAGGGATTTCAATCCAACATACGTGAGTAGTACATTCACTATGCATTTTTGAGAGACTAAAAGATAAATAAAATCCAAGCTTCCTTTATAAACATGTTATTTTAATATTGGGAATTAGTAAAAATAACTTGAGTTTTGTTTTCATAGTTTATATGGTCACTGGTAGAGTTATGCAAATAACCCATTTGTTTGGTTTGGTGGCAGAAATATATAGTGTGTGTGTGTGTGTGTGTGTGTGTGTGTGTGTGTGTGTGTGTGTGTGTGTGTGTGTGTGTGTGTGTGTGTGTGTGTGTGTGTGTTCTGGGTTGACCTGAAATTAGAACATTTCTCTGTGTGTGTGTGTGTGTGTGAGAGAGAGAGAGAAATGAATAAGTTGCAACGAATTAGTTTGGAGGTCAAATGAAATGTTTTGTTTACCCAAAATTTTGTTTAATTTTCAAGGCTTTTTTTTTTTTACATTTACAACAAAAAATAACTTTCAATTGAAAAGTTGAAATGTTTAATTTAGAAAATGTCAAAATAAAGTATCTTGACTCAGAATTTTGTTCTTTGTTCTTACTGAAACAATTCGGCAATTTTAACAAAAATTCTAGTAATGTTTTGATTAATCCAAGCCCAAATTTTTGGTGGAAAAATTTTTTTTGTACAAATTTTTTTTGCCCAATGGTACTCAGGGATAAAAATCCATCTTCTATCAAATAGCTGGAAATACTGTAGTTAATTTGTCTATATTTGTACAGATTTATATAATTCATTTCCAAAGTGATTTAAGCTAAACTGAATTAAGGCCATTTTACTTCTGAATGAGAGGATACACTCAAGTTTAATGCAAATTTGATTAATCTACTTTAAAGTCATACCTTTAGTTAATTTGGATTAATTGTCCTTAGTGTCCCCATGTAGACGAGCACTAAAACTACAGCTATTTTAGAATTAGATTTTAAGAAGTTTATTCATATGACCACTATACCTGCATTTTCTCATTATCAAGGTAGTCATATACTTTCTATCATTACGTTTGCTGCCTGTAATTCATCATACAAGCAATAGCACTATAAGAAAAGTCAACAGCCAATATTATTAAGCTTTGACATGGGAGCATTTGGCTCTTGACAATACTCTCTTTGAGGCTCAGCCATTCCTACACTGAGGCTGTAGATCTAGCAGCTGTTTTTTGGGTGTCTTTGTTCAGTTCTCACATTCTCCTTTTTAATTTTTCATCTTCCTTTCTCCTGTATCATCCGTCAATAAAAATTATATACTTGTACCTTCACCCATCACCACTGTTGCTGCTACACTTAAGAGTAAGAGCCTGTTCCATTGGAAGGCTCTGTTTCTTTTCCCATTGAAATCAATGGGAGATTTACCATTAGTGCCAATGGCCCAGATTATGAAATCCTTGCTTACAATGAATAATATTTTACCACATGATCAGTCCTACTGAATTCAGTGGGATTACATATGGACTCAAGTGTGGTTAAGGGTGAGTGGCAGAATCTGACCACAGAGGAACAGGATTGGATCCTTACCTCTGTTCACAGTTGCTCTTAATTGTCTTGACATATATGAAAGTGCCCTTGAAAATAACTCTCATGATGATGATTTCTAAGCACAGGAATTACTTTGGTGATTTTTACCTTTACACTGAATTCAAAATTATGAAGGAGAGAGAGAAAATTGCCAGTCAGACAATAAATTAAAAACACAGGAATGAAAAATTGTGTTTTTTTTTTAAATCTAAGATTATTTCAGATAGTCTTCTCTATTCTGCCCTGGCAGGGAGGCAGAATGAATGAGATTGTAGGTATTTTCCATCTATAACATGTATTGAATAATTAATTATTATTTCTATTAAAGACTGCCACAATGTGCTGGGCACCGAACAAACACATAGTGAGAGACAGTCCTTGGTCCAAAGAGTTTACAATCAATAAGACAGATGAAAGGTGGGAGAGAGAAAAGAGGTGCAGAGAAGTGAAGTGATATGTGCAAGGTCATAGAGCAGATGAGTGGTAGATCTTGGAATAGAATCTAGGTCTCCTGGGTCCCAATCAAGTGCACAATCCACTAGATCACACTGCTTTTCTTGAGAACACTAAATGAAACAGTAAAACTACAGTTGTATTCTCCATGTCTGTGAGTCCCCCCCCTTTAGATTTTAAAATACAAAAAGGTACCTGTACACAAGCTGTATGTACTCTGACAATTAGTCATAATTCACAATCCATATGGAAACACCACCCACCAAAGTTGTCTATAAAATTTTTCTTCAGGCTAAAATTTGGCTTAACTCAGCTGTTTTGCTGATGTTGCAATCATTTCATTAAAATAAACTAGGCGGGAGTTTGCTTGTTAGTGTGTCCAGGAGATAATCTTGGTGTGATTTCAGGACTTTGTTTTGCTCTAGCAAATAAAATATACTAGTCTTTAAGAAAAAGTTAGATGCAGCCCTTTGGAAGAAAGCATATATAAGAGGAAATGTTTTTGTATCCTCGCAATGAAGCTCATGTAGGCAGGCTGCTACTATTTATTAAAATCCGAGCATGTCAACTTCGTCTGCACATGGCATTTTCCTCTTGAAGCATAACGGATGTATCAAATGTTTGTCCTAGCAGCCCAGACATCATATGTTTTATTATACTTGCTATATTTACCTTCCAATCATCTCAGATGCGTGAAGCATACTGCAGCTGTTGCAGTGTGACGTAATATAAATATAAAGCAGGTGTTAACTAGCATCCTGTATCTCATATGTCAAATATAGTTATAATAGATTACTGTTATTTAGTGACTTAGGTCAGGCCACAGTGTATTTTTGCAGATATTATGGTCATATAAATGTAGATTGCCATACAGTGATGTTTTACTGCACATCACTCTCAGTACTACAGATGAGCCCAACCTGAAGAAAATTGGGATTTGCATCCAGACTTTAAACAACCTAAGTTAAGATTTTAAAGCAATCTAGGAACTTTGGACACATCTTCCATTAACTTTAAGATGTCTTTGGGGAAGGTCTATGGCTGGTGTTGTACAGGAGATCAATCACTACGTGATCAATGGTCCCTTCTGGCCTTGGAATCTATCAATCTATAAATCCTGCAGGTTGCTTTGAAACTCTCCACCTGGGCTATTTGGAGTTGTTTCGATCAGGTCGATCTTTAAATTGAGCACAAATCGTAGGAACCTTACCTAGTTCATGGTAATATTTTGATCTTCTGTCCTCACTGATCCTAACACATGCATTGATTGATCAGCCACTGAAACATATCAATAAACAAGTGTGTCTGTGAAAGGTGGTGACCATAAATGGAAACAATCCTGTGCTCCCACCCACCATAACTCACTATGCTGCTGTTCTCACTAAGATGCTCTTTGTTTCTGACATCTCAGTGCAAAGCTCCATTTATTTAAGAGCAGTTAATAAATCCATTTGAAAGAGAGTAGGGTTTTGTGAAGAATGAATCTGCACTGATTACCAGATCAAAATCCCAAATCCCCTGAACTTTGAGGGTGGGGAGTGTTAAAAACTCAAACCAGCTCTGGAACTCAATTTTGTTAATGGTCAGTATTGGCCAGATTTTTAAAGAAGCTCAGCAGGCTGGGGAAACCTTGACTGCTGCACTCTTCTGAAAAAATTGGCCACAAGTGTCATAGTGGGATCTGCTGTGTTCTGAGCACTGGAAATTGGCCTCACTTGTGGATACTGAGCCTTTGGGGAACTGGCCTTGTTTATCATGGACCGAACCAAAAACCCGCATCAGAACCCCCTGAACAGTGAATATGTGCTAAATTCCTATCTAAATCCAAACTCCACAGGTTGCGCTCATCTCTGATTTAGGAAGGGCCAAGGCTTTAGTTACTTATTCCTTAGTCCTTCCTCACTCAGGTAAAGTCTCATTTTTCAGTACCGTTTTACCCAGACCTGACACAGTGCTGGCTGAGTCAGGTGTGGGTAAAAACTGAAGGCAAAGCTTTAAGAGGAAAAGGAATGGGCTGTTTGTGAAAACTTCTCCCCAGTTGTTCCATTAGCTGTGCTTTTATAGCCCTGCAGAACAGGTGCCAGCAGTTAAACTCCATAGATCTCCAGGGCCATCTGTACAGAGGGCCCCCCTCCCAGTCTGCATGCTGCAGTCTCTTCCCTTTCTATAAAGCTGCACTGACAGGATTCCTGCAATCATTATCTACCTCATGGACCTTCCCTGTAGAAGGGAGACCATGGAATCTAAATACAGGTGCTGGACATATTATGCCCCTCCTTGAACTCCTGAGGGATGGAAGAGCTGGGAAAAAGCATACTGCCCTAGTCCTGACCTACTTAGTCCTTGCCAACCCACCCTCTCCTCACCTACACATCCCCAGAGCTGCAGAGAGAGGGCAGTAAGAGCTCCCTTTTTCTCCCCTCAGGGCCCAAGAGGAGTTTATGGCTGCAGTAGCAGGTGCAGCTCATACCATGTTTTTATAAGGGGGGAGGAGAGGGTGGAAAGAGCTCAGAAGCTGAGAGGATTTTGTTCCCTTCTTCCACCCAGTGGAAAAAATAGTTTGTCTCTTCCCGCCCTCTTTCCTTGCCCCCGCCCCAGGCTTGGGGGAGAGGGGAGGAGCCACTAGATCAGTCTTCCAGCCACACCTGGAAGATGAGGGTGGATGAAAGGCCCCTGGAAATGGCCCTCCCCCCCCCCCCCCCGACCTGGGCAAGAGGGAATGAAGAATCTCCATAGTTGCCAGAGGACCAGAGACGCTCTGGGGACAAGATGTGGGGTGGGAGTGATATGAGGTTGGGGAAGCAGAACATTAATTGGTTTGAGGATGGAACACAGGATTAATTTAAGGCTAGGGGGTTGCAAAGTTGATATTTGGGGCTGGGGCACAAAAATAATTGGTGTGCGGCTGATAGGGCCATACAGGGCCTCTGTTGCTTAGTGTAGGAAAATGGCTGAATGAGCCAGGCCTCGTGTGTATTTCAGTTATGTGACAGCTTGGGGCATCTTAGTTAACATACAGTTCAGGTTTTGAGTGTGGGGGCAATCAAGTGCTGTTGTCCCTGTTGGGAAGTGAAGGGACAAGAGATTGACACCAAATGTGCTGGAGTCACCCTGACCAAGATCACAATCAGGCACAGTTAGGTAAGACGGGGGTGGGGGGGACACTCCTACCTACTGCTAGGAACCTCTCTCAGGGTAAGGACTCTGTTAGGGTCTTAGGTACCACTGACCCCTCTCTAAAGAGCTGAGATAGCTACAGAACAGTGGTGTGTGCAAAGCTGAGTGGGCTTTGAGGGGATGGGTAGTGCAGAAGGGCTGTCCATAAATTATTTAATGCATGAGGGAGTGGGTGACTCCTCAATTTTGCATGTTTGTTTCATTGTTACAAGAGGTGGTGCATCTTGAAAATCGTCAACAAATGTATTATGTAATTTATGGACAGCCCCAGAGCTGAGATGGCAGGGGCTAAAGCCAAAGAGAGCAGAAGCCCTCCTAAGGACCTTGGGCATGGGCCTCCCCAGCCAGCAGTCAAAACTGAAATCACTGCAGCTGGGTCAGGAGGTAGAGGCCCCTAGTGCATCCCAGTCAGCACTGACCTACCTGCCAGAATCCTTGGGCCTCCACCCACCCAGGACTACAAACTGTGAGTGAGGAGCTGGGGAAAGGGAAGTGGCTAGAACATATCAGCCTGCTGAGGACTGAGGTTGTGACTGTAAAGGGGTAGGAATCTTATTAACTGCTAGCTTTCCCAAGTCCATGCTGTTGTCCCTCATTTCCCCCAATAACGCTATCTCTCTATTTTAACCCCCTGGACTCAGTGCTTGCGAGTGGGGCAGGTTTGCCATCAAGGGTGCTCAGGCTGGTACATAGTTTCCAAGGTCTCTGCGTGGGGGATCAAACTGGTGGGACTCCTACAAAATATAGAGGGACTCCTACAAAATTTAAGCCCAGCCCTTTTTGCAGCTAGCAATACCTGGAAGATTTGTGTATAGAACATGAATTGCCCAGCTGTTACTAGTGTTGCCTGCAAAGTCTCCCCATCTCTGACCCTGGTTCTTGCTGAGCAGAGTGACACACAGAGGGTCTTTAATATCCTAGTTGAATTACAATCCACACTTGCAGCTGTGTGTCAGTGGAACTTGGCAGTTTTTTCAGTTGTTATTCCTGTCAAACCAGTCTATTAGCACAAGAGCTCTGCAGAGGGCTGGAGATCCAGCCATACTGGTGCAATAACATGCTCTGTGATAGAGCTGATCTGTAGGTTCCTAAAACAATGTAGTGGTGAGATTAAGAAGTGGCCATATTAAGGCCTTAGTTCCCTTCTCTTGTAAATATATTAGTAAGGAATTCTGCAAGAAGGAATGGTCTTGCCAAACTGGAATCAGCTGTACTTGCAGAAACATTTTGTCTGCCTGTTTCAGTTGCATCAGCAGTAGAAGGATTTTGCTGTATAACTATCCCAACAAAACGGAAAGTTGTTGCGCCTGCTTACATGAGGGCTGAGCTTAGTTCATCAGCATTAAGTGATGACTGCCCACAGAGAAGCCTATGAGGGTGCTCAGCTGCAGAAGTTTTCTGGTCAGAAGGTCTTGGGGCTGTATTACCTTTGGGGAGTAAATGATGCCCATGGAAGTGGTCAGAGACATTTTTGTTAAAACATGTTTTTGACAGAAAATGCCATTTTTTGTCTAAACTGAACAGTTGAGAAAAACATGTCAATTGTGACAATTTCATTTAGGGGGAAAAATAAACAAAGCATTCAGATGATGGTTCAGCATTTTCAGAATGGAATAGTTTGATTTTTCTTTTCAAAATGACCCTTCAAAACAACATTACTTGTTTTTAGGGAAGATACAATTTTTCAGAGTTGAAAAAGGTTGAAATCAGAATGAAATGTTTCAGCTTTATTGAAAAGAGGCGTTTCAATTGGTGTAAAAAGATTATTTTTAAATTGTGTTTGAAAATTTTTAAAAAGTGCAGGAAATTACAAAAATTCTTTTGCTTTGGAAATTTTTTCAAAATCATAATTTCCTGTGAAATAGAAAATCTGGGTCCTATCCATCTCTAGATACATATTTCCTTTCCCCACCACCCTGCCTTGTGCAGATTCAGTACCTTGTGAAGGACTTTCTATTATGTCAGGAAGTGGGGGTGGGAAGTGACACAGACCTCTGTGTGTGTACTCTTGTGGGCACACATTCACACACACACACACACACACACACCCTTTTTCTATGTGAGAGATGAGGGTTGTGATTCCTAATGGGTCAGGCATTCAGATTTTGACTCAGAAGAGCTCAGAGCCAGACTTCCAAGTGCCCAGCACCCACAACTGTAGACAGATTTCCAAAATTGCCCAACACCCAAAATACAGCCTAAATGCTGCACCTTTCTGAAAATCTGGCCCTGATTGTGAATGCTACACACTTGTGAAAATCTGTCCCTTAGAGTGTGCCCAGAAGGGCTGGGAACAAATGCTGCCTCCCAGACACTGCTATGACATTGCACCTTAGCTGTGACCTGGAGAGCTGTGCAGTCTCTATTGACTGAGGACAAACAAGCATTTTGGTGGTGGTTCTTGCCAACTTGATTCACATTCAAACTCTTTCTGAAATTCATCTGGTGTGAAGCTGCCGGTTGCCTGCTGATTCTATTTTGGTTTGGGTCATGTACAGACATGCTATAGAAAGGATTGCTGCTGCTTTGCTATCTCTGCTCAAAGGAATGCAAGGTCTCCTTTACAGTGTGTACATACCTTACCATACTTTACCACTGGGAGGTGCCAGATGCAAAACACAGCTGCCATTTTGGTCTAATTTTAGAGCTGGGGAGGAACATAAATAAGAATTGATGGTTCAAAGAGCATTGGAGGAGAAAAAAGTGGTGGATTTTCCATGATAATCCATTTTACTATTTTCTGAAAATTCAAGCCCTCCCAGTCTAAGCAGCATGAACCACTGCTGGGGGAAGTAGGAGAGGGGAACTCCCAGGAAACAAGTTTCAGAATCTTAAAAATCGTTTTATTTTTCCACAGGTGATTCTAATAATATCCATAAGCTTGAAACAAAATCTCTCCTAACTAAACAATATTTTCCCTATTGCACTTGTGTACGCTGGCTTATTATTCTAGGGTTCCCAGCAGTGCTGGATTGCTAGAATTGTTTATCTCAGTCAAATTTGATGTGTGCAAAGAATGCAGGATTAGGCCTTTGAAGGGTGATGTGTGATTGATTCATGTATTTTCTTATGTGCTCTATTTATTTCTCTTACAATATGGCTGTTTACGTTTTATTGCCATGTGTCTAGCTATCTCTTTTCATATGTTTTTGCATCATTACTGTTTATATTAAAAGTATAGCAAAGCTTTCAAAAAAGCAAATAAGAATGGATATATTAATCTCCTCCCTCACCTGACCATCTGCTTTTGCAATGTCCCTTGAAGCTGCTGAATATTGCCAGAGATATTTGTTGAATTTAAGAGTATAGGCATCAGCCTTGGGCATCTCATGTACATTTCAAGGAATGTTAATTGAACAGCAGCAGAGTAGGGAGTGTGGGTGGAGGATCAGCTATAAGGCAGTTAACTTGCTTTGAGCAAAGCTAGGTACAGAGACATGGATGCTAACTTCTAAGGGCTTGATTCATTTGTAAATGTTCTGAACCTTTGTGGTGGGGAAGGTAACCAGAACTGGCTCTGCTTATAACCTGCTGATTCAGCAAGGACTGTGCAATACAGAGAAAACTAATTTAAAGCAATTAAAGTTTTATGCTGCACCACCAAGCTTTGGAAAGCTGCATGGGCAATAGATGCAGAGGAAGGGTACAAATGAGCTCCTTTTTTTGTTCGCAGGTGAGTTTTATGGAATTTAACTTCCATCAGCAATCATATGGTCTCTGCAGTGACCCCAGTTGCTGCATGGGCATTGGCATGGTAGGCTTTTCAGCCTGTATTACAAAACATTCAGATTGTTTTAAAAAATGCAGGCCAGAATCTCAGCCGGTAGAAACTGGCATAGCGCTGCTGAAGTCAATGGAGTTATGCTTATCTATGCTAGCTAGTGACTGGGCTTTGCCTACCCAACTTTACTGCCTGAAGCCATTCCCCCATCCATCAAAAGGCTTCATATCTTTTCTGGCCATTCAACTTTTCTTCTGCTTTCTCTTCTGAAGCCCTTCCCGTGGCTGACAGACTTGTCCATTCCTAATGTAACTCCTCATGGACAAAGTTAGTCTACCCCCTCTGTTGGGTAGTAGCAACAGCTAAACGGCACCTAAAACATGGATGTTTATGGGAGCTTGCATGCTCCTGCTCACTCCCCTTCTGGCATTACGGGTAAAATCCTTCCTTGTCCATCTAGCAGGAGCAGACATTGTTGCTTTAATGCTTTTACGTGATTGCGCTTCACATTCGTTCCAGTAAAATCTTTCTGGATGCAGACTGAGACGCTGGAGCTCTCAGACTCCCAAACTGAATGACACAGCCCGTGCTGCTTGCCATCCCCACACAGGGTCCCCCTATGTCCTGGCTTGCACTCGGCTGTCATGGCATGGGCTTCTGACTGTACAACCAGAATCCCGAGTGTCCTCTGCAAAAGCTGCCCTCCTGACCAGGGCAGGTTTCTTGCATCGTGGCCAGCAGGAACACATATGTAATGTACTTTGCAGCACCTCTGAGCAGGAGCAAAGTGCAAGATTGGCTAGTATTTACTGAGAACCACATGGAAGGCTAGATGTGACCCTGTAGGAAAGCGGCAGCATATGGTTGGCTGACTCATGCAGCAGTATGGACTGGTGGTTTGGAGAAGAAGCAGTTGCAAGCTGCTGGGGTAGATCAGCACCAGACAAGCTGTCCTTTGCTCACTGATGGGCTTTATTCTTGAAGTGCATTGATTACAACAAGAGAGAGCAGCAACAGCAGGTTTGTAATACCCAGAAAACAAGCAGCCCAGGTTATAATCCAGTTTTTAGGGACTAGATGTAGCGCTTCTCCAGATTCTTAGCACCCATCTCTCTTCTGACTAGAAAGTAGTTGGCTTTCTAGACCATCCTATATTCAGTCACAGCTTCCCTAGGCCCTCTCCCCACCTTACACAGCAGCACAGAGAGCAGGATTCAGCCAGCCCATGCACTCTATTATCCGAAAAGCTTGCAAACTGTAAGCTCTTCAGAGTAGAAAGAGTCCCCTCCTCGTTGTTTGTAGAGCATCTTGAGCAATGTTGCACCCAGCTCTGGGTGCTACTGTGACAGAAATTAATATTTTTCAAATAGCAACCCTACTACGGAATGTGTGCATGTGGCACTGTATTTGAGACTTGCTTCTAGATACCCTCTGGTACTATGGGCTAAATGGACCTATCAGCTGTCTGGAGAAATGTCTGTCCCACATTAGGAATTCTGGGGAACTGGCTGAGTGAGACCCCCCTATTATGCCTGCCAGGAGGTGGGCGCAGTTCCAGACTCCGTGCTGGATGGAAGATGCGAGACGTATTAATTTCTCCTGGAGGGATTGGGGTTAAAGCTCCATGGCTGTGAAGCAGGTCTATGCTTGATCCTGAGAGGGGCTGAGTGCCTGTATTTTCCACTGAAGCCAGTGTGTCTCTCTGACCCTGAGCCTTTGTCAGTGAGCAGAGTCCAACAGTGAGGAATATGTGGTAGAGATTATACAGTCATCAGAGACGCTGAGACATGGATCTTGGTCACACTTTATACCATACATCTAGCACAAGGGGGGACTTGCCCCAGCCCATCCTACAGTAATATTCCAAGCCTCCTCCAGCAACTAAGTCAGTCCTGTCTATCCAAAGAGCTTCCTTTTCTGCATAGGGCTTGTTCGTGAATGAGGGTCATTTTTCTGCTCTGAGATCACACAACATGGTGAAAGCAGTTTTGCGTGTCTGTCTCACTTGCTGGGTGACATTAGTTTTGATACACTAATTTCCCATGAGATAGTAGCTTAAGCCCCAGAGAGGCAGGATTCAAAGTTCTAACAGCCTTGCTGCAGCTGTCAAGGGTGGAACAGCAAACAAAAAACCAACCCAATATCAGATGAGAGCAATTCCTCCTGCCACTCCAGCCTCCTGTTTGGGTTTAATTCCCAGGAGGCCGTGTTCCTGCTTTCTAGTCACCTTCGCAAGCTGGTGCAATTAGCTCACAGAATTGAGCAACATTTTTAATCGCTATAACCCAAGATGGCAATAGTTAAAAGGCAACAGAAAGTCACCACTTTACGGTGGAGACCTGCATACTGTGGGTGCTTGCTGGAAAAGGCTATATTAAGAGTTAAGT
This sequence comes from Gopherus flavomarginatus, assembly GCF_025201925.1. Lineage (NCBI taxonomy): Eukaryota > Metazoa > Chordata > Testudines > Testudinidae > Gopherus > Gopherus flavomarginatus. The sequence continues at coordinate 71,473,040 of NC_066624.1, read as the reverse complement.
GATTAATATCCTGGGCTGAAGCAGCAGCAAGTTTGGGGGAGAAGGAAAGGGAGAAGAGAGCACTTGTGTGCAACAAAACATGGTGCTCTGATATGGGTTGCACCTCATGAGCCCCTGGACAAATTGGCAATGGGAGGTGTGCTGGGAATTTACCATAAATCAAATGCAGTGCAGCTCTGGGAGGTGAAAAAAATGTCTGGGCTAAGCCAGTCTTTCAACACATGGCACAAGAGCACACATCTATCAAAGGTGCTGTGAAGTGAAGATGGTTCTTCTGAGTGACCTCTGCGTATTCATGCTTGTGGGGCCACCTCCCTTCTCATGGAGTGTGGAACTATTCAGAGAAGCCAGGCCCACAGGGATTGCATGACAGGTCCATCATGGCACTGAACTTTCACAGTGGCGAAGCAGCAACAGCTCCCCTGAAGCTTCCATCCTTTCTGGTCTGCTGGTTGTGGGCTGAAGGACCTACCCTGAGAGCTTTTTCTGGTTTGTGATCAAACACTCCCTGTTAAACTGTTGATCTGGTTTCAATTTTTATTTAGCTGAGGTAGTTCCTGTGCTGTTTAGATTCTGAGCCTGTCACTGTCTTGGTTCTGGGGCATTGTGTCTCACCCAAAAGGCCCACAGAAAAAGCCCAGATTTTCATGGTGTATCTCATGTCCCTCCATCTTCTCAAGAGTTGGTGGCACATAACATTTACATCATTGGCAGAGCTGATGTGTCTGTGGGGAAGTAGTGTGGTCTAGTAGTTAGGAGCACTGAGAGACAGGAGACCTAGTTCTGGTCCTGACTCTATCCCTGACTTTCCAGAAGACTTTGGGTGAATCATTACCTTGCTCTGTGCCTCAATTTCCCTGTCTGTAAGATGAGGATGATGGTTTTATTCATCTTTGAAATCTACAGATGAAACTAGACAAGTGCAAATATTTATTAATATAGATAGGACTATGAAAGGGGTTAGTTAGGTCTTAAAAAATCTTCATTGACAGGCTTTAGCCTACTCTGAATCATCTCTACTCCCCCTTTTCTCCTCTAGCAATGGCTTCCTCTAAATGGCTCCATGAATATTTACCATTGGTGCTGTAAGAGCCCTCTCTGCTATGCCTTCAGTCTAGATCCGTTTTCCTCTTTCTGCCTCATCAATTCTCCACCTCATGTATGATTTCACATTTTCTGTTCCACTATTATCTATGCCCCTTTAATTCTGTCTCCATCTGCTGCCATGTGATTTAATTCTGTAATGTCTTATGTATAGTAAGGCCAAATGATAGTGGATGTATTGTTCATGAAAGACCCTATAGAAAATAAAACTGGATTCTATGGTTGAGAGTCTTTGAACTGTATAAGTACATATCGTGGAGTACAATGATTAGGGGATAGCATTGTTTAAACTAAGCACCTATAGGAAAGATGTGAGTTTAAATATACTGAGAAACAATTTCCTGGCATTTGCAATTCTCTGCCCCAAATAAATCCATGTTGCTGAAGTTCAGGGATAGAAGGCAATTATTTGGATTGTTATGGGGATCTTGTAAATGTAACCATCGTGTTTTATACTCACGTGCACAGAGCTGAACTGATGGTTAAATTAAAAAGTGTTTTTCCGCTTTCCCTCATGGCATTTTAGAAGGGGTAAGTTCTGCCTGTCTGCTTTAGGTGCTTATATGTCTCCCATCCCTGAAATATAAGAACGGCTGTACCGGGTCAGACCAAAGGTCCATCTAGCCCAGTATCTGTCTACCGACAGTGGCAATGCCAGGTGCCCCAGAGGGAGTGAAGCTAACAGGCAATGATCAAGTGATCTCTCTCCTGCCATCCATCTCCATCCTCTGATGAACAGAGGCTAGGGACACCATTCTTTACCCTTCCTGGCTAATAGCCATTTATGGATTTAGCCACCATGAATTTATCCAGTTCCCTTTTAAACATTGTTATAGTCCCAGCCTTCACAACCTCCTCAGGTAAGAAGTTCTACAAGCCGACTGTGCGCTGTGTGAAGAAGAACCTCCTTTTATTTGTTTTAAACCTGCTACCTATTAATTTCACTTGGTGACCTCTAGTTCTTGTATTATGGGAATAAGTAAATAACTTTTCCCCATCCACCTTCTCCACATCACCCATGATTCCATATACCTCTATCATATCCCCCCTTAGTTTCCTCTCTTCCAAGCTGAAGAGGCCTAGCCTCTTTAATCTTTCCTCGCATGGGACCCTCTCCAAACCCCCAATCATTTTAGTTGCCCTTTTCTGAACCCTCTCTAGTGCCAGAACATCCTTTTTGAGGTGAGGAGACCACATCTGCACACAGCATTCGAGATGTGGGCATACCATGGACTCATACAAGGGCAATAAGATACTCTCTGTCTTATTCTCTATCCCCTTTTTAATGATCC